>NC_065596.1:32638978-33911478 GCF_024542745.1 Macaca thibetana thibetana | reverse complement strand
ATAGGATTTTCCAGCAGATCGGGCCTTTGAGAGAATTTGGTCATGGGTGTTGACTACTCATGAATAGGACTTGTGCTTTTATAAGAAGAGATATTAAAGAGCTCGTTTTCTGTTCCTCTTTCCCCCGTGTCAAGACACGGCAGGAAGATGGCTGGACTAAACCATGAAGAAGGCTCTCACCAGCAACCAATTTGGCTGGCACCTTGCTCTTGGATTTTTCACTTTCCAAATTCATGAGAAATAAATTTCTATGTCTGAAGCCTCCTAGTTTAAGCTGTTTCTTTTCCTGTTTGTTTTTGAGACCGAGTCATGCTCTGTCACCCAGCCTGGAGTGTAGTGGCAGGATTCTCCTGCCTCAAGAGATTCTCCCACCTCAGCCCGGAGTCTCACTTTGTCACCTGGACTGGAGTGCAGTGGGGCAATCTTGGCTCACTGCAACCTCCACCTCCCGTGTTCAAGTGATTCTCCTGCCTCAGCCTCTCAAGTACTTGGGATAACAGCCATGCGCCACCATGCCCAGCTAATTTTTGTATTTTTGGTAGCAACGGGGTTTCACCATGTTGGCCAGGCTGGCCTCGAACCCCTAAACTCAGGTGATCTGCCCCTCTCAGCCTCCCAAAGTGCTGGGATTACAGGTTTGAGCCACCGCACCCGGCCAATTTCTTGTATTTAGTAGATTCGAGGTTTGATCATGTTGGCCAGACTGGTCTCAAACTCGTGATTTCCAGTGATCCGCCCACCTTGACACCCCGAACTGCTGGGATTAGAGGCATGAGTCACCTCGGCTGGCCAGTCTAAGCTACTTGTGACAGGACAGTGAAATGACTGAGACAGGAACAGGAGCATCTCATCATCAATATCACCGAAGACTGACAAATCTGATTAAACAAAGGAAGTTTAGAGCCTGTACTATAAATCTTCCAATGCTTGAAGGCATCTATAGCAATAACATGTTTTAAAAACTTTGAGGCTGGCCAGGCATGGTGGTTCACACCTGTAATCCCAGCATTTTGGGAGGCTGACACAGGAGGATCAGGAGGTCAGGAGATTGAGACCATCCTGGCTCACACAGTGAAACCCCATTTCTACAAAAAAGTAAAAAAGAAAAAATTAGCCGGGTGTGGTGTCATGTGCCTGTAGTCCCAGCTACTTGGGAGACTGAAGCAGCAGAATCACTTGAACCCGAGAGACAGAGGTTGCAGTTGGCCAAGATCGTACCACCACACTCCGGCCTGGGTGACAGACCAAGACTCTGTCTTAAAAAAAAAAAAAAGAAAGAAAGAAATGAAAGAAGTCCAAAGAGCAACTCCAACCCACAAACATATATAAAGTTTTCCAGTAAAGGTAAATAAAAAGACAGAGAGGCCAGGCACGGTGGTTCACACCTGTAATCCCAGCAGTTTAGGAGGCCGAGGTTGGTGGATCACTCGAGGGCGGGGGCTCCAGACCAGCCTGACCAAAAAGGAGAAACCCTGTGTCTATTAAAATACAAAATTATGGCTGGGCGCGGTGGTTCATGCCTGTAATCCCAGCACTTTGGGAGGCCAAGGCGGATGGATCACGTGGTCAGGAGATCGAGACCATTCTGGTTAACACGGCAAAACCTCATCTCCACTAAAAATACAAAAAATTAGCCGGATGTAGTGGCGGGTGCCTGTAGTCCCAGCTACTCGGGAGGCTAAGGCAGGAGAATGGCGTGGAGCCGAGATCGCGCCACTGCGATCCAGCCTGGTCGACAGAGCAAGACTCCGTCTCAAAAAAAAAAACAAAATTAGCCAGGCATGGTGGCACACGCCTGTAATGCCAGCTACATGGGATACTGAGGCAGGAGAATCACCTGAACCCAGGAGTTGGAGGTTGGAGTGACCCGAGATTGTGCCATTACACCCCAGCCTGGGCGATAAGAACAAAACTTCATCTCATCAACAAATAAATAAATGAATAGGAAAATAAAAGGACAGATACACAAACTGGTGTAAGTATACCTTTTCTTCATAATTCAACTTTTTTTCTGTTGTTTAGAAGAAAAAAGCATGAAAAAACACGGTACATATATGTTAATGAAAATGCAACATACACAGAAATAATTCTGACATAAACACAGGTCTAGTAGAGAAAAAGTAGTTTTTGCAGGTTATGGATTTTTTTTTTTTCTTCTTTGAGACAGAGGCTCGTGCTGTCATCCAGGCTGGAGTGTAGTGGCGCAATCTCGGCTCACTGCAACCTCTACCTCCCGGGTTCAAGTTACTCTCCTGGGTTAGACTCTTGAGTAGCAGGATTATAGGCGCCCACCACAGTGTCCAGCCAATTTTTGTATTTTAGTAGAGACGGAGTTTCGCCATGTTAGCCAGGCTGGTTTTTTTTTTTTTTTTTTTCTGAGACAGAGTCTCGCTTTGTCGCCCAGGCTGGAGTGCAGTGGCCGGATCTCAGCTCACTGCAAGCTCTGCCTCCCGGGTTTACGCCATTCTCCTGCCTCAGCCTCCCGAGTAGCTGGGACTACAGGCGCCCGCCACCTCGTCCGGCTAGTTTTTTGTATTTTTTAGTAGAGACGGAGTTTCAACGTGTTAGCCAGGATGGTCTCGATCTCCTGACCTTGTGATCCGCCCGTCTCGGCCTCCCAAAGTGCTGGGATTATAGGGGTGAGCCACTGGGGCACAAGGATCGTTTGAGCCCGAGAGGCGGAGCTCACTGTGGTGAGCCAAGACCGTACCGCTGAACTGTAGCCTTGGTGACAGAGTGAGACTCCATCATAAATAAACAAACAAAAAGGAAATAAGAAGGGAGTCAAAGCAAGTCTACACAAAAAAGCAATTAAACACAAAAAGTAGGAAATGAGAAATGAAGAACCAAAAAAACCTACAAGAAATACAGATAATATGTAACAAAATCACAAAGGTAAGGTCTTCTCCATCAGTAATACTTTAGCTGTAAGTATTTAACTCTGCACTCAGAAGGCAAAGTCTGGCTCAATGAACAGGAACCAACTATGTGTTGTCTACAAGAAACTCATAGACTCATATTAGCCTTAAGGACATACATATGCAAATATTTTATTTTATTTTATTTATTTTTTTGAGACAGAGTCTCACTTGTCACCAGGCTGCAGTGCACTGGCGATCTTGGCTCACTGCAAACTGATTCCTAGGTTCATGCAATTCTCCTGCCTCAGCCTCCTAAGTAGCTGGCTTTACAGGCCAGTGCCACCACACACGGCTAATTTTTGTATTTTTAGTAGAGACCAGGTTTTACCGTGTTGGCCAAGCTGGTCTTGATCTCCTGACCTCGTGATCCGCCCACCTCGGCCTCCCAAAATGCTGAGATTACAGGCATGAGCCACCACACCCGGCTGCACGTATGCAAAAATCTTAAAAATAAAAGCCCATAATTAGGTATGGGGTTTGGCGCCTGTAATCCCAGCTACTCGGGAGACTGAGGAGGATTTCTTGAGCTCAGGAGATCAAGATGGATTTCAACAACACAGGAAGTCCCCGTCTGGAAAAAAAACAACTAAAAATTTGCCCAACATGGTGGCATACACCTGTACCAGCTACTGGTGGAGGCTGAGGTGGGACAATCACCTGAGCCCAGGAATTCAAGACTGCAGTGAGCTATGATCCCACCACTTCACTCCACCCTGGGGGGACAGAGCAAGACTTTGTATCTAAAAAAAAGACAAAATACAAAGATACGCAAGGGGACATCCCCACTTCTGGAAGGAAATTATCCTCACCCAGGGAGACCAGGTTCCTATAATTCTCCACCATCACGTCCCTGTACAGAGTCCTCTGAGCAGGGTCCAGGCATTTCCACTCCTCTTGAGAGAATTCTATGGCCACGTCCCTGAATGTCAATAGACCCTGAAAGGAAAACAAATTTTAACCAAATGGTTATGGGCAGAATTCTTATCTTTACAGAAAATGAGAAGAAAGAAAGGTGAAAGCATGGATTTAAATGCAGTGAATATTCTAACAAATCTGCGTAAGGGATTTCTCACCACACTTTGTCCTCCCAGTTGTGTTTTACTAAAATTTAATTTTTTTTTTGAGGTGGAGTCTCGGTCTGTCACTCAGGCTGGAGTGCAATGGTGCAGTCTCCTCTCACTGCAACCTCCACCTCCCAGGATCAAACGATTCTCCTGCCTTAGCCTCCTGAGTAGCTGAAATTACAGGCACACGCCACCAGGACCAGTTAACTTTTGTATTTTTAGCAGAAATGGGGTTTCACCACATTGCCCAGGTTGGTCTCAAATCCCTGACCTCGTGATCCACCTGACTCCGCCTCTCAAAGTGCTGGAATTACAGGCGTGATCCACCGTGCCCGGCCAAGAAACTTTTATTGACACACCAAGTGACATTCAGTATCTAGATGAGACAGAGTATGGGTGATGTCTTCAGAGATGACAACATTCACAATGAAAGATCAGAAACTAGTATCTGGCTGGCCACAGTGGCACATGCCTGTTATCCCAGCTCCCTGGGAGGCTGACACAGCAGAATTGCTTGATCCTGGGAGGTAGATGTTGCAATGATCCAAAATCACACCACTGCACTCCAGCTTGGGGAACAGAGACTCCATCTCAAAAAAAAAAAAAAAAAAAAAATCAGCCAGGCATGGTGGCAGGCACCTGTAGTTCCAGCTACTGGGGAGCCTGAGGTAGGAAGGTGGTTTGAGCCTGAGGGTGCAAGTTGCAGTGAGCTCAGATCATGCCACTGTGCTCCAGCCTGGGCAACACAGTGAGACCCAGTCTCAAAATAAAATACATGAAAACTAGATTACTCAAAGTATGAAAATTCATTTTATATATGTATATAATATATATAATATATATGTATATATAACAAATATATAAATAATATACTTGTTAGATATAATGTATATTATATATACATAACAAATAAATATAAATATTTGTCATATATCACAAATATATAAATATCCATTATATATAATGTTATATATGTATAATATAGGTTATATATATATAAAACAAAATAATGAAGCCTACACAGACTCACAAAAAACTAGATGTTAATAGTAAGGGTTGTCATTTTCCCCAGATTTTCAAACTGTAAAAGTTGTTCAAAATATATACATTTGCGTGTGTATATGTATATGTGTACGTGTGTGCGTGTTTATATATATAAAGGCTTTAAAAATATAAAAAGTAGCAAGTTTTGTTTTTTTTTTTTTTTTTTTGAGACGGAGTCTCGCGCTGTCACCCAGGCTGGAGTGCAGTGGCCGGATCTCAGCTCACTGCAAGCTCCGCCTCCCGGGTTCACGCCATTCTCCTGCCTCAGCCTCCCGAGTAGCTGGGACTACAGGCGCCCGCCACCGCGCCCGGCTAGTTTTTTGTATTTTTAGTAGAGACGGGGTTTCACCGTGTTAGCCAGGATGGTCTCGATCTCCTGACCTCGTGATCCGCCCGCCTCGGCCTCCCAAAGTGCTGGGATTACAGGCTTGAGCCACCGCGCCCGGCTAGTTTTTTTTTTGTACTTTTTTTTTTAGTAGAGACGGGGTTTCACCGTGTTAACCAGGATGGTCTCGATCTCCTGACCTCGTGATCCGCCCGTCTCGGCCTCCCAAAGTGCTGGGATTACAGGCTTGAGCCACCGCGCCCGGCCAGCAAGTTTTGTTTAACTGAAGAGGAATCTCATCTTGCTGGAAAAGGACACTTCGGCAATTGTGGGCGGGGCGGGGGGAATCTTGTGGGATCTAAGAAAACAGGAAATGCCCCATCCTAGAGGAAGCAATCACCTTTCACCTGCCTGACCTGGAGGAATGTTCAGATATGTGTAGGAATGCAGGCGTGTGCAGAGGTAGCCACTATGGCACTCTTTATACAGGGAAAAATCTCAAAGGACCCACATGTTTTCGTTCAGCCAGTTTCCAATGCAGATGGCAAAGAGCAAGCTAGCCATGTTTACTAACAGGACAACATGTGAATTCACAACCAGCAGAATCAAATATCAAAGTACAATATTTACTAAAACACAAAGAAGAAAACAACAGACTCTGGGGTCTACTTGAGGGTGGAGGGTGGAGAGGAAGGAGGCGGCAGAAAAAATAACTATTGGGGGCCAGACCCGCGGCGGCTCATGCCTGTAATCCCACCACTTTGGGAGGCCGAGGCAGGTGGATCACCTGTCAGGAGTTCAAGATCAGCCTGGCCCAACATGGTGAAACTTGTCTCTACTAAAAATACAAAAATTAGCAAGGCATGGTAGAAGGCCTCTGTAATCTCAGCTACTGGGGAAGCTGAGGCAGATGAATTGCTTGAACCTGGGAGGCAGAGGTTGCAGCGAGTTGAGATCATGCCATTATACTCCAGCCTGGGCAACAAGAGCAAAACTCAGTCTCAAAAAAATAAATTAATTAAAAATAACTTTTGGGTATGGGGCTTAACACCAGAGTGAAGAAATAATCTGTACAACAAACCCCGATGACACTAGTTTACCTGTGTAACAGACCTTCACATGTAGCCCCAAATCGAAAGTGAAAACAGAAATATAAAAACTTTTTTTCTTTTTTTTTTTGAGACGGAGTCTTGCTCTGTGCCCAGGCTGGAGTGCAGTAGCACAATCTCTGCAATGTCCTACTGCAATGTCTACTGCAACGTGCACCTCCCAGGTTCAAGCGATTCTCCTGCCTCAGCTTCCTGAGTAGCTTGGATTATAGGCACGTGCCGCCATGCCCAGCTAATTTTTGTAAAAAACTTTTTTAAAAAAATTTATTGTAGAATTTTTTCTAAAGTCTCATAATGATGCAGAAATACACGTGTACAAGACTTGCTCTGATGCCTGGCACAAAACTGACAGTAGTGGCTCCCCAGTGAGGCTGGAAGGAGGGTGGAGGACGTGACTGGGAACAGAGATGCCTTATGGCCAAGGGTCTAAGCTGCAGCTTTGCTTGGAGTTTTACCACAAAAAAAATATACTCATCATGTGATGTTTAAATAGAAAAAATATATATTTAATAATAATTGTTGGGGCTGGGCACGGTGGCTTGCACCTGTAATCCCAGCACTCCAGGAGGCTGAGGTGGGCAGATCACCTGAGGTCAGCAGTTTGAGACCAGCCTGGCCAACATAGTGATACCCATCACTAATAAAAATACAACAAAATTAGCTGGGCATGGTGACGTGTGCTTATAATCCCAGCTACTCGGGAGGTTGAGGCAGGAGAACTGCTCGAACCTCGAAGGTGGAGGTGGCCGTGAGCCAAGATCATGTCACTGCACTTCAGCCTGGGCGATAGAGCAAGACGACGTATATTTGAAATATAATAACATTATCATAATATAATAATAATAATGATAATAAAAATTGTAACCATTTTTACTGAAAACACCTGTTTCACAAGCCTCTCCATAGTAACATCACAGTCTCCATGAGCTTAATGTGCTAAGAATGGTTTAATGAATCTCCTATTATTTAGGTTGACTTCATATTCTTAAAATAATGATGGAATAAAACACCTTGTATCATTCGTGTCTGTGTACAAACTTTTCATTCTAATTAGTAAGATTTTTGGAGTCAGAAACACAGTAACTCACTCAATTACCTAAAAGTGTAGTAAAAAATCAGGCAGAAAACATTTCTCCGTATTGATCTCCTTTTCTAGAATTTACCATGTATGTTGTGCACATGAATACGTGACTTCCAGTGGCAGCTGCTCTAATCCTGGTCCACAGAGACCTGACAGTGCATCCAGATGTGGCCCCTGAACAATCCCTGCTGCCCAACAGCCCTGACACCACGGGACCCTCACCCCATCTCCATCCATGTCTGGTGTGAGCCCTTCCCAGGCCCATGCCCAGTGCAGCCTCTTCCCAAGTTCATGTCACTGGGTCACGAGAGATGGAATCTAAGCGCGATGAGAGGGACTGAGGGAAGGCATGGGTGAGTGTGAGCAAACCTGTCAGGCAGGACGCTTCAGACTCAGAGAAGATTCCTAACTCCAAGGCCCAGCGTTTCTGAAAGGAAGGAGACAGAACAATCCACCGAGAACATCATCTCACCTGAGGAAGAGCCATCCCTGACTCCTTTGCTTTCCTCTTCCTCTTCCAGGTTTCTTCCTCATGGACCAAGAGTCTTTAGCAGTCAATCCTAAATGTTAAAAACATGTTGTTTATTGCTCAGAATCAAGAAACCCCCTCCCTGTAACGCAATGAAACATACAAAGGAGACCTCACCCTGGGAAATATGGTCCCCTGTGCTGCCCACCGCACCAGGGATGATAAACTCCTACAGGAAAACTCCCGCTTCTCTCCTGAAGGAGCCGACACATATGCTGCAGCAGTGGGGAGCTGGGCTGGAATGAGCTCTGCTGCCTGACCCAGCCCTGGGTCCCCAGACCCAGCCCTGACCAAACCCCATGCAGATGCTAGGTGTGGTGACTCATGCCTGTCATCCCAGTACTCTGGGAGGCTGAGGCAGATAGATCTTTTGAACTCAGGAGTTTGAGACCAGCCTGGGTAACATGGTGAAACCCCATCGCTACCAAAAATACAAAAACTTAGCCAGGCATGGTTGTGCACATGTGTGTCCGTGGTCCCAGCTACATAGGAGGCAGAGGTGTGAGGATCACTTGGGCTCAGGAGTTCAAGACCAGCCTGGCCAACACAGTGATACCCTGTCTCTACTAAAAATAAAAACTGAGCCAGGCACGGTGGCTCATGTCTGTAATACTAGCACTCTGGAAGGTCAAGGAGGGTGGATTACTAGAGGTCAGAAGTTTGAGACCAGGCCGGGCGCGGTGGCTCAAGCCTGTAATCCCAGCACTTTGGGAGGCCGTGATGGGCGGATCATGAGGTCAGGAGATCGAGACCATCCTGGTAACATGTTGAAACCCCGTCTCGCCGGGCGCGGTGGCTCAAGCCTGTAATCCCAGCACTTTGGGAGGCCGAGACGGGCGGATCACGAGGTCAGGAGATCGAGACCATCCTGGCTAACACGGTGAAACCCCGTCTCTACTAAAAAATACAAAAAACTAGCCGGGCGAGGTGGCGGGCGCCTGTAGTCCCGGCTACTCGGGAGGCTGAGGCAGGAGAATGGCGTAAAAACCCGGGAGGCAGAGCTTGCAGTGAGCTGAGATCCGGCCACTGCACTCCAGCCTGGGCGACACAGCGAGACTCCGTCTCAAAATAAATAAATAAATAAAAAAAGAAACCCCGTCTCTACTAAAAAAAATACAAAAAACTAGCCAGGCGAGGTGGCGGGCGCCTGTAGTCACAGCTACTCGGGAGGCTGAGGCAGAAGAATGGCGTAAGCCTGGGAGGCGGAGCTTGCAGTGAGCTGAGATCCGGCCACTGCACTCCAGCCTGGGCGACAGAGCAAGACTCTGTCTCAAAAAAAAGAAGTTTGAGACCAGTCTGGCCAACATGGTGAAACCCCATCTCTACTAAAACTAAAAAAAGTAAGTGGGCTTGGTGGGTGTCTGTAATCCCAGCTACTCAGGAGGCAGAGGCAGGAGAATCGCTTGAACCCAGGAGGTGGCAGTTGCACTGAGCCGAGATCACGCCACTGCACTTCAGTCTAGGGTGACAATGTGAGACTCAAAAACAAAATAAAATAAAATATAATAATTAGCCGGGTGTGGTGGCACACTCCTGTAATCTTAGCTACTTGGGATGCTGAGGCACAAAAATCACTTGAACCCAGGAAACAGAGGTTGCAGTGAGCCTAGATCATCAGACTGCACTCACAGCCTAGATAACAGAGACTCTGTCTCAAAAAAAAAAAAAAAAAAAAAAAACACATTTCTCATGTGATAGATGAGTGAGGTGTGCCTGAATTCTTACATGGGGCCTGGAAGGGCGAATGGGAAGGGTTGGTCTTTATCACCCCTATCTTTGAAAATTAGAGAAGCCTCTTTCACATGCCTGGGCCAAAGAAACTTCTTTACAAGGTTCTGATGCCACTGATTCCCAACATTTAATTTTGCCTTACAAGAAAAGCACAGTAACGTTTATAAAATGCAGAAGTGCGAATACACAGCTATTGACCTTGAAAACAGGGAAAGAGGGTCATCTGTGGAACTAAGACATAAGCAAATTTTTTCAACCAAGAATACATGGGTGGCCAGGTTCCATGTGAGCCGAGATCACACCATTGCACTCCACCCTGTGCAAGAAGAAGGAAACTCCAGCTGAAAAAAAAAGAAAAAGAAAAGAAAAGAAAAAAGAATACATGGGTGCTTTTACAATAGCGTTCCATGTTGGGGAAAAGCTGAGTGTTGGAGAAAAGCTGAGGCAGGGCTTGCTAGTCTGACATAATATAAAAAGAGTCTTGGAACATGAAGGAGTCCAGGGTCTAAAACCCCCTGTGGCCTTTGGAACTCCAAGCTCTGTGCCAAAGGGTGGAAGGCTGCCCTCCGCATTACAATCTAAGCCCAAGGCAGAAAACCCTGAAGGGGGCCGGCCCCTCCACACCTGTGGGTATTTCTCATCTGGTGGGATGAGAGACTGAGAAAAGAAATAAGACACAGAGACAAAGTAAAAAGAAAGAACAGGGGGCCCAGGGGACTGGCACTCAGCGTTCGGAGGAGCTGCGCCAGCACTGGTCTCTGAGTTCCCTCAGTATTTACTCATCACTATCTCTACTATCTCAGGGAGGGGGATGTGGCAGGACTACAGGGTAATGGTGGGGAGAGGGTCAGCAGGAAAACGTGAACAAAGGTCTATGTGTCATAAATAAATTTAAGGAAAGTGCTGTCCCTTGATGTGCACGTGGGCTAGATTTATGTTTGACTTTACACAAACATCTCCATGCAGTAAAGAGCAGTATTGCTGCCAGCATGTCTCACCTCCAGCCATAAGGTGGTTTTCTCCCATCTCAGAAAATGGAATGTACCATTGGGTTTTACACTGAGACATTCCATTCCAGGACGACCAGGAGATAGATGCCTTCCTCTTATCTCAACTGCAAAGAGACCTCCCTCTTCCACTAATCCTCCTCAGCAAAGAACCTTTATGGGTGTCGGGCTGGGGGACGGTCAGGTCTTTCCCTTCCCATGAGGCCATATCTCAGGCTGTCTCAGTGGGGGGGAAACCTTGGACAATACACAGGCTTTCTTGGGCAGAGGTGCCTGCAGCCTTCTGCAGTGCATTGCGTCCCTGGGTATTTGAGACTGGAGAATGGCGATGACTTTTACCAAGCATACTACTTGCAAACACATTTTTAACAAAGCACATCCTGCACAGCCCTAAATCCATTAAACCTTGAGTCAACACAGCACATGTTTCTGTGAGCACAGGGTTGGGGCTACAGTTACAGATTAATGGCATCTCAAGGCAGAAGAATTTTTCTTAGCACAGAAAAAAATGGAGTTTCTTATGTCTTCTTTTTTCTACATAGACACAGCCACAGTCTGATCTCTCATTCTTTTCCCCACAAACCCCTCATGGCTTGGATGGAATCCAGGGCTCAGGAAATAAAATGCCTCATGGCCTCTGGAATGTGCCTAGACTTGCTGGTTCCTTGCTTTTAGCACTTCCAGGCTCAGAAAACGGTTGTATCTTAAACTAGAATAACATGTTCCCCATGATCTCAAGTAGCAGAACATGTTCCATATAAATGCTAAACCACACACCTGTAGATCATGTGCTGGATGCACCACTTCCTTTCAACCCCCACAGTCGTACCACCTGCTTCTTTGTTTGACCACGAATAAATAGCGTGGGCTTCCAGAGTTCGGGTCTTTTGTAGCCTCCATACTAGCGTTGGCCCCCTGGACCCACCTTATGCATCCTTAACTTGTCTTTTCTCATTCCTTTGACTCCACCGGACTTCGTAGCCCCTGCGGCCTGGTGTTGGGTCTGGCCACCCCAACAGTTCCATGCCAATCCATCCCATCTTTCAACATTAGTCCAGAAGGGACCAGAGGGCCTTGAGGGAAGCATGCACTTAATACCTTATAGCTCCTGGGCTCAAGCGATCCTCCTACCTCAGCTTCCTGAGTAGCTGGGATCACAGGGATGAGCCACCAAGTCAGGCAAGAGCAAAACTCCATCTTTAAAAAAAAAATAAAAAAAGACTTTTACTTATAACCAGACCACCCACTCAATTACTCAATTTGTGACCAGGAAATAACCAACCTGATGTATGTTACAACCTCAAGTTTTTACCTGGTGAATAGTTTAAAATTCATGCAAGGTCAAAAGAAAGTCCCCTCTTAAACCAAACCAAGGTCCCTCCCTTTTACCAAGGGCCTATTTCTCTGTATTTTGATGCTTGTCCAGCAGCAGACCTAGACTCACCCATCTGTGGTAACCTACCTGTACAGAGATACTATAGAAATGACTATAAATACGTATGCATGCCACCTTGTTCCCCTGGGACACCAGAAAAAGATGGTGAGTATTGCATATCGTGGCACCCCAGCACACAACAAAAGCCAATTATGCTTACCGAAATGCCGGCAAAACCAGATTGTGAAACAAAAACCTGTCGTCCTGTAAACTGCACCATTCTAAAGCCAGACTTACCGATGTGGACTGCAGGTTACCCCATACATATCTCTACACACCAATGATTCCGAGTCTTCAAATCATTCCATAAGCACGTAGACCAGAAGTTACCACAGTCTCCTCTTTTAGCTAAAAACCTGTTTGCTCGGGTAGCTGAAAACATTGCTAGCAGCTTAAGCATTTCCTCATGTTGTTTGTAGAAGGACTAACATAGGAGACCAGTGGCCTTAAGAAGCAAAAGAGTTAATGTCACAAGATAATTTAACTCTGACTCTTCCCCCGAACCAATGCTGACATGTTCAAGCGCCTCACTCTTAAAAACTTCCATTATCAGGAGATACTGTGCTGTTCGCTAAAGAAAAGCTTTTAAGACTCAGTAGAAGAATTAACTTGTTTAAGACAGCAGTATTATAATGAAACACTAAAGAAAACTTTGTGGCAAGGCAAGGATGACTCCAGATCACCTCATCCAAATCCATTCTCCTGTTTCTCTTCTCTAAACCGCATCTAGTATCAGCTTGAAGCTCCAAATACCTGGCAAGCACCCTCCCGTCTCTATTAGATCTGTGGGCCTCGCGACTACGGACAGTTGCCAGGAAAGTGTACAAGGGCTTGTGTACTTGAAACCATTAGACCATGTTTCTTCTCACTCCCACTGCAACAGGGAGAACCTTGAAGGTATCCTGTCTACAATAACATTAAAGAAAAAAACAAAAGAGGTATAGACATAAGAGAAGACGTAAAAATAGAAGATTAGAAAGACACAAATTGGCCCCCTGAAAGACTAATTCAGTACTCTAGGCCGGCTACCTGGGCACAAGGTAAGTCATAAAGCTACCGCACCCCAATTTACATTCTAATTGCATCACAAAGTTGCAAGCAGTACGTGAAATCATCACTAATGAAACAGCAAATGCATCGACTTACTGGCCCAGCAAGCCACAAAAATGAGAAATGCCATCTACCAACATAGATTGGCTTTAGACTACCTCCTAGCCCAGGAAGGAGGAGTATGTAGAAAGTTTAATCTAACTAATTGCTGCCTAGAAATCCATGACAATAGGAAAGCTTTTATAGAAATAACTGACAGAATTTTAAAATTAGCCCATGTTTCAGTCCACACTTAGACAAAGTAGACTTCTGAGTCCCTCTTTAGAGGCTGGTTTTCCTCCTTCAGTAGATTCAAAACCTTAATAGAAATGGTTCTAGCCATACTAAGAATTTGTTTAATACTCCCTTGCCTCTTACCTCTCCTTGTTAAGAACATTCAATCAACGATAGAAGCAATTGCAACCAGGCAGACTACAACTCAACTAATAGCTCCATGTGAATATCAGCCTGTGCCTACAGAAGAAAACCTGCTCTTTCATGAAGAATCCAGTAACAGTGATGCTTTCTATTAAAATCTTATTTATAACAAGCATCTAAGGGAGGAAACTGAGGCAGACAATTAAAAAATAAATATGCATTCATTCACTCCAAGAAAAGTAATGGGCAAGGCAAGGGTTAAAAAGAAAAGAAGAACCAGTTTTCCTCTGCCTAGCAAGCTCACTTCAAGGACAGTTATAAGATAATGCTGTTTGCAAAGTCGAAGCCAAAGGAACGAGCTCCAGACAGCCCCCCACCTTCCCAGAACAAGAGTGAAAAAAAAAAAGGACAAATATATGTATTTAGCTGTTTTTGTTTTTCTTTCAACGCAGCTACAAGGCCACCAGCGATGGAAGGACACAAGTTACACTATGCTATAGATTACGTGACCTATCAATGTATGATTAACTGCTTTTATTCTGCAGTTTTGAAACCAAAAAACCCCACTCTGTGTTTGTTGAAATGCTCAGCTTTTTAGATGTAAATCCACTGAGCCAGTGCCTACCTTAAATAAACACCCTTCTGTCTCCCCCATATCAGTCCCTCTAGTCCTGAGTTTCCCAGAACACCATCTCTGCGCCTCCTCTGCTCTCTCCATTAAATTCCCTCTTCCCTGTTATATCGCCCTGACCCCACTCTCTGGCAGCCTAGATCCCCAGGTGTCCTCCCTGCTGTGGTTCTCCCTCTGTTCTCCTTGCCACCAGCACCACTCTGCTCTGTCTGCCCCGGCTCCAAATGACTCCTCCTCTCCCTCACCCTGATGAGCCTCCCTCTTTGCTGCCCCTCTCCCTACCTTACTGTCCTTCATCTCTCTGTACATCTAGCTTTTCTCTACATTTCTCCAGTTGCTTTTCTCCTCCTGCTTTCCTATCGTTTTCTTTTCACTTTTGCTGTCTCTTGGCAAATCCCTCAGCATCCTCTACTTTGCCATCTGTTGTGGGTCTTTCTCATTTTTCTGTCTCAGGTTTTCTATTGCTCTCTCTGTCTCCTGATCCCCTTGGCCCACACAATCACAGAAGGGTTTGGAGTAAGACTCCTGCATCCCGGTGGAGCACATTTTCCAGGGGCTGGAGCTGGGCAGGCAAGAACACCCCGTGTCACAGGACAGGCCCCGGGCACCTCCTCAGCGCGGGCTCAGGAGAAGCGGTGACTGTGGTGGGGAGACCTCTGGAGCAGCAGGGCCCCGCACGAGGACGGGGGTGAAGCGGTGATGGCGCCTTAAGACAAGGGTGGGTTCTACAGCATCCCAGGACAAGGCAGAGGACGCGGCCTTCCCGGGACTGGGGCAGCGGCGCTGCGCTCCAGGGGCCTACGAGGGCGAGAATCCACCTATCGGGTGAGGACTTTAAAAAGCGCGGGGCTGGAGGAGTCAGAAAAAGGTTTAGAGCAGGAAAACTACGCGATAGAAAGTGTATACGTTGCCCTATAGCAGAAAGACCCGGGACGGCACCAGCCTCAGGGCGACCTAAAACCCAAAGGAAGCGACCCCCGGCCTCACACGGGGATGTCTCAATTTGCTCTGGGTGAAGGAGGATGGGCGAGAATTTCCAGGTTTGTGGGGATCCCAAGTCCCAGGTACAGAAGAGCCGGAAACCTGGGAAACGCAGACTTAATACAAGACAGGGCGAAACTCACGCGCCGCGGCGGGAGAGTCACTCCACGAGATCCGCTTCCCGGTCTGCGCGAATCTGCGCGCGCAGGACAGAAGCCAGGCCTGGGCGGGACCCGCGAGGAGGTGGGCGGGGCCTGGGTGAGGTAGGGGCGGGGCGCGAGGCGGAGAGACCTTGCGCTTTAGAACCCGCAGCGGGCGGGGCCGGGGCGAGACCTGTGCGCCTCTCAGCCTTGTTCCCAACACCTCTGTTTCCGGGTTTTGGCGGCGAGACCCGCCAGGAAGGCTGAGGCATGATTCAAAAGCCCTGGAATTGTCTGGAACAGGGATGCAAACTAGAATGTAAAATTCAAGGCCCGGCCTGGGCGGAAAGTACGATTTCATGCTGACCGCCCACAAAACGGAACAGAAGTTCTCTCCCTTTCTATTCTCCATTCACTCGGGAGGGAGAGTCCACCCTGTGCTCACCTTCAGAGACTTCCCTAGGACCATCGCCTGGGATGCAGGACAGGCTGCTCAGGTCAGCGAGGGAGGACCTGCTGGATAAACACAGCAAAGATGCGGGCGCGGGGGCGGGAGCCTGAGGTCCCAGCTACTCAGGAAGCAGCGGCGGGAGGATTGCTGAGCCTGGGGATCCAGGCCAGCCTGGGCGACAAAGTAACACCCCCTCCCGCAGGGCTCCTTTCGTCTCTCTCTCTCTCTTTTTTTCTTCATTTTCTTTTAACATTTTAAAATAAAATTTTGATGGTGTGAGATAGGGATCCAACATTATTCTTTTCCTTGTGGTTATCCAGTTAGTTGTCCCAGCACATTTGTGGAAGAGATCTGTTACTTTATTTATTTACTATTTCTTTTCTTTGGTTTGAGAGAGTATTTCTCTGTCGCCCAGGCTAGAGGGCAGTGGCCCGATAGATCCCATCTGGGCTCACTGCAGCCAATGGACACTCCCCTGCCCACTCGGTGGACACAAAAAAGAAATTTACCTCCAGAATCATTCAGGAAATGTCTAAACCCAAAAGCTGCCATTGTCTGTGGGACTCCTCTAGGGAGGAGGAATAAGGTGTTGGCTACAATTAGGTGTCTGATAATCAAATCTGTGGACCTTAACCTGCACCCAGTGATGTAAAATAACAGATAATGGTAAATAAGAGAGAAATTCTCCAGGATTCTAAGTGTAGTCTGCGATAAGAACATCATTCCCATTGCCCCATCCCAGCAGCCGTTCTGTCAGTTCCCACAGGCTGCTACTTGTCTTCAGACACACAAGATCCTGCAGGGAACGTGATGCATGAGCGAGATTTAAAAGGCAGCTGGTAGTCGGTGGGGGGCTGAGATGGGAGGTTCCCTTGAGCCAGGCACCACCATTATAAAGACCAAGAGGACTCAAGCACAGAGAGATGACATGATTTGTGTAAATTCACACCGTGTTTGGGGTGGAATGGGACTGATCTTGTCTGGGCTGATTTCAGAGTACATTAACCACCATGCTCTATTGCCAAAGCTAGTTAGCAGAGTTCTTCCAATAATGAAGATACATATTTAATTTTTATTTTATACCTTGTCTCTATATTTTACACAGGTACATTTAATTTCTTTTTCTTCTTTTTTTTTTTTTTTTTTTTTTTTTGAGACAGAGTCTTGCTCTGCCACCCAGGCTGGAGTGCAGTGGCCGGATCTCAGCTCACTGCAAGCTCCGCCTCCCGGGTTTATGCCATTCTCCTGCCTCAGCCTCCCAAGTAGCTGGGACTACAGGCGCCCACCACCTCGCCCGGCTAGTTTTTTGTATTTTTTAGTAGAGACGGGGTTTCACTGTTAGCCAGGATGGTCTTGATCTCCTGACCTCGTGATCCGCCCGTCTCGGCCTCTCAAAGTGCTGGGATTACAGGCTTGAGCCACCGCGCCCGGCCCATTTAATTTCATAATTTTGTTTTTGACCGGTTTCCACTGATGTGTCAAATATTACCCCAGAGGCTGATACCAGTTATGAATAAATCTTTAAAGACCTTGATTAAATGTACATACCCTGATTGGAGTATAAAATTACAGGAATCTGCCTCATGACTAAATTAGATTTAAACAATTGACCCCCTATCAGGATAGCTACACAGAGACTCACTTCTTTTTATGCCAGGAAAGAAAGTACAATGGCACCTACCACAGGCATTAATGGACACTCTGATATCATGTCCTACTTGACGTGAAACACTAGAGGATGATCAAATAAAGTAGGGTAGAAATTAAATTATCATGGCCCGGCGCGGTGGCTCACGCCTGTAATCCTAGCACTTTGAGAGGCCTAGGCAGGCAGATCACCTGAGGTCAGGAGTTCGAGGCTGGCCTGGCCAACATGGTGAAACCTCGTCTCTACTAAAAATACAAAAATTAGCTGGGCATGGTTGTGCGCGCCTGTAATCTCAGCTACTTGGAAGGCTGAGAGAGGAGAATTGCTTGAACCTGGGAGGCAGAGGTTGCAGTGAGCGGAAATCGCAAGACTGCTCCCCAGATCTGGGCTACAGAACAAGATTTGGTCTCAGAAAAAAAAAAAAAAAGGAAAGAAAGCAATGGACTTGTGAGCATAACTGAATACCAAATAATATAGAAATGTCATAGAAACGTATAGTTTACCAATATTTACATATATATTACTATATAATTATACTGATGTATACTTAATTATATTGATGTATAGTTATATAACTATATAAAATATAGTATTACAAATATAGTTTATCAATATATAGCATACCAATTTCAATTAACAGAAATATCCCAAATGGTAATAATTTTCTAGCTAGACTGACAAATTTTTTTCTCAGTGCAAAAAAGTTTACTGGTCCTATGATGTTGTAGGCAGGTCTCCAACTCCTGGTGCTACTCCTGTGTTTATGTTATGCTACCTACCAAAAGGAATTTGGCTGGTAATTTCCTAATTAATGAAGGTTACTAGTCATTTGATTTTTTTTTTTGTTTTGAGACCGAGTTTCACCCTGTTGACCAGGCTGCAGTGCAGTGGCGCGATCTCGGCTCACTGCATCCTCCGCCTCTCTGGTTCAAGCGATCCTCCTACCTCAGTCTCCTGAGTAGCTGGGATTATAGGCACCCGCCACCATGCCTAGCCTCATTCAGCTTTGAAAGAGAAAACTGTGTGTAATCCCAGCATTTTGAAAGGCCAAGGTGGGTGGATGACTTGTGGTCAGGAGTTCAAGACCAACCTGGCTAACATGGTGAAACCCCATCTCTACTAAAAATACAAAAATCAGCCAGCGTGGTGGTCCGTGCCTGTAATCCCAGCTACTTGGAAGGCTGAGGCAGGAGAACCACTTTAACCCTAGAAGTGGAGGTTGCAGTGAGCAGAGATTGCACCACTGCACTCCAGACTGGTCGACAGAGCAAGACTCAGTCTCAAAAAAGAAAAGAAAAGAAAAGAAAGTTATCCTGGATTATCTGGGTGGGTCCTAAGTGTCCTTGAAGCAGAAGTGTATGTCAGAGAGATGCAACAGCGGAGGAAGTTAGGACCCAGGAGCACGAGGCTGATTTCACGTGCTGGATTTTGAATATATGGGAACCAGGAGAAAATAATGAATTCTGACAACATTCTGAATGAGCTCAGAAGGAAATTCTGCCCCCACAGCCTCAAGACTCGATCCCATGGCTTTGACCTTGATTTTGGCCTTGTGAGACCAGACAGAGTACCCACAAAAACCTGACACATTTCTCATCTATGAACTGTGAGAAAATAAATGGGTGCTGTAGTAAACATCTGGCTATACCATGGCAATTCATAAACACAAAATTAATGCACACCTGAACAATGTAATACAATATTTAAACACTAAAAGTAGTCATTTATATCTAAACATAAATTCACCAGTTTGAGGTGTAGCCTTCCTATACAATTTCATAGAATATCTAAAATTGCTTCTGAAATCATATACAAAATATGTATGAATATACACACCATTCAGATATTCTGTTCATTATTCAATATTTAAATATATATTTGCAGATTTACATTTCTGTCTAATTCAATAGTTTTCACCAACCAGTGATGTTTTTTCTTTTCTTTTTCTTTTTGAGATGGAGTTTCATTCTTGTTGTCCAGGCTGGAGTCCAGTGGCGTGATTTCAACTCACCTCAACTTCTGCCAACTGGCTTCAAGCGATTCTCCCGCCTCAGCCTCTGGAGAAGGTGGGATTACAGGCATGCGCCACCACACCCGGCTACTTTTGTACTTTTAGTAGAGATGGAGTTTCACAATGTTGGTCAGGCTGGTCTCCAACTCACGACCTCAGGTGATCTGCCTGCCTCGACCTCCCAAAGTGCTGGGATTACAGGCGTGAGCCACCACGTCTGGCCAATCAGTGATGTTTTCATACCAGTTGCAATAGATCTGTGCATTTTTTAAAATGCCACATCAGATTCCATGGTGATTGTGAATAAACCATGGCATTGCAACACTCCTTGTTCACACATCGACAGAGCTGAGTGTGTCCGTCTGTGTCCTGCCAGAGCACACATCACAGCATGTGGATCACGCTGACTGAGCACCTGTGGTGACCTGTGTGGTCCTTGGATAGATTATTATTGCACCATGGTGACTGCACATTCTCCCCAAGACAGACAACTGATAACAGACCTTGCGAGTAGCCATAAAATGTCACATTCCAACAAATGCGCACCCAGGTAACTCCACCCAGTACTGCCTCCTCTAGGCCCCTGTCATCCCGTAGAAGGCCCGAAAAGAATGGGATTTACAAGAAAATCGATGGTAGTTTTCACTGGGAGCCCACAGTTTGTGGCAGGAAATGGGAACGGATTTATTTGGGTTTTTTGCGGGGTTGGGGTGGTATGGGGTGGTTAGGGGGGTGTGTGTTGGGGAGGGTCAGTACACCCTATATCCCCACTGCTGTAGGAAAATCTGGGGGCATCTCTGGGAAGGCACCTGAAGACAGAGTAGAAACTCACATTTTGTTCTCCATGTAGGAACTTCTCATACCTGATTCTCTCCTGTGGCAAAGGATTATTATAAAATATGATGTTTGCTGGAAGTTTTTTGGTTTTTTTTTTTTGAGACGGAGTCTCACTCTGTCCCCCAGGATGGAGTGCAGTAGCGCGATCTCGGCTCACTGCAACTTCCACCTCTCGGGCTCAAGCGATTCTCCTGCCTCGGCCTCAGGAGCAGCTGGGATTACAGGCATGCGCCACCGTGCCTTGTTAAGTTTTGTATTTTTAGTAAAGATGGGATATCTCTGTGTTAGTCAGCCTGGTCTCAAAGTCCCAACCTCAGGTGATTCGCCCACCTCAGCCTCCCAAAGTGCTGGGATTAGAGGCATGAGCCGCAGCGCCCGGCCTCTATGTAGCTTTGTAAAAATCCTTGTAGCTATCTCATTTAGGAATAAAATGGAAGGCAGGTATTTCTGACACAGTTCCCAGCTTGACTTTTCTCTTTGGCTTAGTAATTTTTATTTTGCTTTCACGTGCTTGTGACTGACATAATGCTCTGACACAGATATTGTTTTATGTAGATTTTTCCAAACTAGTAAAGTCCAAGGGTCTGTCATGAACTGGGTTATGGGAGACGAGAAGATTCCCAGGAGACTCCTGGTCTCAACCAATCCTCCCACCTCAGCCTCCCAAAGTGCGAGGACCACAGGTGTGATCCACTGAACCCAGTGGAGTTAAAAAAAAAAAAAAAAAAAAAAAAAAAAGCAACACACAAATTAAGGTACTCTATGGAATTACATCATTTGACTTTTTTTTGAAATGAAGTCTCATATATTCATTACTGACCCCAGCCAAACAATGGGTTCATAACAGATTCAGAGAGAAAAAATATATTCCCAATAAAACATGTCCAACTCTCCAGATGGTGGTGACATTTTCAGCTTGATATGGTAACGTGATTGAGACACTCAGACAGCATAAATATGTGTGCCATCTCATATGCAATTCCTTATAGACCTAGCTTGGTTCTTCTCCAATGTCTCCTTTTAAAGTTGTACCTGTTTTCTTACCAGTTTTGATCTGAATCCACTGGGGCATGGAATGATTTTGCTTTTGTTTCTTGGTCAGGAATCGCTTAATCCTGAAAGTCTTACAAGAAGATCTGGTGAGAAGCAGAGTCAAGTACACACACCACGAGAGGAGAGAGGAAGAGAAGGGGCTTGATATCTTTTTTTTTTTTCTTTTTGAGACAAAATTTCGCTCTTATTGCCCAGGCTGGAGTGCAATGATGCCATCTCAGCTCACTGCAACCTCCGCCACCCAGGTTCCAGCGATTCTCCAGCCTCAGCCTGCTGAGTAACTGGGATTACTGGCACCTGCCACCATACCCAGCTAATTTTTGTATTTTTAGTAGAGACGGGGTTTCACCATTTTAACCAGCCTGTTCTTGAACTCCTGAATACTATTTCTGCTGTTACCTGTCAGTCCTCTTCATTGTGGCACACACAAGCTTAATTTTTTTTTTTTTTTAAACTGATGTGGGCCAGATGTGGTGGCTCATGCCTGTAATCCCAGCACTTTGGGAGGCCAAGGTGGGTGGATCACAAGGTCAGGAGTTCAAGATCAATCTGGCCAATATGGTGAAACCCCATCTCTACTAAAAACACAAAAATTAGCCGTGTGTGGTGGTGTGAACCCACTAGGGAGGTAGAGACAGGAGAATCACTTCAATCCAGGAAGCAGAGGTTGCAGTGAGCCGAGATCACACCACTGCACCCCAGCCTGGTCAACAGATCAAGACACTGTCTCAAAACAAAGAAACAAAAGAAAACAAAAAACTGATGTGGATGGTGTGCCTGCTGCTCCTTGCATCACCTTCAACACTGTGTTGTCCCGATTCAAATGAGTTATCCATTTACAAACTGTTTATTTCTTTTGGGCATCATCTCCATAACCTTTTCATAAAGCATCAATGATTATATTATTCCTCTTCCCAAACTTTCCCATAATTATTCTTTTATTGAGACAGTATCTTGCTCCGTCACCCATGCTGGAGTGCAGTGGCATGACCACAGCTCCCTGCAGCCTCAACCTCCCAGGCTGAAGCCATCCTCCCACCGCAGACTCCACAGTAGCTGGCCCTGCAGTCATATGCCACCATGCCCAGCTAATTTTTGTATTTTTTGTAGACAAGGTGGTTTCACCATGTTGCCCAGGCTGGTCTTAAATACCTGGGCTCACGTGACCCACCTGTCTTGGCCTCTGAAAGTGCTGGGATTAACCGCCTGAGACACTGCATCTGATCTCATCATAAATTTGATGTTTCTTCTTGTTTCAATTTTAGCAGAATTTATATTACTTTGATAGAATCTCTTTTCAAACTCATGTCTTATCCTTCTGAGTGCCTTAAACTAGAACCTGTTCAGACATGTTATAACAGATTTGTACCAGTTTATTTTGGTGCAAAAACTGTGAAATTCATGCACAATTTTCTCAAAATACTTATTTTTCCATGAATTTCTCCAAGACTGCTTGCACTAGAACACTATTCAAGAGGACATTTAAAAAAATGTAGATGTTCACCTGACACTTATTTCTGGGATGCAAGGAAGGTTCAACATATTCAAGCAAATCAATGTGATATGCCACTTGAACAGAAAGAAAGATGAAAACCACATCATCTTGATAGATGGAGAAAAAGCATTTCAGAAAATTCAAAATCCAGTCATCATAGAAATCCTAAACAAAATAGATAGAAAAGGAAATGTACCTCAACAATAGAAAGACCATCTGTGAAATGACCAATGAGTAAATAGTCAAGCAGGGAAAATGGAATGCTTTTCCTGTAGGATCTCACATGATGCAAGAATGCTCTCACCCCTTCTATTCAATCAATACTGGCTGTCCTAGCCAGAGCAGTGAAATAGCAGAATAAATAAAACTCATCCAAATCAGAAAGAAAGAAGTAAAATTATATTTATTTATAGATGACATGATCTTCTGTGTAGAAAATCACAAAGAGTCAACCAAAATACTACTGGAACTAAGTAACATATTCAGTGGATTTGCACAATACAGTATCAGCACCAAAAATTAGTTGAATTTCCATACTTTAACAATAAAAATTTTTAAAATTTTTAAACACTTCCATTTGCTGGAGAATGTAAAGTAAGAAATACTTAGAAATAAACTTAAAAAGCTCAGAAGTTCGTACCTTGAAATCTACAAACATTGCTCAAAATGATTAAAAACAGAGCTACAACCCATATTGATGTTTTGGAAAAATATTGTTAAATGATTATATAACCCAATGTGATTTAGATTCAACACAATACCCATAAAAATCCCTATCAGTTTTTTTTTTTAAAGAAAGAGAAAACAGGCTGGGAAAATGGCTCACGTCTGTTGGCCAGGTTGATCTCAAATTCCTGACCTCAAGTGATATACCTCCCTTGGCCTCACAAAATGCTGAGATTACAGGCAGGAGCCAGTGCCCAGCCCAATCCTTTTAACATAAACACTTTAATTTCAATTAATGCTTGAACTCAATGTTAAATCAACTCAACTAAATGCTGAATTGACTCTAATGTTAATTGATGCTTAACGGTTTGCTCTACTCATTGCATTTGGAACAACTACCTCCAAAATGAATGTTCTGATGTTCTTCAAGGAGTGAACTCAGACTGAAGACCTTGGCACATTGATGACATTTGTAAGATTTCTGTCCAGTATGCATTCTCTGACGCCTAATGACGTGTGAACGTGAAGTAAAGGCTTTGCCACGATCATCACACTTGTGAGGTTTCTCTCCTATGTTTCGCATAGAATGAAACTTGACTGAAGACCTTGCCACAATCATGACATTTGTAAGGTTTCTCTCCAGCATGAGTTCACCAATGAACTGCAAGGTATGAATGATGTCTGAAAACTCTCCCAAATTTATTACACTAGTATGATCTCTCTTCATTATGGATTCTCCAATGATTTGCAATGGTTGTAGCATTACTGAAGACTTTGTGACAATCATTACATCAGTAAAGTTTCCCTACAACATGAATTGCCTGATGGTAAACAAGTGTTGACTGCCCACTAAAGACTCTCACACTCGTTACACTCGTAAGGTTTCTCTCCAGTGTGAATTCTAGGATGTTGTGCCAGGTGCGAATCATACCTGAAAGCCTTGTCACAAACTTACATTTTTATGGTTTATCTCTAGTATGAATTCACCTAGGTCTTTCAAGGTTTGATGTGCAACTGAAAACTTTGTGACATTCTTCACATTTGTAAGCTTTCTCTCCAGTATGAATTCTCCTGTCTCTCGAGGCTTGATTGGCAACTGTAAACTTTGTCACGTGCTTCACATTTCTAAGGTTTCTCTCCAGTATGAATTCTGTGATGACGTGCATGGTGTGCCTGTTGATTAAAAACCACACCATATTCATTACACTTGTAAGGTTTCTCTCCAATATGAATTTTCTTGTCTTTCAAGGCTTGATTTGTGACTAAACTTTTTTCATGATTTACATTTCTAAGGTTTATCTCCAGGATAAATTGTATGATGATGTGCAAGCTTTGCTTTTCGATTCAAAACCCTTTCACAATCACTACACTTGTAAGGTTTCTTTCAAATATGATTTCTAGGACTACCAAGGTTTGATTTGAATCTGAAAGCTTCATCACATTCTTCACATTTGTAAGGTTTCTCTCTAGTATGAGTTCAAGGTATGAATGATGTCTGAAAAGTTTGCCGGTTTTATCACACTTCTAAGATCTCTCTTCATTATGGATTCTCCAATGATTTGCAATAGTTGTAGCATTACTGAAGACATGGTGACAATCACTACATTTGTGAAGTGCTGACTGCCCATGAAAGGCTTTGCCACACTCATTACATTTGTAAGATTTCTCTCCAGTATGAAGTCTACGATGGCGTGTAAGGTATGACTTCCGACTAAACATCTTACCACACTCATTACACTTGTAAGGTTTCTCTCCAGTATGAAGTCTACGATGGCATGTAAGGTGTGACTTCTGACCAAAGGTCTTGCCACAGTCATTACACTTGTAAGGTTTCTCTCCAGTATGAAGTCTACGATGGTATGCAAGGTATGACTTCTGATTAAACGTTTTGCCACACTCATTACACTTGTAAGGTTTCTCTCCAGTATGAAGACTATGATGGCGTCTAAGGTACGACTTCTGACTAAAGGTCTTGCCACACTCATTACACTTGTACAGTTTCTCTCCAGTATGAATTCCCCTATGTATTACAAGGCTTGATTTGAAACGGAAAGCTTTGTCACATTCTTCACATTTGTAAGGTTTCTCTCCAGTATGAACTCTACGATGGTATGTAAGGGATGATGTCCGGCTAAAGGTCTTGCCACACTCATTACACTTGCAAAGATTCTCTCCAGTATGACTTTTCCGATGTATTTCAAGGTTTGATTTGAAACTGTAAGCTTTGTCACATTCTTCACATTTGTAAGGTTTCTCTCCAGTATGAAGTCTACAATGGCATTTAAGGGTTAACTGTTGATTGAAGTTCTTGCCACCCTCATTACACTTGCAAGGTTTCTCTCCAGTATGAAGTCTACGATGGCATGTGAGGGATGACTTGTGACGGAAGGTCTTGTCACACTCATTACACTTGTAAGGTTTCTCTCCAGTATGAAGTGTACGATGGCATATAAGGGATGACTTCTGAATAAAGGTCTTGCCACATTCATTACAGTTGTATGGTTTCTGTCCAGTATGAATTCTCCTATGTCTTTCAAGGTTTGATTTCCTACCGAAAGCTTTGTCACATTCTTCACATTTGTAAGGTTTCTCTCCAGTGTGAAGTCTACGATGGTATGTAAGGGATGACTTCCGACTAAACGTCTTGCCACACTCATTACACTTGTACGGTTTCTCTCCAGTGTGAATTCTCCTGTGTCTTTCAAGCTTTGATTTGAAACTGAAAGCTTTGTCACATCCTTCACATTTGTAAGGTTTCTTTTCAGGATGAAGTCTACGATGGCATGTAAGCGATGACTTCTGACTAAAGATCTTGCCACACTCCTTACACTTGTACAGTTTCTCTCCAGTATGAATTCTCCTATGTCTTTCAAGGTTTGATTTCAAACTGAAAGCTTTGTCACATTCTTCACATTTGTAAGGTTTCTCTCCAGTATGAAGTCTACGATGCCACGTAAGGGATGATATCCGGCTGAAGGTCTTGCCACACTCAGTACACTTGTAAAGATTCTCTTCAGTGTGAATTTTCCGATGTATTTCAAGGTTTGATTTGAAACTGTAAGCTTTGTCACATTCTTCACATTTGTAAGGTTTCTCTCTACTATGAAGTCTACGATGGCATTTAAGGGTTAACTGCTGACTGAAGGTCTTGCCACACTCATTGCACTTGTAAAGTTTCTCTCCAGTATGACGTCTACGATGCCATGTAAGGGATGACTTCTGACTAAAGGTCTTGCCACACTCATTACACTTGTAAGGTTTCTCTCCAGTATGAAGTCTACGATGGCATGTAAGGTATGACTTCGAACTGAAGGTCTTGTCACACTCATTACACTTGTACGGTTTTTCTCCAGTATGAATTCTCCTATGTGTTTCAAAGTTTGATTTGAAACAGAAAGCTTTGTGACATTCTTCACATTTGTAAAGTTTCTCTCCAGTATGAAGTCTACGATGGTATGTAAGGGTTAACTCCTGACTGAAGGTCTTGCCACACTCATTACACTTGTATGGTTTCTCTGCACTATGAATTCTCCTATGTCTTTCAAGGATTGATTTGAAACTGAAAGCTTTGTCACATTCCTCACATTTGTAAGGTTTCTCAACAGTATGAAATCTACGATGGCATGTAAGGGATGACATCTGACTGAAAGTCTTGCCACACTCATTACACCTGTAAGGTTTCTCACCAGTGTGACATCTATGATGGCCTGCAAGGTATTGCTTCTGATTAAAGACCTTGCCACACACATCACATTTATATTGTTTCTGTCCCAAATAGATTATCTGACGTTTCCTTAAGAGTGAGCTATAATTAAAGGCTTTGCCACTCTCATTACATGGGAAAGATTTTTCTCTCATGTGTACTTCCTGTTTTTCTGTGAGTAATGAAGAATTCCGGAAATCATTCCCATAGTTATTAGATATATGGGTTTTGGGCCTACAAGAAATTCTTTGGGCTGTTGAAAATGAGGAAGCATCATTGATAGACTTCTCAACTTGATTATCAATTTTCCCTTTGGTGTGAAATAGGTGCAGTTCAGGCAGATGTGAATGAAAGCTTAATCCAAGCTGATCTTTAATAGGCTTGTTTCCAGCATGACTATGATCATATCGGTCTGTACTACCTGTCAAGTTGTTGATTTTTGTAATGGGTGCTTCATGGCCATTTCTTTCATCTTCTTGCCACTGAAACTCAAAGTTATGAATATCTTTATCAATATCGTGGAAGCAAAAATCTCCAATGTGATGACTTTCATGTCTTTGCAAAGTCCCTGTGTGGAGCACTTCTCTATTGCCTTGCGCTGTTGATGAGAACTCCTTCATCATGCATTTGGAAGAAATAGCTACAAAATATAAACACCAAAATTTTCAAGTTAAGTACAGATGGTAAACAATGCTGAAATGTGTAACTATGACACAAAAAACAATACTTATTTTAAACTTTCCAAACATGACCCTCAAAGCTTAGGAACAGAAAAGCGTAAGATTCTTTAACAAATAATGGGCTATTACATGTGCTTCAAATTACTTTTACAGAAGCCTATTTCCAATACTGTGACAAAACAATGACAGGGCACAAACGTGTGTCACCTAAAGTAAGGAATATTTTTCCACTGGGACCCTAAAGTGTCTAACAGTTTCCAAAAAATATCACTGTCACATCAATGAAAAGTATATATTCTTCATATTTGCTGTATAGAAATAAATGCTAAAGGATCACAGGAAATACTATATTGGTAAATAATCCACAACAAGCTTATGTAAGGATAACCAAAATCAATGGAAATTCTGTATTGTCAAACAATCACAGCACTGAGAAGATAAGAAAAGACTACAAAATTTAGCCAGGCGTGGTGGCCCACATCTGTAGTCCCAGCTACTTGGGAGGGTGAGTCACAAGAATCATTTGAACCCGAGAGGCAGAGGTAGCAGTGAGCCAAGATTGCACTATACTTTAGCCTGGGCGACAAAGTGAGACTCCATCTCAAAAAACAAAAAAAGTTAATACAATGTTTTTCTAAATAACTGTCATAAAATTACCTATATCCATGCAGAAAAGGCACTTCGTGACATTTTAAATAATTTTTTTATTTTTACATTTTTGAGGTTAAGTTTCACTCTCTCGCAACCAGCTGGAATTAAATGGCCTGATCTCGGCTCACTGCAACCTCCGCCTTTTGGGTTCAACTGATTCTCCTGCCTCAGCCTCCTGAGTACCTGGGATTACAGGCACGGCACACGTCACCATGCTTGGCTAATTTTTGTATTTTTAGTAGAGACAGGGTTTCAACATGTTGGCCAGGCTGGCCTTAAACTGTTGACTTCAAGTGTTCTACCTGCTTCAGCCTCCCAAAGTCCTGGGATGGCATGCATGAGCCACAGCATCCGGTGGCACTTTGTGACATTAACTAGTGGACTGTGTCAGTTATACTGCATACTGCATACATACCGAAAAGCCTTATGTACAATCATAAAAATTAATTAGTAAAATATTGTAACGCATAAAACCAGGAAGCAAATAAGTACCTTTATACAACCTGCAAAATTCTAAACAATTCGCTGCTAAGAAAAACTCCACAACTTTTACTTACCACCAGCGCACAATGTAAGAAAGGAAATACATGTTAAGATCACTACCTTCTGATTTATGAAGTCAAAAATGTACACAGCATTATAAGGAATAAGAATTGACTAACGGCCAGGCACGGTAGCTCAGGTGTGTAATCCCAGCACTTTGGGAGGCTGAGGCGGGTGGATCATGAGGTCAGGAGTTCGAGAGTAGCCTGGCCAACATGGTGAAATCCCAACTCTACTAAAAATACAAAAAAATTAACTGGGTATGGTGGTGGGTGCCTGTAATCTCAGCTACTTGGAAGGCTGAGGCAGGAGAATCATTTCAACCTGGGAGGTGGAGGTTGTAGTGAGCTGAGATCGCACCACTGCGCTCCAACCTGATTGAGAGGGTGAGACTTCATCTCGAAAAAAAAAAAAAAAAAAAAAAAAGAATTGACTAACAGTGCCAGAGGGTGCAATTATGATGTCACAACTACATTTATGAAACAGCCAGGCAATACAGCAATTCTATAGATACATATGCATTGTTGGCCTTAAATATCTAGTTCACTATGCACAAAATACAAAACACAGAATGTGTACTGGGAAAATGTTTAAACTGAGATCAGAGAAAACATTTTATCATTCAAATTGCACAATAAAAACATAAACAATATGATGCAGGCTCCCTGGTGTGAATGTTCTTATTGGCCAAAAGCCATGTTCAGAGTTTTTATTCTCCAACGGGATGTTCCTGCAGATGGGGCCTTTGAGAGAATTTGGTCATGGGTGTTGACTACTCATGAATAGGACTTGTGCTTTCATAAAAAGAGATACAAAAGAGCTCATTTCCTGTTCCTCTTTCTCCCATGTCAGGACACAGCAGGAAGATGACTGGGCTAAACCCTAAAGAAGGCTCTCACTAGGAACCAATTTGGCTGGCATCTTGCTCTTGGGTTTCCCACTTTCCAAATTCATGAGAAATAAATGTCTGTGTCTGAAGCCTCCCACTTTAAGCTATTTCTTTTTTTGTTTGTTTTTGAGACCAATTCAAGCTCTATCACCCAGGCTGGAGTGTAGTAGCAGCATTCTCCTGCCTCAAGAGATTCTCCTACCTCAGCCCGGAGTCTCACTTTGTCACCTGGACTGGAGTGCAGTGGGGCAATCTTGGCTCACTGCAACCTTCACCTCCCATGTTCAAGTGATTCTCCTGCCTCAGCCTCTCAAGTACTTGGGATAACAACCGTGTGCCACCACGTCCAGCTAATTTTTGTATTGTTAGTAGAGACAGGGTTTCACCATGTTGGCCAGGCTGGCCTTGAACTCCTGAACTCAGGTGATCTGCCCCTCTTGGCCTCCCAAAGTGCTGGGATTATAGGCTTGAGCCACCACGCCTGGTCAATTTCTTGTATTTGGTAGATTTGAGGTTTCACCATGTTGGCCAGACTGGTCTCAAACTCCTGACTTCAAGTGATCCGCCCACCTTGGCATCCCAAACTGCTGAGATTAGAGGCGTGAGCCACCTCGGCCGGCCAGTCTAAGCTACTTCTGTCAGTGAAATGACTGAGACAGGAAAAGGAGCACCTCATTATCAACATCACCAAAGGCTGACAGATCTGATTAAACAAAGGAAGTTTAGAGAGTGTACTATAAATCTCACAATACTTGAAGCCATCTAGAGCAATAACATGTTTTAAAAATTTTAAAGCTGGCCAGGCATGGTGGTTCACGCCTGTAATCCCAGCACTTTGGGAGGCTGAGGCAGGAGGAACACAAGGTCAGGAGATCGAGACCATCCTGGCTAACAGGGTGAAACCTGTTTCTACCAAAAAAAAAAAAAAAAAAAATTAGCTGGGTGCAGTGGCATGTGCCTGTAGTCCCAGCTGCTTGGGAAACTGAAGCAGGAAAATCACTTGAACCTGGGAGGTAGAGGTTGCAGTGAGCCAGGATCGCACCACCGCACTCCAGCCTGGGTGAGAGAAGGAGACTCTGTATTAAAAAAAAAAAAAAAAAAAAAAAAAGAAAGAAAAGAAAGAAAAAAGAAAGAAAGAAGTCTAAAGAGTAATTCCAACCCACAAATATATATAAAGTTCTCCAGTAAAGGTATCTAAAAAGACAGACAGGCTGGGTCTGTCTGGTGGTTCACACCTGTAATCACAGAAGTTTAGAAGGCCGAGGTTGGTGGATCACTAGAGTGCAGGGGTTCAAGACCAGCCTGACCAAAAAGGAGAAACCCTGTGTCTATTAAAATACGAAATTAGCCAGGCGTGGTGGCACATGCCTGTAATCCCAGCTACTTGGGACACTGAGGCAGGAGAATCGCTTAAACCCGGGCGTTGGAGGTTGGAGTATCCCGAGATTGTGCCATTGCACTCCAGCATGGGCGACAAGAACAAAACTTCGTCTCATCAACAAATAAATAAATAAATACATGAATAGGTTAATAAGAGGACTGATACGGAAACTGGTTTAGTGTACATTTTCTCCATAAATCAACTTTTTTTCTGTTATTTAGAAGAAAAAAGCATGAAAAAACATTGTACATAAATGTTTATGAAAATGCAACATACACAGAAATAATTCTGACATAAATAAAGAATTCCAGTGGAGAAAGAGTAGTTTCTGCAGGTTATGATTTTTTTTTTTTTTTTCAGGCAGTCTCATGTGCCACCCAGGCTGGAGTGCAGTGGTGCAATCTCAGCTCACTGCAACCTCCACCTCCCAGGTTCAAGCGACTCTCCTGCATTAGCCTCTTGAGTAGCAGGACTACAAGCGCCCACCATGGTGTCCAGCTAATTTTTGTATTTTTAGTAGAGATGGAGTTTCGCCATGTTAGCCAGGCTGGTTTTGAACTCCTGACCTCAGGTGATTTGCCTGCCTTGGCTCTCATAGTTCTGGAATTACAGGCATGGGTCACAAGAATCATTTGAGCCCAAGAGGCGGAGTTGGCTGTGGTGAGCCAAATATCCCCACTGCACTGTAGCCTTGGTGGCAGAGTGAGACTCCATCATAAACAAACAAACAAACAAAAAAGGAAATAAGGGGGTCAAAGCATGTCTACACAAAAAAGGAATTAAACACAAAAAGTAGGAAATGAGAAATGAAGAACCAAAAAAACCTACAAGAAATACAGATAATATGTAAAAAAATCACAAAGGTAAGGTCTTCTCCATCAGTAATACTTCAGCTGTAAGTATTTAACTCTGCACTCAGAAGGCAAAGACTGGCTGAATCAACAAAAACCAACTATATGTTATCTACAAGAGATTCATAGACTCATATTAGCCTAAAGGACACACATATGCAAAGTTTTTTGTTTGTTTGTTTTTTGTTTTTTTTGTTTGTTTGTTTTTGAGACGGAGTCTTGCTGTGTTGCCAGGCTGGAGTGCAGTGGTGATCTTGGCTCACTGCAACCTCTGATTCCTGGGTTTATGTGATTTTCCTGCCTCAGCCTCTGGAGTAGCTGGGATTATAGGCATGTGCCATCAAACCCTGCTAATTTTTGTATTTTTTGTAGAGACGGGGTTTTTCACCATGTAGGCCAAACTGGTCTCGATCTCCTGACCTTGTGATCCACCCACCTCAGCCTCCCAAAGTGCTGGGATTACAGGCGTAAGCCACCATGCCCAGCCACACATACGCAAAAATTTTAAAAATAAAAGCCAATAATTAGGTATGGGGTTGGTGCCTGTAATCCCAGTTGCTCAGGAGACTGTGGAAGATCTTTTGAGCACAGGAGATCAAGATGAATTTCAACAACACAGCAAGACCCTGTCTGGAAAAAAAAACCAAACTAAAAACGTTGCCCGACATGCTGGCATGCGCCTGTACCAGCTACCAGGGGAGGCTGAGGTGGGACAATCACATCAGCCCAGGAATTCAAGACTGCAGTGAACCATGATCCCACCACTTCACTCCACCCTGGGTGACAGAGAGAGACACTGTATCTAAAAAAGAAGAGCAAATAAAAAGATATGCAAGGGCACATCCCCAGGAGGGAAGTTATCCTCACCCAGGGAGACCAGGTTCCTATAATTCTCCAACATCACAGCCCTGTATAGAGTCCTCTGAGCAGGGTCCAGGCATTTCCACTCCTCCTGAGAGAATTCTATGGCCACATCCCTGAATGTCAACAGACCCTGAAATGAAAACACATTTTAACCAAATGGTTATGGGCGGAATTCTTATCTTTACAGAAAATGAGAAGAAAAGAGAGGTGAAAGCATGGATTTAAATGCAGTGAATATTCTAGCAAATCTGAGTAAGGGATTTCTCACCACATTTTGTCTTCCCAGTTGTGTTTTACCAAACTTTTTTTTTTTTCTCCCTGAGGTGGAGTCTCACTCTGTTGCCCAGGGTGGAGTGCAAAGGCACAGTCTCCACTCTCTGGATCTCCACCTCCCAGGATCAAGCGATTCTCCTGCCTTAGCTTCCTGAGCAGCTGAAATTACAGGCATGTGCCACCAGGACCGGTTAATTTTGTATTTTTAGCAGAAATGGGTTTTCACCGTATTCACCAGGTTGGTCTCAAACCCCTGACCTCCTGATTCGCCTGCCTCAGCCTCTCCAAGTTCTGGAATTACATGCATGATCCACTGTGCCCAGCCCAGAAACTTTTATTGACACACCAAGTGACATTCAGTATCTAGATATGACAGAGTATGAGTGATGTCTTCAGAGATGACAACGTTCACAGTGAAAGATCAGAAACTAATATCTGGCTGGGTGCAGTGGCACATGCCTGTTATCCCAGCGACCTGGGAGGCTGACAAAGGAGAATTGCTTGATCCCGGGAGGTAGAGGTTGCAATGATCTGAAATCACACCAATCCAGCCTGGGCAACAGAGACCCCATCTCAAAAAAAAAAAAAAAAAAAAAAATTACATATATATACACACACACATATATATAAATATATAACATATTATTTATATTTTTTTTATAAATAATTTTTTTTTTATATATTAGCCGGGCACGGTGGCAGGCAGCCTGAGGTAGGAGGATGGCTTGAGACTGAGAGTAGAAGTTGCAGTGAGCTAACATTGCGCCACTGTGCTCCAGCCTGGGCAAAACAGTGAGACCTAGTCTCAAAATAAAATAAAATGCATGAAAACTAGATTACTCAAAGTATGAAAATCATATATATACATATATATATGTATGTCAACAAAATAATGAAACCTACACACACAAAAAACCAGATGTTAATACAAAGATTTGTCATTTTCCCCAAATTTTCAAAATGGAAAACCTGTTCAAAATATATACATTTGTGTGTGTACATATGTATGTATATGTATATGTGTGTGTGTATATTGTGTGTGTGGGTGTTTATATATATAAAGGCTTTAAAAATATAAAAAGTAGCAAGTTTTGTTGACCTGAAGAGGAATCTCATCTTGCTGGAAAAGGACACTTTGGCAGTTGGGGGCAGGGGGGAATCTTGTGGGATCTAAGAAAACAGGAAATGCCTCATCCTAGAGGAAGCAATCACCCTTTCAACTGCCTGACCAGGAGGAATCCTCAGACATCTGTAGGAATGCAGGCGTGCGCAGAGGCAGCCACTATGGCACTCTTTATACAGAGAAAAACTGCAAAAAACCCACTTATAATTCAGCCAATTTCCAATGCAGATGGCAAAGAGCAAGCTCTCCACGTTTACTAACAAGACAACATGTAAATGTTCACAACCAGCAGGATCAAGTCTCAAAGTAAAATATTTCCTGGAACACAAAGAAGAAAACAAGACACTGGGGTCTACTTGAGGGTGGAGGGTGGGAGGAAGGAGATGAGCAGAAATAATAATTATAGGGGGCCAGACGCGGTGGCTCACGCCTGCAATCCCACCACTTTGGGAGGCCGAGGCAGGTGGATCACCTGTCAGGGGTTCAAGATCAGCCTGGCCAACATGGTGAAACCCTGTCTCTACTGAAACTACAAAAATTAGCAAGGCGTGGTAGCAGGCCTCTGTAATTTCAGCTACTTGGGAAGCTGAGGCAGAAGAATTGCTTGGACCTGGGAGGCAGAGGTTGCAGCGAGTTCACATCATGCCATTATACTCCAGCCTGGGCAACAAGAGCAAAACTCAGTCTCAAACAAATAAATAGATAAAAAATAACTATTGGGTAAGGGGCTTAACACCAGAGTGATGAAATAATCTGTACAACAAACCCTGATGACACTCGTTTACCTGTGTAACAAACCTTCACATGTAGCCCCAAATCTAAAGTGAAAACAGAAATATAAAAACTTTTTTATTTTTTTGAGATGAGTCTTGCTCTGTGCCCAGGATGCAGTGCAGTTACACAATCTCAGATCACTGCAACCTCCGCCTCCCAGGTTCAAGGGATTCTCTTGCCTCAGCTTCCTGAGTAGCTTGGATTACAGGCATATGCCATCACACCCAGCTAATTTTTGTAAAAAGATTTTTCTTTTTTTAATTTACTGCAGACCTTTTTCTAAAGTCTCATAACGATGCAGAAATACACAAGTACGAGACTTGCTCTGACAGCTGACACGGAACTGACAGTAGCGACTCCCCAGTGAGGCTGGAAGGAGGGTGGAGGATGTGACAGGGAACGGAGATGCCTTATGGCCAAGGGTCTAAGCTTCAGCTTTGCTTGGTGTTTTACCACAAAATAAATACATTCACCATGTGATGTTTAAATATAAAAATATATATTTAATAATATTATTGGGGCTGGGCACAGTGGCTTGCACCTGTAAACCCAGCCCTCCAGGAGGCTGAGGTGGGCAGATCACCTGAGGTGAGTAGTTGGAGACCAGCCTGGCCAACATGGTGATAGCCGTCACTAATAAAAATATAACAAAATTAGCTGGGCATGGTGACACGTGCCTGTAATCCCAGCTACATGGGAGGCTGAGGCATGAGAATTACTTGGACCCGGAAGATGGAGGTTGCCTTGAGCCAAGATCATGCCACTGCACTTCAGCCTGGGCAACAGAGCAAGACTTCATATATTTGAAATATAATATTATCATAATATAATAATAATGATAATAAAAATTATCACCATTTTTACTGAAAACACCTGTTTTACAAGCCTCTCCACAGTAACACCACAGTCTCCATGAGCTTAATGTGCTAAGAATGGTTTAATGAATCTCCTGCTTTTAGGTTGATTTCATATTCTTAAAATAATGATGGAATAAAACATCATCTATCATTCATGTCTATGTATGAACTTTCCATTCTAATTAGTAAGATTTTTGGAGTCAGAAACACAGCAACTCACTCAATTACCTAAAAATGTAGTATAAAATCAGGCAGAAACATTTCTCCATATTGGTCGCCTTTTCTAGAATTTACCACATACTTTGTGCATATTAACACATGACTTCTGTTGCGAGAAGTCAGGGATCCCGAATGGAGGGACCGGCTGAAGCTGCGGCAGAAGAACATGAATTGTGAAGATTTCATGGACATTTATTAGTTCCCCAAATTAATACTTTTATAATTTCTTACACCTGTCTTTACTGCAATCTCTGAACATAAACTGTGAAGATTTCATGGACATTTGTCACTTCCCCAGTCAATACTCTTGTGATTTCCTATGCCTGTCTTTACTTTAATCTCTTTAATCTCATCATCTTCATAATCTGAGGATGTATGTTGCTTCAGGACCCTGTGATGATTGAGTTAACTACACTAATTGTTCCTAAACCATGTGTGTTTAAACAATATAAAATCTGGGCACCTTGAAAAGAAAACAGGATAATAGCGATGTTCAGGGAACAAGGGAGATAACCATTAGGTCTGAATGCCTGAGAGCCGGGTGGAACACAGCCATATTTCTCTTCTTTCAAAAGCAAATAGGAGAAATATTGCTGAATTCTTTTGCTCAGCAAGGAACAGCTCTGAGAAAGAGAATGCGTTCCTAGGGGTAGGCCTCTACAATGGCCGCTGTAGGAATGTCTGTCTTTTACGGTTGCAGATAAGGGATGAAGTAAACCCCGGTCACCCGTCGTGCTCCCAGGTCTATCAGGATGAGGAAATTCTCACCTAGTAAATTTTTAGTGAAAGTGGTTGTCTGCTCTCAAACCCTGTCTCCTGATAAGATGTTATCAATGACAATGCATGCCTGAAACTTCAATAGCAATTTTAATTTCACCCTGGTCCTGTGATCTCACCCTGCCTCCATTTGCCTTGTAATATTTGATTACCTTGTGAAGCATTTGATCTCTGTGACGCATACCCTATTCGTACACTCCCTCCCCTTTGAAAATCACTAATAAAAACTTGCTGGTTTTGCAGCTTGGGGGGCATCACAGAACCTGCCGACATGTGATGTGTCTCCCAGACACACAGCTTTAAAATTTCTCTCTTTGTACTCTTTCCCTTTATTTCTCAGACTGGCCGACACTTAAGGAAAATAGAAAAGAACCCATGTTGAAATATCGGGGGCCAGGTTCCCCTGATAGACTTCCATCAGCAGTTGCTCTAATCCTGGTCCACAGAGAGGTGACACAGCATCCAGATGTGGCCCCTGAACAATCCCTGCTGCCCAACAGCACTGACACCACGGGACCCTCACCCCGTCTCCATCCATGTCTGGGTGTGAGCCCTTCCCAGGCCCATGCCCAGTGCCGCCTCTTCCCAAGTTCATGTCACTGGGTCACAAGAGATAAAATCTAAGCGCGATGAGAGGGACTGAGGGAAGGCATGGGTGAATGCGAGCAAACTTGTCAGGCAGGACGCTTCAGACTCAGAGAAGATTCCCAACTCCAAGGCCCAGCAGCATTTCTGAAGGGAAGGAGACAGAACAATCCACCGAGAATATCATCTCACCTGAGGAAGAGCCATCCCTGACTCCTTTGCTTTCTTCTTCCTCTTCCGGGTTTCTTCCTCATGTATCAAGAGTGTTTAGAAGTCAATCCTGAAAGTTAAAAGTACGTTGTTTATTGCTCAGAATCAACACATCCCCCTCCCTGTAACACAATGAAACATACAAAGGAGACCTCACCCTGAGGAAATATGGTCCCCTCTACTGCCCACTGCAGAAGGGACAATAAACTCCTATAGGAAAACTCCCACTTCTCTCCTGGAGGAGCCCACACACACGCTCCTGCAGTGGGGAGCTGGGCTGGAATGAGCTCCCCTTCAGGGTACAGACCCAGCCCTGACCAATCCTCAGCCCAGACCCTGAGGATCACTTGGGCTCAGGAGTCCAAGACCAGTCTGGCCAACACGGTGATATACTGTCTCTACTAAAAATAGAAAAACTGAGCAGGCATGGTGGCTCATGTCTGTAGTACTAGCACTCTGGAAGGCCGAGGAGGGTGGATTACTTGAGGTCAGAAGTTCAAGACCAGCCTGGCCAACATGGTGAAACCCCATCTCTACTAAATATAAAAAAAGTAAGTGGGCTTGGTGGGTGTCTGTAATCCCAGCTACTCAGGAGGCAGAGGCAGGAGAATCGCTTGAACCCAGGAGGTGGCAGTTGCACTGAGCCAAGATCATGCCACTGAACTTCAGCCTAGGTGACAGTGTGAGACTCAAAAATAAAATAAAATAAAATAAAAATAAAACTACAATAATTAGCTGGGTGTGGTGGCACACACCTGCAATCTCAGCTATATGGGTTGCTGAGGCACAAGAATCATTTGGACCCAGGAAACAGAGGTTGCAGTGAGCCAAGATCATCAGACTGCACTCACAGCCTGGACAACAGAGACTCTGTCTCAAAAAAAAAAAAAAAAAAAAAAAGTTTCTGATGTGATTGATGCAGGGATAATAAAACCTGAGTAACGTGATAGAGACTGATGGGCAGAGTGAACTTCAGATAGTGGTGGGAGGGCATGGGAGACAGCTCTGAGCCTAGACCTGAACGAGGAGAAAAGGGACAGTGCCTTTTAAAAAGCACAACATGCTTTTTTTTTTTTTTTTTTTTTTTTTTTTTGAGGCGGAGTCTCACTCTGTCGCCCAGGCTGGAGTGCAGTGGCGCGATCTCGGCTCACTGCAAGCTCCGCCTCCCGGGTTCCCGCCATTCTCCTGCCTCAGCCTCCCGAGTAGCTGGGACTACAGGCGCCGCCACCACGCCCGGCTAATTTTTTTGTATTTTTAGAGGAGACGGGGTTTCATTGTGTTAGCCAGGATGGTCTCGATCTCCTGACCTCGTGATCCGCCCGTCTCGGCCTCCCAAAGTGCTGGGATTACAGGCTTGAGCCACCGCGCCCGGCCCACAACATGCTTTTTAAAGGCATTATGCATTAAGTTCACATTCCCTTAAATATTGTTTCCAAAGCTGCTCAGCCTCTAGCCCAGCTGGAATCTCCAGGAAGAGGCAGAGAGAGTTTGAGAAAAAAGACGCAGGGGAGGACAGGGTGGTGAAAAGAGAAAGCAGCCTTCCACACCCCAACTTACACGCTTCACCGTATCCTAAAGTTGCAAGCAGCACCTGAAATCATCACTAATGAAACAGAAAATGCATTCGACTTACCGGCCCAGCAAGCCACGAAAATGAGCAATGCCATCTACCAAAATAGATTAACTTTAGACTACCTCCTAGCCCAGGAAGGAAGAGTATGTAGAAAGTTTAATCTAACTAATTGCTGCCTAGAAATCCATGACAATAGGAAGGCTATTATAGAAATAACTGCCAGAGGCCGGGCGCGGTGGCTCAAGCCTGTAATCCCAGCACTTTGGGAGGCCGAGTCGGGTGGATCATGAGGTCAGGAGATCGAGACCATCCTAGCTAACACGGTGAAACCCCGTCTCTACTAAAAAATACAAAAAAAACTAGCCGGGCGAGGTGGCGGGCACCTATAGTCCCAGCTACTCTGGAGGCTGAGGCAGGAGAATGGTGTAAACCCGGGAGGCGGAGCTTGCAGTGAGCTGAGATCCGGCCACTGCACTCCAGCCTGGACGACAGAGTGAGACTCCGTCTCACAAAAAAAAAAAAAAAAAAGAGAAAGAACTGCCAGAATGAAAAAATTAGCCCAAGTTCCAGTCCACACTTAGAAAAAGTAGGCTCCTGAGTCCCTCTTTAGAGGCTGGTTTTCCTCCTTCAGTATGTTCAAAACCTTAATAGGAGTAGTTCCAGCCATACTAAGAATTTGTTTAATACTCCCTTGCCTCTTACCTCTCCTTGTTAAGAACATTCAATCAATGATAGAAGCAATTGTAACCAGGCAGACTACCACTCAGCTAATAGCTCTATGTGAATATCAGCCTGTGCCTAAAGAAGAAAACCTGCTCTTTCATGAAGAATCCAGTAACAGTGATGCTTTCTATTAAAATCTTGTTTATAACAAGCATCTAAGGGAGGAAACTGAGGTAGAAATTTTAAAAATCAATATGCATTCATTCACTCCAAGAAAAGTAACGGGCAAGGCAAAGGTTAAAAAGAAAAGACGAACCAGTTTTCCTCTGCCTAGCAAGCTCACTTCAAGAACAGTTATAAGATAACACTGTTTGCGAAGTCGAAGGCAAAGGAACAGGCTCCAGACAGCCCCCCACCTTCTCAGAACAAGGGTGAAATTAAAAAAAAAGGACAAATTTGTGTATTTAGCTGTTCTTGTTTTTCTTTCAACGCAGCTACAAGGCCACCAGCGATGGAAGGACACAAGTTACGCTATGCTATAGATTACCTGACCTATCAATATATGATTAACTCTTTTTATTCAGCTTCTGAAAGCAAAAAACCCCACTCTGTGTTTGTTGAAATGCTCAGCTTTTTTGATGTAAACCCACGGAGCCGGTGGGTACCTTAAATAAACATCATCCTGTCTCCCCCATATCAGTCTCTTCTCAGTTTCCCACAACACCATCTCTGCGCCTTCTCTGCTCTCTCCATTACATTCTCTCTTCCCTGTTATACCGCCCTGACCCTAGGTTCTAGCAGCCTAGATCCCCAGGTGTCCTCCCTGCTGTGGTTCTCCTTCTGTTCTCTTTGCCACCAGCACCACTCTGTCTGCCCCGGCTCCAAGTGCTTCCTCCTCTCCCTCACTCTGATGAGCCTCCCTCTTTGCTGCCCCTCTCCCTACCTTGCTGTCCTTCATCTCTCTGTACATCTAGATTTTCTCTACATTTCTCCAGTTGCTTTTCTCCTCCTGCTTTCTTACCGTTTTCTTTTCACTTTTACTGCCTCTCGGCAAATCCCTCACCCATCCTCTACTTTGCCATCTGTTGTGGGTCTTTCTCATTCTTCTTTTCTGTCTCAGGTTTTCTACTGCTCTCTCTCCGTCTCCTGATCCCTTTGGCCCACACAATCACAGGAGGGTTTGGAGTAAGACGCCTGCATCCCGGTGGAGCGCATTTTCCAGGGGCTGGAGGTGGACAGGCAAGAACACCCCGTGTCACAGGACAGGCCCCGGGCACCTCCCCAACGCGGGCTCGGGGAAGCGGTGACTGTGGAGCGGAGACCTGTGGAGCAGCAGGGCCCCGCACGAGGACGGGGGTGAAGCGGCGATGGCGCCTTAAGACAGTTGTGGGGTGGGGTCTGCAGGATCCCAGGACAAGGCAGAGGACGCGGCCTTCCCGGGACTGGGGCAGCGGCGCTGCGCTCCAGGGGCCTACGAGGGCGAGAATCCACCACTCCGGTGAGGACTTTAAAAAGCGCGGGGCGGGAGGAGTCAGAAAAAGGTTTAGAGCAGGAAAACTAAGCGTAGAAAGTGTATACGTTGCCCTATAGCAGAAAGACGCGGGACGGGACCAGCCTCAGGGCGACCTAAAACCCAAAACGAAGCGACCCCCGGCCTCTCACGGGGATGTCTCAATTTGCTCTGGGTGAAGGACGACGGCTGAGAATTTCCAGGTTTGTGGGGATCCCAGGTCCCAGCTGCGGAAGCGCCGGGGACCTGGGAAACGCAGACAATAGAAGTCAGGGCGAAACTCACGCGCCGCGTTGGAACCGTCACTCCACGAGATCCGCTTCCTGGTCTGCGCGAATCTGCGCGCGCAGGACAGAAGCCAGGCCTGGGCGGGACCCGCGAGGAGGTGGGCGGGGCCTGGGCGAAGTAGGGGCGGGGCGCGAGGCGGAGAGACTTTGCGCTTTAGAACCCGCAGCGGGCGGGGCAGGGCCGGGGCGGGACCTGTGCGCCTCTCAGCCTTGTTCCCAGCACCTCTGTTTCCGGGTTTTGGAGGCGAGACCGGCCGGGAAGGCTGAGGCATGATTCAAAAGCCCTGGAATTGTCTGGAACGGGGATACAAACTACAATGTAAAATGCAAGGCCCGGCCTGGGCGGAAGGTAGGATTTCATGCTGAGGGCCCATAGAACAGAATAGAAATCCTCTCCCTTTGTATTCTCCATTCACTCGGGAGGGAGAGTCCATCCTGTGCTTAGCTTCAGAGATTTCCCTAAAGCCACCGCTTGGGATGCAGGACGGAGTGCTCAGGCCAGAGAGGTGTGAGGTTACAGCTTGTTGGATAAACACAGCAAGGATGCTGGGGCGGGGGCGGGAGCCTGAGGTCCCAGCTACTCAGGAAGCAGCGGTGGGAGGATCACTGAGTCTGGGCGTCCAGGCCAGCCTGGGCGACAAAGTAACACTCCCTCCGGCAGGGCCCCCTTCCTCATCTCTCTTTTTTTTTTCCTTCGTTTTCTTTTAACGTTTTAAAATACAATTTTGGTGGTGTGAGATACAGATCCAACAGTATTCCATGTGGATATCCAGTTAGTTGTCCCAGCACATTTGTGGAAGAGATCTATTACTTTCTTTTACTTATTTATGTACTTATTTCTTCTGTTGTTTTGAGACAGAATATTTGTCTGTCACCCAGGCTGGAGTGCAGTGGCGGGATCTGGGGTCACTGCAGCCTCTGCCTCCTGGGTTCAAGCAATTCCCCTGCCTGAGCCTCCGGAGTAGCTGCTATTACATGTGCGTGCCACCATGCCCGTCTAATTTTTATATATTTGTACGTGGGTTCACCATATTGGCCAGGCTGGTCTCAAACTCCTGACTTCAAGTGATCCACTTGCCTCTGCCTCGGAAAGTGCTGAGAGTACAGGCGTGAGCCACCGCGCCTGGCCCAACAAATGCTGTTTACTTGACTTTCTAATTGTTGAGAAAATTTAATCGAAAGCTATGGGTAAAAGAAAGAGAGATCAGACTGTTACTGTGTCTATGTAGAAAGAAGTAGACATAAGAGACTCCATTTTGTTCTGTAATAAGAAAAATTCTTCTGCCTTGAGATGCTGTTAATCTGTAACCCTAGCCCCAACCCTGTGCTTGCAGAGACATGTGCTGTGTTGACTCAAGGTTTAATGGATTTGGGGCTATGCAGGATGTGCTTTGTTAAACAAGTGCCTGAAGGCAGTATGCTTGGTAAAAGTCATCGCCATTCTCTAATCTCAAGTACCCAGGGACACAAACACTGCTGAAGGCCGCGGGGACCTCTGCCTAGGAAAGCCAGGTATTGTCCAAGGTTTCTCCCCATATGATAGTCTGAAATATGGCCTTGTGGGAAGGGAAAGACCTGATCGTTCCCCAGCCCAACACCCGTAAATGGTTTGTGCTGAGGAGGATTAGTAAAAGAGGAAAGAAGGCCTCTTGGCAGTTGAGAAAGAGAAAGCCATCTGTCTTCTGCCCGTCCCTGGGCAATGGAATGTCTGGGTGTGAAACCTGATTGTATGTTCTATTTACTGAGATAGGAGAAAACCGCCTTAGGGCTGGAGGTGAGACGTGCTAGGGGTAATGCTGATCTTTATGCATGGAAGATGTTTATGGAGATGTTTGCATATATGCACATCAAAGCACAGCACTTTTCCTTAAACTTACTCATGACACAGAGATCTTTATTCAAAAGGCTTCCTGCTGACCCCCTCCCTACTATTACCGTATTGTCCTGCCACTTCCCCCTCTCTGAGATGGTAAAGATAATGATCAATAAATATTGAGGGAACTCAGAGATGGGTGCCAGCGTGGGTCCTCCGTATGCTGAGCGCCGGTCCCCTGGGCCCACTTTTTCTTTCTCTATACTGTGCCTCTGTGTGTCTTTCTTTTCTCAAGTCTCTCGTCCCACCTGTCGGGAAACCCACAGGTGTGGAGGGGCAGGCCACCCCTTCAGAAAACAAAACAAAAAAGTCTTCCCCCAAATGACAAATCATCTGCATGACAATAATAGAGAAAAATAAAAATCATTTCATTAATAAATAAGCCTTAGACCCGATTGTGATGGGAAATAGAGGCAAACAGCTAAGAGGCTGAAAAAAGAGAAAGAAATTTCACTTTTCTATACAACAATTAAGTTTATGTTTTCAAGTTAAACACTAATCAGGTCTCAGGGAAGAGGAGTTGACAACACGGTTGGTCATACATAGTTCATCCTGCCTCTACTTGGTAATGAAGGTTGTAGGGTCCAGCCCTACCGGGCTTAGCGGGTGTTCTCCCCGTGTGCAGAGACGAGAGATTGTAATAAATAAAGACAAAAGACAAAGAGATAAAGAGGAAACAGCTGGGCCCAGGGGACCACTGCCATCTACACGTGGAGACCGGTAGTGGCCCGTAAGGACTGGGGCCACGGATATTTATTGCATACCAGACAAGGGGGCAGGGTAAGGAGGGTGAATCTTCTAAGTGATTGACAAAGTGAAGCAACTCACGTGATCACAGGACAGGGGATCCTTCCATTTTAGGTAACTGAAGCAGAGAGAGAGAAGGCAGCATACATCAGTGTTTCTTCTATGCATTTATGAGAAAGACCAAAGACTTTAAGACTTTCACTATTTTTTCTACTGCTGTCCACTACAGACTTCAAAGAGGAACCAGCAGTATGGGAGGAACATAAAACTGGATGAGAAGCGTGACCATTGAAACACAGCACCACAGGGAGGGATTTAGGTCTCCGGGTGACTGCGGGCAGGCCTGGATAATATCCAGCCTTCCACAAGAAGCTGGTGGAGCAGACTGTTCCCTGACTCCTCCAAGGAAAGGAGACTCCCTTTTGCGGTCTGCTAAGTAATGGGTGTCTTCCCAGGCACTGCCATTACTGCTTGACCAAGGAGCCCTCAAGCGGCCTTATACGGGCCTGACAAAAGGTTCACCTCTTGCCTTCTAGGTCACTTCTCACAATGTCCCTTCATTACCTCACCCTACACCTGCTGGTTATTCCTAGGTTGTATTGGTAATACAACAAAGAGTAATATTAAAAGCTAATGATTAATAATGTTTACAATAATGATTGATAATTGTCCGTGATCATCTCTATATCTAACTTATATTTGACTATTCTTATTCTAACTATTTTCTTTATTATATTATACTGAGACAGTTTGTGCCTTCAGTCTCTTGCCTCAGCATCTAGGCAATCTTTTGCCCATAGGAGGTGACCATCTGTCTCAGCTAATTAGCTTCATTCTGAGGGAGGGGGAGAAACCCTAACCCAGGTCTTTTTGACAAGTGTGAATTTTGCACCATGGTGACAGTTGCCCTCTCTGGTGAGGCTCCTACAATCTGACAGAAACTGATGTCAGTAGTAAATAATAAAATTTAGAGGCCGGGCACGGTGGCTCAAGCCTGTAATCCCAGCACTTTGGGAGGCTGAGACGGGCGGATCGCAAGGTCAGAAGATCGAGACCATCCTGGCTAACATGGTGAAACCCCGTCTCTACTAAAAAATACAAAAAACTAGCCGGGCGAGGTGGCGGGCCCCTGTAGTCCCAGCTACTCGGGAGGCTGAGGCAGGAGAATGGCGTAAACCCGGGAGGCGGAGCTTGCAGTGAGCTGAGATCCGGCCACTGCACTCCAGCCTGGGCGACAGAGCGAGACTCTGTCTCAAAATAAAATAAAATAAAATAAAATAAAATAAAATTTAGAATATATGATTAAATATAGAGTTTATTTGAACACAAAGCGTGAGGACAGCCACCTGGTAACATCAACTCCAAATGAATGGGATGAGCGTTCCCAAGTAGAGATGTTAAGTTTTCACACACAGAGAAAGACAGAGAAGCTTTAGCAGAATCACCACATTTTCCATTCAAGACCAGTGGGTAGGATAGGGTGCAGCAAGTTGATTGGTGATGGATTGATATACTTCAAGGAAGGTTACTTTATCACTTGATATAAAGGGGCAATGATCCAAGGAGGTCTTAGCTCTGGGACTGCTTAGTCTTTCTATTTACAGAAAAATTCTTTTTTTTTTTTTTTTTTTTTAAGATGAAGTCTTGCTCTCTCACCCAGACTGGAGTGCAGTGGTGCGATCTCGGCTCACTGCAAACTACACCTCTCGGATTCAAGCAGTTCTCCTGCCTCACCTTCCCAAGTAGCTGGGATTACAGGCAGACACCACCACGCCTAGCTAATTTTGTTTTCATTTTGTTCTTTGAGACAGAGTCTCGTGGTGTTGCCTAGGCTGGAGTGCAGTGACATGATCTCAGCTGCTCGCTGCAACCTCTGTCTCCCAGGTTCAAGTGATTCTCCTGCCTCACCCTCCCGAGTAGCTGGGATTACAGGAGTGCACGACCATGCCCAGCTAATTTTTTTATTTTTTGTAGAGACGGGGTTTCACCATGTTGGCCCAGCTGGTCTTGAACTCCTGACCTTGTGATCCAACCGCTTCAGCCTCCGAAAGTGCTGGGATTACAGGCATGAGCCATCGCACCCTGCCTGACAAATACATATTTTTATGAGCATTTTTTTTTTTTTTTTTTTTTTTTTTTTTTTTTTTTTGAGACGGAGTCTCGCTATTTCGCCCAGGCTGGAGTGCAATGGCCGGATCTCAGCTCACTGCAAGCTCCGCCTCCTGGGTTTACGCCATTCTCCTGCCTCAGCCTCCCGAGTAGCTGGGACTACAGGCGCCCGCCACCACGCCCGGCTAGTTTTTTGTATTTTTTTAGTAGAGATGGGGTTTCACTGTGTTAACCAGGATGGTCTCGATCTCCTGACCTCGTGATCCGCCCATCTCGGCCTCCCAAAGTGCTGGGATTACAGGCTTGAGCCACCGCGCCCGGCCACTTTATGAGCATTTTAAATGTAAAACTAGCCTGCCACATCTTTGTAAGTACCTGGTTTCCATGTTGCAATTTTTTCACTTTGAATATTTAAATACCTTTTGTTTAGTCTGTGTAGGGTCCAGCCCTACGGGGCTTAGCTGGTGTTCTCCCCATGTGCAGAGACGAGAGACTGTAATAAATAAAGACACAAGACAAACAGATAAAGAGAAAACAGCTGGGCCCACAGGACCACTTCCATCAAGACGCGGAGACTGGGCTGGGTGCGATGGCTCACGCCTGTAATCCCAGCACTTTGGGAGGTCTAGGCGGGCAGATCACCTGAGGTTGGGAGTTCAAGACCAGCCTGACCAACATGGAGAAACTAGTCTCTACTGAAAATACAAAATTAGCAGGGTGTGGTGGCACATGCCTATAATCCCAGCTACTAGGGAGGTTGAGGCAGGAGAATCACTTGAACCTGGGAGGTGGAGGTTGCGGTGAGCCGAGATCGTGCCATTGCACTCCAGCCTGGGCAACAAGAGTGAAACTCCATCTCAGAAAAAAAAAAAAGATGTAGAGACCGGTAGTGGCCCCTAACGGCTGGGCGCACTGATATTTATTGCATACAAGACAAGGGGGCAGGGTAAGGAGGGTGAATCTAAATGATTGATAAGGTGAAGCAAGTCACGTGATCATAGGACAGGGGGCCCTACACTTTTAGGTAGCCAAAGCAGAGAGAACAGGCAGCATACATCAGTGTTTTCTTCTATGCACTTACAAGAAAGATCAAAGATTTTAAGACTTTCACTATTTCTGCTACCGCTGTTTACTACAAACTTCAAAGAGGAACCAGGAGTACGGGAGGAACATGAAAGTGGACAAGGAGCGTGACCACTGAAGCACAGCACCACAGGGAGGGGTTTAGGCCTCCGGACGACTGCGGGCAGGCCTGGATAATATCCAGCCTTCCACAAGAAGCTGGTGGAGCAGAGCGTTCCCTGACTCCTCCAAGGAAAGAAGACTCCCTTTCGCAGTCTGCTCAGTAACGGGGGCCTTCCCAGACACTGGCGTTACCGCTTCACCAAGGAGCCCTCAAGTGGCCCTTATGTGGGCATGACAGAAGACTCACCTCTTGCCTTCTAGGTCACTTCTCACAATGTCCTTTCAGCACCTGACCCTCTACCCACTGGTTATTCCTATGTTATCTTAGCAATGCAATATAGAGTAATATTAAAAGCTAGTGATTAATAATGTTTATAATAGTGATTGATAATTGTCCATGATCATCTCTATATCTAATTTGTATTATGACTATTCTTATTCTAACTATTTTCTTTATTAAATTCTGACACAGTTCGTGCCTTCGGTCTCTTGCCTTGGCACCTAGGTAATCTTTCACCCACATCTCTCCCCTTTTTATTGATTAGGATTGTCATTGCCATCATTGCTTGTCGCTGGCTTCGAGCTTTTCATCAGACTCCGTGGAGACACTTGCAGACTAAAAGCAAACGACATAAACACACCAGTATTAGTAATGCCAATAACAAAAGTGAACCTCCAATGGGCTTGATCCACTTGAAAAGATTTATATCAGGTAGTCCTTTTGTAATTGTTTCAAATATGTCAGAACCAGGAATGGTAGTTAAGTGAGCCTGGGAAGCCTCAAAAATTTGTTCCTTAAGTGTTGAAATATCTAAGGTTAAATGATCATCCCAGGCTTTTAGATGCCTTTGGACCTTTTCCCAACTATGTTGATCTTCTCTGTAAGCATAAGGTGTTATGCAAAAATCAGTGTATTCCAATCACATTGTAGTTGCATTCAGTGTGCTAAATTCATCATTCTGTCTCCCAACCAGATTACACTCTGGTGGAGGTCATTAATTTGATTGGCCAGTTTTTGATCAGTCTCAGCCTGAGAATTCCAAAGTCGGTGGACTTCTTTTGCCATGTTTCCACATAATGGGCAGTCTGGACCGAGTTAGGAATGGCTACTCCAGCAGTAGCCGCTGTTGTAACAGCAATTAAACCTGCAATCACAGCAATGAGTGTAAAAATGAATCTCCTAGTTCTTTTAAGGATCCCTTTAAGGACTTCATTGACTATATGAATAGAAGGAGAAGATTCCCAGGGGCGGTGTAAAGAAACTGGTATCCATACCCATTCCCTGGCTCTGACCAGGAGAACACTTGTTTTTGGGTCAAATGTAGCATCAATACACATAAACAATTTGCAATTATTGCATTCAACAGTTTGGGTATCAGGGATGATAATTATGTTTCCAACCAATAACATATATAGTGGTTTAACACAGCTCCTCATGGGTACCACCGCATCAGAAATTAAAGTGACCTTATACATGTTTGTTTTGGTATTTGTAAGAATTTTTTGATAAGCTACATTCCATAATCTGATTCCGGATAAGGCTTCAGCCAACTTCCACAATTCAGGATGTTCTGGGGTAAGTATAGGATGAATCATTTTTGGCCTAGGAGGAACAATGCCCTTGTCCAACCATTTGAACGGGTAAGGAGACACCCATTTCTTCTTTTTTTAGGACTGCCAGCCTTCTTCTTCATAATCGATTAAGTAGTTAAACTCTGAACTTTGGGTATTTTGCTCAGAGCAATCTCGCCAATATACCCTTTTGGGGCCCAGTCAATGACAGTCCCTGTGACAGGACTCCGTGGCACTGCTGGTGTTGGGGCGTTGCAGTCACTCCATAGGATGTTTCCAATTACTAAAGCTGCCTTTATAGTGTCTTTTAAAGAGTCTGACAATCCTTGTGTTTTATTGTGTTTTACTGTGACAGGAATTCTCGGTTCCTCAAATGAATTTATTTTAACGGTCAGATCCTGAAAAGAATTACTACTCAAAACATTATGCACCTGATAAGAATCATTACTGGAGGCCGGTACAGTCCACATTCAATTTTGATTAGAGAATGCCAAACAGCCAGGTGCAATTCCTATGCACAATGGTGGAAATCTATATCCCATGGACACATTAAAAGGCATTCGTGCTTCATCTGGTTGAACCTGAAATCTGTCATCATTAGGGACCAGCATGAATGCACTGTCATTAGTACAAACCTCCACTGAGGAATCCATCCATGAAACAGATCGAATAAGAGGGAGAAACAGGACATATGCCCAGTAGGTGTAATTGTGAGTTGCTGTAGCCCCAGGTATACTTAACACTACAGTAACTACCAGAAAGGCAGCCAAGATAATATTACCTGTAGTTTTTGGAATCCCTTTGTCCTGTAGGTGTCTCTCAGCCTCTTCGAACATTACTTTTATCTGACCCCATGTCAGCGAGGTGGAATTTTTTGTATTGGGAGTTGTAGGGCAAGGCTGTGATGTGAAGTTAAGATTACAAATTTTATTAGTCAGGTGATGAGCCTTGAGTTTTGATTTCCGGAGGCTGTTCGCCTTTTGTTTCTGATGGTTCTTCAAGACTGGAGTCATGGTACAATTTCAGCTGACGGGAGGGAACCCAAACAGTTTGTTGGTCCTTTCCTGGGGAGACACAAGCAAAACCCCTATGCCATGTTATTACAGTGCTTAATTCCCATTTATTAGTTTTTGTGTCCTTCCACCATACTCTCTTGCCTTTTTGTGGGTCAAATTTGTTACCAGTAAAGTGTCGTTCTGCTGCTGTGAAAGGTTGGTTCTTAGCCAAATTTTAAAAATTTAATGTGAACAGAGCTAAATTTATCTGAGCATGGGGAGCACTGGCATCCCCTTTCTTTTTGTTATCTTGCTTGCAAAGCTGGTCTTTGAGAGATTTATTAGCTCATTCCACCAGCACCTGTCCTTGAGAATTATAGGGAATTCCAGTAGTGTGATTAATGTCCCGTGCTTGAGTGAACTTCTTAAAGGCAATGCTGGTATAGCTGGGACCATTATCAGCTTTAAGCTTGGTGGGGCAGCCCATAACTGAGAAACAGGAAAGCACATGTCGTTTAACATGAGTAGTACTTTCTCCTGTTTGGCACATAGCCCCGAGGAAGAGGAAAAATGTATCCACTGTTAACATGCAGGAAAGAAAATCTCCCAAAAGCTGGAAAGTGGGTTATGTCCATTTGCCAGACGGCGTTGGGGGAAAGTTCTCGAGGATTAACTCCCGAGGGAAGCGGCTGTAAAATTAACACTTGTTAACAGGCAAAAACCATAGTTTTTGCCTGTTTCCATGAGAGGAGGAACTTGCTTCAGAGTCCTGCAGCATTGGCATGAGTTAGGGCATAAAAATTTTGCACGGCGGTAAAAATGGGTGCAACTAAAGCATCAATTCTGGCATTGGCTGCCAAAAGAGGTCCTGGAAGAGATGTATGAGCTCGAATGTAAGTAATGTAAAAGGGAGCAGAGTGCGCTCTGAGAATTGCCTGAAACCTTTGAAAAAGTGAAAGTAAACTTTCATCAGGGAAAACGTAATTAGCGCCGTTTCTATGTTGTGCATAACATGCACGACGTATGCAGAATTGGAAACAATGTTGACAGGTTGAGAAAATCCTCAAGGACAGCCATAACAGCGATAATTTCAGCTCGCTGTAGAGAAATAGATCCTGTGTTAAGAACGCATTCTTGTGGCCCTGTGTATGCAGCACAGCCATGAGAGGAAGCGTCAGTAAAGAGTAACAGCTCCAGTTAGTGGAGTACTTTTAGTAATGTTAGGTAAAATCCAGGAAGCGAGTTTTAGGAACTGGAACAATATTACATTAGGGTAATGATTGTCAATTATACCAGGGAACCTGGCCAGATTTACTTGCCAAGCAACAGTTTGTAAAAGCTTGTCAAACTTGTTGACGGTTTAATGGAACAATAATTTTTTCGAGATTTCTGTCCCGAAAGTAATAAAAAGATGGGAGCAGGCTTGTCCAATAAGGTTAGAAATTTGGTCAAGGTAAATAGTAAGTGTCCTTAGAGAGTTATGGGGAAGAAAACACCATTCAATTAAATCCTGTTCTTGAGTAATAATTCCTGTTGGAGAATGTTCAGTGGGAAAAATTAAAATAGTAAAAGGTAATTTGGGATTGAATCTAGTGAACTGAGACCATTGCACTGTTTGTCCAACCAATCATAACTCAGACTCAGTTTCACGTGTGAGGAACCTTTTACTGTGCAAATCTGGATCCCCTTGTAATGTGGTTAACAGGTTAGACATAGCATATGTAGGGATGCCCAAAGAAGGGCAAATCCAATTAATATCTCCAAGTAATTTTTTTTTTTTTTTTTTTTGAGACGGAGTCTCGCTCTGTCGCCCAGGCTGGAGTGCAGTGGCACGATCTCCGCTCACTGCAAGCTCTGCGTCCAGGTTCATGCCATTCTCCTGCCTCAGCCTCCCAAGTAGCTGGGACTACAGGTGCCCGCCACCACCCCCAGCGAATTTTTGTACTTTCAGTAGAGACAGGGTTTCACCGTGTTAGCCAGGATGGTCTCAATCTCCTGACCTCGTGATCCACCCACCGCGGCCTCCCAAAGTGCTGGGACTACAGGCGTGAACCACTGCGCCCCGCCCAAGTAATTTTTTAAAGTCATTTAAAGTTTTTAAGGAGTCTCTCCTAAGCTGGACCTTTTGTGGTTTAATCACCTTGTCTTCTAATTGCATGCCCCAATATTGAAAAGGAGAAGTTCGAATTTTCTCTGTGCAATAGTCAAACCTGCATCTGAAATGGCCTATTGAATCACAGAAAAGTAGGAAATCAAAATGGCGTACGTGGGGACCACGCAGAGAATATCATTCATATAGCGAATGAAGTAACATTGGGAAAACTGATCCCTAACTGGGTGAAGCACGTGCCCCACAAAGTACTGACAAATCGTGGGACTGTTATGCATGCCCTGTAGCAAGATTTTCCAATGGAGGCATGCAGCTGGAGTGATATCGTTGAGGGAAAGGACCGTAAAAGCAAATTTGTCAAAGTCCTGAGAGGCTAGTGGAATGTTAAAAAGGCAATCTTTAAGATCTATGATGATTAGAGGCCAATACTCAGGGAGCATGGAGGGGGAGAGGAAACCAGGTTGCAACATCCCCATAGTTGAAGTACTGCATTAACTGCCCTGAGATCAGTGAGCATCCTCCATTTTCCAGGTTTCTTTTGGATAGCAAAGACAGGTGAATTCCATGGAGAAAAACATTCCTCAATGTGTCCCAATTCTAACTGTTCCAGGACTAAATTATGGAGCACCTCCGGCTTATTTTTTTGGGAGTGGCCACTGATCCACCCAAACCAGTTTCTGAGTTTTCCAAGTTAAAGGGATGGGATCTGGAGGCTTTTTTTTTTTCAAGACAGTTTCGCTCTTTTTGCCAAGGCTGGAGTGCAATGGCGTGATCTCGGCTCACCGCAACCTCCGCCTCCCAGGTTCAAGTGATCCTCCTGCCTCAGCCTCCCGAGTAGCTGGGATTACAGGCATGCGCCACCACCCTGGCTAATTTTGTATTTTTAGTAGAGACGGGTTTCTCCATGTTGGTCAGGCTGGTCTTGAACTCCCGACCTCAGGTGATCCACCTGCCTCAGCCTCCCAAAGTGCTGGGATTACAGGTGTGAGCCACCATGCCTGGCTAGATCTGGAGGCTTGATAGTGACTGCTTCTAAAAATAACCAAGCCCTTTGGGGTCAAATTTATAGGAAGGTTGAATAGGTTCAGTAATACCCCGGGCTGATTTCCCCAGACCAGTACCTTGAACAAATCCCATTTTTTTCATAATGTTTTTACTTTGCTCACTGTAAGTAGCATGTGGAAATGAAATTTGTGCATCCACTGTTGTAAAAGATCTCTTCCCCAGAGATTAACTGGAATAGGTGTAATTAGAGGTCGAATAGTATTGCGGGATCTGGCCAGTAGCCTGCAATGCAACGGGGCTCCCTCTTTGTTCCCAGGCAGATCAAAGAAATAACAGACACACACAAGATAGTGAAAGCTGGGTCCAGGGGGCTCTCCGCCTTCTGGTCCCGCGGTGCTGCCAATGCACTGGATATGCCAGCATTTATTATTAAGTTTAGTAAGGGTGGGGGTAGGTTAGTGAGGGATTTAGGGTCATTTGATTATGAGGTGAGATGGTGATGTGGGGATGAAGTAATTCTTTAACATAACATCTGTATGCAGAAGTACAGTGTACAGAGGTAAGAATTTACAATATGTGTGCATCAGTAATTTCTAACAGAGCCTTAAAACAGAAGCACTGTCTTTCCATAACCTATGACTAGCAAGATATTAATCAGCAATAACAGTTGCAGCAAAAGCTGGTTACAAACAATCCATAGAAACAGGACATAAAGCTAGACAACCAGTTAGACCACAAATTCTCATAAGGGAGTATGCCTTAACCCTAAAGAGGTCTAGAAGGGCCGTGGCAAGATGAGGGCATTTATAGCCTTATCTTATCCATATGGACACACAGGCACCCCTCATGTGTCCGTTTATAGGCTCTCCACAAGGGTTGCATTCCATTCCCAGAGCTATGAACATCTGCTTTTGTGGGATAGGAATCTTGGTGATGTAAAACCTCCCTGACTGCACGTCCATTCATAGGCTCTCTGCAGGGGGAGGCACATCACAAGCCCTTGGCTCATTCTGGAAGTCCAACCTGGCATTGCCTTTATGCAATCCTGCATGCAATTTTGTATTTACAATAATCAGGAGCATTTCATCTTTTATTCCATAGAAATAGTTTCAGGGGGTCTCCCTACAGAATAGTACCAGTCTGTCCCTCCAGGCCATGACAACATAAAATAGTGGAACTTTCATAAGCCTCGGAGGCCTGACCAACTCCCACGAACCCGGTGGATGTGCATCCTTTGGGCCAGTCATGAGGCCATTGATGTAAAGCAATAATGGAAACAACAGCACTCGTGTCAATCATGCTCTCGAATTTCTTTCCCTGTATATGCATGGAACAAACAGGTCGGGTGTCAGAAATTTTGTTAGCCCAGTAAACCGCTTTACCCTGATTATCTGTACTCCCAAAACCTCCAATTCTTCTATGAGAACTGGATCTGAGTAGAATGTATGGCAGAAGAAGAAGTTGAGCAATTCGATCTCCTGCAGAAGCTTGCCAAGGAACTGTAGAACTAACAATAATGTGTATTTCCCCAGAGTAATCAGAATCAATCACACCAGTATGTACCTGAGCACCTTTTAAATTTAAGCTTGAGGGACTGAGCAATAAACCAACAGAGTCAGGCAGCAAGGGTCCAAAAACACCCGTGGGAACAGCGATTGGTGGCTCTCCACGCAAAAGGGAAATGTCCTTAATAACTCCCATGCTGGAGTGCAGTGTCATGACCACAGCTCACCGCAGCCTCAACCTCCCAGGCTGAAGCCATCCTCCCATCACAGACTCCACAGTAGCTGGCCCTGCAGTCATATGCCACCATGCCCAGCTAATTTTTGTATTTTTTCTAGACAAAGTGGTTTCACCATGTTGCCCAGGCTAGTTTTGAACACGTGGGCTCACGTGACCCACCTGTCTTGGCCTCTGAAAGTGCTGGGATTACAGGCCTGAGACACTGCATCTGATCTCATCATAAATTTGATATTTCTTGTTTCAATTTTAGCAGAATTTATATTGCTTTGATAGAGTCTCTTTTCAAATTCATGTCTTATCCTTCTGAGTGCCATAAACTAGAGTGTGTTCAGACTTGTTATAACAGACTTGTACCAGGTTATTTTGTTGCAAAAACTGAAATTCATGCACAATTTTCTCATAATACATATTTTTCCATGAACATCTTCAAGATCCCTTGTACTAGAAAACTGTATTTAAGAGGACATTTAAAAACTGTAGATATTCAAGTGCCACTTATTTCTGGGATGCAAGGATGGTTCAACATATTCAAGCAAATCAATGTGATATATCACTCGAACAGAATGAAAGATGAAAACCACATCATCTCAATAGATGGATAAAAAGCATTTCACATAATTCAAAATCCAGTCATCATAGAAATCCTAAACAAAATAGATAGAGAAGGAAATTTAACTCAACAATAGAAAGATCATCTGTGAAATGACCAATGAGTAAACAGTCAAGCAGGGAAAATGGAATGCTTTTCCTGTAGGATCTCACATGATACAAGAATTCTCTCACCCCTTCTATTCAATCAATACTGGCTGTCCTAGCCAGAGCAGTGAAATAGCAGAGGAAATAAAACTCATCCAAATCGGAACAAAAGAAGTAAAAATATTTGTTTGTAGATGACATGATCTTCTATGCAGAAAATCACAAAGAGTCAACCAAAATACTACTGGAACTAGGTAACATATTCAGTAGATTTGCACAATACATTATCAGCACCAAAAATTAGTTGAATTTCCATACTCTAACAATAAACAATTTTAAAAGAAAATTTTAAGACACTTCCATTTGCTGGAGAACTTAAGGAAAGAAATACTGGTGGGCGCAGTGGCTGACGCCTGTAATCCCAGCACTCTGGGAGGCCGAGGCAGGCGGATCAAGAGGTCAGGAGATCGAGACCATCCTGGCTAACACAGTGAAACCCCATCTCTACTAAAAAATACAAAAAATTAGCTGGGCATGGTGGCGGGCACCTGTAGTCCCAGCTAATTGGGAGGCTGAGGCAGAAGAATGGCGTGAACCCAGGAGGCGGAGCTTGTAGTGAGCCGAGATCGCGCCACTGCACTCCAGCCTAGGCAACAGAGTGAGACTCCGCCTCAAAAAAAAAAAAAAAAAGAAATACTTAGAAATAAACGTAAAAAGTCAGAAGTTTGTACCTTGAAATCTATAAACATTGATTGAAATGATTAAAAACGTAAGAGCTACAACCCATATTGATTGGAAAAATTAATATTGTTAAATGATTATATAACCCAATGTTATTTAGATTCAACACGATACCCATAAAAATCCCTATCAGTTTTTGTTAAAGACACAAAAAAGAGGCTGGGAAGATGGTTCACATCTGTTGGCCAGGCTGATCTCAAACTCCTGACCTCAAGTGGTCTACCCAACTTGGCCTCCCAAAGCACTTGGATTACAGATGTGAGCCACTGTGCCTGGCCCAATCCTCTTAAGATAAACACTTTAAGGTCAATTAATGCTTGAACTCAACGTTAAGTCAACTCAAACTCAAGTCAATGCTGAATTGACTCTAATGTCAATTAATGCTTGATCGTTTGCTCTACTCATTGCATTTGGAACAACTACCTCCAACATGAATTTTCTGATATTCTGCAAGGAGAGAACTCAGACTGAAGACCTTGGCACATTGATGACATTTCTAAGATTTCTGTCCAGTATGCATTCTCTGACGTCTAATGAGGTGTGAAGTGAAGGCTTTGCCACAAACATCACACTTGTGAAGTTTTTCTCTTGTATGAATTCTCCTATGTTTTGCATAAGATGAAGCTTGACTGAAGACCTTGCCACAGTCATGACATTTGTAAGTTTCTCTCCAGCATGAGTTTGCTGATGAACCGTAAGGTATGAACGATGTCTGAAAAGTTTGCCAAATTTATTACACTAGTATGATCTATCTTCATTATGGATTCTCCAATGATTCACAATGTCAGTAGGGTTACTGAAAACTTTGTGACAATCATTGCATTAGTAAAGTTTTCTTACACCATGGATTGCCTGATGGTAAACAAGTGTTGACTGCCCACTAAAGACTGTCACGCTGATTACACTTGTAAGGTTTATCTCCAGTGTTAATTCTAGGATATTGTGCCAGGTGTGAATCATGCCTGAAAGCCTTGTCACAAACTTACATTTTTATGGTTTCTCTCCAGTATGAATTCTCCTGTGTCTTTCCAGGTTTGATGTGCGACTGAAAACTTTCTGACATTCTTCATATTTGTAAGCTTTCTCTGAAAACTTTCTGACATTCTTCATATTTGTAAGCTTTCTCTCCAGTATGAATTCTCCCGTCATTCCAGGCTTGATTTGCGACTGTAAACTTTGTCACATGGTTTGCATTCCAAAGGTTTCACTCCAGTATGAATTCTATGATGACGTGCAAGGTGTCCTTGGTGATTAAAAACCTTACCACATTCATTACACTTGTAAGGTTTCTCTCCACTATGAAGTCTATGATGGCATGTAAGGTATGACTTCTGACTAAAGGTCTTGCCACACTCATTACACTTGTAAGGTTTCTCTCCAGTATGAAGCCTACGATGGCATGTAAGGGGTGTCTTCTGACTAAAGGTCTTGCCACACTCATTACACTTGTAAGGTTTCTCTCCCGTATGAAGTCTACGATGGCATGTAAGCGATGACTTATGAGTAAAGGTCTTGCCACACTCATTACACTTGTAAGGTTTCTCTCCGGTATGAAGTCTACAATGGCATGTAAGGGATGACTTCCGAGTAAAGGTCTTGCCACACTCATTACACTTGTATGGTTTCTCTCCAGTATGTCTCCTATGTCCTTCAAGGTCTAATTTCAAATGGAAAGCTTTGTCACATTCTTCACATTTGTAAGGTTTCTCTCCAGTAGGAAGTCTATGATGGCACGTAAGGGATGACATCCAGCTGAAGGTCTTGCCACACTCAGTACACTTGTAAGGATTCTCTTCAGTGTGAATTTTCTGATGTATTCCAAGGTTTGATTTGAAACTGTAAGCTTTGTCACATTCCTCACATTTGTAAGGTTTCTCTCCAGTATGAAGTCTACGATGGTATGTAAGGCGTGACTTCTGACTAAAGGTCTTGCCACAGTCATTACACTTGTAAGGTTTCTCTCCAGTATGAATTCTATGATGGCACGTAAGGTGTGACTTCTGAGTAAAGGTCTTGCCACAGTCATTACACTTGTAAGGTTTCTCTCCAGTATGAAGTCTATGATGGTATGTAAGGCGTGACTTCTGACTAAAGGTCTTGCCACAGTAATTACACTTGTAAGGTTTCTCTCCCGTATGAAGTCTACGATGGCATGTAAGCGATGACTTATGACTAAAGGTCTTGCCACACTCATTACACTTGTAAGGTTTCTCTCCGGTATGAAGTCTACGATGGCACGTAAGGGATGACTTCCGAGTAAAGGTCTTGCCACACTCATTACACTTGTAAGGTTTCTCTCCAGTAGGAAGTCTACGATGGCACGTAAGGGATGACATCCAGCTGAAGATCTTGCTGCACTCATTACACTTGTAAGGATTCTCTTCAGTATGAATTTTCTTATGTATTCCAAGGTTCGATTTGAAACTGTAAGCTTCGTCACATTCCTCACATTTGCAAGGTTTCTCTCCAGTATGAAGTCTACGATGGCATGTAAGGTATGACTTCAGACTAAAGGTCTTGCCACACTCATTACACTTGTAGAGTTTGTCTCCAGCATGAATTCTCCTATGTCTGTCACGGCTTGATTTGAAACGGAAAGCTTTGTCACATTCTTCACATTTGTAAGGTTTCTCTCCAGTATGAAGTCTACGATGGTCTGTAAGGTATGACTTCTGACTAAAGGTCTTGCCACAGTCATTACACTTGTAAGGTTTCTCTCCAGTATGGAGTTTACGATGGTATGTAAGGGATGACTTCTGACTAAAGGTCTTGCCACACTCATTACACTTGTAAGGTTTCTCTCCAGTATGAAGTCTACGATGGCATGTAAGGTATGACTTCTGACTAAAGGTCTTGCCACAGTCATTACACTTGTAAGGTTTCTCTCCAGTATGATGTCTACGATGGCTTGTAAGGGATGACTTCTGAGTAAAGGTCTTGCCACACTCATTACACTTGTATGGTTTCCCTCCAGTATGAATTCTGCTATGTCCTTCAAGGTCTAATTTCAAACAGAAAGCTTTGTCACATTCTTCACATTTGTAAGGTTTCTCTCCAGTAGGAAGTCTATGATGGCATGTAAGGGATGACATCCAGCTGAAAGTCTTGCCACACTCATTATGCTTGTAAGGATTCTCTTCAGTATGAATTTTCTTATGTATTCCAAGGTTTGATTTGAAACTGTAAGCTTTGTCACATTCTTCACATTTGTAAAGTTTCTCTCCAGTATGAAGTCTACGATGGCACATAAAGTATGACTTCAGACTAAAGGTCTTGCCACACTCATTACACTTGTACAGTTTGTCTCCAGCATGAATTCTCCTATGTCTTTCAAGGCTTGATTTGAAACGGAAAGTTTTGTCACATTCTTCACATTTGTAAGGTTTCTCACCAGTGTGACATCTATGATGGCATGCAAGGTCTCGCTTCCGATTAAAGACCTTGCCACATACATCACATTTAAATTGTTTCTCTCCTAAATGGATTATCTGATGTTTCCTTAGGAGTGAGCTATAATTATAGACTTTCCCACTCTTATTGCATTGGAAAGATCTTTCTCTCACTTGTACTTCCTGTTTTTGTGTGAGTAATGAAGAATTCAGGAAATTATTCCCATAGTTATTAGAAATATGGGTTTTGGGATTACAAGAAATTCTTTGGGCAGATGAAACTGAGGAAGCATCGTTGATAGACTTTTCAACTTGATTATCAATTTTCTGTTCGGTGTGGAATATGTGCAGTTCAGGCAGATGCGAATGAAAGTTTAATCCAAACTGATCTTTAATAGGTTTGTTTCCAGCATGATTTTGATCATATCGGTCTGTACTACATGTCAACATTTTTATTTTTGTCATGGGTGCTTCATGGTCATTTCTTTCATCTTCTTGCCACTGAAAGTCAACATCATGAATATGTTTATGAATATCCTGGAAACAAAAATCTCCAATGTGATGACTTTCATGTCTTTGCAATGTCCCTGTGTGGAACACTTCTCTATTGCCTTGTGCTGTTGACAAGACCTCCTTCATTGTGCATTTGGAAGAGATATCTATAAAGTATAAACACCAAATGGTTTCAAATTAAGTACAGATGGTAAATAATGCTGAAATGTGTAAATATGACACACACAAAAATACTTATTTTAAACTTTCCAAACATGACCCTCAAAGCTTAGGAACAGAAAAGCATAAGATTCTTTAACAAATAAAGAGCTGTTACATGTGCTTCAAATTACTTTTACGGAAGCCGGTTTCCAATATCGTGACAAAACAATGACAGGGCACAAACGTGTAGCCTAAAGTAAGGAATATTTTTCCATTGTGACCCTAAAATGTCTCACAGTTTGTAAAAAACATATCACTGTCACATCAATGTAAAGTATATATTATTCATATTTACAGCATATTTACTGTATACAAATAAATGCTACAGGACCACATGATATACTATATTGGTAAATAATCCACAACGAGCTCATGTGAGGATAACCAAAATCAATGGAAATTCTGTATTGTCAAACAATCATAGCACTGAGAAGATAAGAAAAGATTACAAAATTTAGCCAGGCGTGGTGGCCCACATCTGCAGTCCCACCTACTCGGGAGGCTGAGGCACAAGAATTATTTGAACCCAAGACGCAGAGGTAGCAGTGAGCCGAGATTGCACCACTGCACTTCAGCCTGGGCGACAAAGCGAGACTCCATCTCAAAAAACAAAACAAAACAAAAGTTAATACAATGTTTTTCTGAATAACTGTCATGAAATTACCTATGTCCTTGCAGAAAAGGCACGTTATGACATTTTTTAAAAAATTCTTTATTTTTATATTTTTGAGATGAAGTTTCACTCTGTCATAACCAGTTGGAATTCAATGGCCCAATCTCGGCTCACTGCAACCTCCGCCTTTTGAGTTCAAGCCATTCTCCTGCCTCAGCCTCCTATGTACTTGGGATTACAGGCACACACCACCATGCTTGGCTAATTTTTGTATTTTCAGTAGAGATAGGGTTTCAACATCTGGCCAGGCTGGTCTCAAACTTTTCACCTCAAGTGATCCACTCGCCTTAGCCTCCCAAAGTCCTGGGATGGCATGTGTGAGCCACAGCATCTGGTGGCACTTTGTGACATTAACTAGTGGACTGTGCATACCACATGCTGAAAAGCCTTATGTACAGATATAAAAATTAATTAGTAAAACATTGTAACCCATAAAACCAGCAAGCAAATAATAAGTACATTTATACAACCTGCAAAATTCTAAACAATTCGCTGTTTAAAAAAACGCCAAACTTCTACTTACCACCAGCACACAACATAAGAATGGAAATACATGTTAAGATCACTATCTTCTGATTTATGATGTCAAAAAGTACACAACATTATAAGGAATAAGAATTGACTAACGGCCGGGCATGGTGGCTCAGGTCTATAATCCCAGCACTTTGGGAGGCTGAGGCGAGAGGATTATGAGGTCAGGAGTTCAAGAGTAGCTTGGCCAACATGGTGAAATCCCAACTCTACTAAAAATACAAAAAAATTTGCTGGGTATGGTGGCAGGTGCCTGTAATCTCAGCTACTTGGAAGGCTGAGGCAGGAGAATCGTTTTAACCCAGGAGGTGGAGGTTGCAGTGAGCCGAGATTGCACCATGGCACTCCAGCCTGAGTGAGAGGGTGAGACTTCATCTCAAAATAAATAAATAAATAAATAATTGACTAATAGTGTCAGAGGGTGCAATTATGATGTCACAACTACATTTATAAAACAGCCAGGCAATACAGCAATTCTATATATGTATGCATTGTTGGCCTTAATTATCTAGTTCACTATGCACAAATTATAAAACGTAGAATGTGTACTGGGAAAATTTTTAAACTGAGATCAGAGAAAACGTTGTATAAATCAAATTGCACAATAAAAACATAAAAAATATGATGCAGGCTCCCTGGTCTGAATGTTCCTATTGTCAAAAAGCCGTGTTCAGAGTTCTTATTCTCCAATAGGATGTTCTGCAGATGGGGCCTTTGAGAGAATTTGGTCATGGGTGTTGAATACTGGTGAACAGGTCTTGCGCTTTCATAAAAAGAGATATTAAGGAGCCCATTTCCTGTTCGTCTTTCCCCCATGTCAGGACACGGCAGGAAGATGGCTGGGCTAAACCACGAAGAAGGCTCTCACCAGGAACAATTTGACTGGCACCTTGCTCTTGGATTTCCCCCTTTCCAAATTCATGAGAAATAATTTTCTATGTCTGAAGCCTCCCAGTTCAAGCTATCTCTTTTGCTGTTTGTTTTTGGGACCGAGTCACACTCTGTCACCCAGGCTGGAGTGTAGTGGCACGATTCTCTTGCCTCAAGAGATTCTCTTGCCTTAGCACAGAGTCTTACATTGTCGCCTGGACTGGAGTGCAGTGGGGCAATCTTGGCTCACTACAACCTCCACCTCCCCGGTTCAAGTGATTCTCCTGCCTCAGCCTCTCAAGTACTTGGGATAACAGCCATGTGCCACCACGCCTGGCTAATTTTTGTATTTTTAGTAGAGACGGGGTTTCACCATGTTGGCCAGGCTGGCCTTGAACTCCTGAACTCAGGTGATCTGCCCCTCTCAGCCTCCCAAAGTGCTGGAATTACAGGCTTGAGCCACCACGCCTGGCCAATTTCTTGTATTTAGTAGATTTGAGGTTTCACCATGTTGGCCAGACTGGTCTCAAACTCCTGACTTCAAGTGATCCACCCACCTTGGCATCCCAAACTACTGGGATTAGAGGTGTGAGCCACCTTGGCTGGCCAGTCTAAGCTATTTCTGTCAGTGAAATGATTGAGTCAGGAACAGGAGCATCTCATCATCAACATCACCAAAGGCTGACAAATCTGATTAAACAAAGGAAGTTTAGAGCCTGTTCTATAAATCTTGCAATACTTGAAGCCATCTATAGCAATAACGTGTTTTAAAAATTTCGAGGCTGGCCAGGCATGGTGGTTCATGCCTGTAATTCCAGCACTATGGGAGGCTGAGGCAGGAGGATCATGAGGTATGGAGATCAAGACCATCGTGGCTAACAGGGTGAATCCTTGTTTCTACCGAAAAAAAAGAAAAAAGAAAAAATTAGCCAGGTGTGGTGGCATGTGCCTGTAGTCCCAGCTACTTGGGAGACTGAAGGAGAAGAATCACTTGAACCTGGGAGGCAGATGTTGCAGTTAGCCAAGATCGCACCACCACACTGCAGCCTGGGTGACAGACTGAGACTCTGTCTTAAGAATAAAAAAAAGAAAGAAATGAAAAAACTCTAAAGAGTAACTCCAACCCACAAACATATATAAAGTTCTCCAGTAAAGGTAAATAAAATGACAGACAGGCTGGATGTGGTGGTTCACATCTGTAATCCCAGCAGTTTAGGAGGCCAAGGTTGAGGGATCACTTGAGGATGGGGGTTCAAGACCAGCATGACCAAAAAGGAGAAACCCTGTGTCTATTAAAATACAAAATTAGCCAGGCGTGGTGGCACATGCCTGTAATCCCAGCTACTTGGGACACTGAGGCAGGAGAATCGCTTGAACCCACAAGTTGGAGGTTGGAGTGTCCCGAGACTGTGCCATTGTACTCCAGCACGGGCGACAAGAACAAAACTTCATCTCATCAACAAATGAATAAATACATGAATAGGCAAATAAAAGGACAGATACAGAAACTGGTATAAGTGTACCTTTTCTCCATAATTCAACTTTTTTCTGTGATTTAGAAGAAAAAAGCATGAAAAAACACTGTACATATATGTTAATGAAAATGCAACACACACAGAAATAATTCTGACATAGATAAAGAGTTCTAGTGGATAAAGAATAGCTTTTGCAGGTTATGATTTTTTTTTTTTTTTTTTTTTTTGAGACAGAGTCTCGTGCTGTCACCCAGGCTGGAGTGCAGTGGCGTAATGTTGGCTCACTGCAACTTCCACCTCCTGGGTTCAAGCAACTCTCCTGGGTTAGACTCTTGAGCAGCAGGATTACACGTGCCCACCATGGTGTCCAGCTAATTTTTGTATTTTTAGTAGAGACAGAGTTTCGCCATGTTAGCCAGGCTGGTTTTGAACTCCTGACCTCAGGTGATTTGCCTGCCTTGGCCTCCCAAAGTGCTGGGATTAGAGGCATGAGCCACTGGGGCACAAGAATCATTTGAGCCTGAGAGACGGAGCTCACTGTGGTGAGCCAAGATCGTACCACTGCACTGTAGCCTTGGCAACAGAGTGAGATTCCAGCATAAACAAGAAAGAAAAAAAGTAAATAGGAAGGGAGTGAAAGCATGTCTACACAAAAATGGAATTAAACCCAAAAATTAGGAAATGAGAAATGAAGAACAAAAAAAAAACTACAAGAAATACAGACAATATGTAACAAATTCACATAGGAAAGCTCTTCTCCATCAGTAATACTTGAACTGTAAGTATTTAACTCTGCATTCAGAAGGCAAAAACTGGCTGAATCAACAGGAACCAACTACATGTTGTCTACAAGAGACTTATAGACTCAGCCTTAAGGACACACACATGCAATTTTTTTTTTTTTTTTTTTTGAGACGGAGTCTCGCTCCGTCGCCCGGCTGGAGTGCAGTGGTGATCTTGGCTCAACGCAACCTCTGACTCCCGGGTTCGTGTGATTTTGTTGCCTCAGCCTCTCAAGTAGCTGGGATTACAGGCACATGCCACCACATCCAGCTGATTTTTGTGTTTTTAGAAGAGACAGGGTTTCACCATGTTGCCCAGGCTGGTCTTGATCTCCTGACATCGTGATCCACCCAGTTTGGCTTCCCAAAGTGCTGGGATTACAGGCGTGAGCCACCAGGCCCGGCTGCACATATGCAAACATTTCAAAAATAAAAGCCAATGATTAGGTATGGGGGTTGGCGCCTGTAATCCCAGCTACTCGGGAGACTGAGGAGGATCTCTTCACGAATTTCAACAACACAGCAGGACCCTGTCTGGAAAAAAAACAAACTAAAAAAGTTGCCTGACATGGTGGCATGCACCTGTACCAGCTACTGGGGGAGGCTGAGGTGGGACAATCACTAGAGCCAAGGAATTCAAGATTGCAGTGAGCCATGATCACACCATCGCACTCCACACTGGGTGACAGAGAGAGACACTGTATCTAAGAAAAAGAGAAAATATGGGCCAGGCACAGTGGCTCACACCTGTAATCCCAGCACTTTGGGAGGCCGAGGTGTGTGATCACGACATCAGGAATTCAAATTTGAGACCATCCTGGTTAACACGGTGAAACCCTGTCTCTACTAAAAAATAATACAAAAAATTAGCCGGGCATGTTGGTGGGCGCCTGTAGTCCCAGCTACTTGGGAGGCTGAGGCAGGAGAACCACATGAACCCGAAAGGCAGAGCTTGCAGCGAGCCAAGATTGTGCCATGGCACTCTAACCTGGGCAACAGAGCAAGACTCCGTCTCAAAAAAAAAAAAAAAAAAAAAAAAAAAGAAAGAAAGAAAATACAAAGATACGCAAAGGGCACATCCCCAGCAGGGAAGTTATCCTCACCCAGGGAAACCAGGTTCCTATAATTCTCCAACATCACGTCTCTGTATAGAGTCCTCTGAGCAGGGTCCAGGCATTTCCACTCCTCCTGAGAGAATTCTATGGCCACATCCTTGAACGTCAGTAAAACCTGAAATGAAAACACATTTTAAGGAAATAGTTATGGGAGGAGTTCTTATCTTTACAGAAAATGAGAAGAGGAGAGAAGGGAAAGTGTGGATTGAAATGCAGTGAATGTTCTAGCAAATCTGAGTGAGGGATTTCTCACCACATTTTGTCTTGCCAGTTGTGTTTTACTAAACTTTTTTTTTTTTTTTTTTGAGATGGCGTCTAGCTCTGTTGCCCAGGCTGGAGTGCAAAGGTGCAGTTTCTGCTCACTGCAACCTCCACCTTCCAGGATCAAGCGATTCTCCTGCCTTAGCCTCCTGAGTAGTTGAAATTACAGGCATGCACCACCATGACCAGTTAATTTTTGTATTTTTAGCAGAAACGGGCTTTCACCATATTGGCTAGGTTGGTCTCAAACTCCCAACCTTGTTATCTCTCTGACTCAGCCTCTCAAAGTGCTGGAATTACAGGCGTGATCCACCGTGCCTGGCCCAGAAACTTTTATTGACACACCAAGTGACATTCAGTATCTAGATGAGACAGAGTATGAGTGATGTCTTCAGAGATGACAACGTCCAGAGTGAAACATCAGAAACTAAAATCTGGCTGAGCACGGTGGCACATGCCTGTTAATCCCAGTCACCCGGGAGGCTGACACAGGAGAACTGCTTGATCCCATGAGCCAGAGGTTGCAATGATTTGAAATCATGCAACTGCACTCCAGCCTGGACAACGGAGACTCCATCTCAAAAAAAAAAAAATTAGCCAGGCATGGTGGCAGCCACCTGTGGTTCCTGCTACTTGGGAGCCTGAGGTAGGAGGATGGCTTGAGCCTGAGGGTGGAGCTTGCAGTGAGCTGAGATCATCCCACTGTGCTCCAGCCTGGGCAACACAGTTAGACCCAGTCTCAAAATAAAAGAAAATACATGAAAACTAGATTACTCAAAGTATGAAAATCCATTATACATATATACGTCAACAAAATAATGAAACCTACACAGACTCACATAAAACTACATGTTAATATAAAGGGTTGTCATTTTCCCCAGATTTTCAAAATGGAAAAGTTGTTCAAAATATATACATTTGTGTGTGTGTGTATGTATATGTATATGTGTGTGTGTATATTGTGTGTGGGTGTATATATATATAAAGACTTTAAAAATATAAAAAGTAGCAAGTTATGTTGAACTGAAGAAGAATCCCATCTTGCTGGAAAAGGATACATTGGCAGTTGGGGGAGGGAAAATCTTGTCAGATCTAAGAAAACAGGAAATGCCCCATCTTAGAGGAAGCAATCACGCTTTCAACTGCCTGACCTGGAGGAGTGTTCAGATATCTGTAGGAATGCAGGCGTGCACAGAGGCAGCCCCTATCGCACTCCTTATACAGAGAAAAATTGCAAAGGACCCACCCACTTGTCATTCAGCTAATTTCCAATGCAGATGGCAAACAGCAAGCTAGCCACATTTACTAACGTGAGAACATGTAAATTTTCACAATTAGCAGCATCAAATATCAAAGTAAAATATTTACTGGAACATAAAGAAGAAAACAGACACTGTGGTCTACTTGAGGATGGAGGGTGGAAGGAGAGGAGCAGAAAAAATAACTACTGGGGGCCGGACAAGGTGGCTCATGCCTGTAATCCCACCACTTTGGGAGGCCGAGGCAGGTGGATCATGAGTCAGGAGTTCAAGATCAGCCTGGCCAACATGGTGAAACCCTGTCTCTACTAAAAATATAAAAATTAGCCAGGCATGATAGCAGGCCCCTGTAATTTCAGCTACTCAGGAGGCTGAGGCAGAGGAATCACTTGAACCCAGCAGGAGGAGGTTGCAGTGAGCTGAGATCATGCCATTATACTCCAGCCTGGGCAACAAGAGCAAAACTCAGTCTCAAAAAAGTAAATAAATTTAAAATAGCTATTGAGTATGGGGCTTAACACCAGAGTGATGAAATAATCTGTACAACAAATCCCGATGACACTAGTTTACCTGTGTAACAAACCTTCACATGTAGCCCCAAACCTAAAGTGAAAACACAAATATAATTTTTTTTTTTGAGACGGAGTCTTGCTCTGTGCCTAGGTTGGAGTGCAGTGGCACAATCTCAGCTCATGACAATGTCCGCCTCCAAGGTTCAAGCGATTCTCCTGCCTCAGCTTCCTGAGTAGCTGGGATTATAGGCACGTGCCACCACACCCAGCTAATTTTTTTGTTTGTTTGTTTGTTTGTTTGAGACAGAGTCTCGCTCTGTCGCCCAGGCTGGAGTGCAATGGCCGGATCTCAGCTCACTGCAAGCTCCGCCTCCCGGGTTCACGCCATTCTCCTGCCTCAGCCTCCCGAGTAGCTGGGACTACAGGCGCCCGCCACCTCGCCCGGCTAGTTTTTTGTATTTTTTAGTAGAGACGGGGTTTCACCATGTTAGCCAGGATGGTCTCGATCTCCTGACCTCGTGATCCGCCCGTCTCGGCCTCCCAAAGTGCTGGGATTACAGGCTCGAGCCACCGTGCCCGGCCTACCCAGCTAATTTTTGTAAAAAAGTTATTTGTTTTTAAATTTACCTCAGACTTTTCTCTAAAGTCTCATAATGATGCTGAAATACACATGTATGAGACTTGCTCTGACAACTAGCTCCCCAGTGAGTTTGGAAAGAGGGTGGAGGATGTGACAGGGAAAGGAGATACCTTATGGCCAAGGGTCTAAGCTGCAGCTTTGCTTGGAGTTTTATCACAAAACAAATATATTCATTATGTGATGTTTAAATATAAAAATATACATTTAATAATAATCATTGGGGCTGGGCACAGTGGCTTGCACCTGTAAACCCAGCCCTCGAGGAGGGTGAGGTGGGCAGATCACCTGAGGTCAGTAGTTTGAGACCAGCCTGGCCAACATGGTGATACCTGTCACTAATAAAAATACAACAAAATTAGCTGGGCATGGTGATGCGTGCCTATAATCCCAGCTACTCGGGAGGCTGAGGCAGGAGAATACTTCAACCCAGAAGGTGGAGGTTGCCATGAGCCAAGATCATGTCACTGCACTTCAGCCTGGGTGACAGAACAATACTTTATTTAAAGTAAAATAATATTATAATAATTATAATCATTTTTAATGAAAACACCTGTTTCACAAGTCTCTCCCCAATAACAAACACCACAGTCTCCATGAGCCTAATGTGCTAAAAATGGCTTAATGAATCTCCTGCTATTATTGAGGTTGATTTCATATTCTTAAAATAATGATGGAATAAAACATCTTCTATCGTTCATGTCTGTGTAATAACTTTCCATTCTAATTAGCAAGATTTTTGGAGTCAGAAACACAGTAACTCACTGAATTACCTAAAAACGTAGTATAAAATCAGGCAGAAACATTTCTCTATATTGGTCGCCTTTTCTAGAATTTACCACGTACTGTGTGCATATTAATACATGACTTCTGTTGCGGGAAGTCAGGGACCCTGAACAGAGGGACTGGCTGAAGCCATGGCAGAAGAACATAAATTGTGAAGATTTCATGAACATTTATTAGTTCCCCAAATTAATGCTTTTGTAATTTCTTACGCCTGTCTTTGCTGCAATCTCTGAACATAAACTGTGACGATTTCATGGACATTTATTGATAGACTTCTCCAATCAATACTCTTGAGATTTCCTATGCCTGTCTTTAATCTCTTAATCCCATTGTCTTAATAAACTGAGGATGTATGTCACCTTAGGACCCTGTGATGATTGTGTTAACTACACAAATTGTTCGTAAAACCTGTGTGTTTAAACAATATGAAATCTGGGCACCTTGAAAAGAAAACAGGATAACAAGGATGTTCAGGGAGCAAGGGAGATAACCATTAGGTCTGACTGCCTGAGAGCCGGGCAGAACAAAGCCATATTTCTCTTCTTTCAAAAGCAAATAGGAGAAATATCGCTGAATTCTTTTTCTTAGCGAGGAACAGCTCTGAGAAGGAGAATGCGTTCCTAGGGGTAGACCTCTAAAAGGGCCGCCGCAGGAATGTCTGTCTTTTACGGTTGCACATAAGGGATGAAATAAGCCCCAGTCTCCTGTAGCGTTCCCAGGCCTATTAGGACAAGGAAATTCCCGCCTAGTAAATTTTTAGTGAAACTGGTTGTCTGCTCTCAAACCCTGTCTCCTGATAAGACGTTATCAATGACAATGCGGGCCTGAAACTTCAATAGCAATTTTAATTTCACCCTGGTCCTGTGATCTTGTTCTGCCTCAGTTGCCTTGTAACATTTTATTACCTTGTGAAGCACGTGATCTCTGTGACCCACATCCTATTCGTATACTCCCTCCCCTTTGAAAATCACTAATAAAAACTTGGTTTTGCAGCTTGGGGGGCATCACGGAACCTGCCGACATGTGATGTCTCCCCCAGATGCACAGCTTTCAAATTTCTCTCTTTGTACTCTTTCTCTTTATTTCTCAGACTGGCCAACACTTAAGGAAAATAGAAAAGAACCCACACTGAAATATCGGGTGCCAGGTTCCCGATAGACTTCCATTGGCAGTTGCTCTAATCCTGGTCTACAGAGAGCTGACAGTGCATCCAGAGGTGGTCCCAGCATTTCTGATAGGAAGGAGACACAAAAATCCACTGAAAATGTCATCTCACCTGAGGAAGAGCCATCCCTGACTCCTGAGCTTTCCTCTTCCTCTTCTGGGTTTCTTCCTCACATACGAAGATTCTTTAGCAGTCAATCCTGAAAGTTAGAAATATGTTGTTTATTGCTCATATCCACACACCCCCTCCCTGTAACACAATGAAACATACAAAGGAGACCTCACCCTGGGAAATATGGTCCCCTCTACCGCCCACTTCACCAGGGATGATAAACTCTAACAGGAAAACTCCCACTTCTCTCGTGGAGGAGCCCACATACACACTGCAGCAGTGGGAACCTGGGCTGGAATGAGCTCCTCTTCAGGGTACAGACCCAGCCCTGACCAAACCCCATGCAGAGGCTGGGTGTGGTGGCTCATGCCTGTCATCCCAGCACTCTAGGAGGCCAAGGCACGTAGATCTCTTGAGCTCAGGAGTTTGAGAGCAGCCTGGGCAACATGGTGAAACCCCATTTCTACCAAAAACACAAAAACTTAGCCAGGCATGGTTGTGCACATCTGTGTGTCTGTGGTCCCAGCTACTTAGAAGGCTGAGGTGTGAGAATCTCTTCAGCTCAGGAGTTTGAGACCAGCCTGGCCAACACGATGATACCCTGTCTCTACTAAAAATAGAAAAACTGAGCCAGGCACAGTGGCTCATGTCTGTAGTACTAGCAGTCTGGAAGGCCGAGAAGGGTGGATTACTCGAGGTCAGAAGTTCGAGACCAGCCTGGTCAACACGGTGAAACCCCTTCCCTACAAAAAATTTAAAAAGTAACTGGGCTTTGTGGGTGTCTGTAATCCCAGCTACTCAAGAGGCAGAGGTAAGAGAATTGCTTGAACCCAGGAGGTGGCAGTTGCACCGAGCTAAGATCATGCCACTGCACTTCAGCCTGAGTGACAGTGTGAGACTCAAAAATAAAATAAAATACAAATACAATAATTAGCTGGGTGTGCTGGCACACACTTGTAATCTCAGCTACTTGGGATGCTGAGGCACAAGAATCACTCGAACCCAGGAAATGGAGGTTGCAGTGAGCCAAGATCATGAGACTGCACTCACAGCCTGGGTAATAGAGACTATCTTAAAAAAAAAAAAGCAAGCATTTCTGATGTGATTGATGCAGAGGTAATAAAACGTTAAGTAACGTGATAGAGAATGAAGGGCAGAGGGAACTTCAGATAGTGGTGGGAGGGCATGAGAGACAGCTCTGAGCCTAGACCTGAAGGAGGAGAAAAGGGACAGTGCTGTGATCATTTAGGGACATAGGGTAAGAGCAGGGACAATGACCTGAGACAGGAAGGGTTTTGATATCTGGGAAAACAGAAAAGCAAATGTGACTGCAGCAGAGGGAATCAGGAGAGGAGGGCAAGCTCCCAGGAGGAGGCTGGACACTGGCAGGGGCCCTGGACACAGGGCTGTGGAGCCACAGTGAGGAGTTGGGCTTTTGTCCTGGGGAACACAGGAAGCTGGTGGAGGGTTCCCTGCCAGGGACGGACATGACCTGGTTTAGATTTAGCTGTGATATCCTAATACAGAGAAAGGCCCCAAAGATTGTCTCTGTCTGAGTCTACACCTCTGTTTCTTCCATTCTTTTGCATTTTTAAAAAATTTATTTGATTTTATTTTTGGGGTATCTCAACTGCAAATAGGCCTTCCTCTTTCACTAATCCTCCTCAGCAAAGACCCTTTACGGGTGTTGGGCTGGGGGATGGTCAGCTCTTTCCCTTCCCATGAGGCCATATATCAGGCTACCTCAGTAGGGAGAAACCTTGGACAATACCCAGGCTTTCTTGGGCAGAGGTCCCTGCAGCCTTCCACAGTGCACTGTGTCCCTGGGTATTTGAGACTGGAGAATGGCGATGACTTTTACCAAGCATACTGCCTGCAAACACATTTTTAACAAAGCACATCCCGCACAGCCCTAAATCTGTTAAACCTTTAGTCAACACAGCATATGTTTCTGCAAGCACAGGGTTGGGGCTAGGGTTACAGATTAACAGCATCTCAAGGCAGAAGAATTTTTCTTAGTACAGAATAAAATGGAGTTTCTTATGTGTTCTTCTTTCTATATAGACACAGCCACAGTCTGATCTCTCATTCTTTCCCCCACAAACACCTCATGGCTTGGATGGAATCCAGGGCTCAGGAAATAAAATCTCTCATGGCCTCTGGAATGTGCCTAGACTTGCTGGTTCCTTGCTTCTAGCACTTCCAGGCTCATAAAACGGTTGTATCTTAAACTAGAATAACATGTTCCCCATGATCTCAAGTAGCAGAACATGTTCCATATAAATGCTAAACCACACACCTATAGATCATGTGCTGGATGCACCACTTCCTTTCAACCCCCATGGCCTCACCACCTGCTTCTTTGACCACCAATAAATAGTGTGGGCTTCCAGAGTTCGGGTCTTTTGTAGCCTCCATACTAGCATTGGCCCCCTGGACCCACCTTATGCATCCTTAACTTGTCTTTTCTCATTCCTTTGACTCCACCGGACTTCATAGCCCCGATAGCCTGGTGTTGGGTGTGGCCACCGCAACAGTTTCATGCCAATCCATCCCATATTTCAACATTAGTCCAGAAGGGACCAGAGGGCCTTGAGGGAAGCATGCACTTAATAGCTCACAGCTCCATATTTTCACAGATGACAGAAGAAAAGAAAACTAAAAAATAGCCTAACTGGTTAAACTACATTTTGATGTTAAGGTAAAAGGTCACTGATATCTTTACCAGGTACACACTGACACAATCAATCTTCTGTATTAGGTACCAAAGTTTTCCAACAAATAATAAAGACTAGAAAGCATGCAGACCTTGACATGAACCAGACGCAACTAGTTTCAAACAGAAACTATTTTGAAATTGTTTTCTAAAAAATCTAACAAATTCTCGGGTCAACAGGAAAATAACTGGAAAATATACTTGTACAGAAAAAAAATGATGTGAGCTGATTATAGTATGTGACAAAGGCATCTTTCAGAAGTGATTATTATTTTTACATCACAACATGCATTTTGAAGACATTATGCATTATGCTCACATTCCCTTAAATGTTGTTTTAAAAGTTCTCAAGTCTCTAGCCCAGCTGGAATCTCCAGGGAGAGGCAGAGACAGTTTGGTGAAAAAGAGGCAGGGGAGGAGGGGGTGGCAAAAAGAGAAAGCAGCCTTCCAGTTAAAGACCAGCCCTCAGTTAAGAGTCAGCTTCACACTGGGTGTAGTGGCTCATGCCTGTAATCCCAGCACTTCGGGAGGCCGAGGCGGGCGGATCACGAGGTCAGGAGATCGAGACTATCTTGGCTAACACAGTGAAATCCCGTCTCTACTAAAAAAGACAAAAAAATTAGCCATGTGTGGTGGCGGACACCTGTAGCCCCAGCTACTCGGGAAGCTGAGGCAGGAGAATGGCGTGAACTCGGGAGGCAGAGCTTGCAGCGAGCCGAAATCGCGCCATTGCACTCCAGCCTGGGCAACAGAGCGAGATTCTGTCTCAAAAAAAAAAAAAGAGTCAGCTTCGGGCAGGCTGGCCGCAGGTGGAGTCAGAGTCAGAGGGAGGAGCAGCAGCAGCGGGGGACTGGGGCATTCTACATCTCACTTAGGTCAAGCAGAGTCTGGTCCCGCATCCTTGGTGTACAGAGGTGTTCCTCTTTGCTGCATTTCACTTTATCTTCCAAGTCATCAATTGTCTTTTCCAGTTTGACTACCAATCTCTCAGCAAACTCAGCACGGGTCTCTGCCTCCTTGAGATTATCAGTAAGAATCATCACCTCTTCCTCACATTTGTCTTCTTTTTGAGAGTACTTTTCTTCAGCTACACTCAAGACACTTCAGGTTCTGGTCCATCAGTCTGATCTGCTCATCCATCTCTCGCCAACACGACTCTGCCAGCTCAGCTTGTTCTTCTGTGCCTTCCGTGTCTCCTTCAATGATCACCGACTTACGAGTCACCTCTTCATACTTTCTGCCTCTTCTGCAATGTGCTTAGCTTCTTTGAGTTGGATTTCCTGGAGTTCCATCTTTTCTTCATCTTTGAAGGCCTGGTTTTCAATAACCTTTATACCTCTCTCACTCTCATCAGCAGCTTTTTCCACTTCTCCCAGCTTTTGCAGGGCAGTGGCCAGGCGCTCCTGAGCACAGTGCAGCTCCTCTTCAACCAGCTGGGTCCTATGGTTCAAGGAGGCCGCCTCAGCCTCGGCCTGTTCCCAGGCCCGCCTTTCTCCCTCAACTCCTTGCTGGAGGTGCTCAGCTCGCTCCTCTGCATCATCTGCCTGCTGCTGCAGAACCTGGATCTCACACTTCACTGTGTCCATGGTGGTGACCCCAGCCATGGTGCCCACCCAGCTACTACTCACGGTCCAGTTCCTGCTTCCTCCACTTAGCACTGCAGCCTCCTCTCTGTGATTAGGCATTAAAAAAGAAATTTTGAAAACTAAGATTTATCTCCACTGGGCATGGTCGCTTTCGCCTATAATCCCAGCACTTTTGGGAGGCCAAGGCGGGTGGATCACCTGAGGTCAGGAGTTCAAGGCCAGCCTGGCCAACAGGGTGAAACCCATCTCTGCTAAGAGTACAAAAATTAGCTGGGCATGGGGGTGCGGGCCTGTAGTCCCACATATTTGAGAGTTTGAGGCAAAAGAATCGCTTGAAATCAGGAGGCAGAGGTTGCAGTGAACTGAGATCACGCCACTACCCTCCAGCCTGGGTGACTGCGTAAGATTCTGCCCCCCACCCCCCAAAAAAAAGAATAAAGAAAGAAATGAAGAGGAAACGGAAAGAAAATAAAGTAAATCTATTACACATGAGCACAAAAGCACTTTTGATGTCCCTTTTGTTTTTCATTTTATTTTTTGTTGCTTGTTTTTGTGAGATGGAGACTCACTCTCCCACCCAGGCTACAGTGCAGTGGCATGATTTTTGCTCACTGCAACCACTACCTCCCAGGTTTAAGTGATTTTCATGCCTCAGCCTCCCCATTAGCTATGACTACAGGTGTACACTACCACGCCTGGCTAACCTTTGTACTTTTAGTAGAGACCAGGTTTCACCATGTTGGCCAGGCTGGTCTTGAACTCCTCACCTTAGGTGACCCACTCACCTCCGTCTCCCAAAGTGCTGGGGTTACTGGCTGGAGCCACCACATTTTGATGTCCCTTGTAAAAAGTACTATGTAGGCAAGGTGTGGTGGCTTATCTCTGTAATCCCACTATTTTGGAAGGCCAAGGCAGAAAGATCCTCTGAGCTCAGGATTTTGAGACCAGCCTGGGAAACATAGTGAAACCCGTTTCTATTAAAAAAAAATACAAAACTTGCCTGACTTGGTGGCTCATGCCTGTGATCCCAGCTACTCAAGAAGCTGAGGTAGGAGGATTGCTTGAGTCCAGGAGGTCGAGGCTGCAGTTAGATCATGCTGCACTCCATCCTGGGTGACAGAGCCAGGCCCAGTAACAAAATATTAATTATTAATTAACTTAATTAAAAGTATTATGTTATAACAGAAACTGATTTTTTTTTTTCCCACTTCACTGCACCACTTCCTACCCCACCCTCTGGGAAGGGAACAGAGTAATTCACAACTGAATAAGTCACTGCCTTCTGGCTGAATAGGGATTCCAAGTAGAAGCTGACTTCTATGCCAAGATTTATAGGATGTACATGTCTTATAGATAGGAATTTTTAAATTCTCAATCTCAGCTGTGTAATTTAAACAAGTTTTAAGTTATTAGAGTATATACACAGAAGTCAACATGTCACAGGTAATCATATCCAATGAATTCACCCACTCATCTGAACTCAAACTCACCTACCCCTTTTATTCTTTTAAGACAGGGTCTCGCTCTGTTGACCAGGCTGGAGTGCAGTGGCATGATCTCGGCTGACAGTAGCCTGGACTTCCTGGGCTCAAGTGATCCTCCTGCCTCAGCCTCCAGAATAGTAGGGAGTACAGGTGTGCACCATCATGCCTGGTTAATTTTATTTATTTATTTATTTTTGGCCGAGACAAAGTCTCACTATGTTGCCAGGCTGGTCTCGAACTCCTGTACTCAAGCAATCCTCTGCCCCAGTCTCTGAAAATGGTAGGATTAAGGAGTGAGCCACAGCACCCAGCCCCCTTTTCAGGTACCAATGCAGCCTCATATGCAAGAACAAAAATTATTATTTCACTTAGTTAAAGAAATTCCTGGAGTACAGGCTGAGGACAACCCACCTGGGTTAGCTGTAAATCATGCACCAGTAGTAGAATTAAAACCAGGAGCAACCCCTGTTCAGGTTGCAACGCGGGCAGCAATGATTATGCCACATTTTAAAGAGGAAGCCTTAGCTATGCCTCTCCTCCCAGAACCTCCTCTCCAAGAGGACCCAAGTTATACTCCAAATCAAAGAACCTGGGGTGCCCAAGAAGATGAAAAATATATTAAAAGAAAGTGGTAGACGTTCTTCTATAGCAGACCAGGCATTCCAAAGATGTTAGCTCCTAAGTTTGTGAAGCAAATTCATCAAGAAACTCATATAAGAAAAACAGCATTAGAAATGTTATGTAGTGCCATTTCTTTCTTTCCTTTTTTTTGTTTTTGAGACGGAGTCTTGCTCTCTCACCCAGGCTGGAGTGCAGTGGCACGATCTCGGCTCACTGCAACCTCTGCTTCCCGAGTTCAAGAGATGCTTCTGCCTCAGCCTCCCTACTAGCTGGGATTACAGGTGCCCATCAACACGATCGGATTTTTTTTTTTGTATTTTTAGTAGAGATGGGTTGTCACCATGTTGGTCAGACTGGTCTTGAAATCTGGACCTCATAATCTGCCTGCCTTGGCCTCCCAAAGTGCTGGGATTACAGGCATGAGCCACTGCACCAGGCCACGAAAGAGCCATTTTTATGTGCTGCGGCTCTCTGCTGTCACTCCAGCCGTTTGTGAACAATGCTTAACCTGTGCTCAGAATAACCCACGACAGGGGCCCACTCAGCCCCAAGAATTCAAGAAGTAGGAGCCAGGCCTTGTGAAAACTTGCTTATAAACTTTACTGAACTGCCCCATGCCAGAGGCTACTGGTATATGCTAGTGCTTAGTTGTACCTTTTCAGGATAAGTTAAGGCTTTCTCCACCACAACAGAAAAAGCACAAGACGTGACTAAAGTACTGATAAAAGACCTTATCAGTACTACCTCTAACTTTAAAGTCAGACAATAGGCCGGCATCTGTAGCTGAAATAGTGTAAGATTTTACAAGACTGCTAAAAATAAAATAGAAGTTACACATAGACTGTCAGCCGCAAAGTTCAAGGAAAATAAAATGCATGAACTGGACACTCAAGCAGCTACTGAAGAAATCTTGCCAAGAAACTCATCTGAGATAAGATCAGGTGTTTCCTACGGTCCTCCTCGGAGACACCCGCACCAAACAAACTAGGTATTCACCTTATGAGACTTTGTTCAGTCAGCTTCCTCCAATCATAAGTCAAATTAAAAGTGAACTCCAAGAACTAGAGGATTAACTTTTAAGAAAGCAAATGCAGGCTTTAAGAATAGCCATGCAAGAAGTCCATCACTGAATACGAGAAAGAATGCCTCTAAGTCTGACAGATCCAGTACACCCCTTTAAACCTGGAGACTCTGTTTAAGTTAAAAAGTAGAATCCAACTTCTCTAGGACCCATATAGGATGGGCCCTATACTGTAATCTCATCCACACCTACTGCTGTTAAACTTGCAGGAATCGTGCCTTAGATCCACCACAGTCAGCTGAAACCAGCAGCTCAGGACAAGTGGACCAGCCAGCAAGACCCAGATCATCCAACTCGGCTGATCGTGAGATGAGACCAAGCTGCTGCTGAGGACGACAGCCCTGTTCTGGTCACTCCAGAGGCTGACCAGTCTATGCATGGCTGAAGCTCGAGGGGACGACAAGCCCTGCTCTAGACACACACTGGAAGCTGACAAATCTACCCACAGCTGAAGCTTGAGGACTAGTCAAGGAAGTAAATGTGGTTAGAAATCTTAAGAGTAGTAGTTTTCCGGCTAGGCGCGGTGGCTCACGCCTGTAATCCCAGCACTTTGGGAGGCTGAGGCGGGTGGATTACGAGGTCAGGAGATCGAAACCATCCTGCCTAACACGGTGAAACCGGTCTCTACTAAAAATACAAAAAATTAGCCGGGTGCAGTGGTGGGCACCTGTAGTCCCAGCTAGTCCGGAGGCTGAGGCAGGAGAATGGCATGAATCCGGGAGGCGGAGCTTGCAGTGAGCCGAGATTGCGCCACTGCACTCCAGCCTGGGCCACAAGAGAGAGACTCCATCTCAAAAAAAAAAAAAAGAATTTGTATTTATAAAGGCCAGTCGTGGTCGCTCATGCCTGAAATTCCAGCCCTTTAGGAGGCCAAGACGGGTGGATCACCTGAGGTCAGGAGTTCAAGACCAGCCTCACCAACATGGAGAAACCCTGTATCGAAAAAAATACAAAATTAACCAGGCATGGTGGTGCACGCCTGTAATCACAGCCTTTCAAGAGGCTCAGGCAGGAGAATCTCTTGAACCGAGGAGGTGGAGGTTGTGGTGAGCCGTGATCATGCCATTGCACTCCAGCCTAGGCAATAAGAGCAAAACTCCTTCTCAAAAAAAAAAAAAAAAAAAAAAAAAAAAGATTTATACTTCTAATCAGACCACCTGCTCAATTTGTGACTCAGGAAATAACAACCTTATGTATGCTATAACCCCAAGTTTTCACCTAGTGAATAATTTTACCTCTTCTTGTTAAGAACATTCAGTCAACTATAGAAGCAATTGTAACCAGGCAGACTACCACTCAGCTAATAGCTCTATATAAATATCAGCCTGTGCCTAAAGAAGAAAACCTGCTCTTTCATGAAGAATCCAGTAATAGTGGTGGCTTCTCTTAAAATCTTATTTATAAAAAGCAGCAAAGGAAGAAAACTGAGGCAGAAATTTAAAAAATCAATCTGCATTCATTCACTCCAAGAAAACTAACAGGCAAGGCAAAGGTTAAAAAGAAAAGAACAAGTTTTCCTCTGCCTAGCAAGCTCACTTCAAGGATAGTTTGGTCTGGGCAGGCGCAGTGGCTCACGCCTGTAATCCCAGCACTTTGGAAGGCCGAGGTGGGCGGATCACGAGGTCAGGAGATCGAGACCATCCTGGCTAACACAGTGAAACCCCGTCTCTACAAAAAATACAAAAAAAAAAAAAAATTAGCCATGTGTGGTAGCGGGCACCTGTAGTCCCAGGTACTCAGGAGGCTAAGGCAGGAAAATGGCATGAACCCAGGAGGTGGAGCTTGCAGTGAGCTGAGATCGCGCCACTGCACTCCAGCCTGGGTGACAGGGCGAGACTCTGCCTCAAAAATAAATAAATAAATAAATAAAAAAGATAACACAGTTTGTGAAGTCGAACACCCCCACTTTAGAACAAGAGTGAAGAGAAAAAAAAAAGTCTGTATTTAGCTGTTCTTGTTTTTCTTTCATTGCAGCTACAAGACCACCAGCTATGCAAGGTCACAAGTTATGCTATGGTATAGATTAGGTGACCAATCATTACATGATTAACTGCTTTTATTTTGCTTCTGTAAGTCTGCTTATAAAAAGCCCACTCTGTCTTTGTTGAAATGCTCAGCTTTTTAGATGCAAATCCACTAAGCCAGTGCCTACCTTGAATAAACATCCTCGTCTCCCGCATATCCGCCTCTCTAGTCCTCAGTTTCCCGCAATACCATCTCTGTGCCTCCTTTGCTCTCCCTCTTAAATTCTCTCTTCCCTGTTATACCCCCCTTTACCCGCTCTCTGGAACCCCAGATCCCCAGGTGTCCTCCCTGCTGTGGTTCTCCCTCTGTTCTCCTTGCCACGAGCACCACTCTGCTCTGTTTGTCCTGGCTCCAAATCCCTTCTCCTCTCCCTCACTCTGATGAGCCTCCCTCTTTGCTGTTCCTCTCCCTACCTTGCTGTCCTTCATCTCTCTGTACATCTAGCTTTGCTCTACATTTCTCCAGTTGCTTTTCTCCTCCTGCTTTTTTTTTCCTCCTACATCTGCTGTCTCTTGGCAAATCCCTCACTCATCCTCTACTTTGCCATCTGTTATGAGCCTTTCTTATTCTTTTTTCTGTCTCAGGTTTTCTACTGCTCTATGTCTGTCTCCTGATCCCTTTGGCCCACACAATCACCGGAGGCTTTGGACTAAGACACAGGAAGGTTTGGAGTAAAACACCTGCATCCCGGGGGAGCGCATTTTCCAGGGGCTGGAGATGGGCAGGCAAGAACAACCCATGTCACAGGGCAGGCCCCGGGCATCTCCCCAACGCGAGTTCAGGGAAAGTGGTGATTGCGGAGAGGAACCTGGGAAGCAGCAGGGCCCGCAGGAGGAGGGAGGTGACGGGGCAATGGCGCCTTAAGACAAGGGTAGGGTCTGCAGGACCCCAGGACCAGGCATAAGACGCGGCCTCCTCGGGACTGGGACGGCGGCGCTGCGCTCCAGGGGCGGACCAGGTCGAGACTGGGAGGCGCCCAGGGCGGGAATTCACCTCTCATAGGAGGACTTTAAAAAGCGCGGGGCGGGAGGAGTCAGAAAAAGTTTCAGAACAGGAAAGCTACATAATAGAAAATGTATACATTGCCCTACAGCAGAAAGACCCAGGACGGGAGGAACCTCAGCGCGACCTTAAACCCAAAAGGAAGCGAACCCCGGACTCTCACCTGGTCGTTTCAATTTGCTCTGGGTGAAGGAAGACGGCTGAGAATTTCCAGGTTTGTGGGGACCCCACGACCCAGGTACAGAAGCGCCAGGGACCTGGGAAGCGCAGACTTAACACAACACAGAGGGAAACTCACGCGCCACGATGGGACCGTCACTCCACGAGGTCCGCTTCCGGGTTTGCGCGAAACTGCGCGCGCAGGAAAGAAGCCAGGGCTGGGCGGGACCCGCGAGGAGGTGGGCGGGGCCTGGGCGAGGTACGGGCAGGGCGCGAGGCAGAGAGACTTTACCCTTTAGAATAGACGCAGGGAGGAGCCGCGGCGGGACCTGTGCGTCTCAGCCTGGCTCCCAGGGCCTCTGTTTTCGGCTTTTGGAGGCGAGACCAGCTAAGAAGACTGAGGCATGATTCAAAAGCCCTGGAATTGTCTGGAACGTGGATGCAAACTAGAATGTGAAATGCACGGCCCTGCCTGGCGGAAGGTACGATTTCATGCTGACGGCCCACAAAACAGAATAGAAATCCTCTCCCTTTCTATTGCCATTCACTTGGGAAGGAGGGTCCATCCTGTGCTCAGCTTCAGAGACTTCCCTAAAGCCACCACCTGGGATGCGGGACGGAGTCACCTCACCACCTGCTAGATAAACACAGCAGGGATGCTGGCGCGGGGGCGGGAGCCTGAGGACCCAGCTACTCAGGAAGTAGCAGCGGGAGGATCGCTGAGCCTGGGGTCCAGGCCAGCCTGGGCGACAAAGTAACACCCGCTCCCGCAGGGCTCCCTTCCTCCTCTCTCTCTCACCTTTTTTTCCTTTTTTTTTTTAACGTTTTAAAATAAAATTTTGATTGTGTGAGATAGGGATCCAACATTATTCTTTTCCATGTGGATATCCAGTTAGTTGTCTCAGCACATTTGTAGAAGAGATTTATTCCTTTATTTACTTATTTCTTTTGTTTTGAGGCAGAGTATTTCTGTTGCCCAGGCTAGAGGGCAGTGACGGGATCTCGGCTCACTGCAGCCTCTGCCTCCTGGGTTTCAGCTATTCCCCTGCCTCAGCTATGGGAGTACCTGCCATTACAGGCCTGTGCCACCATGCCCTGTTAATTTTTGTGTTTTTGTAGACGAGTTTCACCATGTTGGCCAGCCTGGTCTCAAACTCTTGACTTCAAGTGATCCGCCTGCCTCGGCCTCCCAAAGTGCTGGGATTACAGGCGGGAGCCACTGTGCCTGGCCCAACAAATACTTTTTACTTCACTTTCTAATTGTTGAGAAAATATAATTGAAAACAAAACAAAAAAGTCTTCCCCCAAATGACGAAACACCTATAGATGTATAGAGATAATAGATAAAGAAATAAAAGAAATAAAACCGTTTTATTAATGCATAAGCCTTAGACCAGAATGTGATGGGCAATAGAGGCAAACAGCTGAGAGGTTTAAAAGAGAGAAAGAAACTTCACTGTTCTATAAAACCCATTAAGTACATGTTTTCAAGATAAACACTAATCAGTCCTCAGGGAAGAGGACTTGACACCACCTTTGGTCACACATAGTTCATCCCGGCTCTACTTGGTAATGGAGGTGACCATCTGTGTCAGCTAACTAGCTTCATCCCGAGCGAGGGAGGGGGAGAAACCACAACCCATGTCTTTTTGACAAGTGTGAGTTTTACAACATGGCGACAGGTGCCCTCTCTAGTGAGGCTCCTACAATGCGACAGAAATTGATGTCAGCAGTAAATAATAAAGTTTCAAATATATGATTAAATACAGAATTTACTTAAATGCAAAGCTTGGAAATCCGCCTGCCTTGGCCTCTCAAAGTGCTGAGATTGGAGGCTTCAGTCACCGCGCCAGGCCCTCATTCTTCTTTTCTGTCTCAGATTGGGTTTTTCTTTTCTTTTTCATTTTTCCTTTTCCTTTTTTTTTTTCTTCTTTTTCTTTGGAGACAGGGTCTTGCTCCCTCATCCAGGTGCCAGTGCAGTGATGGGAGCACAGCTCACTTCACCCTCAACCTCCTGGGCTCAGGCAATCCTCCCACCTCAGCCTCCCAAGTAGCTGGGACCATAGATGTGTGCCACCACACCTGGGTAACTTCTAAAAAAAAAACTTTTTGTAAGGATGAGTGCCAAGACTAGCTCGGTTGTGGAGACCCTAACCCAGCGACACTAGAGGAATTAAAGACACACACACACAGAAATATAGCGTGTGGAGTGGGAAATCAGGGGTCTCACAGTCTTCAGAGCTGAGAGCCTCTAATAGAGTTTGACCCACACATTTATTGACAGAAAGCCGGTGATAAGCATTGCGTCTATAGATTATACATTAGCTAAAAGCATTCCTTGTGGGAAACAAAGCATTCTCAGCCAGGAACAGAGAAACAGGCTCTGGCTGATTATCTGCAGCAAAAACATGCTGTCAAGGCCCAGGCCGCTCCTGCTATCGTCTGTGGTTTGAGCAGTTTTTTGCTCCAGACGGGGCCAGGTATTCCTTGCCCTGCTGTAGCAAACTCACAACTTTTAGCAGTATGCGTGACAGCCATCATGAGCATGTCACATTGCTGCAGAAATCCTGTTTATGGCCAGTTTCTTTAAGGCCTGTTTATGATAGGCTTAGGGCTTGCTACCAACAGATGAGGTTTCGCCATGTTGCCCAGGCTGGTCTCAAACTCCTGGGCTCAAACAACCCTACCGCCAGTCTCCCAAAGTCCTAGGATTCCAGACGTGAGCCACCGCACCAAGCAGAACTGTCTCAGTTTTTCTGCTCCTTTCTCAGTCGCTCGCTCGCTCTTTCTCCTGATCTCCTTGGCCCACATACTCACTGGAAGGGGATGGAGTAAGATGGCTGCCTCCCCGGAGAGCATGTATTCCAGAGGTTGAACTGGGGAGCAGCAGGGCACTGCATGAGGAGGAGGGAGGTGGGAGGCAAGGCGCCCTAGGGCAGGGGTGGAGTCTGCAGGTTCCCAGGATCAGGCAAGGCACGTGGCCTCCGGGGGACTGGGGCTGTGGGGCTGCACTCCAGGGACCAGCGAGGGAGAGGCTGGGAGGCACTAAGGGCGGGAATCTACCTCTGGGGTGAGGACTTTAAAAAGTGCACGCGGGAGGAGGGGTCAGGAAACGGTTTTGAGCAGGAACTACGTGATAGAAGGCATCTACACGGCCCTATGGCAGAAAGACCCGGGACGGGACCAGCCTCAGACCGACCTTAAACCCAAAAGGAGGCCAGGTGCGGTGGCTTAGCCTCAATCCCAGCACTTTGGGAGGCCTAGGCGGACAGATCAGGAGGCCAGGAGTGTCACGCGAGTCCGCGTGAAGAAACCACCAAACAGGCTTTGTGTGAGCCATAAAGCTTTTTAATCACCTGGGTTCAGGCTGACTGAGTGTGAAAAAGGAGTCAGCAAAGGGAGCTAGGTAGGGGAAGGGCAGTCTTACAGGATTTGGGTAGGTAGCGGAAAGTTACTGTTAAAGGCGGGTTGTTCTCTTGCAGGTAAGAGCTGGGGTTACAAGGTGCTCAGTGGGGAGCTTCTGAGACTCATTGTCCAGGAGAAGGAATGTCACAAGGTAATGTCATCACTTAAGGCAGGAACTGGCTGTTTTCACGTCTTTTGTGGCTCTTCAGTTGCTTCAGGCCATCTGGATGTATACGTGCAGGTCACAGGTGATATGATGGCTTAGCTTGGGCTCAGAGGTCTGACAAGGAGTTCAAGACCTGCCTGGCCAAGATGGTGAAACCCTGTCTATACCAACAGCTACAAAAATTATCCGGGCACGGTGGCAGGTGCCTGTAATCCTGGCTACTCAGGAGGCTGAGGCAGGAGAATCGCTTGAACCCGGGCAGCAGAGGTCATAGGGAGCCGAGATCACGCCGGCAGAGGTCATAGTGAGCCGAGATCGGGCCACTGCACTCTAGCCTGGGCGGCAGAGTGAGACCCCTTCTCAACAAACAAGAAAACCCAAAAGGAAGCGACCCGCGGACTCTCACAGGGAAGTCTCTATATGCTCTCTGTGGAGGAAGGGGGGCGGGAATTTCCAGGTCTCTGGGGACCCCACCTCCCAAGTATAGCAGAGCCGGGGGCCTGCGAAGGACCGACTTAACTAGAGACAGAGCGAAACTCAGGCGCTGCAGTGTGATCTTCACTGAGGCGACCCGCTTCCATGTCTGTGCGAATCTGCGCAGGACAGAAGCCAGGCCTGGGAGGAACCCCGTTATAAGGTGGGCGGGGCCCGGGCGAGGCAGGGCGGGGCGCGAAGGGCAAGGGGCGTGGCACGGAAGTGGATAAGTGGCCTGCGGGGGAGGGATCCCGGGGGCGGGGCGGGGCCTACAATTCGCTCCGCCTCCCTCCGCAGCCTGTGTTTTCCAGGTTTTGGAGGTGAGACCCGCCTTGGATGCTGAAGCATAATTCAAAAGCCTTGGAATTGTGTGAAACGGGGATGCAAACTAGAATGTAAAATGCAAAGCTCTGCTTCAGTGGAAAGAGCAATTTTACGCTGACGGCCCACAGAACAGAGTAGAAATGCACTCCCTTTCTATTCCTCATTCACTCGGGAGGGACAGTCCACCCTGTGCTCAGCTCCAGACTTCCCTAGGGCCACTGCCTGGGATGCGGGATGGAGTGCGCAGGCCAGGGATGAGTGAGGTCACCATCTGCTGCTTAAACACAACAGGGATGCGGGCGTGGGGGCGGGAGCCTGGGGTCCCAGTCACTCAGGAAACAGCGGTGTAAGGATCGCTGAACCTGGGGTCCAGGCCAGCATGGGCAGCAAAATAAGACCCCCTCCCACAGGGCTCCCTTCCTGGTCTCAATTGAAAAAAAAAGCGGAGGGGGGCGGATTAAGAAAAGCACTAACTTTAAAACAGTGGATATAAATAAACCAGGTGTCCCTTACATGTGTAATTTTATGCCACACTATAAATGAGTTATTCTCAAATACTTTTTTTAGCCTTTCCTGCTATATAATCAAATACTTCTAAGATAAACTTTGTTGACAACATAATATGTTAATGTTCCAGGACAGAGAAATATGTTACAGGAAAGGGTCTGGATCCAGATCGCAAGAGAAGGTTCTTTGATCTTGCACAAGAAAGAATTCAGGGCGAGTACACAGTGCAAAGTGAAAGCAAGTTTATTAAGAAAGTAAAAAAATTAAAGAATGGCTACTCCATAGACAGAGGGGCCCCGAGGGCTGCTAGCTGCGCATTTTTATGGTTATTTCTTCAAGTCTGCTAAACAAGGGGGTGGATTATTCATGCTTCCCCTTTTTAGACCTTGTAGGGTAGCTTCCTGATGTTGCCATGGCATTTGTAAACTGTAATGGAGCTGGTGGGAGTGTAGCAGTGAGGACGACCAGAGGTCACTCTCCTAGCCATTTTGATTTTGGTAGGTTTAGGCTGAGGTAGTGTAATTGCTTGAACCCGGGAAGCAAAAGTTGCAGTGAGGTGAGATAGCGCCATTTCACTTCAGCCTGGGCGACCAGAGAAACTTCATCTCAAAAAAAAAAAAAAAAAAGAGGCTGGAGGCAGTGGCTCATGCCTGTAATCCCAGCACTTTGGGAGGCCGAGGTGGGCGGATCACTTTCTTGAGGTCTGGAGTTGGAGACCAACCTGACCAACATGGCAAATGCCGTCTCTTCTAGAAATACAGAAATTAGTTGGGCGTGGTGGCGCCTGGAGTAGTACCAAGCTACTCAGGAGGCTGAGGCAGGAGATTCACTTGAACCCGGGAGGTGGAGGTTGCAGTGAGCTGACATTAGGCCACCACACTCCAGCCTGGGATACAGAGGGAGACTCCACCTCAAAAAAAAAAATTTTTTTTTAATTGGAATTACTTGATTTCTTTTTTCTTTTTTGAGACGGAGTTTCACTCTTATTGCCCAGGCTGGAGTGCAGTGGCACAATCTCCGCTCACTGCAACCTCCATTGTATCTCTCAGAGATGGGGTTTTACCATGTTGGTCACACTCCTCTCGAACTCCTGACTTCAGGTGATCCACCTGCCTCACCCTCCCAGAGTGAGTGAGGCACCACACCCAGCCTGATTTTGAATGACTTAATTTACTACTGAGATAGAGGTACTATCTTTTTTGTTGTTTGCATTTCAAAGACAGAACTCCCAAGTCCTTTAGAAAGATACCCCTGGATCACCACTAAGATGAAAACAAGTTTTATTGTTTCTTAAAAATACCACTTCTGAAGACAGAGAAAGTACATTTACAAATTTTCTAAATAAATGTCCTGAGAAAAGACACAAAAGGAAGGAAAATCTTTTCCTTTATTCTCAAAGGAGGAATTATGCCTCTCATTTGCTTGTTTGAGACAGGGTCTAGCTCTGTCACCCAGGCTGGAGTGCAGTGGGGAAATCAGGCTCACTTCAGCCTCAAAATCCCTCGTTCAAGTGATCCTCCCACTTCAGCACCCAGAGTAGCTGGGACCACAGGGGTGCACCACCACACCTGGCTGACTTTTTTTACTTTTAGCAGAGAGGAGGTCCCCCTATGTTGCCCAGGCTGGTCTTGAACCACCTGCCTTGGCCTCTAAAACCGCTGGGATTATAGGCCTGAGCCACTGCGTCTGGTCTTATTGTAAATTTGATGTTTCTTCTTAATTTTAATAGAATTTGTATTGCTCTGATAGAGGTTCTTTTCAAACTCACATCTTATCCTTCTGAGTACCTCAAACTAGAGCCTGTTCAGACATGTTGTAACAAGTTTATATCAGTTCATTTTGGTGCAAAAAGTGTGAAATTCACACACAAATTTTTCATATGTATTTTTCCATGAACTTCTTGAAGACCCTTATACTAGCAAACTGTATTCAAGAGGATATAAAAAGGGATTGTAAATATTCAAGTGCTACTTATTCATGGGATGCAAGGATGGTTCAACATACTCAAATCAATGGGATACACACTTGCACAGAATGACAGATAAAAAGCATTTCACAAAATTCAATATTCATTCTTCGTAAAAATCCTAAACAATATAGGTAGAGTTTTACCTCAAAAATGTAAAGACCATCCATGAAATGACCACAGCTGAAATAACCAATAAAGGAAAATGGAATGCTTTTCCTGTAGGATCTCACATGATGCAAGAATGCTCTCATCCCTTATATTCAATAAATACTGGCTGTCCTAGACAGAGCAAATGAAGTAAAACTCATCCAAATTAGAAAAAGTAAAATTATATTTGTTGGCGCCGGGCTCATGGCTCACACCTGTAATCTCTGCAATTTGGGAGTTCAAGGCAGGCGGATAATGAAGTTAGGAGATCTAACATAGGAGATTCTCTTCAAGTTCTCTTCAAGGTTCTCACCATATTGGCCCACCATTTGGGCCAACATGGTGAAACCCTGTCTCTACTAAAATAAAAAAGTAAATAAATTAGCCAGGTGTGGCGACATTTGCCTGCAGTCCCAGCTACTCAGGAGGCTGAGACAGAATTGCTTGGATGCGGGAGGCAGAGGTTGCAGTGAGTAAAGATCATGCCACAGCACTCTAGCCTGGTGACAAAGTGAGACACTGTCTCAAAAAAAAAAAAAAAAAAATTATTTCTTTGTAGGTGATATGATATTCTATATGGAAAATCACTGGCTGGGTGCAGTGGCTCACACCTGTAATACCAGCACTTTGGGAAGCTGAGGGGGGTAGATCACCTGAGGTCTCAGTAGTTCAAGACAAACCAGGTCAACATGGTGAAACCCTGTCTCTACTAAAAATACAAAAAAATTATGCGGGCATGGTGGCAGGCACCTGTAATCTCAGTTAGTCGGTAGGCTGAGGCAGGAGAATCACTTAAACCTGAAAGGTGGAGGTTGCAGTGAGCCAAGATCTGCACTCCAGTCCGGGTGACAAAAGCGACACTCCCTCTCAAAAAACAAAACAAAACAAAACAAAAATGCTGGGCACGGTGGCTCATGACTGTAATCTCAGCAATTTGGGAGGCCAAGGAGGGTGGATCATGAGGTCAGGAGACTGAGACCATCCTTGCCAACATGGGGAAACCGCATCTCTACTAAAAATACAAAAATTAGCCAGGCATGGTGGCATGGGCCTGTAGTCCCAGCTACTCAGGAGGTTGAGGTAGGAGATTCACTTGACTCAGGGAGGCAGCAATTGCAGTGAGCCGAGATCATGCCAACGCACTCCAGCCTGGGTAACAGAGCAAGACTGTCTCAAAAAAAAAAAAAAAGAAAGAAAGAAAATCACAAAGACTCAACCAAGATTTTACTGATACTAATAAACCCATTCAGTGTATTTGCAGAATACAAAAAATCATCACCCAAAATTAGTTGAATTTCCTTACATTAACAATAAATAATGTTAAAAGAAACTTATGAACACACTTCAATTTGCTATGAAACTTAAAACAAGAAATATTTACAAATAAATTGAATTAAGGTGAGAAGCTTGTACCTTGAAATCTACATTGATCAAAAAAACTAAATAGACATATAACCCATATTGATGGATTGGAAGTATTAATATTGTTAAATGATTATTCAAACAAATGTGATTTTCAACACATACCGACAAAAATCCCTATCAGTTTTTCTTAAAGAAACAAAAAAACAGGCTGGGAAAAGTGACTCACATCTGTTGGCCAATCTGGTCTCAAACTGCTGACCTCAAGTGATCTATCTGCCTTGGCCTCCCAAAGTGCTGGGATTACAGGCGTGAGCCACCCTGCCTGGCCCAATCTTCTAAACATAAACACTTCAATGTCAATTAATGCTTGAACTCAATGTTAAGTCAACCCAAACTCCAGTCAATGCTGAATTGACTCTAATGCCAATTAATGCATGATGGTTTGCTATACTCACTGCATTTGGAACAATCATCTCAAAAATGAATTTTCTGATGTTCCTCAAGGAGTGACCTCGAACTGAAGACCTTGCCACACTTATGACATTTGTAAAGATCTCTCTCCCGTATGGATTCTCTGATGTCTAATGAGGTGTGAACATGAAGGAAAGGCTTTGCCACAATCATCACACTTGTGAGGTTTCTCTCCTGTATGAATTCTTGTTTTGCATAAGATGAAGCTTGACTGAAGACCTTGCCACAATCATGACATTTGTAAGGTTTCTCTACTGTATGAGTTTGCCGATGAACTGCAAGGTATGAACAATGTCTGAAAAATTTGCCACATTTATCACACTTTTAAAATCTCTCTTCATTACGGATTCTCCAATGATTTGCAATGGTTGTAGTGTTACTGAAGACTTTGTGACAATCATTACATTAGTAAAGTTTCCCTACACCATGGATTTCCTGATGGTAAGTGTTGACTACCCACCAAAAGCTTTGCCACACTCATTACACTTGTACGGTTTCTCTCCAGTGTGAATTCTAGTATGTTGTGTCAGCTGTGAATCATGCCCAAAATCCTTGTCACAAACTCTTACATTTGTAAGCTTTCTCTCCAGTATGAATTCTCCTGTCTTTTGAGACTTGATTTGCAACTGTAAACTTTGTCACATGCTTCACATTTCTAATGCTTCTCTCCAGTATGAATTCTATGATGACGTGCAAGCTTTGCTTTTCGATTAAAAACCTTGCCACATTCATTACACTTGTAAGGTTTTTCTCCAGTATGAATTGTCTTATGAATTACGAGGACTGAATTGTGACGGAAGGTTTTACCACACTCATTACACTTGTAAGGTTTCTCTCCAGTATGAATTCTATGATGACATGCAAGGTGTGCTTGTTGATTAAAAACCTTACCACATTTATTACACTTGTAAGGTTTCTCTCCAGTATGAAGTCTATGATGACGTGCAAGGTTTGCTTTTCGATTAAAAACCTTGCCACATTCACTACACTTGTAAGGTTTCTCTCCAGTGTGAATTGCCTTATGAATTTCAAGGGCTGAATTGTGACGGAAGGTCTTACCACATTCATTACACTTGTAAGGTTTCTCTCCACTATGAATTGCCTTATGAATTACAAGGGCTGAATTGTGACGGAAGGTCTTGCCACATTCATTACACTTGTAAGGTTTCTCTCCAGTGTGAATTCTAGTATGTTGTGCCAGGTGTGAATCACGCCCAAAAGCTTTGTCACAAACCTTACATTTGTATGGTTTCTCTCCAGTATGAATTCTCCTGTGTTTTTCAAGGCTTGATTTGCGACTGAAAACTTTGTCACATTCTTCACATTTGTAAGGTTTCTCTCCAGTATGAAGTCTACGATGGCAGGTAAGGGATGACTTCTGACTGAAGGACTTGCCACACTCATTACACTTGTAAGGTTTCTCTCCAGTATGAATTGCCTTATGAATTACAAGGGCTGAAGTTCGACCGAAGGTCTTGCCACACTCATTACACTTGTAAGGTTTCTCTCCAGTATGAAGTCTACGATGGCATGTAAGGTATGACTTCCGACTAAAGGTCTTGCCACATTCATTACACCTGTAAGGTTTCTCTCCAGTATGAATTCTCCTATGTCTTTGAAGGTTTGATTTGAAACTAAAAGCTTCGTCACATTCTTCACATTTGTAAGGTTTCTCTCCACTATGAGTTCGCCAATGAACTGCAAGGTATGAACGATGTCTGAAAAATTTGCCACATCTATTACACTTGTAAGATCTCTCTTCATTATGGATTCTCCAATGATTTGCAATAGTTCTAGCATTACTAAAGACCTGGTGACAATCATTACATTTGTAAAGTTTCCCTATACCATGGATTGCTTGATGGTAAATAAGTGCTGACTGCCCACGAAAGGCTTTGCCACACTCATTACACTTGTAAGGTTTTTCTCCAGTATGAAGTCTACGATGGCGTGTAAGGGATGACTTCCGACTAAAGGTCTTGCCACATTCATTACACTTGTAAAGTTTCTCTCCAGTATGAATTATCCTATGTCTTTCAAGGTTTGATTTGAAACTGAAAGCTTCATCACATTCTTCACATTTGTAAGGTTTCTGTCCAGTATGAAGTCTACGATGGTATACAAGGGATGACGTCTGACTGAAGGTCTTGCCACAATCATTACACTTGTAAGGTTTCTCTCCAGTATGAATTCTCTTATGTCTTTCAAGGTTTGATTTGAAACTGAAAGCTTCATCACATTCTTCACATTTGTAAGGTTTCTCTCCAGTATGAAGTCTACGGTGGTATACAAGGGATGACATCTGACTGAAGGTCTTGCCACACTCATTACACTTGTAAGGTTTCTCTCCAGTATGAAGCCTACGATGGCGTGTAAGGGATGACTTCCGACTAAAGGTCCTGCTGCATTCATTACACTTGTATGGCTTCTCTCCAGTATGAATTTTCCTATGTCTTTCAAGGTTTGATTTGAAACTGAAAGCTTTGTCACATTCTTCACATTTGTAAGGTTTCTCTCCAGTATGAAGTCTACGATGGTATACAAGGTATGACGTTTGACTGAAGGTCTTGCCACATTCATTACACCTGTAAGATTTCTCTCCAGTATGAACTGCCTTATGAATTACAAGGGCTGAATTTCGACTGAAGGTCTTGCCACACTCACTGCACTTGTAATGTTTCTCTCCAGTGTGAAGTCTACGATGGCATGTAAGGGTTAATTCCTGACTGAAGGTCTTGCCACAATCATTACACTTGTAAGGTTTCTCGCCAGTGTGACATCTACGATGACATGCAAGGTATCGCTTTTGATTAAAGACCTTGCCACACACATCACATTTATACTGTTTCGCTCCTAAAGGGATTATCTGATGCTTCCTTAAGAGTGAGCTATAATTAAAGGCTTTGCCACTCTCATTACATGGGAAAGATTTTTCTCTCATGTGTACTTCCTGCTTTTGTGTGAGTAATGAAGAATTCAGGAAATTATTCCCACAGTTATTAGATATATGGGTTTTGGGCCTACAAGAAATTCTTTGGGCTGTTGAAAATGAGGAAGCATCGTTGATAGACTTCTCAATTCTTTGGGATGTTGAAACCGAGGAATCATCGTTGATAGACTTCTCAACTTGATTACCAATCTTCCCTTCAGGCTGAAATATATGCAGTTCAGGCAGATGCGAATGAAAGCTTAATCCAAGCTGATCTTTAATAGGTTTGTTTCCAGCATGCGTTTGATCCTGTCGGTTTGTACTACTCGTCAACTCTTTGATTTTTGTCATGGGTGCTTCATGGCTATTTCTTTCATCTTCTTTCCACTGAAACTCAAAATCATGAATATCTTTCTCCATTTCCTGGAAGCAAAAATCTCCAATGTGATGACGTTCATGTCTTTGTATTGTCCCTCTGTGGATCACCTCTGTATTGCCTTGTGCTGTTGATGAGAACTCCTTCATCATGCATTTGGAAGAGATATCTACAAAATATAAACACCAACAGGTTTCCACTTAAGTACAGATGGTATATAATACTGAAATGTGTAAATAGGACACAAAAAGCAATACTTATTTTAAACTTCCCAAACATTATCTTGAAAGTTTAGGAACACAAAAGGGTAAGACTCTTAAATAAATAAAGGGCGATTACATGTGCTTGAAATCATTTCTACGGAAGTCTATTTCCAATATCATGTCAAAACGCTGACAGGGCACAAACGTGTATAAGCCTAAAGTAAGGAGTATTTTTCCACTGTGACCCTAAACTGTGTAAGAGTTTGCAAAAAACATATCACTGTCACATCAATGAAGAGAAAAGCATATATTCTTCATATTTACAGCATATTTACTATATACAAATAAATGCTAAAGGACCACACAATATACTATATCGGAAAATAATCCACAACAAGCTCATATAAGGATAACCAAAATCAATGAAAATTCTGTATTGTCAAATAGTCATAGCACTGAGAAGATAAGAAAACATTACAAAATTAAGCCAGGTGTGGTGGCCCATGCCTGTAGTCCCAGCTACTCAGGAGGCTGAGGCACAAGAATTGCTTGAGTCCAAGAGGCAGAGGTTGCAGTGAGCTGAGATCGCACCACTGTGCTTCAGCCTGGGTGACAAAGTGAGAGTCCACCTCAAAAAAAAAAAAAAAAAAAAAAGCTAATACAATATTTTTCTGAACAACTGTTATAAAATTACTTTTATTCATGCAGAAAAGGCATGTTGTGACATTTAAAAAAATTGTTTGTATTTTTATATTTTGGAGATGAAGTCTCACTCTGTCACAACAGGCTGGAGTGCAATGGCCCAATCTCGTCTCATTGCAACCTCTGCCTACTGGGCTCAAGCCATTCTCCTGCCTCAGCCTCCTGAGAACCTGGGATTAAAGGCATGCGCCACCATGCTTGGCCAATTATTGTATTTTTAGTAGAGATGGGGTTTCACCATGTTGGACAGGCTGGCCTCGAACTTTTGACTCAAGCAATTCACCCACCTGAGCCTCCCAAACTCCTTTACAGGCGTGAGCCACAGCGCCAGGCGGCACTTTGTGACACTAACGAGTGGAGTGTGTCAGTTATATTGCATAACACGTACCAAAAAGCCTTATGTACAGTCATAAAAATTAATTAGTAAAGTAACGTAATACATAAAATCCGCAAGCAAATAATAAGTACATTTATACAGCCTGCAGAATTCTAAACAATTCTCTGTTATGAAAAAAACCACAGCTGGGTTCACACCTGTAATCCCAACACTTTGGGAGGCTGAGGCAGGCAGATCATGAGGTCCGGAGATCGAGACCATCCTAGCTAACAATGTCAAACCCCATCTCTACTAAAAATACAAAAAAAAAAAAAAAATTAGCCAGGTGTGGTGGCGGGTGCCAGTAGTCCCAGCTACTCAGGAGGCTGAGGCAGGAGAATGGCATCAACCCAGGAGGTGGAACTTGCAGTTAGCCGAGATCGCGCCACTCTGTCCCAAAACAAAAACAAAACAAAAACAAACAAACAAACAAAAAAAAACAAAAGCCACAATTTCTACTTACCAGCAGCATACAACATAAGAACTGAAATACATATTAAGATCACTACCTTTTGATGTATGAGATCAAAAAAATACACAGCATTATAAGGAATAAGAAGAGACTACTGGCTGGGCGCTGTGGCTCTTGCCTGTAATCCCAGCACTTTGGGAGGCCAAGGCAGGTGGATCACGAGGTCAGGAGTTCAACAGCAGCCTGGCCAACATGGTGAAAACCTAACTCTACTAAAAATTCAAAAAAATTAGCTGGGCATGGTGGCAGGAGCCTGTAATCCCAGCTACTCAGGAGGCTGAGGCAGGAGAATCGTTTGAACCCAGGAGGCAGAGGTTGCAGTGAGATGAGATTGCACCACTGCACTCCAGCCTGGGTGAGAGGGTGAGACTTCATCTCAAAAAAAAAAAAAAAAAAAGAATTGACTAACAATGTCAGAAGGTGCAACAATGATACCACAACTACATTTATGAAACAGCCAAGCAATACAGCAATTCTATATATATGCATTGACCTTAGTTATCTAGTTCACTATGCACAAAATATAAAACATAGAATGTGTACTGGGAAAATTTATAAACTGGGATCAGAGAAAACATTGTATAAAACAAATTGCACAATAAAACCATAAACAATATGATGCAGGCTCCCTGGTTTGAATGTTCTTATTGAACAAAAGCCACATTCAGAGTTCTTATTCTCTAATAGGATGTTCCTGCAGATGGGGCCTTTGAGAGAATTTGGTCATGGGTGTTGACTACTCATGAATAGGACTAGTGATTTAATAAAAAGAGATATTAAAGAGCTCATTCCCTGTTCCTCTTTCCACTATGTCAGGACACAGCAGGAAGGTGGCTGGACTAAACCACGAAGAAGGCCGTCACCAGGAACCAATTTGGCTGGCACCTTGCTCCTGGATTTCCCACTTTCCAAACTCATGAGAAATAAATGTCTATGCTGTAAACCTCCCAGTTTAAGCTATTTCCTTTTTTGTTTGCTTTTGAGACCAAGTCACGCTCTATCACCCAGGCTGGAGTGTAGTGGCAGGATTCTCCTGCCTGAAGAGATTCTCCCACCTCAGCCTGGAGTCTCACTGTGTCACCCGGGCTGGCGTGCAGTGGCACAATGTCAGCTCACTGCAACCTCCACCTCCCGGGTTCAAGTGATTCTCCTGCCTCAGCCTCCCAAGTACTTGGGATAACAGGTGCCCGCCACCATGCCCAGAAAATGTTTGTATTTTTAGTGAAGACGGGGTTTCACCATGTTGGCCAGGCTGGTCTCAAACTCCTGAACTCAGGTGATCCACCCATCTCAGCATCCCAAAGAGCTGGGATTACAGGTGTGAGTCACCCCACTTTGTATTTAGTAGAGTTGATGTTTCACCATGTTGGTCAGACTGGTCTCAAACTCCTGACTTCTAGCGATCCACTCACCTAGGCCTCCCAAACTGCTGGGAGTAGAGGCATGAGCCACCTCGGCTGGCCAGTCTAAGCTATTTCTGAGAGGACACTGAAATGACTGAGACAAGAAAAGGAGCATCTCATCATCAACATCACCGAAGACTGGCAAATCTGATTAAACAAAGGAATTTTAGCGTCTGTACTGTAAATCTTGCAATACATGAAGCCAATCTGAAAACAATAACATGTTTTAAAAACTTTGAGGCTGGCTAGGCACGGTGGCTCATGCCTGTAATCCCAGCACTTTGGGAGGCTGAGGCAGGAGGATCACGAGGTCAGGAGATCAGCAGCATCCTTTCGGCACCTTCCTGGCTAACACGGTGAAACCCCATCTCTACAGAAAAAAAAAAAAAAAAATTCGCCGGATGTGGTGGCACGTGCCCGTAGTCCCAGCTGCTTGGGAGACTGAGGCAGCAGAATCACTTGAACCTGGGAGGCAGAGGGTGGAGTTAGCCAAGATCGAGCCACTGCACTCCAGCCTGGGCAACAGACAGAGACTCAGTCTCAAAAAAAAAAAAAAAAAAAAAAAAAAAAAAGAAAAGAAAAAAGAAAGAAATGAAAGAAGTCTAAAGAGTAACTCCCACCCACAAATATACATAAAGTTCTCCAGTAAAGGTAAATAAAAAGACAGATAGGCTGGATGCAGGGGTTCACATCTGTAATCCCAGCACTTTAGGAGGCCAAGGCAGGTGGATCACCACCTGAGGGCGGAAGTTCGAGACCAGTCTGACCAACAAGGAGAAACCTTGTCTCTACTAAAAATACAAAATTAGCCGGGCGTGGTGGCACATGCCTGTAATCCCAGCTACTCAGAAAACTGAGGCAGGAGAATCACTTTAACCCGGAAGTCAGAGGTTGCAGTGACCCGAGATTGTGCCATTGCACTCCAGCCTGGGCAACAGAACAAAACTTCGTCTCATAAATAAATAAATAAGTAAATAACCAAATAAAAGGACAGATACAGAAACTTGTATAAGTGTACCTTCTCTTCATAATTCAACTTTCTATTATTTAGAAGAAAACAGCATGAGAAAACACTGTACCTATGTGATACTGAAAATGCAACATACGCCGGGCGCGGTGGCTCACGCCTGTAATCCCAGCACTTTGGGAGGCCGAGGCGGGCGGATCACAAGGTCAGGAGATCGAGACCACAGTGAAACCCCGTCTCTACTAAAAATACAAAAAATTAGCCGGGCGCGGTGGCGGGCACCTGTAGTCCCAGCTACTCAGGAGGCTGAGGCAGGAGAATGGCGTGAACCCAGGAGGCGGAGCTTGCAGTGAGCCGAGATCGCGCCACTGCACTCCAGCCTGGGCAACAGCGTGAGACTCCGTCTCAAAAAAAAAAAAAAGAAAATGCAACATACACAAAATTCTAACATAAATAACAAAGAGTTCTAGAGGAGAAAGAGTAGTTTTCACAGGTTATGAAAATTTTTTTTTGAGACAGAGTCTCACTCTGTCGCTCAGGCAGAAGTGCAGTAGCATGATCTTGGGTCACTGCAACCTCCGCCTCCTGGGTTCAAGTGACTCTCCTGCATCAGCCTCCTGAGTAACTGGGATTACAGGCACCCACCATCGTGTCTGAGTAATTTTTGTATTTTTAGTAGAGATGGAATTTCGCCATGCTAGCCAGACTGGTTTTGAACTCCTGACCTCAGGTGATTTGCCCGCCTCGGCCTCCCAGAGTGCTGGGATTACAGTGGCACTCTTGTGCCACTGGGGCACAAGAATTTTTTGAGCCCGAGAAGTGAAGCCAGCTGCAGTGAGCCAACATCGCACACAGCAGTGACGCTTTGGCGACAGAGTGAGACTCCATCATAAACAAACAAACAAAGTTCAATAAGAAGGGAGTCAAACATGTCTACATAAAAAAGCAATTAAACACAAAAAGTAATAAACGAGAAATGAAGAATAAAAACAAACCTACAAGAAATACAGATAATATGTAACAGAAACGCAATGGTAAGGTCTTCTCCATCAGGAATACTTCAAATGTAAATATTTAACTCTGCACTCAGAAGGCAAAGACTGGCTCCATCAACAGGAACCAACTACGTGTTGTCCACAGAAGACTCATATTGGCCCTAAGGACACACATACACTAAAATTTAAAACATAAAAACCAATAATTAGGTATGGGGGTTGGCGCCTGTAACCCCAGCGACTCAGGAGGCCAAGGAGGATGTGTTGAGCCCAGGATATCAAGACCAACTTCAACAACACAGCAAGACCATGTCTGTAAACAAAAACAAAAACAACAACTACAAAACAAAAAAAAAACTAAAAAAGTAGCCCGGCATGGTGGCATGCACCTGTACCAGCTACTGGGGGAGGCTGGGGTGGGACAATCACTTGAGCCCAGGAATTCAAGACTGCAGCGAGCCCTGATCACACCATTACACTCCACCCTGGGGAACAGAGCAAGACGCTGTATCTAAAAAAAAGAGAAAATACAAAGATACACAAGGGCACACCCCCACTTCTGGAGGGAAGTTATCCTCACCCAGGGAGACCAGGTTCCTATAATTCTCCAGCATCACGTCCCTGTATAGAGTCCTCTGAGCAGGGTCCAGGCATTTCCACTCCTCCTGGGAGAATTCTATGGCCACATCCCTGAATGTCAGTAGACCCTGGAATGAAAACACATTTTAAGGAAATGGTTATGGGAGGAGTTCTTACCTTTACAGAAAATGAGAAGAGGAGAGAGGGGAAAGCATGGATTTAATTGTAGAGAAAGTTCTGACATCCAAGTAAGGGATGTTTCACCACATGATGTCTTCTGAGTTGTGTTTTATTATACTTCTTTTTTTTTTCTGAGATGGAGTCTTGCTCTGTTGCCCAGGCCAGAGTGCAGTGGCACAATCTCAGCTCACAGCCACCTCTGCCTCCCAGATTCAAGCAATTTTCTTGCCTCAGCCTCATGAGTAGCTGGAATTACAGGCAGGCGCCACCACACCTGGCTAATTTTTGTATTTTTAGTAGAGACGTAGTTTCATCATGTTGATCAGGCTGATCTCGAACTCCTGATCTCGTGATCCACCTGCCTCGGCCTTGCAAAGTGCTGGGATTAGAGGCATGAGCCACCACACCTGGCCTTATTATACCTTTTAAAGAGGTCACAATACCCTCTCAGTATGAATTTCTGATGTTTGTGGATAATACAAAAGAAATCAATACAGGAGCCAGGCACAGTGGCTCATGCTTGTAATTTCAGCATTTTCGGAGGCTGAGGCAGGCAGATCATTTGAGGTCGGGAGTTTAAGACCTGCCTGACCAACGTGGAGAAACCCTGTCACTACTAAAAAAGAAAAAATACAAAAAGTATCCAGGCGTTGTGGTGCATGCCTGTAATCCCAGCTACTTGGGAGGCTGACGAGGGAGAATCACTTGAAGCAGGGAGGTGAAGGTTATGGTGAGCCGAGATTGCGCCACTGCACTCCAGCCTGGGCAACAAGAGTGAAACTCCATCTCAAAAGAAAAAATATATATATAATAAAATAAAAATCAATGCAGGTTTCTCCTTATAGAAATGTTAGAAACTTTTTTTTCTTTTTGAGACAGAGTCTTGCTCTGTTACCCAGGCTGCAATGCAAACGTGCCATCTCAGTTCACCACAACCTCCACCTCCCAGGATCAAGTGATTCTCCTGCCTCAGTCTCCTGAGTAGCTGGGATTCCTGGTGCGCACCACTACTCTTAGCTAATTTTTGTATTTTTAGTAGAAATGGGGTTTCACCATATTGGCCGGTTTGGTCTCAAACTCCTGACTTCATGATCCGCCTGCCTCAGCCTCTCAAAGTGCTAGGATTACAGGTGTGATCCACCGTGCCCAGCCCAGAAACGTTTATTGACAATGCAAGTGACATTCAGGATCTAGATGAGACAGGGTATGAGTGATGTCTTCAGAGATGACAACGTCCACAGTGGAAGATCAGAATCAGAAGCTAAAATCCGGCCTGGCACAGTGGCACATGCCTGTTATCCCAGCTACCAGGGAGGCTGAGGCAGGAGAATTGCTTGATCCTGGGAGGCAGAGGTTGCAATGATCCGAAAACACGCCACTGCACTCCAGCCTGGGCAACAGAGACTTCATCTCAAAAAAAAAAAAAAAAAAAAAAAAAAAAAATTAGCCGGGCATGGTGGCAGGCACCTGTGGTTCCAGCTACTTGGGAGCCTGAGGTAGAAGGATGGCTCGAGCCTGATAGTGGAAGTTGCAGTGAGCTAAGATCGTGCCACTGTGCTCCAGCCTGGGCAACACAGTGAGACCCAGTCTCAAAATAGAAGAAAACACATGAAAACTCAATTACTCAAAGTATGAAAATACATTTTATATATATATGTCCACAAAATATTAAAACCTACACAGACTCACAAGAAACTAGATGTTAATACAAAGGATTGGCCGGGCGCGGTGGCTCAAGCCTGTAATCCCAGCACTTTGGGAGGCCGAGACGGGCGGATCATGAGGTCAGGAGATCAAGACCATCCTGGCTAACACGGTGAAACTCCGTCTCTACTAAAAACACAAAAAATTAGCCAGGCGTGGTGGCGGCGCCTGTAGTCCCAGCTACTCGGGAGGCTGAGGCAGGAGAATGGCGGGAACCCGGGAGGCGGAGCTTGCAGTGAGCTGAGATCCGGCCACTGCACTCCAGCCTGGGCGACAGAGCGAGACTCCGCCTCAAAAAAAAAAAAAAAAACAAAAAAAAACAAAGGATCTGCCATTTCCCCCAGATTTTCAAAAAATAAAAGATGTTCAAAAAATATATATTTTTGTGTGTATATATGTATGTATATATGTGTGTGTGTGTATACTTGTGTAGGTGGATGTGCATATAGAGAAAGATTTTAGAAATATAAAAAGTAGCAAGTTTTGTTTAACTTAAGAGGAATCACATCTTGGTAGAAGAGGATACACTGGCAGTTGCGGGCAGGGAGGAATCTTGTCAGATCTAAGAAAACAGGAAATGCCCCATCCTAGAAGAAGCAATCACCTTTCACCTGCCTGACCTGGAGGAATGTTCAGATATCTGTAGGAATGCAGGCGTGCGCAGAGGCAGCCACTTATGGCACTCTTTACACAGAGAAAAATCGCAAAGGAGCCAGTTTCCAATGCAGATGCCAAAGAGCAAGCTAGCCATGTTTACTAACATGACAACATGTAAATTTTCACAACCAGCAGAATCAAATATGAAACTAAAATATTTCCTGTAACACAAAGAAGAAAACAACAGACACTGAGGTCTACTTGAGGGTGGAGGGCGGGAAGAAGAAGAGGAGCAGAAAAAAATAACTCTTGGGGGCTGGGCGCAGTGGATTATGCTTGTAATCCCAGCACTTTGGGAGGCCGAGGTGGGTGGAAAACCTGAGGTCAGGAGTTCAAGACCAGCCTGGCCAACATGGTGAAACCCTGTCTCTAGTAAAAATACAAAAGCTAGCCAGGAGTGGTGGCAGACACCTGTAATTTTACCAACTTAGGAGGCTAAGGCAGGAGAATTGCCTGAACCTGGGAGGCAGAGGTTGCAGTGAGCCGAGATCATGCTATTATACTCCAGCCTGGGCAACAAGAGCAAAACTCAGTCTCAAAAAAATAAATAAAAAATAACTATTGGATACGGGGCTTAACACCAGAGTGACGAAATAATCTGTACAACAAACCCCAATGACACAAGATTACCTATGTAACAAACCTTCACACGTAGCCCCAAACCTAAAGTAAAACCAAAAATATAAAAATAATTTTTTTTTAATTTACCGCGGAATTTTTTCTAAAGTCTAATAACGATGCAGAAATACACGTGTACGAGATTTGCTCTGACACATGGCACAGAACTGGCAGTAGCGGCTCCACAGTGAGGCTGGAAGGAAGGTGGAGGACGTGACAGGGAGAGGAGATGCTTTATGGCAAAGGGTCTGAGCTGCAGCTTTGCTTGGAGTGTTACCAGAAAACAAATATATACATCATTTGATGTTTAAATATAAAAATATATATTTAATAATAATTGGTGGGGCTGGGCACGGCTCGTGCCTGTAATCCCAGCACTCTGGGAGGCTGAGGTGGGCAGATCACCTGAAGTCAGGAGTTTGAGACTAGCCTGGCCAACATGGTGATACCCCGTCACTAATAAAAAATGCAACAAAATTAGGCGGGTGTGGTGACGCGTGCCTGTAATTCCAGCTACTCGGGAGGCTGAGGCAGGAGAATCTCTTGAACCCGGGAAGTGGAGGTTGCTGTGGGCCATGATCATGCCACTGCACTTCAGCGTGGGCAACAGAGCAAGACTTTGTATATTTAAAATATAATATTATAATAATATAATAATAATAATAGGTGGAATGAGAATATGGCTCCATCCTCTAGGATAAAAAAGTACTGCTCCCATATTTGAGAAAAATTATAATCGTTTTTAGTGAAAACACCTGTTTCACAAGCCTCTCCACAGTAACACCACAGTCTCCATGAGCTTAATGTGCTACGAATGGATTAATGAATCTCCTATTATTTATGTTGATTTCATTTTCTTAAAATAATGTTGGAATAAAACACCTTGTATCTTTTATTTCTGTATATGAACTTTCCATTCTAATTAGTAAGATTTTTGGAGTCAGAAACACAGTAACTCACTTGATTACCTAAAAATGTAGTATAAAATCAGGGAGAAAAGATTTCCCATTATTGGTCTCCTTTTCTAGAATTTACCATGTATGTTGTGCACATTAATAGGTGACCTCCATTGGCAGCTGCTCTAATGCTGGTCCACAGAGAGCTGACAGTGCATCCAGATGTGGCCCCTGAACAATCTCTGCTGCCCAACAGCACTGACACCACGGGACCCTCACCCCGTCTCCATCCATGTCTGGTGTGAGCCCTTCCCAGGCCCATGCCCAGTGCCGCCTCTTCCCAAGTTCATGTCACTGGGTCACGAGAGATGGAATCTAAGTGAGATGAGAGGGACTGAGGGAAGGCATGGGTGAGGGTGAGCAAACCTGTCAGACAGGACGCTTCAGACTCAGAGAAGATTCCCAACTCCAAGGCCCAGCGTTTCTGAAAGGAAGGAGACAGAACAATCCACCGAGAATATCATCTCACCTGAGGAAGAGCCATCCCTGACTCCTCTGCTTTCCTCTTCCTCTTCCGGGTTTCTTCCTCATGGACCAAGAGTCTTTAGAAGCCAATCCTGAAAGTTAAAAATATGTTGTTTATTGTTCAGAATCAACACATCCCCCTCCCTGTAACACAACACCACATACAAAGGACACCTCACCCTGAGAACATACGGTCCCCTCTGTTGCCCACCGCACCAGGGACGATAAACTGCTACAGGCAGTGGAAGGTGAAAAAACGAAAAGAAGCATGCAGAGCAGCCAATATGGAGCAGAGGAGGGGGTGAGGGTGCGGCTGGAGTGTTAAATGGGAGGTGGGTCACAGAAGTCCCCACTGAGAGGGTGATATCAGAACAGAAACCTGGGGAAGGAGGGTGTTTGCACCTGCAGCTGAGGGGCCAGCGAGTTCCAGCAGAGGGACAGCCCCCATGAAGGCCTTGAGGCAGGAGCAACCTCGGCCCAGGAAGAGGAAAGACGGCTGTGTGGCTGAAGCAGAGGGAGGGAGGAGGACACAGGAAAGCGATGAGGTCAGCGAGGTCCTGGGGGCATAGATCTGGCAGGGACGAGGTCTTCTAACATTTTCCTCCCCCAACTCCAAAGAATTTTTAAAATGATGAATTTCTTCACCCATTTTGAGTAAACATGTAATTTTTTCCTTATATCACAAATTAAAACCCTTACAAATAATGTAATTATCCTTTACGTTTTAAAAGCATGCTGAGATTTTAGTGATATCCTAGGAAGCACATGGTCACCTCATCTGAGAAGGGCAGGAGCACGGGGGAATGCGTTTACGGAAGTTTGGGAGGTCACCTTTGGACACGTGAAGGTGGAGATGCCTGTTCATCCTCCGAGCAGAGAGGTAAGGAGTCAACTGGACACAGGACTGTAGCGTTCAGGGGAGAGGTCTGCAGGGGCCATGGGGCCATGGGGGTAAAGTTTAAAGCCATGAGATGAGGCCAGGCACGGTGACTCACACCTGTAATCCCAGCACATTGGGAGGCCAAAGTGGACAGATCACTTGAGGTCAGAAGTTCAAAACCAGCCTGGCCAACACGGTGAAACCCTATCTCTACTAAAAATACAAAAATGAGGCCACGTGCAGTGACTCATGCCTGTAATCCCAACACTTTGGGAAGCTGAGGCAGGTGTATCACGAGGTCAGGAGTTCAACACCAGCCTGACCAACATGGTGATATCCTGTCTCTACCAAAAATACAAAAATTAGCTGGGCGTGGTGGCACATGCCTGTAATCCCTGCTGCTCAGGAGACTGAGGCATGAGAACCGCTTAAACTCGGGAGGCAGAGGTTGCGGTGAGCCGAGATCATGGCACTGCACTCCAGCCTGGGATACAATATCAAAACTCTGTCTCAAAATAAATGAATAAAAAATTAGCCAGGCATGGTGGTGCATGCCTGTAGTCCCAGCTACCTGGGAGACTGACACATGAGAATCGCTTGAACCCAGAGGACGGAGGTTGCCGTGAGCCGAGATCGTGCCACTGCACTTCAGCCTGGGTGACAGAGTGAGACTCCGCCTCAAATAAATAAAAACGAAAAATAACCTGGAGAAAGCAGGAAATTACAGTCTGCTGGTTTGCCATGTTGATCTCTGGCACAGACAGCACCTCTATTTGTGTCCCCTGGCGTACACTAGAGCTCCATAGCTACGGAGTGAGTGAGTGAATGAGAATGACTGAGCGATACTAGTATGTCCTCTCTGGGGTCTCTGTGTCAGGGTCCTGGTTGACCTAAACTCTGCAGAAAGAGGAGCAGCTTCCTTACTGCCCAGACTCTCAATGAAGAAAAATTCCTGGGGTCTAAGACTTCTCAGTTAGCAATGACATTGGCTTAAATATTCCCAGACACAAATCCTCAGGTCTTAGTTGGGTCTTGGGATGGTGCAAACTGATAGAATTGCAGGCAATGAGCGCCAGAATAGACCAGTGGACACGAAGGTGGAAGACTTGAGGGAGGGGGTCAAGGACAGGCAGAGAAACCACTCCCCTCCCTCAGACACCCACCTGGGGAAGCACCAACTTTGCCATTCTAGAGAAGACAACGGGAAAGGAAGGACTGTGTATAGGGTGGGTGACGGTGTGTGCTGGGTGGAGGGAAAAACTTTTCTAAATGTCACTGCAATAGCTCAGCCCATCCGTCTTACCCACTGCTGAGCACAGGAGCGTCCTGTGAGGATAAATACGGCTCTTCCTTCCTCCAGTTCCTGAGTCTTCCAGCCATGACCAGGGCTGTAACCCTCAAACTTCCTTCCCAGGAACCAGTGACCCCTCTTTGTGGAAAACATATTTGTGCTCCACATTTTCATTATAGCAAATTTATTTATTTCTATAGAGATGGAGTCTTGCTCTGTCACTGCACTGAAGTGCAATGGCGCGATCTCCGCTCACTGCAACCTCTGCCTCCCGGGTTCAAGCCATTCTCCTGCCTCAGTCTCCCAAGTAGCTGGGATTACTGATGCACACTGCCATGCCTGGCTCATTTCTTTTCTTTTCTTTTTTTTTTTTTTAGTAGGTGCTGCAGTTGTCCTGTGGCCAAGATGGGAAATGTGCATCCTCCAACAAAGGGAGACACAAAACACTCAAAATAATCCAAGCAGAACGGTATCTCCGGGCGGGCACGGCGGCTCTGCCTGTAATCCCAGCACTCTGGGAGGCCTAGGCAGATGGATCACCTGAGGTCATGAGTTTGAGACCAGCCTGGCCAACATGGTGAAACCCTGTCTCTACTAAAAACACAAAAGTTGGGGCGGGCGTGGTGGCTCATGCCTGTAACCCTAGCACTCTGGGAGGCCAAGGCAGGTGGATCACTTGAGGTCAGGAGTTTGAGACCAGCCTGACCAACATGGTGAAACTCCATCTCTACTAAAAATACACAAAGTAGCTGGGCTTGGTGGGAGTCTGTAAATCCGGGCTACTCAGGAGGCTGAGGCAGGAGAACTGCTTTAACTTGGGAGGTGGAGTTTGCAGTGAACCATGATTACGCCACTGCACTCCAGCCTGGGAGATAGGTTAAGACTCAAAAGTAAAATTAAATTAAATTAAATTAAAATTAAAATACAAAAATTAGCCGGGTGTGGTGGCACACACATTTAATTTCAGCTGCTTGCAAGGGTGAGGCACAAGAATTGCTTGACCCCAGGAGATAGAGGTTGCAGGGAGAGAAGGTCACGAGACTGCACTCATAGCCTGCACGATGGAGTGAGACTGTCTCAAAAAAAAAAAATAAAATAAGAAGAATGTTTCTGATGTGACTGATGCAGAGATAATAAAATCTGAGTAACATGATAGAGACTGACAGGCAGAGGGAACTTCAGATGGCGGTGGGAGGGCATGGGAGACAGCTCTCAGCCTAGACCTGAAAGAGGAGAAAGGGACAGGGCTGTGATCATTTAGGGACACAGGATAAGAGCAGGGACAGCGACCTGAGACAGGAAGGGTTTTAGTGTTTGGGAAAAGAGAAAAGCAATATGCCTGGGGCAGAGGGAGTCAGGAGATGGAGGCAAGCTCCGAGGAGGAGGCTGGACACTGGCAGAGGCCCTGGATACAGGGCTGTGGAGCCACAGTGAGGAGCTGGGCTTTCAACATTTGTCCACATAGACCAGAGGTGCCTTGAGGGAAACATGCACTTAATAGCTCACAGCTCAAGATTTTCACAGATGACATAAGGAAAGAAAACTGAAAAATAGACTAACTGGTTAAATTCCATTTTGATGTTAAAGGTTTCCAATAAATAATAAAGACTAGAAAGCATGCAGACCTCGATCTGAAACGGACACAACTAATTTCAAACAGAAACTATTTTGAAATTGTTTTTTAAAAAATCGAACAAATTCAGATGTCAATGGGAAAATAACTAGACCATATACAGGTACAGAAAGGAATAATGTGAGCTGGTTACAGGATGCCACAAAGGCGTCTTTCAGAAATGATTATGGATTAAAAAAGAAATATTTAAAATCAAGATTTATCTCAAAGTAAAACTGCAAAAAAAAAAAAAAAAAAAAAAAAGGAAAGAAAGAAATGAAGAGGAGCCAGAAAGAAAATATGTTACACAATGAGAACAAAAGCACTTTCGATGTCCCTTTTGCTTTCATTTTTTGTTGTTGTTGTTTCTTTGTTTTTCTGAGATGAAGACTCGCTCTGCCCCCCAGACTGCAGGGCAGTGGTATCGTTTCAATTCACTGTAACCTCTACCTCCCAAGTCTGTCTGATTCTCATGCCTCAGCCTCCTGAGCAGCTGGAACTACAGGCGCACACCACCACGTCTGGCTTACATTTTTAGTATTTTTACTAGAGACGGGGTTTCACCATGTTGGCCAGAATGGTCGTGAACTACTGACCTTCGGTGATTGGCTCCCACAGTGCTGTGATTATAAGCATGAGCCACCACGCCCAGCTTTGATGGCCCTTTTTTTTTTTTGAGATGGAGTCTCACTCTCACCCAGGATGGAGTACAGTGGCGCAATCTTGGCTCACTGCAACCTCCTCCTCCCAGGTTCAAGTGATTCTCCTGCCTCAGCCTCCTAAGTAGCTGGAATTACAGGCACGTGCCACCACACCCAACTAATTTTTAAATTTTTAGGAGCAAAGGGATTTCACCATGTTGGTCAGGCTGGTCTCAAACTCCTGACCTTGTGATCCTTGTGATCCACCCGCCTCGGCCTCCCAAAGTGCTGGGATTACAGGCATGAGCCACTGCTCTTTTAAAAAGTACTATGGGCTAGGCGTGGTGGCTCATGCCTGCAATCCCAGCATTTGAGGGGCCAAGGTGGGTGGATCATCTGAGGTTGGGAGTTTGAGACCAGCATGACCAATATGAAGAAACCCTGTCTCTACTAAAAACACAAAATTTGCTGGACGTAGTGGCTCATACCTGTAATCCCAGCTACTCGGGAGGCTGAGGCAGGAGAATCGTCTGAACCTGGGAAGTGGAAATTGCGGTAAGCCGAGATTGTGCCATTGCTCTCCATCCTGGACAAGAGTGAGACTCCATCTCAAACAAACAAACAACGACTACGTAGGCCAGGCACGGTGGCTCCTCTCTGTAATCCCACCTGTAATCCCAGTAATTTGGGAGGCCAAGGCCAGATGATCCTTTGAGGCCAGAATTGAGACCAGCCTGGGAAACATAGTGAAATCCCGTTTCTGCCAAAAACAAAAAAAACAAAAACAAAAAAAACAAAACCTAGCCGGGTTTGGTGGCTAATGCCTGTGGTCCCAGCTACTCAGGAGGCTGAGGCAGGAGGACTGCTTGAGTCTAGGAGGTCGAGGCTGCAGTTAGAGGAGATCACACCACTGCACTCCAGCCTGGGGGACAGAGCCAGACTCTGTCTCAAAATATATATTAATTAAATTAAAACTATTACATAATAACAGAAAGTGATTCTCCCATTTCACTGCCCGTACCCCACCATGGGAAAAGGGAAGAGAGTGTCTCACAATTGAATTAAGTTACTACACTCTGGCTGAATAGGGATTCCAAGTGGAAGCTGACCTCTGATGCCAAGATTTATAGAATGTACATGCCTTAGAGATAGGAATTTTAAAATTCTCAATATCATCTGTATAATTTAAACAAGTTTTAAGTTATTAGATTATATACAGAGAAGTCAACCTGTCACAACTAATCATATCCAATGAACTCACCCATTCATCTGAACCCAAAGTCCCCCACCCCTTTTAATCTTTTGAGACAGGGTCCCGCTCTGTTGACCAGGCTGGAGTGCAGTGGCATGATCTCAGTTCACTGAAGCCTGGACCTCCTGGGCTCAAGTAATCCTCCTGCCTCAGCCTCCAGAGTAGCTGGGATTACAGGTGTGCACCATCACGCCCGGTTAATTTTTTTTTTCTTTTGGCAGAGATGGGGTTCTCACTATGTTGGCCAGGCTGGCCTCGAACTCCTGTACTCAAGCAATCCCCTTGCCTCAGTCTCCTAAACTGCTGGGATTACAGGCATGAGCCACTGCGCCCAGCTCCTCTGTCTTCATTACTGTGCTTCCCTCCCTAACTCTGTACATATCTCTCATTCTCCCCTTCTCGCTCTAGCTCTTGTTTTCTTTTCTTTTTCCCTGGGATCTGCTCCTCCTGCTTTCTTTTTTCTTTTCTTTTTTTTCATTTTTGCTCTCTTCACAATCCCTCAGCCATCCTCTACTTTGCCATCTGTTATGGTCTTTCTCATTCTTGTTCTCTCTGTCTCAGGTTTTCTACTGCTCTCTCTCAGTCTCCTGATCCCTTTGGCCCACACAATCACAGGGGGCTCTGCAGTAAGACGCCTGCATCCCGGAGAAGCGCATTTTCCAGGGGCTGGGCAGGCAAGAACACCCGGTGTCATAGGACAGCCCCGGGCACCTCCCCTACGGGCTCAGGGTAAGCGGTGACTGCGGTGGGGAGACCTGGGGAGCATAAGGGCCCGGAACGAGGAGGGAGGTGGGGGGCGACGGCGCCTTAAGACAAGGCTGGGAGGCGCCAAGAGAGGGAATCCGCCTTGCCGTCAGGACTTTAAAAAGTGCGGGTCGGGAGGAGTCAGAAAAAGGTTTTGAGCAGGAAAACTACGCGATGGGAAGTGTATACACTGCCCTGTAAGAGAAAGACCCGCGAAGGGACCATCCTCAGGGCGACTTTAAACCCAAAAGGAAGCAACGCCTGGACTCTCACGGGGACGTCTAAATTTGCTGTGGGTGAATGAAGACGGGTGAGAATTTCCAGGTCTATGGGGACCCCAGGGCCCAGGTACAGAAGCGCCGGGGACCTACGACACGCAGACTTAACACAGAGCAAAACTCACCGCTGCGGTGGGACCGTCACTCCACGCGATCCGCTTCCGGGTTTGCGTAAATCTGCGCACGCAGGACAGAAGCCAGGCCTGGGCGGGACCCACGAGGAGGTGGGCGGGCCTGGGCGAGGTAGGGGCGGGGCGCGAGGCGGAGAGACCTTGCCCTTCAGAATTAGCAGAGGGCGGGGCCCGGGCGGGACCTGTGCGCCTCTCAACCTAGCTCCCAGCGCCTCTGGTTTTCGAGCTTTGGAGGCGGGACCTGCCAGGAAGGCTGAGGCGTGATTCAAAAGCCCTGTAATTGTCTGAAACGGGGATGCAAACTAGAACGTGAAATGCAAAGCCCTGCCTGGGTGCAGCGTAACGATTTCAGGCTGACGGCCCAAATAATAGAATAGAAATCCTCTCCCTTTCTATTCTCCGTTCACTGGGAAGGGAGAGTCCACCCTATGCTCAGCTTCAGAGACTTTCCTAGGGCCACCGCCTAGGATGCGGGACCGAGTGCTCAGGCCAGGAAGGAGTGAGGTCACCACCTGCTGCTTAAACCCAGCAGAGATGCGGGCACAGGGCCGAAAGCCTGAGGTTCCAGCTACTCAGAGAGGAGCGGCGGGAGGATCGCTGAACCTGGGGCTCCAAGTTAGCCTGGGCGACAAAGTAACACCTCCTCCTGCAGCGCTCCCTTCCTCGTCTCTCTCTCTCTCTCTTTTAAATTTCTTTAAATAAAATTTTTGATTGTGTGAGATAGGGATCCAATATTATTCTTTTTCATGTGAATATCCAGTGAGTTGTCCTAGCACATTTGTGGAAGAGATCTATTACTTTCATTCTTATATTTACATTTTTCTTTTCTTTTTTGAGACAGAGTATTTATCTGTCACCCAGGCTGGAGTGCAGTGGCGAGATCTCGGCTCACTGCAACCTTCACCCCGTGGGTTAAAGTAGTTCTCTTGCCTCAGCCTCCCAACTAGCTGGGATTACAGACGGGCGCCACCAAGCCTGGCTAATTGTTTTGTATTTTTAGTAGAGACGGGGTTTCATCACGTTGGCCAGGCTGGATTCGAACTCCTGACGTCAAGTGATCCAGCCGCCTCCTCCTCCCAAACTGTTGGGATTACAAGTGTTAGCCACCGCGTCTGGTCAGGAAAACTCTTAGAAGTTGCATCTGCATACCACTGGACTCAGGTTGCATGACCACATTCCTTTCAAAGCTCAGTATTTAAAGGTCTTTTTACATTGGAATTATTTGATGTTTGAAATATTTAACTTCCTACCGAGATACAGGTACTGTCTCCCTTGTTGCTTGCCTTTCAAAGAGAGACCCCAAGTCCTTCAGAAATACATCCCTGGGTTATTAAGCTGAAAAAAGGATTACGTTGTTTCTAAAAAATACCACTTCAAGCCAGGCGCGGTGGCTCACACCTGTAATCCCAGTGGTTTAAGAGGCGTAGGCGGGCGGATCGCCTGAGGTCGGGAGTTCGAGACCAGTCTGACCAAAATGGAGACACCCCATATCTAGTATAAATACAAGGTTAGCCGGGCATGCTGGTGCATGCCTGTAATCCCAGCTACTCAAGTGGCTGAGGCAGGAGAATCGCTTGAACCCGGGAGACAGAAGTTGCGGTGAGCGGAGATCGCGCCATTGCACTCCAGCGTGGGCAACAAGAGCAAAACTCTGTCCAAAGAAAAGCCTCAGGAGACAGAGAAAATGCATTTACAAATTTTCTAAATAAATGTCCTAGGAAAAGAGACGAAAAAAAAATCTTTTTTTATTTTCAAAGGAGGAATTATACCTCTCATTTATTTGCTTGTTTGTTTGAGACAGGGTCTCGCTCTGTCACCGAGGCTGGAGTGTGGTGGCGAGATTAGAGCTCACTGCAACCATAAAATCCCTGGCTCAAGTGATCCGACCTCAGTGCCCCGAGCAGGTGGGACCACAGGCGTGCACCACCACACCTGACTCATTTTTTGATTTTTAGTAGAGACGACGTCTCACTATGTTGCCCAGGCTGATCTCAAAATCCTGGGCTCAAGCGATCCTCCCACCTCAGCCTCTCAAAGTGCTGGAATTACAGGTGTGAGCCACCGCTCCATGACCTGACTTTACTTCCGTGAAATATGAAATTATCCTCCACCTCCTGTGTGTCATAGGCAGTTTTGCATGTCACCTTTCAGTTTCCATTATCCACTCAAACAACCCAGGACCTTGCTTAGTTTAATAAGACTTTCTAACTGTCAGTCCCCGCTGCAACCAGCGCCCCACTCCACCCCTTTACCGAGGTCCCTGCCCCTCTCCCCGGCCCTGCCCCAGACGGAGGGGAGCTCGCCCCGCCTGCAGGACGCGCGACTCTACCTGCTCAAAAAAGGCGCTTTGCATTAAAGCCATTTTCAATTTAAGAGGAAAAACTATTCAGCGTTCAGCACAGGTGGTCCACTACAGTAAGTTGTTTTACCTTCCATTGCTTGAAATATTAACTTAAAACGGGCAGGAAGCATCCACGTGATATTAGGGGTAACATCATGGCACATTAAAATCAATCCACCAATCGGAACCCGGAGGATCCAGTCCTAGAGGGAGAGGATGACAGCCGGCGACATCCATGGCCCAGCTGAGGAGAAAGCCCGGACCCGCCCCCTCCAGGCCTGGCTCTTTAGAATCACACACCTTCGGGAGCCCGCCCCCTAGACGACGATAACCCTCTGGCGCGGCTCCTGCAGGCTGTCCGACCCGGCCCCAGGCAGCCTCCTCCCTCTTGCCCCGCCCCAGTCCCGTTCCAGGCCCTGCACCCACAGCGGCCTCCACCCTCTAGCCCTGACCCAGCACCTGTTCAGGCCCCGCCCCCTCTTTGATCTTACCCCCCGCCCGCCTGTCCCCGCCCAGTGTCCAGGCCCCGCCCAGACAGGGTCCAGGACCCATCCAGGGTTTTTCTGCACGCAGCGCCCGGGGCTGACTCACGTGACGGTTTTTGTTTTTTTTTTTGTCTTTCTGCTTCAGACCTGCCTTTCGCAGCACCCTAGCCCCGAGTCCAGCCACACCAGGAATCTGGGTGCTTCGGAATGTTGAAATCCCCACGCGAGTTTGTGCAGTTATCAGGGAGTCCCAGGTTCACCATGGGAAACTCGCAGGCGCAGTGGCTCTGCAGCTTTTACATCGTTTTACAAGATGTCTTCCCCCTTTCAGGATCCTATTGCCCTTTTCATTAATCCCAGCTGGCGGCTGCTGAGCGCCTCATCCTTATCCACCCATGTTTCCCAGCTGTCAGCCCCTTTGTTATCATGAACGGTGACTCCAGTGTCGATCTTTTCTTGGCATGGTGGATGAGGACTACGAAATTCCTATTTTTATGAGAATTAGATCAACTGTCTGTTTTTGTATAACGTTCAGTCATTTTGTTGCCTAAAACGGGGTCACAGTCCACACCTCATGTTAGAGTTCTTGCATCTTGCGCAGTAAAGAATTCAAGGCGAGTGTCCCAGTGCAGTGAGGAGAGTTGATTGAAAGCTACCAGTTACACAGCAGGGCGTCCTTAGAAAGCAGGGGGAACGCCTACTCATGAAGTTTTTCTTACATAGGGGCCTAAGTAAAAGCTAAGGTATGTCTCCCTGCCGGTGGGCTGACAGTGTGACAAAACTTATTACTTTGTTGGTTTGAAGCTATCTTTGGCCGGGTGTGGTGGCTCACGCCTGTAATCCCAGCACTTTGGAAGGTCGAGGCAGGCGGATCACCGGAGGTCAGGAGTCTGAGACCAGCCTGCTATCTTAAAAGCAAACATTGTCATGGGCTATTGGGTCGTCTGGACATCGTGTTTCTGTAGGAGTTTGTCCTTACAGGTATCATTAAGATGCTTCCCTTAACCGTAAACATCTTATAACCGTGACTCATGCATGCGCAGTAGGGATATGTCTTGCTAGCTTTAATGGACATGAACTTTGTCATTCTAGCTCTCCTAGGTTCCTGCTTAACAGTTTATCCACTCATGCAACACAGAGACCTAAGCCCAACTATGGAGAGACACCACTCTCCTGTAATGTATCTGACAGACTGAGCTCCTACTCCAAGAACGTAGTAATAGCAATACCAAGTGAAATATTAGGAAGTTTCATACATACATATAATTGATCACTATTTGCAGTTCTAAATTGGCTAACATTACATAGAATGGGTTTTTATTTTAATCAAATATTAGTAATCTATCTTCCACACAAAGTTGAAGAGCATTTCCTTATGTTGAATAAATATGAAGGAGTTCACATTTTTGACCCGATTTTGTGCTTTCCATTACATCTAGTTTTTTTTCTGTTCTCTCTTGATTTTTTCTGTGTTCATGAACTTGTGAAGTATCTACTGGGTCTCAATAAATTTAGAAATATATTTTGCCACGGTTAAAAATGCCCCCGTGGGCACAGCCTCAGGAGGTCCTGACGACGTGTGCCCAAGGTGTTCAGCCTGCAGTTTGGTTTTACACATTTTAGGGAGACATAATACATCAATCAAAACATGTAAGACAGATATTGGTTCGGTGTGGAAAGGTGGAATAACTGGAATTGGGGTCACAGGTAGATGACAAAGTAGAGTCCAAGGGTCTGTCATGAAATGGGTTAGAAGAGACTAGAAGATTTCCAGGAGACTCGGTCTCCAGCAATCCTTCCACCTCAGTCTCCCAAGATGCATGGACCACAGGTGTGATCCACTGAACATAGTGGAGTCTCCATCTCAAAAAAACAAAACAAAGAGTAAGGTACTCTATTGAATTACTTCACTTGACATTTTTTTGAAATGAAATGTTTCACATATTACCGAACCCAGCCAACAAATGCATTCATAACAGATTCAGAGATAAAAAATATATTCCCAATAAAACATATCCAACTCTCCAGATAGTGGTGACATTTTCAGCTTGATATGGTAACATAATTGTGACCTTAGTACCAGTTTTCATGCGAATCCACTAGGAAATGGGACAATTTTGCTTTTGTTTCTTGGTCAGGACTCGCTTAATCCTGAAAGTCTTGTGAGAAGACCTGGCGAGAAGACGAGTCAAGCACACACCACAAGAGGTGAAGAGGCATGACTTTTTTTTTTAAGACTTTTTTTTGCCCAGGCTGGAGTACAATGGTGCAATCTCGGCTCACTGCAACCTCTGCCTCTTGGGTTCAAGTGATTCTCCTGCCTCAGCCTCCCAAGTAACTGAGTTTGGCCTTTCTATCAACTAGAAAGGCAGGAACGTGGCCAAAGGGGGGAAGTTTGAATGCTATTACCATATTCCCGCTTGACCTTTACTGCCAACAGCAACACCAACACAAATGGTCAGAAGTCCCTTATGTGAAAATCTTCGTGATCTCGTGGGAAAACCCTGATTTTTGCAAAGGCTGCAAAACAGGCTCAAAAAAAAAAAAAAAAAAAAAAAAAAAAAAAAAGGTCAGTCACAGTGGCTCATGCCTGTAATCCTTCCACTTTGGGAGGCCGAGGTGGATGGATCAGCTGGGGTCAGGGGTTCGAGACCAGCCTGACCAATATAGAGAAACCCCCTACTAAAAATACAAAAATTAGCCAGGCGTGGTGGCAGGCACCTATAATCCCAGCTACTCAGGAGGCTGAGGCAGGACAATTGCTTGAACCCAGGAGGCAAAGGTTGCAGTGAGATCACACCACTCCAGCCTGGGTGACAAGAGCGAGACTCCATCTCAAAACAAAGATAAAATAAAATATAAAATAAAAATAAATAAAAATACAAAAATTGGCCTGGCGCCGTGGCTCAAGCCTGTAATCTCAGCACTTTGGGAGGCCGAGACGGGCGGATCATGAGGTCAGGAAATCAAGACCATCCTGGCTAACAGGGTGAAACTCCGTCTCTACTAAAAAATACAAAAAAACTAGCCGGGCAAGGTGGCGGGCTCGTGTAGTCCCAGCTACTTGGGAGGCTGAGGCAGGAGAATGGCGTAAACCCGGGAGGCGGAGCTTGCAGTGAGCTGAGATCTGGCCACTGCATTCCAGCCTGGGTGACAGAGCGAGACTCTGTCTCAAAAAAAAAAAAAAAAAAATTAGCATGGTGTTGGCGCACACCACTAATCCCAGTTACTCAGGAGGCTGAGGCAGGATAATTGCTTGAATGCAAGAGGCAGAGGTTTCAGTGAGCTGAGATCATGTCATTGCACTACAGCCTGGGCAACAAGAGCAAGACTCTATCTCAAAAAATAAAAATTGAAACCAGGCTGGGTAAAGTGGCTCAAGGCTGTTGGCCAGGCTGCTGACCTAGAGTGATTTACCTGCCTTGGCCTCCCAAAGTGCTGGGATTACAGGCATGAGCCACTGCACCTGGCCCATTCTTCTTAACATTAACACTTTTCATGTCAATTAATGCTTGAACTCAATGTTAAGTCAACTCAAACTCAAGTCAATGCGGAGTTGACTCTAATGTCAATTAAAGCTTTATGATTTTCTATATTCATTTTATTTGAAACAATTATCTCAAAAAATGAATTTTCTGATGTTCTGCATGGAGTACCCAGACTGAAGACCTTGCCACTCTTATGACATTTGTAAGATTTCTGTCCAGTATGGATTCTCTGATGCCTAATGATTTGTGAATGTGAAGTAAAGGCTTTGTCATAATCATCACACTTGTGAGATTTCTCTCCTGAATGACTTCTATGTTATGCATAGGATGAAGCTTGACTGAAGACCTTGCCAGTCATGACATTTGTAAGGTTTCTCTCCAGTATGAGTTCGCTGATGAACTATAAGTTATGAACGATGTCTGAAAAATTTGCCACATTACACTTTTCAGATTGTGGGTGAAAGATATATCAGACGGTTACTGTGTCTATGTAGAAGAAGGAAGACATAAGAAACTCCATTCTGATCTGTACTAAGAAAAACTCTTCTGCCTTTAGATGCTGTTAATCTGTAACCCTAGCCCCAACCCTGTGCTCACAGAAACATGTGCTGTATTGACTCAAGGTTTAATGGATTTAGGGCTGTGCAGGATATGCTTTGTTAAAAATGTGTTTGCAGGCAGTATGCTTGGTAAAAGTAATCGCCATTCTCCAGTCTCAAGTACCCAGGGACACAATGCATTACAGAAGGCTGCAGGGACCTCTGCCCAAAAAAGTCTGGGTATTGTCCAAGGTTTCTCCACACTGAGACAGCCTAAGATATGGCCTCATGGGAAGGGAAAAACCTGACCGTCCCCCAACCCGACACCCATAAACAGTCTGTGCTGAGGATGATTAGTGAAAGAGGAAGGCCTCTTTGCAGTGGAGATAAGAGAAATGCATCTGTCTCCTGCTCCTTCCTGGGAATGGAATGTCTCAGTGTAAAACCCGATCGTACATTCTATTTACTGAGATAGGATAAAACCTCCTTATGGCTGGAGATGAGACATGCTGGCGGCAATACTGCTCTTTACTGCACTGAGATGTTTGTGTAAAGTCAAACATAAATCTGGCCTACGTGCACATCAAGGCACAGCACCTTTCCTTAAACTTATTTCTGACGCAGAGTCCCTTGCTCACGTTTTCCTGCTGACCCTCTCCCCACCATTACCCTATAGTCCTGCCACATCCCCCTCACCGAGATGGTAGAGCATAGTGATCAATAAATACTGAGGGAACTCAAAGACTGGTGCCAGCACAGGTCCTCCGTATACTGAGCGCCAGTCCCCTGGCCCACTTTTCTTCCTCTATACTTTGTCTCTGTGTCTTATTTTTCTCAATCTCTCATCCCACCTGACAAGAAACACCCACAGGTGTGGAACAGGTGGCCCCCTTCACAAGATCTCTCTTCTTTATGGATTCTCTAATGATTTGCAATGACTGTAGCATTATTGAAGACTTTGTGAGAATCATTACATTTGTAAAGTTTCCCTACACCATGGATGGCTTGATGGTGAATAAGTGTTGACTTCCCACTAAAGGCTCTGTCACACTCATTACACTTGTAAGGTTTCTCTCCAGTATGAACTCTCTGATGTTGTGCAAGGTGTGCTTTTTGATTAAAAACCTTGCCACATTCATTACACTTGTAAGGTTTCTCTCCAGTATGAACTCTCTGATGTTGTGCAAGGCATGAATCACTCCGGAAAGCCTTGTCACAAACCTTACATTTGTATGGTTTTTCTCCAGTATGAATTCTCTTATGTCTTTCAAGGTGTGATTTGCGACTGAAAACTCTGTCACATTCTTCACATTTGTAAGGTTTCTCTCCAGTATGAATTCTATGATGACGCGCAAGGTGTGCTTTTCTACCAAAAACCTTGCCACATTCATTACATGTGTAAGGTTTCTCTCCAGTATGAAGTGTGTGATGACACTGAAGATTTGACTTCTGACTGAAGGTCTTGCCACATTTATTACACTTGTACGGTTTCTCTCCAGTATGAACTCTCTTATGGTGTACAAGGCATGACTTTTTCCAGAAAGCCTTGTCACAAACCTTACATTTGTATGATCTCTCTCCAGTATGAATTATCCTATGTGTTTCAAGCTGTGATCTGCGAATGTAAACTTTGTCACATTCCTCACATTTGTAAGGTTTCTCTCCAGTATGAAGTCTATGATGATGTGCAAAGTTTTGTCTTCTACTAAAAACCTTGCCACATTCATTACATGTGTAAAGTTTCTCTCCAGTATGAAGTCTATGATGACACTGAAGGTATGACTTCTGACGGAAGGTCTTGCCACACTCATTACACTTGTAAGGTTTCTCTTCACTATGAACTGCCTTATGAATTACAAGGCCTGAATTTCGACGGAAGGTCTTGCCACATTCATTACACTTGTAAGGTTTCTCTCCAGTATGAAGTCTACAATGGCATCTAAGGGATGACTTCTCACTGAACGTCTTGCCACACTCATTACACTTGTAAGGTTTCTCTCCAGTATGAAGTCTACGATGGCATGTAAGGGTTGTCTTCTGACTGAAGGTCTTGCCACACTCATTACACTTGTAAGGTTTCTCTCCAGTATGGAGTCTACAATGGCATATAAGGGATGACTTCCGAATGAAGGTCTTGCCACACTCATTACACTTGTAAGGTTTCTCTCCAGTATGAAGTCTACAATGGCATATAAGGGATGACTTCCGACTGAAGGTCTTGCCGCACTCATTACACTTGTAAGGTTTCTCTCCAGTATGAAGCCTACGATGGCATGTAAGGGATGACATCTGACTGAAAGTCTTGCCACATTCATAACACTTGTAAGCTTTCTCTCCAGTGTGAACTGTATGATGGCATTGAAGGGATGTCTTCTGATGGAAGGTCTTGCCACACTCATTACACTTGTAAGGTTTCTCTCCAGTATGAAGTCTACGATGGCATCTAAGGGATGACTTCCAACTGAATGTCTTGCCACATTCATTACACTTGTAAGGTTTCTGTCCACTATGAAGTCTACAATGGCATGTAAAAGATGATGTTTGACTGAAGACCTTCCCACACTCATTACACTTGTAAGTTTTCTTACCAGTGTGACATCTACGATGACATGCAAGATATCGCTTCTGATTAAAGATCTTGCCACATACATCACATTTATATTGTTTCTCTCTTGAATGGGTTATGTGATGGCTCCTTAAGAGTGAGCTATAATTAAACGCTTTGCCACACTCATTATATTGGCAAGGTTTTTCTCTCATGCGTACTTCCTGTATTTGTGTGGATAATGAGGAATGGAGGAAATTCTTCCCATACTTATTAGAAATATGGGTTTTGAGTCTACAAGAAATTCTTTGGGATGTTGAAGCTGAGGAAGCACCACTGACAGACTTGTCCACTTGGTTACTAATTTTCCCTTCGGTCGGAAGTATGTGCAGTTCAGGTAGATGTGAATGAAAGCTTGATCCAAGCTGATCTTTAATAGGCTTGTTTCCAGCATGACTATGATCATATCGGTCTGTACTACGCGTCATCTCTCCGGTTTCTGTCATAGGTGCTTCATGGCCATTTCTTTCAACTTCTTGCCACTGAAACTCAGAGTGATGAATATCTTTTTTGATTTCTGGGAAGCAAAAATCTCCAATGGGATGACTTTTATGTCTTTCCAATGTCCCTGTGTGGAACCCTTCTCTGGTATTACTGTGCCCAGTTGATGAGAACTCCATCATGAATTTTAAAAAGCTATCTAAAAAACATAAACACCAATAGGTTTCCAATTAAGTACAGAGGGTAAATAATAGTTAATATTGAAGTGTGTAAATATTACACAAAAAGCAATACTTAAACTTCCCAAATGTGATCTTCAAAGTTTAGAAACACCCTGTCTCTACTAAAAATACAAAAATTAGTCAGGTGTGGTGGTGGGTGCCTGTAATCCCATCTACTCGGGAGGCTGAGGCAGCAGAATTGCTTGAACCCAGGAGGCAGAGGTGGCAGTGAGTGGAGATCATGACATTGCACTCTAGCCTGGGCAACAAGAACAAAATTCTGTGTCCAAAAAAAAAAAAAAAAAAAGAGTTCAGTCAAGAGCCTCATATGTATGAGGCAGTAAGCCTGAATGATGTCCTCCCTAGGAGAAATTTTCTATAGCAGTGACTGCTGCTTAGAGAAAATGATCATTAGTTTATGAGATGAACACTGTCACAGTGCCAGCGAGAGACGCTTCTGTGATGGTTCTCAAAAACCAGAAAGAAAGGCCAAATGTGGTGACTCATGCCTGTAATCCCAACACTTGGAGGCTGAGGCGGGCAAATTGCTTGAGGCCAGGAGTTCAAGACCAGACTGGCCAACATGGTGATACCCTACGTCTACTAAAAATACAAAAATCGGCCAGGTATGAAGGCATGTGCCTGTAATTCTAGTTAGGTTGAGAGACTGAGGTACAAGAATTGCTTGAACCCAGGAGGCAGAGGTTGCAATAAGCTGAGATCATGACACTGCACTCCAGCCTGTTCAACAGAGGGAGACTCTATCTAAAAACAAACAAAGAAAAAGAAAACAAAACCAGAACCACAGCTGGAAACACTTGTCAGTCAGTGTCATGCTTTCTATCTCGTATCCTGGACCACGTTGACAATTCTGCTCAGGGCTTCCAAGGACATCTCTGCCTACAGCAGGATGATGTTCAATTGTATTAGTCAAAGTGTTCATGAATTTTCTGTTTTTATGTAAAAACAGACAGCTCTAAGAAGCTACCCATGACAGATAGGAGGGTCATCACTGCAGAAAACAATGACATGTACATCAAAAGCATGCACGGGGCAACATCACAAGAGAATACAAAACCAGGAAGAGCCAAGATAGACAAGGACAGATTCCTCATGTCTAGAGGGACATTTTCCTCACCCACAAACTCCAGATTCCTGTAGTTCTCCAACATCACGGCCGTGTATAAAGCCCTCTGCACAGGGTCCAGGCATTTCCACTCTGCCAATGAGAATTCTATAGCCACATCCCTGAAAGTCAAGCGTCCCTAAAATGAAAAACACATTTCCACAAAACATGGAGGACTGAGTTATCACCTTCACATGAAATGAGAAAAGAGAAAATGAGTATTGATTTGATCCAAGACTGTGTTCTGACAAATCCACATTAAGGTATTTTTGAAAAATTTTTCTGTATAGTTGCGTTTTATTGTACTTTTTCATGATAGATTTAAAAATCCCCTAAGTCACTGCGGAAGTCTCAGTTTTATGGACAATATAAAAAATATATGGCCTGGCACAGTGGCTCACACCTAAAATCCCCGCACTTTGGGAGGCCAAGGCAGGTGGATCGTCTGAGCTCGGGAGTTTGAGACCACCCAGGGCAACATGATGAAACTCCGTATCTACTAAAAATACAAAAAAAAAAAAAAAAAAAAAAAAAAAACCTAGGTGTGGTGGTGCACACCTCTAGTCCCAGTTACTTGGGAGGCTGAGGCAGAAGAATAACTTGATAACCAGTGGCAAAGTTTGCAGTGAGCCAAGATCATGCCACTGCACTTCAGCTTGGGCTGCAGAGTAAGACTCCATCTCAAAAAAAAAAAATATATATATATATATATATATACACACACACACACACACACATCTATATATACACATATAGATATGTGTGTATGTGTATCTCTCTCTATATATAATAAATCCAGGCATGTTGGCTCACACCTGTAATCCCATCACTTTGGGAGACTAAGGTGAATGGATCACTCAAGGTCAGGAGTTCGAGACCAACCTCTCCAACACGACGAAACTCCGTATCTACTAAAAATTCAAAAACTGGCTGGGAATGGTGGTGGGGTGCCTGTAATCCCAGCGATTCAGGAAGCTGAGTAAAGAAAATTGCTTGAACTCTGGAAGCGGAGGTTACCCTAAGCCAAGATCACACCACTGCAATCCCGCCTGGGCAACAGTGTGAGATTCCTTCTAAACAAACAAAAGAAAAAGTACATATATTGCAAATGATGTTTTCTATATAAGCCCTGGGCTTGGCCGCACGTGGTAGGTCACGCCTGTAATCCCAGCACTTTGGAAGGCTGAGGCAGGTGGATCATAAGGTCAAGAAATAGAGACCATTCTGGCCAACATGGTGAAATCTCGTCTCTACTAAAAATACAAAAATTAGCTGGGCGTGGTCGCGTGCCTGCAGTCCCAGCTATTCGGGAGGCTGAGGCAGGAGAAGCGCTTGAACATGAAAGGCAGAGGTTGCAGTGAGCCGAGATCATGCCACTGCACTCCAGCCTGGGCTGGACCATCTCAAAAAAATGAGAGCAAGACCAACTCAAAAATAATAATTTTTTTTTTTTTAAAAGGCCGAGTGCGGTGGCTCATGGCTGTAATCTCAGCACTTTGAAAGGCTGAAATGGGTGGATAACCTGAGGTTGGGAGTTCCAGACCAGCCTGATCAACAGGGACAAATCCTGTCTCTAGTAAAAATACAAAATTAGCTGGGAATGGTGGCGCATGCCTATAATCCCAGCTACTTGGGAGACTGAGGCAGGAAGATCACTTGAACCTGGGAGGTGGAAGTTGCAGTGAGCTGAAATCGTGCCATTGCACTCCAGCCTGGGCAACAAGAATGAAACTCCATCTAAAAACAACAACAACAATAACAACAAAAAGAAACGAAACAAAACTGTGAAGGACTCACGTGTCTTCATTCAGAGAAAGTTCCAAGGAAGATTTAAAAGGCAAGCTATCTTGTTTTCTACCTTGGAAACATGAAAATTTTCAGAACTTGCAGGACAAAATACCATGACAAAACATTCATCAGGCTGGAAGCGGGACTCACACCTGAAATCCCAGCACTTTGGGAGGCCGTGGCGGGAGGATTAATTGAGGCCAAGAGTACGAGACCAGCCTGGCCAACATGGGGAAACCCCACCTGTACTAATAATACAGCAATTAGCCAGGAGTGTAGCACGTGTCTGTAACTGCAGCTACTCAGTTGGTTGAAGCCTAAGACTCATTTGAACCTGAGAGCCAGAGGTTGCAATGTGCCACTGTACTCCAGGCGGATGACAGAGTGAGACCTTGTCTCAAAAAACATGCAAAAAAAAAAAAAAAAAAAACATCAAATAATTTTTTCTAAAGTCTCATAACGATGTATGAATACAATAAAGGATTGCACTGACTTGTCACAGAACCTTCAACAGTGATTCCCCATTGAGTCATGGGGACGGATGGAAGGTTGGACAGGATAGGGGATGCGTAAGTGCACTTTTCTTTGGACTTTTACTACACAACACATATATACAGTGTGTGGTGTTTAAAACAAAAGAATCATTTAATAATAATGGGTAGAAAAAGAATGGCTCCATCCTCTCTAACGACATAAGTTGTGCTCTTATGTCACAGCAAACTTATAATCATTTTTACCTCAAATGCTTGCTTCATCAGAGTCCGTGCAAAAAAACCCACAAAAAACAAAAAACAACAACAAAAAAAACAGTCTCTGTGGGGTCAAAGTGCTGAGAATGATTTAAAGAATCCCCTGCATTTAGATATTTACATTGATTTTATAATTTGAAGTCAATGACGGAATAAAGCGAACTCTGTCACTGACATTTATCTCCACTTTCGATTCTATTCCAAGCCATTGAAAGTGCAGAGGCCTGCTGGGCTTTCTCACACCTATAATCCCAGCAATTTGGGAGGCTCAGGTGGGAGGATCACTGGAGGCCAGGAGTTCAAGGCTACAGTGAGCTATGACTGTGCCACTGCACTCCAGCCTGGACAACATAGCAAGTCCCCAACTCTAAATAATAAAAAATAAAAGAATTAGCCATGCATGGTGGCGCATGCCTGTCATCCTAGCTCCTTGGGAGTCTAATGTGGGGATCACTTGAGCCCAGGAATTCGAGGCTGCTGTGAACTAGAATTGTGCCATTGCACTCCAAACTAGGCCCGAGAGTGACACCCTGTCTCCTAAAACAAAAGGTTTGGAGTCAGAGACATATTGACTCACTAGTGTAGCTTCAAATGCATTACAAAATCAGACACAAAATATCTCCCCTAGTTTGTCTCCTTTTCCAGAATTTACCAGATACCAGCGCACATTAATGTATGACTTTCATATACAGTTTCTCTTATCTGGTCCAGAAAGAGCTAAATGTGCACCCAGATGTGGCCGCTGAACAATCCCTGCCGCCCAACATCACTGACAGCACGGGGTCCACAGCCCATCTCCATCCATGTCTGGTGTGAGCCCTTCCCAGGACCATGCCCAGGGGAGCCTCTTCCCAAGCTCATTCACTAGGTTATAGGAGATGGAATTTAAGTGAAGATGACAAGGACTGAGAAAAAGCATGGGTGAGTGCCAGCAAACGTGTGAGGCAGGACACTTCAGACTCACAGAAGACTGGCTACCACAATACCTGGCATTTCAGAAAGGAAACAGACAGCAGAATCCACCGAGGAATATCACTCACCTGAGGAAGAGCCATCCCTGGATCCTTTTCTTTGCTCTTCTTGGTGGCTTCCTCATGTAACATGAGTCTTTGGAAATCCTGTGTGTGAAAAAACATCAGAGATTTAATATTTAGAAACCATTCACTCCTTTCCTGTGACAAAACACACACATGGGGGAGACCTCACCCGGGAGAAAGATGGTCCTCTGCTACCCACTGCACCAGAGGTCATGCAGAGATAAGAACGTCCCACAGCAAGACCTACAAGGGTAATTTTGACCTGTTTTCAGATCTTGCTCCCCTCCTGGAATAGTCCACACACACACACGCTGCAGCAGGGCACAGATCTCCAGGGCACAGATCTGGCCCTAACCAAACCCCACACAGAGCACAGCCCCCTCACCTCCCTGTGGATCACAGGCTGATCTCAGCTCTCAACATGGAGGAAACTGCCTTGATGTTTAATGCTGGACACAGACAAGGACCCCAGCACCACTGTAAGTATTATTGAGTGTGGGTCCCATCCTATGACAATAGCAATCTTTGATAAAACAGCATACCTGAAATCCCAGCACTTTGGGAGGCCAATGAGACTGGATCCTTTGAGCCCTGGGGTTGGAGACCAGCCTGAGCAACATGGTGAAAGCCCGTCTCTATCAAGAACACAAAAATCAGCGTGGTGTGGTGGTGCGTGGCTGTGGTCCCAGCTACTCTGGAGGCTGAGGTAGGAAGACCACTACTTCTCCTGTTGCCCTCCTCCCTCCCCCTTGCCTAGTTCACAAGACAGGAGAAAAGGGAGAAAGCAAAAAGTTAGAAACAGAAGATAGCCAGATGGCCTTGGCGCCACCACCTGGCCCTGGTGGTTAAAAATAAAAATAATAATATCAACCCCTGACCTAAACTACTTATGTTATATGTAAATTCCAGACATTGTATCAAGAAGCACTGCAAAACTTTCTGTTCTGTTCTGTTCTGTTAGCTGATGCATGTAGTCCCTAGTCATGTACCCCACTTGCTTGATCTATCATGACCCTTTCACGTGGACCCCTTAGAGTTGCAAGCCCTTAAAAGAAGTCCTTCTTCCATGACTTGTCCTCCCTCTGCCTGGAGAAAGTCTTTTTCTTCTTTAGAATAACTAGGTACGAGGTCAGGTGCTTGAGGGAGCAGGGGGGCTGTGACTGGTGCGCAGTAGGGGGTGGCTGTTGCTTTTAGAGCTTCTGAGTCAGCTCTGGAGTTCCCTAAGGCAACCGAGGTGGAAGCTCGCTGGTGTCCTCTGCAGTGCATGACTAAGGTAACCGAGGTGGAAGAAGGAAGGATTCTGCTACCAAATAGGAGAGTAGCTGTGCCACAGCTGCTAGGAGCCGCAGTTGTACTGGGGGTGCATGAAACCACCCATCTAGGTCAGGAGTCACTTGAAAAGTTGTTAGGCTGATACTTCTACATCTAGCATTTGTCAGCCCTTGCCAAAACCATGGCGCAGCAGTGTGTTACCTGCCGACAGCACAATGCGAGGCAGGGTTCAGCCGTTCTGGCGGCATACAAGCTCATGAAGCAGCCCCCTTTGAAGATCTCCAGGTGGAATTCCCAGAAATGCCAAAGTGTAGAAGTAACAAGTATTTACTAGTTCTCGTGTGTATCTACTCTAGGTAGGTGGAGGCTTTTCCCACACAAACTGAGAAAGCTTGTGAAGTAACCCGTGTGCTTCTTCGAGACTTTATTCCTAGATTTGGACTGCCCTTATGAATTGGCTCAGATAACAGGCCGGCATTTGTGGCTGACTTAGTACAGAAGACGGCAAAGGTATTAAAGATCACATGGAAACTGCATGCCGCCTACCAACCTCAGAGTTCTGGAAAGGTGGAGCGGATAAATCGGACTATCAAAGATAGCTTAAGGAAAGTGTGTCAGGAAACAGGATTAAAATAGATACAGGTTCTCCCTATGGTATTAAGATTAGGTGTACTCCAAGAGAACAGGATATTCCCCCTATGAAATATTATATCATAGACCCCCTCCCATACTACAGGGACTCCCGGGCACTCCCCGAGTTAGGTGAAATTGAGTTACAGAGATGGTTACAGGCCTTAGGAAAAATTATACAAATGATTTCAGTCTAGGTAAATGACAGATGCCCCGTTAGCTTATTCTCCCCAGTTCACTCTTTTTCCCCAGGTGATCGAGTGTGGATCAAGGACTGCAATGTAGCCCCTTTGCACCCACAGTGGAAAAGACCCCAGACCGTCATCCTGACCACACCCACTGCCATGAAGGTAGAAGGATCCCAGCCTGGATCCACCACTGCTGTGTAAAACCCGCAGCTGAAACCTGGGAGGCAAGACCAAGCCCACATAACCCCTGAAAGTGACCCTGAAGACGACGACAAGCCCTGCTCCAGTCACACCCGGAAGCTGACCGGTCTACACACGGCCGGAGCATGAGGAGGCTCATCACGGGACTCATTTTTCTTAAATTTTAGACTTGTATACTAAAGGCTTCAACTGACCTTCCTCAAACTAAGGACTGTTTCCAGTGTATTCATCAAGTCACTCAGATAGGACAGCAAATTAAAACAATCTTTCTGTTCTATAGTTATTATGAATGTACAGGAATGTTAAAAGGAACTTATTTGTACAATGCTATTCAGTACAAGGTATGTAGCCCAGGAAATGACCAACCTGATATGTGTTATAACCCATCAAGCCCGCTGCAACCACCATTTTTCAAATAAGATTAAGAACTGGTCCTTTCCTAGGTGATACAAGTAAAATAATAACTAGAACAGAAGAAAAAAGAATCCCCAAACAAGAAACTTTAAATTTGATGCTTGTGCAGCCATTAATAGTAACAAGCTAAGATTAAGATGTGGATCTCTTAACTAAGAAAGGAGCTACACAGTAGAAAATAAATACGTTTGTCATGATGCAGAGGTCTGTGAAAATTGTGCCTATTGGCCATGTGTTATTTAGGGTACTTAGAAAAGGACAAAAAAGACCCGGTTCACCTTCAAAAAGAAGCCAACCTCTCCTGTGCTACCGGTCACTGTAACCCACTAGAACTAATAAGCACTAATCTCCTACACTCCCATTAGAAAACAAGAGAACGTGTAACCCTGAGGATCAACAGGACAAGGCTAAACCCCCAAGCTGCCATTTTAGTCCGAGGGGAGGTCCACATGCGCTCTCCCAAACCAGTGTTTCAAGCCTTTTATAATGAGCCAAATCTGCCAGCACCAGAGCTTCCAAAAAAAAAAGGGAAGGAACTTGTTTCTGTACTTAGCAGAAAATGTAGCTCATTCCCTCACTGTTACTTCTTGTTATGTATGTGGAGGAGCCACTGTCAGAGACAGATGGCCTTAGGAAGCCCGAGAGTTGGTGCCCACTGATCCAGTTCCTGACACAATTCCAGTTCAGAAAGCCCAAACTAGCAACTTCTAGGTCCTATAAACCTCAATTATTAGACAGTACTATGTAGCTAAGGAAAGAAAAAACTTCACCACCCCTGTAAGAAAGCTCAATTGTCTAGGACAGAAGTTGTACAACAGCACAACAAGGCCAGTCACTTGGTGAGGCTTAAATCGTACTGAAAAGGGCCCATTAAGTACATTTTCTAAATTACAGACTGCCTGGGCTCATCCAGAATTTCACTGAGACTGGACGGCCCGCGCTGGACCATACTGGATACGTAGGCACAGAGACCATCTCCAATAACAAAGAAGAAAAGGAAACACCTGGGTCCTGGCTCTGGCAATCTAAGGCCAATTACCGTAAACTTTGCAAAACTAGACCAAAGGTAAAAACCCCGTCTCCCCACCCGGAGTAACAAAGGAACAAAGGCTACTCTCCTGTAGCCCTCCCATTTCCACCACGTCTCAGATGGAAAGCGAGAGAGCCCAGGAGTGGCCACGGCCAAGCACGGCCACCCCTCCATCTGCATAGGGCACCCATCTGCTCTGGCCTCAGGCCAATTCACCTCAGCATTTCATTGGCCAAGGGCCAGATCCTTCATCCAGATAAGGGGTAGCCCATAGGGACCTCAAAAGAAATATTTTAATCCCCCAAAAAGTTGTAAACGCTCGCTCGGGCCTACTCCCACCGTGTGGAGTGCTTTCCTGACCCCCGGCACTGGGGCTGCAGCGCCGCGCTCCAGGGGCCGAGGAGAGCGAGACTGGGGGGCGCTCTGGAGCAGGGCGAGAATCCAGCTCGCGGGTGAGGACTTGAAACAGCGCGAGGCGGGAGGACGAGTCAGGAACGGTTTTGCAAAGGGAAGTTTGGCGACAGGAGGTGTCTGCACAGCCCCACTGCAGAAAGACCGGGGACGGGACCAGCCTCAGGGCGACTTTAAACTCAAAAGGAGGCGACTCACCGACTCCCACCCGGACGTCTCAATTTGCTCTGGGTTAAGAAACAGGAGTCGGTCTGTGGGGACCCCACGTCGCGGGTATAGCAGCGCCAAGAGAACTGGGAAGCGCAGACGCGATGGTTCAACCTTCAGACCACGCCATCCGCTTCCGGGTCTGTGCCAATCAGCGCAGGACCGAAGCCAAACCTGGGCTAGTCCCGCGAAGAGGTGGGCGGGGCCTGGGCGAGGCCGCGAAGGGACGCGAGGAGGTGGGCGGGGCACAAATAGACTGAGGCTTGACTTCATGGAGGAGACCATTAGCAATGTGGATGCTGAAAGTACAAGCGGAAGAAGGAAGCTTCACAGAACTTAGTGTGAAGAAACAAAAGAGAAAACCTCCTCTCCCCTGGCAGCCCCCATGCTCGCCTCGTCTACACCCCTGCATTTCCCTCAGGCTGCCTGGGATCATGCGGTACAGCCGGCTAGAGCGTAACTTCTGTATCAGGGAAACTGTTTGTACAGCAAATTGGGTGGCCGGACTTGAAGAGGTGGCTCTCACGTAACGTATATTTAAAAACCACCAGACTAAAGCACGCTGGAGGAGTTCAACCTGAGTTTCCAGATCACTCTTTATATCTTCATGGCTTCCAGCCACCATCCACGAGGCAGCCTGGAGGCTTCCACCCACTGCGTTTTAGGGACCAGGTCCTGGGGAGACAGGGACGGTCTCCTGAGACTGAAATCCCACCCTCAGAGCCTTCTGATCTTTCTGGATTCAGGAGGGTTTCTTCCCAAGGTGAAAAGGGGAGGAGGCGGGTTAGGGAAGCATTGTCTTCACCCTCTCCTTCACCTCTCCCTCCAGTGTTTCCTAACCTCCACACCATGTTTGACTTAACCACACAGGGTCTGCCCACCCCTATATCCAGCCTCACAGGGGACTTAGAGCATGACTCTCTCCAAGGGTGGGACCCAGCCAGGAGCAGTGGTTGAAACTCACCAGGAGATTCCAATGTGCAACCAAATTGAGAGTCAGTTTATTTTCGTGCTTATCCCACTTTAACCCACCTGTGAAACACCTGGGGTTGTTATTCAGCTGCAGATACTGATTCAGCAGGGGCAGCCTGTGCCTGAGGGTCTGTGTTTCTCAGAAGCTACAGGTCTGTGGGCACCCAGTCCTCTTTGTTCAAGTAAATGAAACGTGATGATTGAAATGCAAGGAAATTGGCCTGAGGTGAAAAGGAAAACTCAAAACACCTGTAAGACATGTCATGGTTCAACGAATTTTATTCATATGGAAAGAAATTAACCAAACAGAATTTTACAATGACTTTTAATAACAAAAGTTCCAAGGCTAGTAGAATACATCCTTAGAAGTGAAATTCATTTAAAAACTTGAAGTTACTCTATTGACTACTTGTGACATAATAATAATAATAGTAAGATACATTTTATCATGTGCCACTCGTGATATGCTTTGCATAAGTTATTGAATCCACTGAATCACTCCAACATTGAGAATATTGGTACCTCAACTTCACACGTGCACTAGCTGAGATGCCCTCCCTATCACAGTGGAAATCAGAGTCTAGGTAGCTTCATAAAACAAATGGAGTATTTCTCTTGTCTGATATCCTGGAAAAATGTATATGGTATAAAAAAGAACAGTTTCTTAAATGTTTGAATTCACTGGTTAAAAAAACCCACATTCTTCCAAGAAAAACAAATTCCCCATTTTTCCAAGGCTAAGTGTTTCTCTCTACAACTCTCCTTCACAGTCAAATATTCTTAAGTCAGTAGATACTGAGGTTTTCCACTACCGTCGAAGGGCCCTTTGCCCAGAATTACTCAAATTTCAGTCGTTGGCTCCCTCCCTCAGATGAGTTTCAAAGCTTTCTATTGACACTAGTGGAACATTGTTTGCTTATGTTGACTCAGTTTCTCATATAATTATATGTAATTGAAAAAGAAAAGTATAGGACACTTTCATAAGCCCCATTTTAATGCAGGTTAAATTTACATAATGTAAATAGGCAGGGTTTCTTGATCCCCGATGGTATCTGGGGTCCATGTTTGAACAGGTACTGCCGCCAGGGAAGTGCTGAGCCCGCACAGGGCTGCTTCCTGCCTCTCCGCTTCTCAGCCTTTCAGCCACTTCCAAGTCACATGCGCTTGAAGCCGGGTCTTCTTGCCTTGGGGGCCTCAGTCACTGTCACTGTCCTCTGAGGAGGAAGTGACCCGAAGGTCCTCATAGAGGACACTCCTTGAGACCTGGGGACACCGCCCCTCAGGCTCCCTTGAGACGTGAGGGCTCTGAGCAGAAGCAGAGTTCTCAGGAGGGTGGGATGTGGGAGGCGTTCTGAAGCTGGGGCTCTCCTGTCCCTCGTGCCCTCTCATGAAGGTGACACTGCCGGGCCTCCCTGGAACGTGAATGGGTGGTCCAGGCTGGAGGACGGGGCAGCCCTGGGCTGGGCCCAGGAAAGGTGAGCTGGGTAGCGGCTGGAGGTTGACTCTGGGCTGCAGGGTTGCTGTCTTGGTGGCTGCTGTCTCTGTGGTCGGCTTGGGTGCCTGTCTGGATCCAAGTCCAGTTGCCGTGAAGGGAGGCTGGAGTGTCCGCACAGTGCCCACATCCGGGAACTGAGTTCTCAGTGCGGGGCTTGGGAAGGAACTGAGTCTTGCTTTCTTTGTGGGGTTCTGGACGGTCTGGGTGGGGACGGCGGCAGGCTGCTTTCCTGGCGTCTGGGTTCTGGAGTCCTGGCCACACTTTCGTCTGACTTGCTGTGGTCCGGGCTTTGCATCTGCATCGGGACGTTTGATTTCTGCCTGGGATTTAAGGCCGGGACCCAGCGCGGACGCCTTCATGGCAGGCTGGGGGGCACCGTGGGAGGACACGTCAGCCCTGTTGGCTGGCGGCCTGGCACTGAGAGTGCGGTTCTGGTGGGAGCTCTTCAGAACAGGGAGCAGGGAGGCAGTAATGTCCCCGCCATGTCCCTTGGTGGGTCCACAGGTGCTCAGTTCAGCTCGATCATTGTGACCCGAAGGGCAGAGTAATCTCATCCCAGGTATGTAGACAGGCGGTGGACCTGTGGACACAGGGCGCAGGGCAGATCTCTTCTTGGTGCCGTGGACAGGCAGAGGCACTGTAGGATGCTGCAGGAGAAAGCACCCCACGTGAGACAGCTCAGCAGTAGAATTTCCAAACTCTCTGAAGCAGGGAACTCACATGTGCAACCACATCACAACAGAAGCTGTGTGAATACGAGAAGCAAGCTAGGACAGACTGACATGAGAAACAGAGGAGAATAACATGCACTGGGATTGCATCTAAATCAGGATCAAATATAGGGAAGACCCTACAAAAGAGATAGGACATAGGAAATTAAATGTCACAGAAAAGGATGTACACATGGTCACTGAATAGATGCAGAATTGTCACTTCAGGAATAGTGTTGGGGAAAGATGGCCTACCATTCTGTTTGCTGGGACTATCACATATGAAAATTAAAACTGTCTTTATGTTGTCTGTTGTTAATATCAAGGGAATATCGATTCCCCCACACAACGTGGAGACTGGAAATGGCACAGCTCCTTTTGAAAGCAGATGTAAGAACATGTATAAAAATGAAGGAGACACCTTATCTGCAGCCCGTACCCCGAAAACATCTGATCAGTCACTCCCCACGGGCACTGAAATGCGCCCAGCAGCATCTGCTGGCCAACTTGTAAATAAAGGCACAGAAACCAACTTTCAAACAAAGAAGCTGAGGCCGGGCGCGGTGGCTCACGCCTGTAATCCCAGCACTTTGGGAGGCCGAGGTGGGCGGATCACAAGGTCAGGAGATGGAGACCATCCTGGCTAACATGGTGAAACCCCGTCTCTACTAAAAATACAAAAAATTAGCCGGGGGTGGTGGCTCATGCCTGTAGTCCCAGCTACTTTGAAGACTGAGGCAGCAGAATGGCGTGAACCCGGGAGGTGGAACTTGCAGTCTTGCAGTGAGCCGAGATGGTGCCACTGCACTCCAGCCTGGGCAACCGAGTGAGACTCCATCTCAAAAAAAAAAAAAAAGAAAAGAAAAAAAGAAGAAGAAGAAGCTGGAAACTGGAGTATGCGAAGTCCTCGGGTAGCGCAGTTCTCCTGCAGGGCAGCCCAGGTTTAAACATGATCCCCACCCGTGAGGGGCACAGAAGTGAAGGAATCAGGGGAGCCAGAGGAGAAACAGAGGAGGGGCCGGAGAATGCTCACCCGGAAGAAACTGGCTTCCACTGTCTCCTTCCAGGCTCCCTCTGTTTTCTCTTGGGGACTCCTGGGAAATGTCTGCGTCAGAGCTTTGCTCTGCTGCTGCTGGGGCCTGTGGAAGAAATCACGTTCACTGTCCGGACCCGCCTGATCCTCCTGCCCACACCAGTGACTGGGAACCAAGCGCCCTCCCGGAACCCAGCCCAGCCCTTGCTTTGGATGAAGGAGACATTCAGGCCTCTATGAACTTTGCCAGGACAGCCCCTTCTCTCATCTCAGAGGTAGCCCCGCTTACAGGAAGCTCCCCCTACTTGCCCGGCCATGGCCCCAGGTCCCTAAGTTCATTCAGACCCTGGTGCTGCTCTGCCTACCACAGGCAACATCCCCAGGTCTCCCACAGCCCCTGCCCTCTGGAGACTCTCAGCGCTGGAATAAGCTCGGAGTGTGGACCCTGGGAGGCAGCGGCCCCTGCCCACCTGCTTTTGGAGCTTTCCTGTGTGTGCCTAGAGAAGGCTGCACAGAAAGAGTAGGGGAGACACCAGCTCCTGAGGCACTGACCTCATGGCTAGTCCTTGACCCTGCAAAATCCTTACCTTGGACCTTGCTCCTCTTTTCTGTCATTCCTCATAAAGGGCCCTGGAGCCTGGGGTAGCTGGGGCTTTGCTGGTTGCAGGTTCTCCTTCTCCTTGTGTGAGCCCAGGGGCTGCAGAGGAAGGGCCCCACTCCACGTCTTAATAGGGCACGTCTTGCTCCTGGCTGAGTGCCCAAAGGCCCCGCAGTTCTTGCATTTCACCTGCAGGTGGAGGAGGACAGAGAGCAGCCAGTCAACAGCAATCACAGGCACCTGCGAAGGTTCACGCACGACCTGGGGGTTGGAGATGGATTATTTTAGGAGGGGGACATAGGCCCACGGGCTGTTGGTTGCCAGGAAACTCAAGATATTATCGTCCTCCCCAGAGCCCATTTAACAGGGATCCCAGGAGGAAGGACGCGCGTGTCTGAGAGTGAAGATAATGAACCAGTGTTGAGGACTCGGCAAACACCGGGCTGGACGTGACACTGGACAGAGAATGAGACTGCGCCTCAGAGACTCCGAATGGGCCAGTCTGCCAGGGAGGAGAGCACTGACCTGTCGGCCCGAGTCCATGGGAACCCCCAAGTCATAAACACGGTTCCCGTGTTCAAGCCCACACTCTGGTGTCCACTGGTTACCAACATTTTCAAGCCCCCACTGACCCTGGACTCCTCCTCCTCTGCTGGTGTCCTCTGCCCCACGGGTCTCCTCTGCTGCTTCTGTGGGTTCTTGGCTGTGGGGGGCCTCTGAGCCTGGTGACGGACAGGATGACCTGCCATCTGTGGCAGGTCCTTGAGCTTCTGATCAGTCCTCTTTATTAATTGATTGTTGGATTTCCTAATCATAAGAAAGAGAGAGAACATTACACAGACACCAGACAAAAGTCCCTCCTACCCTTATTTACCCAAGTGGGGATGGAGGGACGCACTGGCCACTGAGTCACACCCACTGTAACTTGGTCCTCTCTGAACCCAGGTGCCAGTTGTGCTATTTTGTGACTCTCTCCCAGCCTGGCCTACTCCCAGAACAGGACACAGATTTTATAAACCAAAGGCTGCTTGATTTCTAGAGGGAGAAGTGAGATTTGCAGCCTTGCATAAAAGTTTTCTGGGCTCTGAATTTGTGTGCAGTCAGTGCCTCAGAGCTGAAACCCTCTGACAATATTAATCAAAGCCAAGAGATGAATAGCTAACAACTAGTGATTTTTATTCCAGCTAGTTCCAGAAAACCCGCTATTTTCATAGAATAGCTTCTCACTCAGAAAACCTACCAGAAGCTCAAAGCTTTGCAAAGCTTTCATATTCAACCTATGGACACTCGTGACGTTCACATGAGACCCCTGTGACCACACGCCACTCTTCACACAGAGGCAGGCACAAAGCCAAGCCAGGACCAGCCCTCTGAGGATCCTGCGACGCTGACACGTATGTGCATATTCACGGCAGGCATCGCACACATCACAGCCCATGTCATGGGGGGACATGCAAGATGGAAGCCTCTAGGTATGTTCAGCAGAAACCTTGAGCCCACACTGTGCTTGGGGAGTCCCCCAGGCCGTCCCATCCTTACTCCCTAATACTTGTCTTACCTCTCCTCTTGGTATCCACATCTTTGTGAAATTGTGGGGGGCCGGCCCACTAAAGCCTGGCATTTTTCATTTGAGACACAGCGGACGGTCGGATCCTCTCCTGGCTTCAGAGGAAATCGCAGAAGAACCTCCACAGAGGCAAGAACAACCCATTTCTCTGTCATCAAGTCAATCTAATGCCGAGAAAGGAGAATGGAGAGGCAACCTGAGCTCTGCAGGCAGGAGGAAGGCTTGGCAGAGGAGAGGAGGAACTCCCAACTTCCTCAGACTTTAAAGGGAATGCTAGACAGTGTCATATTTCTTGGTTTCTTTTTTTTAAGAAGTCATTATATGAAAAAGATACTTGTACGTGCGTGTTTACAGCAGCAGAATTCGCAATTGCAAAAATACGGAACCAGCCCAAATACCCATCAATCAACTGGTGGATAAAGGAACTGTGATGTGTATACACACACGATGGAATACTACTCAGCCATAAAAGGAAGAAATTAAAGGCTTTCGCAGCCACCTGGATGGGATTGGAGACTATATTCTCTGTGAATAAGTCAGGAATGCAAAACCAAACTCCTTATGTTCTCACACATGCACGGGAGCTAAGCTATGAGGATGCAAGGCCATCTCACAGTTCTTTACTCCAGAGCCGGTGAGGAGTTTGCTGGTGACCTTCAAGTGGCACCGAGAGTGACAGCCCAGGGTATCGGGAAGAGCTGCTGTTCCCAGGTGGGAACTAAGGGGCGGTGGCATTGGCATTTTCCCGTGTCCCTGAGAGGAATTGCAAATCGATTTTAACGGGTTAGTGCCCACGTTTGGAGGTTGTGAAACCCTGACTATGACCCGATCCTGGGCGGGGAGCCTGCTTCAGCCGTCCCCCTAGGCTTGGACTCCCCGCATTCCACCTGCCTCCCAGGTGACCCCGCAGCTCCCGCACTCACATCTCTTTGTGGGATCCCACACTGCTTTAAGAACTGCTTCCCCCGTTCCATGGAGAGAGTGTTGGGGTCCATCACTGCTGGTCCTGCCCGAGGGATTCTGTTTCCCTGTGGAGGGAAGAAAACAAGACGCTGATTCTTTCCTACCCCTGGAATCTCCCAGGGGCAGGATGCAGTCAGCCTCATCTCTCTGCTGTGCCCACCGTGTCCCTAGGAGTAAACTCACACCTTCTGTCATTCAAACTACGCGGGTGCAACCTTCCTCTGTCAGTGACGTGACAGCAATATGAATGAGAAAAGCAGGTGATCTATTAAAAGAATTGTTCGCTGGACTTAGCATGTTTGATATGCATGCAAGGCAGGTCCCTCCTCTAGGGACTCTCATGGTATACCATCAAACATCTGGAAAAAACTGATCATGGAATTGGCCTCAAAGAAAATTTAATATATTAGAAAACTGGATATCTTATCAATCTGTAGTCCGTTTGCCAAAATTAGATATACCTACATTTTATATTATATAAGGATGTTTTAAACTATGAAGCACATTGTCTGAAATTTCTGCAATCAAAGTCCTTAAGACCAAATAAGATATTCAAGTGGAAATCAGAAAGTGCAAAGAAAATACAGGTAAAGCCCTTTCATGTCCAAACTGATGAGCAGTGGAAAACCTGGGTTCAGGGGAAATGTCTTTGTCTAAATGACCACAGTGCTAGGGCAACAGAAGCAGAGGAGAGTGAGGGCGACACCATTTATAAATCAACTCCATCTGAAAACTAGCAAGGCACAGTCCTGGCCAGTCACCACCCAGGTCCTAAGACGTTTGCGGCTGAGGAAGCAGCATAGCAATGCTTGCAAGACAGACTCCTATGAAAGCAAAATGTCCAGATGCCCCATATTCAAAGTTAGATGCCTTCAAGATAATGATAGCTATGCTTTCCTGACTCACACGCTACAATGTCAAGGAGAGTTTTCTTTAAGTCAACAGAATACTAAACGTTGTCATGCTGTCAGCCCACCGCATGTAGACACGGCTTAGTGAAATCTTCACATGGAAAAGACCTCTATATCAGAACAACTTAAAAAAAAAGACGGTGCATTTTCCGGTCACATTCTGAGGTCGCCCTACTCTGGAATGTAGTAGCTTTCAGTAAACTCCCTCTTCTCACTGTTCTCTGCAACTCGCACGGAATTTCTTCCTGTGTGAGTACAAAGAGCCCTCTCCTGGGATCTCAATCGGGCCTTTTTTTTTTTTTTTTTTTTTTTTTTTGTCACAACATGATTGAAAAAAGATAAAATTTGGGGGAAGTGCTCAGGTCTATAGAGACGGAACAACATGAGATTACAAAAGTGAAAAGATGGAAATGGTCAATCAAACAATAAGTTGGAGCAGATGAAAAAATAAATGGAATACGACAGGAAAACGTGCTCTTTATTTGAAAGCAGTAGTAGGATACATTACCACGGGTTACCACAGAAAGATAATAAAATTCATCTTCATAGATCATATTAGGAAAAAAAGAAGACAACACTGCCATGAAAATACCAAAAAAAAAAAAAAAGTGATCAGGGAATGCTACATTGGGGGCAAACACATTAGAAAATCTAGAATAAAATGTGCTTTCCTCTTCAAAATCCAAATCACCAAAATTGAGAGGTAAAGAAACATTTTTAACTACATATTTAAGTAGAACCATTCTTTATTCCACCATTATAGATTGGGTGCTCGCAGCCTAAGTCTTTCTTGGCTTACTCTATGGGCAGAGGCTCAGGGCCCTGAATTTTTACCAGCTCCTAGCAAAGGCCAATGAGTGTACTGATATAAAAGACAAGTGAAGAAATCTCTTATTTAAAAACCGTCTGTCCGAGGCACCAAGTCTCCATAACTGCTCATCCGGCACCCACACAATTCAGGGTGCTGGGTGAGCATTCCTTGCAATCGTTGACCTTCGTATGATCACTAAAATTTTGTTTTTAATTTTTTTATTTTGTTTTTTGTTTCTCTTCTTTTTGTTTTTTTAATACATATTTTTTCGATCATTACAATTTCTGAAACGTTTTTTGAATCAGGCTCCATCTTAAGAAATACTATTAAGCAATTAAGTAATCTTTACCTCAACATCTAAAACCACCCACCACAGAGGTTTCTCACTCTTCTGTTTCTCCTGTTGGAATAAACCAAGGCCCAAAGTAGTAATGGACAACCTGTTGTCTTCCTTCCCTCCAGGAGCCACTCAGGTAAGTGGACCCTCGGCGAACTCTACTCCTCACAGTGGGGCTTCCACGATGAAGGGAGCAAAGACCACTGAGGGGAAGATCCGTTCTCCTGCTGGCATTTATACTGCCCCAGAGCCCCGCAGTCACTCCCCCTGGCTAACCTAATCGTGACGTAATCACATCTCATCTAATTACCTCTCCCTCTTTCTCCATTTCTTATTCTGTTCCTAGCACTTTCATTTTATCACACGTGTACATCCAAAACAAATAACATAATTTGCTGTTTGCCCTTCCCATCATTTTAAATTTTAACCTAGAACCATATATTTTGAACAACATACACTATTTTCTGCATGTTTAAAATGTTCATACATAAGCCCAGGCTATCTCATTCTGTGTCTCTAAAGGGGATGGGCAGCTCAGTCTCCCATGGCAGGGAGCTCAGTGGAAACCAGGACTGGAGATTCTGGCCTCTGTGGGGCCAAGGATAAGTGAGGTCTAAGAACAGCCTGGCTCACTGTGAGTCCGGGAATGGACTAGAGTATGCAGTGTGGCTGTGGGGGATGGGTCACCCAAACTCTCCATGTATCCGTGGAATTTTTAAAAGCCCACCTCAGACGGGGAGAACTGCAAGAAGCCAAGTGTCAGTGCCAGGGACAGCTCCTGGAAAGAGTCAGTGGCTCTTGCTTTTAATCTCTGATGGGAGCAGGAAGGCAAGCACGGCTCCAGGGTGTGGACGGGAGCTCAGCAACTCACCAGGATTTAAAGATCCTGAGGTCTAGGCAATACTTGGGGTTTGGGGATGGAGTGTAGACTCGCCTCTCTGCAGAGATGAGATGGGAGTTGATATAGTTTGGATGTGTGTCCCCGCCCGAATCTCCTGTGGAACTGTCATCCCCAATGTTTGACCTGGGGCCTGGTGGGAGATGATTGGATCATGGGGACGCTTTTCTCATGAATGGTTTAGGCTCCTCCCCTGTGGTTGTGTCCTTGCCAGAGTGAGTGAGTTCTCATGAGATCTGGGCATTTAACAGTGTCCAGCACCTGCCTCCCCACTCTCTTGTCCCTGCTTTTGCCATGTGAAATGCCTAATCCCTCTTTGCCTTCTGCCTTGAGTAAAAGCTCCCTGAGGCCTCCCTAGACTAAGATGCTGCAATATTTCCCATGCAGCCTGCAGAACCTTCCCATACAGCCTCCAGAACCATGAGCTCATTCTCTTTTCTTTATATATGACCCAGCCTCAGGTATTTCTCTATAGCAATGCAAGGAAGGGCCTAATAAAGGAGTGTTCCCAAGAATTCTCACAGAGATATCAGGGTGTGGGTCTCTCTGTCCTATTCGGGTGGGTTTCTCACCCACAGGCTTCCTGAACCTCTCCTGTGACAAAGGACAGAAGAAGAGGTCGCCCTTTCTACATTTCAAGGTCCTTCTGCCCGTGGGTGCAGTGGTGGTGTGGGGAAAGGAATATGAAGTTAAAAGATATATTCTCAAAATTCACATGGGATTTTCCAAGATAATCTCATCTGAGGAAGATGCTCTGGGAATGAGGAAGAGCAAGAGAAGGATGAGGAGATAGGAATGGCATGTTCTCCAGTAAATGTCCTGTCCTGGGTTAATTGCTGTGTTCTCTCTTTCTCTGAAAACATCATGGTTTTGTTTGTTTGTTTGTTTGCCATCAATAAGAAATTCACTTGCTTTCAAAAAATCCAAAGGCTCATATCATCCAGAAAACTGAAACAGGTTAAATTACCACTTTTATGAAGCAGAACTGCTAAAACTTCTTCCCTGAAACGTCTTTTCTTGCATTAATCCTTTTACCTCCCCTGTGTTTATCTTAAAAATTCATGCACAGTGAGAAAAGAGGAATAATTTTTTAAGATCTGTGGCACCAGATGATGACCGTAGTTCGTAATAAGGCATACTATAAACCTACACAATTAATAAGAGAGTGAATTTCAAATGTTCTTGACAAAAAAGTGACAATTATGTCAATAATGGATATGTGAAACTGATTGACCTCACAATTCCACAACATATACATCTATCAAAGCATCACAATGTACTCCATAAATATGTACAATTGTTATTTGTCAATTAAGTTTACGTTTTAAAAAGTCACATACCCTTTTAAAAGAAAAAACTACCTGTAGCTTATTTCTCTACCCAATTCCTCCACCCTCAAGTGTATACTATGTTCTTTTTGACCCCATGCAAAAATAAAATCTTAGGTTAAGTACTTTCAATGATGGAAAAAAGAGATTTTTTCTTAGAAAGCGATGTTTCCAATCATACTGCATTCTTTTTATTGCAAATGTGTAATAGATTCAAAAAGTTTTGGGGTGCCTACTATTTATATTTAGTTAATTTATTTTTAAATTGACAAATAGTAATAGTGCATACTCATGCATTCTTTTCAACGATAAAATATTATTGATTTCTTTACCCAGTTCTTCCTCCCACAATCATATACTACATATTGTCGGACCCCATGCAAAAATAAAATCTCATGTTCAGCATTATCAATTACCGGATAAAAGTGTTTTTGCAGGCAAAGATATTTCCAATTATAGTGGATTGTTTTTTATTGCAAATATTTAATAGATTCAAATAGGTTTCCAAGGTGTCTACTACTTATGTGTATATTTAATTTATTTTTAATTGACAAATAGTTCTTGTGCATACTCACAGGGTAGGTGGCGACCTTAGAATAGGTTTAGCGTAATGATCAGATTAGGGCGATTAGCATGTCCATCATGTCAAGCCTGCTTCATGTCTGTGTGTTGGGGACATTCACTCTCCTCCCTCTAGCTACTGGAAACCTTACGTTATTGTTAGCGATAGCCATCCTGCAGTGCCATGGAGCACAACACAGTGGGTTCCTAGGTGCGCTCTCCAGCCTGGGCGCGCTGGGGGCGTCTCGTGGCAGGACTGAGCCACGTGGGCGTGGACTGCACGGGGTCAGTGACTTCAAAAGCCTCACCCAGATCCTCTGCGCTTACCGCCTGCAAAGCACCGTCAGCTCTGCTCTGGAAGGGCGTGTCTGCTTAGATGTCCCCAGCAATTTCTTGCACAGGCGCTGGAAGGGAAGTTTGCAAATGAGGAGTTCAGTGGATTTCTTTCTTTTCTTTTCTTTCTTTTTCTTTCTTTCTTTCTTTCTTTCTTTCTTTCTTTCTTTCTTTCTTTCTTTCTTTCTTTCTTTCTCTTTCCTTCTTTCTTTTCTCTCTCTCTTCTTCCTTTCTTTCTTTCTTTTTTTCTTTCTTTCCTCTCTCTCTCTCTCTCTCTCTCTCTCTCTCTCTCTTTCTTCTTTTGAGACGGAGTCTCGCTCTGTCGCCCAGGCTGGAGAGCAGTGGCGCGATCTCGGCTCACTGCAAGCTCCTCCTCCCGGGTTCACGCCATTCTCCTGCCTCAGCCTCCCAAATAGCTGGGACTACAGGCACCCGCCACCACGCCCGGCTAATTTTTTTGTATATTTAGTAGAGACGGGGTTTCACTGTGTTAGCCAGGATGGTCTCGGATCTCCTGACCTCGTGATCCGCCCGCCTCGGCCTCCTAAAGTGCTGGGATTACAGGCGTGAGCCACCGCGCCAGGCGAGTTCAGTGGATTTCTAACCAAGTCCCATTTCACGGAGAGCGCAGTCCTGCGGGGACCAGGAGGTTCCTTCCCGCTCCGGGAGAGAGCGCTCCTGCCGGGCGTTGGTAGCTGCGGCTTCCTGGCTGCTTCCCAGCGTGGATTTGCACCCTGTCGATTTCCTGCGGGTGGGGGGGTGCACGACCATGGTTGGAATCCTTGTTTACCCGTCTTCTCCTTGGGCTGGAATTCCCAGAGCTGGAGGCAGTGCAGCCACGGCTGCGAACTCAACACCAGCACGTTTTTAGAACTGGAACCCCCTTTCTTTTTTCTTTTCTTTTTTTTTTTTTTTGAGACAGAGTCTCGCTCTGTCGCCCAGGCTGGAGGGCAGTGTGGAGATCTCGGCTCACTGCAAGCTCCGTCTCCCGGGTTCAGGCCATTCTCCTGCCTCAGCCTCCCGAGTAACTGGGACTACAGGTGCCCGCCACCTCGCCCAGCTAGTTTTTTGTATTTTTTGGTAGAGACGGGGTTTCACCGGGTTAGCCAGGATGGTCTCGATCTCCTGACCTCGTGATCCGCCCGTCTCGGCCTCCCAAAGTGCTGGGATTACAGGCTTGAGCCACCGCGCCCGGCCGGAACCCCCTTTCTTTACCTCTGATGTTCATTCCTGAGTTTTTAAAAACTACTGTTTTAAAAAACATTTATTCCAAGTGGTGGGCTTACTGGAAAAGCAGATAGATGTCGATAATGTTTTGTGATTTTATGCATTCATGTGTGAAACGCATTTAGAGTGATAATCCAGTGTGCAGTAAATGTTAAAAAACTTTGTCTTTTTCATTCCAATTCGAAACCCTTATTTTAAAAAATTTCTTGACTCCAAAGTCATGCATTGACTATTTCGTCAGCACTTCTGTTCCTCGGGCTGGAGAAGCACATTGGAAAATGAATGAGTGTGCTTTCAGCGCTATCTGCATTTCTAGAACAGCATTTTTTTGTATATGCATGTAGGTTACAGACAGGGCGATTTTGGGCGGGACCTCGTGCAGCGCATGCGCTGTGGGAAGTGTTGGCCTAAGGGCTGCAGGTCTGGGCCTGTGTCTTCCACTCATGTGCGGGTGTGCGCGAGAAGCGCCGTTAAAGACAGAACTCATGTTGTTAACTCGTCTCTCTCATCCCCCCAATCTGAGCTTCCCAGATTCCTCAGGTCCCGCAATGCCCGAGTTGATGCGCTGAAAGAGCAAAGAGATCAAAAAATGAAAGGCGGGAGAACCGCGCCGCACATTAGTTGGGATACTAGGTTTTACAGTCGTTGGCGAAGGCAATTTAGCAATTATCCAACTATAGAAATAACGTGCAATCACGGTGGAGCAGGAATACATGTGTCAGAGCCACCCAATAATCGGCAAGTTCGCACATCAGCGTGTTCAGCCACCTACACTCCCTGGTGCGTTTCACAGCAGGAGACAGACAAGCACATGCGACTCTGTACCGGGTAAACAGGAGCGATTCAGTAACATGCTTCATTCATACGCACCAGGAAATAGGATGCAGTGTTTCCGAGAAGGAGGTATAAAAACATCTTCCACACTCATCACTGACTGGGTGAAGCAATACCAACAAGTCCAACATGAACAGATTTATATGAGTTTTGAGGGAAGACAAAATGCCTTAATAATGTATACGTGTGCCGGGCGCGGTGGCTCACGCCTGTAATCCCAACACTTTGGGAGGTCGAGACGGGTGGATCACGAGGTCAGGAGATCCAGACCATCCTGGCTAACACGGTGAAACCCCGCCTCTACTAAAAACAAAAAATAAGCCAGGCGTGGTGGCGGGCGCCTGTAGTCCCAGCTACTGGGGAGGCTGAGGCAGGAGAATGGCGTGAACGCGGGAGGCGGAGCTTGCAGTGAGCTGAGATCTCCACACTGCACTCCAGCCCGGGCAACAGAGCAAGACTCTGTCTCAAAATAATAATAATAATAATAATGTATATGTGTATGTATGTATACAAATAGACGTACGTGTATGTCCATCTATACAAACATATGTGTGTCTACATATTTATCTGTATTTGTATCTATGTCTACCTATATAGATCTATGTCTCTATAACTCTACATTTAGATATAGATATGAAGATACAGATCTATATCTGTCTATATATAAGATCTTCATACATGTATCTATATATAGAGATATATAGACATGTATTTATAGAGATATCAATGTATAAAGGAGGATACATCTCAAACTGATAACAATTGTTATGCCTGGGATCAGCCTTGTGTCTTCGCTGGGGTTATTTATAGCTTATTTTATTTAACTGTTTAAACAATTTGTCATTAAATTTGATCCTGTACTTATCAGTTTCCCATGACTCCACCATTACATGAACTCAGTGCCTTACAGTACTTATCAGTTTCCCATGACTCCACCATTACATGAACTCAGTGCCTTACAGTACTTATCAGTTTCCCATGACTCCACCATTACATGAACTCAGTGCCTTACAACAGCACCTGTTTATTTTCTCCCCATAGGTCAGAAGCCCACAGTGCTTGGCTGTGTCCTCCGCTCACGGTCTCACAAGGTGCGAATCTCGGGATCAGCTGCCTGGGCTTTTCTCTGCAAGCTTGGGAGAGAATCTGCTTCCACGATCATTTAGGTGGCTGACAAATCCCCTTTTCGTCTCATGATTTCCACCTGCCTATCCTCTTCAGCGCCAGCAGCAGCCTGTGAAATCCCCCTCTTCCCTCCAAGCCATGACTTCCTCTTCCCTGGTGTCTCTAACTTCTTTGTCTGCTTTAAGAGCTCACCTGATTACGTTAGACTCGCCTGGATCATCCAGGATAATCTCCCGAATTCATTTCAGCTGATTGTTAATTACACCCACAAAGTCTCTTTTGCCTACGTGGAACTTAATCACACGATAACATCAGGGATTGGAGAACCAACCAGTGCATTTTCTTTTTTCTTTTTTTTTTTTTTTTTTGAGACGGAGTCTCGCTCTGTAGCCCGGGCTGGAGTGCAGTGGCCGGATCTCAGCTCACTGCAAGCTCCGCCTCCAGGGTTCACGCCATTCTCCTGCCTCAGCCTCCCGAGTAGCTGGGACTACAGGCGCCTGCCACCTCGCCCGGCTAGTTTTTTGTATTTTTTAGTAGAGACGGGGTTTCACGGTGTTCGCCAGGATGGTCTCGATCTCCTGACCTCGTGATCCACCCGTCTCGGCCTCCCAAAGTGCTGGGATTACAGGCTTGAGCCACCGCGCCCGGCCTAGTGCATTTTCTTGATGATAAAATATTATTGAAAAAATATTATCAATGTAGCAACAAAATGATTACCACTCTTTACCTCTTGCGATGGTTTCCAGTGAAAGAAAAGCAAAAGGAAAGAGTGCTCAAATGTTGAATTCTGTATTTTATTTTCTTAATATGCTATATTTTAATGGCATATGAATAATATGCTATTAATATGCGTGTGCTATATTTTGGGAATACCACAATAAATAAAAGGAGCTCATCCTTTTGAACTTGGGACACAAAATAAACTCAAGACATCCACAGAGCCAGGAAGGGGCCTTCTGACAACTCTTTCTATCACCGAGCACCAGGTGCCAGGAAACAGCCTCTCTTGCCGGACCCACTGCAGTCACATTCTGTACCTGGTGTCCCAAAGGGGAAGAGAAAATGCTGTGGCATGTTGCACATCCCAGATATTCCCTGTGGCCCTCTATGGCATGTTAACTTTTAAGTGTTCTCGGGGGTGTTTTACAGAATCATAATCTGCTCTTCATGAACTGAAACTAGAGTCTATCCATGACTCAGTGAGTCCACTGTAAATGAGAGAGATGATGAATGGAGAATGAATTAGTGACCTCCAATCTTCCCCAGTGCCTTCCATCACACCAGCCTCCATCTAGTTCCTCTCTCCTCCTTCATCTCCCCTGCAGCCTCCCTCTCACCACCAAGTATGTTTTATTGATGTATAGTATACATAAATTAACATTCACGCTTTTTAGATGTTCCACTCTTTAAGTTTTGACAAATATATACCACCACAACGTGAGTATAGAGATTTTCCATTACTCCAAAGATTCTCTCCTGATTCTTTGAAATAAATGTTTCACCCTACACACTATGGGAACCTGGGATTGGATTCCTGTCCCTATATCTTCATCTTTTTCAGACTGTCATATAAATGAAATTATATGGTACATAAGTCATTTAATTGTGGTTAAAAAACATAAAATTTACCATCTTAACCATTTTTAATAGTTTGTTAATAAATATATTTACATTGTTGTGCAACAGATCCCTAGAAGTTTTTATCTTGCAAAACTGAAACTCTTCTACCCATTAAACAATTCCCTCTCTCTCAGCCCCTGGTCACCAGCCTTCTATTTTGTGCACCTATGAACCTGCCTGTTTTGGACACCTCATGTAAGTAGAATCATGCAATACTTGTCTTCTTGTGATGGCTTATTTCAGTTAGCATACTGTCCTCAAGGTTTAAGGATGTTGTAGCATGGTGTGTGGGAACCTCCTTCCTTTTTTTACCTTTTTTTTTTTTTTTGAGACAGAGTCTTGCTCTGTTGTCCAGGCTGGAGTGCAATGGTGTGATCTCAGCTCACTGCAACCTCTGCCTCCCGGGTTCAAACAATTCTTGTGCCTCAGCCTCCCAAGTAGCTGGGATTACAGGCATGTGCCACCAAACCTGGTTAATTTTTTTATTTTTAGTAGAGATAAGGTTTCACCATGTTGGCCAGGCAGGTCTCAAACTCCTGACCTCAGGTGATCTGCCCACCTCAGTCTCCCAAAGTGCTGGGATTACAGGCATGAGCCACCACGCCTGGCCTAGAAGTTACTTCCTTGTTAAGGCTGACAATATTCCATTGTACATATAATACAACATTAGGTTTATCCATTCATCCATCAATGAACATTTGGGTTGCCTCCAGATTTAGGGTATTGTGAATAAGGCAGCTATGAACATGGGTGTGAATACATAACATTTTGAAACTGAGTTCTTTCAGCCAGTTGAATGCCTTTGATATTCAACCATGAGGTTGTGCATTTCACGCGTTCATTCATGTTTATTGCTGAATGTTGTCCATTCTATGAATGTGCCACGGCTTGTTTATTCATCTATCCATTGCTGGACATTGTCCGGTCATTTCCAGCTTTGGAGATTATGCTGTAATGCTATAAACGAACCACATAGATGTGGTTGTGGTGATGCAGCATTTTTATTTTTATGTTTAAACATTTAAGATAGTCTGAGGGTTGTACCTTTTGGAATTCTCTTTTGATTAAATTTAACCTTTAACTTAAAATTTTAGATTCCATTTGAAAGGAGATTACAGAGTTTTACAAAACTCATTAGAATGTACAAAAAACAAAACACTGGAGGACTACTAATATATCATGAAACCCCACAATTCTCACCAAAGTTGTAGTACTAAACATCTGTCCAAAGAAGAAAATAGTGATGCTGTTGAATTAGTTCCACATGAGCATAACAGCTCCCTTACCCGTCTTCATCCCTGATACAGGGAAGGGATAGAAATCATGGATCAGTGAGAAGGATAAAGAGGGAGTGGCTTTGGGTATTTGCCTAACAACAGATCTCAGCTTGGGGATAGGGGTAATGCAAATATATGTCATGTCAGATAAATATTAGTTACTGCTCGTATTGCCTAGCAAACCAGGAAATTTATGATCCCCTGTGAAGATTTTTATCCCACAAAGTGAATTTTCAAAAGCAAAAAGGAAAAATGTGTTTTCTCAAGGCACTTTTAAATTCTCCTTGTCCAACAAGAGTTACAAAGAAGTACAGAGGGATGACTTTGAGCTCTGCTCTTTGTCCCGTACCTGTGAAGATAAGCTATCAATTTACATTGTCTGGGTGAGATTCAACAGAATTGTTTTAGGGTAAAGGTTTGGGGGTCCACAAGGAATTTCCCTGTGAGTAAATTGTGAGGGGGGTTATGTAGCACTTTTTATTTTATTTTATTTTATTTTGCTTTTTGAGACACAGTCTCACACTGTCGCCCAGGCTGGAGTGCAGTGGCACGATCTTGGCTCAACGCAAGCTCCACCTCCCCGGTTCACGCCATTCTCCTGCCTCAGCCTCCTGAGTAGCTGGGACTACAGGCGCCCGCCACCACACCGGGCTAATTTTTTGTATTTTTAGTAGAGACGGGGTTTCACCGTGTTAGCCAGGATGGTCTCGATCTCCTGACCTCGTGATCTGCTTGCCTCGATCTCCCAAAGGGCCGAGATTACAGGCGTGAGCCACCGCTCCTGGCCACCACTTTTTAAACAATCTTTGTAGCTATCTTATTTAGGAAAAATTGGGAGGCAGGTTTGCCTGATGCCGTTCCCAGCCTGACGTTTCCTTTCCCTTTGGCTTAGTGAGTTTGGGGTCCCAAGATTTATTTTTCTTCCCCACCGTAATACTTGATAAATAGAAACAGGTACAGAGAAGCAACAGGGAAAAGTTAGACTGATCTCTTTGGCATTAGATTAGAGTCAAGGACAATAGTATGAACACATATTTAGCTATAGAAAGTTAAAGCCCATAACCCCTGGACCAGTCTACCCAGGAGAAAAAAAGTACGTGGTTAGATAAATACAGAAAAATTATTAACATGTGTGTAAACATATTTCCTAGGTCTGCCTGCTGAGAAGGCCAATTAGCAATGATACCCCAGCAGCAATGGGAACACCCAGCACCCACATCTTGATTTCTGATGTCATTCTCTAATAAAAGGCTCCTTGGAGAAGCTGCTGAGTCCAAGGCACGGGTAGGGAAAATTCAAGATGAGCCTGGGAGATCGTGTAGTGGCAAAAAGCAAGAGTAAGGAAGTGCTCCAAAAACAGAGCCGACCTAAAAGGGTGCCTGCATTCTGTCCCTGGTTCTTTGCAATTAATTCAGTTATGACACTACCGGGTGTTAACAAGGACTTCACAAGTGAAGGGCTGTAAACTAAAAATAAAATTCTTAATCCCCCAACAGACTGAGCAGACTCCCTCTTGGCCAAGGGGAACCCAGAAAAATGTTAAAATCTGAATTCCCAGACATGATGGGAAGAGAGGTTGAACGGCCATCCTGGGAAGGGAGGTTGAATGGACCTCCTTATACTCCCTCCCTTTTGGAGTTTAGGCACAACTGACCGGCACTGATATTAAAACAGAGATCATGGCCAGGCGCAGCGGCTCATACCTGTAATCCCAGCACTTTGGGAGGTCAAGGCAGGTGGATCACTTGAGGTCAGGAGTTTGAGACCAGCCTGATCAACATGGTGAAACCCTGTCTCTACTAAAAATACAAAAAAAATTAGCTGGGCATGGTGGCGCACACCTGTAATCCCAGCCACTTAGGAGGCTGAGGCAGGAGAATTGCTTCAACCCAAGGGGCAGAGGTTGTAGTGAGCTCAGATCACACCACTACACTCCAGCCCTGATGACAGAGTAAGACTCCATCTTTTTTTTTTTTTTTTAAAAAAAAAAAATATCATAAGACTGAGAGAATGGACTCTTTGTGGTGATAAGATACCAAATTATAAACAAGACCTAAGGCCATGCCAGGCAAAGGTTAAGTCATGCCCTGCAAACCATAAAATGTCATTAAACATGCTTTTAAAAATTAACCCAGTATAATGTGGCTTACTTTCCAACCTGACACCGGTAGAAAATCACACGGAAGGTAGCAGATCCCCTTACCTTAACTTAACCATTCCTAATACTGACTTCAAGTCTTTGGAGCACCTAGAAAAAGCTTAACTTTTCAACCAATTGCCACCTGAAGAATCCCTAAAACCCGTCTATGACTTGTAAGCCTCACTTTGAGATGTCCACCTTTTCAGACTGAACCTATATATACCATTCGTGTATTAATGATTGTTACCTACAATTCTTGTCTCCCTGAAATATGTAAAACCAAACTATAATCTGAACCTGAAAGGCGTACTTTCTCAGGACCTCCTGAGATTGTGTTGCTCTGGGCCATGATCACTCATACTGGCTCAGAATAAACCTTTTTAAAATGTTTTACAGAGTTTGTTCTTTTCTTTTCTCTTCTCTTTCTCTCTTTCTCTCTTTCTCCCTCCCTCCCTCCCCAGCCCCCTCTCTCTTTCTTTCTTTCATTCTTTCTTTCTTTCTTTCTCTTTTTTTTTTTTTTTGAGACGGAGTTTCGCTCTGTTGCCCAGGCTGGAGTGCAGTGGCCGGATCTCAGCTCACTGCAAGCTCCGCCTCCCGGGTTCACGCCATTCTCCTGCCTCAGCCTCCCGAGCAGCTGGGACTACAGGCGCCCACCACCTCGCCCGGCTAGTTTTTTGTATTTTTTTAGTAGAGATGGGGTTTCACCGTGTTAGCCAGGATGGTCTCGATCTCCCGACCTCGTGATCCGCCCGTCTCAGCCTCCCAAAGTGCTGGGATTACAGGCTTGAGCCACCGTGCCCGGCCTCTTTCTCTTTTTGAGACAGGGTCTTGCTCTGTTGCCCAGGCTGGAGTGCAGTGGCATGACCGTAGTTCACTGCAGCCTCTACCTCTGGACTCAAGGGATCCTCCTTCCCCAGCCTCCTAAGTAGTTGCGACCACAGGTGTGCACACAGTGCCTGGCTAATTTATTCATTTTTTTTTTTTTGTAGATATGGGGTCTCCCTTTGTTGCCTCAGCTGGTATTTTTCTCTGTTAATAGGGCAAAGTCCTTCACAGGACTGACTGCCCCACTTCAGATGTCAGCTAAAAGTCTCAGGCAGCCCCAAGCCAAATGCAGCCCTGCTAAGTCAAAGACAAACCTGGGGCTTCCCACAGGTCTTTTAGTTCAATAATTTGCTAGAATGACTCACAGAACACAGGAGAATGCAATACTAACAACTACCATTTTATTATAAAAGCTATCAACAAGGAGCCAGATGAAAAGATACATGAAGTAAGGTCTAGAAGGGCCCAAGTGTAAGAGTTCCTGTCCCTATCAAATCAGCAGGTACCAATTTCTCAGTCCATTGACATGTTTCCCATGCCAGAAAGCTCCCCCAAGCCTTCATGTCTGAATTTTTTATCAGGGTGTAATTACCTAGGCATGGTTGATTAATTCAATGGCCATGAGCTTGAACTCAATCTCTAGCCTCTTCCCTTCCCAGTGATCTGGTGACTGAAAGGTCTTACTTCTAATTACATAGTTGGTCTTTCTGGTGACCAGTCCTCATTTTAAAGCTATGTAGGGACCTGTGCCACGAGTCACCTCATGAGTATGACAAAGGCATTCACCATTCAGGAAATTCAAAAAGATTATGAAGCTCTGGGCCAGTCACGGTGGCTCACACTTGTAATCCCAGCACTTCAGGAGGCTGTGGCAGGCAGATCACTGGAGGTCCAGAGTTTAAGACCAGGCTGGCTAACATGGTGAAACCCCGTCTCTACTAAAGATACAAACATTAGACAGGCGTGGTGCCATGCACCTGTAATCCCAGCTACTTGGGAGGCTGAGGCAGGGGAATTGCTTGAACCCAGGAGGTGGAGGTTGCAGTGAGCCGAGATCATGCCAGGCACTCCAGCCTGGGTGACAGAGCAAAACTGCATCTCAAAAAAAAAAAAAAAAAAGATTTTGAAGCTCTGTAACAGGAACCAGGATGAAGACCAGATATATATTTTTTATTATTCCACACCTGACCAAAGCTGCAAAAACAAGTAACAAAATTAATTCCTTAGCAATGAATTATAAAACAAAATATAAATATCAGTGAGTTCATGTTGATATGAATAAACAATTGAATAAACAAATAAATGAAGGAGAAAAGACATATCTTCCTTACAGAAGGATGGCAAATAATCTGTGGACACCTCCCAGCAGATGAAGGTTAATTCAATATCCCTTGCACACAAATACACATACTCACTTTAAATGTGTAATGGGCTTAGACACTCCCTTCCAAAGATTAGATTGTGGAAAGGAAAACACAGTAACCATATAGTGAAGAAACTTGACAAACACCATCTTAACTGATCAAGATTAACATCACCAGAGATAACTCATCCAAATTGCCTCAGACTGCTGACAGCATATGATGTGATGAGTGTGGTCTTCTTCCCCAAAACCCATGAAACTAGTCTACCCACGAGAAAAACAAAAGACAAATTCAATTTTCATGACATTCTAAAAGTAAAACAGTGCTCTTCAAATGTATCAAGATCATGAAAAACAAAACCACAGAGCAAAACAGGGTGGGCAGGCAAGATGACTAAACATAATGTGACGTCTGGCCAGGTGTGGTGGCTCACGCCTGTAATCCCAGCACTTTGGGAGGCTGAGGTGGGTGGATCGCCTGGGGTCGGGAGTTTGAGACCAGCCTGACCCACATGGAGAAACCCCATCTCTACTAAAAATACAAAATTAGCTGGGCTTGGTGGCGCATGCCTATAATCCCAGCTACTTGGGAGGCTGAGGCAGGAGAATCGCTTGAACCCGAAAGGCAGAGTTTGTGGCGAGCCAAGATCGCGCCATTGCACTCCAGTCTGGGCAACAAGAGCAAAACTCCGTCTCATAAAAATAAATAAATAAAAATATATATAATGTGATGTCCTGGACTGGATCCTGAAAGAGAAAAAAGACTGTGTTAAAACGGGTGAAATATAAATAAAGTCAGTTAAGAGGAATGAACCAACGTTTGTTTCGTAGACTTGACAAATGTTTCATGGCAACACGTTTACATGAGGGATACTGGGTGACAGATATTTCAGAACTCTCTGTGTTATACTTGCAAATTTTCTCCAGATCTAAAATTATTCTAAAATGAAATGTTTAGTTAAAAAAATTACAACCATTTATAATTTACAGAGGATCATATTAAAATATTTCCTATGTTTGAATTAATATCCTTTTTATTTCTTTTGAAGGTGTTCATTTTGCTCCCTTGGTGACTTCAAAATCAATATAATGTTCTGCATTAGGCCAGGCACGGTGGCTCACCCCTGTAATCCCAGCACTTTGGGAGGCCTTGGCGGGCGGATCACTGGAGGTCAGGGGTTCGAGACCAGCCAGGCCAACATGGTGAAACCCTGACTCTACTAAAAATACAAAACTTAGCCAGGCATGGTGGCACACACCTGTAATCCCAGCTACTCAGGAGGCGGAGGCAGGAGAATCACTTGAATCCAGGAGGCAGAGGTTGCCTGCCTCAGTGAGCTGAGATCACGCCACTACACTCCAGCCTGGGTAACAGCGAGACTCTGTCTTAAAAAAAAAAAAAAAAGAAAAGAAAAAAAGTTCTGCATTAAACAAAACAAATTCATGTATTTTGGCTTCAAATTGGTATTCATCTGCTGCTCCAAGGCTGATGGTTTCTTCCAAAAACTTGTCTCCTTAAGTTGGAAATGAAAAAGTCCATACTGAAACCTACTTCTTGCCAATATAGCCAGCTGCTATCAAGGCTTAATCCAGAACAATCTACCTTTTGAATATCTCAAAAATCCATTCAATTTCTTTTTTTTTTTTTTTTTTTTTTTTTTGAGACGGAGTCTTGCTCTGTGCCCCAGGCTGGAGTGCAGTGGCGCGATCTCGGCTCACTGCAAGCTCCGCCTCCCGGGTTCACGCCATTCTCCTGCCTCAGCCTCCCAAGTAGCTGGGACTACAGGCGCCCGCCACCGCGCCCGGCTAATTTTTTGTATTTTTTAGTAGAGACGGGGTTTCACCGTGTCAGCCAGGATGGTCTTGATCTCCTGACCTCATGATCCGCCCGTCTCGGCCTCCCAAAGTGCTGGGATTACAGGCTTGAGCCACCGTGCCCGGCCAATCCATTCAATTTCTTTCCCACCTGCCAAATCCCTATTTACTTGTTGTCTCCTATCTGCACCCTTTGTTTGTTTGTTTTGAGACGGAGTCTCACTCTATCACCCAGGCTGGGGTGCAGTGGTACAGTCTTGACTCACTGCAGCCTCTGTCTCCTGAGTAGCCTGATTGCGGTGACATTGGTGTTCACCATTACGCTATACCATAATAGTCGCCTAGTTGTGTTCTTTATATATCTATTCACATATTTGTATATATACATATATACACACATACAAAGACACACACCTATATATGTATAAACATTTATCATATTCACTTTATAAATTTGGTTTGATAATTTCCTATTTTTGTCAAAGTATTTATTCTACATATCAGTATAACTTCTGAGTGAATATTCATAGGTCTGAATAAATTATCATAAGCACTAAATAATTTTATACGACCCAATGTATTTAATGTGGGTAGATGTTAAGATACCAGCGGAAAAACTCATTTCATTGCCTGCAAAGACTAAAAGTACTATGGCATCCATCACGGAAATTAATGTACAAAATTAGGTAGGTTGTGCACTAAAATACGAGACATGAAATATAAAAGGTGATAAAGTATTTTAGGGTAGAAAACAAATTAATCATTTTAAAGATTATGTAACTATATATTTATTATTTTAAAACAACGAACTGAAACTTGAATTAATATTTGATTTGGGAAACCTATGAAAATATAATAAATATGCAAAATGGAATTTGAAAGTATGAAATCTTGTGCATTCAATACATTGAAAAGAGAAAGAGGCTGGGCGCTGTGACTCACACCTGTAATCCCAGCACTCTGGGAGGCCAAGATGGGTGGATCACAAGGTCAAAGGATCAAGACCATCCTAGCTAATACTGTGAAACCCCATCTCTACTAAAAATACAAAAAAAAAAAAAAAAGAAATTAGCCAGGTGTGGTGGCACGCACCTGTAGTCCCAGCTACTTAGAAGGCTGAGGCAGGAGAATCACTTGAACCCGGGAGGCGGAGGTTGCAGTGAGCCGAGATCACACCACTGCACTCCAGCGTGGGTGACAGAATGAAACTTCGTCTCAAAAAAAAAAAAGAAAAGAAAAAGAAAATAGAGAGAGATGAATAGTGAGCTTTGGAATAATGTTGAAATGTTCATAAAACAGAGAAAATATAACAAGAAACATATGAGCTTTAAAATTGCTTTCTTCTGATGAGATTATATGTAATAATTAGTTTTAAAATTGAAAATTTAAAATTAAGTCCTTAATCGTTTGCTATCTGAAACCCTCTATTATGTTGTTAACTTTTTCTTAAAGAACCTTCCCTAATTTCAGGAAGGAAAACAGTCTCAGCATGATTAACAGACCGCAGACATTCTCAGCAGACACACATTTACTGCCTCTATTAAGCATGACACACCTGTATTACAGAAAAATAATTATAGTTCAGCAATTCCTATTCAGTCACATTGTTTTTGCTATGAATTAGATAATTCAATTAGCTCTGTCATATTCGTTATCCCATGCATAGAGCTTTTTTTTTTTTTTTTTTTTTTGGTATATAAACTATTTATTAACAGACAAGGCCTACAGACTTATTTCTTCTTGGACACACCCACGGTGAGGCCACGGCGGCCAGTGGTCTTGGTGTGCTGGCCTCGGACACGAAGGCCCCAGAAGTGGCACAGCCCTCTATGGGCCCGAATCTTCTTCAGTCACTCCAGGTCTTCACGGAGCTTGTTGTCCAGACCATTGGCTAGGACCTGGCTATATTTTCCATCCTTTACATCCTTCTGTCTGTTCAAGAACCAGTCTGGGATCTTGTACTGGCGTGGATTCTGCATAATGGTGATCACACGTTCCACCTCCTCCTCAGTGAGTTCTCCTGCCGTCTTGGTGAGGTCAATGTCTGCTTTCCTCAACACCACATGAGCATATCTTCGGCCCACACCCTTAATGGCAGTGATGGCAAAGGCTATTTTCCGCCGCCCATCAATGTTGGTGTTGAGTACTCGCAAAATATGCTGGAACTTTTCAGGGATCACTAGAGACATGGCGGCAGCACAAGCGGCGGCGCGTAGGCCTCCTGTGGAAGAGACCTATGCCATGCATAGAGCTTTTACAGAAATAGTTACACCACTTCCTAAAATATCTCTGTGACTTTTGCACACCGTATTAAACAGTGGATTAATTTTGAAATTACAATCCTGAAGCACATTAAAATTCAGACTTTGATAACACTTGGATTAAACACCAAAAACCCCTTCAATGAGAATTTTGTTATATTACATTAGCAGTAGTCACGGTTCAGTTTAGGATTTCAGACCTCCAGTCCCTCTCCACAAGCTCAGCTCATGCCCCAGGCATTATTCCTTCTTCCTATTTAGTTTTGTCCCAGACCAATTTCTACCCCAAAAGAGTTTCTTTTCCAGACATGCACACCTACCCAGATTCCTGATATATTTCCTATGTACAGACTCCTGCTACAGACTATGTCCCTCAGTCAAAAGTAGAAAATACCAGACTCCTTCTTGCTGCCAGGACTGTGAGCTGAGGGTGACGATCTGAACAGTCAAAGCATGTGTGGGAGGGAGGAAGGCAGAGCCTGAAATGTGGCTTTGTGATTCTGTGACCTCATCTCCCCACAAAACTGCAATTAGGATTTCACCTGTAGTGTCAATGCCAGCTTACACTTGGGAAGCTGAGAATAGTTCTGGAAAACTTTTTTAATGCCTAGAATCTATTAGAAGTTTCTAGTGAGCATTTCCAAAGAGACCATTGGAGTGTTTGGGAAAGACTGTTTTCCATTATTTCTTATTAAAAAAAAAAAAAAAAAAAAAAAAAAAGCTATGAAAAGATTTTGTGACTATTATATTCCTAATAAGAAAAAAACATTTTAATTAAGTTCTGAATTTATATATAAAATAGCAGGCCAGGTGCAGTGGCTCACACCTGTCATCCCAGCACTTTGGGAGGATGAGGTGAGTGGATTGCTTGAGGCCAGGAGTTTGAGACCAGCTTTGGCAACACAGTAAAACCCCGTCTCTACCAAAAATACAAAAAATAGTCAGTCTCATAACCTGGTCTCCAAATAAATAAGTAAATAAATAGAACTAAATGTAAAAATAAATTCAAAAAATAAATAGTAATTTAAATATTCAGCATGCCTGAGAAAGGTTTATTTAGAATACAAGACATGCGCCGGGCGCGGTGGCTCAAGCCTGTAATCCCAGCACTTTGGGAGGCCAAGGCGGGTGGATCACGAGGTCAGGAGATCGAGACCATCCTGGCTAACATGGTGAAACCCCGTCTCTACTAAAAATACAAAAAACTAGCCGGGCGTGGTGGCGGGCGCCTGTAGTCTCAGCTACTTGGGAGGCTGAGGCGGGAGAATGGCGTGAACCCGGGAGGCGGAGCTTGCAGTGAGCCGAGATCACGCCACTGCACTCCAGCCTGGGAGACACAGCGAGACTCCGTCTCAAAAAAAAAAAAAAAAAAAAAAAAAATACAAGACATGCAAATAAGAGAATGTGGTTCAACATGTTTAAAATTAAATAAGAAGACAATATTAACTGGGAAAATAGTTTTTTACCCTTGTAAATTATTTCTCATTAGCAAATTAACTTAGAAATCATACTCTATTAGTTTAATTATTAGTGATTACACATCAGAATATAAGAACAAATAAATTATTAGTGGGTATATATGTATTGGTTAGATACTTGAAATGTATTTTTAATAAAATACTTCAATGAACTTCTTCATTTTCTTACATTTATGTTATTTTGACCATGAGCATGCTATTTCTGCAGGTGATTATGTAGTCTTCCTTAAGATGTCCATTGTTTTACCATAATGCTAATCTTCAGAAGAAAACTGAGGCCCCAAAGTCAAGTGTTCAGATGACTGCAGGGTGACCAACAGTGTGACCACCACCTCCTCAAAGCCAGTGAGCTAGAACCACCCTATTAAGTTGGTCCCAGCTTCGTGACCATCAGAAACTGTAGGATAAGAGAAGACTGTAGGTTTTTAAAAATTATTTTCCTTTAAGTTTGGGGATACATGTACAGAACGTGCAGGTTTGTTACATAGGTATACATGTGCCACGGTGGTTTGCTGCACCCATCAACCTGTCATCCAGGTTTTAAGCCCCACATGCATTAGGTATTTGTCCTAATACTCTTCCTCGCCTTTCCCCTCACCCCCTGACAGGCCCCTGTGTGTGATGTTCTCCTCCCTGTGTACATGTGTTCTCATGTTCAACTCCCACTCATGAGTGAGAACATGTGGTGGTTGATTTTCTGTTCCTGTGTTAATTTGCTGAGAATGATGTTTTCCAGCTTCAACCATGTTCCTGCAAGGACATGAGCTCATATTGTATTTTACGGCTTCATAGTATTCCACGGTGTATAGGTGCCACATTTTCTTTATCCAGTCTATCATTGATAGGCATTTGGGTTGGTTCCAAGTCTTTGCTATTGTAAACAGTGCTGCAACAAACATCCGTGTGCATGTGTCTTTATAGTAGAATGATTTATAACCCTTTGGGTATATATCCAGTAATGGAATTGCTGGGTCAAATGGTGTTTCTGGTTCTAGATCCTTGAGCAATCGCCACACTGTCTTCCACAGTGGTTGAACTAATTTACACTCCCACCAACAGTGTAAAAGCGTTCCTGTTTCTCCACATCCTCACCAGCATCTGTTGTTATAAGAAGATTGTAATTTTTTTTTTTTTTTTTTTTTGAGACGGAGTCTTGCTCTGTCGCCCAGGCTGGAGTGCAGTGGCCGGATCTCAGCTCACTGCAAGCTCCGCCTCCTGGGTTCCCGCCATTCTCCTGCCTCAGCCTCCCGAGTAGCTGGGACTACAGGCACCCGCCACCTCGCCCAGCTAGTTTTTTTGTGCTTTTTAGTAGAGACGGGGTTTCACTGTGTTAGCCAGGATGGTCTCAATCTCCTGACCTCGTGATCCTCCCATCTCGGCCTCCCAAAGTGCTGGGATTACAGGCTTGAGCCACCGTGCCTGGCCGAAGATTGTAATTTTAAGCCACTCAGCTTTGGGGTAATTTTTTATGCAGAAAGATATAACTAGTACAGCCTATGAACCATCAATGCCACTTTTCAGAGACATCCGGATAACACATACACATTCAAAATTCGAGAAGTATGCTGATAGAATTGTACATTCTACCTAATATCTAAAAATGAAGCAATAGGGCCTGGGTACAGTGGCTCACACTTGTAATCCCAGGACTTTGGGAGGCCAAGGAGGGCAGATCACTTCAGGTCAGAAGTTCGTGATCAGCCTGGCCAACATGGTGAAACCCTGTCTCTACTAAAAATACAAAAAATAGCCAGGCATTGTGGCACACGCCTGTAATCCCAGCTACTCGAGAAGCTGAGGCAGGAGGATTGCTTGAACCCAGGAGGTGGATGTCGCAGTGAACTGAGATGGCGTCACTGCTGGGTGACAGAGCGAGACTCTGTCTCAAAAAATAAATAAATAAATAGAACAACATTGAAAGTCTAAAATGAGGAAACTATTAAAGTCCGGTACATTCATATTCTTTAAAATTAGAAAATATCCCCAGAAAGTACTTGTGATTAAGAAAATCAATTGGTGGGGTTTAGGTAAAATATTAGTACAGAATTAACAGTGCACTGTGACTATATGTACTATCCTATACCTTAAATACATATTAAATGGTCTGGAAAGATACAGCTCAAACTAATGAAGGGATATGTTGACACAAAACTAGTATGAAACAAGGAATAATCAATGGGAACATATTACTATCCACAGTATTTACTTATTGTACAAAATTTTTCCCAGTATGAGTTATTAAGCAGAGTGAAAATTTAAAATTTTTCAAGTTTAGGAACACATTTCCTTAAACTTTTAACCCTGGCCATCTCAATTATTTACCAGTATGGAGGGGTCAGGAAAGGAAAACTTTCATTTTCTACTTCTGAATTTTATTTTCTTCACCCCCAAAATTGCAGCATTAGAACATTAAAATACACATCCAGAAATAAATTCCATTTCATCATGAAAAAAAAGTGACATAATCTTGGGGCATGTGCATTTTGAAGCTCTCAGCAGAAAATCAAAGGACAAATGCCTTTCCCATATTTCCTACACTGGGAGCCACGATGTCCTCAAACTTCCCTCCTGACAGCCTTACATGTGGCTATGTCCCCATCTAGGGGAATTAGACTCTCCAACCTACAGTTTATATATTCCACCACCAAGAACTGTGCCATACACTTTAAAAACATTTCTTAAGGCCAGGCGCAGTGGCTCACGCCTGTAATCCCAGAACTTTGGGAGGGCCAGGCAGGTGGATCATGAGGTCGGGAATTCGAGACCAGCCTGACCAATATGGTGAAACCCCATCTCTACTAAAAATACAAAGTTAGCCGGGTGTGGGGGCACATGCCTGTAATCCCAGCTACTCAGGAGGCTAAGGCAAGAGAATCACTTGAATCCGGGAGGGAAAGGTTGCGGTGAGTCGAGAGAGTGCCACTGCACTCCAGCCTGGCAATAGAGTGAGCCTCCGTCTCAAAAAAAAAACGCAAAACGACAACAAAAAATTAGCTGGGCGTGGTGGCGCGCACCTGTAATCCCAACTATTTGGGAGGCTGAGGCAGGAGAATCGCTTGAACCCGATAGGCAGAGGTTGCAGTAGGTGGAGGTTGCAGTGACCAAGATCGTGCCACTGCACTACAGCCTGGCGACAGGGTGAGACTCCATCTCAAAAAAAAAAAAAAAAAAATTTAAATACATATATGGATTTTATATGTAAAATAAATAGAATTTTTATATGTGTATGTTTATATGTAAATAACATATATATGTATTTTTATGCTAAAATACACTCTCATTTTTTCACCCTTCACCTATTATCAGATGTAATTCCCAGTTACGAAAACAGAGACTCAAAGAAGCAGTGGATAGGGCTTGGTTTACTCAGATACCACCATATAGGCTCCTCTTCTCTTGAGGAGCCTCCAGTCAGCAAGTTTCCTCTCCGGGCCCAAGAGAAATCAATTCAGTTGTCCAGGAGCACTGCCAAACACATATTATGTTAAAAATAGTCTTCCGAATAACTGAGAATAAAGACTTTACAAACTAAAGGCCAGGAGCAGTGGCTCACGCCTATAACCCCAGCACTTCGTGAGGCCCAGGTGGGCGGATCACATGAGCTCAGGAGTCCCAGACCAGCCTGGCTAACACGATGAAACCCCGTCTCTACTAAAAATGCAAAAATTAGCCAGGCATGGTGGCATACGCCTGCAGTCCCAGATACTCGGGAGGCTGAGGCAGGAAAATCGCTTGACCCAGGAGGCGTAGGTTGCCGTGAGCCGAGATCGCGCCATTACAATCCAGCCTGGGAAACAGAGAGAGACTCCATCTCAAAATAATAATAAAAATAATAATAACGATATTATATTAGTAATTAATAACTTAGGCAAAACACAAGATACCAACTCTAATAAATCCAGTACTTGGATTTGTAATTTATCTCAAGAAGCGCGCATTAGAATAATAAAGAAAGGAAAATAAATTTATATCGATACAAGCAGAAATTTTTGTTCTTTTAAAGCCAAACCTCAGCTTTCCACCCCCACAGCCCAGGGTCTGACCCCATAAATTCTCTGGAACTCAGCCCACGATGCATCTCTGCCTCCTGGGTGACTGGGGAACAGAAACAAAAATTATATTCCAGTGAAAGTCAATATAAAATTTTACAGTCCGCACAGGCACAAAAATGCATCTCATTCTAGTTTCCATCACCTACGCAGACAACTCCAGCTTTCATTTAATTAAATAAAAATTCTAATCGTCCAGATCTCAGAAGTTCCTGGATCCAAGCGCCCACCTGTTCCGTAGCCCTCTCCCATCCACCAGGTCCCAGCGCTTCTCCCGCTTCATCGCAGGACGCGCCTCCATCGCTCGCAAAAACGTTTCCAAGCAAATCTTTTCCAACTTAAGCTCCCATTCCAATATAAGGGATCTATGGGTCTCTAATTTTTTGCTTAACTAGGCTTCAAAGGACACCAAAGAGATTCAAGGGAATCCAAAAGTGAAGAATCGAGTACTGCTGGACGACGAACAGACCCAAAAAAGTCGCTGGGACGCGCCGAGGTGAGGTCTTGCAGTCCGACCCGTAGGCCCCGCCCCCGCCCCGCCATTGTCCCCGCCCACCGCCATTATCCCCGCCCATCCCGTCTTTGTCCCCGCCCATTCCCGCCATTTGCCCGCCCATTCCCGCCATTTGCCCACCTATCCCCACATTGGTCCGCGCCCTGCCCCTGCCCTTGCCCCTTGCGCCTCACCAGTGCACTCGCGTACGCGCAGGTTCCTGCCGACCCGGAAGCAGATCTCGCGGGGCTACTGTCACTCTCGGGTGAGTGAGTCTCCGTCTTTCGGGTTCAAGCCTGCGCCTTGCGGGCCCCAGGTTCCCACGCTCCGCTGTCGGGTTTTGGGGTCGCCCTGTAGGTTAAAACCCCGAACCTGCTCATTCCTCTCGCGGCGTGGCCCCTAGACGTTCCCAGTCCCGTAGCTTCCAGAGGGTCTGGAGGTCTGCGTCCATTTCGGATTAAAATCGTTCTGAAGTGGGTACTGGCCCGTACTTTTTTGCCTTCGGTCAGTGTGGCTACCGACCGCCCACCGCGTCGTTTCTCTGCTTAAAACTCTTCTCTGACTCCCTCTTCTCTCCTCCTGGTAAAGCCCTCATTCGGGGCGGATACACACCCTTCGCCCTCGTCCAGGGAGAACAGAGGGGAAGCAGAAATGGAGGAGAAAGAGGGAGAAATGCGCGAAATTAGAGAGCAATCAGAAAGAATAGCCGGGACTGAAAAAAAGGATGCTACCAAGATGAGGCCAAACACTGTCAGAGAAGGAGGGGAAGGGAAGCAAAATGAGCAGAAATGGACAGGGAAACGCCGAAATGGGAGAAAGAAAAGGAAAGAAACAGAAGGTGGGAGAGAGAGATTGACGGGGACCCAAATCCAAGTGAGTTTGGAGTTGATTTAATATGGAACATTAAGTTGTGAAGTACTGATGCATGGCTCTATAATTAATTTAAAATTTGTTTCACTGTTTATGCAGAAGAGAATGAACATTGCAAAACTAGGGTGTGAGGTTTCTGCGTTTTCTAATTATTGCATCTGAAGTAACCCTTATTCAGCCAGAGGGTTAACTGACTTAGCTCAGTTGATTCCAGGTTACCCTCTTCCCTTTCTCTCATCTTGAGGAGAGTCAAGAAATGGGAAGAAACTGTGACACCATATGCTGCTTTACCAACAGACATTAACAATATTATTCCCTCCTTTTTTGTGTGTGGCTTGTGTCATTTTCTAAATTTGATGTATATACAACTTGTCTTAAACGTAATTCCAGAATTTATTGGATTAAAAAAAATTTTTTCAAATTATTTTCTCTTAAATGTATCGTTCAGCTTATGAGTTTTAAATGCTTTGTTTTTCTTTTCTTTTCTTTTTTTTGAGACGTAGTGTCACTTTGTCGCCCAGGCTGGAGTGCAGTGGCTCGATCTCGGCTCACTGCAACCTCCGCCTCCAGGGTTCAAGCGATTCTCCTGCCTCAGCCTCCCGAGTGGCTGGGATTATAGGCACGCGCCACCATGCCTGGCGAATTTTTTGTATTTTTAGTAGAGATGGGATTTTCACCTTGTTATCCAGGCTAGTCTCGAACTCCTGACCTCGGGTGATCTGTCTCCGCCTCCTAAAGCTCTGGGGTTACAGGCGTGAGCCACCGCGCCTGGCCTAAATGCTTTCTACTTTTTATCATATATTGGAACTGTTCTTTTATGTCTTGTACCTGATTTCACAGTGTTTCACTCTAAGGGTGTTGATAATCTTTTAGCCCTTAAAATCTGGTTTAACCAGTTAGCTTAATGCAGTTGACCTTGAACAACACCAGTTTGAGCTATGCAGGTCCAACTATACAGGGGATTTTCTTCTACCCCTGTCACTCCTGAGACAGCAAAATGAACCCCTTCTCTTCTCCACTGCAGCCCACACAATATGACCTCGGTGGGGGGATGCGAGGAAGATGAAGAATTGTGATGATCCACTTCCTCTTAGTGAATGGTAAATATATTTTCCCTTCTTTATGATTTTCTTATTAACAGTATCATTTCTCTAACTTACTTTGTTGTAAGAATAAAGTATACAATACATGTAACATACAAAATATGTGTTTATCAATGGTTTATGTTTTCAGTAAGACTTCTGGTCAACAATGGGCTATCAGTAGTTAAGTTTTTGGGGAATCAAAAGTTGTACCTGAATTTTTGACTGGGGGCGGGGGGTGGTTAGTGCCCCTATCACTGGTGTTGGTCAAGGCTCAGCTCTATTCAGTTTCTTTACTCCCTTATGTCATCTGAAAGCCTCCCACTAAGTAGATGTTCCCCCAGGTCCCCTTTGTCCTTTCTCTGCAAGATGTTGAAGAATGGCCTGGATTGGTGTGGAATTTTGTTCCAACAGAGCCCATCTGTTCATAATGAAGAGATTACTCAGCACTAATCTCCACAGCTGACCCCCTTTCATGCTTTCCAAGAGTAATAGCTATTTGTAATTTCATATTTTTGAATATTTTTCTGGAAAAGAGGAATTAAATCCTTGGGATTGATTAAACCCATGGAATAGAAGCTTCTACTCAGGAATGTGAATGGTAATCTGGAAATAAGGATAAACCTTTCCTACTGCCCTATCCAGGCCACCATTTCAGAATTCATTTACAACTGAGTTCTGCTCACTCAACTCAGACCTTTTCCAGGTAACTTGGTGAAATGTCTCCTCTCTCTGAGGCTCAGTGTGCCCACCGGTAACATGGAGATGATGGGTATACCAGAAATTCTGAATCTGAGCCGATGGAACCCCTGAAATGATGTTCAGGATTGAGCATGTGTCTGCATGTGGCAATTTTTTGAGAGAGGGTGCCCAGTTACAGTTAGTCTTAAATGACTCTCAGACCTCCAAAAATGATGGAAACTACTAGGAAAGGGGTGGGGGCATAGGCTTAGAGATAGGAGAGCTGCTTCTCTCAGCTTTTTATACTTTCTCACTATCTCTGCATCAGGAGTAAGTCTTAATTTTATTATGGCATCTCCTGGCGTTAAATCCTTTTATGCTTTCCCTCTGCCTGTAGGACAAATATCTAAACTACGTAGTATGGCTACAGCAGGGATTTCTGGAGCTATGGTGGCTCTTCACCTGTTCCAATTTTAGGCTTTTATTATCCTGCATTGACTGACGGTCTTTGGATGCTGGCTACCCAGGGAGAGGCTGTGAACTTGGACATAGCAGTTTTTCTTGGCTGAGCATCAGGTGGACAGAGGACAATGCAATTGATACAGAATGTTGGGTTTCAGCAAGAAGGGAGAACTTTTTGAAGACATAGGTGGAATAACTCACTTCTTAGTCTCTGTTTAGTTTATTTTTTTCATGAGTTTATTTTCACTCTTGTTGCAGTTGAAAGCTAAGGACCATCTTATTTCTATATCAAGCCTCTTCCTGTGTCTGTGTGTGTAGAGGAAGGGCCTGTATTGATTTTAAGCATTAAACAACATATTTTTGACATACAGACTGATCTTACCTGAGAAAGAAACTCAGAGGAAGAGGAAAGAAAGAAGAGGAGGGAATGGCTCTTTCTCAGGTAAAAGTTATATTCTTGGTTGATTGTTTTGTCCTCTCCTTCCTGAAATGCCATATTTTGGACTTGCTAATTTTATCTGACTCTGAAGTGTCCTGACTAACATGTATATTCACACCCAGGGCTTTGCCTCAATTCCATCTCCACCTAGATTCCATCTCACTGTGACCCAGTAACATGGAACTTTGGAAAAGGCTCCATTTAGATGATTGTTCTGGGAAGGGTTTGATGCCTAGTCATGGATTGGATATGGGGGGCAGGCTCCATGGTGTCAGTGAGGTTGGGTGGTAGTGACTGTTTAGAGACTTCATTTGGATGCCCTTTCAGCTCTTTATAAACCAGGATTAAAGAAGCTGCATATGTAAGTGATATATTAATGTGCACAAATACCTGGAAAACTTTGGAAAAGTAGACTGATGGGGGAAACTTGCTTAGCTTGAGTTTATAATACGTTTGTAGCGAAACAATTGAGTCTGTGTTTCTGGCTGTAAAATATTAATTTGGAATAGAATGGGAAGTTCAGAAGTAGACATTGGGGATAGAGAAGGTAGTCTTTTTTCATAATTGGTTTTAAAATATTAAATCAACATAATTGTCTTAACAGCAGGAGGTTCTTTAAATTCTTCACAGTGCATCCATCTCATGAAGACTCTGCTGTTCATTTAGGAATTCTCATGCAGTGGGTGTTTAGATAAAAATGTCTATAATTTATTATTTTTCTTAATTTAACTTTAAGTCCAGGGGTAGGTTTGTTACATAGCTAAACTTGTGTCATGGGGGTTTGTTGTAAAGATTATTTCATCATCCAGATATTAAACCTAGTACCCATTAGTTATTTTTCCTGATCCTCTCCCGCCTCCCACCCTCCACCCATGATAGACCCCAGTGTGTGTTGTTTCCCTCTATGTGTCCATGTGTTCTCATCATTTAGCTCCCACTTGTGAGAACATGCACCATTTGGTTTTCTATTCCTGTGTTAGTTTGCTAAAGATAATGGGCTCCAGCTGTATCCATGTTCCTGCAGAAGACATCATCTCTTTTTTTTTTTTATGGCTACATAGTATTCCGTGGTGTATGTGTGTGTGTACCACATTTTCTTTATTCAGTCCACCATTGGTCGGCATTTAGGTTGATTCCACGTCTTTGCTGTTGTGAATAGTGCCACAGTGAACATGTGCACGTATGTGTATGTTCGTGCATGCATGATGGGATTGCTGGGTCGAATGGTAGTTCTGTTTTTAGATCTTTGAGGAATCACCACACCGTCTTCCAGGATGGTTGAACTAATTTACCCTCCCACCAACAGTGTGTAAGTGTTCCTTTTTCTCCACAACCTCACCAGCATCTGTTATTTTTTTGACTCATTAGTAATAACCAAAAGGGGCCAGGTGCAGTGGCTCACACCTGTAATCCCAGCACTTTGGGAGGCTGAGGCGGGTGGATCACCTGAGGTCAGGAGTTCAAGACCAGCCTGACCAACATGGTGAAACCCTGTCTCTACTAAAAATGCAAAATTAGCTGGGCATAGTGGCACATGCCTGTCATCCCAGCTACTCGAGAGGCTGCGGCTGGAGAATCACTTGAACCCGGGAGGTGGAGGTTGCAGTGAGCCAAGATTGTGCCATTGCACTTCATCCTAGGCAACAAGAGCAAAACTCCGTCTCAAAAAGATAATAATAATAATTAAAAAATAATAGCCAGCCGGGCACGGTGGCTCACGCCTGTAATCCCAGCACTTTGGGAGGCCAAGGCAGGTGGATCACGAGGTCAGGAGATCAAGACCATCCTAGCTAACATGGTGAAACCCCATCTCTACTAAAAATACAAAAAAATTAGTGGGGCATGGTGGCAGGCGCCTGTAGTCCCAGCTATTCGGGAGGCTGAGGCAGGAGAATGGTGTGAACCAGAGAGGCAGAAGTTGCAGTGAGCCGAGATCGCGCCACTGCACTCCAGCCTGGGTGACAGAGCGAGACTCCATCTCAAAAAAAAAAAAATAATAATAATAATAGCCAAAAGATGGCTATAATGTAGCTAAGACCTATGAGCAGAACTTCCTGTCATCAGAGAGGCAGGAGCAAATTCTGATTATACTACTTGTTGTTAAATACTACATTTCTTTTGTAGTAAGCATCACATGATATATATATATTTTATGATAGAATGTCACACAGTGATGCTTAGGGACTAAGGAGTAAAACATGTTGTCCAGTCCACCATCACTCACTGTCTCCATCAGGAACTATTGTTCATTCTCTTCAATGGAAGAAAAATCATAAAAATCATAACTTAATTTTAGAAAACGTTTAGTGAATATTTTGTTGTGATATTCTGTTTTGCAAATTTGTATATTTGTATACTGTATGTCTTCATTTCGTTTTTAGGCTGGTAAACAGAGATAACTTGAGTTTTTGCTTTCTCATTGGAGCATTCTCTTACTGAAGACACATACAGTTTTTCTCTGTTATAAAGAATCCGCATTGGCTGCTTGGGAGCAGGCCAACTGTACTACAGCTGTGTGAGGATTCCTCCAGGTTGGGCAATTTGAAGCATGATTACTGGCTTAATAATGATGTTTCTGAGGAAGTTCAGACACTGCACTTACTAAAAAATACTTTAAATCAACTATCTTAACCATGCTCAGACAGCTGAAGTAAACGGTGGACAAAGAACTAAAGGAAAGTAGGACAACAGTGTTTCAATGAGTATCAGTAAAGACATAGAAATTATTAAAAAGAAGTGAAATAGAAGTTTTGGAGCTGAAAAGTATAATATGAAAATTTCAGCTATAAAGTTTCAAGAGTAGATTGACAGAATACAGAATTAGCTAACTTAAACTTTAGGTTAATTGAAATTATTTAATCTGAGCAGAAGAAAGTGAAGAAAAATAAAATGTAAGAAAGCTTTGGGACACCATGAAGCATAGGCATGTATGCTTAATAAAAATTTTCGAAGAAAAAGAGAAAGCAAAAGGCAGAAAGAATATTTGAAGAAATAAGAACTGAAACCTCCGAAATATATAAAGAGCATGAATCTGTATACCTAGGAAACTCAGTGAACTTTAATTGTGATAAACTTATAGAGATCCAGAGCAATACACATAATCAAACTGTGGAAGGAAAAAGAATCATGGTAGTAGCAACACAGAAATGATTTGTCATGTACAGTGATCCTCAAAAAGATTAACAGCCAAATTCTCATCAGAAACTATGGAGGCTGGAAATTAGTGGAATGACATATTCAAAGTTTGAAAGGAAGAACTATCCAGCAGGAATTCAATATCAGGCAAATTATCCTTCAGAATTGACAGTGAAATTGAGATCCCCAGATAAACAAGAGCTGAGGGAGTTTGCATTAGTGGACTTACCTGCATGAAATCTTAAACAAAGTCTTTTAGGCTGAAATAAAAGGACACCAGCAGTACCTTAATGCCGTAAGAACAAATTAATACAGGTAAAATACCTACATAGGTATAAATATAAAAGCCAATATTACTGGTTTTTTAAAAACCTTTTTAATATGATTTAAAAGGCATGTATAAAACAATAATTGTAAATCTGTTACTGGCTATAAAATGCATAGAGAAGTAATTTTTGAGGGTATGAAGAGAACCAGCCAGAGCTGTATAGAAACAGAAGTTGTTATGCAATTGAAGCTAACTTAGCATCCATTGAAACTTAATTATTACCAGCTTCTGATGTAAATTTTAATCCCCAGGGCAACCATTAAGAAAATAGCAAAAATGTAAAGAAGGGAACCGAAATGATATACACACACAAACTTATACACACAAGGAAGGAAGTAAGGGAATAATTACAAAACAAAAAAGATAGGCATATAAAAAATAAGTAGCAAAATGGTAAAAGTAGTTCTTTTATCAGTAGTTACTTTTATCTGACTCTGAAGTGGATTAAATTCTCCATTAAAAGGCACTTATTGGAGGAATAATTTTTTAAAACTATGATTTCACTATATGATATTTATAAAAGACATCCTTTAGAGCTAAAGACACAAATAGTCTGGAAAGTATAATAAAGGGATGTGAAAAGGTATTTCATGCAAATATTAAACCTAGCTGGATAGCTATACAGATAGCAGACCAAATAAATTTTAAGTCAAAAATTGATAGGCCGGGCGTGGCGGCTCAAGCCTGTAATCCAAGCACTTTGGGAGGCCAAGGTGGGCGGATCACAAGGTCAGGAGATCAAGACCATCCTGGCTAACCTGGTGAAACCCTATCTCTACTAAAAAATACAAAAAACTAGCCGGGCGATGTGGCAGGTGCCTGTAGTCCCAGCTGCTAGGGAGGCTGAGGCAGGAGAATGGCGTGAACCCGGGAGGCGGAGCTTGCAGTGAGCTGAGATCCGGCCACTGCACTCCTGCCTGGGCGACAGAGCAAGACTCTGTCTCAAAAAAAAAAAAAAAAAAAAAAAAAAAAAAAAAAAAAAAATTGATATCAGAGATGTTGAAGGACGGTAAATATTGGGGTTAATCCATCAAGAACATGTAACCGCTATAAAAAATATGGATCAAATATCAAAGCCCCAAATATTTTGGAGCAAAAATTACAAGGAGATACAGTCCTACTATAATAAAGAATTCAATGCTCTCTTTTTAATAATGGATAGAACAACCATACAGAAGATCAGTAAGGAAATAAAGGGCTTGAACAACACTTTAAACCAAAATTATCTAACCCATGGAACACGGACTGCATGTGGCTCAGGATGGCTTTGAATGTGACACAACACAAATTTGTAAACTTTATTAAAACATGAGATTTTTTTGTATGTGTTTTCTTTTTTTTTTAAAGCTCATCAGCTGTCATTATTGTTAGTGTATTTTATGTGTGGCCCAAGACAATTCTTCTTCCAGTGTGGCCCAGGGAAGCCAAAAGATTGGACACCACTGCTGTAAACTACACTGAACAAGCATGGAAAGAAAACTGCACTCAGTAAAAACAGAATCTGTACTCTTCTCAAATGTACATAGAATATTCTCCAGGATAGACCACATGTCAGGCCACAGAACAAGTCTCAGTACAAAGCTAGAACTCATAAAACTGTGTTCTCACACCACAATCGAGTGAAATTGGAAATCAATAAAAGGAAAACTGAAAAACTCAGTTTTAAATGAATTTTAACTTCCTTATTGAGGTATGATTGACATAAAAAAGCTATACATATGTAATGTATACAATTTAATGAGTTTAGAGATAAGTATACACCTCTGACACCACCACTGCAATCTGTCATAAACATATCCAATGCCTCAAAAAGTTTTTTTCTGCCGTCTTTATTATTTCATATTTTTATAATACAACCTAAGAACTACTGTCTTAACAAATTTTTAAGTATACAATACAGAATTAACTATAAGCACTGTGTTATTCAGTAGATCTCTAGGACTTTTTCATCTTGCATAACTGGTACTAATTACTACCTCACCATTTCCCCACTCTGCACCTAGCAACCACCATTCTATTCTCTGTTTCTATGAGTTTTACTGTTTTCAGTTCCTCATGTAAGTGGAATCATGTATTTGTTCTCCGTGTGGCCTATTTCATTTATATAATATACTCCAGTTTCATTCAGGTAGTCTATGGCAAATAGCAGAATTTCCTTCTTTTTTAAGGCTGAGTAATATTCGTGTGTGTGTGTGCGCGCCACATTTTCTTTATCCAGTCATTCCTTGATGGACATTTAGACATGACTTGGCTATTAAGAATAAAGCTGCAATAAATATGGAAGTCCCTATCTCTCTTCAAGATCGTGATTTTAATTCTTTTGGGTATATATCCAGTAGTGGAATTACTAGATCATAGTCGTTTTACTTTTACTTTTACTTTTATTTTTATTTTTATTTTTTCCTGAGATGGAGTCTTCCTCTGTTGCCCAGGCTGAAATGCAGTGGCATGACCTCGGCTCACTGCAACCTCTGCCTCCCGGTTTCAAGCAATTTTCCTGCCTCAGCCTCCTGAGTAGCTGGGAGTACAGGCGCCCACCACCACACCCAGCTAAATTTTATGTTTTTAGTAGAGATGGGGTTTCACCATGTTGGCCAGGCTGGTCTTGAACTTCTGATCTCGTGATCCGCCCACCTCGGCCTCCCAAAATGCTGGGATTACAGGTGTGAGCTGGTGGCCTATTTTTAGTTTTTGAGGAACCTCCATACTGTTTCCATAGTGGCTGCACTAATTCATATTCTGACCAACATTGTACAACAGTTCCCTTTTCTCCACATCCTGGACATTGCTTGTCGATTTTTTTTTCTTTAATGGTCATCCTGATATATGTGAGATCATATTATGTTGTTGATTTGCATTTTCCTGGTGATTAGTGATATTGAGCACCTTTTCATATACCTAATGGCCATTTTTATGTTCTCTTTGGAAAAAATGTCTGTTCAGCTCTTTTGCCCATTTTTTATTGGGTAATTAGTTTTTTTGGCTCTTGAATTGTAGGAGTTCCTTACATTTTTTGGATATTAACCCCTTCTCAGATACATAGTTTGCAAATATTTTCCCATTCCATAAGTTGCCTTTTCGTTTTGTTGGTTGTTTCTTTTGGTGTGCACAAGTGTTTTGGTTTGATGTAGTCCCACTGGTCTATTTTTGCTTTTCTTGCCTGCGCTTTTGGTGTGATATCCAAGAAATCATTGGCAAGATAATGTCAAGAACATTTTCTCCTGTGTTTTCTTCTAGGAGTTTTACAATTTCAGGTAAAACTAAAGTCAATTTTGAGTTTATTTTTATTTATGGCATAAGATAAGCATCCAGTTTCATTCTTTTGCATTTGATGTACAGATTTCCTAGCACTATTTACTGAAGAGAGTGTCTTTTCTCCATTATGTATTCTTGACACACTTGTCAAAGATCAGTTGATTGTATATGTGTGAGTTTATTGCTGGCTTTGTATTCTAGTCCTTTTGTTTTGTGTCTGTTTCATGCCAGTACCATACTGTTTTGATTACCATACCTTTGTAATACACTTTGTTTTTTTTTTTTTTTTTTTTTTTTTTTTTTTTTTTTTTTTTTTTTTTTTTTTTTTGAGACGGAGTCTCGCTCTGTCGCCCAGGCTGGAGTGCAGTGGCGCGATCTCGGCTCACTGCAAGCTCCGCCTCCCGGGTTCACGCCATTCTCCTGCCTCAGCCTCCCGAGTAGCTGGGACTACAGGGGCCCACAACCGCGCCCGGCTAATTTTTTGTATTTTTAGTAGAGACGGGGTTTCACCGTGGTCTCGATCTCCTGACCTTGTGATCCGCCCGCCTCGGCCTCCCAAAGCGCTGGGATTACAGGCGTGAGCCACCGCGCCCGGCCTTGTAATACACTTTGAAATCAGGAAGTGTGATACTGCCAGCTTTGATATTCTCGCTTAAAATTGCTTTGGCTCTTTTGGGTCTTTATAGTTCTATATGATTTTTTTTTTTTTTTTTTGAGATGGAGTCTCACTGTGTGGCCCAGGCTAGAGTGCAGTGGCGCGATCTTGGCTCACTGCAAGCTCCGCCTCCCAGGTTCACACCATTCTCCTGCCTCAGCCTCCCAAGTAGCTGGGACTACAGGCGCCCACCACCACGCCTGGCTAATTTTTTGTATTTTTTTTTTTTTTTTTTTTTTTTTGAGACGGAGTCTTGCTCTGTCACCCAGGCTGGAGTGCAGTGGCCGGATCTCAGCTCACTGCAAGCTCCGCCTCCCGGGTTTACGCCATTCTCCTGCCTCAGCCTCCCGAGTAGCTGGGACTACAGGCGCCCGCCACCGCGCCCGGCTAGTTTTTTGTATTTTTAGTAGAGACGGGGTTTCACCGTGTTAGCCAGGATGGTCTCGATCTCCTGACCTCGTGATCCGCCCGCCTCGGCCTCCCAAAGTGCTGGGATTACAGGCTTGAGCCACCGCGCCCGGCCATAATTTTTTGTATTTTTTAATAGAGACGGGGTTTCACCGTGTTTTGCCAGGATGGTCTCGATCTCCTGACCTCGTGATCTGCCCGCCTTGGCCTCCCAAAGTGCTTGGATTACAGCGTGAGCCACCGCACCCGGCCATAGTTCTATATGAATTTTAGAATTATTTCTTATATTTTTGTAAAAAGTGCCACTGTGATTTTGATAGGTATTGCATTGACTCTGTAGATTGCTTTGAATAATATGGACATTTTCATAGTATTAATTTCCTAAGTTCTTGAACATAGAATATCTTTCCATTTATTTGTTTTGTCTGCTTTAATTTCCTTCATTAGTATTTTATAGTTTGCAGCATGCAAGTCATTTACCTGTTTGGTTAAGCTTATCTTATGTTAAAGTCACATGGGGAGTGACTGCTTAATGGGTACGGCATTTCTTTTGGAGATGATAAAAATGTTTTTGAACTAGACAGAGGTGGTGGTGTATAACTTTGTGAATGTACTAAATGCCACTGAATTATACTTTAAAATGGCTAATTTTTTTGTTTTATTTTGAGGTGAAGTCTTGCTCTGTCGCCCAGACTGGGGTGCAGTGGCATGATCACTGCTTACTGTAGTCTCCACCTCCCAGGCACAGGTGATCCTCCCACCTCAGCCTCCTGAGTAACGGGGACCACAGGCCCATGCCACTGTGCCCAGCTAATTTTTAAAAATTTTTTGGTAGAGATGGAGTCTCACTTTGTTGCCCAGACTGGTCTCAAACTCCTGAGCTCAAGAGGTCCTCCCGCCTCAGCCTCTCAAAGTGCTGAAATTACAGGTGTGAGCCACTGCACCCAGCCTAAAATAGCTAATTTTATGTTACGTGAATTTCATCTCAATTAAAATAAAATCAGGGATATATAAGTTGCTTACATTAACTCACATAAATCAGTCACATCACTCTGGCCAAGTGAATATTTACACCTCTTTTCTGTCATTTTGTGTGAAAATAAGAAATTTTCCTGTGTCCACTTGGTGAAGTGTGTTTTTATTTCAGGGACTGTTTACATTCAAGGATGTGGCCATAGAATTCTCTCAAGAGGAGTGGGAGTACCTGGACCCTGCCCAGAGGGCCTTGTACAGGGACGTGATGTTGGAGAACTACAGGAACCTGCTCTCTCTGGATGAGGATAATGTCCTTCCAGAAAACGGTAACCACTCTTGTACATCTTTACATTTTTCCTTGTGAGTCTCTTGGGAGCCCCCAATATGCTTGTCTGAATCTGATCCCTGTTCTGAAAGGGGAGATTGAAACTTTTTGATTCAGAGTGGAAATGCTTCATAATGTGGCATATAGACTTTAAACTTCCCCTTTCGTCAGAAGTTCTGCACGTAACCAGGTTTGATGAGTGGTGGTTCCAGAACATCAGTACTTACAAAACCTTATGGAAAACACTTTAAAGTATCTGGTATCATGGGTTTATCCCCGTGCCTTTGAGTCAGTAGTTTTTTCAGAGTCTGCATATTTAAAATAATCCCTAAGCATTCAGAAGAAAGCAGTTAGTTGACTGATTTATTAAATCGTTTTGGGAAATCGTTTTCCAGACCCATCTGTAATATCCTCTCTTCATAGCTGAACAAAGGGCTGGGAATGTATCCAGGAAAAGCACAACACACCATGTTCCTTTTTTCTTTATAAGTTGAAATCTTTCCTGAGCTGAATATTATCTTCATTTTTGGAGCATAGACTATGGAGAGTGAAGTGAAAATAGTGGAAAAGTCAGGTAGGTCGGAATATGAGCACAAATAAGCACTCGGATGGCCACAGAGTAAGCTACTCCATTGAGTATTGTTTGGGAAACTCTGCAAATGGGAAAGATCAGTGGGAAAACAAAAGTTTATTTCTTATGAGCTCTCAAATTAAAGTCCACACCCCCTCCCACTGTCCCCCAACACAGTTATTCAAATGTGTAAAATGTTGAACTCCAACTCTCCCATGATGCCCCAACTCATGCAGACACAAAAGCAAAGGTACTATCATGACCTGCAATATTCTGTTTGGCCCCTCTGATCATTTTGGTCTTTTGGTTTTGAGAGGGACCAAGATGGCTATTTTTAAGGACTGTCTTTTTGTGTATATAATTTCATCTGATATGTGGTTTTCAGTCTGTGCAGATCAGAGCTGGGGCCTTTGTAGCCCTGGCTCCAGAACCTATTCAGTTTCTATTCCCATTTCTTATACCTGCGAGAACTTTTCAGGAAAATGGGAAAACAATGGCTCCCCCCAGATGTATCTGGGGTTCCCTGAAATTTCAAAGACTGTCAGTCTCTCTACTTGTTCAAGCCCCTTGGCCATTCCTTCAGTTCTGCTTTTGCCACATGTGTGTGTCTAAAGGAGAGGCTTTTCAGATTGTTACTCAGCAGTAATATAAAGTGGACCTCAAGCAAACTCCAGCAGACCTGCAGCTGAGGGTCCTGACTGTTAGAAGGAAAACTAACAAACAGAAAGGACACCCACACCAAAACCCCATCAGTATGTCACCATCATCACAGATGAAAGGCAGATAAAACCATAAAGATGGGGAAAAAGCAGTGCAGAAAAGCTGGAAATTCAAAAAATCAGAGAGCATCTCCCCCTCCAAAGGAACGCAGCTCGTCGCCAGCAATGGAACAAAGTTGAACGGAGAGTGACTTTGACGAGTTGAGAGAAGAAGGCTTCAGTCGATCAAACTTCTCAGAGCTAAAGGAAGAACTACGTACCCGGCGCAAAGAAACTAAAAACCTTGAAGAAAGAATGGATGAATGGATAACTAGAGTAATCAATGCGGAGAAGACCATAAAAGAACTGATAAGAGATGAAAACCATGACACAAGAATTACGTGACAAATGCACAAACTTCAGTAACCGACTCGATCAACTGGAAGAAAGAGTATCAGTGATTGAAGATCAAATGAATGAAATGAAGCAAGAAGAGAAGTGTAGAGAAAAAAGAGTAAAAAGAAATGAACAAACCCTCCAAGAAATATGGGATTATGTGAAAAGACAAAATCTACATCTGATTGGTGTGCCTGAAAGTGAAGGGGGAAATGGAACCAAGTTGGAAAACACTCTGCAGGATATCATCCAGGAGAACTTCCCCAACCTAGTAAGGCAGGCCAACATTCAAATTCAGGAAATACAAAGAACGCCACAAAGATACTCCTCGAGAAGAGCAACTCCACGACACATAATTGTCAGATTCACCAAAGTTTAAATGAAGGAAAAAATGTTAAGGGCAGCCAGAGAGAAAGGTCGGGTTACCCACAAAGGAAAGCCCATCAGACTAACAGCAGATCTCTTGGCAGAAACCCTACAAGCCAGAGGAGAGTGGGGGCCAATATTCAACATACTTAAAACAATTTTCAACCCAGAGTTTCATATCCAGCCAAACTAAGCTTCATAAGTGAAGGAGAAATAAAATCCTTTACAGACAAGATAATGCTGAGATATTTTGTCACCACCAGGCCTGCCTTATAAGATCTTCTGAAGGAAGCACTAAACATGGAAAGGAACAACCAGTACCAGTCACTGCAAAAACATACCAAATTGTAAAGACCATCAACACTATGAAGAAACTGCATCAACTAATGAGCAAAATAACCAGCTAATATCATAATGACAGGATCAAGTTCACACATAACAATATTAACCTTAAATGTAAATGGACTAAATGGTCCAATTAAAAGACACAGACTGGCAGATTGGATAAAGAGTCAAGATCCATCAGTTTGCTGTATTCAGGAGACCCATCTCACATGCAGAGACACACATAGGCTCAAAATAAAGGGATGGAGGAAGATCTCCCAAGCAAATGGAAAACAAAAAAAAGCAGGGGTTGTAATCCTAGTCTCTGATAAAACAGACTTTAAACCATCAAAGATCAAAAGAGACAAAGAAGGCCATTACATAATGGTAAAGGGATCAATTCATCAGGAAGAACTAACTATCCTAAATATATATGCACCCAATACAGGAGCACCCAGATTCATAAAGCAAGTCCTTAGAGACTTACAAAGAGACTTAGACGCTCATACAATAATAATGGGAGACTTTAACACCCCACTGTCAACATTAGACAGATCAACGAGACAGAAAGTTAACAAGGATATCCAGGAATTGAACTCAACTCTGCACCAAGCAGACCTAATAGACATCTACAGAACTCTCCACCCCAAATCAACAGAATATACATTCTTCTCAGCACCACATCACACTTATTCCAAAATTGACCACATAGTTGGAAGTACAGCACTCCTCAGCAAATGTAAAAACAGAAATTATAACAAACTGTCTCTCAGACCACAGTGCAATCAAACTAGAACTCAGGACTAAGAAACTCAATCAAAACCGCTCAACTACATGGAAACTGAACAACCTGCTCCTGAATGACTACTGGGTACATAACGAAATGAAGGCAGAAATAAAGATGTTCTTTGAAACCAATGAGAACAAAGATAAAACATACCAGAATCCCTGGGACACAGTTAAAGCAGTGTGTAGAGGGAAATTTATAGCACTAAATGCCCACAAGAGAAAGCCAGAAAGATCTAAAATTGACACCCTAACATCACAATTAAAAGAACTAGAGAAGCAAGAGCAAACACATTCAAAAGCTAGCAGAAGGCAAGAAATAACTAAGATCAGAGCAGAACTGAAGGAGATAGAGACACAAAAAACCCTCCAAAAAATCAATGAATCCAGGAGCTTGTTTTTTGAAAAGATCAACAAAATTGATAGACCACTAGCAAGAATAATAAAGAAGAAAAGAGAGAAGAATCAAATAGATGCAATAAAAAATGATAAAGAGGATATCACCAAGACCCCACAGAAATACAAACTACCATCAGAGAATACTATAAACACCTCTACGCAAATAAACTAGAAAACCTAGAAGAAATGGATAATTTCCTGGACACTTACACTCTCCCAAGACTAAACCAGGAAGAAGTTGAATCCCTGAATAGACCAATAGCAGGCTCTGAAATTGAGGCAATAATTAATAGCCTACCAACCAAAAAAAGTCCAGGTCCAGACGGATTCACAGCCAAATTCTACCAGAGGTACAAGGAGGAGCTGGTACCATTCCTTCTGAAACTACTCCAATCAACAGAAAAAGAGGGAATCCTCCCTAACTCATTTTATGAGGCCAACATCATCCTGATACCAAAGCCTGGCAGAGACAAAACAAAAAAAGAGAATTTTAGACCAATATCCTTGATGAATATTGATGCAAAAATCCTCAATAGAATACTGGCAAACTGAATCAGCAGCACATCAAAAAGCTTATCCACCATCATCAAGTGGGCTTCATCCCTGGGATGCAAGGCTGGTTCAACATATGCAAATCAATAAACGTAATCCATCATATAAACAGAACCAAAGACAAAAACCATATGATTATCTCAATAGATGCAGAAAAGGCCTTTGACAAAATTCAACAGCCCTTCATGCTAAAAACTCTCAATAAATTCGGTATTGATGGAACATATCTCAAAATAATAAGAGCTGTTTATGACAAACCCGCAGCCAATATCACACTGAATGTGCAAGAACTGGAAGCATTCCCTTTGAAAACTGGCACAAGACAGGGATGCCCTCTCTCACCACTCCTATTCAACATAGTGTTGGAAGTTCTGGCTAGGGCAATCAGGCAAGAGAAAGAAATAAAAGGTATTCAGTTAGGAAAAGAAGAAGTTAAATTGTCCCTGTTTGCAGATGACATGATTGCATATTTAGAAAACCCCATCGTAGTTAGGAAAAGAAGAAGTTAAATTGTCCCTGTTTGCAGATGACATGATTGCATATTTAGAAAACCCCATCGTCTCAGCCCAAAATCTCCTTAAGCTGATAAGCAACTTCAGCAAAGTCTCAGGATACAAAATCAATGTGCAAAAATCACAAGCATTGTTATACATAAGTAACAGACAGAGAGCTAAATCATGAATGAATGGACTATTCACAATAGCTTCAAAGAGAATAGAATACCTAGGAATCCAACTTACAAGGGATGTAAAGGACCTCTTCAAGGAGAACTACAAACCACTGCTCAGTGAAATAAAAGAGGACATAAGCAAATGGAAGAACATACCATGCTTATGGATAGGAAGAATCAATATGAAAATGGCCATACTGCCCAAGGTAATTTATAGATTCAATGCCATCCCCATTAAGCTACCAATGACTTTCTTCAGCTTTAAAGTTCATATGGAACCAAAAAAGACTCCGCATTGCCGAGACAATCCTAAGCCAAAAGAACAAAGCTGGAGGCATCACGCTACCTGATTTCAAACTATACTACAAGGCTACAGTAACCAAAACAGCATGGTACTGGTACCAAAACAGAGATATAGACCAATGGAACAGAACAGAGCCCTCAGAAACAATACCACACATCTATAACCATCTGATCTTTGACAAAAACAAGAAACGGGGAAAAGGGTCCCTATTTAATAAATGGTTCTGGGAAAAATGGCTAACCATAAGTAGAAAGCTGAAACTGGATCCTTTCCTTACTCCTTATACGAAAATTAATTCAAGATGGATTAGAGACTTAAATGTTAGACCTAAAACCATAAAAACCCTAGAAGAAAACCTAGGTAATACCATTCAGGACATAGGCATGGGCAAGGACTTCATGTCTAAAACACCAAAAGCAACGGCAACAAAAGCCAAAATTGACAAATGGGATCTAATGAAACTAAAGAGCTTCTGCACAGCAAAAGAAACTACGATCAGAGTGAACAGGCAACCAACAGAATGGGAGAAAATTTTTGTAATCTACTCATCTGACAAAGGGCTAATATCCAGAACCTACAAAGAACTCAAACAAATTTACAAGAAAAAAACAGCCCCATCAAAAAGTGGGCAAAGGATATGAACAGACAATTCTCAGAAGAAGACATTTATGCAGCCAACAGACACATGAAAAAATGCTCATCATCACTCACCATCAGAGAAATGCAAATCAAAACCACAATGAGATACCATCTCACACCAGTTAGAATGGCAATCATTAAAAAATCAGGAAACAACAGGTGCTGGAGAGGATGTGGAGAAATAGGAACACTTTTACACTGTTGGTGGGACTGTAAACTAGTTCAACCATTGTGGAAAACAGTGTGGCAATTCCTCAAGGATCTGGAACTAGAAATACCATTTGACCCAGCCATCCCATTAATGGGTATATACCCAAAGGATTATAAATCATGCTGCTGTAAAGACACATGCACACATATGTTTATTGCAGCACTATTCACAATAGCAAAGACTTGGAATCAACCCAGATGTCCATCAGTGACAGACTGGATTAAGAAAATCTGGCACATATACACCATGGAATACTATGCAGCCATAAAAAAGGATGAGTTCGTGTCCTTTGTAAGGGCATGGATGCAGCTGGAAACCATTATTCTCAGCAAACTGTTGCAAGAACAGAAAACCAAACACCGCATGTTCTCACTCATAGGTGGGAATTGAACAATGAGATCACTTGGACACAGGAAGGGAAATATGCACCAGGGCCTATTGTGGGGAGGGGGGAGAGGGAAGGGATAGCATTAGGAGATATACCTAATGTAAATGATGAGTTAGTGGGTGCAGCACACCAACATGGCACATGTATACATATGTAACAAACCTGCACGTTGTGCACATGTACCCTAGTACTTAAAGTATTACAATAATAATAATTTAAAAAGAATCTGTGCTCTGTCTGTTCACCTCTCCCTCCCCCTGGCACCTGGCAACCACTGATCTCTTTACTGTCTCCACAGATTTGCCTTTTCCAGAATGTCATATAGTTGGAACCATATGGTATATGGCCTTGTCAGATTGGCTTCTTTCACTTAATAATGTGCATTTAAATTTCTTCCATGTCTTTTTATACCTTGATAGCTCATTTCTTTTTAGCACTGAATAACATCCCTTCATTGCACACACTGTGTAAAGAATGACTTTATACACTTCATTGCACACACTGTGTAAAGAATGCTTATACACAGGACAGCTTACGCAGGACAGCAACATGATCTGGTCACTGTCTAAACAACATGTGCAAGACAAGGTGACTCATGCTATCTGAGAGCAGTGGTGCTGTCACACTATGGGTGACACAGCTCAAGTCCCATATCTGCCTTGAAACATTGCTTCCTACATTCCTGGTACTTGCTGCGACTTATAATCTGTCCTGCCCTGGGTGGGCAGTGGTGCTTAATGCTATGAACATGGCATCTTAGGCTGCACAGGCAGGTTCAGATTCTGCCTCTCATACTTGTTTTCTGTGTGAGTGAGGGATAGATATGTAAACCTCTTCAGCCCTTTGTTGTGGTATGAAAAGGTGTAATAATTTGCCTCAAGAGGATTTAAATCAATTAATGCTGTTAGAGACCTTCATAACTTGCATAGCATTTAGTATGCTTTGAAAAGTTACCTTTATTAATAAGATATGTCAAGTGTCTGTCATGTTTCTTATGAGATTGACCTTTGCCTGCATTATCTTACATGTTTTATTTTTTGTAATTTTTTTCATATCAACATTTTCTCTGACGCTATATAATAAAATGTTAAAGCACATAGCTTTCATTATACATATATATATTTTTGGCCATAGAACTGGAAAACTAGATGACATTTCCTAGTCAGGGAGTTTCTCTGTATACTGCTATGATATAACTGCAGGCGTGAAATTATTTTAGACTCCCCTCCTAATTCTTCATCTTTATAATAATGTGCATTTACCTGAAGCTGATATTTCAAAATTTAGTGATTCTCAACATATTATTTTTCCTGTTGTGTGTTCCTTCTGTTTTTTCTGTAGGTCATAAGCAATAATTCTTTAGAATTTCACTGACAATTGTGTGTAATTGTGGTTATTAACTTGCCTGTTAGATTTTCACAGGTTACTAAAAAGTGTTTTGTTTTTTGTTTGTTTGTTTTTTTTGAGACAGAGTCTTGCTCTATTGCCCAGGCTGGAGTGCAGTGGCGCGATCTCGGCCCACTGCAAGCTCCGCCTCCTGGGTTCATGCCATTCTCCCGCCTCAGCCTCCCAAGTAGCTGGGACTACAGGCTCCTGCCACCACGCCCGGCTAATTTTTTGTATTTTTTTAGTAGAGACGGGGTTTCATCGTGTTAGCCAGGATGGTCTCTATCTCCTGACCTTGTGATCTGCCTGTCTTGGCCTCCCAAAGTGCTGGGATTACAGGCGTGAGCCACTGCGCCTGGCCTTTATTTGTTTTTATGATGATTTACAGATGATGGTTTTTCAGTATATATTATGCAATATAACCACCATGCACAAATTATGTTAATGCTACAAAATGCACATTCTACATGGGTATAGTAGTTTTATAACAAGTATTCATATTTGCAATTTGTAAATATTCAAAATTTTATTAAATTCTTCCTAATTTTTCCTTGCAGTGTTTTTTTGCAATTATGAATTGCCATTTTTAAATATTTTTATTAGATAAGTTTGAGCTGTGCCTTACCTTTTATTTGTGTATAATACTTATGTACTAAATAATGCATTACTATTTATTTATCTTCTAATATGAGACTACAATATAGCTATGCCAGTTTACGTGTTCCTTGGAGTGGTGGTGGAAAAATACCTCTTCTCTCAGGGTTTATGTGGATTTACATAGTATGAGTGTTTCAGCTATAGGGTATTTTAAACTGTGCTTAAAGTAATTTGTTGCACGTTTTGTTACTATGTTACTTTATTGAGGACAGCTTGTCCCTTTGTGTTCTTAAACGTTTAAAGATGATTGAGAAGCTTCATAACTCTGTTCGTTGTAAATCTTAGTTTTCTTGTAATATTATGTATTTTAATAAAATATTTACCTTGCAACTCTATTTGATGGAAAGCCTGTGGTTTTTTATCTCTTTCAGATATTTCTGTTGGATTTACAAGCAAGGGATTATCACCAAAGGAAAACAATAAAGAGGAATTATACCATCTGGTGATATTAGAAAGAAAGGAAAGCCATGGCATCAACAATTTTGACCTCAAGGAAGTCTGGGAAAATATGTCTAAGTTTGACAGCCTGTGGGACTATGATGCAAAAAATTACAAAGGAACACCTTTGACCTCTAACAAAAATCTCACTCCCAGAAAAGATCAACAACATAATAAATCCTCAATACATTTCTCTTTAAAGCAGAGTGTTTCTATAAGAGATAGTGCATACCAATATTTCATACATGACACGCCATTTATAAGGAATTTGTTAAAACTGAAAAATAACATAAGGTATGTTGGAAACAAATACGTGAAATGTTTTGAAAATAGAATTGGATTAAGCTTACAGGCACAGCTGACTGAACGACAGAGATTTCAAACTGGGGAGAAAATGTATGAATGTAATCCAGTTGAGAAGTCTATCAATAGTTCCTCAGTTTCACCACTTCCTCCTTGTGTCAAAAACATTTGTAATAAATATAGGAAGATTTTGAAATACCCTTTGTTACATACACAGTATGGGAGAACACACATTAGAGAAAAATCATACAAATGTAATGACTGTGGAAAGGCTTTTAGCAAAAGTTCGAACCTCACTAATCATCAGAGAATTCATTCTGGACAGAGACCTTACCAATGTAAGGAGTGTGGCAAAGCCTTTAACCAGTGTTCAAACCTCACTAGGCATCAGAGAGTCCATACAGGAGAGAAACCATATCAATGTAATATATGTGGCAAGGTCTGTAGTCAAAATTCAAATCTTGCAAGTCATCAGAGAATGCATACTGGAGAGAAACCTTACAAATGTAATGAATGTGGTAAGGCATTTATCCAGCGTTCACACCTTTGGGGTCATGAAAGAATTCATACTGGAGAGAAGCCTTACAAATGTAGTGAATGTGACAAAGCCTTTGCTGAGCGTTCCAGCCTTACCCAACATAAGAGAATCCATACTGGAGAGAAGCCTTACATATGTAATGAGTGTGGCAAAGCTTTTAAGCAGTGCTCACATCTCACTAGACATCAGAATATACATCCTGGAGAGAAACCACACAAATGTCATGTGTGTGGCAAGGCTTTTATCCAAAGTTCAAGTCTTGTGGAACATCAGAGAATTCACACTGGAGAAAAACCTTACAAATGTAATAAATGTGATAAAGCTTTTATCAAACGTTCACACCTTTGGGGTCATCAGAGAACTCATACTGGAGAGAAACCTTACAAATGTACTGAATGCGGCAAAGCCTTTACTGAACGTTCAAATCTTACTCAGCATAACAAAATCCATACTGGAGAGAAACCTTACAAATGTACTGAATGTGGCAAAGCTTTTACCCAATTTGCAAACCTTACTAGACATCAGAAAATACACATTGAAAAGAAACATTGTAAACATAATATACATGGTAATGCTTTATTCCAAAGTTCAAACCTTGGGGATCATCAAAAAATTTATAATACAGAAAAATGTATCAAATATAATGAGATAAAAATTAAATAAGTATTCAAGCTGTACTTAGCATCAGGGGTTCCACTGTGAAAAGAAACCATATAAAATGAAAATGTGGTAAAGCCTTTAGCTATGGCTTGTACCTTACTTGATACCAGAATATACATCTTTGAGATAAACTACACAAAGATAACGTGTATGGCAAGGCTTATCCAAAGTTCAACCTTGTGGAACTCACAGAATTCTTACTGTGGAGAAGCCTTACAAATATAATGAATGTGAACAGCTTTATAAAAATATTTACCCTATTATGGATATAACAGAATACATTCAGGATGGAAACCATACAAATGTGGCAAGTCCTTTAAGCAATGTTCTGACTTCAGAATACACCATTCATTTTGGAGAGAAACATTACAAATGAAGGTGATAAATTATTTTAAATTTCTCAATGGAAATTCATCCTTATACGAAAGCATTTTGTCATACAAAAATTCAGGATAGAGGGAACTAAGTCTTTATTCCTTCTTGAAGATTAAGTGATTGATGTTAAATTCACAGACAATTTTAAAAAGTCACAAACTCATAAGATGGTGTGTGTCAGAGGAGCAAGGACATCTGTGGAAAGATGTAACTCTTCAGTGTTAATTTTTTATTCAGTTATTTCATATTGTTTATTGATGAATTTACACCTTGAAATTTGAAATATGTTGATGTTAAATCTTCATGGCATGCTTTTCATTTATCATGTTTGTCTCAAGGAATGGATGTAAGATGGAAGGGACTACTTCCAAAGGTGTGGCTTATATATATTATTGAAACCAGGAAAAAGCAAGAACACTAATTTTTTTTTTTTTTTTTTTTTTTTTTTTTTTTTTTTGAGACAGAGTCTTGCTGTGTTGCTGGAGTGCAGTGGCACGATCTCAGCTCACTGCAACCTCTGCCTCCCGGGTTCAAGCGATTCTCCTGCCTCAGCCTCACGAGTAGCTGGGATTACAGGCATGTGCCATAATGCCTGGCTAGTTTTTTTTGTTTTGTTTTCTTTGTATTTTTAGTAGACATGGGGTTTTGCCATGTTGGTCAGGCTGATCTTGAATTCCTGACCTCAGGTGATCCATCCGCCTTGGCTCCCAAACTGCTGGGATTACAGGCGTGAGCCACTGTGCCCAGCCAAGAACACTAATATACAATATCCTATAAGAGCATGGGGGTTTGTGACAGAAGAGAGGTAAAACTATTGTCTAACATATGCTTTATGTGGTCAGGACCCCTTAGAATTGTTGATATGACTGGGGACCTTTGTCGATTATAGGAAAGATAGGTTACACTACAAGATGACCATGAAACAAGAAGAGTAGGACGGGACATTGAGAGATTTCATGGAAGTAAAATGGTCAGTCACTAGAGACTGCATATGTGGTAGAAAGAAATGGAGGGGGAATGATGATCACCTCTCTTTTGAAAGGTAGTAACTGTTGCATATCACAGATTATTGAACGTAGGTCTTCTTTTTGGAAACTGAAGAGAGAATGGTTACCATAGAGGACAGTCCAGCAAAAGAACCGGAGTAGAGTGTTCTTATAAGGGATTCACATTTGGCCCCTGAGATTGCATTTGATACTCTTTTATTTAGAATATATTATACTTCTCATGTCTTAGTAAAATATAATTATTTTTAGTAACGCTGAATAAATCATGTGCCTTCTGTCAACCCAAGCATATCCCACCTCATTGGGACACTTAAACACTATAATACATCATTAGACTCTCAAGGTTGAATGTCATCTATAACAATTTCTATCCATGTTATGTTCAAACAGTATACAATTTGAGAAATACATATTCATAATTTGCACTTGAAATATTTTCTCCACACTCTGCCCCAGGTGTCTTCTATGGCTGTAATGCAAATGCCATGCCATAGTGGTACAATATCAGACCCCCTGAAACCTGCCTTCCCATTCATGAATGTGCACTGTGCGTTCATATTTCTACATGCCTTTTTTTTACATAACTTTCTGCATGCCTTTGCAAGAATGGCTTGTACCTTCTTTTACATGAGAGGAAAATACAAATGTAAGCATATGAAAATTATTAGTAAATAAAATTTCTGAAATAATAACACAACTTCTTTTTTTGTACTTGGAGCACTGCACGAAATAATTTGAAAAAAATCAGTGTTCATGAGTTTCCTCTTAATAATGAACATAGACAATGGAATTTTTAAAAAAAATAAACTAGAAACCTCATGTATTTAACATTTTTTTTTACTGATTTGCACTTGTCACCACTCCACTAGAACAGGAGGGAACCCCATGCAAAGTTTGGTTTAGATTTCAGGATCGGTGCTACTCTACATCAAAGTATTATAAGAATGTTTATTTCAAAAGGCTTTCTGGAGAGAACAGGGTAGACTTCCCAAGCTGGTGGCTAGAGAAGGCAGTGAAAGATAACTGACTTGGGGTGTTATGATGTTTATCTGGTAGGGCTGGAGTGAGTACTCATCTGTGGTTTAAATATCCCACTAGCCCCCTGGGCATGGAGGCTGACATCTGTAATGTCAGCACTTTGAGAGGCCCAGGCGAGAGGTTTGCTTGAGCCCAGGAATTTGAGACTAGCATAGGCAACATGGCAAGACCCTGTCTCTACAAAATTTAAAAATTAGTTGGGCATGGTGGCACATTTCTATAGTCCCAGCTACTCAGGAGGCTGAAGCAGGAGAATTCATTGAGCTCAGGAGTTGGAGGTTACAGTGAGCTAGGATCATGCCACTGCACTCCAGCCTAGGTGACAGAGCAAAGCCCTGTCCAAAAAAAAAAAATCAATTTCTAGGCCAGGCACAGTAGCTTATGTTTGTGATTCTAACACTTTGGAAGGCCAAGATGGGCAGATCGCTTAAACCCAGGAACTCGAGACCAGCCTGGGCAAACTTTGTCTCTATAAAAAACACCCCCACCCAAAATTAACACTTGTTAGTACCTCATAACTTCATTCATTCATTCGTTTGTTTGTTTATTTATTTATTTATTTAAGATAGAGGCTAACTCTGGTGCCCATTCTGGAGTGCAGTGGAGCAATCTCAGCTCACTGCAACCTCCACCTCCCAGGCTCAAGTGATTCTCCTGCCTCATCTTCTCGAGTAGCTGGGACTACAGGCATGCACCACCATGCCTGGCTAATTTTTGTTTTTTTTTTTTTTTTTTTTTTTTGAGACGGAGTCTTGCTCTGTCACCCAGGCTGGAGTGCAGTGGCCGGATCTCAGCTCACTGCAAGCTCCGCCTCCCGGGTTCACGCCATTCTCCTGCCTCAGCCTCCGGAGTAGCTGGGACTACAGGCGCCCGCCACCGCGCCCGGCTAGTTTTTTGTATTTTTAGTAGAGACGGGGTTTCACCGTGTTAGCCAGGATGGTCTCGATCTCCTGACCTCGTGATCCGCCCGCCTCGGCCTCCCAAAGTGCTGGGATTACAGGCTTGAGCCACCGCGCCCGGCCAATTTTTGTATTTTTAATAGACACAAGGTTTCACCATATTGGCCAGGCTGATCTTGAATTCCTGACCTCAAGTGATCTGCCTGCCTAGGCCTCCCAAAGTGCTGGGATTACAGGTGTGAACCACCATGCCCAGCCTAGTACCTCATCACTTTGTGTTGCTGAATAATATTCTACAGTTTGTCTATTGATTCATTGTTTGATGGAGATTTGAACTCTTTCTACTCTTTGAAATTAGGCTATTATGGGCCAGGTGCAGTGGCTCATGCCTGTAATCCCAGCACTTTGGGAGGCCGAGATGGGCAGATCACGAGGTCAGGAGATCGAGACTGTCCTGGCTAACACGGTGAAACCCCGTCTCTACTAAAAATACAAAATATTAACCTGCCTGGTGGCGGGCACCTGTAGTCCCAGCTACTCAGGAGGCTGAGGCAGGAGAATGGCGTGAACCCGGGAGGCAGAGCTTGCAGTGAGCCGAGATCGCGCCACTGCACTCCAGCCTGGGTGACACAGCAAGACTCCATCTCAAAAAAAAAAAAACGAAAGAAAGAAATTAGGCTATTATGGAAAATGCTGCTATGAACAACTTTCTACAAAATGTTTTTGCAGATACATGGTTTCACTTCTCTTGGGTATGTTTGTAAACATGAAATTTCTGGGTCATATGGTAATTATCGGTGATTATCTTTTTGTGGATCTGCCAAACTGTTTTCGAAGGCACCTGCACCATTTTACTTTTCTATCAGCAATGTTCCAGTGTTCGTTTTCTGCACTTCCTATCGATTATTGATGTTTGTAGTTGTTGGGTTAGCAGTAGTAATAGTATATACCCTTCTAGTCACTTACAAGTGATATTTCATTGTGGCTGGATTTTCTTAATGATGAATGTTGAGTATCTGTTCATATGCTTATTAGCCATGTGTATCTTCATTGGAGAAATGTCTACTCAAAAATGTCTTTTAATATTTTAAAAATCAGATTGTGTTTTTGGTTGAGTTGTAAGAGTTATTTTATATTCTGAATACTACACCCTTATGACATATATAATTTGCAAATACTTTTTCCACTTCTGCGTCCTGTTTTTCCACTTTCTTAATAGCATTTTTAATTTCGGCAAAGTTGGCAAGGTTCTTTGGCTCATACCTGTAGTCTCAGCACTTTGGGAGGCCCAAGAGGGAGGATCACCTGTGTCCAGGAGTTCGAGACCAGCCTGGGCAACATAGTGAGACCTCATCTCTACCAAAAAATAAAAAATTAGCTGGGTGTCATGGCATGCACCTGTAGTCCCAGCTACTTGGGAGGTTAAGGGGAAAGGATGGCTTGAGCCAGGGAGGTTGAGGTTGCAGTGAGCCACGACTGACACTGCACTCAGTCTGAGTGACAGAGTGAGACTCAGGACCAATACAGTAATGCAGGTTGTGATGAATAAACTTTGAAAACATGGAATTAGCTTTATTCTGGATGTTTGTATCAGTCTGTGTTTAGAAAAATGTATACAATTATTTCAAGAATAAGAATAGTTATATAAGTTAAGAATATTGGAGGTGCTTGAGCAGTAAAATGTGTGGAAGACTCCAGTAGGAATATCAAAGAAAAATAGTCACTGGCAGCTTCAGTGAGAAACCATAGCTCATGGAGATGTCTTAGAAGTTACTGCTTCTGGCTGCTTGATTGGGATTAGAGATGGTGAAGTCTGTGCAGTATTCATCTGAGATTAATGGCTTAGTGCTTCACTTCTGCCTTTCCTATTCCATTCAGGTTTTCCTTTAAACAGCATTTTAAATTTTTTAAATTTTTTATTTATATTTATTTGTTTTGAGACTAGGTTAAGAAGTGGGCTAATTTTTGTATTTTTGGTAGAGACAGGTTTTCGCCATGTTGCCCAGGCTGGTTTTGAACTCCTGACCTCAAGCAATCCACCCACCTAGGCCTCCCATAGTGCTGGGATTACAGCTGTGAGCCACTGTGCCCATCCCATGCAGGTTTTTCTCATTGGCAAAGTTTAGCAAGAACCATACAGGAAAAGCCTTCTGGAAAACAGTTCTGAGCACCAGATTGCAGTGGTGGTAGTGTTAAGTGGACAAAGGATATTGCAGTATAGAAAAGTAGCTGAGACATATTGACCTCAAAACTAGAAATGGTTTTAGAAACTTTGAGAGGGAATACAAATGGTGCCTAACGTCTTTGTTCAGTGATTTTGGGTAGCTGCGGTATTACTCTTTTAGAAAATGGTGACTCGGTGCTGTGTTTGAATGTATTCCCCAAAAGTTCACATTGGAAATTTAATCCTCAAATCCATATGTTGATGGTATTCAGAGGTGGGAGCCTTTGGGAGGTAATTAGGGATAGATGAAGTTATGGGGGTGGATCCCTATGTTGGTATTAGTAGCCTTAGAAGAAGAGGAAAAGAGAGCTGAGCTGGCATGTTTCCTCTCTCTCACCATGTGATGACTTCTGTTATGATGCAGCAAGAAGGGCCTCACCACATGTGGCCCCTCCGCCTTGGACTTCCCAGCCTCTAGAACTGGAAGAAATAAATTATATATGTAAACATACATAAATTATATACATACATATAAATTACCCAGGTCAGGTTTTCTGTTACAGCAACAAAAAATGGACTAAGACACAGGATAGGCTGAGGTTTGGGGGAGGTATTGTGAATATCTAAAAAAATTGGCAGTGGAAACGTGACACAGTGATTTATAGCAATTGATGAGCATCACTGAGGAGGAAATGATGTAGAAAGACAGATTTTATTGTCCTTTCCTTGCACTTCAGGCCTAGATCTCTAACAGTTTATAAAGAAAGAGGGTATTGCTAAAGCTGTCTAGGCTTTGCTTTTAAAAATCTTGTAAGGAATGGCATGTCCTGTCGTGCCTGGAGACACAAAACCATTTTTTGTTAAATCCCAGAAGCTTACTGTATAAAATGAGTCTTTTCTGTCATTTGCACCACTGGGATAGTTGACCCTGTAGGGCAACTGATGCTTATGTGGTAACTCAGAGATGGAGGTGCTTCCATATTATGGTTTCTGCATCTCAAAAATAGGCCTCTGATTATTGCAAAGGAAACGAGCAAGAAGGTCACACTTAGTTTTAAGTGGTTTGGCCTGAAAGTGATACATTACACTTACACCCTGTTTGACAAAACTGGTCTCATGGTTTTAACTTGAGGCAAGGTGGCTGAGAAATTAGGGGAATGTTGACTATATATGTGAAGCTGTTAAAAGAGTGAGGAAAGTCAGGGCTGGGCGCGGTGGCTCGTGCCTGTAATCCCAGCACTTTGGGAGGCAGAGGCGGGCAGATCACAAGGTCAGGAGTTCAAGACCAACCTGACCAACATGATGAAACCCCGTCTCTACTAAAAATACAAAAATTAGCTGGGCGTGGTGGCATGCTCTTGTAATCCCAGCTACTCTGGAGGCTGAGGCAGGAGAATCACTTGAACCCAGGAGGCAGAGGTTGCAGTGAGCCGAGATCCCGCCACTGCACTCCAGCCTGGGCGATGGAGCGAGACTCCATCTCAAAAAAAAAAAAGAATGGGGAAAGTCATATTGGAGTGATCGCCACCATAGCTAAAAAATAAGGTATAGAATATCATATATGGTATTCTTTGTGATTAAAAAAAAAATCTAAAATTAATACCTATCAAGAAACCTATTTAAAAAAAAAGTTCGAGAAGGCAAATCAGAATAGGATTTTCGTATATTTGTAATATAATTTTGACTTTAGAGACAAAAAAATTTTACATGTGGAAAAACAACAAAAAAGGAAACTAAAATTGAAAACTAAAACAAGATGGGATGATTCATTTTTTGGAACAAATATATCCTTAAACATTTTAAAAGTTCACCCCAATTGAGTATATTCTATGTACCCGAGGAAATCCTGTTAAGGTCTTTAATGCTTCATTGGAAATACAGGCTCCCTCTGAAAATTCCCGAGTTATGATATAACAGTTAGATTACCTTTAAGTTGTAGTCTAATATGAAAATACATTTGGAAGTGTATACATCTCTCACTTTAAGGTAAGAGGGCATGCATTTTTTTAAAAATCTCAAATTCTTTCATTTTCCTACTTTGATAGTAGAATTAGAATATATTAAAACTCGGAGAAATATTTTCATTTAGATACAAATAGAGCTCAATAGAAGTAAATCTGTAAGTTAAAAAAAAAAAAACAACACTAAGGACAGTTTGATAATTTTTGTCTTTCATTTCGAACACCTAAAAACAGGCCATAGGTTACATAGAATATTAGACTCTCAGGATAAAGAACAAAGTCAGTTGATATAATCTGGCTCTTCCCAAAATTATGGTGACTACGTTGTCATTGATATAATTGGTAACAGGTATGCAGCATGTTTGTGGATTTTGCTGCTGTTGGTTGAGAAAGGGTGTCCCTCTGTCCAGCCCCAGCTTCAGTGCAGTAGTGTGATCACCGTTTGTTGTAGCCTCAACCTCCTGGGCTCAAATGATCCTCCCACCTCAGCCTCCCGAGTACCTGGGACCACAGGTGTGTGCCACTACAGCTGGCTAACTTTTTAATTTTTATGTAGAGATGAGGTCTCACTATGTTGCTCAAGCTGGTCTTGAACTCCTGTGCTCAAGCTCAAACCATCCTCCAAACTCAGCCTCCCAAAGTGCTGGGACTACAGGCATGAGCCACTGTTCCTGGCTTTCTAACTTACTGTTTCTTTCTCTTCCTCTGTTTTTGATGTGTGAATATGAAATTTGAAAATCCCCGTTCTTCATTATAATTACAGTAGCCTTTTAACTGAATTAATATTCTTTGGAAAAAAATATGGAAATATTGCTTTCGGGTAAACAAGACAAAGCCTAAAAATGAAAATGGTTTTGCCCCTCATCCTATACCCTGCTGAGTCGTACACCAGCCATCTGCATTCTCCTCAAGGAGAAGGAAGGCTGAGTGCTGATGGAGGTAGAGTAGGCGGAATGGACTTCTCAGAGGACCTGCCACATCCCAAACTGCAGCCTCTGGACTTGCTATTATGTGAGAAAGATAAATTTCCTACTTGTCTTTTAGTCCCTGTTTTTCAGATTGTCATTACTCATGTAAGTTTTTCTACCTGACAAATAAGAGTGTTATTTTTCATTGGGAGTAGAATGGAGCATTTGAGAGTGAATCTTCCATTTTCATGGCTTAGAAAAACTTCATGAAAACCTTTTTTCACTGCTAAGGTGGATCTATTTAGCTCATGTTGCCTGAGATATAAAATGTGGGAATAAAAGTAGAATCTGTTACCTGCTAATCTGTGAGCCCTTGCATTGCAGTAACTTATTTATTTGCATCGAAAAAAGTGCATTCATTCATTCATTCATTCAACACAAATGCAGAGTGCCTGCTCTCAGGGATTATTCTAATCATTGATGATCTAGCAAGAAACTAAACCAGTTCCCTGCTCTCAAGTAGCTTATGTTCTATACGGGTAAGTCAGCCTTAATTATAATATGGGGATAAGTTCAATGAAGTGTACATGTAGTGATAGAATGACAGGATGTCCTACTTTAAACTGTTCAAGAAATGCCCATAGGATAAGATGTTTGAGCAAAATCATTAATTTTACTCTGTCTTATAGATACAAATGGGGAAAAATAATTGGGCAGAGGAAATGGAGAAAATTGTCAGGATGGGAACATATTTATAATGATTGAGGAATATCCACAGTCAGAGTGGCTTGGTGAGGTGTGTGATCATATCTGTTGGAGACATTTAAAATTTGAGACTTCTTATGGTTCACAATTTTTTATTTCGGGGGACTTAAAAGTCAAAACACCTATATAAGTTGTGTATATTTTTGCATATTGATTCTTCTAACAACAGTTCTTTTCCTAGAGGGGTTAAGATACAAGTGTGGATCCAGAATCATGATGACCCATTTGTGGAATGCACAGACAAATGTATTGACAGGAGCCTCACAGCTTACTGGGAAGATGTGGGGGTAGGGTGGGGTAATGGGTTAATGAAAAGATAGCAAATACCATTTGTCAAAACTGTCTGAGAGATTTGATGGTACCAGTTGTGCAAAGACTTGTTAGGACACACACCTCTGTCATCTACCCCTGGGGACACTTAGGGGCATATTGCTACTTCCACTTACGAATGCATGTCAAGTAAAATTAGTGGAGTTTTTAAGCCCCAGTTTATATCTTTACTGTCAGTGTCATCAAAAATTACTTTCACATAAAGTACTGTAGTTTCTTTTTTTTTTTTTTGAGATGGAGTTTCGCTCTTGTTACCCATGCTGGAGTGAAATGGTGCGATCTTGGCTCACCACAACCTCCGCCTCCCAGGTTCAAGCAATTCTCCAAGTAGCTGGGTTTACAGGCATGCACCACCATGCTCAGCTAATTTTTTGTATTTTTAGTAGAAACAGGGTTTCTCCATGTTGGTTAGGCTGGTCTCGAACTCCCGACCTCAGGTGATCCACCTACCTTGGCCTCCCAAAGTGCCAGGATTACAGGCCTGAGCCACCACGCCCAGCCAATACTGTAGTTTCAAATCAAAGAGCAACACAATCACATATTTCCTATGTTTTCCCTGGCATAAGGGAAAAGACCTACCAGTTCTTCTTTTCCGATTAAGAGAAACCTTGTGTTCCCCTTGCACTGGACTACAAAACTGACTGTATGCTTTATCTCCCCAACTTTATTGTAATTCAGATATGTGATGAAAATATGACTCTCAGCCAGGTGCGGTGGCTCACGCCTGCAATCCCAGCACTTTGGGAGGCTGAGGCGGGTGGATCACCTGAGGTCAGGAGTTCGAGACCAGCCTGGCCAACATAGTGAAACCCCATCTCTACTAAAAATACAAAAATTAACCAGGCGTGGTGGCGAGCACCTGTAATCCCAGCTACTCGGGAGGCTGAGGCATCTTATTTAAGTATGTATTTATAGTAATTTGGCCCATGAAATAAAAATACAGACATAATGCTTACTACAGTCACAATTATGTGTGAAGATAAACCAGTATAAAATGACAAAAGATACTAACAAAATTAAGTCAAGATGTTGAGTTCGTGAAAGAGAGAAATAACTAGCCATGCTGGGCGAGATGGCTCACACCTGTAACCTGAAACCCCGTCTCTACTAAAGCTACAAAATTAGCTGGGTGTGGTGGTGCACGCTTGTAATCCCAGCTACTCGGGAGGCTGAGGCAGGAGAATCGCTTGAACCAGGGAGGCAGAGGTTGCAGTGAGCCAAGATTGTGCCATTGCACTCCAGCCTGGGCAATGAGTGAAACTCCATCTCAAAAAAAAAAAAAAGAAAAGTAACTAGCCATGTTAGTGGAGCACCATGGTTAAGACATTCACTGTATTGGTCCATTCTTGCACTGCTATGAAGAAATACCTGATATTGGGTAAATACCTGATATTGGATAATTTATGAAGAAAAGAGGTTTAATTGGCTCACAGTTCTGCATGCTGTACAGGAAGTATGATGCTGGCATCTGCTCAGGTTCTGAGTAGGCCTCAGGAAACTTATAATGATTGCAGAAGGCAAAGTGGGAGCAGGCACTTCACATGACCAGAGCAGGAGGAAGAGAGAGAGGGGGAGGTGCCACACACTTTTAAACAACCAGATCTCATGAGAACTCACTATCACAAGTACAGCACCACAGGGGAATCTGCCCCTATGATCCAGTCACCTCCCATCAGGCCCCACCTCCAACACTGGGGATTACAATTTGACAGGAGATCCAGGCAGGAACACAAATCCAAACTGTATCACTCATCTTTGCAGCCAAACGTGAATCCTGACTCACCCACTTACAGGGATGTGGATGAGTCCTTAAACCATCTTGGCCCTAAGTTTCCTCGTTTGTGATATGTGAATAACATCAGTACTTATCTCACAGGTTCAGTGATTACACATAAAGCACTAATAACACTGACTCTTACTCAAAGTGTAGTGTAAAGGAGAAAATAAATGCAACCTTGAAAAATCACTTATTAAAGAAAAATATATGGGTCAGTTTTGGATGAGAACAAATTAAAGGGGAGGATACTGGATGTCAGTTGCCACAGTTAAAGCCCAAACCTCATGTTTCCTTGCAAGACTCCTTCAACCTAGAGAGCCTAATGGTGCACTATCACTGTCTGTTATGAAATACCCAACTGAGGTGAGACAAAACTGTGGTAGAAGAAACGTGAGTCATTAAAAGTTATGATTAAATTTTATTAACACATAAAACGTGTGAAACTTTCTAAATAAAACAGTAGTAAAACATAATGCCAGTTGTGAAACGTCTACGTACACGTGCACACGCTCTTCTGGTTCTTTTGTCTGGTTTTTTGTTTGAGGCAGTCTCACTCTGTTGCCCAGGGTGGTGATCTCGGCTCACTGCAACCTCCGTCTCCGGGGTTCAAGTGATTCTCCCCTCAGCCTCCCAAATAGCTGATGTTACAGGCATCCACCACCATGTCTGGCTAATTTTTGTATTTTTTGTAGAGACAGGGTTTTGCCATGTTGGCCAGGCTGGTCTCAAACTGCTGGCCTCAAGAGATCTGTCTGCCTTGGCCTCCCAAAGTGCAGGGATTACAGAACATGAGCCACCATGTCCAGTCCTGGTTCTTTGACTTGAACTACCCTCTATGATAACCATTCTTTCTTCAATTTACAAGAATAACTAATTTTTCATTAATCATTGATATACAACAGCTATTGCTTTTTAAAGAAGATGATCGCCATTTCCCCTACATTACTTCTACCACACAATCAGGTCCTAGTAATCTATCACTCTCATAAAAAGCCCAGTGTCGGTCGGGCACAGTGGCTCACGCCTGTAATCTGAGCACTTTGGGAGGCCGAGGTGGGCAGATCACGAGGTCAAGAGATTGAGAACATCCTGGCCAACATGGTGAAACTCTGTCTCTACTGAAAATACAAAACTTAGCTGGGCATGGTGGCATAAGCCTGTAGTCCCAGCTACCTGGGAGGCTGAGGCAGGAGAATCACTTGAACCCAGGACATGGAGGTTGCAGTGAGTCAAGATCACACCACTGTACTCCAGCCTGGCAACAGAGCGAGACTCCATCTCAAAAAACAAACAAACAAAAACCCAGTGTCTTAACGTCCTGGGATGCCATCTCATGGTCAATTGGTAGGGCAGCAATCCTTTCCTATAAGCCAGTGGCCCTCTGGAGAAGGGCACACTGAACACAATAAGCATGACTTACAGTTTTGTATTATTCTCCACCTCTCCCTGACGCTAATTCATACAATATTAAATTTTAAAATTCAGCATTCTTGTTCTTCCAGGGAGCATGAATAGGAATGAACCACACCTAATGAAGTGGGCCCTGTCATTTTATTGATTCCTTCCGAAAGACCACAATGAAAGGCCTGTAAGAAAAGCATAAATCGACAGATCTCAAACTTCAGATGGAAACCAATAATAGTAGTGTAGCCTTTCCAAGAAACTTCACATAAATGACTATTTTATACACTAATGTGTCATTTCCACATGTCCCTTTTTCCTTTGATATATACATCATGTTATGAATGTAACATATTTTGGCCTGGAACTATTCTGCAGTTTGTAATATTTCCAGTTAATTTTGGAAAATTAGATTCCTGGTATGAATTCTATGATGTGTGGACTGTTGTGGGTGTTGGTTTAAAAAACTACCACCTTCATTACATCACTGTTGCTTGAAGGTCTTTCCATGTTTAGTACATTTTTAATAGATTCTGTATGAATTTTCTCATGACCCCAAAGACAAGGACATTTGATAAAAAGCCTTACCACTTTCATTACATTTGTGAGGTTGCTCTCCAGTATAAATCCTGTGATGGGCCAGTTTTGACCACTGGGTAAAAGATTTAGCATGAGCCAGATGCAAGGGCTCACGCCTATAATCCCAGCACTTTGGGAGGCCAAGGCGGGCAGATCATGAGGTCAGGAGTTTGAGACCAGCCTGGCCAATACGGTGAAACCCCGTATCTACTAAAAAACACAAAAATTAACCAGGTGTGGTGGCGTGCACTTGTAGTCCCAGCTACTTGGGAGCCTGAGGCAGAATTGCTGGAATCCAGGAGGTGGAGGTTGTGGTGAGCTGAGATTGGACCAGTGCACTCCAGTCTGGGTAATAGTGCAAGACTCCGTCTCAAAAAAAAAAAAAAAAAAAGCCTTAGCATGCGTGTTACTTTTGTGTGATTTCTCTAAAAGATGTATACTCTGTTTTTTTGTTTTGTTTTTTGAGACGGAGTCTTGCTCTGTCGCCCAGGCTGGCATGCAGTGGCACATCTCAGCTCACTGCAACTTCTGCCTCCCAGGTTCAAGCAATTCTCATGCCTCAGCCTCCTGAGTAGCTGGGATTACAGGCACCTACCACCACGCCCAGCTAATTTTTGTATTAACAGAAACAGGGTTTCACCATGTTGGCCAGGGTGGTTTCAAACTCCTGACCTCAGGTGAGCCGCCCGCCTCAGCCTCCCAAAAGTGCTGGGATTACAGGCGTGAGCCACCATGCCCAGCAAAAGATGTATACTCTGATGTCCAGTGCACTGTGAAGCCTGAATACAGCCTCTGCCACATACCTTGTACTTACATGGTTTCTCTTCAATATGAACTCTCTGATGTTATGTAGTACCTGAACTGATAGTAAAGTTTTTCCCATGCTCATTGGATTTCTAAGGTTTCTCCCCAGTACAAATTATTCTGTTCCCCAACTTCTGATCCTCAGATAAAATCCTTGTCACACACATTACATTTGTGTGCCTTTGCCCCAAGATATATTAGATACTAATATCTAATATGTAGTGAGCACTACTTTTAAAACACTGCTACATTCGTTGCATTTGCAAGTATGATCTATTTGGTGAGTCCTGAGTTTAGGGCCACGCTTAAAAGCCTTGGTACATTCAGTACATTTGGAAGGTTCTCTCCAGTATGAACTATCTGATGATTAATGAAGTGTGAGCCTCCAGTAAAGGCTTTGCCACACTCATGACATCTGTAGGATTTCTCTCCAGTCTGAATTCTCCCATGATTTACAAGGTGTGAATTTTGACTGAAGACCTTGCCACACACATTTGTAAGGCTTCTCTCCAGTACGAATCCTACGATGACTTTCGAGGTGTGAATTTTGACTGAAGACTTTGCCACATACATCATATTCATATGGTTTCTCTCCAGTATGGATGATCTGATGTATAGTGAGGTGAGAGGCCTGGGTAAAGGTTTTTCCACACTCATCACACTTGTAAGGTTTCTCTCCAGCATAGATTTTTTGGTGAATCCTGATGTCCGTCCATTGTTTAAACGCTTTGCTGCGTTTGGTACATTTGTATGACTTCTCTCCAGTGTGAATACTCTCATGATGTCTAAGTTGGGACCGCTTCATATAAGCCTTTCCACACTCATTACATTTGCAAGGTTTCTCTCCAGTATGAATTACCTGATGGTTAGTTAGGCTTGAATGCCCAATAAAGATTTTACCGCACTCATTACACTTGTAAAGTTTCTCTCCAGTGTGAGTTCTCTGATGGTCCACCAGACTTGAATTTTGAATAAATGCCTCTCCACATTAATTACATTTGTTTGGTTTCTCCCCAGAATGAATCCTGTGATGTTTCACAATTTTGAACTCTGAAAAAAAGCCTTGCCCCACTCATTACATTTATAAGGTCTCTCTCCAGTTAAGTTTGAGTACATGCTAAAGGCTTTGCCACACTAATTACACTTGTAAGGTTTCTCTCCAGTGTGAATTCTCTGATGATTTTCAAGGTATGAATTTTGACTGAAACCTTTGCCACATATATCACATTTATATGGTTTCTGTCCAGTATGGATTCTCTGATGTCTAGTAAGGTGGAACATTCTATTAAAGGTCTTGCCACACTCATTACATCTGTAAGGTTTCTCTCCAGTATGAATTCTATGATGACTTGCTAGGTTTCCAATTTGCCTGAAACCTTTGCCACATATATCACATTTGTATGTTTTCTGTCCAGTATGGATTCTCTGATGTCTAGTAAGTTGGGATCTGTAATTAAAGGTCTTGCCACACTCATTACATCTGTAAGGTTTCTCTCTAGTGTGAATTCTCTGATGATTTTCAAGGTATGAATTTTGACTGAAACCTTTGCCACATATATCACATTTATATGGTTTCTGTCCGGTATGGATTCTCTGATGTCTAGTAAGGTGGGACCTGTAATTAAAGGTCTTGCCACACTCATTACATCTGTAAGGTTTCTCTCCTGTATGAATTCTATGATGACTTGCTAGGTTTGCAATTTGCCTGAAACCTTTGCCACATATATCACATTTATATGGTTTCTGTCCAGTATGGATTCTCTGATGTCTAGTAAGGTGGAACATCCTATTAAAGGTCTTGCCACACTCATTACATCTGTAAGGTTTCTCTCCAGTATGAATTATATGATGACTTGCTAGGTTTCCAATTTGCCTGAAACCTTTGCCACATATATCACATTTATATGGTTTCTGTCCAGTATGGATTCTCTGATGTGTAGTAAGATTGAACGTCTGATTGAAGGTCTTGCCACACTCATTACATCTGTAAGGTTTCTCTCCTGTATGAATTCTATGATGACTTGCTAGGTTTGCAATTCGCCTGAAACCTTTGCCACATATATCACATTTATGTGGTTTCTGTCCAGTATGGATTCTCTGATGTATAGTAAGGTTGGACCTCTGATGAAAGGCCTTGCCACAATCACTGCATTTGTAAGGTTTTTCCCTAATGTATGCTTTCTGGTCTTGTGTGAGTAATGAAGGATGCATAAAATCATTCCTATACAGATTAGAAATGCTGGTGTTGACACGAGGAAGATTTGTTTGAAGTAATGAAACTGAGGAGCCACTGGTGACAGACTTCTCAATTTGATTACATTCATAAATTTTCCTTTCAGTCTGATATCCCTGTAGTTCAGCCAGATGCGACCAAAAGCTTAGTTCAAGCTGATTTTCAACTGGTTTATTTCCTGCATTCCTTCCATCACCTTGATCTCTTCTTCCAGTGATGTTTTTAATTGCAGGTATTTCTCTGTAATTTCTTTCATCATTGTGACACTGACACTCAAAGTCATGAATATTTTGCTGCATTTCCCTGAAGTAAAAATCTTTGATGTCATGGATTTCATGTCTTTCCAACATCACTGCTTGGAATACTTTTTCTGTGCTATTGTTCTGTTTTGGTGGTGATTTCTTGATCATATGTGTAGGAGAGACGTCTACAAGATATTTAAAAAACAGGTTTTCTATTAACTATAGTTGGCAAATCAGTAGTTCATATTGAAAAAGATATTGGCCGGGCGCAGTGGCTCACACCTGTAATCCCAGCACTTTAGGAGGCCAAGGCGGGTGGATCACGAGGTCAGGAGATTGAGGCCATCCTGGCCAACATGGTGAAACCCCATCTCTACTAAAATACAAAAAATTCGCCAGGTGTGGTGGCGCGTGCCTGTAGTCCTAGCTACTAGGGAGGCTGAGGCAGGGGAATCACGTGAACCCAGGAGGTGGAGGTTGCAGTGAGCCAGGATTGTGCCACTGCACTCCAGGCTGGTGACAGAGCAAGACTCCATCTCAAAAAAAAAGTAAAAAATAAAAAAAAAAATAAAAGAAAGAGAGAAAGAGGGAAGAGAGAAAGAAAAAGATATTATACCAAAAATAGTATTTATACTGAACAATTATAAAATTTTCAACCATGATCTTCAAATTTTTAGGAACAGGATTTTTAATAAAGAAAAAGTGATTACATGTAATGCAAATTAATTTTAGGGAAATCCAGTTTCAAATGACCTATAACCCAAACATTTGTGTTGTGCAAACTTATGTTAACTCTAAAAAGGGGGAGCAGGCTGTACAAGAAGCATGGCACCAGCAGCTCCTTCTGGTGAGGGCCTCAGGCTACTTCCACTCATGGCAGAAGGCAAAGGGAAGATGGCATGTGCAGAGATCACAGGGCAAGAGAGGAAGCAAGAGGGGAGGAGGCACCAGGCTCTTTTCAACAGCCAGCTCTCATGGGAAGTAATAGGATAAGAACTCATTCATTACCTCAAGTACAGCACCAAGCCTTTCGTGAAGGGTCCACTCTTATGATCCAAACACCTACCATTAGCCCCCATATCCAACACTGGGGATCAAATTTCAACATGAGATTTGGAGGGGACAAACATCCCCTCCAAACTATAGTGGTAACCTTATAAAGAAAATAAGTAAATGACCCACAGTGGGTAATGGCTTATACTGAAGGGAGCTGTTAGTGAATGCAAAGTGCAGAAAGATTTCCTGGCAGTGCATGGAGACCCGTGGAGCTAGGTTTTCAGCAACATAGCAGCACATAAGGAGCAGAGAATAACAAGACAGCACCAAGAAGTGGATTGACAGGAACCAAGTGAACGTTACAGAAAATTCAGACGGAAAGAAAGGTGGGGAACAAAACAGTCATGTATTAACTGAAGAATGCGACTTGCAGAACTTCAGAAATTTGTAGAAAATACAGGTGATATACATAAGAGTGAAGAAGTCCTTGAAGTATAAGAAATGAGACAGGTTTCCTGTAAAATACTGTGAGATATTTAAATATTAATTTAGTATACCAAGATGGATGTGACAAGTCTAGATAAGCAGCATAATTTTTACAAAATAATGTATGGAGGACATAAAAATTCAGTGACATTTAACCCAAACTCAAAAAGTTATGATTAGACAATTGAAAATATACTATAGAAAAAGCAATGTTATCTTCTATAACAAATTATGTCAAGTCAATGTAATGGTATTTCTGAAAATAAGGCATTGAATTAATTGTAAAAAGTATATTCTCAACAATAAAAAAAATTTTTAAGGAAAAAAAAGAAAAAGAAGTGTATTCTTAAGACAGAAAATCCCCCAATTTAGAAGCTATAACAAATTAGCCTGACACTTTAATAATATATATTAAGTCAGGTGAAACAAAAAAAAAACAATAATTTAGACAATATTTTCAATATGTTCTGGAGTTTATGCAGATTTTAAGGAAACTGCTACTGAGCCACTCCCTCAAACTAAAGAAGGAAAGCTTGTAAAATATACTTAAAAATGCATTCCCCAATACAAAGCCCTATTATATTGTAGACATAAAACAATCACTAAACTCATCAAAATATGGACTGCTGATTAAATAAAAACAAGTTCATTTACAATATATAGAAATGTACTATAATAAAAGTAGCACTGGCTTAAACAAGACAAGGTATGGTAGACATAAAGAAGGTAGGCATCATTCAATTTCATAAGCTCCCTCGAGATGCTTCACAAAGAGAAGACCTACAAAGACACTTAGACTCCCACACAATAATAGTGGGAGATTTTAACACCCCACTGTCAATATTAGACAGATCAATGAGACAGAAAATTAACAAGGATATCCAGGACTTGAACTCAACTCTGGACCAAGCAGGCCTAATAGACATCTACAAAACTCTCCACCCCAAGTCAACAGAATATACACTCTTCTCAGCACCACATGGCACTTATTCTAAAATTGACCACATAATCGGAAATAAAACACTTCTCAGCAAATGCAAAAGAATGGAAATCATAACAAACAGTCTGTCAGACCACAGTGCAATCAAATTAGAACTCAGGATTAAGAAACTCACTCAAAACCGCACAACTACATGGAAACTGAACAACCTTCTCCTGAATGACTACTGGGTACATAACGAAATGAAGGCAGAAATAAAGATGTTCTTTGAAACCAATGAGAACAAAGACACAACGTACCAGAATCTCTGGGACACATTTAAAGCGGTATGTAGAGGGAAATTTATATCACTAAATGCCCAGAAGAGAAAGCGTGGAAGATCTAAAATCAACACCCTAACATCATAATTAAAAGAACTAGAGAATAAAAAGCAGAGAAATTCAAAAGTTAGCAGAAGACAAGAAATAACTAAGATCAGAGCAGAACTGAAGGAGATAGAGACACAAAAAAATCATTCAAAAACCAGATGAATCCAAGAGCTGGTTTTCTGAAAGATTAACAAAATAGGTAGACTATTAGCCAGACTAATACAGAAGAAAAGAGAGAAGAATCAAATAGATGCAATAAAAAATGATAAAGGGGATAGCATCACCAATTCCACAGAAATACAAACTACCATCAGAGAATACTATAAACACCTCTGTGCAAATAAACTAGAAAATCTAGAAGAAATGGATAAATTCCTGGGCACATACACCCTCCCAATACTAAACCAGGAAGAAGTCGAATCCCTGAAAAGACCAATAACAAGTTCTGAAATTGAGGCGGTAATTAATAGCCTACCAACCAAAAAAAGTCCAGGACCAGACAGATTCACAGCCAAATTCTACCAGTGGTACAAAGAGGAGCTGGTACCATTCCTTCTGAAACTACTCCAAACAGAAAAAGAGGGAATCCTCCCTAACTCATTTTACGAGGCCAGCATCATCCTGATACCAAAATCTGGCAGAGACACAACAAAAAAGGAAAATTTCAGGCCAATATCCTTGATGAACATCGATGTGAAAATCCTCAATAAAATACAGGCAAACAATGCAGCAGCACATCAAAAAGCTTATCCACCACGATCATGTCAGCTTCATCCCTGGGATGCAAGGCTGGTTCAACATATGCAAATCAGTAAATGTAACCCATCACATAAACAGAACCAATAACAAAAACCACATGATTATCTCAATAGATGCAGAAAAGGCCTTCGACAAAATTCAACAGCCTTCATGCTAACAACTCTCAATAAACTAGGTATTGATGGAATGTATCTCAAAATAATGAGAGTTATTTATGACAAACCCATAGCCAATATCATACTGAATGGGCAAAAACTGGAAGCTTTCCCTTTGAAAACAGGCACAAGACAAGGATGCCCTCTCTCACCACTCCTATTCAACACAGTACTGGAAGTTCTGGCCACGGCAATCGGGCAAGAGAGAGAAATAAAGGGTATTCAATTAGGAAAAGAGGAAGTCAAATTGTCTCTGTTTGCAGATGACATGATTGTATATTTAGAAAACCCCATTGTCTCAGCCCAAAATCTCCTTAAGCTGATGAGCAACTTCAGCTAAGTCTCAGGATACAAAATCAATATGCAAAAATCACAAGCATTCCTATACACCGATAACAGACAAACAGAGAGCCAAATCACGAGTGAACTTGCATTCACAATTGCTACAAAAAGAATAAAATACCTAGGAATACAATACAAGGGACATGAAGGACCTCTTCAAGGAGAACTACAAACCACTGCTCAAGGAAATAAGAGAGGACACAAACAAATGGACAAACATTCCATGCTCATGGATAGGAAGAATCAATATTGTGAAAATGGCCATACTGCCCAAAGTAATTTGTAGATTCAATGCTATCCCCATCAAGCTACCACTGACTTTCTTCATAGACTTGGAAAAAACTATTTTAAATTTCATACAGAACCAAAAAAGACCCCGTATAGCCAAGACAATCCTAAGCAAAAAGAACAATGCTGGAGCCATTACACTACCTGACTTCAAAGTATACTACAAGGCTACAATAACCAATACAGCATGGTACTGGTACCAAAACAGAGATATAGACCAATGGAACAGAACAGAGGCCTCAGAAATAATGCCACACATCTACATCCATCTGATCTTTGACAAACCTGACAAAAACAAGCAATGGAGAAAGGATTCCCTATTTAATAAATGGTGTTGGGAAAACTGGCTAGCCATATGCAGAAAGCTGAAACTGGATCCCTTCATTACACCTTATACAAAAATTAACTCAAGATGGATTAAAGTCTTAAACATAGGACCTAAAACCATAAAAACCCTAGAAGAAAACTAGGCAATACAATTCATAACATAGGCATGGGCAAAGACTTCATAACTAAAACACCAAAAGCAATGGCAACAAAAGCCAAAATTGACAAATGGGATCTAATTAAACTGAAGAACTTCTGCACAGCAAAAGAAACTATCATCAGAGTGAACAGGCAACCTACAGAATGGGAGGAAATTTTTGCAATCTATCTATCTGACAAAGGGCTAATATCTAGAATCTACAAAGAACTTAAAAACAAATTTACAAGAAAAAAACAACCCCATCAAAAAGTGGGCGAAGGATATGAACAGACACTTCTCAAGAGAAGACATTTATGTGGTCAACAAACATATGAAAAAAAGCTTATCATCACTGGTCATTAGAGAAATGAAAATCAAAACCACAGTGAGATACCATCTCACACCAGTTAGAATGGTAACCATTAAAAAGTCAGGAAATAATAGATGCTGGAGAGGATGTGGAGAAATAGGAATGCTTTTACACTGTTGGTGGGAGTGTAAATTAGTTTAACCACTGTGGAAGACTGTGGCGATTCCTCAAGGATCTAAAACTAGAAATACCACTTGACCCAGCAATCCCACTACTGGGTATATACTGAAACGATTATAAATCATTCTACTGTAAAGACACATGCACACATATATTCATTGTGGCACTGTTCATAATAGCAAAGACTTGGAACCAACCCAAATGCCCATCAATGATAGACTGAATAAAGAAAATGTGGCACATATACACCATGGAATTCTGTGCAGCCATAAAAAAGGATGAATCCATGTCCTTTGCAGGGACATGGATGAAGCTGGAAACCATCATTCTCAGCAAACTAACACAACAGAAAATCAAACAGTACATGTTCTCACTCATAAATGGGAGTTGAACAATGAGAACACATGGACACAGGGAGGGGAAGAGCACATACCAGGACCTGTTGGGGGTTGGGGAGCTAGGGGAGGGATGGCATTAGGAGAAATACCTAATATAGATGACCGGTTGATGGGTGCAGCAAACCACCATGGCACATGTATACCTATGTAACAAACCTGCACGTTCTGCACATGTACCCCAAAACTTAAAGTATAAAAAAAATTACAAAAATTAGCCAGGTGTGGTGGCATGCGCCTGTAGTTCCAGCTACTCTGGAGGCTGAGGCAGAATTACTTGAACTTGGGAGGCAGAGGTTCCAGTGAGTTGAGATCTCGCCACTGCATCACAAACACAGCCTGGGCAAGACAGCCAGACTCTGTCTCAAAAAAAAAGAGAAAAAAAAAAAAAAAAAAAGGACCTCTCTGCCTAGTGCCATTCCAGTACTGAGTAAACAATCCCAGAAAGCCCAGCGTACTCCCCTGTTGCACACACTGCAATCTGTGGCAAAAGCAGAACAAAAGAAATGACTGAGGCTGAAAGACTTCAACAGGCAGAGAGGGCTGGAGACAGCACCATGAGGTTTCCGGAGCCCCAGATGCAAAGGAGGAGTTGCCAATGTTTTCCCATCAACTGATTAGGCCTCCCAAGTACAGGAAATGGGGCAAAACCTGAATACGTCAAGGGGGCAGGTCTATGGAGGCCTCAGCTCTGATCTGTATAGACAGAGAACTGAGCATCAGATGCAGTCAGGTACAGGGGAGATCACAGGAGACCCCTTTGACACAACCCTCCCTGTACCCCTCAGAGTGAAGAAACCAAAGAGGTCACAGAAGCCACATGACAAGGTGCTGTCCATCATGATAAAGACTTTGCCTTTGTCACTGTTTGAGCTGTAGCACCATGGAAGAGTGAAAGGATAAACTATTACACATCAGAAGAGCCCAGGGATAAATGAGGGCAAATGGAAGTTTCCATTGAGAGCTCACAGGATTTAAACTCTTTTTGTCCCATAGAACTCTTCAACTCAGAAAGAGTTACCTGACTACTAACGGTGCAGCTTCCTCTCTGTCCATTTGAGCTCTTACCTGTGTTCACACCTTTGATGCGTTCCCAACCATTTGATGTTTTTGTTATTCTCACTTCACTCTCCACAGTCCAGGGCTCTTTCCCTTGCCCCAACATGGAGATAATACTCATTTCAGAAAGAGAGATTCCTGCTTAGAAAAAGAAAGGAATGTGATGTGCTGTGGCTTTTACAGAATCTCAGCCCTTTGTTTAGAGGAGGAGAGAGGACATTACAAATGGATCTAGAAAAATGTTTCACAAATTCACCCCTGAATGCCTCCTTCTGAATGTTTAGGGAACATGGTAAGATACGGACATCAAGCCGTCCTCTAAGAAGTACTAAATCACAAGCAAAGGGATAGAAAACAGCAAAGTGGGTTTTTTTTACTTTTTCTTTTTTCTTTTTTTTTTTTTGAGATGGAGTTTCGCTCTTGTTGCCCAGGCTGGAGTGCAGTGGCGCAATCTCTGTTCACTGCAACCTCCGCCTCCCGGGTTCAAGTGATTCTCCTGCCTTGGCCTCCCAAGTAGCTGGGATTACAGGCGCTTGGCACCATGCCTGGCTATTTGTTGTATTTTTAGTAGAGATGGTGTTTCACCATGTTGGCCAGGCTAGTCTCAAACTCCTGACCTCAGGTGATCCACCCGCCTTGGCCTCCCAAAGTGCTGGGATTACAGGCGTGAGTCACCGCGCCCAGCCCAAAGTAGATATTTTTTTTTTTTTTTTTTTTTTTTTTTTTTTTTTTTTTTTTTTTTTTTTTTTTTTTTTTTTTTTTTTGAGGCGGAGTCTCGCTCTGTCGCCCAGGCTGGAGTGCTGTGGCCGGATCTCAGCTCACTGCAAGCTCCGCCTCCCGGGTTCCCGCCATTCTCCTGCCTCAGCCTCCCGAGTAGCTGGGACTACAGGCGCCCGCCACCTCGCCCGGCTAGTTTTTTGTATTTTTTAGTAGAGACGGGGTTTCACCGTGTTAGCCAGGATGGTCTCGATCTCCCGACCTCGTGATCCGCCCATCTCGGCCTCCCAAAGTGCTGGGATTACAGGCGTGAGTCACCGCGCCCAGCCCAAAGTAGATATTTTTAAAGTCTACCATAAGATTTATTTCTGCTTAAGCTATGGAACCACCAATGACATATCTTGAAGCGGGTAGATCATTTGAAAACGGGATAATTAAACAAGTCCAGATGCTGCACTATTAAGCTTTTCATCTGAGAATTAACATAGCTTCAATCTTAATTGAGCAATGCAGGGGCTCCCAAGAGGCACACAAGGTAACACGCAGAGATACAGCAGAGCAGATCCCAGCTTCTGAGGGGCATTATCCTCACCCAGGGAGACCAGGTTCCTGTAGTTCTCCAACATCACGTCCCTGTACAAAGCCCTCTGAGCAGGGTCCAGGCATTTCCACTCCTCCTGAGAGAATTCGATGGCCACATCCCTGAATGTCAACCTTCCCTGATATGAAAAAACACATTTCACCAAGAAGTTATGGGTAAAGTTATTATCTTCACACAAAAGACGAAAAGAGAGGTATAAGTCAATTTAGTTTAAATGAACGTTCTGGGAAATCTATGGAAAGGTATTTTCAGGCAAACTGTGTCTGAAAAACACTTTTTACCAAGCACATGTGGGGAGAGTTATCATCTTTACATAAAATGAGAAGAGAAGAGAATTGTACGGATTTACTGAAGGGAAAGTTCTGGCAGACCCATGCTAAAGTATTTTGGGGCACTTAGGGATGTTAGGAAGAACATTCGGTATGTCTCCCTAATTGCATTTTATTACACTCTTCTGTAAGAGCTCATGATATCTTCTAAATAAGTGTGGATTTCTCTTTCTGTAGACAATGGAAGAAACAGAGAAATAAAAAATCAACACATGGCTGTCTCTATAGTAGTGCTAGAGATTATGTTTGACACACAGTGATATTCAGTATCTAGATGCGCCAGAAGAGGTGTGTGGTCTTCAGAGATGACAATGTCCACGGTGGCTTTAAAGAAAGAAAGGTCAGAATCTAAAAAGTGTGGCCGGGTGTGGTGGCTCACGTCTGTAAACCCAGCACTTCGGGAGGCCGAGGCGGGTGATTACGAGATCAAGAGATCGAAATCATACTGGCCAACATGGTGAAACCCCGTCTCTAGTAAAAATACAAAAATTAGCTGGGAGTGGTGGCACACGCCTGTAATCCCAGCTACTCGGGAGGCTGAGGCAGGAGAATCACTTGAACCCGGGAGGTGGAGGTTGCAGTGAGCCGAGATCACGCCACTGCACTCCAGCCTGGGCAACAGAGTAAGACTCCATCTCAAAATAAATAAATAAATAAATAAAATAAAAAATAAAAATACAAAACTGATTCATGAAATGGTGATGTGTCTTCTATAAAAGCCATAGGATTGGGCATCCATACATTCATGCACACACACATACACAAATGTAAATTAACAAAGAGAAAACATGCCTCTCAATGACGTATTTTTTATGACTTTTTTCACTATCATTTTTCCTCATGTGCATTTCAGCATCTTGGGGACAGTAAAGTGTGTAAGTTGTATTTAACTTAGTTTGTCAACATTATGTTATATATGGCCGATAAAAGAATGGTAAAAACATGAAAAAACATTTAAAGCTTTAACTTCAATCCCTATGAAATAGTTATAGTCAAACTACAAATAAAATTCTATCAATTTAAATTTAAATATTTAGGCTGGGCGCAGTGGCTCACGCCTGTAATCCCAGCACTTTGGGAGACTGAGGCGGGCGGATCACCTGAGGTCAAGAGTTCGAGACCAGCCTGGGCAACATGGTGAAATGGCAGGCACCTGTAGTCCCAGCTACTCGGGAGGCTGAGGCAGGAAAATCGCTTGAACCCTGGAGGCAGAGGTTGCAGTGAGCCGAGATCGTGCCACTGTACTCCAGCCTGGGTAACAAAAAAACAAAAAACAAAAAACAAAAAAACAAAAACAAAAAAACAAAGCAAAAAAAAAAAATGAATTAAAAGCCTGAACTTAAGACCTAAAATGATAAAACTCCTAGAAGAAAGTGTAGGAGAAAAGGTTTGTGAAACTGAATTTGGCAATGATTTCTAAGATAGGACACCAAAGACACGCGCAAGAAAAGCAAAAATATCCAAACGGGACTACATCAAACTTACAAACATCTCTGCATCAAAAGAAAGAATCAAGAGATTGAAAAGCAACCTCCAAAAGAAGGACGTGCTGAAAATGACTTAAATAATCTCCTGCTGTTAGAGATTTAGATTGTTTTCTGGCCGGGAGAGGTGGCTCATGCCTGTAATCCCAACACTTTAGGAGGCCAAGGCAGGTGAATCACCTGAGGTCAGGAGTTCAAGACCAGCGTGGCCAACATGGTAAAACCCTGTCTCTACTAAAAATACAAAAATTAGCCCAGCATGGTGGCAGGCACCTGTAAACCCAGCTACCTGGGGGGCCGAGGCAGGAGAATCGCTTGAACCCTGGAGGCAGAGGTTGTAGTGAGCCGAGATCGCACCATCGCACTCCAGCCTAGGGGATAAGAGCAAGTCTCAAAAAAAAAAAAAGAAAGAGATTTAGATTGATTTCATATTTTAAAATTGGTGGAGCCAGGCATGGTGGCTCACGCCGGTAATCCCAGCACTTTGGGAGGCCAAGGCAGATGGATCACCTGAGTTTGGGAGTTTGAGACCAGCCTGACCAACATGGAGAAACCCCGTCTCTACTAAAAATACAAAATTAGCCCGGCATGGTGACACATGCCTGTAATCCCAGCTACTTGGGAGGCTGAGGCAGGAGAATTGCTTGAGTTTTCTGGAATTTACCAGGTACTTGTGCACATTAGTACGTGACTTCCATGTGCAACTTCTCTACTCCTGATCCACAGAGACCTCACAGTGCATCCAGATGTGGCCGCTAAACAATCCGCGTTGCCTAACAGTCCTGACACCACGGGGCCCACACTTCATGTCCATCCATGTCTGGGTGTGAGCCCTTCCCAGGACCATGCCCAGTAGCGCCTCTTCCCAAGTTCATATCACTGGGTCACAGGCAATGGAATCTAAGTGAAATGAGAGGGACTGAGGGAAGGCACAGGTGAGTGCGAGCAAACGTGTCAGGCAGGACGCTTCAGACTCAGAAGATTTGCAACTCCAAAGAATGAAATTTCGGAAAGGAAACAGAAACAGAATAAGCTGGGCATGGTGGCTCACGCCTGTAATCCCAGCACTTTGGGAGGCCAAGGCTGGTGAATCACGAGGTCAGGATTGGAGACCAGCTTGGCCAACATGGTGAAACCCCCATCTCTACTAAAAATACAAAAAATTAGCTGGGTGTGGTGGCGGGCGCCTGTAATTACAGCTACTTGGGAGGCTGAGGTAGAAGAATTGCTTGAACCCAGGAGGCAGAGGTTGCAGTAAGCCAAGATCACAACACTGCACTCCAGCCTGGGTGATAGTGTGAGACTCTCTCTCAAAAAAAAAAAAAAAAAAAAAAAAAGAGGAAACAGAACAATCCACCGAGAATATCATTTTACCTGAGGAAGAGCCATCCCTGTCTTCTCTTTCTTTCCTCTTTCTTCTCTTCTGGACTTCTTCCTCAGGCCACATGAGCCTTTAAAAGTTAATATAGAATGTGAAAAAGAAGTTATCTAATGCCTAGAATTAACACACCCGCTCCCTGTGCCACGACCATACACACAGGGAAGACCTCACCCCGTGCAAAGACAGTCCTCTGCCACCGACTGCACCAGGAGTGATGGACAAGAAAGAAACTTGTAGGAAGACCAATAGGTGAGTCTGTAACCGCTTTCTTAAGAACCCACTCTCCTCCTAGAGAAGCCCACACGCACGCTGCAGCAGTGGGGAGCTGGGCTGGACTGAGCTCCCCTTCAGGGCGCACACCTGGCCTTGAGCAAACCTCATGCAGAGCACAGCCGCCCTCACATCTCTATAGATCCCAGGCTGAGCTTAGCCCTCAGAAATGGAGGACACAGTCTGTAATCCCAGCACTTTGGGAGGCCGAGACGGGTGGATCACCTGAGGTCAGGAGTTCAATACCAGCCTGGCCAACATGGTGAAACCCTGTCTCTACTAAAAATACAAAAATTAGCCAGGTGTGGTGGCGCACACCTGTAGTCCCAGCTACTCGGGAGGCTGAGGCAGGAGAATCGCTTGAACCCAGGAGGCGGAGTTTGCAGTGAACTGAGATTGCCCCATTGCACTCCAGCCTGGGCGACAGCAAGTGAGACGCCATCTAAAACATTTTAAAAAAAGAAATGGAGGACACAGAGCCTCAGTATCAATGCTGGACACAGATTAGAATCAGCTGGGGTAACGTAACTACTTCAATGCTGGACTCCAACCCCATTACATTAATGGAAATCTCAGGTAAAGAGGTACAAGAGTTTTATTTGCAAAACGACTCAGTACTCTCAAGTCAAACCAGGATTGAGCTCCACTTTGAGGGAGTGTGAAATAACAAGAAATATATTTTTGGTCTCTGCTCCTGGTTCCTGGGACATAGATCCTAAACCCCTCACAGAAAGGGGTGTTGGGAGAATCTTTTGTTCTCATATGTGGTCTTTGACCCCGCATCCTTGCACAAAGCTCCTAAATCCCTTGGAATTTCCTGCATGATAGGAGTGGTTTTTGTTCTAATGAGGCAAGTCTTGGTGGGCTCCTGGCCACAGCTAGTTGCCAGAAAGACTAAGCCATGATTAGAAACTTGGAAATTTCAGCTCCATCATTCATTTCCTAGAGTGGAACAGGCTGAAGATTGAGTTAATAATCTCTCATGCCTACAGGATGAAGCCTCAATAAAAATTCCTGATCTATAGAGTCTGGAGAGCTTTCTGGTTGACAAACACATCTGAATGCCAGGAGGGTGGTACACCCAAATCCACAAGACAGAAGCTCCTGTGCTCAGAACATTCTCAGCCCTCACCATACATATCTCTTCATCTGGCTGCTCATGGCTATCATTTATGATATCCTTTATTCATACACCAAATCCTCACTTGATCTTATCAATAGATTCTTGGAAACAGGAACTTTAAGTGAAATGGCAACTTTTTTCCTCATCAACATAAAAAATGGCATTGAATGGCCGGGCGCAGTGGCTCACGCTGTAATCCCAGCACTTTGGGAGGCCAAGGTGGGCGGATCAAGAGGTCAGGAGATTGAGACCAACCTGGCCAATATGGTGAAACCCCATCTCTACTAAAAATACAAAAATTAGCTGGGCATGGCAGCACGTGTCTGTAATGCCAGCTACTTGGGAGGCTGAGGCAGGAGAATCACTTGAACCCGAGAGGTGGAGGTTGCAATGAGTGGAGACCGAGACACTGCACTCCAGCCTGGCGACAGAGCTAGACTCCATCTCAAAATAATAATAATAGGCCGGGCGCAGTGGCTCAAGCCTGTAATCCCAGCACTTTGGGAGGCCGAGACGGGCGGATCACGAGGTCAGGAGATCGAGACCATCCTGGCTAACACAGTGAAACCCTGTCTCTACTAAAAAAAAAAATACAAAAAACTAGCCGGGCGAGGTGGCAGGCACCTGTAGTCCCAGCTACTCAGGAGGCTGAGGCAGGAGAATGGCATAAACCCGGGAGGCGGAGCTTGCAGTGAGCCGAGATCATGCCACTGCACTCCAGCCTGGGCAACAGAGCGAGACTCCGTCCCAAAAAAAAAAATAATAATAATAATGACATTGAACAAAACAACGTTATTTGAGGACCTGCTGTATATCATTTCATTCATGACTCAATTTCCAAGAACCTATAGAAAACATTAAGCGAGGACTGACTGCAAAAAAAATCAGTAAACATAAGTAAGTGCTTCCAGCAGTTCTGTGAGCTGTCCTCACAAATTAATCAAAACCAAAGAGGGAGTCATGGGAGCCCCAAAATATAGGTCAGTTTTAAGGACAGGTGACAATCTATTACTTTTGACTGATGTCTGAAGTGGCAGCAGGGTGGGGCGGGGGGGGGGGGCTGGTCTTGTGGGACTAAGACCTTAACCTGTTGGATCTGACTCTAACTCCAGGTGCACAGTGTCAGAATTGAATTGAATTATAGGACACGCAGCTGGTGTCCACTGGAGAATTGCCTAGTGTGTGGGAAAAAAACTCCCACACATTTGCTGTCAGAAGTGTTCCATGTTGGCTGGGCGCAGTGGCTCATGCCTGTAATCCCAGCTACTCAGAGGTTGAGACTTGAACTTGGGAGGTGGAGGTTGCAGTGAGCCGAGGTCGCACCACTGCACTCCAGCCTGGGTAATAGAGGGGGAGACTCGTTCTCAAAAAATAAAAAAAAGAATACTGGGTGTCACAGGACAGGCCGAGGTCACCTCCTCCACCATGGGTGTCACAGAACAAGCCCAGCTCACCTTCCCACCACGGGAGGTGACTGCCTAAAGGGGCGTGGGAGCTGAAGGCCCTCCCTGAGAAAGATTTCAGACGAGAAAGACAGATGGCACCTTAGGACAGGGGTGGGGTCTGCAGAATCCCAGAACCAAGGTTAAGGAACCGGCCCCTCCGGACTGAGGCTGCAGCGCTGCGCACCAAGGGCCAACAAGGGCGAGTCTTGGAGAACCGGATAGACCTGAACCCACCTTGCAGGTGAAGGCTCTAAAAAGTGCCCCCGGCTGGGCGCTGTGGCTCACACCTGTAATCCCAGCACTTTGGGAGGCCGAGGCGGGCGGATCACGAGGTCAGGAGATCAAGACCATCCTGGCTAACACGGTGAAACCCCCTCTCTACTTAAAAAAAAAAAAAAAAAAAAAAAAAAAAAAATCAGCTGGGCGTGGTGGCGGGCGCCTGCAGTACCAGCTACTTGGGAGGCAGAATGGCGTGAACCTGGGAGGCGGAGCTTGCAGTGAGCCGAGATCTCGCCACTGCGCTCTAGTCTGGGCGACACAGCGAGACTCCGTCTCAGAAAAAAAAAAAAAGAAAAAAAAAAGCGCCCTCCTGCGTGGCGGGAAGAAAAATCGGTAAAGGATTTTAGGTAGCAAAAGACGCGAAAGGCCATGTTTACCTAGCGCAAGGCAGAAAGACCAGATTCAGGAAGTAGCCTTAGAGGGACTTTAACCCAAAGGGAAAGCGATCCCCGCACTCTCGCAGCAACGTCAGAATTTACCTGGGGTGGAGGGCGCGGTGCGGGCATTTTAAGATCTGTAGGGATCCTCTCCAGACCCGGCGGATGGAAGAAGGGGGACTGCGAAGCGCAGATTTAATCTGGAGAGAGTGAAACTCACGCTCTGCGGCGCAGCCTTCACTCCCCGCGATCCGCTTCCGGTTTTGCAGAAAACCGCGCGCAGCTGAGACCGGGCGGCTTGGGGGCGGGGAAGGGGCGGGGCCTGGCCAGGGAGAGTAGGGCAGGGGGCGGGGCCGGAGAGGACTGAGGGGTTCTAGGGGCGGGGCCTAGGAGGGGCGCGACCGGCACAGGGAGGGGGCCGGGGAGAAAACGCGCAGGGTGGGGCGGGGTCTGGACAGGCAGGGGGCGGGGCCGGGAGGGACCAAAGGAGGGCGGGTGGGAACCTGCGTTCCCAGAGCGTCCCTATCTTCTGGGTTTGGGAACGCTTAAGTCTATTTCGTGTCCTGCGGAGCAGTTTTGCTTTCTGCTTATTTTAAGTTAATGTTTCAATTTTAAGGTAAACCGTTAGAATTATGTGGGCCATCGCTATTGGAAACAAGATATTTTCGTAAGTTGCAAACTTAAATTGCTCTACTATTTTTAAAAAGTTACTGCTTTTTCTAAAGCAAGAGTTAATGTCACCGGTATTAGCCCTCCTCGCTCCACACCTCAGGTATTTACCATATGAAAATCTCTGCAACTGTGCACAGGGCTGACTCTCTCCCTTCATGGTGAATGGGTGTAGAATATGGAGGGGATTGTGTTAAGTTCTGTTGCGAGGTGACTTGAAATTACTTACACATTCTGCCCAGGCAGAGTTTTGCATTTCACATTCTAGTTTGCATACACTTCACAGACACTTTCAGGGCTTTTTAGTTAAGCTTAAATTAATCCACATTGCAGAAACTTTCGGGCATTCAATCTACCCCAGACCGACACCCCCAGAGATGCCAGATCCCCACACCCAGAGTTGCTTCAGTCTCACTAGTAGCTCTTCTGTCCTACCTGCTGGCAGAAATAACCATTTCAACATAAACCATTTCAACTTCTGTCCCATTCGCTGGCAAACATACCTTTTAACGTACTTTAACGTATTAACGTATTAACCATTTCAACTTTCCTTTGCCCAAGATTCCTATTCCCATGGTCAGGTTGGGATCTACCCTCAGTAATAACTACGGTGGCCCAGGGGATTGCAATCTGTGTGCAGCATTGAGCACCAAGGCTCTGTGTTCAGTGTTTCTGATTACATTTTTCAGCTCTAAAATTTCTGTTTCTCCTTTATAGCTTTTGTCTCTTTATTGGTAGTCTATTTTGCTCATATCTTGTTTTCCTGATTTCCTGTGGATGTCTATGTGTGCTCTCTTAATTCATTGACCATCTCGTGACTCTTATTTTCAATTCTTTGTCTGATAATTCACACATCTTCATCTCTTTAGTGTCAGTTTGTGGTGGTTTCATTTGTTCCTTTGTGTGGATCATGTTTCCTTATCTTCTTGAATGTCTTGTTATCTTGGCACCTCAGCATTTCACTAATCAGCCACTCCTACTTTTTTATTTCTGGCTTCCTTCAGGGAAGACGTTCTCTATTCAGCCTGACTAGAGATTCTGGAGACCTCTGAAGCCTTTTCTGGGAATGTGGCGTCTCTGGGCTTTTGCTTATAGTTACCTGAGAATTTTTGCCAGTTTTTCTTCAGGAACGCTCCTGTTCACAGCCTGCAATTCTGCAGTCCCTGTGTTTTCATGGTAAGCTGTGGTCTGGTTCTCCACCTAGTGTCTGCGTGCGTTACTGCAGACTCTGGTTTATGTTGATTGCCTTTGTTCTCAGTGATTTCCCTGACCTGGCATCCTGTCATTTTCAGTGTTTATGTTCAACCAAGACAGAAACTTGTCCCTCAGGCAGTGCCCTGAAAAGTCAGGATATTAGATGGACCTTTCCATACTTTCTCTACCCTTTGAGAAATCAAGAGTCGGTGGTTTCATCACAGTGATACCCCGTGATGCCAGGGTAGGACCTCTATCAGTGTCTCCAATTTTCCTACTGGGCATTTATTAAGAGTTCCAGGCTGGGCTCAGTGGCTCACGCTCAGCACTTTGGGAGGGTGAGGTGGGTGGATCACTTCAGGTCAGGCGTTCGAGACCAGCGCAGCCAACATGGTGAAACTCTGTCTCTACTAAAAATACAAAGAATTAGCTGGGTGTGACGGCGTGCACCTGTAATCTCATCTACTCAGGAGGCTGAGGCAGGAGAATCGCTTGAACCCAGGAGGTGGAGGCTGCAGTGAGTCGAGATCTTGCCACTGCACTCCAGCCTGGGTGACAGAGTGAGACTCGGTCTCAAAAAAAAAAAAAGTCCAACCACTTACGTGGTGTCTAGATTTCTTACAAAGGCAGTTGGTAAATGTGTTGTTACTAGATGTGTGTCTTCATGATGGAGATAGTGTTTGGGGATAGTGTTTGGGACTTCCTATTCCTCTGTCTTATTGGCATCACCAATTCAGCAGTTTTGTAATTTATTTACATAGGTCTGGAAATGTATTTTAATTAGGTGCCATAGCATATTTTCTATTGGAAATACAGGATGTGGGGTGTGGGGGGGTGTGTGTGTGTGTTTAATGAGAGCTACTTTAAAAAGAAGATTGTTTTCATTATACTGTTACTAGTTCTTTTTTCTTTTTTATTTTTTTTGACGGAGTCTCGCTCTGTCACCCAGGCTAGAGTGCAGTGGCACGATCTCAGCTCACTGCAACCTCCGCCTCCTGGGTTCAAGTGATTCTCCTGCATCAGCCTCCCGAGTAGCTGGGATTACAGGTGCATGCCACCACACCTGGCTAATTTTCATATTTTTAGTAGAGACGGGGTTTCACCATGTTGGCCAGGCTGGTCTCGATCTCTTGACCTTGTGATCCACCTACTTGGGACTCCTAAAGTTCTGAGATTATAGGTGTGAGCCACTGCGCCCAGTCCTATTGTTACTAGTTTTTTATGTAAACGACATTGTTTTTCTATGTTACGGTCATGTCTTCTGTTAGTTTTAACAAATAGATCTCTTTATTCCCTTTCCTGCCCCCTGATTTTCCACCCTTTTCCTTTTTACTGGTCCCTACTCAGCCATTCTGGACAGTGGTGTTTCCTGGAGCCCTGGCCAGCCCCCTTTTCACCATCTTAATTAAAGGAAATGTATCCCATGTTTACTGGTGATCATGATACCTGGTATAATTTTGTTGCTTTAATGTTTGATTGTGATAATGTTTTTTTTTCCAAATTTCCTTTTCGGACTGATTTTTAATGACCCAATAATTTTTTGAGGTAAGTACTGCTGCTAAACATATTTTTCTTCTAAATCAGTTAAATTAATACGTAATACTAAAAAACTGTCTAATTGTTTGTTATGGTTTTATTAGTGGAATAAACTAATAAACTCCATTGGGCTTTTGTTAATGCCTAAATATCTGAATTTCATTGCATAAACTTGTATTTTTTTTTTTAAGATATGTGTATTTAATAGATATTGGAGTTCAAGTTTTGGGGGTTTTTTTTTGTTGTTTGTTTTTTGAGGCAGAGTCTTGCTCTGTCGCCCAGGCTGGAGTGCAGTGGCATGCTCTCGGCTCACTGCAAGCTCTGCCTCCTGGGTTCACGCCATTCTCCTGCCTCAGCCTCCCGAGTAGCTGGGACTACAGGTACCCGCCACCACGCCCGGCTAATTTTTTTTTTTTTTTTGTAGTAGAGATGGGGTTTTAGCATGTTAGCCAGGATGATCTCCATCTCCTGACCTCCTGATCTGCCCGTCTCAGCCTCCCAAAGTGCTGAGATTACAGGCATGAGCCACCGCCCCCAGCCTGAGTTCAGGTTTCTATATGGTACTTTTATGTTATAACATTTTTTAATAATTTTAATTTTTTTATTTTTGAGACAGGCTGGAATATGATGTCTGTCATAGCTCACAGCAGCCTCAAAATTCTGGGTTCAAGAGATCCTCCCCCTCAGCCTCCTGAGCATCTGGGACTACAGGCGTGTACCACCATCCCCAGCTCATTTTTAAATTTGTTTTGTAGAGATGATGTCTTGCTTTGTTGCCCAGGCTGGTCTTGAACTCCTGAGCTCAAGTGATCTGCCCGCCTCAGCCTCCCAAAGTGCTGGGATTACAACCATGAGCCACAACAGCTTGTTGTACAATTTTTAGTAGTTTGATATACAATAGTGTTTATAAACTACATTAAGTGCAATTTGTACATTTCCAGTGTCCCAAACTTGCTGAAATGCACATGAGGAAAAGTGGTGATTTTAAAAATCGTTGAAAAAAGTGAGTCCTTGAGACACAACTCCTCTTATTTAACTGTGTGTACATGGGATGTGCGTGCATTAGCGTATGGAGGCAGAAGCCTATGGTTTTCATCAAGGACACATCATCATGTGAAATAAGTTTTGTATTTTTTTTTAACAATTGAAATTATATCTTAAATGTTTTCCATGGCCTTAAATTTGTTCTCTGCTATCACATGACTGACTTAATCGTAAGAGTAGTAAAGTCTTATGGATGTCGATGTGTGTGTGTATGTAATGACCTTTTTTTTTTTTTTTTTTTTTTTTTTTTGAGACGGAGTCTTGCTCTGTCGCCCAGGCTGGAGTGCAGTGGCGCGATCTCGGCTCACTGCAAGCTCCGCCTCCCGGGTTCACGCCATTCTCCTGCCTCAGCCTCCCGAGTAGCTGGGACTACAGGCGCCCACAACCGCGCCCGGCTAATTTTTTGTATTTTTAGTAGAGACGGGGTTTCACCGTGGTCTCGATCTCCTGACCTTGTGATCCGCCCGCCTCGGCCTCCCAAAGCGCTGGGATTACAGGCGTGAGCCACCGCGCCCGGCCTGTAATGACCTTTTCTGCAGCTCCATGTTGGTACCCTTGAACTATTTCAACTTTTCTCACTGAGGTAACCTACTGTCAATTTACTTGTGAAGCCGGATGCAGTGGTTCATGCCTGTAATCCCAGCCACATGGGAGACCGATGCAGCAGGGTTGCTTGAGGCCAGGAGTTTAAAACCAACCTGGGCAGTATAGCAAGCCCTTGTCTCTAAACAAATTTTTTTGTGAGACGTTCTTTGCCGAGAGTTGCTGGGGTTTCCTGCTTCAACAGTGCTTGGACGGAACCCGGTGCTTGTCCCCGACCCCGGCTGGCCGCCCATAGCCAGCCCTCGGTCACCTCTTCACCACGTCCTCGGATCGCCCCAACCAGGACTCAGAGGGCGCCATCAACCGCCAGATCAACCTGGAGCTCTATGCCTCCTATGTTTACCTGTCCATTTCTTACTACTTTGACTGCGGTGATGTGGTTTTGAAGAACTTTGCCAAATACTTTCTTCACCAATCTCATGAGGAGAGGGAACATGACGAGAAACTGATGAAGCTGCAAAGCCAAAGAGGTGGCCGAATCTTCCTTCGGGATATCAAGAAACCCAACTATGATGGGCTGAATGCGATGGAGTGTGCATTGCATTTGGGAAAAAATGTGCATCAGTCACTACTGGAACTGCACAAACTGGCCACTGACAAAAATGAACCCCATTTGTGTGACTTCATTGAGACACATTACCTGAATGAGCAGGTGAAAGCTGTCAAAGAATTGGGTGACCACTGACCAACTTGCGCAAGATGGGAGCACCCGAATCCGGTTTGGCAGAATATCTCTTTGACAAGCACACCCTGGGGGACAGTGATAATGAAAGCTAAGTCTCAGGCTAATTTCTCCATAGTCATGGGGTGACTTCCTTGGTCACCAAGGCAGTGCATGCATGTTGGGGTTTCCTTTACCTTTTCTATAAGTTGTACCAAAACATCGACTTAAGTTATTTGATTTGTATCATTCCTTCAAATAATGATATTTGGTTCCTCCCCCCCAAAAAATAAAAAAATTTTAAAAAATTTTTTGTTTGTTTGTTTGAGGTGGAGTTTCTCTCTTGTTGCCCAGGCTGGAGCCCCATGGCACGATCTTGGCTCACGGCAACCTCCGCCTCCTTGGTTCAAGCGATTCTCCTGCCTCCGCCTCCCAAGTAGCTGGGATTACAGGCATGTACCACCACACCCAGCTAATTTTGTATTTTTAGTAGAGACGGAGTTTTTCCATGTTGGTGAGGCTGGTCTCAAACTCCCGACCTCAGGTGATTCTCCTCAGCCTCCCAATATGCTGGGATTACAGGTGTGAGCCACCACGCCCAGCTAGAAAAGATTTTTTTATTAGCCAGGTGTAGTGTTGTGTGCTTCTAGTCCCAGCTATTCGGGAAGCTGATGCAAGATGATCATTTGAACCCAGGAGTTCAAGGCTATAGTGAGCTACGATGATGCCAATGCATTCCAGTCTGGGCGACAGAGTAAGATTCCATGTCTTTAAATTCTTTTTCCTTTTTTTTCTAACTTATGATGTTACTTCTGTTACTTAAGTGATTCTTTAGGTTTAATTGTAATTGTTGAGGTTTTTTTTGTTTTTGTTTTGTCTTTATTTTGTTGAGATGGGGTTTCACTATGTTGCCCAGGCTGGTCTTGAATTCCTGGACTCAAGCAACTCTTCTGCCTCAGGCTCCCAAAGTGCTGGAATTACAGGTGTGAGCCACCGCTCTCAGCCTAATTGTAATTCTTAGATGCCTGGATTCAGGGCTTGCTCTGTCATTTCTAGCTCTTGGACCTTAGGCAAATTTCTTAGCATATCTGTGACATACTTGTCTCCTAGTAACATAGGAAAAAAATCTTTTTCTCATGAGCTATTGTAGGGGCCAGCCCTACAGGGTCTGTGGGTTTTTCTCTCCATGTGCGGAGATGAGAGATAGTAGAAATAAAGACACAAGACAAAGAGATAAAAGAAAAGACAGCTGGGCTCGGGGGACCACTACCAAGACGTGGAGACTGGTAGCGGCCCCGAATGCCTGGCTATGCTGTTATTTATTGGGTACAAAGCAAAAGGGGCAGGGTAAAGAGTGTGAGCCATCTCCAATGATTGATAAGGTGATGTGAGTCATGTGTCCACCGGACAAGGGGCACTTCCCTGTTAGGTAGCTGAGGTGGAGAGAGAGAGAGGACAGCTTACGTCATTATTTCTTCTATGCTCTTTTCAGAAAAATCAAAGACTTTAATACTTTCACTAATTTTGCTACTGCTATCTAGAGGGCGGAGCTAGGTGTACAGAGTGGAACATGAAAGTGAAACAGGAGTGTGACTGCTGAAGCACAGCATCGCAGGGAGACGGTTAGGCCTCCGGATAACTGCAGGAGGACTGATGTCAGGCCCTCCACAAGAGGTGGTGGAGACTCTCTTTCCTGGTCAGCTAAGCAGCGGGTGCTTTTCCTTGGCACTGATGCTACCGCTCTACCATGGTCCATTTGGCAACGGGCATCTTCCCAGACGCTGGCGTTACCGCTAGACCAAGGAGCCCTCTAGTGGCCCTGTCCAGGCATGACAGAGGGCTCACACTGTTGTCTTCTGGTCACTTCTCACCCTGCCCCTTCAGCTCCTATCTCCATATGGCCTGGTTTTTCCTAGGTTATGATTGTAGAGCAAGGATTATTATAATATTGGAATAAAGAGTAATTGCTACAAACTAATGATTAATGATATTCATATATAATCATACCTATGATCTGTATCTAGTATAACTCTTGTTATTTTATATATTTTGTTACACTGGAACAGCTCGTGCCCTCCGTCTCTTACCTCAGCACCTGGGTGGCTTGCCGCCCACAGCTATTATGTTGTTATATGAGTTAATACAGGTAACGTATTCAGAATAATGCCTTGCACATAGTGTTCAGAAAAGTCAGTCATTGCTATTGCCATTATCATCACAGTTTTTACTTCTGGCCAGTGTTTCTGTAAAGCCACTGTGGACCTTGTCATCTCTGAAGACATCATTCATGCTTTGGGTTTTTATTTGTATATTGATTGTATTGTCCACAAAACTGAAAACTCCACACAGATTTAGAGGCTATTATAACTACTTAGGGAAAAGTACAATGAAACAGAGAGACATAACTTGCTCCAAAATGCCTTCACGCTGGGCGCGGTGGCTCACGCCTGAGATCCCAACACTTTGGGAGGCCGAGGCAGGCAGATCACGAGGTCAGGAGTTTGAGACCAGCCTGGCCAACATGGCAAAACTCCATCTCTACTAAAAATACAAAAATTAGCCGAGTGTGCTGGCAGGCACCTGTAATCCCAACTCTCTGGGAGGCTGAGGCAGGAGAATCGCTTGAACCCAGGAGGTAGAGGTTGCAGTGAGTCGAGATCATGCCATTGCATTCCAGCCTGGGTGACAAGAGCAGGACTCCGTCTTAAAAAAGAAGAAGAAGAAGAAGAAGAAGAAGAAGAAGAAGAAAACCCAAAAAACTTCACGTGTTTAAGAATATAGGAAAAACTGATTCCGTTTCTTCTACTATTCTCTCACAACACAGAACGCTACTGTTAGCCCAGAGGTACTGGGTTTTCCCACACACACCAAGCAAGCAATCCTGCCACACACACCAGGTGCGTGTTCTCTCATTCCGTTCCATTCTGACACTATCTGCCTGGACACGGCATCAGATCCCACACTTTGAGGGCTCAGTCCCACAATAGTGCACACATTTCAATGCCAGTCTCAAGCACAGGTTGTGACCTGTGCTTACTGATCAGATATAAATCCTGGAGTCCCTTGACCCCCTCCTAGGGTTCAACGAATTTGCTAGAGTGGCTCACAAAATACAGGGAAACACTTTACATAGATTTACCTATTATAAAGGATATTACAGAGTTGACAGATGAACAGTCAGATGGAAGGGATCAGTGAGGTGAGGCATGGGAGAAGGGGCGTTGAGCCTTGGTGCCCTCCCTGGGTGCACCACACTGCAGGAGCCTCCAAGTGTTCACCTATCCAGAAGCTCCTCTGAATCCTCTCCTTTTGGGTTGTTATGGAGCCTTCATTACATATGCATGATTGCTTATATTACTGCCATTGGTTACACTTTTAGATAGGCTAAGTGGTTTTGTTTGTTTTTGTTTGTTTGTTTTAGTGAGACGAAGTCTCACTCTGTCACTCAGGCTGGAGTGCAATGGCGCGACCTCGGCTCATTGCAACCTCCGCCTCCCGGGTTCAGGCCCCGCCCCTGCCCCGCCCACCCTATGCTCTCTGTCACTCCCGACGCCTGGCCTTCCCCCCCCCCATCCCGCCCCTTTGCCCCGGTCCGCCCAGGCCCCGCCCCCAGCCGCCGGCTCCGTTTACTGCACGGGCAGTTTCTTGCAAACCCGGAAGCAGATGTCTTGGAGTGAAGGCTGTTCCTCGCCGCGTGAGTTTCCTTCTATCTAGATTAAACCTGCGTTTCGGAGTCCCCTGCATTTCCCTACACGATGTCCGGGGGTTCCTATAGCCCTTGAAGTCCCCGCACGGCTCCCTCCATGCCAAGTAAATTCAGACGTTGTCGCGAGACTCTGGGGGTCGCATCGTTTTGGGTTAAAATCACACAGGCTGGTCCTGCCCGCGGTATTTCGGCTTTCAGACCATGCAGACGCCTCCTTTCCTGCGCCGTTTCCTGCTTAAAACCCTTTGCTGACCTCTACCCCGGCGCTCTGGGAAGTCCTCATCCGCGAAGTGGGTGCAGGATTTTGCCGTCCCCTAACCTCGCCCTAGAGCCGTCCCCTAACCTCGCCCTAACCTCGCTACTGGAGCGCAGGGCCGCAGCCCCAGTCCCGGGGAGGCCGCGTCCTCTGCCTGGTCCTGGGATCCTGCAGACCCCACCCCTCTCCTAAGGCGCCGTCGTCCCCCACCTCCCTCCTCCTCGTGCCGGGCCCTGCTGCTCCCCAGGCCTGCCCTTCGCAGTCACCGCTTCCCCTGAGCCCGCGTTGGGGAAGGTTCCTGGGGCTTGTCGTGTGACACCCGGTGTTCTTGCCTGTCCAGCTCCACCCGCTGGAAAATGTGCTCCTCCAGGATGCAGGCGTCTTACTCCACACCCTCCCTGTGAATGTGTGGGCCAAGGGGATCACGAGATAGAGAAAGGGGCTGAGAGAAAAGCAGAGAAACGGAGACAGAGGAAAGAATGGGGGAAACCAATAAACATGGCAAAGTAGAGGATGGGTCGGGATTTGCAAAGAGACAGTAAGGGTGAAAGAAGTCGCTGAGAAAGTAACAGCATGGAGAAACAACTGGAGAAATGTAGAGAAAAGCTCGATGTCTAGAGAGATGAAGGACAGCAAGGTAGGGAGAGGGGCAGCTCCTCCGACAGAGAGTGGGGGAGAGAAGCGGGGATTTGGAGCCAGGACAGACAGCAGCGTGGTGCTGGGACAGCAAGAGGGGGCAGCCGGTGACAAGGAGAGCAGAGGGAGAACCACAGCAGGGGGAGACCTGGGATCTGGGGGTGCCAGAGAGTGGGGACAAGGAGGTGAGACAGGCAAGAGGGGATTTAACAGAGAGAGCAGAGATAAGGGAAGAAAGAGGCAAAAATATATGGAAATTGGGGACAACCAAAAGATTGGGGTGAAAGAGGAATAAGAAGTGAAACAGGTTGCAAGAATGGAGCAGAACAGGTGGAAGAGAAGGAATAGAGGGAAGGAGAAACAGCAGGAAAGGAGAAGGGCTCAAAATGAGGAGCAGCGACCCAGGCTGAAACACAGACAAGAAAAAAAGCCAGAGAGAGAAGAGGAGAATGAGAGATGTACAGAATGAGGGAGGAAACACACAGGAAGGAAGAAAGAGGGGGACTTTGGCCCAGATGCATGGTGGTTTCATTGGGTATGGATAATTACATCGTGATATATTGATTTCTGTGTCCATAATCTAACAATTTTTTTTTTTTTTTCTTGAGACAGAGTCTCTATTGCCCAGGCTGGAGTGCAATGGCATGATCTCAGCTCACTGTAACTCCGCCTCCCGTGTTCAAGCGATTCTTGTGCCTCAGCCTCCCGAGTAGCTGGGATTACAGGCATGCACCACCACACCTGGCTAACTTTTGTAATTTTAGTAGAGATGGGGTTTCACTATGTTGACCAGGCTGGTCTCGAACTCCTGACCTCAGGTGATCCACCCACCTCAGCCTCCCAAAGTGCTGGGATTACAGGTGTGAGCTACTGTGCCCGGCCCCTAATAATCTAACTAATTTGGCCGGGCGCGGTGGCTCAAGCCTGTAATCCCAGCACTTTGGGAGGCCGAGGCGGGTGGATCACGAGGTCAGGAGATCGAGACCATCCTGGCTAACATGGTGAAACCCCGTTTCTACTAAAAATACAAAAAACTAGCCGGGCGTGGTGGCGGGCGCCTGTAGTCCCAGCTACTCAGAGGCTGAGGCAGGAGAATGGCGTGAACCTGGGAGGCGGAGCTTGCAGTGAGCCGAGATCGTGCCACTGCACTCCAGCCTGGGTGACACAGCGGGAGACTCCGTCTCAAAAAATAATAATAATAAAAATAATAATAATAATATAATCTAACTAATTTTATATGTATATATTTTGTTTCTGTTGTGGAGATGCTGGTGAGAATTGCAAAAGTCCTGTCTGTGAGACATGTGCATTTTATAATTCCTGGCATCAGAGGTTAGCTTCTATTTGCTATCTCTATTCTACCAGAGGGCAGTGACTTGACTCATTCAGTTGTCCGTCACTCTCTTTCCTTTTCCTAGGATGGGGTAATATGTAGGCAAGTGTATGAATGAGGAGGAAAAACGAAAGTATTTTTCCTCCCCTCATAATCAGCTAATGAACACTAAACAAAGAATGCATCGCCTCTCGTCACCAAAATGTGTGGGGTGGGGATTTCTCCCCACCAACACGCAATTCTTCAACAGACACTACCTGACTGTCCTATAATTTAATTCAATTCGGACACTATCTACCCAGAGTTAGCATTAGATCCCACTAGTTGAGGGTTCCCACTTCAGATGCCAGCCCCAAGTCCCAGATTTTGAGCTTCGGACCCATTGAGTATAAATTGGGGATTCTCCTTATCCCTTCCTGAGGTGCTATTATTTGCCAGAGCAGCTTGTAGAACTCAGGGAAACATTTTCCTTGGTTTACCCCGTTGTTTTTTGTTTGTTTGTTTGTTTTTGAGATGGAGTCTTGCTCTGTCACCCAGGCTGGAGTGCAATGGCACGATCTCGGTTCACTGTAACCTCCGCTTCCCGGGCTCAGCAATTCTCCTGCCTCAGCCTCCCAGGTAGCTGGGATTGCAGGCATCCGCCACCATGCCCGGGTAATTTTTGTATTTTTAGTAGAGAAGGGGGTTCACCATGTTGGCCAGGCTAGTCTTGAACTCCTGATCTCAGGTAACCCACCCACCTTGGCCTCCCAAAGTGCTGGGATTACAGGCATGAGCTACCGCGCCCAGCCTACCCAACTGTTATAAAGGATACTACAAATCATATAGATGAATGGTTTTAGCAAGTTAATTGAATCCAAGGAAGGGGTTAAGAGAATGACGGTATTTATCTGGTGAGAGTGTAGCCAAGAGTTACTACTAGCATATAGCACACTGAGATCTTCACCTGGGAGATCTGACAGTGTCAGAGTGGGGTGAAATTGTACGACCCCCCCACCCCCACCCCTGGGAGTCCACTGCAGAACTGGTCATTGTGGGAAAAACTACACACATTTTGGTGACTGCAGGTGAAGTATTCTGGGTTGAGTGTGACAATAGTATGAACAGGTTGATTTTTTCCTGTCTCAAACAGTAAAGGGAAGAGCTCTCCAACAGGCCCACCTACCTGTCTTTTTTTTTTTTTTTTTTTTTTTTTTTTTGAGACGGAGTCTCGCTCTGTTGCCCAAGCTGGAGTGCAGTGGCCGGATCTCAGCTCACTGCAGCTCCGCCTTCCGGGTTCCCGCCATTCTCCTGCCTCAGCCTCCCGAGTAGCTGGGACTACAGGCGCCCGCCACCTCGCCCGGCTAGTTTTTTGTATTTTTTAGTAGAGATGGGGTTTCACCGTGTTAGCCAGGATGGTCTCGATCTCCTGACCTCGTGATCCACCCATCTCAGCCTCCCAAAGTGCTGGGATTACAGGCTTGAGCCACCGCGCCCGGCCCCACCTACCTGTCTTAAGGCCTGCGATCTCAACTCAGTAGGTACTGGGAATGGACTGTCCCTGCTCCGGGCTGTTGCTGGTTCTTCAGTTGTGCACACAGTCTCAGGACGGTGGCACTCCCTCCTCTACTGCATCAACTTTTACTTCAAGGGAATTATTTTGATGAGCATATCCAGATTAGTGGTCTTGTCTATTCACACACACACACACACACACACACACACACACAGGCCCGTACCAACACACGTGACTAAATTTTGTACCTTTTTTAGAGATGGGGTTTTGCCATGTTGCCCAGGCTGGTCTCAAACTCCTGAGCTCAAGCATGAAGCAGTCCACCCACCTGTGCCTCCCAAAACGCTGAGATTACAGGCAAGAGCCACTGCACCCAGCCTCAACATTCTTTGGAGGTGGGAAAAAAATTGTTTGAAGACCTCAGCCCTGCCTGACCTGCTCCCCTAGGACCTCTCTGACCTCATCTCCTGCCCGCGTCCTCCTCGCTCCCTCTGCTCCAGCCACTCAGGCCCCTTTCCTTTTCTGGGGTCCCCAAGTTGCTCCTGCCTCAGGGCCTTCACATGGGTGGTCCCTGTGCCTAGGACTCTGGCCCCTCAGCTGCAGGTGCAAACACCCTTCCTAACCCAGGTGTTTGTTCTGATAGCACTTCCTCAATGGGGGCTTCTGTGACCCTCTCCCTGACCCCCGCTTCCGCATTCCATCCCCACCCCCACCCTCACCTCTGGTCCACAGTGGCTGTTCTGCATGTTTCTCTGTGCTGCTTCACCTTCCACTGTCTGGATCCTGGTGACAACAAGGCCCCCAGGGAGAGTACAGCCAGAAGGTGGGGGGCTGTGCTGGGCTTGGCCCCTCTCAGCGGAGCTCAGGAACGCTGAGGCATTTTGCGATTACATCTCTTATGCCCCCTTAGCAGAGATTTTCATTCAAGTAAGTTGCAGCCCAGCTTCAATGACATTTAAGATTGGTTCTATTCTGTTATTCTGTATCTACCACTGAGCACCAGGGCACTGCTGCTCGTTTCTGAAGGCTGAGATCAGCCTGTGATCCACAGAGGGGAGCGGGGCTGTGCTTTGCATGGGGTTTGGTCAGGGCTGGGTCTGTGCCCTGAACGGAAGCTCGTTCCAGCTCAGCTCCCCACTGCTGCAGCCTGTGTGCGGGCCTCTCCAGGCGGGGAGCAGATTCTAAAGAAAGAGGTCAGAAACTCACTTGCTTTTCCTGTAGGAGTTTCTTAGCCCTGCATCTTTTCTGGTGCAGTGGGCGGCAGAGGACCATCTTTCCACAGGGTAAGGTCTTCCCTGTGTATGAGGTTATGGCACAGGAGGGGATGTGTTGATTCTAACCAATAAACAGCATAGTTTTGACATTCAGGATTGAATTCTAAAGTCTCTTTCATGTTACCCAAGGCAGAACCCTGGAAGAAGAGGAAGAGGAAAGCTCAGGAGTCAGGGATGGCTCCTCCTCAGGTGAGATGATATTCTCGGTGGATTGTTCTGTCTCCTTCCTTTCAGAAACGCTGGGCCTTGGAGTTGGGAACCTTCTCTGAGTCTGAAGCGTCCTGCCTGACAGGTTTGCTGACACTCACCCATGCCTTCCCTCAGTCCCTCTCATCTCGCTTGGATTCCATCTCTCGTGACCCAGTGACATGAACTTGGGAAGAGGCGGCACTGGGCATCGTCGTCCTGGGAAGGGCTCACACCAGACATGGATGGAGATGGGGTGAGGGCCCCGTGGTGTCAGTGCTGTTGGGCAGCAGGGATTGTTCAGGCCGTATTTGAATATATTGCCAGCTCTGTGTAAATTCTGATAAGAGAAGCTGGTTATGAAGGCAGATGTTACTGTGCACAAGCACTCACGAAATGCTGTAAAATGAGACCACTGTGGGGAAAGCTTTGTAGCCTCATTTATATTGCATTTGATGCCGAACAAGTGAGTCACTGTGTTTATCTGACTCCAAACTCCTTTTTTGTTTGTTTGTTTAGACAGAGTCTTGCTCTGTTGCCTAGGCTGGAGTGCAGTGACGCAATCTCAGCTCACTGCAACCTCTGCCTCCTAGATTCAAGTGATTCTCTTGCCATGGCCTCCCGAGTAGCTGGGACTACAGGCGTGCATCACCATGCCTGGCTATTTTTTTGTATTTTTAATAGAGATGGGGTTTCACCATGTTGCCCAGGCCGGTCTCCAACTCGTGAGCTCAAGCGATGCACCCGCCTCGGCCTCCCAAAATGCTGGGATTACAGGCGTGAACCACTGCTCCCAGCCTTCATTACTTATATTCAACCAAGAGAGAAACTTATCCCTCAGCCAGCGCCCTGAAAAGACAGAATATGGATGAATGTTTTCATACTTTTCCTCTTCCAGGAGAAATGGGAAATTGGTGTTTTTCTTGCAGTGACACTGCATCATGCCAGGGTAAGGCCACTGTGAGCAGATGTCCTGTATTTTTCTACTAGACTTCTGTTAAGAGTTCCAACCTCTTAAATGGTTACTGGATTTCTCACAAAGGCAATTGGTTCATATATTGTTACTAAATTTGTGTCTCCATGGTGGAGGTAGTGTTTGGGAGTTCCTAGTCCTCTATTTTATTGACATCATCACTTTAGTACAGTTTGATAATTTCTTTAAATAGGTGTGGAAATGTATTTTAATAGGTAGCATTGTATCATTCCTAATGTACTCGTGAGATGCGTTGTATGTTTAATGAGAGCTGCTAAAGAAAGAATGAAGATTGTTTTCACAGTGTTGTTATTAGTTCTTATACTTCAATGCGTTCTTTTCCTAGGTTGTGAGTATGTCATCTGTTAGTTTTAACAGGTCTAGCTCCTACTTTACCATTTTCTTGGTCTCAGCTCAGGCATGCTCTGAAGTGGGCTTTAGCTGGAGCCCTGGTGAGCCCTATTTTCTCCTTTTTTATTTTTGATACAAGGTCCGGCCCCGTCGCCCAGTCTGGAGTGCAGTGGTGCAATCTCGGCTCACGGCAGCCTCCACCACCTGGGCTCAAGCCAACCTCCTACCTCAGCCTCTCAAGTAGCTGGGACTACACATGCATGCCACCACACCCAGCTAATTTTTATATTTTTTGTAAAGATGGGGGTCTCGCTATTTTGCCCAGGATCATCTTGAATTCCTGAGCTCAAGCAATCCACCCGCCTTGGCCTCCCAAAGTGTTAGGATTACAGGCATGAGCCATCGCGCCCAGCCCATTTTCTCCATTTTAATTTAGAGCAAATGCATCCAGCATTTACTGCTTGATTATGTGTTTGGTGAAATTTTCTTGTTTAATATTAGCTTTTGGGTGTTTTTCAAATTTCCTTTTTGAACCAATTTTTAATTATCCAATAATTTCTTTGAGTAAATATCGTTGCAATATATACTTCTTAAGTCTATTAAATTAATGTATGATATTAAAAAATGTCCTAACCTTATGCTATGATTTCATGAGTAAAATAAACTAAAACCTCCATTGGGCTTTTGTTAATGCCTAAATATCTAAATTTAACTGGAAAAAATGGTATCAGTATTTTTAATAATTGTATTTAATACCAATTGGAGTACAAGTTCTTACATATTTTTGTTTTAGCATTTTTACAGCTTAACTTACAAAAATGTTTATAAACTAAATTAAGTACAATTCATGCATTTTAATTGTCCCAGACTTTCTGAAATGCACATGAGCAAAAAAGACAACTAAAGGTATCATCAAAAACAAATACATCGTTGAGACACATCTCCTTATTTCACTTAATTTAACTGGTATATGTGATGTGCGCACATGAATATGCAGATGCATACGCCCATGGTTTTATAAAAGACGTACCATGATTTAAATAAATTGTATGTGTTTTATCATTTGAAATCATATTTTATTTTATTTTATTTATTTATTTATTTTTTTTTTTGAGACGGAGTCTCGCTCTGTTCCCCTGGCTGGAGTGCAATGGCGCGATCTCGGCTCACTGCAAGCTCCGCCTCCCGGGTTCCTGCCATTCTCCTGCCTCAGCCTCCCGAGTAGCTGGGACTACAGGCGCCCGCCACTGCGCCCGGCTAATTTTTTTTTTGTATTTTTAGTAGAGACGGGGTTTCAACGTGGTCTCGAACTCCTGACCTTGTGATCCGCCCGCCTCGGCCTCCCAAAGTGCTGGGATTACAGGCGTGAGCCACCGCGCCCGGCTGAAATCATATTTTAAATATTTTTATGGCCTTAACTTTGTTCTCTGCTGCCTTTTTTTTTTTTTTTTGAGATGGAGTTTCACTCTTTCACCCAGGCTGGAGTGAAGGAGCACAGTCTTGGCTCACTGCAACTTCCCCCTCTTAGGTTCAAGCAATTCTCCTGCCTCAGCCTCCCAGGTACCTGGGATTACAGGTGTCCGCCACCACACCTGGCTGATTTTTGTATTTTTAGTAGAGATGGGGTTTTCCATGTTGGCCAGGCTGGTCTCGAACTCCTGACCTCAGGTGATCCATCTGACTCGGCCTCCCAAAGTGCTGGGATTACAAGTGTGAGCCACCGCATCCGGCCTGTTCTCCACTATGTATTAATGAACTAATAGGATAGTAACATATGGGCATAAATGCGTTTGTGTATATGATGACCTTTGGTGAAGTTCCATATTGTTAGCCTTGAACTTGTTTCAGTTTTTCTCAGTTAGGTGACCTCGTGTCAATTTACTTTTGGAGTGTTTAGTTAAAACAACTCAAACACCATGTTTCCCTCTGCTCTCACACCAACACCACAATCCACACAGAAGACTTCTGTGGCCACATGTGAGGGATTTCTCCCCACCAACAAACAGCGAGCAACCAACTGGCTGTCCTCCAGTTCAGTTCCAACACTTGTCTGCATGAAGATAGTGTCACATCTCACAGATTGATGGCTCAGTTCCCAATTGCACGTCCAGGCCTCTGAAACTTCTGACCGACCAACCTCAAGTTGAGGTTCCCATGAACCCTTCTTTAATTTGCTGGAGCAACTCTTAGAGGTCAGAGAAACACTCAGTTTTACAGGTTGATTATAAATACTATTACAGAAGATACCAGTGAAGAGATGCATAAGGTGAGGTATGGGGAAAGGGGTGCAGAGCTTCCCTGCCCTCCCTGGGTATGCCGTCCTCCAGGAACCTCCACGTGTCAGCCATCTGGAAGCTCCCCAAACCCACTGCACTCCACCCTGGGTGACAAAGCAAAACTCCGTCTCCAAAAAAACAACAAAAAAAGAAATTTACATATTTCTACAAAACTCATAGCCACTTTTATCTTTATTTTCTCTTTTGATTCTACCCAAATTTCCAGTGACAAAGTCCCGAATTCAGTGCTGAAATTAGGCTTTTACATGTGCTTTCTTCTATAAGTGTGACATTGTAATAAAAGAAGTGGTTTGTTGTCCTTGATAATCTCATTTGGCTCCTGTGTAGTTCTTTGAGATAATTCCCTTGCTAGCTGGTTGTTTTACAAATGTGTACAAACTATATTATACTACTTTATGCAAACTATATTATACTACTTTATGCAAACTACATTATACTACTTTATGCAAAGAGACAGACACTACTTTTTACTATATCTTTCTGGGACTTTTTATTCTGTTTTCAGTTTAAATTTGCTTACCCCTGAGATTTTAAAGTCTCTTTCTTCATAAAACACTATTTGAACTGGAATATATTAACACATTCTGTGGCCAGTTTTGCTCGACATTATTTTACCCTTCATTCTCTAACATTCTCTCATTTCTTGTACTTCTTTATTTATTTGTATTTGTTTATTTTTCCTTTTATTATTATTTTTACTTTTTTGTAGAAACAAGGTCTTGCTATGTTGCCCAGGCTGGTCTCAAACTCCTGGGTTCAAACAATATGCCTGCCTTGACCTCCCAAAGTACTGGGACTACAGGCATGAACCACCATGCCCGGCCAACTTCTTTATTTTTTAAACCTCGTTTTCACAGTAGTTGAGAGGATTTCAGCCACAGTGTAGCATCTTAAAGACTGGGAAAATTCTTTCCTAGCCAGTTTAATGACCAAGAAACTATTCAGACCAATCTACACGTCAGTCATTCACAGTAGAATGGTAAACTAAAGAGCTGTGGGCAGCTGCTGATACATGTTGCACAAAAGGATGTTGGGAATCTCTTAGACATTGGTACCCGTTACTCGGGTACTCGGCCTCTCATTATATAAATGAATTCTTCCAAAATGACTTCCCTTTCAGAACCTTGGACAGATATATTGACTCCTTTGTGCTGATCTCAAGACACTGAGATTCTAAAATGAAAACTCTGAAGGCGCTTGACTATGTAGCCTTCCTTAATGCTTTAGGATTCCAAACCACCTACTTACTCTCTTTGGAAGATTATTCAGGGCTTTGTGAGCTGCTCTTTCAGGTAGCTTGCCTGTTGCTTAACTGATTGCTTAGGTTTAATTTTAATTCCCAGATACCTGGGTATAGGTACTTGCTCTGTCATTTTTAGCTCTTTGACCTGAGACAAGTTTCTCGGTGTGTCTGTGAAACAGCTGTCCCACAGTAAAATGGGAGCAGATCTTTCTCTCATGGGCTACAGTGTTGTACGTGTTAGTACACATAAAGGATTTAAAATGCTACCTCGCATACGGACCTTGTTCTTAAATCCCTATCATTGCTATTGCTCTCATCATAGTTTTAAAACTCTGACTTGTTTTTTCTTCAAAGCCACTGTGGATGTTGTCATCCTTGAAGACACCACTCATTCTCTAGGTCATCTAGATGCTGAATATTACTTGATGTATCAGACATAATATCTATCTAAAGCTGGTAGAGATGAACTTGTGCTGGGCTTTTTTCTTTTGTTTTGGTTGTCCCCCTGTTGCCCGGGCTGGAGTGCAGTGGCACCATCTTGGCTCACTGCCACCTCTGCCTCCCAGGTTCAAGCAATTTCCGGCTAATTTTTGTATTTTTCGTAGAGACAGGGTTTCACCATGTTGGCCAGGTTGGTCTCGAACTTCTGACCTCAAGTGATTCCCCCACCTTGGCCTCCCAAAGTGCTAGGATTACAGGCATGAGTGAGCCACTGCGCCCAGCCGATTTTGTATCTGTATATTTATTTATTGTCCACAAAACAGAAATCCACACTAATTTAGAGGATATCATAACCTCTTAGGGAAAATAATAATAAAACAGGATTAAGCAGACATAACTTGCTCAAGTAAACCTTAGTGTGTGAGAATATAGGGAAAAACTGATTCAGTTTTTTTTTTTTTTTTTTTTTTTTTTTAAGATGGAGTCTCGCTCTGTTGCCCAGGCTGGGGTGCAATGGCGTGATCTTGGCTCACCACAACTTCCACCTCCCAGGTTCAAATGATCCTCCCGCTTCAGCTCCTGAGTAACTGGGATTACTGGTGCCCACCACCATGCCTGGCTATTTTTGTATTTTTAGTAGACACGAGGTTTCGCCACATCGTCCAGGCTGGTCTTGAACTCCTGACCTCAGGTGATCCACCCGCCTCGGCCTCTCAAAGTGCTGGGATTACAGGCATGAGTCACCGTGTCCAGCTGGATACAGTTTCTTCTACTACTTGCAACACAGAGTGCTTCCGTTCTCCCAGATGTGTTGGGTTTTCCATCACATCAATCAAGCAATTCTGCAGTGGACGTGACCTGGGTGTCCTCCCATTCAGTTCAATTCTGATGCTGTCTGGATATAGCATCACATCCCACAGGTATAGGGCTCAGTCCCACAAGGGTGCAGCCACCTCAATGCCATTCGCAAACACAGGTTGTGGCTTGGGTTTCTCGCTAACCGGCTTAAGTTGTAAATTCTCATGACCTCTTCGTTGGGATCAATTAACTTGTTACGGCCGGGGCGCGGGGGCTCAAGCCTGTAATCCCAGCACTTTGGGAGGCCGAGACGGGCGGATCACGAGGTCAGGAGATCGAGACCATCCTGGCTAACATGGTGAAACCCCGTCTCTACTAAAAAATACAAAAAAAACTAGCCGGGCGAGGTGGCGGGCGCCTGTAGTCCCAGCTACTCGGGAGGCTGAGGCAGGAGAATGGCGTAAACCCGGGAGGCGGAGCTTGCAGTGAGCTGAGATCCGGCCACTGCACTCCAGCCTGGGAGACAGAGCGAAACTCCGCCTCAAAAAAAAAAAAAAAAAAAAAAAAATTAACTTGTTACAGTGGCTCACAGAACTCAGGGAAACACTTGATTCATATTGATTCATTTATTGCTCAGGATATAACAAAGAATGCAGATGGAAGCGATCTATTGGGTGACATAGGGAGGAGCTCTGAGCTTCCATGCCCTCTGTGGGTGCACCACTCAAGGGGCCTCCATGTTATCATCTGTCCCAAATGCTCCTCAGAACCTTAATTTTTTGCATTTTTATGGAAGCTTCATTACATAGGCATGACTGTTTATATTATTGGCCATAGATGTTCAACTGAAACTTCAGCCCTTCTTCCCTTTTGCAGTGTTGGAGATTGAGCCTGGAAGTCCCAACCCTGTAATCTTTTATTTATTTATTTATTTTTATTTTTATTTATTTATTTTGAGACAGAGTCTCATTCTGTCATCCAGGCTGGAGTGTAGTGGCGTGATCTCAGCTCACTGCAACATCTGCCTCCCAGGTTGAAGTGATTCTCCTGCCTCAGCCTCCTGAGTAGCTGGGATCACAGGTGCGTGCCACCATGCCCAGCTAATTTTTGTATTTTTAGTAGAGACAGGGTTTCACCGTGTTGGCCAGGCCTGTCTCGAACTCCTGACCTCAAGTGATCCACTGGCTTCGGCCTCCCAAAGTGCTGGGATTACAGACGTGAGCCATGGCGCCTGGCCTAACCCTGTAATCTTGTCTTGGTCTTTCCAGTGTCCGGCCCACACCGTGAAGCTATCTGGCGGCCTTCAGCCACCAGTTAGTCTCACTGACGTACAAAAAGATACTTATCACCTCACAGATTTCAAGTGAGCTCTTTTCAGGAAAAGGGATGAAGATCAAATCTGTATGTACCATGATCACAGCCTGGATGTGTCAGTCTGCTTACTTGAATTGAACCTATTTTTACAGCTCTCTCCTCTTCTCGTTTTATGTGAAGATTCAAATTTGCCTCATAGTCACTTGGTGAAATGTGTTTTTCATTTTAGGGACAGTTGACACTCAAGGATGTGGCCATAGAATTCTCTCAGGAGGAGTGGACATACCTGGACCCTGCTCAGAAGACTTTGTACAGGGACGTCATGTTGGAGAACTACAGGAACCTGGTCTCACTGGGTAAGGATGACTTTCTTTTAGAAGTCAAGGTCTGTTCTTGTGTATGTTTTCATTTTCCCTTGTGAGTCTCTTGAGAGCCCCTGCATTCCTCGATGAGGACTGATGACCTGTTGACTCAGAAATGAAAAGCCTGATCATGCAAAATCTGGACTTTAATCTTGCCGTTTCTTGAGATGGTCTGCCCACTTTGTGGAGAGTTTTAGAGCTTTGTATGCATAATACCTTGTACCAGATTTAAAATGTTTGATTTTCTGTTTTTTACTTCTGTACTTTTGATTTAGTGGTTCATGGACAAAAGCTAGGTATCTGTGTAGTCTGGTGTTTCCTAATCACTCAGGAGGCATTCAGTGGATCAACTGTTGAAATGTTTTTCCAAATCCATCTGCAGTTTCCTCTCTTCTCATGTTAACCTAAGGGTGTAGTTCTGGAAAAGCCACAGCACATTATATTTCTTTTTCTTTTTTTTCTCTTTTTTTTTGAAATGGAGTTTCACTCTTCTCACCCAGGCTGGAGTGCAATAGCACGATCTCGGATCACTGCAACTGCAACCTCCGCCTCCTAAGTTCAAGTGATTCTCCTGCCTCAGCCTCCTGAGTAGCTGGGATTATAGGCCAGGCTGGTCTCGAACTCCTGACCTCAGGGTGATCTGCACATCTCAGCCTCCCAGAGTGCTGGGATTACAGGTGTGAGCTACCATGCCTGGCCTTCTTTCTTTTCGTAAGCAGGAATCTCTCCTTTTGATCTGAGTATTATCTCCTTGTTGGAACAAGGGAAGGAGCCCTGGAATGTGGACAGCCAAGAGAAAATAGCAAGTGGGAGTGGATCAGAGGTGTAATTACAGGTCAGAGTTCAGATGGGCAGAGAGAAAGCGTCTCATTAGACAGTGTTGGAGAAACACCCTGCAAATGGCAGAATTTTTTGGGAAAATAAAAGTTTATATCCTGTGATCACTGATAAGAATTTTTTTCCCTACCACTTAATACTCTGTTCTTTAGATGTGTAAAAGTTTCTCCTTCCAACCTGCAGTGGTGCTACAGCCCAAACAGCAACACATGCAGAGTCTTGATCATGACCTACAACCGTCTGTTACTTGGTTTCTATGAACTCTTGGTTCCTTTCAAAAGGGTTGCTTTCCTCCTTAGTCTCTCCTTCTGTGCTTCATTCAATCAAAAATCCTTATTTTTTTGTCCACAGAGATCAGACGTGAGGCCTCCATAGTTATGACAAGTGCCCCTATCCATATTTTATCCCATTTCATGAGCTTGGAAGATAGAAAACGTTGGCTGCTCCTCCTTTGCACCTGGGGCCCCAGAAACTTCACAGAGCTGTCTTAAGCTTTCTTTGCCTGTTGAGGTCTCAGCTACTTCTCCTATTCCACTTTGCGACAGTTTGTGGATGTGGGTGACAAGGGGAGTGGGTTGATCTTCCGAGATGATTAGCCAAATTGTTAAGTACAATGGACAGAAACTTTCTCTTTTTGATCCCAGTCCTATATGGGGTGTGTATCCTATTTTTTTACACTTGAGCATGGGATTCATTGAACAAAAAGAACAAACCTGGAGGCATCACACTACCTTATTTCAAACTATATTATAAAGATATAGTAATTAAAACAGGATAGTACTTCCTTAAAAATAGACACATCAACCAGTGGAACAGAATAGAAAGAGTAAAAAGAAAGCCGGATGCAGTGGCTCACCCCCGTAATTCCAGCACTTTGGGAGGCTGAGGTGGGTGGATCACGAGGTCATGAGTTCGTGACCAGCCTGTCCAATATGGTGAAACCCTGTCTCTACTAAAAATACAAAAATTAGCCAGGCGTGGTGGTCAGCTACTTGGGAGGCTGAGGCAGAAGAATCACTTGAAACCAGGAGGCAGAGGTTGCAGTCAGCTGAGATTGCGCCACTGCACTCTAGCCTGGGCGACAGAGTGAGACTCCATATCAAAAAAAAAAAAAAGTGAAAAAAAAAACAAATGATGAATATATGGCCAGCTGGCTTTTGACAGAGGTGCCAAGAACACACAATGAACAAAGGACAGTTTTTTCAATAAGTGTAGCTAGAAAAACTCAATATCCACACACAGGAGAATGAAATGGATGTTAATCTCACATCAGATACCAAAATTGATTCAAAATGTATTAAATACTTAAACGTAAGACCTGATAATGTAAAACTACTAGAAGCAATCATAGGGGAAAAGCTACATGACGTGATCCAGGCAATGATTTTTTGGCCTTGATGCCAGAAGCTTATGCAACAAAAGCAAACAGATAAATGGGGTGGCATCTACTGAAAATCACCGCAAAGGGAACAATTAACATAATGAAGAGACAACCTACGGATTGTGAGAAAGCATTTGCAATTTGTGTATTTGACACCAATTTAATATCCAAAATGTATGAGAAATCAAAACTACTCAATAGCATGAAAACAAACCAATTAAAAAATGGCCAAAGGATCTCAATATACATTTTTTTTCCTTTTTTTTTTTTTTTTGAGACAGAGTCTTGCTCTGTCACCCAGGCTGGAGTGCAGTGGCACAATCTCGGCTCACTGCAATCTCTGCTTCCCAGGTTCAAGCTATTCTTCTGCCTCAACCTCCCAAGTAGCTGGGACTACAGGTGCGTGCCACCACGCCTGGCTAATTTTTGCATTTTTGGTCACTATGTTGGCCAGGCTGGTCTCAAATCCCTAGTCGCAGGTGATCTGCCCAACTTGGCCTCACAAAGTGCTGAGATTATAGGCATGAGCCTCAATATACAGTTCTTGAAGGAAGACAGACAAACAGCCAACAACATCACTACTTGCAGAGATGCAGATTTAAAGCAGAATGAAATATCATATAACTGTCAGAATGGCTACTGTCAGAAGGACAAAAGATATGTGTTAGCAAAGATATGGAGACTGGGGGTTCTCATACACTATTGATTGAATGTAAATTAGTCTAGGCATTATGAAAAATTATATGGAAATTTCTCAAAAAAATAAAAATAAAAGTACTATATTATCCAGCAATCCCACTTCTGGGTATACAGTTGGCCCTTGAACAGCACAGGTTTGAATTCCATGGGTCATCTTATACATGGGTTTTTTTTTTTTTTTTTTTTTTTTGAGACGGAGTCTCGCTCTGTCACCCAGGCTGGAGTGCAGTGGCCAGATCTCAGCTCACTGCAAGCTCCGCCTCCCGGGTTTACGCCATTCTCCTGCCTCAGCCTCCCGAGTAGCTGGGACTACAGGAGCCCGCCACCTCGCCCGGCTAGTTTTTTGTATTTTTTAGTAGAGACGGGGTTTCACCGTGTTAGCCAGGATGGTCTCAATCTCCTGACCTCATGATCCACCCGTCTCGGCCTCCCAAAGTGCTGGGATTACAGGCTTGAGCCACCGTGCCCGGCCTATACATGGGTTTTATTCCAGTAAATATATTGGAAATTTTTAAAGACATTTGCAACAATTTGATAAAGCAGACAAATTGCATAACCTAAAAATATCATAAAAATTAAGAAAAAATTAGGTATGTGATGAATGCATAAAGTACTACTCTATTATTTACCACCATAAAAAAATACACAAATCTGGCTCTTGAGCTGTTGCTAGAGCCCGCTCCCACTCTGTGGAGTGTACTTCCATTTCAATAAATCTGTGCTGTTCTTTTGTTGCAAAACAAAAACAAAAACAAACCAAACAAAAACACACAAATCTGGCTGGGTGCAGTGGCTCACGCCTGTAATCCCAGCACTTTGGGAGGCCAAGGTGGGTGGATCACTTGAGGTCAGGATTTCAAGACCAGCTGGCCAACATGATGAAACCCTGTCTCTACTAAACATACAAAAAGTAGCTGGCCGTGGTGGCACATGCCTGTAATCCCAGCTAGTTGGGAGGCTGAGGCCGGAGAATCACTTGAACCTGGGAAGCAGAAGTTGCAGTGAGCCAAGATTGCACCACTGCACTCTAGCCTGGGCATCAGAATGAGACTCCGCTTCAAAAAAACACAAATCTATGATAAAAAATTAAAACTTATCAAAACTTATACACACACTTACTGCATGTGACACCATTTGCAGTCAAGAATAATATAAACAGGCTGGGCGCAGTGGCTCATGCCTGTTATCTCTGCACTTTGGGAGGCCAAGGTGGGTGGATCACGAGGTCAGGAGCTCAAGACCAGCCTGGCCAAGATGGTGAAATGCTGTCTCTACTAAAAATACAAAAATTAGCTGGGCGTGGTGGCAGGCACCTGTAATCCCAGCTACTCAGGAGGCTGAGGCAGAGAATTGTTTGAACCCGGGAGGCGGAGGTTGCAGTGAGCCGAAATCGCGCCACTGCACTCCAGCCTGGGTGACACAGCGAGACTATATTCCAGTTCTTATGTCCTGTGCTGGTTCTGAAGTAGAACTCCTCTTTTCTCTCTTTTTTTTTTTTTTTCCAATTCAAAAAGTTTTTTCTGACATTTTAAAATTGAATTCCTCCTCATTTTTTCAGTGCTATTATTTTTTTCCAATTCAAAATTACTACTTCTTTAATTATTCATTACGTATGTTTGCTGTGAGTTATTTACCATTACAGTATATCACGTTGTGCTTTAGCATTTACTTGTGCATAACAAATATGCTTTAAATAGGCACAATATAAGAATTCTTTCTCTTGAATTCTAAGACAGCCATATAAAACATATTGCCAATTGGTAGCCTTGGGTCATGGTTGGAAAGTACTCCTTTCAGGGCCAATATGGGTTTGTACAATATGAGGGTTTTGTTCACAGATTGTTTAAAACGAGGATCCCCTACTATTTGAATTACATGTTACCACCTTTTCTTTGATAAGGAATCCTATTCCTTTTGTGTTCTGAAAAATTATGGTTCTGAAGAATCATAAGTCTGTTCAACATAACTATTACTTTTGGTGTAACATTAGGTTTTTCGATGGGAAATAATTATTTATGTACTATAATTAATTGGAAACCTGTGGTTCTTTATATCTTACAGATATCTCTTGTAAATGTGTGAACAAGGATCTGCCACCAAAGGGGAAGAACAGTATGGGAGAAGCATTCCACATGGTGAAGCTGGAGAGACTTGAAAGCTGTGATGAAGCCCTGTCCTTCGAGGAAGTTCAGAAAAATACACATGACTTTGAGTGGCCGTGGAAAGATGAAGGAAATTACAAGAGTACTTATGTTGCAAAAAGAAAATCTCCCTGATAGAAGAGATCAACATGATAGAAGGGCTGCAGGAAACAAGCTTATTGAAAATCAGCTTGGAGTAAGTTTTCAGTCACATCTGCCTGAACTGCAGCAATTTCAAGGTGAAGGGAAAATTTATGAATACAATCAAGTTGAGAAGTCTCTTAATAATCGGGGGGGGCCGGGCGTGGTGGCTCACGCCTGTAATCCCAGCACTTTGGGAGGCCGAGGCGGGCGGATCACAAGGTCAGGAGATCGAGACCACAGTGAAACCCCGTCTCTACTAAAAATACAAAAAATTAGCCGGGCGCGGTTGTGGGCGCCTGTAGTCCCAGCTACTCGGGAGGCTGAGGCAGGAGAATGGCGTGAACCCGGGAGGCGGAGCTTGCAGTGAGCCGAGATCGCGCCACTGCACTCCAGCCTGGGCGACAGAGCGAGACTCCGTCTCAAAAAAAAAAAAAAAAAAAAAAAAAATAATCGGGGAAAACATTATAAATGGGATGAATGTGGCAAGGTCTTCAATCAAAACTCACGGCTAACAAGTCATAAGAGAATTCATACTGGAGAGAAGCCTTACCAGTGTAATGAGTGTGGCAAAGCCTTTACTGTTCGTTCAAACCTAACTATCCATCAGGTAATCCATACTGGAGAAAAACCTTACAAATGTCATGAATGTGGAAAGGTCTTCAGTCAACCTTCAAACCTTGCAGGTCATCGGAGAATTCATACTGGAGAGAAAACTTACAAGTGTAATGAGTGTGGCAAAGCCTTTAGAGCACATTCAAAACTAACTACACATCAGGTTATCCATACTGGAGAAAAACCTTACAAATGTAAGGAATGTGGCAAGTGCTTCACTCAAAATTCACACCTTGCAAGTCATCGAAGAATTCATACTGGGGAGAAACCTTACAAGTGTAATGAGTGTGGCAAAGCCTTTAGTGTTCGCTCAAGCCTAACTACCCATCAGACAATCCACACTGGAGAAAAACCTTACAAATGTAATGAGTGTGGCAAGGTCTTCAGGCACAATTCATACCTTGCAAAGCATCGGCGAATTCATACTGGTGAGAAACCTTACAAGTGTAATAAGTGTGGAAAAGCCTTCAGTATGCATTCAAACTTAACTAAGCATCAGATCATCCATACCGGAGAAAAACCTTTCAAATGTAATGAATGCGTCAAGGTTTTCACTCAGTATTCACACTTAGCAAATCATCAAAGAATTCATACTGGAGAGAAACCTTACAGGTGTGATGAGTGCGGCAAAGCCTTTAGTGTGCGATCAAGCCTAACTACCCATCAGGCAATTCATACTGGAGAAAAGCCTTACAAATGTAATGACTGTGGTAAGGTCTTCACACAAAATTCACACCTTGCAAGTCATCGGGGAATTCATTCTGGAGCAAAACCTTACAAGTGTGGTGAATGTGGTAAAGCCTTCAGTCAAACATCACAACTTGCAAGGCACTGGAGAGTTCATACTGGAGAAAAACCTTACAAGTGTAATGAGTGTGGCAAAGCCTTTAGTGTTCATTCAAGCCTAACTAGCCATCAGATAATACATACTGGACAAAAACCGTACAAATGTAATGATTGTGGCAAGGTCTTCAGGCACAGTTCATACCTTGCAGTTCATCAGAGAATTCACACTGGTGAGAAACCTTACAAGTGTAATGAGTGTGGCAAAGCATTTAGTGTACATTCAAACCTAGCTACCCATCAGGTCATCCACACTGGAGAAAAACCTTACAAATGTAATGAATGTGGCAAGGTCTTCACTCAGAATTCACATCTTGCAAATCATAGAAGAATTCACACTGGAGAAAAACCTTACAGGTGTAATGAGTGTGGGAAAGCCTTTAGTGTTCACTCAACCCTAACTACCCATATGGCAATCCATACTGGAGACAAACCTTACAAATGTAACGAATGTGGCAAGGTCTTCACTCAAAATTCAAACCTTGCAAAACATCGAAGAATTCATAGTGGATAGAAACCTTACAAAGGACGCCAGGTGTGGTGGCTCATGCCTGTAATCCCAGCACTTTGAGAAGCCGAGGAAGGCAGATCACCTGAGGTCGCGAGTTCAAGACCAGGCTGGCCAACATGATGAAATGCTGTCTTTACTAAAAACACAAAAATTAGCTGGGCATGGTGGTGCATGCCTGTAATCCCAGCTACTCAGGAGGATGAGGCAGGAGAATCACTTGAACCTCGGAGGCGGAGATTGCAGTGAGGGAGATCATGCCATTGCACTCCAGCTTGGGCAACAAGAGTGAAACTCCATCATACACACACACACACACACACACACACACACACAGAAAAAGTAACCTTACAAAGGAGTGTGGCAAGTTGTTCAGCCACAAATTACTTATTTCACAACATCGGGAATTCATTCTTGAGACAATTCTTACAAATGCAGTGACTGGCAAACTTCTGATGAGTTTAAGCATTAACAGACATCAGAGTTCATAACAGAGAAATCCTGTGAATATACTGTGTATGACAGAAGCTTTATCCAGGTTTCAGAGCTCAATAGGCATCAAAAGATATATCTTTGATGAAATTACACAAATGTGGCCGGGCGCGGTGGCTCAAGCCTGTAATCCCAGCACTTTGGGAGGCCGAGACGGGCGGATCACGAGGTCAGGAGATCGAGACCATCCTGGATAACACGGTGAAACCCCGTCTCTACTAAGAAATACAAAAAATTAGCCGGGCGAGGCGGCGGGCGCCTGTAGTCCCAGCTACTCGGGAGGCTGAGGCCGGAGAATGGCGTGAACCCGGGAGGCAGAGCTTGCAGTGAGCTGAGATCCGGCCACTGCACTCCAGCCTGGGCGACAGAGCGAGACTCCGTCTCAAAAAAAAAAAAAAAAAAAAAAAAAAAAAAAAAAAAAAAAAAAAAAAAGAAATTACACAAATGTAACATGCATGCCGAGACTATTACTCCTGGACTACACCTATAGCTGAGGATTCATAGGAATAATATAACTCAGTCTCTAGTTTCCTCATAACCCTCTGATATATAATCTGCTGATTTTATACACGATTATACACCTTACATGGTGGTGTTTGGGAAAAAAAGGATGGAAGGGCTCACTCACTTCACTGGGTAAGGATTATTTCTCTCCAAGCTCCTGAAGAAGAACGACGCTGCCTTTTAAAATTAAATATAGTCTGAATTAGAGAGTACTTGGAAAGGACAGAGGATAATGAACTATGATGTCACTCATCATCCTTATTGCACTCCAGGTGCCCTTCTTCTGACAGAAGGGCACTGTGGGTATGGAAAGAAATTCTCTACTGGCCGGCACGGTGACTCACGCCTGTAATCCCAGCACTTTGGGAGGCCGAGGTGGGTAGATCACCTGAGGTTAGGAGTTCGAGACCAGCCTGACCAACATGGAGAAATCCCGTCTCTACTGAAAATACAAAATTAGGTACAGTGGTGCATGCCCGTAATCCCAGCTACTCAGGAGGCTGAGGCAGGAGACTCGCTTGAATCCCGGAGGCAGAGGTTGCAGTGAGCCGAGATCACGCCACTGCACTCCAGTCTGGGCAACAAGAGCGAAACTCTGACTCAAAAAAATAAAAAAGAAAAAGAAATTCTCTACCAACAGACCATGAAATAGAGCCAGGAAGACACTTGGATTTTTATTAGAGAAGAGTAATAGCTTATTAGGGACTGATGTGTGGTACAAATAATGCAGAAAAGGCTACCTTCTCCATCAAATGCCAATAGCTGTTGCATAGCAAAGATTGATTTTTTTTTTTTTTTTTTTTGAGACAGAGTCTTGTTCTGTCACCCAGACTGGAGTGCAGTGACGCAATCTCAGCTCACTGCAACCTCAGCCTCCTGGATTTTAGTGATTCTCCTCCCTCAGCCTCCCAAGTAGCTGGGATTACAGGCATGTACCACCACGCCAGGATAATTTTTGTATTTTTAGTAGAGATGGGGTTTTGCTGTGTTGGCCAGACTGGTCTCGAACTCCTGACCTCATGATCTGCCTGCCTCAGCCTGTCACAGTGCTGGGATTGCAGGCATGAGCCACCGTGCCCGGCCGGCTGAGCATAGGAAGTTTAATCAAAGTAACCAGAATCCCATGTTTGTTACTAGGATTTACATTAACTGCTGGAATGACATTTTGCTACTATTTAATTAAGAATGCATCATAGATTTAATGTTTTAACTAATAAAATTCGATGTATTTTGTAAGTATGAATGAATCATTTCTTGCCAACGTAGTTTTATCCTACCTCAGTAGCATACTTCATAACAGATAATAACAGTGCACCATTAAGCTATCGAAGGATCTAGAATAATGATTTCCATTGTTGGATCAAACAACATATAATTTTCAGAAACTAAGCGTATTTTGGTTTTTTGTTTGTTTGAGATGGAGTTTCATTCTGTCACCCAGGCTGGAGTGCAATGGCGTGATCTCAGCTCACTGCAACCTCTGTTTCCCGGGTTCCGGTGATTCTCCTGCTTCAGCCTCCCAAGTAGCTGGGATTATAGGTGCCCGCTACCACACCCGGCTAGTTTTTGTATTTTCAGTAGAGACAGGGTTTCACCATGTTGGCCAGGCTGGTCTTGAACTCCTGACCTCAAGTGATCCACCCGCCTTGGCCCCCCAAAGCTCTGGGATTATAGGCGTGAGCCACCACGCTCAGCCCAGAAACTAATTGTATTTTGCACTTGAATTAGTCTCTCCACACTCTGCCTTGGGATACTTATGTGGTATAATGAAAATCCCATAGAAAGGATATTTCAGACTCTCACACCCTGAAGTCTGCATTGCTCTTGATGCGTATGCACTGTATTATATTTTTGCATGTCTCTTTCTTGCATGCCAAATAACACCTATGGCATTATCTTTATGTACGTGAAGTGAAAATACAAGTATAGTAAAAATATGACATTAGGAAACAAAAAGTGTGTGGAATATGGATAAAAACAACATCTCTTTTTTACCCTTGGAATGATCAGTGGCAATTGGAGAAATTAATATATATAAATTTTCTTTTAAGAATGAACATAACACAGTCAGATTTTTTTTTTTTTTTCCTGGCAGATAAACTACAAAGTTTGAATGTTCACCCTCATAACATTTTGGTAATTTGAACTTGTGACCTCTCTGCTGGAACTGTATTGAATTTCACCTCAAGTTTGGTTGAGAAGTGTTATAAGACTGTTTATTACATAATATGGGTTTCTGGGGAAAGCTGGGTAGACTTCCAAAGCTGGTCCAAAAATGGCTTGAGAGCCCAGATAAGCAACTTGCTTGGTGTGTTATGGTTGATAAGGTGTGGGGCTGGGTTATGTTTTGTGTGGTTTGAACGTCCATCTAGTGACAAAGGAGGAAGCACTCAAGCATGATCAGTTTGACCAAATGGGCAGAACAGGAAGAGGAAGTGCAGAGCTGTAAAAGTGTTAGTAGTACAACATCACAAAATGGAGACTGACTCTAGTACACTGAATTACTTACTGTGGAAACTCCTGACATCTTGGTTTGGGAAGACCCCAGTTTTCTTTTTTGTTTGTTTGTTTTGTTTTGTTTTTTGAGATGGAGGCTTGCTCTGTCACCCAGGCTGGAATGCAGTCGCGTGATCTCGGCTCACTACAACCTCCACCTCCCAGGTTCAAGTGATTCTCCTGCCTCGGCCTCCCAAGTAGTTGGGACTACAGGTGTGTGCCACCACACCTGGCTAATTTTTGTATTTTTAGTAGAGACAGGGTTTCACCATGTTGGCCAGGCTGGTCTTGAACGCCTGACTTCAAGTGATCCACCCGCCTCTGCCTCCCAAAGTGCTGGGATTACAGGCATGAGCCACTGCGCCCCGCCCTAGTTTTCTTCATAGTAATAGTCTACATTTATTTTTCCGCTGTACCCATAGGACTCATTAAAAATAACACAACTGTTGAAAATGTTTTTGAAATCCTGTTTAGTTATAATGCCTAAGATATTTTTATACTAACTCAGTGAAAAATTGTGGAAAAGTTTATCACATAGTAAATATGATTAGGCAGTTTTACTGGAAGGGCATTTCTCCAAAGGCTATGGAAATGTTCTTTTCAGTTTATGGTATTGAGCAATATATTTCATGCTTTATGTTCGATTGTAGTAAAATTACTTTTTATTTTTTAATCTGATTTTCCCTTTTATTTTTTTTCTTTCATACATTGTAACCCAGATGAAACGTTTAATATTTTGTTGTCTGTGTTACTAAAGTGAAATCTATAGAGTGTATATAAATAAGGGTGTTGTTTGGAGATAAAATTGTGTGACATGAAAATGTACATAAGACAATAGCCGGTATAAACTAGGTTCTCTATAAACATGAAAACACGGTGTCCCTGTAAGTCTTTAGTTCTACCGGGATGATACGTTAGAAATACTGGAAAATTATTCTTTAGTTGAAAATAAACCCAGTTGTCATGTGGTGACTATTTTCCACACTCTGTTATCCACATCTAATAGAACATTAAGAAACAGAAAACAAAAAATAGCCCCAATATAGACTACAATTTTAAAATAAAAAGTACTGTGTCTAGTTACCTTCTAAACGCCCATAAAGTGACTTTGAAATTACATACTTAGAAATTATTGACTTAAGCATATTTTGATGCAAAGAAAGATTATGTCAAAGTTGTTTGTGGTTAATTTCAAGTGTGGAACGTAATAACGAATATAAGCAAAAATAATGCAGTTTATCTCTATTTTTAAAAAAAATTTGCATGGTTTAAATGAGCAGTTGACTGGGCACAGTGGTTCACTCCTGTAATCCCAGCACTTTTGGAGGCCCAGGCAGGAGAATTGCTTGAGGCCAAGAGTTGGAGACCAGCCTGGGCTGAGACCCCCATCTTTATAAAAATATATATTTTAAAGAACAATAAAGCAGCCCTTGGTGATCTAACTTATCGGGGGCCTTAACTTTCCCATGAATTGAGCACAGGCTTGACTCTTCCACTGGGGAGAATGGGGATTTGAAATGCAAAGGAGGTTCTGATGGGCTACTGCATTAAATTGCATATCCGTCCAGGTAGGACGTATTTTAGACGCTGCATTTCCCATTCTACTTTGCATCATCCTCAGAGATAATTTCAGGACATTTCAGTTAAATGCATTTTAATTGCAGGAATTCCTGGATCCAATCGCTGTGCCTCGTGAATCCTCCACTAAGATCCCAGTTCCTAGACCGAGATCCCCGAATCCCAGATCCCCGTTTCTGAGCTGCAGGAGACTCCCTAGCAGAATTGGGTCCAACCCGCCGGCAAACAATTTTAACATAAACCGTTTTCAACTTGGTAAGAGGAAATCATTTTGGTTTCTATCATAAGGGGTTCACATAAGTGTATTCTTTCACCTTAAAACTGCTTCAAATTGGAACGCTGTTGCCCGGGACACGGTGAACACTCCACCATTTCCAAACCGGGAAAAATCAGACTGCGGGCGAGGGCTGCAGAGAGAAGCGCAGACCCCGCCCCGGCTCCGCCCCAGCGTTTCGTCCGCAGACCCCGCCTCTCGCCCAGGCCCCGCCCCCAGAGTGCCCGGGCTCTTTTCCGCGCACGCGCAGTTTTCTGCAGTTCCGGAAGCGGATCGCGCTGGGTGGAGGTGACGCCGCCGAGCGTGAGTGTCCCTCAGTATGGATTAAACTTGCGAATCGCCCTGCCCTGTTTCCGCAGCCAGTTCCCGGGCTCGCTACAGACCTTAATATCCCCGCACATCGCCCCTCCACCCCAGGTGTGGGTTCGGAGTCGCTTCCCTTTGGGTTGAAGTCGCTCTGAGGCTGCTCCCTGTCCCCGGCCTTTCGCGTTTTCCTCCCGCTTAAAACCCTTTCCTGACCCCTCCTCCCGCCCCGGGTTTTTTAAAGTCCTCACCCGCGAGGTGGATTCTCGCCGTGGGCACCTCCCAGCCTCGTCCTCGTCGGACCCTGCAGCGCAGCGCCGCAGCCCCAGTCCGGGGAAGGCCGCGTCCTCTGCCTGGTCCTGGGATCCTGTAGACGCCACCCCTCTCCCTAAGGCACCGTCGCCCCCCACCTCCCTCCTCCTCGTGCCGGGCCCTGCTGCTCCCCAGGCCTCGCCTTCGCAGTCACCGCTTCCCCTGCGCCCGCGTTGGGGAGGTGCCCGGGGCCTGCCCTGTGACACCCGGTGTTCTTGCCTGCCCAGCTCCAGCCCCTGGAAAATGCGCTCCTCCAAGATGCAGGCGTCTTACTCCAAACCCTCCTGTGAATGTGTGGGCCAAGGGGATTAGGAGATAGAGAGAGGGACAGAGACAGAGAGAGAAGTAGAAAAACTGAGAGGAAAGAATGAGGGGAACCCGTAAACAAATGGCAAAGTAGAGGATGGATGAGGGATTTGCAGAGATAGTAAGAGTGAAAGAAGGAACTGAGAAGGCAGGAGAAAAGCAATTGGAGAAATGTAGAGAAAAGCTCGATGTCCAGAGAGATGAAGGACAGCAAGGTAGGGAGAGGGGCAGAAAGTGGGAGGCTCCTCAGACAAGACAGTCCGGGAGAGGAGGAGGAAACTGGAGCCAGGGCAGACAGAGCAGCGTGGTGCTGGGACAGCAAGAGGGGCCCGCCAGTGACTAGGAGAGCAGAGGGAGAACCACAGTAGGCGGAGGCCTGGGATCTGGGGGTGCCAGAGAGTGAGGCAGAGGTGTAGCAGGGAAGAGGAGATTTAACAGAGAGAGCAGAGACGGGAGAAGAAAGGGGCAGAAATATATGGACTTGGGGACAATGAAAAAATTGGGGAGAAATAGGAATCAGAGTTGAAACAAGGCCCCAGAATGGGACAGAACAGGTACAAGAGGAGGAAGAAGGGGAGAAACAGCAGGAGATGGGAGGGGCTCAAAACGACACGCAAAGAAGCAGGGGAAAAACACAGAAAATAAAAAATAAGCTAATGTGAGAGTGAGACCTATGTAGAGAATGAGGGAGGGAAACAGTATGGAAGCAAGAGAGAGACCCTGGGGCCAGGTGAGTGGTGCGTTGATTAAATGTGATGGTTACGTTGTGACACTGGTTTCTTGGTATATAATACTGCAACACATTTAAAATATGTTTACTCAAATTATGCAGCTGCAAATGAGAATTGAAGAAACTTCTTTACGTAAAATGTGTAAGACATGCATTTGACAATTATTAGTATTAGTGCATAGCTTCATTTGCAATCACTATTCAAACCAGAGTGCAGTGACTTCGCTCATTTAGTTTTGAGTCCACTCACTTCCGTTTTCCTGGAATAAGGTAGGGTGTGGACGAGTGTATGAACTAAGAGGAAAAAGTATTTTTCCTTTGGTTTTCCTTCCTGTCGCACTCAATACAACAGTGCACATTCTACACAATGTCTCACCTCCACTCAGGAAAATGTGTGCGGATTTCTCCCACCAACAACCAATCTTTATCAGACACTGAGTGTCCTATAGTTCAACTCTGTACCTGGAGACAGGTTTCTGTACCTGAAACTCTGTACCTGGAGTTAGCATCAGATCCCACTGAGTGAGGCTCAGTTCCACGAAACTGCCCCTGAATCAGGTGCCAGTTGCAAGTCTCACGCTGGTACCTGAACTTCTGAGTGACCAGCTATACATTGGGGATTCCCTTGACATCCCCCTCCCAACCACCTCAGGTTCTATTAATTTGTAAGGGCAGCTCAAAGAACTCAGGGGAACACTTCACTTAGTTTACACATTTGTTGTAAAGGATATTACAGAGGATACAGATGAACAGTCAGAAGGAAGAGCTGTCCTAGAAAGTGAAAGCAGAGGAGGGGTTAAGAGAACCACAGTATTTATCAGGTTACTCAAAAGTGTAAGTGACAGTTACCACTTGCATACTGTGTCTGAAGTAAGGGACAGTTTTAGACTGAGCTCTGAACCTGTAGCACCTCATCATGCAGCCATTTTTTTTTGTTTTCTTTCTGAAACAGAGCCTCACTCTGTCACCCAGGCTGGAGTGCAATGGCACAATCTTGGCTCAAGGCAACCTCTGCCTCCCGAGTTCAAGCGATTCTCCTGCCTGCCTCAGCCTCCCAAGTAGCTGGGATTACAGGTGTGCGCCACCACACCCAGCTAATTTTTGTATTTTAGTAGAGACGAGGTTTTGCCATATTGGCCATGCTGGTCTCGAACTCCTGACCTCAAGTGATCCACCTGCCTTGGCCTTCCAAAGTGCTGGGACTACAGGCATGAGCCACCGCACCCGGCCTATGCTGTCTTCTTGTAGATAATGTCAGAGTTGAGTGAAATTGTAGGACCCCCGCCTCATGCCCCGAGCTGGGAGTCCCCTGGGAGTCCTCTGGTCATTGTGGGAAAAGCCACACACACATTTTAGTGACTAGAGGTGAAGTATTCTGTGTTTAATATGAGAGCAGAATGTAGAGTTGGGTATTTTCCTATCTCAGAGACTAAAGGAAAAGACCTCCAAGTGGCCCACCCACTCAGTAGTGACTGGGAATGGCCTGTTCCTACTTCTGGCTGCTGCTGAGCCTGCAATTGTGCACCACGTGCCAGCCTCACTCACAGTCTCAGGACAATATGCATGCCATCAATTTTAACTTTGTTTTTCTTCTCAATCCGTAAAGCTTTCAAAATTTTAACCTCAAGGGAATTCATCCCTGTACCCAGGGGGTAGTATTCTCCATTAATTCACGTACACAGGGCTGGGCACAGTGGCTCACACCTGTAGTACCAACACTTTCAGAGGCCAGGGTGGGAGGATTGCTTGAGTCCGGGAGTTCAAGACAAGCCTGGGCAACATAGCAAGACTCCTTGTCTACGAAAAATAGAAAAAAATAAGCTGGACATCGTGGCTTGCACCTGTGGTCCCAGCTACTTGCAAGGCTGAGTTGAGAGAATCGCTTGAGCCCAAGAGCTTGAGGCTACAGTAAGCCATGTTCATGCCATCACACTCTAGCCTGGGCAACAGAGTGAGACCCTGTCTCAAAAAAAAAAAAAAACCCACACAGAATAAAGTCTTTTTTTCTTCTATACTCCATCTTTAAAACAAAAAATACTCTAAATTGGCCAGGTACGGCGACTCACGCCTATAATCCCAGCACTTTGAGAGGCTGAGGCAGGTGGATCACTTGAGGTCAGGAGTTCGAGACCAGCCTGCCCAACATGGTGAAACACCATCTCTACTAAAAATACAAAAGTTAGCCAGGCATGGTGGCATGTGCCTGTGATCCTAGCTACTTGGGAGGCTGAGGCAGGAGAATCACTTGAACCTGGGAGGCGGAAGTTACAGTGAGCTGGGATCGCACCATTGTACTCCAGCCTGGGTGAAAAGCGTGAGACTTCATCTCAAAAAATAAAGATAAAAAACTCTAAACTACATTTCACTCTGTAGTAAGTACCCCTCTTCTATGCTCCATTTAAGTACACAATACACTACAATTTTTTTTTTTTTACTTTGTGTTTAATTCTTGCCTTCAGTTCTTGCTTGAACTGTTGCTTAAATCAAGCTCGCATACCCAACATTATTTTTCATATACCACTGACGTTCTTTTTCATTTACCACTGACAGCTCCATTTGAAATTCAATGTTTAATGTCCTGTCATCTTTCCATTTCTGTCAGTAGCATGTGGCACAGTTGAACACTTTCTCTTCTATTTTCTTGGCTTTTAGAACATCCCGTTGAGCTTTACACATCTGTTTGTTGTAATTTTCTTTTTTTTTTTTTTTTTTGAGACGGAGTCTTGCTCTGTCAACCAGGCTGGAGTGCAGTGGGGCAATCTCGGCTCACTGCAAGCTCCACCTCCCAGGTTCACGCCATTCTCCTGCCTCGGCCTCCCGAGTAGCTGGGATTACAGGCGCCCGCCACCTCGCCTGGATAATTTTTTGTATTTTTAGTAGAGACGGGGTTTCACCGTGTTAGCCAGGATGGTCTCGATCTCCTGACCTCGTGATCCGCCCGCCTTGGCCTCCCAAAGTGCTGAGATTACAGGCGTGAGCCACTGCACCCAACTATTTGTTGTAATTTTCTTATTGCCTCCCTGATCACATTGTGCTTTCCTCTTGTGTGTCCAGAACTTTCTGTTCTCTGAATATGGGCTTAGTCCTTCAGCCACTTTTTTTCTCTGTCCACACTCATTGCCTTTCCTTATCAACTCAGCTCATGGCTTTGAACCCCACCTGCACAGTTTCGTGTCACCTGCGGGACTCTCCCGTGAACTCTGGATCCTGTGTCTAGGCCTCCCAAAGTACTGAGATTACAGACGTTAGCCACTGTGCCTGGCTAAATTTATTTATTTATTTATTTATTTTTTAAGAGAAATGGTGTCTCACTATGTTATTTAGGCTGGTCTTAAACTCCTGGCCTCAATTGATCTTTCTGCCTCAGCCTCCCAAAGTGCTAGGATTGTAGTGTGAGCCACCACGTTCAGCCTCTACCTTTTGTTTCTGAGGCCAGAGAGGTGAGGGAAGCTGTTCTCTGCATGGGGTTGGTCAGGGTTGGGTGTGTGCCCTGAATGGGAGAGCTCAGTCCAGCCCACCTCCCAATTGCTGCAGCGTGTGTGTGGGCTTCTCCAGCAGGAGAGCCGATTCTGAAGAAGGGGGTCAGAAACTCACTTACTGGTCTTCCCGTAGGAGCTTCTTGTCCCTGCATCGCCCTGGTGCAGTGGGCAGCTGAGACCATCTTTCCACAGGGTGAGGTCTTCCCTGTGTGTGTGTGATTGTGCCATAGGAAGAGGATGTGTTGATTCTGAGCAATAAACAGCACATTTTGGATATTCAATATTGACTTCTAAAGGCACTTTCCTGTTACCTAAGGAGGAACGCTGGAAGAGGAGGAAGAGGAAGGAAAGAGAAGTCGGGCATGGCTCTCACCCAGGTAAAATAATATTATCAGTGGATTGTTCTGTCTCTTATTTCTTGCTGAAATGTCATTCTTTGAAGTTGGGAATCTTCTGAGTCTGAAGCGTCCTGCCTGACAGGTTTGCTCACACTCACCCGTGCCTTCCCTCAGTCTCTCATCTTGCTTAGATTCTATCTCCTGTGACCCAGTGACATGAACTTGGGAAGAGGCGGCACTGGGCATGGGCCTGGGAAGGGCTCACACCAGACATGGATGGAGACGGGGTGAGGGTCCCGTGGTGTCAGTGCGGTTGGGCAGCAGGGACTGTTCAGGGGCCACATCTGGATGCTCTGTCAGCTCTCTGTGGACCAGGAGTAGAGAAGCTGCATGTGGAAGTCACGTGCTAATGTGCACAAATACCTGCTAAATTCTGTAAAATAAGGCTAATAAGGGGAAATTTTTCTGGTTCATTTATATTACATTTGAAGCTGACCAAGTGAGTCACTGCATTTCCAACCTCAAACTCTTATTAATGACTGGGAATGGAATGGGAATTTTAGACTGACAGACATCAGTGACAGAAGATTCTTTCATCCCATCATCTATTTTAATACATGAAATCAACCTAAATGGAAAATGCAGGAGAATCATTGAACTATTCTCAGAAAACCCATATAATGGAGACTGGTGTTTCTGCAGGGACCATTGTGTAGCAGGTGCTAGGTGAGAATGGTTATTATTTTGTTCAGTTATAGGAGCAGAACTTCTTTCACATTAGAGAGGATAGAACCATGTTCTTGTTTTACCAATTTTTTTTTTTTGAGACGGAGTCTTGCTCTGTCACCCAGGCTGGAGTGCAGTGGCGTGATTTCAGCTCACTGCAAGCTCCACCTCCCAGGTTCCCGCCATTCTCCTGTCTCAGCCTCCCAAGTAGCTGGGACTACAGGCGCCCGCCACCACGCCTGGCTAATTTTTTGTATTTTTAGTAGAGACGGGGTTTCACTGTGTTAACCAGGATGGTCTCGATCTCCTGACCTCATGATCCACCTGCCTTGGCCTCCCAAAGTGCTGGGATTACAGGTGTGAGCCACCGTGCCTGGCCTGTTTTTACCAATTATTAAATACTCTATTTATTGTATTTATTTATTTTGAGAGAGTCTCACCGTGGCACCCAGGCTGAAGTGCAGTGACATGATCTCGACTCACTGCAACCTCTACCTCCTGGGCTCAATCAATCCTGCTGCCTCAGACTCCCAAGTAGCTGAACTACAGGCACACATCATCATGCCTGGCTAATTTTTGTATTTTCTGTAGAGACAGGGTTTTACCATGTTACCCAAGCTGGTCTCGGACTCCTGAGCTCAACTGATTCACCCACCTTGGCCTCCCAAAGTGCTGGGATTACAGACGTGAGCCCCCACACCCAGCCCTGTTTCTCTTATTTTAAACATTATATGTTGTATTTATCTGTTTTACAGTATAACTCCAAACAAACTTGCAGCTTATGTCCTAAGACGTAAAGCATCACCTTTCCTGTCCAGTCTTCTACCCTCCCTCTTGTCTCAGTGGGGAAACAGTGTTGTCAGTTTTGTGTCAAGAGACAGCTCAAGTCCTATAGAGATGTGTTTATAGATTGTTATAACATTAAGAACAAAATTTTTGGCCGGGCGCGGTGGCTCACGCCTGTAATCTCAGCACTTTGGGAGGCCGAGGCGGGCGGATCACAAGGTCAGGAGATCGAGACCACGGTGAAACTCCGTCTCTATTAAAAAAAATACAAAAAATTAGCCGGGCGCGGTGGCGGACGCCTGTAGTCCCAGCTACTCAGGAGGCTGAGGCAGGAGAATGGCGTGAACCCGGGAGGCGGAGCTTGCAGTGATCCGAGATCGCGCCACTGCACTCCAGCCTGGGCGACAGAGTGAGACTCCGTCTCAAAAAAAAAAAAAAAAAACAAAATTTTTCAGTGAATGTTTTTTGGGTTTTGTTTGTTTGTTTGTTTGTTTTGAGACAGAATCTCACTCTGTCACCCAGGCTGGAGTGGTGCAATCTCGGCTCACTGCAACCCCTGCCTCCTGGACTCAAGCAAGTCTTTTGCCTCAGCCTCTAGAGTGGCTGGGACTACAGTTGCATGCCACCATGCCCAGCTAGTTTTTATATTTTTCGTAGAGACAAGGTTTCACCATGTTGACCAGGCTGGTCCAAACTTTTGACCTGAAGGGATCAGCCCACTTGGTCTCCCAAAATGCTGGGATTACCGGCATGAGCCACCATGCCCGGCCCTTCAGTGAATGTTTTGTTGTGACATTTTAGCCTGCAGATTTTGAAAATTTACGTGTTTTCATGTTAGGAAAGATCGATAGCTCATTCTCCATCTTTTTTGGAGCCTTCTCTGAATGAGGAGAGAGTGGATGTTTTAACTTTCACTGTTGTTATTACTAAACTGTGTATATGTGATGTGAGTGCATGTTTTTTTATTAAGCACACGTCATGATTTCTTTTTTTTTTTTTTGAGACAGAGTCTTACTCTGTCACCCAGGCTGGAGTGTAGTGGTGCGATCTCAGCTCACTGCAACCTCTGTCTCCCGGGTACAAGCGATTCTCCTGCCTCAGCCTCCCGAGTAGCTGGAATTATAGGCATCCGCCATCACACCAGCTAATTTTTGTATTTTTAGTAGAGACAGGGTTTCACCATGTTGGTCAGGCTGGTCTCGAACTCCTGACCTCAGGTGATCCATCTGACTCAGCCTCCCAAAGTGCTGTGATTATAGGTGTAAGCCACCGCACCTAGCCTACGCATCGTGATTTCAAATAAGTTTTGTGCTTTTTAGCAATTCAAATTGTATCTTAAATATTTTCTGTGCCCTTAAATTTGTCTCAACTATCACATTAATGATTTAATAGTAAGAATAGTAACATATTATGGGCATAAATAAATGTGTATATATGCAGTTACCTTTTATGAAGTTCCATATTATTCATGAACTTGTTTCAACTTTGCTCATTTAGGTACTTTTCATGTTCTTTTACTTAACTATTTGATTCTTTTTTTTTTTTTTTGAGACAGAGTCTCGCTCTTTCACCCAGGCTGGAGTGCAGTGGCGCAATCTTGGCTCACTGCAAACTCTGCCTTCCGGGTTCATGCCATTCTCCTGCCTCAGCCTCCCGAGTAGCTGGGACTACACGTGCCTGCCACCACACCCAGCAAATTTTTTGTATTTTTTTAGTAGAGACGGGGTTTCAACGTATTAGCCAGGATGGTCTTGATCTCCTGACCTCATGATCCGCCTGCCTCGGTCCCCCAAAGTGCTGGGATTACAGGCATGAGCCAACGGGCCTGGCCAACTATTTGATTCTTTAGGTTTAATTCTTATTCCCAGACACCTGGATTTAGGTGCTTGCTCTGACATTTTAGCTCTTTGACTTGACGCAAGTTTCTTAGAGTATCTGTTATATATTTATCTGTTAGTAAGATGGGAACAGATCTTTCTCTCGTGGGCTATCATATTCATATACAAGCTAGTACATGCAAGACATTTATTTAGAATAATGCCAGACCAAGCACGGTGACTTGCGCCTATAATCCCAGCACTTTAGGAGGCCAAGGCGGGCAGATCATCTGAGGTCAGGAGTTTGAGACCAGCCTGGTCAACATGGTAAAACCCCGTCTCTGCTAAAAGTACAAAAATTAGCCAAGCATGGTGGTGGGTGCCTGTAATTCCAGCTATTTGGGAGGCTGAGGCAGGAGAATTGCTTGAACCCAGGAGGTGGAGGTTGCAGTGAGCCAAGATCATGCCACTGCACTCCAGCCTGGGCGATAGAGCGACTCTGTCTCAAAAAAATAAGTAAGTAAATAAATAAATAAGTAGAATAATGCCTTGCACTTGGGAAGTGCTCAGAAACATCTGTCATTGCGATGATCATCACAGTTTTTAGATTCTAACCTGTCTTTCTTTAAATTCACTGTACACATTTTCATCTCGTAAGACATCACTCACGCTGTAGATCATCTGGATACTGAATATCACTCGGTGTGTCAGACATAATATATAACACTTCAATAAAGATAACCCGGTGTTGGTTTTTTATTTGTATATTTGTATAGTTTTTGTATTGTCTACCAAACTGAGAAATCAACACTGATTTAAAGACTATCCTAACCTCTTATAGAAAAGTATAGGAAGACAGAATTAAGAAAACATTCTGCCCAAAAATACCTGTGTGTGTGAGAATGTGGTGAAAACAGACCCAGTTTCTCCTACTGTACTCTCACAACAGAGAACACGATCCCAGATGTCCTGGGTTTTCCCATACACACACCAAGCGAGCAATTCTGCACTGGACACCAGCTGAGTGACCTCCTATTCAGTTCAATTCTGACACTATCTACCTGGACATAGCATCAGATCCCACAGGTTGAGGGCTCAGTCCCACAAGAGTGTACCCACTTCCATACCAGCTGCAAATACAAGTGGCCTTTTGCTTCTCACTGACTGGCTTATATATCATGAATTCCCATGACCCTCTCCTCAGGTTTGAATGATTTGCTAGAATGGCTCACAGAAATCAGGGGAACACTTTATTTATATTGACCCATTTATTATATGGGATATTACAGAATATACAGATGAACAGCCAGATGTAAGCAGTCTATTGGGTAAGGTATGGGAAAAGGAGCATGGCATGGTGGTGCTTTCCTGTAATCCCAACTACTTGGGAGGCTGAGTGCTGTCTTTGTTGGGGGTCTGGGGGGCATTCTCAGAGCCTCCATGTGTTTCCCTATCCTGAAACTTGTTCAGGCCCTGTCCTTTTGGGTTATTATGGGGGCTTCATTACGTGGGCATGATTGCTTACATCTTTGGCTATTGGTGATCAACTGAGCCTTCAGCCCCCATCCCCTCAGGGGAAGTTGGGGGATGGGGCTCGAAGTCCCAACTTTCTAATCCTGCCTTGGTCTTTCTGGTAACCACCCCCCATTCTGAAACTATCTTGGGGCCTCCAGCCACCAGTCATCTTATTAGCTTACAAAGGCACTTATCACTCCAGAGATTCCAAGTGAGATGTATGTCAGGAAAGGGGGATGAAGACCATATGTATATTTTATTATATCACAACTTCGATGTTGTCCCACTCACTTCAGTTTCATCTATTTTCCCTTCTCATTTTATGTGAAGTTTGGAACTTTCTTCATATCCCCTTGGTGAATGTGTTTTTCATTTTAGGGACAGGTGACATTCAGGGATGTGGCTATAGAATTCTCTCAGGAGGAGTGGACATGCCTGGACCCCGCTCAGAGGACTTTGTACAGGGATGTGATGTTGGAGAATTATAGGAACCTGGCCTCCCTGGGTGAGGATGACTTTCTTCCAGAAGTCAGGATCTTCCCCTGTGTATCTTTTCATTTTCCATGTGGGTCTCTTGGGAGCTCCTGCATTGCTTGGCTGAAACTGAAGCTGTGTTGACTCAAAAATGAAAGTCTCCATAATGTGGAAACTGGATTTTAATTGTCCTCTTCCCGATATCACTGGAGGGTTTCAGGACTTTTAAAATATCCAATTCCCTGTTTTCTATCCCCATGCTTTGATTTAGTGGTTTTGGGATGAGAGCTATATATTTGCATATTATAGTGTTTCCTAACAATTTATAAGGAAGCATTTAGTGGATGAATTTTTGAAGTGTTTTTTCAGATACAGCTGTAAAGTCCTCCCTCCTCATGTAAACATAGGACTGGGACTCTGGAAACATAGGACTGGGACTCTACAGCCCATTGTTTTCCTTTCTTTTCATAAGCAGGAATCTCTTGTTTTGACCTCAGTATTATCTCTATGTTGGAGCAAGGGAAGGAGCCTTTCACTGTGGAGAGCCAAGTACAGATAGCAAGAAACCCAGATGGATGGGAATGGATCAAAGCCGTAATTACAGGTAAGAGTTCGGATGGGTAGAGAAAATGCCGCTTATTAAATAGTGTTTAGGAAACTCTATGCAAATTTGAGAGTTCTATGGGAGAACAGAAATTTGAATCCTGTGACCTCTGAACAGAAATCTTTATTTGCCCCCTTTTGTCTGTCCTTTAGACTTGTACTATATCCTTTCACCTTCCAATGGTGCTGCAGCTCAAACAGACAAAGGCAAAGTCTTTATCATGATGGATGACAATGTTATCTAGCTTCTGAGAACTCTGGTTCCTTGACTCTATGTGGCACAGGGAGGGCTGTTACAAAAAGGTTGTTTGATGTCCTTTGGTGTTTCCTTCTGTAGTTGATTCTATCTGATGCCCAGTTCTCCGACATATAGATCCAAATTCTATATAGTTTGCTAAATTTTAAGAGTGTTTTAGTGGAGTTGTTAGGTTTTTCTAAATATAAAATCATGTCATCTGCAAAGAAGTATGTTTTGACTTCTTCCTTTTCAATTTGTATGTTTTTTATTTCTTTCTCTTGCCTAATTGCTTTGGCTAGAACATCAGTGCTATGTTGAATAGATGTCGTGAAAGTGGACATCCTTGTCTTTCAGATCTTAGCAGAAAGGCTTTCAATTTTTTCTTGTTTACTATGTTCCCTCTGGATTTGTCATATATGGCTTTTATCATGCTTAGGTATGTTTTTTCTGTACACAAGTTGTTGAGACTTTTTATTATGGAGAGATATTGATTTTATTGAGTCATTTTCCAGCATCTATTGAAATGATAATATGCTTCTTGTCCTTGATTCTGTTGATGTGATGAATCACATTAATTGATTTGTGTGTGTTAAACTATCCTTGCATTCCTGGAATAAATCCTACTTGATCATGGTGAATGTCTTTTTAATGTGTTGTTGAATTCTATTTGCTAATTCTATTTTGTCAAGGATTTTTGCATGTATATTCATCAGGGGTATTGGCCTATAGTTTTCTTTTTGTTGTTGTGTCCTTGTCTGTATTTTGGTATCAGGGTAATGCTGGCCTCATAAAATGAGTTTGGAAATATGTGCTCCCTTCAGTTTTTGAAATAGTTTGAGTAGAATTAGTATTCTTTATTTTTTCTTTTCTTTCTTTCTTTCTTTATTATTATTATTATTATTATTATTTTGAGATAGTCTCTCTCTCTCTCTCTCACCCAGACTGGAGTGCAGTGGCACAATCATAGCTTACTGCAAACTGAAACTCCTGGGCTCAACTGACCCTCCCTCCACATCCTCCCCAGTAGCTGGCGTTACAGGTGCACACTACCATGCCCAACTAATTGTGGGGTTTTTTGTTTGTTTGTTAGTTTGTTTTTGAGATGGAGTCTCGTTCTCTTGCCCAGGCTGGAATGCAGTGACGTGATCTCGGCTTACTGCAACCTCTGCCTCCCAGGTTCAAACGATTCTCCTGCCTCAGCCTCCCAAGTAGCTGGGATTACAGGCGTCTGCCACCACACTTGGCTGATTTTTGTATTTTTAGTAAAGACGGGGTTTCACCATGTTGGCCAAGCTGGTCTTGAACTCCTGACCTCAGGTGATCCTCCTGCCTTGACCTCCCAAAGTGCTGGGATTACAGGCATGAGCCACCGTGCCTGGCCGAATCGTTTTTTATTTTCTAGTAGAGCTGAGGTCTTGATGTGTTGCCCAGGCTGGTCTCAAACTTCTGGCATCAAGCAATCCTCCCATCTTAGCCTCCCAAACTGTTGGGATTATAGGCATGAGCCAACATGCGTAACCAGTATTAACTATTCTTCAAGTGTTTGGTAGAATTCAGCAGTGAATTCATTCAATCCTGGGCTTTTCTTCTACATGAATTTTTTTTTTTTTTTTTTTCAGCTTCAATTTTGTTATTGGTGTCTTCAGGTTTTCTATTTCTTCATGGTTCAATCTTGATAGGTTGTATGTGTCCAGAAACGCATCCCCTTCTTCTAGGTTTTAAAATTTGTTTATATGTAGTTGTTCATAATTGTCTCTAATGGTCCGTTGTGTATCAGTTCTAATGTTTTCTGTTTTGTCTCTGATTTTATTGATTTGGGTGTACCTCCTCCTGACCTTTTATTTCAATTTAGCTAAAAGTTTGTTGATTTTGCTTATCTTTTTAAAAAAACCTACTTTTCAAGTTAGGCATGGTGCCTCATGCCTATAATCCCAGGAACTTGGGAGACTGAGGAAGGAGAATTGCTTGAGGCGGGGAGTTCAAAACAGCCTGGGCAACATAGTAAGAGACCCCATCTCTAAAAATAAAATGAAAATTAGCCAATCATGGTAGTGTATGCCTGTAGTCCCAGCTACTTGGGAGGCTGAGGCAGGAGGATCACTTAAACCCAGGAGTTCAAGGCTGCAGTGAGCTATGATTGGGCCACTGTACTCCAGCCTTTGTGAGAGAGGTAGACCCCATCTCTTAAAAAAAATATTTTTAGGCCGGGTGTGGTGGCTCACAGCTGTAATCCCAGTACTTTGGGAAGCCAAGGCGGGTGGATCACCTGAGGTCGGGAGTTTGAGACCAGCCTGACCAACCTGGAGAAACCCCATCTCTACTAAAAATACAAAATTAGCTGGGTGTGGTGACACATGCGTGTAATCCCAGCTACTCAGGAGTCTGAGGCAGGAGAATCTTTTGAACTCGGTAGGCAGAGGTTGTGGTATCGCCAGTATCGCGCCACTGCATTCCAGCCCGGGCAATAAGAGCGAAACTCCATCTCAAAAAAAAATTTTTTTTTAATCCTACTTTTCATTTTATTGATCTTAGATATTGTGTTTTTAGTCTTTATTTTGTTTAGTTCTGTTGTGATCTTTATTATTCCTTTCCCTCTACTACTTTTGGGTTTGGTTTGTTCTTGCTTTTCTAGTTGAGGTGTATCATTAGGTACTTTATTTGTTGACTTACTATTTTTTTGATATAGGTGTTTATTGCTACAAACTTTCCTCTTTTTGCTGCTTTTTCTGTATCCTATAGATTGTGCTATTTTGCATTTAAATTTGTTTCAGGAAATTTTTAGCCAGGCATGGTGGTGGCTCATGCCTGTAATCGCAGCACTTTAGGAGGCTGAGGCGGGCAGATTGCTTGAGCTCAGGAGTTTGAGACCAGCCTGAGCAACATAGCCAAACTCCGTCTTTGTAAAATATACAAAAATTAGCTGGGCATGGTGGCGTGTGCCTGTGGACTTTGCTACTTGGGGGACTGAGGTGGGTGGATCACTTGAGCTGCACTCCAGGGTAGGTGACAGAGCAAGACCTTATCTCAAAAAAAAAAAAAAAAAAAAAAAAGGGAAATAAATGTTTATATTTCCTTCTTAATTTCTTCATTAACTCAATGGCTGTTCAGGAATATGTCATCTAATTTCCATGTGTTTGTGTATCTTCTTTTTTTTTTCTAGACAGAGTCTTGCTGTGTCACCCAGGCTGGAGTGTGTGGCACAATCTTGGCTCACTGCAACCTCCACCTCCTGGGATCAAGCAATTCTTCTGCCTCAGCCTCCCAAGTAGCTGGGATTATAGGCATGTGCCACCACTCCTGGCTAATTTTTGTATTTTTAGTAGAAACAGGGTTTCACCATGTTGGCCAGGCTGGTCTCTAACTCCTGACCCCAGGTAATCTGCCCACTTTGGCCTCCCAAAATGTTGGGATTACATGCGTGAGCCACTGTGCCCAGCTATATTTGTGTATCTTCTGAGGCTCTTCTTGTTGGTTTCTAGTGTTATTTTACTCTGGTCAGAAAAGATACTAGATACAATTTTGACTTTTTTGAATTTATTGAGACTTGTTTGGTGTCTTAATATATAATCTGTCCTGAAGCATAATCCACGTGCTGATGAGAAGAATATGTATTTGGCAACAGTTGGATAAAATGGTCTGTAAGTGTCTGTTAGGGCATGGAACATGCCTGTAATTTTAGCTACTTGGGAGGCTGAGGAGAGAGGAATGCTTAGGGCCAGAAGTTCAAGGCTGCAGTGCACTGTTAACTCACCTGTGAATAAGCACTGCACAACAGCCTGGGCAACACAGGGAGATCCCATCTGTTTAAAATAGGAAAAAAAAAAAAAAAAAAAGTCTTTTTTAAGTTCATTTAGTCTGCAGTATACTTTAACTCTAATTTTTTTTAATTGGTTTTCTGCCTGGATGATCTATTCATTACCAAAAATTGTGTTTTGAAGTCCTCTAATATTATTGTATTGCTTCCTATCTCTGCCTTTAGATTTATTAACATTAGGTTTACATATTAGGGTGTGTATGTATTTGTTATATCCTTTTGCTAAGTTGATCCTTTTCTCGTTATATACTGACCTGGTCTCTTTTTACACTTATTGACTTGAAGTCTGTTTTATCTAATTACTGCTCTTTTTTTATTTCTTTTTCCATCTCCTCACTTTTTGTCTACATATATCCTTATAGGTGAAGTGAGTTTGTTTGTTGTAGGCAACATATAGTTAGCTGTGTTTTATAATCCATTCAGCAGGCCTCTCTCTTGTAATTGGAGAATTTAGTCCATTTATATTTAATGTTATTATTGATAGGTAAGGACTTATACTACCAGAGAAAATCACTTAAGCACAAAGGAAGACAGTAAGAAAGAAAGCCAGAGAGGAGTTAGAAAACAATTAGAAAAGAAGTAACAAAATGACAGTATGTTTTAATTCATTGCTCTTTATTATTAATATGTCTATTACAGGCTTTTACTTTGTGGTGACCATAAAATAAGACTTACAAAAACACCCTATAGCTTTTAACAGTTTATCTCAAATCAGTATCAACTTACCTTTGATTGCAGAAAAAAGAAACTAAAACCTCTGTGTGTATTCATTCCCTTCTCACCCTGCATTTTGAATTTTTTATGTCACAATTTATGTTGTGTACTGCCTATCTCTTAACAAATTGTTGTGCTTATTTTTAATAGTTTTATCTTTTGGCCCTCTTAGTAAATATATAAATGGTTTGCACACCATGATTATGATATTAATATTAGTGTAACAGTTACATTGTGTCATTTTCTTTGGATTTGAAGAACTCCCTTTATCATTTCTTGTAAAACAGGTCTGATCATGGTAAATTCCCTTAGCTTTGTTTGTCTGGGGAAGACTGTCTCTCCTTTATTACTGAACGATTGCTTTGCTGGCTACAGTCTTGTAGGTTGGGAACTAGGCTTCCATGCTATTAACTTGAATTACATGGAATCAACTTTTCTTTATTAAACAATCCTCTTTCTTTTTTGTGTTCCTAAAAATTGATTATTATTGTTCTGAAGTTTCATAAATCTGTTCAGTATAAGAATTGCTTTTGGTGTAATATTGTTTTTCAGTGTAAGATACTTGTTTACATACTACTATTAATTGGAAACCTATGGATCTTTATATCTTGTAGCTCTCTCTTCTGAATTTTTAATGAAAGATTTACCACACAAAGGGAAGAGTAATAAAGGAGAAATATTCCAAACAGTGATGTTGGAAAGACAGGAAAGCCATGACATTGAAGGCTGTTCCTTCAGGGAAGTCCAGAAAAATACGCATGACCTTGAGTATCAATGCAGAGATGCTGAAGGAAATTACAAAGGAGTGCTTATGACCCAAGAAGGCAATCTCACTCATGGAAGAGAGGAACATGATAAAAGAGATGCAAAAAACAAGCTTATTAAAAATCAGCTTGGATTAAGCCTTCAGTCACATCTGCCTGAACTGCAGCTTTTTGAATATGAAGGGAAAATTTATGAATGTAATCAGGTTGAGAAGTCTTTCAACAATAGTTCCTCAGTTTCATCACTTCAACAAATGCCTTATAATGTCAAAACGCACATTTCTAACAAGTATCTCAAAGATTTTATCTCTTCTTTATTACTCACACAGGGGCAAAAAGCAAATAATTGGAGAAGCCCTTACAAATCTAATGGATGTGGCATAGTCTTTCCTCATAATTCACACCTTGTGAGTCATCAAAGAAGTCATACTAAAGAGAAACCTTACAAATGTTATGAGTGTGGCAAAGCCTTTAGAACACGTTCAAACCTAACTACCCATCAGGTAATCCATACTGGCGAAAAACGTTACAAATGTAATGAGTGTGGTAAGGTCTTTAGTCGAAATTCACAACTCTCACAACATCGGAAAATTCACACTGGAGAGAAACCTTATAAATGTAACGAATGTGGCAAGGTCTTCACTCAGAATTCACACCTTGCAAGACATCGAGGAATTCATACTGGAGAAAAACCTTATAAGTGTAATGAGTGTGGGAAAGCCTTTAGAGCTCGTTCAAGCCTAGCTATCCATCAGGCAACCCACAGTGGAGAAAAACCTTACAAATGTAATGAATGTGGCAAGGTCTTCACTCAAAATTCACACCTTACAAATCACTGGAGAATTCACACTGGAGAGAAACCTTACAAGTGTAATGAGTGTGGCAAAGCCTTTGGTGTTCGTTCAAGCCTAGCTATTCATCTGGTAATTCACACCGGAGAAAAGCCTTACAAATGTCATGAATGTGGCAAGGTCTTTAGGCGTAATTCACACCTTGCAAGGCATCAGCTAATTCATACTGGAGAGAAACCTTACAAGTGTAATGAGTGTGGCAAAGCCTTTAGAGCACATTCGAACCTAACCACCCATCAGGTCATCCATACTGGAGAAAAACCTTACAAATGTAATGAATGTGGCAAGGTCTTCACTCAAAATTCACACCTTGCAAATCATCAAAGAATTCATACTGGAGTGAAACCTTATATGTGTAATGAGTGTGGCAAAGCATTCACTGTGTATTCAAGCCTAACTACCCATCAGGTCATCCATACTGGAGAAAAACCTTACAAATGTAATGAGTGTGGCAAGGTCTTCACTCAGAATTCACACCTTGCAAGACATCGGGGAATTCATACTGGAGAGAAACCTTATAAATGTAATGTATGTGGCAAGGTCTTTAGGCATAATTCATACCTTTCAAGGCATCAGCGAATTCATACTGGAGAGAAACCTTACAAGTATAATGAGTATGGCAAAGCCTTTAGTGAACATTCAAACCTAACTACCCATCAGGTCATCCATACTGGCGAAAAACCTTACAAGTGTAATGAGTGTGGCAAGGTCTTCACTCAGAATTCACACCTTGCAAGACATCGGAGAGTTCATACTGGAGATAAACCTTACAAGTGTAGTGAATGTGGCAGAGCCTTTAGTCAAACATCAAAGCTTGCAAGGCATCAGAGAGTTCATACTGGAGAGAAACCATATGAGTGTAATCAGTGTGGGAAAGCCTTTAGTGTCCGTTCAAGCCTAACTACCCATCAGGCAATCCATAGTGGAAAAAAACCTTACAAATGCAATGAGTGTGGGAAGGTCTTCACTCAGAATTCGCACCTTGCAAGACATCGAGGAATTCATACTGGAGATAAACCTTACAAGTGTAGTGAGTGTGGCAAAGCCTTTAGTCAAACTTCAAAACTTGAAAGGCATCAGAGAGTTCATACCGGAGAGAAACCATATGAGTGTGGGAAACCCTTTAGTATCTGTTCAAGCCTAACTACCCATCAGACAATCCATACTGGTGGAAAACCTTACAAATATAACGTGTGGAAAGTTCTAAAGTCAGAGTTCAAACCTTGCAAGTCATCACAGGATTCATAGTGGGGAGAAACCTTACAAATGAAGGTGGTAACTTTTGCAGTTAGAATTCATTCCTTTGACAACATCAGAGAATTTATTCCTGAGAGATTCCTTGAAAATGCAATGACTGGCTGGACGCGGTGGCTCACGCCTGTAATCCCAACACTTTGGGAGTCCAAGGCAAGTGGATCACCTGAGGTCACGAGTTCAAGACCAGCCTGACCAACAGGGTGAAACCCCATTTCTGCTAAAAGTGCAAAATTAGCTAGGCCTGGTGGCACATGCCTGTAATCCCAGCTATATAGGAGGCTGAGGCAGGAGAATCACTTGAACCCAGGAGGTGGAGGTTGCAGTCAACCAAGATTGTGCCATTGCACTCCATCCTGGGCAAAAAGAGCGAAACTCCATCATAAAGGAAAAAGAAAATGCAATGACTGTGGTGAACTCCTCATGAGTTCAAGTATTAATAGACATCCAAGAGTCCATAATAATGAGAAATCACATAAATGTACTGTGTGTGGCAGAGGCTTTATTCAGGCCTCACAGCTTTGTAGGCATTAAAGTCTACATATTTGATGGAACCACACAAATGCAATGTGTATCCTGAAGCTCTTACTCTAAGACTGTAACTGTAGGTGAGGATTCATACAAAGAGTGACTCAGTCTCTAGTTCTTTGATTCACTTTTAATATGATAAACTGCACGATAATTACACATCCCCATATGGTAAAACTTAAGACATTATATATTTCAAAGGTTGAAGGACATTTGGAAATGGCTGCTTACCTTCAGGTTATAAAATCTTTCATTCCATTGTTTGAGGTTTCTTAAAAAGACTACTGTTTGTGACTTTCAACCTGAACTATGGATCTGTGGCTATTTTGCATCCTTAAGCACCTTTCATGGTGCCTGTCTGGGAAAGAAACGCAGTATGGAAAGGCCTACTTCATTACATGAGGATAATTTTTATCTATGTTTATTGAAGAAGGAGGACTCTGCCTTATAAAGTTAAATCTTCTCTCAATTGAGAGACCATGGTTTAGGAGCAGAAAATAATGTAAAACTATGATTATCAATCATCATACTGATTGTGTTCAAGGTGCTCTTCTGAGAGACACCATGGGTTTTAGGGAAGTCAGGCTCTACCTGCATTGAGTAGGCCAAGACCTCAGGACACTGGAATTTTTATGAGAGGAGAGTAATAAGTTATTAGTGACATATATGTGATAGGTTATTAGTGACATATATGTGATAGGAATAGTGCAGGGGAAATGGTTGCCACTTTCTCTATTGAATGGCAATAGCTGTTTTATAGCAGAGATTGATGAAAAATAGGCTTATTTTTGAAATCAAAGAGATAACAGTTATTGGAATGGAGAGCTTGGTCAGAAGAACCAGAATACCGTGTTTTTTGTTTTGGTTTGGTTTGTTTTTTTTTTTAGTAGAATTCACACTAATTGCTGGAATTACATTTTGCTATAGTTTTATTAAGAATGTGTCACAGACATAATGTTTTGCCAAAAAAAATTCAACGTTTTCTTATAACTATGAGCAAATCACATTCTTTGTACCAACACTGTTTTATCCTACCTCAGTAGGATACTTCATAACAGATAATAACAATACACTCAGTCTTTTAGGTTGGAGGATCTAGAACAATTTTTTTTTTCTTTGTGGAATCAACATACAATTTTGGGAAACTGTAATCATACTCTGCACTTGAATTATTCTCTCTACACTCTGCCTTAGAATATTTATATGGATATAATGAAAATCCCATAGAAAGTGCAATTTTGATATTCTTACACTGTGAAACCTGCCACAGTGTTGGTGAATATATATCATATTTTATTTTTACATGTTTGTGTGCCAAATAACCATGGCATGCATCTTTATTTACATGAAGTGAAAATACAAATATAGAAGATGTATGGGCTGAGTGTGTTGGCTCGTGCCTGTAATCCTAGCACTTTGAGAGCCCAAGGCAGGTGGGTCACTTGAGTGCAGGAGTTAGACCAGCCAGGGCAACATGGCAAAACCCTGTCTCTACAAAAAAAAAAAAAAAAAAAAAAGGAAAATTACCTGGACAGAGTGGCTTACGCCTGTAGTCCCAGATCCTCTGCGAGACTGAGGCAGGTGGATCACTTGAGCCTGGAGGCAGAGGTTGCAGTGAGCCAAGATCACACCATTGCACTCCAGCCTGGGTGACAGAGTGAGACCCTGTCTCAGAAAAAAAAATTGTATGGAAAATATTAGCTGGGTGCGGTGGCTCACACCTGTAATCCCAGCACTTAGGGAGGCTGAGGTGGGTGGATTATGAGGTCAGAAGGTCGAGACCACCCTGGCCAACACAGTGAAACTCCATCATCTACTAAAAAATACAAAAAAAAAAAAAGTTGACTGGACGTGGTGGCATGTGCCTGTAATCCCAGCTACTCGAGAGGCTGAGGCAGAAGAATCACTTAAACCCAGGAGGCGGAGGTTGCAGTGAGCCGAGATCGCGCCACTGCACTCCAGCCTGGGCAAGAGAGCGAGACTCCGTAAAAAAAAAAAAAAAAATTATAAATAGTGCAGAATAACAAAAATAACACTAATAAAGAATGCTATGCTCAGTGACATAATTTGACAAGACTAATATTCATCAGTTTCCTCTTAAAAATGAACATATAAATGGAAATTTCATTTTGTTTTGGTAGGTAAACTAGAAGTTTCATAAATTTAACCTTATCACGTTTTTGGCAATGTTAATTTGTCACCTCTCCACAAGAAGTGTATTGAACTCCACCTACAGTTTGGTTTAGATATGGAAAATGATGATGCCAAACAATGAAGTTTTAGGAAAGTGTGTATTGCATAATGAGGCTTTCTGTGAGAAGCAGGATTGACTTCCCAAACTGGTCCAAAATGGCTTGAGAGAGCAAGGATAAATAACTTGCTTGGGGTGTTATGGTAATAACCTTTAATAAAAGGGTGAAGTTGGGGTGAGGGTCCCACACGTGCTTTGAACTTCCATCTAGTGCCAAAGGAGGGAACACGGGCATTACCAGCTTGGCCAGATGGGCAGAATAAGAAGGGGGAGTGCAGAGGTATAAAAGGTGTTATAAGACAAAAATCACAAAATGGAAACTGACTCCAGTACAACACTGAATATTTACTCTTGAAACTTCTGATTTCTGGCCAGGCATGGTGGCTCATGCCTGTAATTGCAGCACTTTGGGAGCCTGAGGCAGGTGTATCACCTTAGGTCAGGAGCTCAAGACCAGCCTGGCCAACATAGTGAAACCCCATCTCTACTAAAAATACAAAAATTAGCCAGGTGTGGCAGCGCATACCTGTAGTTCTAGCTACTAGGGAGGCTGAGGCGGGAGAATCACTTGAACCTGGGAGATGGAGGTTGCAGTGAGCTGAGATCTCACCACTGGACTCCAGCCTGAGCAATAGAGTGAGACTCTGTCTCAAAACAAAAGAGAAAAAAAAAAATTTCTAACTTCTTTGTTAGGAAAGACCTTCGCTTTCTTCATATAGTAGATAACTACTCTTCCTTTTCTGCTGAACCCATAGATCCCATTACATAACGTCATTCTTGAAAATGTTTGTGAAATGCTGTTTAAATTGCCTAAAATATTTTTAGAGTATTTCAGTGCAAATGAATTTCTGGAAAAGTTTATTACATAATATGATCAAGCAACTTTAGCCAAAGGGTATTTTTCCAAAGGCTGTGTTATGTTAATGTCATGTTCAGTTTATGGCATTGTGTAATATATTCCATAGCATCTTTTTTTTTTCTTTTTCTTTTTAGACGTGAGGTCTCGCTATGTTGGCCAGGTTGGTCTTGAACTCTTGGCCTCAAGCATTCCTCCTGCCTCAGCTTCCCAAAGGGCTAGGATTACAGCCGTGAGCCAATAGTAGTAAAATGACTTTTTGTATATGATTTTTACTTTAAGGATTTTTTCCTTCCATACATTTTAATCTAAATTATATGTTTACTGCATTTCTTCTCTGTGTTACTCCAGTGAAAACTTAGAAAATACATAAATTAGGGTGTTGTTTGGAAATAAAATTTTGTGACATGAAAATGTATGTAAGACAATGGCAGGTACAGACTAGGTTCTCTGTAAATAGGAAAATGGAGTGTCCTTGTAAATCTTCAGTTCAATTAAAGTACAGGGATACTAGATGGTGAAATGAAGTCTCTTAATATGGAAGTTATCAAAGATCAGCTGCTTGAAAATCAAGCGTGTGGATGTTAACCAGCATCTGGAGAAGTAAATGAAAATACAGTTAATAAGAGAGTCCCCAAGATACTATCATTTATGCAAAGGAGATAATTTCTGTCAATGAGTCCCTGGAGGCAATTCAACTTCCCACTGTGGCTGGTATTTCTGTTCTGAGCCAGAGGCTCTTACAGCAAAACATGATATTTGTGCAACTTTTGCCATGATAGCTGCCATTTAATATACTCCCTTTAGTTTTGTTTCCATTTAAAAAAAACTGATATATATATATACTTTAATAAGTGATTTATCTTTGCATATATATTTTCTTTTTTTTTTTTTTTTTTTTTTGAGACGGAGTCTCGCTCTGTTGCCCAGGCTGGAGTGCAGTGGCCAGATCTCAGCTCACTGCAAGCTCCACCCCCGGGTTCACGCCATTCTCCTGGCTCAGCCTCCCGAGTAGCTGGGACTACAGGCGCCCGCCACCTCGCCCGGCTAGTTTTTTGTATTTTTTAGTAGAGACGGGGTTTCACCATGTTAGCCAGGATGGTCTCGATCTCCTGACCTCGTGATCCGCCTGTCTCGGCCTCCCAAAGTGCTGGGATTACAGGCTTGAGCCACCGCGCCCAGCCTGCATATATATTTTCTTTTAGGTCAATCGCAGTTAGAGTAAGAATCACAGTTATTAATGCTTTAAATGTAACAACTGAATCGTCAGCTCCCTGAAATAAGTATTGATGATATTCTCATTTCAGAGGTGAGGAAACCTAGGACAGATAGGCAAAATAATCAAATTAGGCCAGGCACAGTGGCTCATGCCTGTAATCCCAGCACTTTGGGAGGCCGAGGTGGGGGGGATCACCTGAGGTCAGGAGTTCAAGACCAGCCTGATCAACATGGTGAAACCCAATCTCTACTAAAAATAGAAAAATTAGCTGGGTGTGGTGGCGGGCACCTGTAATCCCAGCTATTTGGGAGGCTGAGGCAGGACAATCGCTTGAGCCTGGGAGGTGGCTGTTGCATTGAGCCGAAATCCCATCATTGCACTCCAGCCTTGGCGACAGAGCAGGACTGCATCTCCCTCTCTCTCTCTCTAAAATACATATATAATATATGTATATTATATACATATAACATCATATATAATATACGTATATATTATGTACATACTATGCTGTATATGCATATACTATATATAATATACATATATGTATATAATATACATATGTATATTATATACATATATAATATACCTATATACATATAATATACATATATAATATATGTATATAATATATACATATATAATATACACACATATAACATACACTGTATATAATATATACGTATATAATATACACATTATATAATATATACATATATGTTATATATAATTAGAAAATGGTTAAAACTATGAAGTGACATTTCACTGAAGCAGATATACTGAGATAAATAGGCACATAAAAAGATTTCCAACGTCACCATCCATCAAATCTCAGACCTCAGCATATTCTGCTTTAAAAGGCTCAATCACATTTCAGTAAGAGGCAGAATCGAGATTTGAATCCATGTTGTCTGGCTGCAAAGACAAAGCTTTTAATGATGATGCTACAGTAACAATGCTAGTTATTTTTGTCCTTTACTCACCAGCTATGCCTATTTTGTTAGTATCTCTTGTAATTTTTAAATGGTTTATCTTCATGTGTCATTGTGATTGTGGTAACTTTGTATTAAATCTATATTTTTATAGATCAATTAAGTCTACATTTTTTTAGATCACTATTGCCTATGCATATTACCTAAATGAATGACAGAGACACTCATTACCACATAATCCTGTAAGAAAGATTATCAAATCTTTCGAAGGAGGCATCCAGTACCTGAGGTGTGAGTTTAAGAATTCACTAATAGTGGTCAGGCGCGGTGGCTCACCCCTGTAATCCCAGCACTTTGGGAAGCCAAGGTAGGCAGATCACCTGAGGTCAGGAATTGCAGACCAGCCTGGCCAACATGGCAAAACCCTATCTCTACTAACAATACAAAAAATAGCTGGGTGTGGTGGCACGCACCTGTGGTCACAGCTACGTAGGAGGCTAAGGCCAATGAATCGCTTGAGCCCAGGAGGTAGAGGTTGCAGTGAACCGAGTGCACGCCACTGCACTCCAGCCTGGGTGACAGAACAAGACTCCGTCTCAAAAAAAAAAAAAAAAAAAAAAAAAAAATCGCTAATAGTGACAAAGACAGTGCATATTTGTTGAGCTAATATTTTTGTATCTGTGTTTCCGTTGTTAGTTTCCAAAAACAATTACAGGTTGCTAATACACATCAACTGGACTGTTCAGTAGAAGCTCCTGTGTTTCCCATTATCTCTGACAGCATCCAGGGGTTCATATGGAGAAAGCAGAAAATGCTGAGGTCTGAGATTTGATGGATGGTGATGTTGGAAATGTTTTTATGTGCCCATTTATCTCAGTATATCTGCTTCAGTGAAATGTCTCTTCATAGTTCTATCCATTTTCTAATTTGATTATTTTGCTTTTTTTTTTAAGTCATTCTAGAATTCTTTATACATTCCACATACCAGTTTTATGGCAGATATATGGTAGGCAAATATTTTCTATTATTCAGTACTGTATTAGTCCATTTTCACACTGCCATAAAGATACAGTCAGAGACTGGGTGATTTATAAACAAAAGAGGTTTAATTGACTCACAGTTCCACTTGGCTAGGGAGGCCTCAGGAAACTTACAATGATGGAGGAAGGCAAAGGGGAAGCAAGGCACGCCTTGCATGCAGTAGGAGAGAGAGCGATCAAAGGAGGAACTATCACAGATTTTTAAACCATGAGATCTGAGAACTTGCTATTATGAGAACGGCATGGGAAAACCACCTCCATATCCAGTCACCTCCCACCAGGTCCCTCCCTCAACAACTGAGGATTATACTTGAAGATGAGATTTGATGCGGACATCGATCCAAACCATATCAAATACCTTTTCTTTCCTTGTCTTAAGTTTTTAATTTGGTAAATACCAGTTGATTTTTTTTCTTTAATGAATCGTGCTTTTGCTGCCATGGCTAAGAATTTTTGAATAAGCTCTTGATTCTTACGATTTTATTCTGTGAATATTTTTTTCTTTCAGTCTCTTACAGGATACCATTTTATGGTTTGATACTTTACATTTAGGGTATGGTCAATGTTGAGCTAATGTCTGTACGCTTGTGAAGTTTGAGTAAAGATGACTTCTTTTCTGCTATGGATATTAAGTTAGCTCCTCACCAGTTTTACAAAATTCTTCCTTCCTTCAATTCCCTCGGTAACTTTGTCAAAAATCAGTTGGAAGTACCTGTGGAGGCTATTTTTGCACTCACTTATTGTATTGCATCAATCCATGTCTTTTATTGCCCCAATACCACACAATTTTTATTATCTTTCCTATATTGGTAGTCTTGAAATCCAGTGGATTTATTCCAGACACTTTATTTTTGTTTTTCAATAACGTTTATGGATCCAGCCACTGCTAGTTGTGGATCCCCCACTGAAATCCCAGTTCCCGGACTGCTAAGCTGCAGGAGACTCCCTAGCAGGATCGGGTCCAACCTGCAGGCAAAATGCTTTTACCATAAACCGTTTTCAACTTGGTAAGTGGAAAATATTTTGGTTTCCAACATAAGTGGCCCACACAACTCTGCTTCTTAACCTTAAAACGGCGCAGGCCCCGCCCACTCCAACCACGCCACGCCTCCAGGCTGCCTGGGCTCTTCTCTCCGCACATGCGCAGTTTCCTACAGTCCCGGAAACGGATCGTGTTGGGTGAAGGTGACGGCGCTGAGCGTGAGTGGCCCTCTGTGTAGATTAAACCTGCGCTCCCTGTTTCCCATTTCCACAGCCGATGCCCGGGGTCGCTACGGGCTTTAAAATTCCCGCACCGCGCCCTCCACCCCAGATGAATACAGGCCTCACGGTGTAGGTCCGGAATCGCTTCCCTTTGGGTTGAAGTCGCTCTGAGGCTGCTCCCTGTCCCCGGCCCTTTGCTGCTTCCTCCCGCTTAAAACCTTTTCCTGACCCCTCCTCCAATCCCGGGCTTTTTAAAGTCCTCACCCAAGAGGTGGATTCCCGTCCTGGGCGCATCCCAGCCTCGCCCTTGTCGGGCCCTGGAGCGCAGCGCCCCAGAGCCCGCGTGCTCTGCCTGGTCCTGGGATCCTGCAGACCCCACCCTGTCCGAAGGTGCCGTCGCCCTCCACCTCCCTCCTCCTCGTGCCGGGCCCTGCTGCTCCCCAGCCCTCCCCTGAGCCCGCGTTGGGGAGGTGCTCAGGGCCTGTCCTGTGACACCCGGTGTTCTTGCCTGCCCCCCTCCACTCCCTGGAAAATGCTCTCCTCCAGGTTGCAGGCATCTTACCCCAAACCCTCTTGTGAATGTGTGGGCCAAAGGGATCGGGAGAGGGACAGAGAGAGCAGTAGGAAACCTGAGACAGAGGAAAGAATGAGGGAAACCAATAAACAGATGGCAAAGTAGAGGATGGTTAGAGATTTTCAAAGAGACAGTAAGAGTGAAAGAAGAAGCCCAGAAAGTTGCAAGGAGAGAAAAGTAACTAGACACATTTCGAGAAAACGCACAGTATCCAGAGAGATGAAGGACAGCAAGGTAGGGCGGGTGGCAGCAAAGGGGGAGGCTCCTCACATAGAGAGTGGGAGAGAGGAGGAGGGATTTGGAGCCAGGGCAGACAGAGCAGTGTGGTGCTGGGACAAAAAGAAGGGGCAGCCGAAGACAAGGAGAGCAGAGAGAGAACCACAGCACGGGGAGGCCTGGGATCTGGGGGTGCCAAAGAGTGGGGACAAGGGTTTGTAACAGGGAAGAGGGAATTTAACAGGGGGCGCTGAAATGGGGAACAAAGAGCCAGAAATATGTGGAGATTGGGACAATGAAAAGATTAGGAAGAAAGAGGAATATGAGGTGAAACAAATTGCAAGACTGGAAAGAACAGGTGGAAGAGAAGAAATAGAGGAAAGAAGGGGAGAAACAGCAGGAGAGGAGAGGGGCTCAAAATGAGCAGAATCCTAGGGGGAAAATAAAGGGGAAGGAAAGAGCTAGAGAAAGAAGGTGAGAATGAGAGCTATGTACGGAATGAGGGAGGGAAACACACCGTAATGAGGAAACAGGAGGACCCTGGGTCCAGGTGAGTTGTGAATTGACTGGATGTGTTATCTACATTTTGACCTGTTGATTTCTGTCTTTATAAGTTTAAAATACACGGATGAAGATGAGAATTGCAAAACTCCTGCCTATTAAGGCTGGTGCATTTTATAATTACGGCATCAGAAGTTAGCTTCCATTTGCAATCCCTGTTAAGGCAGAGGGAAGTGACTTGACTCATTAATCCCACAGGTCATCCTCTTCCCCTTCCCTGGCATTGGGGCAGGGGGAGGGGAAGGGGGAGTGGGAGAGTAAAGCTGGACAGAAAGTGACTCTGTCACTACATAGTGTCTCTTCAAAGCAGGGGTGTCCAATCTTTTGGCTTCCCTGGGCCACATTGGAAGAAGAATTATCTTGGGCCACACATAAAGTACACTAACACTGACAATAGTTGATGAGCTAAAAATAATTAATTAATTAAAAATATGCAAAAAATCTCAAAATGTTTTAAGAAAGTTTAGGAATTTGTGTTGGGCTGCATTCAAAGCCTTCCTAGGCTGCGGATTGGACAACCTTGCTCTAAAGGAACATTAAAAGTGTTGAGGCCGGGCACGGTGGTTCATGCCTATAATCCCAGTACTTTTTGAGACGGAGGCTTGCTCTGTCACCCAGGCTGGAATGCAGTGGCATGATCTTACCTCACTGCAACCTCCGCCTCCCAGGTTCAAGTGATTCTCCTGCCCCAGTCTCCTGAGTAGCTGGGATTACAGGCGTGCGCCACCACGCCCGGCTAATTTGTATTTTTAGTAGAGATGGGGTCTCACCATGTTGGTCAGCCTGGCCTCAAACTCCTGACCTCATAATCCGCCCGCCTCGGCCTCCCAAAGTGCTGGGATTACAGGCGAGAGCCACTGCGCCCGGCCCCAGTTTTATTTTTAAAATGATAGAGATATGGCAGGCATGGTTGCTAACACCTATAATCCCAGCACTTTCAGAGGCTGAGACAGGACAATCACTTGAGCCCAGTTTGAGACCAGCCTAGGTAACATAGTGAGACCTTGTCTCTATAAAAAATTTAAAAATTAGCCAGATGTGGTGGCTTGTGCCTGTTGTCGTCCCAGCTACTCCAGAGGCTGAGGTGGGAGGATTGCTTTAGCCCAGGAGGTCAAGGCTGCACTGAGCCAGGATTGCATCACTGCACTCTAGCCTGGCCGACAGAGCAAGATCCTGTTTAAAAACAAAAAAGGCCAGGAGCAGTGGCTCATGCCTGTAATCCCAGCACTTTGGGAGGCTGAGGTGGGTGGATCATGAGGTCGGGAGATTAAGACCATCCTGGCCAACATGGTGAAACCCTGTCTCTACTAAAAATACAAAAAATAGTTGGGCATGGTGGCATGTGCCTGTATTCCCAGCTACTCAAGAGGCTGAGGCAGGAGAATTGCTTGAACCCGAGAGGCGGAGGTTGCAGTGAGCCGAAATCACGGCACCACACTCCAGCCTGTTGACAGAGCGAGACTCCGTCTAAAAAAAAAAAAAAAAAAAAAAATTGGATATGAACAAACCCTTTCAGATACTACATGATTTGCAAGTCAAGTGTACGAAATCATGTGTTTCTCCCAGATATCCTCACATCCAACTCTGTTACTTTGCTTCTGTCCCTGGGTAACTGATCACAGCCTGAAGAAAACATACACCCAGATTTCCTGGTGTCATTTAATTCCTGCCCCACACCTCTTCCATTCTCCTATTTTTCTATTCTGCACCTTGTCTCTGGAACTTTTCTTTCTTCTTTTTGCTCATCTGAAGGCCTTGGTTTTTCTTCACTGTTGAGCCCCTGGAAGCAAAGGAAGAGATCTTTTCCAACTTACCCACCCACCTGTCTCAGGGCTTGGGATCCCTACTCAGTAGTGACTGGGAATGGTCTGTTCCTGCTCCTGGCTGCTGCTAACCCTCCAATTGTGTACCAGATGCCAGCCCCACTCATAGCCTCAGAATGTGCAATTGTTTGGATATGATTTGTTTTGCCCCACCAACTCTCATGTTGAAATGTGATTTCCAAACTTGGGGGTAGGGTCTGGTGAGTGTCATGGGAGCAGATCGCTTGCGAATGACTTGATGTCATTCTCTAGGGAGTGAGTTCTGACTCTTAGTTCTCCTGAGAGCTGGTTGTCAAAAAGCCTGACCTCTCTCTGTCTCTTGCCTCCTCTCTCACCATTTCATCTGCCCTGCTGGCGCCCCTTCACCCTCCACGCTGAACGGAAGCTTCCTGAGGCCCTCATCAGAGGCAGATGCTGGCACTGTGCTGCTTGTACAGCCTGCAGAACCATGAGCCAAATAAACCTCTTTTTTTTTTTGACATGGAGTTTCGCTCTTGTTGCCTATGCTGTAGTGCAGTGGCGCAATCTCGGCTCACCACAACCTCTGCCTCCCGGGTTCAAACGATTCTCCTGCCTCAGCCTCCCGAGTAGCTGGGATGGATTACCAGTGCCCACCACCATGCCTGGCTAATTTCTTTTTGTATTTTTAGTAGAGATGGGGTTTCACCATGTTGGTCAGGCTCGTCTCGAACTCCTGACCTCAGGTGATCCACCTGCCTCGGCCTCCCAAAGTGCTGGGATTACAGGCGTGAGCCACTGCGCCTGGCCTTCTCCTCAACTTTCTGCTAGGACATCTAACAGGTATCTCCACTTTCAGGTGTCCAAAAGTGACTTCCTGACTCCCTAGATGCCTTCCCCTGCAGTCCTGCACATCTCAGATGAGGGCGACCACGTATTTCCTGGGACTTCAAATATATAAGATATTACATTGTAACTGTGTTAATTTATAAAGAAAATATTATATGTTTAATTAAAATGGGTGAGGAAATATATAATTTCCAAAATTCTTTTGAGATATGGGAGAAAAACGTTTGAAGGCATCTGCCCTGTCTTATCTGCCCTCCCAGGACCTCTCTGGCCTCATCTCCTACCTGTATCCTCCTCTCTTCCTCTGCTCCAGCCACGCAGGTATCTTTCCTGTTCCTGGGCTGAGGTTGCTCCTGCCTCAGGGCCTTCACGTGGGCTGTCCCTCTGCTGGAACTCGCTGACCCCTCAGCTGCAGGTGCAAACACCCTCCTTCCCCAGGTTTCTGTTCTGATATCACCCTCTCAGTGGGGACTTCTGTGACCCACCTCCCATTTAACACTCCAGCCGCACCCTCACTCCCTCCTCTGGTCCATATTACCTGTTCTGCATGCTTCTCTCGATTCTTTCTGCTTCCACTGTCTGGATCCTGATGAACCCAAGGTCCCAAGGGGAGAACAGAGTCAGAAGGTGGGGGCTATGCTGGGCTGACCCTGTTTGAGTAGAGCTCACCCCTGGCTTCACGTGGAAGTGCTGAGGTACTTTGCAGATATACTTCTTGTGCCCACACCCGTGTCACAGAGATTCCCATTCACATAGGTTGGGACCCGCCCTAGATGATACAGTGCCCAGCATGATTCTCAACTATATCCAGCCCTGAGCACCAAGGCTCTGCGCCCTCTATTTCTGAGGGCTGAGCTCAGCCTGGGAGCCACAGAGAGGGAAAAGGGGCTGGGCTCTGCATGGCAGTTGATCAGGGCTGGGTCTACTCCCCACTGCTGCAGTGTGTGTGCGAGCTTCTCCAGGAGGGGAGAGGGTTCTGAAGAAAGGGGTCAGAAGACTCATGTATGGGTTTTCCTGTAGGAGTTTCTTGTCCCTGGGGCCACCCTGGTGCAGTGGGCAGCAGAGGACCATCTTTGCACAGGGCAAGCTCCTCCCTGTGTATGTGTGTGCCTGTCACAGAGGGGGTGTGTTGTTTTTGAGCAATAAAGAGCACTTTTTGTTGTTGTTGTTATTCAGCATTGACCTCTAAAGACTCTTGGCACATGAGGAAGAAACCCGGAAGAAGAGAGCAAAGGAGTCAGGAATGGCTTTTACTCAGGTAAAGAAAGATTCTGTGTGGATCATTCTGTCTTCTTCCTTTCAGAAAGGCAGGAGACAATGCATTGGAGCTGCAAATCTTCTCCGACTCTGAAGTGTCCTGCCTGACGTGTTTGCTCACATTCGCCCATGCCTTTCCTCAGTCCCTCTCATCTCTACTGAGACTCCGTCTCACTCTGACCCAGTGACATGACCTTGGGAAGAGTCCAGTGGGCGTGGTCCTGGGAAGGGCTCACACCCAGACATGGATGGAGACGGGGTGAGGGTACCGTGGTGTCAGTGCTGTCGGGCAGCAGGGATTGTTCAGGGGCCACATCTGGATGCTCTGTCAGCTCTCTGTGGCCCAGGAATAGAGAAGCAGAGAAGCTGCCCATGGAAGTCATGTTTCTTTTTGTTGTTGTTTGTTTGTTTTTGAGACAGAGTTTCGCTCTTGTTGCCCAGGCTGGAGTGCAATGGTGCAATCTCGGCTCACCGGAACCTCTGCCTCCCGAGTTCAAGCGATTCTCCTGCCTCAGCCTCCCAAGTAGCTGGGATTACAGGCATGCGCCACCATGCCTGGCTAATTTTGTATTTTTAATAGAGATGGGGTTTCTCTATGTTGGTCAGGCTGGTCTCGAACTCCCGACCTCAGGTGATCCACCTGCGTTGGCCTCCCGAAGTGCTGGGATGACAGGCGTGAGCCACCATGCCTGGCCTAAAGTCACATATTAATGTAGACAAATACCTGGTAAATCCTGGAAAAGGCAGCCAATAAGGGGATATATTTTGTGCCTGATTCTCTGACTCCAGACTGTTAATGACTTGGAATGGAATGTAAAGTTGAGATGCAGACATCAGTACCAGAGGGCGTTTTTTCCTTTAATGACTTTGAAACATAAAGTCAATGTAGAAGTGTAACTGTAAGGCTGAACACAGTGGCCCAGGCCTGTAATCCCAGCACTTTGGAGGCCGAGGTGAGCGGATCACTGTGGGTCAGGAGTTTGAGACCAGCAAACATGGTGAAACCCCGTCTTTACTAAAAATACAAAAATCAGCCAGGCGTGGTGGCACACGCCTGTAATCCCCACTACTCAGGAGGCTGAGATAGGAGAATTACTTGAACCTGGGAGGCAGAGGTTACAGTGAGTGGAGATCGCACCACTGCGCTGCACTCCAGTGTGGGTGATAGGGCGAGACTCTGTCTAACAACAACAACAAAAAGTGTAACTGTTGGACTTTTTTTTTGAGACAGAGTCTCACTCTGTCGCCCAGGCTGGAGTGCAGTGGCCGGATCTCAGCTCACTGCAAGCTCCGCCTCCCGGGTTCACGCCATTCTCCTGCCTCAGCCTCCCGAGTAGCTGGGACTACAGGTGCCGCCACCTCGCCCGGCTAGTTTTTTGTATTTTTTTTTAAAGTAGAGACGGGGTTTCACCGTGTCAGCCAGGATGGTCTCGATCTCCTGACCTCGTGATCCGCCCGTCTCGGCCTCCCAAAGTGCTGGGATTACAGGCTTGAGCCACCGCGCCCGGCCTTTTTTTTGTTTGTTTTTGAGACAGAGTCTCACTCTGTCGCCCAGGCTGGAGTGCAGTGGCATGATCTTGGCTCACTGCAACCTCCACCTCCCGGGTTCAAGTGATTCCTCTGCCTCAGCCTCCCAAGTAGCTGAGACTACAGGCGCCCACCACTGTGCCCGGCTAATTTTTGTTGAGATGGAGTTTCACTATGTTGGCCACCAGACTGGTCTTGAACTCCTGACCGTATGGTCCACCTGCCTCAGCCTCCCAAAGTGCTGGGATTATAGGCGTGAGCCACCGTGCCTGGCCAGCTGTAGGAGTAGGACTTTTTTTTTTTTTTTTGAGTCCTGCTGTCACCCAGGCTGGAGTGCAGTGGCGCGATCTCAGCTTACTGCAACCTCTGCTTCCCGAGTTCAAGCGATTCTCCTGCCTCAGCCTCCTGGCTAGCTGGGATTACAGGTGCACGCTACCACGCCCAGCTAATTTTTGTATTTTTAGTAGAGACGGGGTTTCACCATGTAGGTCAGGCTGGTCTCCAACTCCTGACCTCATGATCCATCCACCTCGGCCTCCCAAAGTGCTGGGATTAGAGGCGTGAGCCACCACGCCCGGCCAAGTTTTTAAACCATTCTCAGCATTTGCATACCATGGAGATGGTGCTTTTCCTGCAGGGTCTCTTAGGCATCAGATATTTTAGGCAAAAATGATAACAGTTTTGCTCAGATATCAGAGCAGAACTCCTTTTTCATTGAAGAGGATATAGCCATATTCTTATGATATCTATTATTATTAAGTGTTATGCTGCTTTTATTTTAAACATCACACGATGTATATATTTGTTTTATGGTGAAACTCTCAGTAGAGACACATTTAGGTGCTTAGATACAGAGCATCCCTTTTCCTATCAAGCCTTACACCCTTGCACACGTCTCAATGGTGAGCCACTATTGTCAGTTCTGTGTGAAGAGACAGTTCAAGCCCTGTTGAAATGTGTTTAATCATTGTGAGATTTTAGAAGAAAATTTTCAGTAAATGTTTTGTTGGGGTATTTTATCCTGCAAGTTGTGAATATTTACATGTTTTCATATTAAGGAACAAGGATAGCTTGCCCCTTTTTCAAGTCGATACATCATATTGGTTCATATTTAAGGGGCAGATGTGATATTTTGTTGCATGTGTCATAGAATGTGTAATGATCAAGTAATGGTATTTGAGGTTTCTATTACCTTGATTATTTATCTTTTTTTTTTTTTTTTTTTTTTTTTTTTTGAGGCGGAGTCTCGCTCTGTCACCCAGGCTGGAGTGCAGTGGCCGGATCTCAGCTCATTGCAAGCTCCGCCTCCCGGGTTCACGCCATTCTCCTGCCTCAGCCTCCCGAGTAGCTGGGACTATAGGCGCCCACCACCTCGCCCGGCTAGTTTTTTGTATTTTTTAGTAGAGACGGGGTTTCACCGTGTTAGCCAGGATGGTCTCGATCTCCTGACCTCGTGATCCACCCGTCTCGGCCTCCTAAAGTGCTGGGATTACAGGCGTGAGCCACCGCGCCCGGCCAATTATTTATCATTTTTAAGTGTTGAGAATATTTCAAGTCCTCTCTTCTAGCTGTTTTGAAAATATACGATACATTGTTGATAACTGTAGTCACCTTACAATGCTGTCGAACATTAGAACTTATTCCTTCTAACTATAGTTGTACTCATTAACCAACTTCTCTTTGTCCTCCCTGCCCGCACCCACCCACACACCCTTCACAGTCTCTGATAACTACCATTCTACTTTCTACCTCCATGCAATCAACTTTTTTTTAGCTCCTACCAGTGAGTGTCAACATGTGAGATTTGCCTTTCTGTTCCTGACGTATGTCACTTAATATAATGACCAGCAGTTCCATTCATGTTGCTACATTCTTTTTTATGGCTGAGTATACCACATTTCATTATCCATTCACCTGTTGATAGATAGTTAGGTTGATGTCATATCTTTGCTATTGTGAATAGTGCTGCAGTAAACATGGGAGTACAGTATCCCTTTGATATACTGATTTCTTCTTCCTTGATAAATACCCAGTAATGGGATTGCTGGATTATGTGGTAGTTCTAGTTTTAGTTTTTGAGAAGTCTTCATACTGTTCATAATGGCTATACTAATTTATTTATTTATTTATTTTAATTTTCTTGAGACAGAGTCTCATTCTGTTGCCCAGGCTGGAGTGCAGTGGCACGATCACAGCTCACTGCATTGTCCGCCTCACAGGTTCAAGCAGTTCTCCCTGCCTCAGTCTCCTGAGTAGCTGGGATTACAGGTGCCTGCCACCACACCCAGCTAATTTTTGTATTTTTAGTAGAGACAGGGGGTGGTGAGTTTTGTCATATTGAGTAGGCTGGTCTCGAACTCCTCGCTTCAGGTATCTGCCTGCCTTGACCTCCCAAAGTGCTGAGATTATAGATGTGAGCCACCACGCCTGGCCTGTAATGGCTATACTAATTTACATTCCCACCAGCAGTGAATAAGAGTTACCCATTCTCCATATTCCTCACCAGCATCTGTTATTTTTTTTGTCTTTTTTAGTAATAGCCAGTAATAGTCTTTTTAGTAATAGTCTTTTAATAGTCTTTTTTAGTAATAGCCGGGATAAGATGATACTGTGCTTTTCTCATTCTTTGATGATTACTGATGTTGAGCATTTTTTATATACATCTGTTGGCCATTTGTATGTCCTCTTTGGAGAAAGGTCTCTTCTGTCCTTTGCCCAAATTTTAATGGGATTATTTCTTTGTTACTTTTGAACTGTTTGAGTTCCTTGTACGGTCTGAATATTAGTCCTTTGTCAGATGAATAGTTTACAAATATTTCCTCCTGTTCAACAGGTTGCCTCTTCACTCTATACAAAGCTTTTAAATTTAATATAGTGCCATTTATCTATCTTTGTTTTTGCCATTGATGCTTTTGAGGTCTTAGCCATAAAACCTTTGTCTAGACCAGTGTCCTGAAGTGTTTGTCCTGTTTTCTTATAGTAGTTTTATATTTTTGGGGTCTTATTTTTAAGTTGTTAATGCATCTGTGTTGATTTTTGTATATGGTGCCATATAGGGATCCAATTTCATTCTTCTACACGTGGATATCCAATTTTCCCAGCGCCATTTATTAAAGAGGATGTCATTTCCCCAGTGTATGTATTTGGTGCCTTTGTCAAAAATCATTTGGCTGTAAGTACATGTATTTATTTCTGGGTTCACAATTTTGTTTCATTTGTCTGTGTGGCTGTTTTTATACCAATACCATGCTCTTTTGTTTACTATAGCCTTGTAATACATTTTGAAGTCAGGTAGAGTGATGCCTTCAGCTTTACTCAGGATTGCTTTGATTCTTTGGGCTCTTTTTTGATACCATACAAATTTTAGGATTCATTTTTCTGTTTTTAATAAAATGACATTGGTATTTCAATAGAGATTGCATTGAATCTGTAAATTCTTTGGGCACTATGGTCATTTTAACAATATTAATTCTCACTTTGGGAGGCCAAGGCGGGCAGATCACAAGGTCAGGAGTTCGAGACCAGCCTGGCCAACATGGTGAAACCCCGTCTCTATTAAAAATACAAAAACTTATCCAGGTGTGGTGGCAGGCACCTGTAATCCCAGCTACTCAGGAGGCTGAGGCAGGAGAATTGCTTGAAACCGGGAGGTGGAGGTTGCAGTGAGCCGAGATGACACCATTGCACTCCAGCCTAGGTGACAGAGCAAGACTCTGTCTCAAAAAAAAAAAAAAAAAAGAAGAAAAACTTAGGAATGGATTTAACCAAGGAGGTAAAAGATGTCTACCAAAGGAACCCTACAGCTGGGCACGGTGGCTCACACCTATAATCCCAGCACTTTGGAAGGCCGAGGCATGTGGATCCCTGAGGTCAGGAGTTGAAGACCAGCCTGACCAACATGGAGAAACCCCATTTCTACTAAAAAAAATACAAAATTATTTAGGTGTGGTGTATGCCTGTAATCCCAGCTGCTTGGGAGGCTGAGGCAGTAGAATCCCTTGAACCCGGGAGGTAGAGGTTGCAGTGAGCTGAGATTACACCACTGCACTCCAGCCTAGGTGACTGAGAGAGACTGTGTCTCAAAAAAAAAAAAAAAAAAAAAAAAAGAACCCTACAAAATACTGGTGAAAAAAATTCAAGAGGACACAAACAAATGGAAAGACATTTCATGCTCACAAATTGAAAGAATTAATATATATATATTTTGAGACTGAGTCTTGCTCTGTTGCACAGGTTGGTCTCGGCTCACTGCAACCTCCGCCTCCTGGGTTCAAGAGATTCTCATGCCTCAGCCTCCCAAGTAGCTGGGGGACAGGCGCCTGCCCCCACGCTGGGCTTATCTTTTGTATTTTTAGTGGAGACAGGGTTTCACCGTGTTGGCCAGGCTGGTCTCAAACTCCTGACCTCAGGTGATGCACCCGCCTCTGCCTCCCAAAGTGCTGGGATTATAGGTGTGAGCCACCATGCCCAGCCTGCCATTCCTAGGTATTTTAATTCTTTGTAACTCTTATAAATTGATTTTGCCTTTGTGATTCCTTTGATTTTGCCCTCATGATTCCTTTTTCAGGTAGTTATTTTTGGTGTATAGAAACACTACTGGTATTTGTATATTGATTTTGTAACTTACAACCTCACTGAATTTATCAGAACTAAGTATTTTTTGGTGGGCCCTTGAGGTTTTTTTAGATTAATATCATCTGTAAAATAGGACAGTTTGACTTGTTCTTTTTCAATTCGATGTCCTTTATCTCTTTTTCTTGCCTGATTGCTGTGACTACAACTTCCAGAACTGTGTGAAATAGAAGTGGTAACAGTGGGCATCTTTGAGTTATTCCAGTTCTTAGAGGAAAAGCATTCAGCTTTTTTCCATTCAGCGTGATTTTAGCTGTGGGTTTGCCATCTAGGTGTTTCTTTTTTTTTTTTTTTGAAATGGAGTCTCGCTCTGTTGCCCAGGCTGGAATGCAGTGGCGTGATCTCGGCTCACTGCAAGCTCCACCTCCCAGGTTCACACCATTCTCCTGCCTCAACCTCCTGAGTATCTGGGACTACAGGCGCCTGCCACCACGCCCAGCTAATTTTTTCTATTTTTTAGTAGAGATGGGGTTTCACAGTGTTAGCCAGGATGGTCTCGATCTTCTGACCTCGTGATCCGCCAGCCTTGACCTCCTAATGTGCTGGGATTACAGGCGTGAGCCACTGCACCCAGCCTAATTTTTGTGTTTTTAGTAGAGACGGGGTTTTACCATCTTGGCCAGGGTGGTCTTGAACTCCTGACCTCAGGTGATCCACCCACCTTGGCCTCCCAAAGTGCTGGGTTTACAGGAGAGAGCCACTGTGCCTGGCCTATTCGAAATTTTTCTACTTTTTTCAAGTAGGTGTTTATTACTATAAACTTCCCTCTTAGCATTGCTTTTGCTGTATTCCATAGGTTTTGACATATTGTGTTTTCATTTTTACTTGTTTCAAGATTTTTTTTTAAATTTCCCCCTTAATTTCTTCCTAGACCCAATGGTCATTTAGGCTGTCCAATTTCCATGTATTTGTACAGTTTTCAAAGTTTCTCATGGTATTGATTTCTAATTTTATTCCATTGTTGTTCTAAGAAGATACTTATTAAGATTTTGATATTTTTAAAATGTGTTGAGACTTGTTTTGTGTTCTGATATATAGTCTGTCTTGGAGAATGTTCTATGTGCTGATGCAAAGAATGTATATTCTGTACTTGTTGGATGAAATGTTCTGTAAATATCTCTTAGGTATGGCTAGTCTAAAATGCAGTTTAAATTCAGTGTTTCTTTATTAATTTTCTGTCTAAATCAGCTGTCTAATGCTAAAATCCCAATTATTAGTTTTGGAGTGTATCTCTCCCTTTAATAATATTTGCCTTATATGTCTGGATGCTCCAGTGTTAGGTGCATATATGTTTACAATTGTTATATTCCTCGTATTGATCTCTTTATTAGTATATAATGACCTTTTTCATCTCTTTTACTGTTTTTAACTTAAAGTTCATTTTGTTAAGTAGAGGTACTCCTGCTTGCTTTTGGTTTCATTTGCATATAATACCTTTTTTCATATTTTCACTTTGAGTCTATTTGTGTCTTTACAGTTGAGATGAGTTTCTTTGAGTTTCTTTTTTTTTTTTTTGAGATGGAATCTTTTTTTTTTTTTTTTTTTTTTTGAGATGGAGTCTCACTCTGTCACCCAGGCTAGAGTGCAGTGGCGTGATCTCGGCTCACTGCAACCTCCACCTCCCAGGTTCAAGGAATTCTCCTGCCTCAGCCTCCCAAGTAGCTGGGACTACAGGCACGTGCCAGCATGCCCGGCTGATTTTTTATTTTTTGTAGAGACAGGGTTTCACCCTCTTGGCCAGGCTGGTGTCGAACTCCTGACCTTGTTATCCACCCGCCTTGGCCTCCCAAAGTGCTGGGATTACAGGCGTGAGCCACCACACCTGGCTGAGATGAGTTTCTTAAAGGTAGCACATAGTTGGGTTATATGCTTGTATCAGTTTAGCCAGTCTATATCTTTTATGTGGAAAGTTTAAACCATTTACGTTAAGTTCATTATTGACATGCAAGGGCTTGTTACTGTCACTTTGTTCATTGATTTCTGGTTGTTTTGTATGTTCTTTGCTCCTTTCTTTGTCTAACTGTTTTTCATTGTGGTTTGGTGGTTTTCTATAGTGGTAACATTTACATTTGACTCCTTTCCTTACTTGCATGTTAGCTCTGACCGTGGGTTTTATAGTATTGTGTGTTTTCATGATGGCCAATATTGTCCTTTTGCTTCTAGATGTAGGGATCCCTTAAGCCTTTCTTGTAGGGCCAGTCTACTGGTGAAGCATTCCCTAAGCCTTTGCTTCTCTGGGAAAGACTATTTCTCCTTTTTATGAAGGATAATTTTGCTGAGTATAGTATCCTTGGCTGGCAGGGTTTTTGTTTTTGGTTTTGGTTTTCTTTCAGCACATTGAATATATCATACCATTCTCTGTTGGCCTGTAAGGTTTCTATTGAGAAATTTCCTGTTTTATGGAGCACCCTGTGTAAGTGACCAGATGCTTTTCTCTTGCTTTTTTTTTTAGAATTCTCTTTCTTTTTCTTTTGACAGTTTGACTATAATGTGCCAAGGAGAAGACATTTTTGGATTGTCTCTCTTTGAGAATCTATGAACTTCCTGTATCTAGGTATCTAAGCTTTTTACTACACTTAGAAAGTTTTTGGTTATTATTTTGTTAGATAGGTTTCTATCCTTTTCATTTTCTCTCCACCTTCTGGGACACCAAAAATTCAAATATTTGGTCACCTTATGGTGCCTGCCCCATATGTCGCATAGGCTGTGTTCATTCTTTTTTATTTTTGTCTTTATTTTTGACTGACTTGTTTATTTCAAAAGACCTGTCTTCAAGTTCTGAATTTTTTTCTTCTGCTTGATCCCTAGTTCATCATGGAAGTTTTCAAATGTACTTTGTACACACATGCCTATAGTCCAGCTACTTGGAAAGCTAAGGTCAGAGGGTCACTTGAACCTGGGAGATTGAGTCTGCAGTGAGCCATGATCATGCCACTGCACTTCAGCCTGGGCAGCAGAGCGAGACCTTGTCTCAAACAAAAAAAAAAAGAAAGAGAGAGAAAAAAAAAAGCACAATTAGGGAGAGATGTATACTCAAAAATACCTTAGTGTAGGTTTATCAGAACACACACTTCAATTAAATCTATACTTAAAATTCTCTTTTATTCTTATTTTGTGTGAAGATGGTAACTCCCTTCATAACCCCTTGGTGAAATGTGTTTATTATTTTAGGGACAGTTGACATTCAGGGACGTGGCCATCGAATTCTCTCAAGAGGAGTGGAAATGCCTGAATTCTACACAGAGGACTTTATACAGGGACGTGATGTTGGAGAACTACAGGAACCTGGTCTCTCTGGGTGAGGATTATTTTCTTCCAGAAGTCAAAATCTGCCCTTGGTATCTTGCTATTTTCCCTTGTGTGCCTCTTGGGAGCCCCTGCATTGCCTGACTGAGTTTGAGGCCTTGTTGACTCTGAAATGAAAAGCTCCATAATGTGGACTCTGGAGTTCAACCATCCCCTTTTTCCAGATGTTCTGATCCCTTCCTGATACAACAGTGGTGGTTCCAGAGCTGAAGTATCCATGAAAGCTTATAGTAGACTTCTGAAATACTCACTTCTTGTTTTCTACCCCTGTACTTTGATTCAGTAGTTCTTGGAGGGGAGCTAGATATTTGCATATTACTCTGAAGTCTTCCCTAAGCATTCAGAGTAGGCATTCAGTGAAAGAATTTGTGAAATATTTTCCTAGATCCATCTGTGATATTCTCTCTTCTTATCCAAGCAAAGGGCTGAGATTGTTGAAAAGCCACAGCACATCATGTTCCATTCATTTCATAAGCAGGAAATTCTCTTCTTGACCAGAATATTATCTCATGTGGGAGCACAGGAAAGAGCCCTGGACCATGGAAAGCCAAGTGCAAATAGCAAGAAAACCAAAAGGGTGGGAATGGATCAAAGGTGTGAAAATAGGTAAGACCTCAGATGGGGGGAGAAGAAGCCACACCATTAAATTATGTTTGGAAACTCTCAGCCAGTGGGAGAGTTCTATAGGAAAACAAATGTTTATATCCTGTGAGCTCTTAGAGGAAATTTTAAACTTCCCCTACTTCTGCCTCTGCCCTTGAGACGTGTCATGGATGATCCTTTCGCTGTCCAGGGGAGCTGCAGCTCAAACAGAGACAAGTGGAAGTGCTTATTATGATGGACAACATTGCCCTCTGACTTCCGTGAACTCTCTGGCTCCTTTACTCTGAGGGGTCCAGGAGGGGCCATATCACAAGGGTCTGCTTCTCCCTTGGTCTCTCCTGTTCTTCTTTTTTTCTGAGACGGAGTTTCGCTCTTGTTGCCCACGCTGGAGTGTGATGGCACAATCTCAGCTCACCGCAACCACCGCCTCCCGGATTCAAATGATTCTCCTGCCTCAGCCTCCCGGGTAGCTGGGATTATAGGCGTGCACCACCACATCTGGCTGATTTTGTATTTTTAGTAGAGACGGGGTTTCACCATGTTGGTCAGGCTGGTCTCAAACTCCCAACCTCAGGTGATCCACCCGCCTCGGCCTCCCGGAGTGTTGAGATTACAGGCTTGAGCTGCTGCGCCCTGCCAGTCTCTCCTGTTCTTGATGCCCACCTGATGCTCAGTTCGCTTTCCGTATAGATCAGAGCTGAGGCCTCCACAGTCCTGATGCCTGGAGCTATCTATGCTCCACCTCATTTCCGGTGTTTGGAAGACCTGCGCAGGAGATGGGAAACGCTGGCTGCTCCTCCTTTGCATCGGAGGCCCTGCAAGCTGCAAGGAGCTGTCTCAAGCCCTTTGTGCCTGTTTTGATCCCTCAGCCATTTCTTCTCTTCTGCTTTTGCCACAGTTCATGGGTGTGTGGACCAGGGGAGGGGGTTGGATCTTCTGAGACTGTTACTCAGCAGAACTGTAAGAACAGTTGACAGGTCTTCACTGGGATCCCCCGTCCTACACAGGGAGTATATCTTAGTCTTTCAGGCTCTTAGCTTAGGATCTATCTATAGGCAGAGCAGACAATCCTATCTCAAGATCTTTCAAAATCCAGCTTCATATGTTGTATTTTTCTCTCTTTTCCATTGGTCTCACTACTATATGAATGTAGAAAAACCTTGGCTCTTCCTGATTTTGTTTTCTCTTAAGTTTGCATGATTTTTCCTCTGAAAACCGACTTTGGGTCAGGTGCGGTGGCTCACGCCTGTAATTCTAGCTCTCTGGGAGGCCGAGGTGGGTGGATCACCTGAGGTCAGGAGTTCAAGATCAGACTGACCAACATGGTGAAACCCCATCTCTACTAAAATACAAAAATTAGCCAGGCATGGCTGGGCACGGTGGCTCATACCTTGTAATCCCAGCACTCTGGGAAGCCAAGGCAGGTGGATCACCTGAAATCAGGAGTTCAAGACCAACCTGGCCAACATGGTGAAACCCCATCTCTACTAAAAATACAAAAATTAGCCGGGTGTGGTGGCATGCGCCTGTAAGCCCAGCTACTCAGGAGGCCAAGGCAGGAGAATCACATGACCCCACGAGGCAGAGGTTGCAGTTAGCTGAGACGGCACCACTGCACTACAGCCTGGGTAACAGAACAAGACTCCATTTCAAAAACAAAACAAAACCCGGCTTTTGATATATACACCCCTAGGGTCTGTCATTTGTATTCCTGCTGTGATAACCAACCTATAGGTTATGCATACCTTCTCCTGGAGTCTCTTATGGAGGGTGTTTATGTGATAACAGGAAATTTGTGAGGGAAAACTCTTTGACTAATATAATTGAATAGCCTCCTGCTACATGTAGAGATGCCCCTTAAAGCGCTGAGCAGAATTGTCAGCATGGCCCAGGATACAAAATATCAGGCGAGCCTGATTGACAAGTGTTTCCAGCTGTCCTTCGAGTTTTGAGGAGCCTCACAAAAGTGTATCTGAAGGGCACTGTGACAGTGCTGGACACATAAACTAATGATCATCTCCCCTAAGCCAGCAGTCGGTGTGGGATGTTCTCCTAGTGATGACATTGTCCAAGTTCACAGCATCATATGTGTGAGGCTCTTGACTAAACTATTGTTCACGCCGTATTTGTTCATTTTCCATCCTGTGTGCTCCATTGTTCATTCTCATCACCAAACCTTTGTTCAGCCTGGGTTCAATTTGTTGTAGGTTCAAACCTACAATAAATACAGCGTTGACACATCACATCTTGTGGAGGGAGCTTGTGAAGCTGAATGGTGCCTTGGTTTCTTCTCATTTGTTTTTTTTTTTGCTTCACACCGCTGTAATGCCTTGGTTTTTAAAGTCCAGTGTCGGCCGGGCGCGGTGGCTCAAGCCTGTAATCCCAGCACTTTGGGAGGCCGAGGCGGGCGGATCACGAGGTCAGGAGATCGAGACCATCCTAGCTGACACGGTGAAACCCCGTCTCTACTAAAAAATACAAAAAACTAGCCGGGCGAGGTGGCGGGCGCCTGTAGTCCCAGCTACTGGGGAGGCTGAGGCAGGAGAATGGCGTGAACCCGGGAGGCGGAGCTTGCAGTGAGCTGAGATCCGGCCACTGCACTCCAGCCTGGGCGACAGAGCGAGACTCCGTCTCAAAAAAAAAAAAAAAAAAAAAAAGTCCAGTGTCATTTGTTTAAGCCACTATTACTTTCATCTTGTACATTTGCATGTGGTATAAATGAACACCTTTTTCATTTAGTCATAAATTCTGTATTTTTTGAGATACTTTTTTTTTTTTTTGGAGATGGAGTTTCGCTCTTGTCACCCAGGCTGGAGTACAATGGCACAATCTCAGCTCACCGCAACCTCCGCCTCCCAGGTTCAAGTGATGCTCCTGCCTCAGCCTTCTGAGTAGCTGGGATTGTAGGCATGCACCATCACACCTGGCTGATTTTGTATTTTTAGTAGAGACAGAGTTTCTCCATGTTGGTCAGTCTGGTCTTGAACTCCCGACCTCAGGTGATCCACCCACCTCGGCCTCCCAAAGTGCTGGGATTACATGCGTGAGCCACCATGCCCGGCCCCAAGGTCAGAATTGTAACTGTCCTAGTGGAATTATATCCCAGAGACATGCATGCACAAATTTTCCTCCTATATTCCCATTCCTCCCTCCCCTGTGCTCTTGCCCTTTCTCTCTCCTATCCTCACATGATATCTTGATCTGCATGGAATATACTGTTGCTTTTTAGCATATTGATTTTGTATTCCTGAACACCCCGATTTCCACAGGACTTCTTCACCCTCCACACTACTTACAGTATGCAAGACTAGATGCTACTCAGCCGCTTTGTAAGTCAGGATCTGCCTAAATCAGTATGTGTAGGAAGTGATGACTCACATACCATTATCCATGAGAGCTGACTGACTAGATGTGTTGGTGGTGTAGTGGTGAGCATAGCTGCCTTCCACAAGAGCTGACTGAATAACACTATTACCAACACAGTCCAGCTCTTGTATCTCCTTTTCTTCATGTGCTCCTTGCCTGGGTGCATTCTTGCTGTGACTGATAGTTTTCAACACTGCACATGTCCACCCAGGTTTTCCGTACTGCCTGGGTGGACATGTGCTTAAAAACATGTCTGGTGGCCTGGCGCAGTGGCTCACGCCTGTAATCCCAGCACTTTGGGAGTCCGAGGTGGTCGGATCACTTGAGGTCAGGAGTTTGAAACCAGCCTGGCCAACATGGTTAAACCCCTTCTCTACTAAAAATAAAAAAAAAAATTAGCCAGGCATGGTGGCAGGTGCCTGTAATCCCAGCTCCTCGGGAGGCTGAGGCAGGAGAATTGGTTGAACCTGGGAGGCAGTGGTGACAGTGAGCCAAGATCACGCCACTGCACTCCAGCCTGGGCGACAGAGTGAGACTCTGTCTCAAAAAGGAAAAAAAAAAAAGTCTGAGCCTCGTGGCCCAGGATTTAGTCCTGTTTTTCTCTTATTTTCTGTAAAAATTGAGATTAGATACATGAATACTGTGAGCCTAATGTCTTTATTTGAAAAATAATAACAATTTACCTGAAAGTTTTTAAAACAAGGTGGTGGTGTGTGATTACTTGGAATATTGCATGTCTTACAGTAAAGTCCCAAAGTTTCTTTGTTTAATAAGATTGATCAACCTTCTCTGATGATTGTGATGAGATTGTCCTTTTTCTGTCTTATATAACTCATCGTGCCATAAGAAATATCACAGGCAGGCCAGGCACGGTGGCTCACACCTGAAATCCCAGCACTTTGGAAGGCTGAAGTGGGCAGATCACCTGAGGTCAGGAGTTCGAGACCAGCCTGGCCAACATGGTGAAACCCCATGTCTACTAAAAATACAAAAATCAGCCAGGCATGGTGGTAGGCGCCTGTAATCCCAGCTACTTGGGAGACTGAGGCAGGACAATCACTTGAACCCAGGCGGCGGAGGTTTCAGTTAGCCAAGATTGCCCCATTGCACTCCAGCCTGGGCGAGAAGAGCGAAATTCTGTCTCAAAAAAAAAAAAAAAAAAATATCATAAGCTAGGAGAACTAAACCACAGAAATTTGTATCTCCCAGACCTGGAGGCTGGGAAGTCAAAATTAAGGAGCCAGGTGAATCAGTTCCTGGTGCAGGCCCGCTGCCTGGTTTACCCCAGCCATCTTCTGACTGTCCCACATGATGGAAAGGGCAAGATAAAACGAGCTCTTACATCTCGTCCTGTAAGGACATTAATCCTATTTTTGAGTAGTCCAACCTCATGACCTAATTATATCCCAAATGCCCCATCTGCAACAACATTACACTAGGGAATAGGACCTTAGCATATGAATTTTGGCCAATATATTCAGACCGTAGAGACTGCATTCTATTTTGTTTGTTTTTATTTTTCAGTCCGTTCTAAACATTGTGTTCTCTGATTTCAGTTAATAAATTTGCCAAGTTATGTGTGTTTTGTGGTCGATGAACTAGGTCACGAAAGGACAATGCATATGTAGGGAATTGCTTTATTGACTGGCTATTTGTTGTATAAGTGCAGGTGTGAAGTCATAATTGTGATTTCTGACTTTGTTCTTCACTTCTTTATAATGCTATATATTTACCTGACCTCATGCATCAAATGTCAGAGATCTTAACATATATTCTGGTTCACAGGTTGTGTGCTGGTTCTGAAATGGTCCTTGTTTTTTTCTTAGGTGAGAATCATTTACAGGCTATAACTTTGTACAAGGTAGTTACTAGTTTTTGGTTTGCTGGTTTTATCATGGGTTACTACAGTGTTTTATTAATTAATTGTTATGATTTACAGATGATGGGTTTTTAGTAAGTTTCATGCAATATAACTGACATGCATCACTCATTAATGTCAAAAATGCCTGGTCTGGATGGGTACAGATAGTTTCATAACAGGTATTCAGAAAAATTAGCTATTTTTAACAATGTTTTATTAATTTTTTTCTCATTTTGTCAGTGCTATTACTGTTTTGCAATTCAGAATTATCATTTATGTACCTTATTCCATAAGTTTGTTGCGGCTTAGTTACCATTATGATATATTGTGTAGTACTTTTTTCATGTATATGGGCACAGTAAATATGCTGTAGCTAGGTAAAATGTAATATTTATTTCCTTTCAATAATGAGACAGCCATGTCTTTTCTGCCAATCGGTGTGTACTTTGTTGTCAAGGTGAAAAAATACTCCTTTCAGGGCTAACATAGGTTTGAACAATGTGTTTTGGTCATAGGATGTTTGAAACTGTCCTTCCCTAGAATTCATTTGAATTACATATAATCACCTTTTTTTTACTAAAGAATGTGATTCCTTTGTGTTCCTAAAAATTAAAGATCTTGATTGGGAAGTTTTATAACTCTGTTGTGTATAAATATTGCTTTTTGTGTAATTCTGTTATTCAGTATAAAATATTTATATACTGTCTCTAATTGGAAACCTATGGTTTTTTATTTCTTATAGATCTCTCTCGTAACTGTATGATCAAGGAATTAGCACCGCAACGGGAAAGTAACAGAGAAGAAGTATTCCACATAGTGACATTGGAACAACATGAAAAACATGACATCGAAGAGTTTTGCTTCAGGGAAATGAAGAAAAAAATACATGACTTTGACTGTCAGTGGAGAGATAATGAAAGAAATTACAACAAAGCGACTATGGCCCCAAAAGAAAATCTTACTTGTAGAAGAGACCAACATGATAGAAGTGGTATAGAAAACAAGTCTATTAAAAATCAGCTTGGATTAAGCTTTCTACCACATCCCCCTGAACTGCAGCAATTTCAGGCTGAAGGGAAAATTTATGAATGTAACCATGTTGAGAAGTCTGTCAACCATGGTTCCTCAGTCTCAGCACCCCAAATAATTTCTTCTACCGTCAAAACCCATATTTCTAATAAATATGGGACTGATTTCGTCTGTTCTTCGTTACTCACACAAGAACAGAAATCATGCATTAGGGAAAAACCTTACAGATACAATGAGTGTGACAAAGCCTTGAATCATGGCTCCCACATGACTGTACATCAGGTAAGTCATTCTGGAGAGAAACGATATAAATGTGATCTATGTGGCAAGGTCTTTAGTCAAAAATCAAACCTTGTGCGTCATTGGAGAGTTCACACTGGAGAAAAACCATACAAATGTAATGAATGTGACAAAGGTTTCAGTCGCAACTCATGCCTTGCACTGCATCGGAGAGTTCATACTGGAGAGAAACCTTACAAATGTTATGAATGTGACAAGGTCTTCAGTCGCAATTCATGCCTTGCACTACATCAGAAAATTCACATTGGAGAGAAACCTTACAAGTGTAATGTGTGTGGCAAAGCCTTTAGTGTGAGGTCAACACTTAGCAACCATCAGGTAATTCATAGTGGCGAGAAACCTTACAAATGCAATGAATGTGGCAAGGTGTTCAGTCAGACTTCAAGCCTTGCAACTCATCAGAGAATTCACACTGGGGAGAAACCATACAAGTGTAATGAATGTGGTAAAGTCTTCAGTCAAACTTCAAGCCTTGCAAGGCATTGGAGAATTCATACTGGAGAGAAACCTTACAAATGCAATGAATGTGGTAAGGTTTTCAGTTATAATTCACACCTTGCGAGTCATCAGAGAGTTCATACTGGAGAGAAACCTTACAAGTGTAATGAGTGTGGCAAAGCCTTTAGTGTGCATTCGAACTTAACTACCCATCAGGTCATCCATACTGGAGAGAAACCTTACAAATGTAATGAGTGTGGCAAAGCCTTCAGTGTGCATTCAAGCCTAACTACCCATCAGGTCATCCATACTGGAGAAAAACCTTACAAATGTAATGAATGTGGCAGATCCTTTAGTGTGCGCCCAAACCTCACTAGACATCAGATAATCCATACTGGAAAGAAACCTTACAAATGTAGTGATTGTGGGAAGTCCTTTAGTGTGCGCCCAAACCTCTTTAGACATCAAATTATCCATACTAAGGAGAAACCTTATAAAAGAAATTAGTATGGCAAGGTCTTCAGTCAAAGTTTAAATCTTGTGAGTCATCAAAGAATTTATACCAGAGAGAAACCATACAAATATAATAAATGTGGCAAGGTTTTCAGTCACAATTAACTCTTACACAGCATCAGAGAATTTCATTCTCGAGAGAATCCTTACAAGTATGGCAAACCCTTCATCACGAGTTCAAGCATTCATTGATGTCAGAGTCCATGCTAAAGAGAAATCATATAAACCTAAGTATGTGGCAGAGGCTCCATTTAGGTCTCACAACTCACTAGATATCAAAATGTATATACATCTTTTTATATTTTGTGCATGTTGAAGCTATTAACCAAGGATCAAAACTAAAACATCCAAGGATTTATGTGAGGAATAATTCAATCTAGTGCTGATAAACTTTTCATATACATTGTAGAACAACTGCAAGTTCAAATGTGTTAAAACTCATACACAACATGATATGTATTAAAGGTTACAGGATGTTTGAAGTCACTGGTTATCTCCAGATTTTAAAATATTTTATTTATTTATTTTAGGTGTCTTGCAAGGCCACTACTTTATATTTTAGGATTTATGACTTTCAACCTAAACCTTGAAATCTGTTGATATGCCTCCTTACCTGCCTTTCATGGCGATGTCTGGGAAAGAATCAGTAAGATGGAAGGGCTCACTGCATTAGATGAGGATCATTTCTATTCAAATTCTTTGAAGAATAAGGACTCTGCCCCAAATTACCAAGCATGTGGGCAGGCAGAGAATAATGCAAAACGATGATATTGATCATCATCCTTATTGTGTTCAGGGTGTTCTCCTGACAGAGGGCACTTTGGGTTACAAGAAAGAGATGACCTACAAACTGACCATGAAACAGAGCAGACCACGACCGGGCGTGGTGGCTCACACCTGTAATCTCAGCACTTGGGTGGCTGAGGCGGGTGGATCATGGGGTCAGGAGTTCAAGACCAGCCTGGCCAAGATGGTGAAACCCCGTCTCTACTAAAAATACAAAAATTAGCCAGGAGTGGTGGCACATGCCTATAATCCCAGCTACTTGGGAGACTGAGGCAGGAGACTGTCTTGAACCCGGGAGGCGGAGGTGGCAGTGAGCCGAGATTACACCACTGCACTCCAGCCTAAGTGACTGAGAGAGACTGCGTCTCAAAAAAAATAAGAGCCGACCAAGACCTTAGACATTTTGATTTGTGGGAGGAGCGTAATGGGTTATAAGTGACTGATTCCATGGTGGAAATAATTCAGGGGAAAATGGTGGCTACCTTCTGCATGGAACGGCCATCGCTGTTGTACAGCCAAGATTGAAACCACGGTAGAAACCACAACCTCAAAGATAAACCACAATACTATGTTACTAATTAGGATTCACATTTACTGCTGTTATTACATTTTGCTACCGTTTTATTCAGAATGTATCATAGATCTCATGTGCTAATTAATAAAATCTAATTTTTGCATAACTATGAATGCATCATGTTCTTTCTACCAACATAGTTTTATCACACCTTAGTAGGTTATACTTTGTAACAGACGATAACAACACACCATTAGACTCTTAAGGCTGAAAGATAGAACCATTTTTTTTCTTGGAATTAAATAGAATGTTGGGAACATACACATAGAGTGCACTTGAGTTGTTCTCCATATGCCCTGCCTCAGGATACTTATGTGAATATAATGAAAATCCCAAGAAAGTTATTTTACACCATGAAAGCTGTATCACTCTTTTTTTTTATTTTTATTTTTTGAGACGGAGTCTTGCTCTGTCGCCCAGGCAGGAGTACAGTGGCACAATAGCTCACTGCAAGCTCCGCCTCCCGGGTTCAAGCGATTCTCCTGCCTCAGCCTCCTGAGTAGCTGGGATTACAGGCACACGCCACCATGTCTGGCTAATTTGTGTATTTTTAGTAGAGACAACGGTTTACCATGTTGGCCAGGCTGGTCTCAAACTCCTTACTTCAGGTTATCTGCCTGCCTTAGCCTCTTGAAGTGCTGGGATTACAGGTGTGAGCCACCGTCCCTGGCCAGCTGTATCACTCTTGGTGACTTGCACCATATGATTATTTTTCCACATGCCTCTTGTGTGTCAGATAAGACCCAAGGAGTACACCTTGATTTACATGAAGGGAAAGTACAAATATAGTAAGAATATGGATGTAATCCCAGCACTTTGGGAGGCCGAGACGGGCGGATCACAAGGTCAGGGGATCGAGACCATCCTGGCTAACATGATGAAACTCCATCTCTACTAAAAAATACAAAAAATTAGCCGGGCGAGGTGGCGGGCGCCTGTAGTCCCAGCTACTCGGGAGGCTGAGGCAGGAGAATGGTGTGAACCCGGGAGGCGGAGCTTACAGTGAGCTGAGATCCGGCCACTGCACTCCAGCCTGGGTGACACAGCGAGACTCCGTCTCCAAAAAAAAAAAAAAAAAAAAAAAGAATATGGAAAATACCCTAAAATGTTTTAAATGTGGGGGATAAGGATAAAATGTTTTTTTATCCTTAGAGTGTTCAGTGTCATAATTTGAAAAGAATAATTATTGTTTATGACCTTCCTTTTAAAAATTAACATACACAGCCGGGCGCGGTGGCTCAAGCCTGTAATCCCAGCACTTTGGGAGGCCGAGACGGGTGGATCACGAGGTCAGGAGATCGAGACCATCCTGGCTAACACGGTGAAACCCCGTCTCTACTAAGAAATACAAAAAACTAGCCGGGCGAGGTGGTGGGCGCCTGTAGTCCCAGCTACTCGGGAGGCTGAGGCCGGAGAATGGCGTGAACCCGGGAGGCGGAGCTTGCAGTGAGCTGAGATCTGGCCACTGCACTCCAGCCTGGGCTACAGAGCGAGACTCCGTCTCAAAAAAAAAAAAAAAAAAAAAAAAAAAAAAATTAACATACACAATGTGAATTTTGTTTTGTTTTGGTAGATAAAGTAGAAATTATATATTCACCCTGATAACGTTGTTAGGAATTTTAACTTGTGACCACTTTACAGGAACTGCAATGAACTCCTTCTAAGGTTTAGTTTCAGTATTGACAGTGATAATGCCAAACACTGAAATGTTTGTTTACGTTCTAAGGTTTATTTTCAACTTTAGTAAAATTACTTTGTTATTTTTTATGATTTTTACTAGGCTTCTGTAGTCAACCACCTTGCTGAGGTCGCTCCAGCACTGCTAATTTTGTCTAGTACATTTCCATGTATTATAAATGAACTTGGCTTTTTATTTAATCAGCAGTTTTGTTGATGACACCTTAGTACTCATAGTTTTAAATTTGTGATATGTGGAACTGTTGTATCAGGGAATGTCTATTGATTTGTGTGTTTTAGTGTAACATTTCCTTCTCTAGTGCAGAGGGTATGGCTCAGCAGGAGTTTCTCCAAAACCTACACAAACTCCAGAACTTTTTAAACGGTCTTTTTTTTCTTTTTTTTGGAGACAGACTCTTGGTCTCTTGCCCAGTAGAGTGCAGTGGTGCAATCCTGGCTCACTGCAGCCTTAACTTCCTGGGCTCAAGTGATCCTCCCACCCCAGCTTCCCGAGTAGCTGGGACTACAGATGCGCACCACCACGCTTGGCTAATTTTTGTATTTTTTGTAGAGACAGGGTTTCACCATGTAGACCACGCTGGTCTCAAACTTGTGAGCTCAAGGGATCTGCCTGCCTCGGTCTCCCAAAGTGCTGGGGTTGCAGGTGTGAGCCACCGTGTACAGCTACAAACTTTTCTTTTTTGAGGTTTTTGATTACTAATTCACTATTTATTTATTCATTAATTTGTTCATTCATGGGATGCAGTCTCACTCTGTCACCAGGCTGGAGTGCAGTGGCATGATCTTGGCTCACTGCAACCTCTGCCTCTTGGTTTCAAGCAATTCTCCTGCCTCAGCCTCCCGAATAGCTGGGACTACAGACATGTGCCACCATGCCCAGCTAATTTTTGTATTTTTAATAGAGACAGGGTTTCACCATGTTGACCAGGACGGTCTCGATCTCTTGACCTCATGTGATCCGCCCGCCTCAACCTCCCAGAGTGCTGGGATTACAGGCTCGAGCCACCGCACACAGCCTTATTTATTTGTTATTATTTATTTATTTATTTGAGACAGAGTCTCGTTCTGTCAACCAAGCTGGAGTTCAGTGGCACAATCTCAGCTCACTGCAGCCTCTGCCTCCCTGGTTCAAGCAATTCTCCTGCCTCTCAGCCTCCTGAGTAGCTGGGATTACAGGCGTGGACCACCACGCCCGGCTAATTTTTGTATTGTTAGTAGAGACGCGGTTTGGCCATGTTGGCCAGGCTGGTCTCGAACTTCTGACCTCATATCCGCTCACCTCGGCCTCCCAAAGTGCAGGGATTGCAGGCATGAGCCACCATGCCCAACCCTCTGAACCATTATTTGTCAGTGTAATTTGGAACAACTTTTCCTTAATAACACCCCTCCCAAGAGTAGGCTTTTTTTTTTTTTTTTTTTTTTTTTTGAAAGAGAGACAGGTTCTCACTCTGTTGCCCAGACTGGAGTGCAGTGTCAGGATCATAGCTCACTGCAGCCTCGAACTCCTGGGTTCAAGCAATCTTCCTGAGTAGCTGGGACTATAGGTGTGTGCCACCATGCCCAGATAATTTTTAAAAATTTTCTGTAGAGATGGGAGTCTTGCTATGTTGCCCAAACTGGTCTTGAACTCCATGATGAGCCAGGCTCACACCTGTAATCCCAACACTTGGGGAGGTCGAGGCAGGAGGATCACTTGAGGCTAGAAGTTCAAGACCTGCCTAGGCAACATAGTGAGAATCCACCTCTGCAAAAAGTAAAAAAATTAGGAAAGTGTGGTAGTGCAAACCCATAGTCCCAGCTACTTGGGAGGCTGAGGTAGGAGGATCACTTGATTCCAGAGTTGAAGGCTGCAGTGAGCTATGGTCTTGACACTGCACTCTAGCCTGGGCAACACAGCAAGATGCTCTCTCAAAAAATAAATAGACCGGGCACGGTGGCTCACGCCTGTAATCCCGGCACTTTGGGAGGTCAAGGTGTGGGGGATCCCTTGAGCTCAAGAGTTCAAGGCTAGCCTTAGCAACATGGCAAAACCCCCGTCTCTACAAAAAAGTACAAAAATTAACTAGGCGTGGTGATGTGTGCCTGTAGTCCCAGCTACTGGGGAGATTGAGGTGGGAGGACTGCCTGAGCCTGATAGATGAAAAGTTGCAGTGAACAGAGATAACGCCACTGCACTCCAGTCTGGGTGACAGAGCAAGACTCTCTCCAATAAACATAACATAACATAACATAACATAACATAACATAACATAACATAACATAAACTTTCCCTGAATAACTGTAGTCATGCCAAATGCTCATCCACAGCCCCATAACTTGTGCTTGTGCTTTCTAGCCTTGTTTACTCCTCCATATATGAAAAAAAAAAAATGCTTGTTAGTTTGTGTCTCTTGGACATTTTCAGATCTTGTAATTGGAACATTCGCTCTATTATAATAGTCCTTTTGAATAAAATCTTTCCTTCTCTAAGTCTGAATTTGTCATTTACAGTGGTAAATGTCTTAATTGTTCTGAGATAAATTATGTATATTCTCATTGTGGCAGAGGGCTTAATACATATTCAGTAGGTGAAAGTGGTTCCTGGGGCCAGGCATGGTGGCTCACGCCTGTAATCCCAGCACTTTGGGAGGCTGAGGCGGGTGGATCACTTCAGGTCAGGAGTTCGAGACCAGCCTGAGCAACATGGTGACACTTCATCTCTACTAAAGGACGTGGTGGAGGGCGCCTGTAATCCCAGCTACTCGGGAGGCTGAGACAGGAGAATTGCTTGAACCCGGGAGGCCGAGGTTGCAGTGAGCAGAGAGCATGCCACTGCACTCCATCCTGGGCGAGAGAGCGCGACTCCAGCTCAAAAAAAAAGTATAGGCGTTTGAGGTTGTCATCTCGTACGGAATAGAAAATAGTATTTAAAAAGGGCAATGCAATTTATATATATATTTTAAAAGTTATTGCTAATTTCAGGGCTTTTAAGTTACTTAATTTTAATCGCAGAAACTTTCCAGGATGCCATCACCGCTCCGTGTCGACCCACATTCCCAGACTCCTGGGCTGCTTCAGCGTCAATAACATTACTGGGTAAACGCGCTAGCAAAAAATGGTTTCAACATAAACCGTTTCCATTCTAAGAGGAAAGCAGTTTGGTTTCCAAAATAACCTACACAACTGTACCTTTAACTTGAAACCTTTTGAAACACCTACGCCGTTCCACATGACACTACAGACTAAAGGCTCTGGGCGCTGGGCGCTGGGCAGTGGGCGTCACACGAAATCGCAGACCCTAGCGTGTCCCGGCCCGGCCCGCCCCGCCTCTCCCCCGAGAACCTCCCAGGCCGTCCCTCCCCCCGGTTCCTCCCCGCCCTTCCCCGGTGGCTCCTCCCCGGCCCGCCCCCGGGTCCCTCCCACTCGGCCACTCCCCGCCCTTCCCCGGTGGCTCCTCCTAGTTCCTTCCCCGGGGTCTCTGCCCCGGGGCCCCTGCCCCAGCCCCAGCCCCAGCCCGGCTCTCTCAACGCCCCGCCCTTTTCCGGTTCCGCCCACCTCGGACCCCGCCCCAGGCCACTGGGTCGCTTCCCTCCGCGCAGTTGCCCCCAGACCCGGAAGTGGATCGTGCGGAGCAAGCATCACACCATGGCGTATGAGTGTTCCTCTGTGTAGAGTCAACCTGAGCCTCGCCGTCCCCCGTTCGCACACCCGATGCCCGGGGTTTGCTACGGACTTAACATCTCCGCACCGCACCCTCCACCTCAGGTAAATAGGCCTTGCGGTGTGGGCCCGGAGACGCTTCCTTTTGGGTTAAAGTCGCCCTGAGGCTGGTCCCTGCCCCCGGTCTTTCTGCCTCGGGCCAAGTAAACATGGCCTTTCCCGGTTTTTTAAACGTTTAAGCAGGATTTTCCTGCTTAAAATCCTTTACTGACGCCTCCTCCCGCCCAGCATCGCTTAAAGTCCTCACCGCCTGCCCTGGGCGCCTCCCAGCCTCGCTCTCGTCGGCCCCTGGAGCGCAGCGCCGCAGCCCCAGTCCCGGGGAGGCCGCGCCTCTGCTTGATCCTGGAATCCTGCAGATCCCACCCGTGTCCTAAGGCGTCGTCGCCCCCCGCCTCCCTCTTCCTCGTGTCGGGCCCTGCTGCTCCCCAGGCCTCCCCTTCGCAGTCACCGCTTCCCTTGAGCCCTTGTTGGGGAGGTGCCCGGGGCCTGTCCTGTGATACCCCATGTTTTTGCCTGCCCAGCTCCACCCCCTGGAAAATGTACTCCTCCGACATGCAGACATCCTACTCCAAACCCTCCAGTGAATGTGTGGCCCCAGGGAATCAGGAGAGAGACAAAGAGCGACTGAGAGAAGATGGAAAAACCAAGAAAGAGAAAAAGAAAAATGAGGGAGACCTATAAACAGATAGCAAAGTGGAGGATGGGTGAGGGATTTGCAAAGAGACAGAGTGAAAGAAGCAGTCAAGAAAGTAGCAGGGGCAGAAAAGCAATTGGCGAAATGTAGAGAAAAGCTCGATGTCCACAAATGAAGGACCACAAGATAAGGAGACGGACAGCAAAGAAGGAGTCTCCTCAGACAAGAGAGTGAGAGGCGAAGAGATTGGGAGCCAGGACAGACAGAGCAGCGTGGTGCTGGGACAGCAGGAGGGGACAGCCGGTGACAAGGCGAGCAGAGGGAGGACTTCAACACGGGGAGGCCTCGGTCTGGGAGTGCCAGATAGCGAGGATAAGCGGGTGTAACAGGGAAGAGGGAATTTAACAGGGAGAGCAGAGGAGGCGCAGAGATGGGGTAAGAAAGAGGCAGAAATAGTTGGAGACTGGGACGATGAAAAGATTGGAAAGAAAGCGCCACAAGAGTTGAAACAAATTGCAAGAATGGAGTAGAACAGATATAAGGGGGGAAAACAAAGAAGGGAGAAACAGCAGAAGAAAAAAGAGCCACAAAATCAGAATTCTAGGGGGAAAATAAAAGGGGGAAAAGAAGGGCTGGAGAGACAGGGTGAAAGTGAGAGGTACAAAATGGGGGGAGAGGAACACATAGTTACAAAGAGGGGCGCCCTGGGGCCAGATGAGAGGTAAGTTGAGATTGGATATGACAATTTGATTTCTCTATTTATAATGTGTTACATTTAAATTGTAACCTTACTGTTTCAATTCTACATGTAGGGATGAGAATTACAAAGCTCTGTAAAAGGTTTGTGCATTTTATAATTATAGCATCAGAGGCTAGCTTTCATTTGCCCATGCTGTTCAGCCACTGGGCGGTGACTTGCCTCATTCGGTTGTGGGTCTCCCTCTTCCTGTTTCCTAGGATGGGGTAGGGTGTGGGGCAGTGAAGAGGGGCAAGGCGTGACTGACTGTCACTGCCTGGTGCCTTGTATTTACCTTTCATCTCACAGTTCATGTTGAAGGTTGAGATAAAGCTTATCTAATTCAGTCTCTTTTTCTATATGTAATTATTGCTGAAGTAAGCTTTTGTGGAATCCTATATTGGCTCATGTCATTCTTTTCTAAATGTGATATATTTTCAATTTTTTCCCTTTGTAGAATTCCATATATAGTTAAATAATATATACATATTAAATAATATATATATATTCAAAATGGTTTCCATTCGAAGTTAATTGTGTTGAGTTCAGATTGAGGTCTGCACGCTTTCTACTCTTTATCACATACTGGGAATACTCTTTGGTAGTCAGTAGGTAATTTTATTCATATTTATTTATTTTTGAGACAGAGTCTCACTCTGTCACGCGGGCTGGAGGGCAGTGGCATGATCTCAGCTCACTGCAACCTCTGTCTCCCAGGTTCAAGCAATTCTCCTGCCTCAGCCTCCTGAGTAGCTGGGATTACAGGTGTGCGCCACCATGCCTGGCTAATTTTTTGTATTTTTAGTAGAGACAGGATTTCACCATGTTGGCCAGGCTGCTCTCAACCTCCTGACCTCAAGTGATCCACCTGTCTTGGCCTCCCAAAGTTCTGGGATTACAGGCGTGAGCCACCGTGCCTGCCCTTATTTATTTATTTATTTTGAGATGGAGTCTTACTCTGTCGCCCAGGCTGGAGTGCACTGGTGTGACCTTGGCTCACTGCCACCTCCACCTCCCAGGTTCAAGCAATTCTCCTGCCTCTGCCTCCCAAGTAGCTGGAATTACAGGCACCTGCCACCACACCTGGCTAATTTTTGTATTTTTAGTAGAGATAGGGTTTCATTATATTGGCCAGGCTGGTCTCGAACTCCTAATCTCAAGTGATCCCTCCCAAAGTGCTGGGATTACAGGCATAAGCCACTGCGCCGGCCATCAGTAGGAATTTTAGATGGTGTCAACGTGTATTTGGTAAAGATATCAATGACTTTTTTTTTTTTTAAACCTTAACATGAGAACATATTAACTTATTTGGTTTTTTTTTTTTTTGAGACGGAGTCTCACTCCATCGCCATTTTTTGTATTTTTAGCAGAGACACGATTTCACCATGTTAGCCAGGATGATCTCAATCTCCTGACCTCGTGATCCACCCGCCTCAGCCTCCCAAGTGCTGGGATTACAGGCATGAGCCACTGTGCCCGGCTAACTAATTTGTTACTAGTCCGTTTTCTTCCCTTATGTCATCTGTTAAAATAGTGACCTGTGAACTACTAAGTGGATGTCCCCCTCAAGTCCCTTTTGTCAGTTCTATTTTCTGTAAATGTGGAAGGATGGGCCGGATTGCCTCAAAACTTTATTCCAGCAGAGCTTATGTGTTCATGAAAAAATTTGCTGAGAGAGTTCATTTCTACAGCTGACAGTCTTTCACTGTTTTCAACACCAATAGCCATGTTTTCACAGTTCTGCGTTTCATAAGTATGTTGTGTGTTTCTCGAAAAGAGGAATTAAATGTTTGGGATCAGTGTGATAAAGCCGTGAAGGAGAAGTTTCTTTTGCCAAGGTATATGAAAGAAGAGCCTGGAATTTTCCAGGGAGGTGTGAGAAAGTCTAGTGTTTCCCATTGGCCCTTCGAGGCTGTCGTAGAGTCAGATACATCTTCTAATTCAACTTCGATGACTTGGTGAAACGTCTCCCCCTCTAGCCCTCAGTAAACCCACCTGCAACATGAAGGTGAGAGACTCAGTAATATACCTCAGTCTGAGCAACACTGACCCCCTTAATGTTTGGCAAAATTGGGTGTCCATCTGTGTTTTGCAGTTCTTCTAGGAAGTGGGGAGTGCCCACTGCAATTAAAAATTTAAATGGGACTCAGTCCTTTAAAATTTAAAACAAAACAAAACTAAAACCACAAGGATGGAAGCCAGGGCATAGACTCAGAGTCAGAGCATCTTCAGAGGCCTTTCTCTGCATTAGAGTTATGGCTAAATCTAAAACAGTCATGTCAGTCCCTGGCAGGGAACCCTCCACCGGCTTCCCGTGTTCCCCAGGACAAAAGCCCAACTCCTCACTGTGGCTCCACAGCCCTGTATCCAGGGCCCCTGCCAGTGTCCAGCCTCCTCCTGGGAGCTTGCCCTCCTCTCCCGACTCCCTCTGCCCCAGTCACATTTGCTTTTCTCTTTTCCCAAACATCAGAACCCTTCCTGTCTCAGTGTTTGCCCCTCCTCTTACCCTATGTCCCCAAATCATCACAGCTCCGTCCCTTTCTTCTCCTTCGGGTCTAGCCTCAGAGCTGTCTCCTGCCCCCTTGCACCCCCATCTGAAGTTTTCTCTGCATCTCTGTCTATCATGTTACTCAGGTTTCACTGTCTCTGCATCCATCACCACATCGGACACTTTTCTGCGTGGATTATCTTGAGTGTTTTGTGTCGCCCTCCGTTGGAGGATGCAGTCTCCATCTTGGCCACAGGACGACTCTAGCACCTCCGGGGTGGTGATTCAGATGCTGGGGCTGGGGTCGGGCTGAGGAGTCCTCAGGGAAGACCAAAAGGATAGGGCGGGTAGTGAGGATGGTCCCATATTCTGGAAATTTCATCTGTAATTGGTCTAAACCTCCTGTGGCTATTTATTCCAGTCTATACAAGAGCAGAAGGCATGGCCGGGCACGGTGGCTCACACCTGTAATCCCAGCACTTTGAGAGGCTGAGGCGGGCGGATCACTAAGTCAAGAGATTGAGACCGTCCTGGCTGACACGGTGAAACCCTGTCTCTAGTAAAAATACAAAAACTTAGCCGGGTGTGGTGGCGGACGCCTGCAGTCCCAGCTACTCGGGAGGCTGAGGCAGGAGAATGGCGTGAACCCGGGAGGCAGAGCTTGCAGTGAGCTGAGATCACGCTACCGCACTCCAGCCTGGGTGACAGAGCAAGACTCTGTCTCAAAAAAAAAAAAGAAAAAAAAAAGAAAAAGAGCAGAAGGCCTCACTGAGGCCTGAAAAGCCCCGCAGACCCTGTGTCCTCAGCCAGTGCCGAGGCGTCCCCACTGCCTTACTCCAGCTCCCGGGTCTCCCACACTCTGCACATCACCAGGGCCCAGTGGCCATCCTGGGCAGGGGCTTTGCCTTCCAGCAGGTGATGTCCTCAGAGTCAGGGGTCCTGGATTCCCTTCAGGAAGGGCAGCGAGAAGTTCAGAAGCTAAATGGGCCATGAAGAAGCCACTCCCTAAACAGCAGGGGGATTTTGCAGGTGACTGTGAGTAGAGAGACAGCGGGACAATGGCATCCTCCCTCATGAGATCTGGGGCCTCTCTTTTTCTTGGACATCCTCCATCAGCTCAGTCCGGCTGATCTTCACCTGCCTTTAAACTGGACTCCATGGTGTCCCCAAATCGCTGGCAACTCCTTCCAGCAGGGCCAACTTCTAGAATCTACACTCGAGGCCCCACTGTCCTGCAAATAGCCGTTGGTGTCCATTCCTGCCACATCGCTTGTGTCCAGAGGCCTTTCCATCCAGTGTGCTCCTCAGGCTGGAAGAGAAGTAGAAAAATGGGGCAAGTGAAGAAGTACTTAGAGGTGTCAAGTGAGGCATGGAAGCGAGGCTGAGCCTCTGGAGGAGCTGGATGAATGCGCATGCACCCGGCCCATGCGTGGCTGCGGGCTCACGGGGTGTGTGGCACACTTGGAAAGAAGTCTTAGGTCTGGCTAAGTGGATTTTGGGGTGGTTGTGGGGCTGCAGGATCATTTTGTAACGCCCTGATGTCTCAGCTCAGGTTACCTGGGAAACAGATGCTGACACAGAGATTTGCACCAGGAGTTTAACTGGGAAACTCATCACGGTGAAGAGGACTGAAGGCCGTGGCATCATGCAGAGAAACATCCTGAAGTGTACTTAGAACCAGGGCCGAAGCTGAGCCCGTAGGGAGCTTCAGCCGCAGGAGGATGGGTAGCTTGGCCTGGGTGTGGATCCCAGAGCTGCTCCACAGCATCCGCTCCACAGGGTGATTTCTGCGGAGGCTTTGGGAAGTGCAGAAACGCTCCTGAAACCCATAGAGGAAAGATAGGAGGAATCGCAGATGATTTTCTGGGTTGCCTTTGGCATTCGGGGTATTTCCAGTTGCAAGTCAATAGACTTTCAGTTGCGTTTCTGAGGATGAAATGATCATTTGGAGTGTTTCCTTTTATGGTGCTGGAGTCTAATTGGGGCATTGCATCATGAGAGACATCTCTGTTTTATTGGTAGGTTTTAGTGGTATTTCCATGTGGGGTGGAGTCACTATGAGTAGAAATATGTTGTCCTGGGTCAGCGAGTCCCTGGCGTGTTTGTGTATATTATTCCATGAGTGTCTGGGGCTTGTGAGATTTCATAACAGGGCTTCTGGATCTTTATGAAGTATCTGGGGAATGTGGGATCTTTATGAAGTATATGAGGAGTGTGGGAGTTTATAAGCATATCTGGGTCCAGAAGGGCAACGCAGGGCCTAAGAATCAGGCGCAGATGGCCTTCATTAGGGAGGGTTTGTTGTGGGGGCATCTATGGGTGCGACTCAAGAGGGAGTGGTTGTCAGGGTCCCAGAGCAGGGGAAAGATTTCTCCAAGAATCAGGGCGAAAATAGCACACTGAGCTGCAGCCCAAAGACTTCCACTGGGACTGTCCTTGGGAAGATAGAGCTGCCACATTCTTGCTGCCAGGCCAGTGGCCTCTCCCTGTTTATTCCAAGATCACAGAGTCACAGGGCAGCTGGGGAGCTGAGGGGCAAGGTCCTTGAGACCGGCTGTGGAACACGGATCTTTCTCCAGTGCAGAGGGTCCACGGGGCCCTGGGAAGGGAGCTGGAGGATTACAGCCCTGGTCATGGCAGGGAGACTCAGGAACCAGAGCGGCGAGGAGCTGTGTTCATCCCCACAGGGTGCCCCTCTGCTCAGGAATTTGTGCAGTAGAATGGGGTGAGCTCATGGGGTCACATTTAGGGAAAGGAGTCTTTCTGTCCGCCCAACACACATCTCACCCTATGCACACACTTCTCCCTTTCCCCACTGTCCTCTCCAAGAGGGGAAACTAATGTTTCCCCAGGTGGGTGACTGAGGAAGAGGAGGGGCTGGTCTGTTTGTGTCTCTCCTTTCTCCCCTCCCTCAAGTGTTCTGCCTGCCTTTCTGCTGCTCTGTTCAGACTCTCACTTCCTGCATGTCTACGGTCAGTTTGTCCCACACAAGACCCAAGGATTTGGGTCCGAATAATATTCAAGCCAACATCATTGGCAAGTGAGAAATCTTAGACCCCAGGACCTTTTTTCTATGTAGGGGTCTGGGCACAGAGAGGTCTCTCTTCTTTTTGCAGAGTTTAGGGTCTTTTATTGGCCAAGTGGGTCTGCTCAGCCTCAGACAACGATCCCATAGTCAGCCAGATGTGTTTCGGGGTGAACTTACACTCGCCCTTCCACCTGTTGGGCAAGCAGAGTGTCTCCATGAAGGGTCCTTGGCTCTGCCCCTCAGCTGGTCCTGCTCAGCTCTCTTCTCACAATAAAGATCACCCCAAGGACAAACAAGTCCCCTGCATACATCAGTCTCCCAATGTGAAGGCCATAAAAATGGCCTAATATTTATTAATTAATTAATTCATTCATTCATTTTGAGACGGAGTCTCGTTCTGTCTCCCAGGCTGGAGTGCAGTGGTGCGATGTCAGCTGACTGCAACCTCTGTCTCCCGGGTTCAAGCAATTCTCCTGCCTCAGCCTCCCGAGTAGCTGGGTCTACAGACATGAGCCACCACTCCTGGGTCATTTTTTTGTATTTTTAGTAGAGATGGAGTTTCATCATGTTGGTCAGGCTGGTCTTGAACTCCTGACTTCATATGATCTGCCCACCTCAGCATCCCAAAGTGCTGGGATTACAAGCATAAGTCACCGCGCCTGGCCATATGTCATTTATTTTTAATTATTTACTTATTATTTAATTTTTACTACACCCCCATTTTAGCAATACTAATATTTCATTTAATGTTGCTATTATTATTTACTGTTATTGAGACAGAGGCTTTGTCTGTTAGACACTGATCTCATGTAACGGGATTCTTTTATAATTGTGCTTAGGATTCCACGGGAGACGAGTGAATAAACGACTGAACAGGGTGCATAAACAGACAATTTATATATTCATTAGATTAAGGCATTTTGTATTCCTCATCCGTTATGCAAAGCAAAGACTAGATACTGTGGAGTCATCTCTCATGAGAACAAACCAGCAGACAGCTGGGAAGCACACCAGCCACCAACTGGGAGTATTAAAAAGAGCAGTCCAGTCTCCAAATCAAGCAGAGGGTTCAAATCATAGAAAAGTTACAGAGCCACCGGGTCTCAGAGTTTCCCACCGGAACCCTGGGACTCGCTACCAATCCCATGGGCGCGCCTGGAGATTTTAACGTCTGGTGGGATGGTGGATTCCTAGTGTGGCTGGACGGGGTGGAGTGCCCTGAAAGGCAGGTTTGAATGCTCTCCTGCAGGTGAGAAAACTGGAAACGGATTCTGGGTGGGGGCTGTGGCCAGCGAGGGGCGGGTCTTGGATAGTGGCGAGAGGCCAGGTAGGGAGGGTGAGATGGGGTCTGGGCAATGGGAAAGGAGTGGAAGAGGGTCGGGTGGGATGGTGGAAATGCTGTGGGGCGGGGCCTGGGCAGTGGGGAGGAGGCTGGGTGGGAGGGTGGAAGCCGCCGTAGGGGCGGGGCCTGGGCATTGGGAAGGGGTGGGGTGGGAAGGGTAGAAGCCACCGTGGGGGCGGGACCTGGACAGTGGCAAGGGACCAGGGTGGAAGCCACCGTGGGATGGGGTCTGGGCAGTGAGAAAGGGGTGGAAGAGGGTCGGGTGGGAGGGTGGAACTACTATGGGTGCGGGGCCTGGACAGTGGGGAGGGGGCGGGGTGAGAACGGTGGAAGCCTCCCCGGGGTGGGGTCTGGGCAATGGGAAAGGGGTGGAAGAGGGCGGGATGGGAGGGTGGAAGCTGCTATGGTGCGGTCTAGGCTGTGGGAAGCGGGCAGGGCCAGGAAAGCAGCGGGTCTGGGCTCTCTACTCCTCTGGGCCCCAGGTCATTTTCTCTCCACTAGGACTGGATCATCAGCATTGCACTGCTAAAAGAAAATTTCAGCTAATTGAAATTAGGCGGGGATGCTTCCTGCTTATTTTCAGTTAATAAGTAGGGATGCTTCCGGCTTATTTTCAGTTCAGGGATGCTACCTGCTTATTTTCAGTTAATACAACATTTCAAACAATTTAAGGCAAAAGAACAGAATTGTATTGGGCCGCTTAATTGAAGGCTAAGGTTTATTTACTCTTACATTGAAAACGATTTGGCCGGGCGCGGTGGCTCAAGCCTGTAATCCCAGCACTTTGGGAGGCCGAGACGGGCGGATCACGAGGTCAGGAGATCCAGACCATCCTGGCTAACACGGGGAAACCCCGTCTCTACTAAAAAAAACTACAAAAAACTAGCCGGGCGAGGTGGCGGGTGCCTGTAGTCCCAGGTACTTGGGAGGCTGAGGCAGGAGAATGGCGTGAGCCCGGGAGGCGGAGCTTGCAGTGAGCCGAGATTGTGCCACTGCACTCCAGCCTAGGCCACGAGCGAGACTCTGTCTCAAATTAAAAAAAAAAAAAAAAATTAAAAAAAAAAGAAAACGATTTAAGTGAAAAACTCATTTTGTTTGCAGGTGGAGACAGGCATCCTACCTTTAAGAGGATCACAACTCATTTTAGCTCAAGGTACCAGGAGGGGTGCAGGGGCATCAGCGGATGGTCCCTGTGGGGCCGTGGTTTCACCCTGGAACTGGCAATTAGACCTGCTTAATTAATCCAGGACCTGATTTGTCTGTTTAGAGGATGAAACGAAGGTGAAATTTCTACTTGTGCTGTGTTCAGTTTCATGGTGACAACAATTAGAACATCGTTTCCATTTCTGGATGGAAGAGAGAAACTCTGGGCTTAGGTCCAGGGACGTTTCAAGGGCCCTGGACCAGGGTGTGTGGAGGAAGGGTGTCTGGTAATTTAGGTCGCCAACCATTCCCTTAAACATAAAGAATACTTAAAATAGAGGAATTATAGGGGAAATCTCAGAGATAAATTTCTGGGTTACCTTTGGTATCTTGGAGTATTTTGTGTTGTAGATCAAGAAGCTTTCAGATGCATTTTGGAAGATAAAATGATAGTTTGGCGTGTTACCTTGTATGATATCAGGGTCTCATTGGAGCATGTGCATCACTAATGCCTTGTTTCCTTATATTTCAGTTGTTGATCTGTTACACAATTGTAAGGGATTTTAGATGTGTATGGCTTTGAAATAAACTTGGTGCATCTCATTTTTTCAATTAGCTGAAATTTTCTTTTAGCAGTTAATGATGTATCTTATGTGTGACAGGAATAGTCAGTACACCCACAGTGAAGATTGAGTGCCCTGCAAAGCTTTTTGCTTTTGTTTTTTGAGACAGGCTCTGTCGCCCAGGCTGGAGTGTCGTGATCATAGCTCACTGCAATCTCAAACTCACTTCAGCCTCCTGAATAGCTGGGACTATAGACATACATGACCACACCTGGATAATTTCTAAATTTTTTTGTATAGATGGGGTCTTACTAGTTGCCCAGGCTGGATTCAGTGCCTCTCAAAGGCCAAGGTACCAGGGCAAGTTTAAAGTTTGTCATATTCCAATTTTCAAATATATGTGTGTTCATTATTTTTGAGTTTCACTTGTTATGTGTTGACAATGTAGAAGCTGATTTTGACCCTGTAATCCTAGCAAATAGCAAAGGTTGAGCCTCCCCCACCATTCTTTTTTTTTTTTTTTTTTTTTTTTTTTTTTTTTGAAATGGAGTCTTGCACTGTCGCCCAGGCTGGAGTGCAGAGGCACGATCTCGGCTCGCTGCAACCTCTGCCTCCCAGGTTCAAGTGATTCTCCTGCCTCAGCCTCCCTAGTAGCTGGGATAACAGGCGCTGCCACTGCACCTGGCTAATTTTTGTATTTTTAATAGAGACGCGGTTTCACCATGTTGGCCAGGCTTGTCTTGAACTCCTGACCTCAAGTGATCCACCTGCCTTAACCTCCCAAAGTGAAGTGCTGGGATTACAGGCATGAACCACCGTGCCCAGCTGGAAATATCCTTTTCAGTCTCTTGTGAATGTGTTGATTTTGCTTCAATGAAAATTGTATAAGCATTTAAACTCTGCATATAGAAAATGGATTCATGACTTTCGCCTATAATCAGATTCACCCCTACTATTCTCAGTTTAATGAAAAGATCCAAAATCAAATCATTTCTTTGCTTGGAATCATGGAAGTCCATGCTGAAACTGCTTTCTTGGCAACACAGGTATTTAACAATATTGCATAACACAGAGCAGTCTACCTTGCAAAAGTCGCCAAATCCCAGACACCATATCTTTTGAAACTGTGTAGATATAGTTGTTAAATATGCTATTTTTCCTATCTAAACAATTGTATTTTCAATAAATCACCACTTCAATAAATTTCCATTGATGAAATCTTCCACATGTAGGGAGGTGAGAGGCAAACATACTTCAAAGTAGAGGTAAATTCACAGATGTTGACAGAAAATTCTCGCTAGTAGATACGATGCCATTTAATATTTGATCATCTAGTTTTACTTTGTATAGGGTTCATATGAAGGAGAATAGCCAGCGGGGCATGGTAACTCACGCCTGTAATCCCAGCACTCTGGGAGGCCAAGGCAGATAGATCACTTGAGGTCAGGCGTTTGAGACCACCCTGGCCAATGTGAAACCCTGTCTCCACTAAAAATACAAAAAAAATTAGCTGGGTGTAGTGGCGTGCGTCTGTAATCCTGGTTATTTGGGAGGCTGAGACAGGAGAACTGCTTGAACCCAGGAGGCGGAGGTTGCAATGAGCCAAGATTGCGCCATTGCACTCCAGCCTGGGCGACAGAGAGACTTTGTCTCAAAAAAAAAAAAAAAAGGGAATACCCTATCAAATATGCTTAAAATCTTGCAAAATTAATTACCCTTGAGGTGAATATAAATGCAGATGTTTTCTGAAGACGATTTTACAGGCTTTTTTTCTACAACAGATTAAAATAAGTACTTACAAAACAATTTTTATTTAAAAATTGTAATCTATGCTTTTTTGTTTCTCTTCTATTTTTTCAAGTACTTTCAGAATGCATGTAAAGTGAATTTCAAATTACACTATATGTAGAAATTATTGACATAAGCATATTATGATGACAAAGTTTATCTCAAAGGTATTTGAGGCTGTGTCATCTCAAGAGTGGAATGGGATAAAGGAAGAACAATGGAATTTGTTGCTATTTGTAAAAAGTTACTGCTTTTTAAAAAGCAAGTTATTGACCTAACTAATCATAGGCCTCAGCCCTGCTCCAGAACCAAGGTTGACACTGTCCTTCCTGGCTGGGTGGGGAATAGAAATGGAAAGGAGGTTCTGCTGGTCAGCATGAAATTGTACACTCCCCGCTAAGCTCAAGTTTTGCATTTCATGTTCTGTATTGCAGAAACATTCCTGGATCCGAACACTGCCCCGTCGACGACCTAGAGAGATCCTAGCTCCCAGCCCACTGAGTGGCTTCAGCCTCGCTGGTAGGGCTCTCCTCCAAAGCTCTGGAAACAGACTCCTGGGAGCAAGACGAAGGGAAGCACAGGTGTTGCTGCCTTTCCCCAAGCCCTCCCCTCTTCATCCCTCAGGCTCCTCCCAACTGCTGGCCCCTCTGCATGAGGCGCCCACCCAGGCCCCGCCTGCAGGGAACCCAGCTCTTCTTACAGATTCCTGCAGCCTCTAGAAGCTGATACTTGGAGTGAAGGCCTCACACGTGAGTTTCCCTCTGTTTAGGTTAAACTTGGGCTCCCCAGGCTCCTGCACATCCATGCTTGATTTCCAGGAGTCCTCAGAGACATACATACACATATATATATATAAAAATTAAGATAGGGTCTGGCTCTGTAGCCCAGACTGGGGTACTGTGGCGTGATTGTAGTTCACTGCAGCCTGGACCTCCTGGGCTCAAGTGATCCTCCCATCTCAGCCTCCTGAGTAGCTGGGACCGCTGGTGTGTACCACCACGTTTAAATAATTTTTAAAATATATATATTTAGTAGAGAGGGGGTCTCACTGTGTTGCCTGAGCTGGTCTCGAACTCCTGTGCTCAAGTGATCCTCCCGCTTCGACTGGAATTACAGCCCACAAAGTGCTGGGATTACAGACGTGAGCCATCACTTTGGGTCCTATAGACCTTAATATCCCCTCATGGCTCTCTTATCCCCAAGTAAATTCAGAGATGTCCATGAGAGGTCAGGGGTCACTTCCCATTGAACCACACAGGCTGGTCCTGCTTGCAGTATTTCTGCCTTCAGGCCATGTAGACACCTTTCACGCCATTTCCTGCTTAAAACTCTTTACTCACTTCCCACCCTGTGCCTTGTAAAGTCCTCACCCGCGAGGTGCATTCACCCTTTGGATCCCCTAAGCCTCACCCTTCATTGTGTCTGCACCGCAGCACCGCAGCTCCAGTGCAAGAGTCCTCGCCCTGGTCCTGGGATTCCGCAGATCCACCCCTCCTCTGAGACACCTGCCCATCTTGCTCTCATTGAGCCTTGCCCTCTGCCCCGCAGGCCTCCCCCTCATAAGCATGGCTTCCTCTGACCCAGCGTTGAATGAGGTGACTCGGGCCTGTCTGTTCACCTCCAATGTTCTTTTGTCCAGATTCCACTCCACTAGAACTTGTGCTTTCAGTAGGTGGGCATCTTATTCCATCCCCTTCCCTGTAAATATGTGGCCAAAGGGGATCAGGAGAGAGACGGGATCAGGAGAAAGAGAGAGGAAATAGAAAAACTGAGAAGGAGTGAAAAGGATGGGTGAGAACCATGAACAGATGGCAACGCAGAGGATGGGTGGGGAATTTGCAGACAGACACAGAGTGAAAGACAAAGCTGAGAAAGTGTGGGGCAGGGAGCAACTGGAGAAATGTAGAGAAAAGCTGCGTCTCCAGAGAGATGAAGACAGCAAGATAAGGAGAGGGGCAGAAAGGGGGAGGCTTCTCAGACAGAGTGGGGGAGAGGAGGAGGGATTTGGAGCCAGGGCAGACAGCAGTGTGGTGCTGGGACAGCAAGATGGGACAGCTGGTGACAAGGAGAGCATAGGGAGAACCACAGCATGGGGAGGCTTGGGATCTGGGGGTGCCAGAGAATGGGGACAAGGGGTGTAACAGGGAAGAGGGGATTTAATAGGGGGAGCAGACGGGGAGCACACGTGAGGGAAGAAAGAGGCAGAAATATGTGGAGATTGGGATTGGAACAATGAAAAGATTGGGCAGAGAGAGGAATAAGGTGGAAGAAGGTGTAGGAATGGAGCAGAACAGGCAGAAGAGAAGGAAAGGAGGGAAGAAGGGGAGAAAGAGCAGGAGAGGAGGGGGGCTCAAAATGAGGAGCAGAAACCTGGGAGGAAACAGAGAAAAAGCCAGAGAGAGAAGTGAGGATGAGATATGTACAGAATGAGAGGAAAACACACAGGAAGGAAGAAGGCGGGGACCTTGGCTCAGGTGAGTGGTGAGTTGATTGAATATGGGTAACTTAGTTGTGACATGTTGATTTCTGTCTTTATAATCGAACAGGTTTTAAATATGCTTAAAATACACAGATAAAGATGAGAATTGCAAAACTCTTGTCTATAAGGCTATGCATTTTATAATTATGGCATCAGAGGTTAGCTTCCACTTATAACCTTTTCAACCAGAGGGCAGTGACTTGACTCATTCATTTGTGGGCCACCCTTTTCCTCCCTTTCCCTGGGATTGGGTAGAGGCGAGAACATGAGTTAATGTAATACTGATTACATAATATTTAGTATTATATGATGCTGATTATAGTCAATATAATAGTGTACAGTCAATATAATAGTGAACACGCAACGCGGAAAACTCATCACCAAAATCTGGAGGAACTTCTTCCCACCAGCAGTGCATTTTCCATCCTACACTAACTGGGTGACCTTATAGTTCAACTCAATTCTGACACTGTCCAACTAGAATTAGGATCAGATGCTGTTTACTGGTTGGTCAGTTCCACAGGGCTGCCCCCACTTCAAATGCCAGTCACAAGTCACAGGTTGGGACCTGAATTTCTGGGCGACCAAATGTAAATTGGGGATTCCCTTGACTCCCCTCCTCAGGTTGTAGTAATCTGCCACAGTCATTCACTGAACTCAGGAAAACACTTGGTTTACTCATTTGTTATAAAGTATGTTGCAAAGGACACAGATGAACAGCCAGATGGAAAAGCTGTGCTGGCTAGTTATTCAAACCCAAGCAAAGTGTTAGGGAAGCACATCGATCAGGTCAGTCAGAGCGTACAGCATATGAAGTGAGGGCAGCCTTGTGCGACTGAGCTCTCAAGCTGTGGTGTCTGATTCTGTTTTGTAGACAGTGTCAGAATTGAGGAAAACGGCAGGACTCCCTACCTGGGACTCCCTACCTGGTAGTCTGCTGGAGAACCTGCCATTGTGGGGAAAAATGACACACATTTTGGTGACTAGAGGTGAAACGTTCTGTGTTGAGTGTCAGAGTAGTATGAACAATTTTTTTCCTCTCTGAACAGATCTCCAATGCGTAATAAAGCCTTTTTTTCTTCTACTTTTCCATCTTTAAGACAAAAAATACTCTCAACTACATTTCCCTCTGTAATAAGTACCTATTTATGCTCTATTTAAGAGCATAATATACTAAAAACTAGTTTTACTTTGCCTTCAATTCTTTTTTTTTTTTTTTTAATAAAAATATAGAGACAGGATCTTGCTGTGTTGGCCAGGCTGGTCTCAAACTCCTGGGCTCAAGTAGTCTTTCTACCTCAGCCTCCAATAGTACTGGGATTACAAGCGTGAGCCATGTGCAGCCACTTTGTCTTCAATTCTTGCTTCAACCTTTGAATTATTGCTTGAATCTAGCTTTCACATCCAGCATTCCACCGATTCTTCCTTTTTCAGTCATCAGTGACCTCCCCATTCCTAAATGCCGTCATTCATGTCCTGTCCTCATCTTTTTCTTCCTATTGGTAGCATGTAGCACAGCCAATCACTTCCTCTTCTGTTGTCCTGGCTTTTATGACACCCCGTTAACTTTTACATATCTATTCAATCTTCTTGCCACTCTCATCACTTTCTGCTTTCCTCTTCTCTTCTGGTGTCTCCAGAACTTTCTGTTCTCTGAATGTGTGAGTGCTCATGGCTCAGTCCCTACACCTCTTCTTGTCTCCTTCCACACCCACTGCCTTTCCTTACTGTCTCATCTCATGGCTTTATGTCCCACCTATTAATACACGGCTCCGTGTCCCCTGCAGACCCCCCTCTGAGGTCTAAAATCCTGTGTCCATTTGTCTCCAAAACACTCTGCAGGAATATCCCAGCAGGCATCTCCATCTTCATATGTCTAAAAGTGACTTCCTGGCTGGGTGCGCTGGCTCATGCCTGTAATCCCAGCACTTTGGGAGGCGAGGCAGGCAGATCACCTGAGGCCAAGAGTTTAAGACCAGCCTGGCCAACATGGTAAAACCCTGTCTCTACTAAAAATACAAAAAATTAGCCAGGCGTAGTAGAGGGCGCCTGTAATCCCAGCTACTCGGGAGGCTGAGGCAGGAAAATCGCTTGAACCCGGGAGGCAGAGGCTGCAGTGAGCCGAGATTATGCCAGTGCACTCCAGCCTGGGCAACAAGAGTGAAACTCCGTCTCAAAAATTAATAAATAAATTAATTAAATAAATAAAAGTGACGGCCGGGTGCGGTGGCTCAAGCCTGTAGTCCCAGCACTTTGGGAGGCCGAGACGGGTGCATCACGAGGTCAGGAGATTGAGACCATCCTGGCTAACACGGTGAAACCCCGTCTCTACTAAAAAATACAAAAAACTAGCCGGGCGAGGCGGCGGGCGCCTGTAGTCCCAGCTACTCTGGAGGCTGAGGCAGGAGAATGGTGTGAACCCGGGAGGCGGAGCTTGCAGTGAGCTGAGATCCGGCCACTGTACTCCAGCCTGGGCTACAGAGCAAGACTCCGTCTCAAAAAAAAAAAAAAAAAGTGACTTCCCAAACTCCTCCAAACATGTCCACCCCCTGCAGTCTTGCACATCTCAGCTGAGGGCAACCCTGTACTTCCTGGGGCTCAGCTGAACTTCTTGTCACGTGTAAAATATGGAAGATATTATGTTGTAAGTGTGTTACTTTGTAAAATAAAGAAAAAATTACGCATTTACTTAAAACAGGTGAGGAAATACATGGTTTCATAAATTCTTTTGAGGTATGGGAGAAAGAATGTTTGAAGACCTCTCCCTGTGTGATCTGCCCCCTCAGGACCTCTCGGATGTCATCTCCTTCCCGTGTCCGCCCCGCCCCCTCTGCTGTAGCCACACAGGCCCCTTTCCTTTTCCTGGAGCCAAGGTTGCGCCTGCCTCAAGGCTTCCATGTGGGCTGGCCCTCTGCCTGGAACTCTCTGGCCTCTCAGCTGCAAGTGCCAAGCAGCCTTTCTTCCTGAGGTCTTTGTTCCGACATCACTTTCTCTGTGGAAACCTTTGTGATGTCCCACAGCCTCCCATTTGACATGGCAGCCCCACCTTCACCCCCACCTCTGGTCCATGTTGCCTGTTCGGTGTGATTCTTTTTGCTCCTTCAATATCCAGTCTGGATCCTGGTGAGAACAAGTCCCCAGCAGAAGAGCAGAGGCAGAAGGTGGGGCTGTGCTGGGCTCGCCCCCTCAGTGCAGCTCAACCCTGGCTTCACGTTAAGAGTGCCCAGGCGTTTTACAGAAACATCTCTTGTACCCCCTTGACATATTTTCATTTCAGTGTTTTAGAGCCCAGCCGAGTAATATTTAAAGTTGACTCTGTTCTGTAGCCAGCTTAGTACCAATCCCTGTCTTTTGTTTCTGAAGGCTGAGCTCAGCCTGGGATCCACAGAGAGGTGAGGGGCTGTGTTCTGCGTGGGGTTTGGTCAGGGCTGGGTCTGTGCCCTAAAGGGAAGCTCAGTCCAGCCCAGCTCCCCACTGCTGCAGCATGTGTGGGCTTCTCCAGGAGGAGAGCAGGTTCTGAAGAAAGGGGTCAGAAGCTCACTTCTTCCTGTAGGAGTTTCTCGTGCCTGTATTCCCCCAGTGCAGTGGGGCGCAGAGGACCATCTTTCCATAGGGTGAGATCTTCTGTGCGTGTGATTGTGGCACATGAAGGGGAAGTATAGATTCTCAGCCCTAAGCAGCATATTTTGGATATTCAGTATTGACTTCTAAAGATTCTTTTATGTTACCCAAGGAAGAAGTCTGGAAGAAGAGGAAAGGAAAGGAGTCAGGAATGGCCCTTACTCAGGTAAAGTGATATTCCTGGTGGATTGTTCTTTTATTTCTTCCTGAAATACCTGGTATTGCCGTTGCGAATCTTCTCTGAGTCTGAAGCGTCCTGCCTGACACGTTTGCTGACACTCACCCATGCCTTCCCTCAGTCCCTCTCATCTCGCTTAGATTCCGTCTCATCAGGACCCAGTGACGTGAACTTGGGAAGAGGCGGCACTGGGCATGGTCCTGGGAAGGGCTCACACCCAGACGTGGATGGAGGACGGGGTGAGGGTCCCGTGGTGTCAGGGCTGTTGGGCAGCGGGGATTGTTCAGGGGCCACATCTGGATGCACTGTCAGCTCTGTGTAAACCATGATAACAGAAGCTGCCCATGAAGTCAGGTATTACTGTGCACAAGCACCTGCTCACTGGCGTAGAATAAGAACACTAAGAGGAAAGCTTTCCTGCCTCATTTTTAGTGCATTTGAAGCCGAACAAGTGAGTCATTGTGTTTCCGACTCCAAACTCGTAAAGACTGGGAACGGAATGGAAAATTTAGACGCTGATATTGGAGATAGATGATTCTTTCATTCCATCATCCAGTTTAATGTATGACATCAACATAAATGTGTAACAAGATTCATTAAACTAGTCTCAGAAACTCTATCCCATGGAGACTGTGATGCTCTTACAAGAAGCTTTGTCCGTCGGGTATTGCAGGTGAGAATGGTATATGAGCAGAACAACCTTGCCGTTAGAGAGACTGGAACTGTATTTTTGTTTTACCGGTTATGAGTCAACATTTCGTTTCTTTTATTTTAAACATGGCATCATGTATATATTTGTTTGATAGTGAAACAATACATTTATGCGCCAAGAGGGAAAGCATGCCTTTTCCTGTCCAGCCTTCCACCCTCCCTCACATCTCAGTGGGAAGCCACTGTTCTCCGTTGTGTGGGAAGGGTCAGTGCGAGTCCTGTAGAAATGTATTTTGACATCATTATGAGATTTCAACAAATTCCTCAGTGAATGTTTGGTTGTGATATGTTAACCTGCAAGTTTTGAACATTGACATGTTTTCGTGTTAGGAAACAGGAGCTCACTTTTCTACATCCTTGTCGGAGCATTCTGGGAATGAAGATAGGTGGATCTTTTAACTTTCTCACTTTTATGAAGAATATCACACAGGGTGCTGCATGGTGGCTCACACCTGTAATCCCAGCACTTGTGGAGGCCAGGGTGGGAGGATCATGAACCCCAGAGATTGAGGCTGCAGTGAGCCATTATAGCACCACTGCACTTCAGCCTGAGTGACAGAACCAGACCTTGTCTCAAAGAGAAGAAAAAAGGTGCCACCCTGGCTGCCTGTGACCATGCCGACTTCACTACAGATCGTGGAGGGTTCCTCCGGGCTTGGCCATGGGAAGAGTGATCTCTTCTAGGATGGTGCATTGCCCGTGTTGCTAGATCTGGCAAGATTCTATCCCTATCCCAGGTGCAGAGGCGGCCTCTCGCACCAGTACCACGTCAGATTTCCCCCTCATTAAGCAAACTTGCCACTGTGTTCATTTTATATTACGAAAATCTGGAGATAATGCACCCCATTGCATTTTCATTTTCTTATTCCTTGTGAGTCTGAGTGGGTTGCATTACTTTGTAGATGTGTATATATGAAATGAATTTTTATACTTTGCTCCATTTTCTGTTCCTGGAATTCAGGAGCTATTTTGTATTCTGCAGTTTATTTTCTTTTTAACTTTTATTACATTTTTTGAGACGGGGTCTCACTCTGTTGCTGGAGCGAGGCTGGAGCACAGCGGCTCTGTCACTGACATGCAGGTTCAGTTGCTCGCTGCTGGCAGAGTTCCGTTAACAAGAGCAAGGTCTAGTAGAAAGACGGTGACTTTTTAATTCCAAAGCTAGCTTTGGGGAAGAAGTACAGGCTTCCTGCCTTAAGGTACTGCGTTGCTTTTGGAGCAGAAAGCAGGTGCTTTAAAAAGGGGGGCTTGGCATGAATGGCACGCAGGAGAGGAAGCAAGCAGGTGGGGGTCCCCCTAACTTGCTTCTGTGCCTTAGGTACCGAGGGGTTGAGCTGGCAACCAGAACTAGGTTGTAAAAGTGGCTGAAACTCTCCGGGTGGGAGAGAGTGTTGTAGCAGCACTGTGGGTTGTAGACTGATTGCTGTCTCGAGGCCTGGCAGGTGAGATTCCCCTCTGGAGCTCCAAGCACATAGATGAACTTGCCCTGTAGAGAGTGTCTGGTGAAGGGGAGGTAAAAGGTTATAAGTGTATTTCTAAAGGGCTAAGTAGGAAGTAGGGAACGGGGGAAAATGGAGAAAAGAGAAAATAAGAGAAAAAAATAATAACTCACCCCCTTTTTCTTGGAAAAATGAGGGTACTCGGTTATAGTACAGTCGTGACTCACTGTAGCCTTGACCTCCTTGGCCCAAGCAGTTGTCCCACCTCAGTCTCCTAAGTAGCTGGAACTACAGTTGTGTGCTGCCACACCCAGCTAATTTTTTATGTTTTTGTTTTTTGTAGAGACAGGTTCTCACTATGTTGTCCAGGCTGGTCTTGAACTCCTGGGCCCAAGCCATCCTCCTGACTGTGCCTCCTAAAGTGCTGGGATTACGGGCATGAGCCATCGTGCCCGGCTTGGTTTAATTCTTTATATACGCACTGTTGTGTTCCTTTCAATTACACATTATTCTGTTGTAAAAGTAATCTTTCTTTGCTTACCCCTTTCTCAATTATTTGTTTGGTTTATCTTGTTTTGGAAGGCCTTACGAAATGAAATGATATGCTTTATCTTTATCTACTGGTGGGTTGTTCACGTGGCCTTTGTCTTTGACCCAGTTCCTGGCATATACAGCTCCTAAAATCTGTAGAGTTTCCAAAGTGTTGCCTTTTGCATGCTGATGTATTGACTGATAGCTGGCAGCCCCCAGCAGGCTTCAGGATAGGGCGCGGGTCACCAGAATATCCACGGCAAGATTGGAAGATGGGGGCTTTAGACTCCACTCCTCAGCTGCCAGGGAGAGGGAGAGGCGATGAAGCTTGATCACCAGTGGCCAATGGTTTAATCATGCCTATTTCATGAAATTTCTATGAAAACCCAAAAGCACACGGTTCAGAGAGAGCTGCAGGATAGGTGAGCATGCGGAGATTCCTGAGGGTAGCATGCCCAGGGAGGGCATGGAAGTCCCAGCCCCTTTTCCCATACCTCACTGTCTGCATCTCTTCATAAACATTTGTCGTAATATCCTTTATAATAAATGGGTAAATGTACATAAAGTGTCTCCCTGAGGTCTGTGAGGTCTAGCAAATTAATTGAACCCAATGAGGGAATTACAGGAACCCTGATTAATAGTCTGTCAAAAGCACAGGAAAAACAACCTGGGGCTTGCTATTGGCACCCAAAGTGGGACTGAACCCTCAACCTGTGGGATTTGACACCATCTCCAGGTCGATGGTGTTGAAACTGAACTGGGGTTGGAGGACACCCAGGCGGTGCCTGCTGCACAATTGATTGCTTGCTGGTATGGGGGGAAACTATACTGTTTATATATATTTATATCTGTTTATATATTTATTTGTTTGTTTGTTTATTGTTTTGAGACAGGGTCTCACTGTGTTGTCCAGGCTGGAGTTCAGTGGTGGGATCACAGCTCACTGCAGCCTCGATCTCTGGGGCTCAAGGGATCCTCCCACCTTAGCCTCTGGAGTAACTGAGACTATAGGCATGCACCACCATGCCCAGCTTGATTTTTTTGTAGAGATGAGGTTTCATTCCATGTCCCAGGCTGGTTTCCTGAGCTCACGCAGTACTCCTGCCTTGGCCTCCTAAAGTGCTGGGATTATAGGCGTGAGCCACTGTACCTGGCACATCTGATTTTAGAAGCATTTTCTGAGATTATAGTAGGAAAAACAATTTGATTTTTCCACAGAATGTGTCTTATGAATTTGAATGTGTGTACATTGGTACGTACTTTATTTGATTCATTTTATACTATTTAGATTCAGGGGGTACACATGAGATTTCTTACGTGGGCATATTTAGTGATGTTGAGGTTTAGTCTTCCGAAGATCCCATCACCCAAGTAGTGAACATAGTACCCGATAGATAGTTTTTCAGTCCTTCCCCTCTTCCTTCCTGTTCCTTTTTGGAGTCCTCAGTGTCTGTTGTTCTCATCTTTGTGTTCTTGTGCACCCAGTGTTTAGCTTCCATCGTGAGAATGTGCGGTATTTTTCTATTTGTGCATTAATTCGCTAGGGATAATGGCCTCCAGTTGCATCCATGTTGTTGCAAAGGACATGATTTTGTTTTTTTATGGCTGTATAATATTCCATAGGGTATATGTCTACTATATTTTCTTTATCTGATCCACTGTTGATGGTCACCTAGGTTGATTCCATGTCTTTGCTATTGTAAATGGTGCTGCAATATACATATGAATACAGGTGTCTTTTTGAGAGAACAATCTATTTTCCTTCGGGTACATATCCAGTAATGGGATTGCTGGTTTGAATTGTAATTCTGTTTTCAGTCTTTGAGAAATCTCCGAACTGCTTTCCACATGGTCTGAACAAATTTGCATTCCCGTAAGTGTATGAGTGTATAAGTGTTTCCTTTTCTCTGAAGCCTTGTCAATATTTGTTATTTTTTTGACTTTTTAATAATAGCTATTATGCCTGGTATGAAATGGTGTCTCATTATGGTTTTGATTTGCATTCTCTGATGATCAAGGTGTTGAGCATTTTTTCATATGCTTGTTGGCCAATAGTACGACTTCTTTTGAGAAGTGTCTGTTTATGTTATTTTGTCACTTTTTAGTAGGGTAATTTGTTTTCTTCTTGTTGATTTGCTTATGTTTCTTATAGATTCTGGATATTAGTCATTTGTCAGATGTGTAGTTTGCAAGTATTTTCTCCCATTCTGTAGATTGTTTATTTTGTTGATAGTTTGTTTTTCTGTAACAAGCTCTTTAATTAAGTTCCACTTGTCTGTTTTTCATTTTGCTGCATTTACTATTGAGGTCTTCATGAATTCCTTGCTTAGGCCAAAGTCTTCTAGAATTTTTATAGTTGGAGGTCTTATATTATTTAATCCATCTCAAGTTAATTTTTTTATATGGTGAGAGATAGGGGTCCAGTTTCATTCTTCTGCAGATGTTTAGCCAGTTTTCCCAGCACCACTTATTGAATAGGGTATCCTTTCCTCATTGTTTATTTTTGTTGATTTTGCTGAAGATCAATTGGTTGGAGGTGTGGGCCTTTATTTTAGGGGTCTCTGTTCTATTCCATTGGTATATGTGTCTGTTTCTGTACCAGTACCATGCTATTTTGTTTACTGTAGCCTTGCAATATAGTTTGAAGTCAGGTAGTGTGACGCATCCAGCTTTATTCCTTTTGCTTAGGACTGTCTTGGCTCTTTGAGCTCTTTTTTTGCTTTCATATACATTTTAGAAGGTTTTTCTAATTCTGTGAAAAGTTATGTTGATCATTTAATAGGAAATACTGTTGAATGTATGGATTGCTTTGGGCAGTTTGGACATATCAATGATATTGATTCTTTCAACCCATGAGCATGAAATGCTTTTCCATTTGTTTGTGTTGTCTCTGATTTCTTTCACTGGTATTTTGTAGTTCATAGAGATAGTTCACCACCTTGGTTAGACATATTTCTAGGCATTTTTGGGGGTGTGTGGCTATTTTTAATAGGATTGCATTCTTGATGATGTGTTTCTCAGCTTGAACGTTACTGGCGTTTAAGAGTGCTGCTGATTGGGCTGGGCGCGGTGGCTCACACCTGTAATCCCAGAACTTTGGGAGGCCAAGGCAGACCTTTTTTTTTGTTTGTTTGTTTTTTTGAGACGGAGTTTCACTCTTGTTGCCCAGGCTGGAGTGCAGTGGTGTGATCTTGGCTCACTGCAACCTCTGCCTCCCGAGTTCAACTGATTCTTCTGCCTCAGCCTCCTGAGTAGCTGGGATTACAGGCACACATCACCATGCCTGACTATCTTCATCATTCTTCTATTTCATTTTCTCCTTTTATTTTTTATTTTTTTTAGAGACAGGGTCTCACTTTGTAGCCCAGGCTGGAGTACAGTGGTGTGATCATAGCTTACTGCACCTTCAACCTCCTAGGCTCAAATGATCCTCCTACCTCAGCCTCCTGAGTAGCTGGGACTACAGGCTCCTGCCACTACACCCAGCTAATTTTGTGTATTTTTTTTTTCCCGATATGGCAACTCTTGTTGCCCAGGCTGGAGTGTAATGGTGCGATCTCAGCTCATTGCAACCTCCATCTCCTGGGTCCAAGCGATTCTCCTGCCTCAGCCTACCAATTAGCTGGGATTACAGGCGCCCGCCACCATGCCCAGCTAAGTTTTTGTATTTTTGTAGAGACGAGGTTTCATCATGTTGGCCAGGCTGGTCTTGAACTCCTGACCTCAGGTGATCCACCTGCCTCGGCCTCCCAAAGTGCTGGGATTACAGGCATGAGCCACCACGCCTGGCCCATTTTTTGTAGAAACGACAGTCTCCCTATGTTGCCCAGACTGGTCTTGAACTCCTGGCCTCAAGCGACCCTCCTCCCTCAGCATCCCAAGGTTCTGGGAGAAGGGACATCAACCACTGTGCCTAGCCTCATTTTCTCCTTTTTTCACTTCACTATTGATTTCTTCTGCCTGGTCAAGTCTACTCTGTGTGTGTGTGTGTGTGTGTGTGTGTCTCAGAGTCTTGTTGTCACCCAGGCTGGAGTGTAGTGGCACAATCATAGTTCACTGCAACCTTGAACTCTTGCGCTCGAGCAGTCCTCCCACCTCAGCCTCTCAAGTAGCTTGGACTAAAGATGCATGCCACCATGCCCAGCTCATTTTTATTTATTTATTTATTTTGTAGAGATAGGGTCTTACTATGTTGCCAGGTTGGTTTTGAACTCACAGGCTCAAGCAGCCCTCTCGGCTCAGCCTTCCAAAGCGCTGGGATTACAGGCATGAGCCACCGCGCCTGGCTCTAGTGTGTTTTTTAATTCAGTTATGTTTTTCAGTCTAGAATTTCTGTTTCTTATTCATAGTTTTTATCTCTTTGTTGATAGTCTCATATTTATTGTTTTTCTGATTTTCTGAAGTTGTTTATGAGTACTGCCTTAATACATTGAGCAACTTTAGGAGTCTTATTGTTATTTCTTTGATAACGTGTGTGTGTGTGTGTGTGTGTATGTGTGTGTATATATGCTGCTTTAGTATTACTTTGTGGTGATTTAATGTGTTGCTGTGTACGGTCCATGTTTCTTTTTTTTCCTTTTGATATCTTTTTTTTTTTTTTTTGAGATGGAGTCTCACTCTGTCACCCAGGCTGGAGTGCAGTGGTGCGATCTCAGCTCACTGCAACCTCCGCCTCCCGGGTTCAAGCGATTTTCTGCCTTGGCCTCCTGAGTAGCTGGGCTTGCAGGCATCTGCCACCATGCCCTGCTAATTTTTGTATTTTAAGTAGAGGTGGGATTTCACCATGTTGGCCAGGCTGGTCTCGAACTCCTGACCTCGTGATCCACCGGCCTCGGCCTCCCAAAGTGCTGGGATTACAGGCGTGAGCCACCGTGCCCGGCCTCTTTTGATATCTTGTTACCTCCTGTTGGGACCTGAGCTTTTCACTAATCAGCCACTTCTAGTTTTTGATTCTGGCTTCCTTTAGGGAAGACATGCTACAGTCATCCTGACTAGAGGCTCTGGAAATCCCTCACGCCTCTTCTAGGGACTTTTTGCTTGTAGCTTAACTAAAGCAGTTGTGCCGGTTTGTATGCGGGAAAGCCTCTGTTGTCTGCCGGCTGTTCCGCAGCAGCTTTGCTTCGCTGGTGTTCTAGTAAGCTGGGGGCTGCACCGCCACCTAGTGTCTGCCTACGTTACTACAAGCTCTGGTTTATGATGGATGGCTTTGTTCTCAGTAGCTTCCTTACCTGGGGTCCTGTTACTTCAGTGTTTGTATTCAGGCAAGACAGAAACTTGTCCCTTAGCAGTGCCCTGAAAAGTCAGAACGTTATGAGCCTTGTGTGGTATTACAGGAAAAAAGAGAAAAAAAGCAGTCCGAATGTTAGATGGATATTCCCGTACTTTCTCTCCCCAGGAGAAAATGGAAGTGTGGTTTTCTCACAGGGATACTGCATCATGCCAGGGCAGGGCCTCAGGTGAGTAGGTGTTTCAAAAGTGTTCTAACCTCTGATGTGGTTGCCAGATTTCCCACAAAGGCAATTTAGTCCATGTAGTGTTATGAAATCTGTGTCTCCATGGGTAGTGGTGGGGACTTCCTACTCCTCTGTCTTATAGACAGCACCACTTCAGTACAGTTTTCTTTCTTTTTTTTTTTTTTTTTGAGAGGGAGTCTCACTCTTTCGCCCAGGCTGGAGTGCAGTGGCGTGATCTCGGCTCACTGCAACTTCCAGCTCCTGGGTTTAAGTGATTCTCCTGCCTTAGCCTCCTGAATAGCTTGGATTACAGGCACCTGCCACCACGCCTGGCTAATTTTTGTATTTTTAGTAGAGACGGGGTTTCACCATGTTGGCCAGGCTGGTCTTGAACTCCTGACCTCAAGCGATCCACCCGCCTCGGCCTTTCAAAGTGCTAGATTACAGGCGTGAGCCACCACGCCCAGCCGCATTATCATTTCTTAAGGTATCAGTTGTGCTTTAGTTCATGTAGATATTGACTATCACTCAGTATGTCAAACATATCTAAGACTTCCATAGAGATAACCTGTTTTCAGTTTTTTATTTGTATACTTATTGCCCATAAAACTGAGAAATGGACACTAATATAGAGGATATCACAACCTCTTAGGTAAAAGAATAATCGAACAGAATTAGGGAGACATAACTTGCTCAAAAGTCCTTAATGTATAGGGAAATATGGGAAAAACAGACTCAGTTTCTCCTACTTTGCTTCCATAATATGAATACTTCTGTGATCTTGGAGGTATTGGGTTTTCCTCTACACATGAAATAAACAGTTCTGCAACAGACCCCACATGGGTGTTCTCATATTCGATTCCATTCTGACACTGTCTATCTGGATATAGGGTCAGCTCCCATAGGCTGAGGGTTCAGTCCCACAACAGCACACACACTTTCATGCCAGTCGCAAACACAGGTTGTGGCCTGTGTTTCTCAATGACCAACTGTGAATTGTGAATTCCGGTGACCCCCTCCTTGGAATTGATTAGTTTGCTTGAGTGGCTCACAGAACACAGGGACACACTTTACTTATATTTACCCATTTATAAGAGAAGATACTACAAAGCACACAGATGAACATCTAGATGGAAGTGATCTATTAGCTGAGGTCTGGGAGAGGAGTGAGGAGCTGGGATGTATTCTGTCTTTTGAGTTTTCATGGAGGCCCCATTATGGAGGCATTGCTCCCATCATTAGCATTGGTGATCAACTGAACCTTCATTCCCTCTGCCCTCCCGAGAGGACAGAGGCTTAGTCTAACCGAGCCTCAGTCTTTCCAGTGACCACCCTCCGAGCCTTAGTTCCAGTGACCGCTCTCCATCCTGAAGCTACCTAGGTGCTCCAGCCACCAATTATCCCATTAATGTACAAAAAGACACTTATCACTCCACAGATTTCAAGAGACCTCTTATGTCAGGAGAGGGGGATGAAGACCAAATCTGTATGTCACATTGTCACAATCTGGATCTGTCAGCTCACCCACTTCAATTTGACCTATTCTCACAGTTTTCTCCTCTTCTCCTTTTATGTGAAGTTTTGAACTCTCCCCTTAGCCACTTGGTGAAATGTGTTTTTCATTTTAGGTACGGTTGACATTTAGGGATGTGGCCATAGAATTCTCTCAGGAGGAGTGGAAATGCCTGGACCCTGCTCAGAGGACTCTATACAGGGATGTGATGTTGGAGAACTACTGGAACCTGGTTTCTCTGGGTGAGAATGACTTTCTTCCAGAAGTCAAGATCTGTTCTTTTTTTTTTTTTTTTTTTGAGACGGAGTCTCGCTCTGTCGCCCAGGCTGGAGTGCAGTGGTACGATCTCGGCTCACTGCAAGCTCTGCCTCCCGGGTTCACGCCATTCTCCTGCCTCAGCCTCCCGAGTAGCTGGGACTACAGGCGCTGCCACCTCGCCCGGCTAATTTTTTGTGTTTTTAGTAGAGACGGTTTCACCGTGGTAGCAAGGATGATCTCGATCTCCTGACCTTGTGATCCGCCCGCCTCGACCTCCCAAAGTGCTGGGATTACAGGCGTGAGCCACCGCGCCCGGCCCGGTGGATGAATTTTTGACGTTTTCTTAGATCCACCTGTAATGTCCTCTCATGTAAACATAGGGCTGGGATTCTGAAAAAGCCCCAGCACATTGTGATCCTTTCTTTTTATAAACAGGACTGTGTCATTTTGATATGAATATTATCTCCATGTTGGAGGAAGGGAAAGAGCCCTGGACTGTGAAGAACTGTGTGAAAATAGCAAGAAAACCAAGAATGCGGGAATGTGTCAAAGGTGTGATCACAGGTAAGAGCTCAGATGGGCAGAGAGAAGGCCACTCCTTAGAGTGTGGGAGGCTGGGCACAGTTGCTCATGCCTGTAATCTCAACACTTTGGGAGGCCAAGGCGGGCAGATCACTTGAGTTCAGGAGTTCAAGACCAGCCTGACCAATATTGTGAAACCCCATCTCTACTAAAAATACAAAAAAATTAGCTGGGCGTGGTGGCGCATGCCTGTAGTCCCAGCTACTCAGGAGGCTGAGGCGAGAGAATTGCTTGAACCCGGGAGGCAGAGGTTGCAGTGAGTCAAGATGATGCTACTGCACTACAGCCTGGGTGGCAGAGCGGAACTCCGTCTCAAAATAAATAAATAAAAAAGTGTGGGAAACTCTGCAAATGAGACAGTTCTTTGGGGAAATAAGTTGCCTCAGAGACAGAGGCAAAGTCTTGACCATGATGGACAACACCCTGTCATTTGAACTCTGTGGTTCCTTTTGAAGAGACTGCTTGCTTTCTTGGTCTCGCCCTCTGTGTTGAATTCCATATGGTGCTCAGTTCTTAGTCCATATGAGTCAGAGGTGAAGCCTCCATAGTGCTTAGTCCTAACATTTAGACTTATTTATGTCCCACCCCATTTCCTGTGCGTGGAGACCTGCCATTGGCTGCTGCTCCTTGGCATCTGCTGCCCCGAACCTCATGGAAGAGACTCCAGCCGTCTCTGCCTGTCGAGTTCCCTCAGCTGTTTCTTCCATTCTGCTTTTGCCGTTCTTCATGGGGGTGTGTGATAAGCGAGTGGGTTCTATCTTCTGAGATTGTTCTCAGCATAACTGTAAAGACACCTAACAAAATCATTCTCTCATTGATTCTTAGTCTTACATGGGGTGCATATTCTGTTTTTCCAGGCTTTAGCACAGAAGTACATGTACTACATGTCCTCACTTATATTTGGAATCTAAACCAATAAAACTAATAGCAGCAAAGAGTAGAGTGTGGGTTACCACAGGTTGAGGACTGGAGGGAATAGGGAGATGTCGGTCACTGGGTGAAAACATTAGGAGTAAATGATAGGTTTTTGAGATGACTTGTATGGTAATAAGCTTGTTTCCATCAGTCCACATTGTATACCTATAACAGAATATCAGTTTGTTTCCTGTAAATGTATATAACTATAATTTGTCAATATAGAATTTTTTATAAAAAATCATATTCCAGTTCTTGTTATCTGTGCTGGTTCTGAAATAAAAATCTTTCTTTTTCTTAAGAGAAAATTGTTTATTATTCCACAGACAATAGTTTTTTTTTTGTTTTTTTTTTTTTGAGACAAAGTTTCACTCTTGTTGCCCAGGCTAGAGTGCAATGGTGGGATCTCAGCTCACCACAACCTCTGCCTCCTGGGTTCAAGAGATTCTCCTGCCTCAGCCTCCCAAGTAGCTGGGATTACAGGCATGTGCCACCAGGCCTGGTTAATTTTGTATTTTTAGTAGAGACGGGGTTTCTCCATGTTGGTCAGGCTGGTCTCGAACTCCCGACCTCAGGTGATCCACCTGCTGCAGCCTCGCAAAATGCTGGGATTACAGGCGTGAGCTACCGCGCCTGGCCAATAATTTTTTTTTTTTAAGTTTCCACACATGGCCTTAAACAAGAACATTTTATATATGCAGTTATTCCTCTCAATTCATTTTATCATGGGCTGCTAGAATATCTTATTAGTTGATTTTAATAAAATTAACACATTATGGTTTTCAGCATGTATTATGAAATGTAACTGCCAGTCTAGGCGCGGAGGCTCATGCCTATAATCCCAGCACTTTGGGAGGCCGAGGCAGGCAGATAGTGAGGTCAGGAGTTCAAGACCAGCCTGACCAACGTGGTAAAATCCCGTCTCTACTAAAAATACAAAAATTATCCAGGTGTAATGGCGCACGCCTGCAGTCCCAGCTATTCGGGAGGCTGAGGCAGGAGAGTCGCTTGAACCCTGGAGGCAGGGGTTGCAGTGAGCCAAGATTGTGCCACTACACTCCAGCCTGGGGAACAGAGCAAGACTTTGTCTAAAAAAAAAAAAAAAACAAAGAAATATAACTGTCATGTACCACTTACTAATGTTGCCAAATGCCTGCTCTGTGTGGATATAGTTATATAATAGGTATTTCAAGACATTTTTTTCTGACATAGTTTTATTGGATAGTCATTTTCCTAGTGCTGTTATGGTTTTGCAGTTCAGAATTCCTGCTTCTTAATTATGTTACCTGTGAGCCCTTTCCATTATAACATATCATGTTGTACTTTAGCATGTATTTGTACATAATGAATATGCTTTAAATGTGTATAACTTATTTTTCTTCAACTGAGCTAGCCATATGTTTTTGGCCAATTGGTTTGTGCTGTGAGGTCATGGTGGAGAAATAATCCTTTGATGGCTAACATAGGATTGCATCATGTGAGTGTTTTGGTCATAGGTAGTTTGAAGCTAGGCTGCCCCAATTTATTTTTTTATTTTTTAAGACACCTCAGTGGCTCTAAGGCTGTAGTGCAGTGGTACAATCATAGCTCACTGTAACCTTGAACTCTTGGGCTAAGACAATCCTCATGCCTCAGCCTTTTGTTTGTTTTTTTTTTGATGAGACGGAGTTTTGGTCTTATTGCCCAGGCTGGAGTGCAGTGGTGCAATCTCGGCTCACCGCAACCTCCACCTCCTGAGTTCAAGCAATTCTCCTCCTGAGCTTCCCAAGTTGCTGAGATTACAGGTGTCCGCTACTATGCTCAGCCAATTGTTTATATTTTTAGCAGAGGCAGAGTTTCGCCATGTTGACCAGGCTGGTCTTGAACTCCTGACCTAAGGTGATCCACCTGCCTTGGCCTCCCAAAGTGTTGGGATTACAGGCATGAGCCACTGCGCCCGGCAGCCTCGGCCTCGAGTATCCAGAACTTCAGGCACATACCAGCATGCCATACTGATTTTTTTTTTTTTTTTTTTTGACGGAGTCTCACTTTGTCACCCCTGTTGGAGTGCAGTGGCACAATCTCAGCCCACTGCAACCTCCACCTCCCAGGTTCAAGCGATTCTGCCTCAGCCTCCTGAGAAGCTGAGACTACAGGTGCATGCCACCACGCCTGACTGATTCTTGTATTTTTAGTAGAGATGGGGTTTCACCATGTTTGCCAAGCTGGTCTCAATCTCCTGATCTCATGATCCACCCGCCTCAGCCTCCCAAAGTGCTGGGATTACAGGCATGAGTCACCGCGCCTGGCCTAATTTTTAAATTATTTTGTTTTTGTAGAGATGGGGTCTCGCTATGTTGCCCAGGCTGGTCTCAAACTCGTGGCCTCCTATGATCCTCCCGCCTTAGGCTCCGAAAGCATTGGGATTACGGGCATGAGCCACAACACCCAGCCCTTCCCAAATATTTGAATTACATGTAACTGCATTTTCTTTGTTAAAAAATACTACTTTTGGCTGGGGGTGGTGACTCATGCCTGTAATTCCATCACTTTGGGAGTCCGAGGCAGGTGGCTCACGAGGTCAGGAGATCGAGACCATTCTGACTAACATGGTGAAACCCTGTCTCTACTAAAAGTACAGCAACAAAATTAGCCGGGCATGGTGGTGGGCGCCTGTAGTCCCAGCTACTCAGGAGGCTGAGGCAGGAGAATGGCGTGAACCCAGGAGGCGGAGCTTGCAGTGAGCCAAGATCGCACCACTGCACTCCAGCCTGGGCGACAGAGCGAGACTCTGTCTCAAAAAAAAAAACAAAACTACATTTTTGTTCCTAAAAATTGAAACTCACGGTTCTGAAGTTCCAAAGTCTGTTCAATATAAGTATTACTTTTGGTGGAATATGTTTTTAATGTAAAATACTTATTTACTGTAATTAATTGGAAATGTGTGGTTCTTTATGTCTTATAGATATCCCTCCTAAATGTACAACCAAGGATTTGCTACCAAAAGAGAAGAGCAGTACAGAAGCAGTATTCCACACAGTGATGTTGGAAAGACACGAAAGCCCTGACATTGAAGACTTTTCCTTCAAGGAACTTCAGAAGAATATGCATGACTTTGAGTGTCAATGGAGAGATGACACAGGAAATTACAAGGGAGTGCTTATGACCCAGAAAGAACGTAAAAGAGATCAGCGCGACAGAAGAGACGTAGAAAACAAGCTTATTAACAATCAGCTGGGAGTAAGCTTTCATTCGCATCTGCCTGAACTGCAGCTATTTCAAGGTGAAGGGAAAATGTATGAATGTAAGCAAGTTGAGAAGTCTACGAACAATGGTTCCTCAGTGTCACCACTTCAACAAATTCCTTCTAGTGTCCAAACCCACAGGTCTAAAAAATATCATGAACTTAACCATTTTTCATTACTCACACAAAGACGAAAAGCAAACAGTTGTGGAAAACCTTACAAATGTAATGAATGTGGCAAGGCGTTCACTCAGAATTCAAACCTTACGAGTCATAGGAGAATTCATAGTGGAGAGAAGCCTTACAAATGCAGTGAGTGTGGCAAAACCTTTACTGTTCGTTCAAATCTAACTATTCATCAGGTCATCCATACTGGAGAGAAACCTTACAAATGTCATGAGTGTGGCAAGGTCTTCAGGCACAATTCATACCTTGCAACTCATCGGCGAATTCATACTGGAGAGAAACCTTACAAGTGTAATGAGTGTGGAAAAGCCTTTAGAGGACATTCAAACCTAACTACCCATCAGTTAATTCATACTGGAGAAAAACCGTTCAAATGTAATGAATGTGGCAAGCTCTTCACTCAAAATTCACACCTTATTAGTCATTGGAGAATTCACACTGGAGAGAAACCTTACAAGTGCAATGAGTGCGGCAAAGCCTTTAGTGTTCGTTCAAGCCTAGCAATCCATCAGACAATCCACACTGGAGAAAAACCTTACAAATGTAATGAATGTGGCAAAGTCTTTAGGTACAATTCGTACCTCGGAAGGCATCGGAGGGTTCATACTGGTGAGAAACCTTACAAGTGTAATCAATGTGGCAAAGCCTTTAGTATGCATTCAAACCTAGCTACCCATCAGGTCATCCATACTGGAACAAAACCTTTCAAATGCAATGAATGCAGCAAGGTTTTCACTCAAAATTCACAACTTGCAAATCATCGAAGAATTCATACTGGCGAGAAACCTTACAAGTGTAATGAGTGTGGGAAAGCCTTCAGTGTTCGTTCAAGTCTGACTACCCATCAGGCAATCCACTCTGGAGAGAAGCCTTACAAATGTATTGAATGTGGCAAGAGCTTCACTCAAAAATCACACCTTAGAAGTCATCGGGGAATTCATTCCGGAGAGAAACCTTACAAGTGTAATGAATGTGGGAAAGTCTTCGCTCAAACGTCACAACTTGCAAGGCACTGGAGAGTTCATACTGGAGAAAAACCTTACAAGTGTAATGACTGTGGCAGAGCCTTTAGTGATCGTTCAAGCCTAACTTTTCATCAGGCAATACATACTGGAGAGAAACCTTACAAATGTCATGAATGCGGCAAGGTTTTTAGGCACAATTCATACCTTGCAACTCATCGGCGAATTCATACGGGAGAGAAACCTTACAAGTGTAATGAGTGTGGCAAAGCCTTTAGTATGCATTCAAACCTAACTACCCATAAGGTCATCCACACTGGAGAGAAGCCTTACAAATGTAATGAATGTGGCAAGGTCTTCACTCAAAATTCACACCTTGCAAATCATCAAAGGACTCACACCGGAGAGAAACCTTACCGATGCGATGAGTGTGGGAAAGCCTTCAGTGTTCGTTCAAGCCTAACCACCCATCAGGCAATCCATACTGGGAAAAAACCTTACAAATGTAACGAATGTGGCAAGGTCTTTACTCAAAATGCGCACCTGGCAAATCACCGAAGAATTCATACTGGAGAGAAACCTTACAGGTGTACAGAGTGTGGGAAAGCCTTTAGGGTAAGGTCAAGTCTAACTACCCATATGGCAATCCACACTGGAGAAAAACGTTACAAATGTAATGAGTGTGGCAAGGTCTTCAGGCAGAGTTCAAATCTTGCAAGTCATCACAGAATGCATACCGGAGAGAAACCTTACAAATGAGTGTGGTGAGGTCATTAGGTACAATTCACTCTTTTCACATCAGTTAATTCATTCTTGACAGAATCCTTACAAATGCAGTGACAGTGGCTAATCCCTCATGGGTTGAAGCATTAATAGATACGAGAGGCCGTAAGCAAGAGACATCATGTAAACATGTGGCAGAGGGTTTATCCAGGCCTCGCAGGTTACTCGGCATCAAAATTTATATCTTTGATGAAACCAAACAAATGTAATATGCATCCTTAGGCCATTACCCAGTGACTGACGGTAAGTGAGAATTCCTATGAGGAATAACAGTCTCTGGTTTCCCTGTTTGCCTTTGATATTATACACTGTAGAATACTCACCAGTCCAAATATGCTAAAAATTATATTTTTTAACTCATATATGAAAAGATTGCAGGATATTTGTAGGCAGTCAGTTACCTTCACCTTATGAAATGTTTTATTGAGTTATTTAAGGTTTTTTGGAAAGCCTACTGTTGAGTTTCAATGTGAACTTTGAAATCTGTTATTGTGCATCCTTACACACCTTCCATGGTGGTTTCTTGGAAAGATCATTGGGATGGAAGGATCATCGATTGCGTGAAGATCATTAATTAGGTGAAGGATTATTTCTATCCAATTTGTGAAGAAGGAGGACTTTGCTTTTAAAATCAAGTATTGTCGGAATTAGCATTTGGGAGTGGCAAAAAACAATGTAAAACCATGATGTCACTCACCATTCTGATAATGTTCAGGGTGCCTTTCTCCTACCAGGAGAGTACTGTGGCTTAGAAGAAAGAAATGGTCTATCAACTGAACATGAAATGGAGCAGGCCAAGACCCTAGGACATTGGGATTTTTGTGGGAGGAGAGTAATAGGTAATTAGACACTGATTGTGTGGTAGAAATACTGCAGGGGAAAAGGTCGCCCCCTTATCCATTAAAGAGCAATACCTGTTGTTTAGCAAAGAGTGATGAAAAATTGATCTTGTTTTTGAAATTGAAGAGAGAAGCCAGGCGCAGTGGCTCACACTTGTAATCCCAGCACTTTGGGAGGCTGAGGCAGGTGGATCACCTGAGGTCGGGAGTTTGAGACCAGCCTGACCAACATGGAGAAACCCCATCTCTACTAAAAATACAAAATTAGCTGGGCATGTTGGTAGATGCCTGTAATCCCAGCTACTTGGGAGGCTGAGGCAGGAGAATCGCTTGAACCCGGGAGGCAGAGGTTGTGGTGAGCCAAGATCATGCCATTGCACTCCAGCCTGGGCAACAAGAACAAAACTCCATCTAAAAGAGAAAGAAAGTGAAGAGAGAGTAGTCAGAGTGAAGAGTTTAATCAACAGAAGTAGAGTAACATATTCTTTAGTAGAACTCACATTATCTGCTTAAAGCACACTTTGCTAATGTTTTATTCAGAATGTATCATAGATATAACGTTTTAACTAATAGAATGGTTTTTCTCTATGAATGAATCACATTCTTTCTGCCAACATAGTTTTATCCTGTCTCAGTAGGATACTTCATAACATAATAACAATGCACCACTAGGCTCTTAAAGGATCAAGAACAATTTTTTTCATGGTGAAATCAAATAACACAGTTTTGGAAACCTATAACCACATTTTGCGCTTGAATTATGTGCCCCACACTGTGGCTTAGGATACTTTTGGGGGTATAATGAAAATCTTACCGAAAGTTAATTTCACATTCTTACACCCCAAAATCTGCATTGCCATTGATGCATATGCACCATATTATTATATTTCCACATCAGTTTCTTGTATGCCAAGTAAGACCTATGCTATGCATCTTGTTTTCCATGAAGTGAAAATACATAGTAAGAATATGGGAAATAAAAGTTTGGCCAGGCACGGTGGCTCACACCTGTAATCCTAGCACTTTGGGAGGCCAAGGCAAGCAGATCACCCGAGGTCAGGAGAAACCAGCCTGGCCAGCATGGTGAAACCCCTTCTCTACTAAAAATACAAAATTAGCTGGGCTTAGTGGTGCATGCCTGTAGTCCCAGCTATTTGGGAGGCTGAGGCAGGAGAATTGCTTGAACCTGGGAGGTGGAGGTTGCAGTGAGCTGAGATCATGCCATTACACTCCAGCGTGGGCACCAAGAGCGAATCTCGGTCTCAAAAAAAAATTTTTTTTTTTTTAAATTTGGCCGGGCATGGTGGCTCACGCCTGTAATGCCAGCAGTTTGGGAGGCTGAGGCGGGTAGATTACTTCAGGTCAGGAGTTCGAGACCAAACTGGCCAACATGGTGAAACCCCATCTCTACTAAAAATACAAAAACATTAGCCAGATGTGGTGGCGCACGCCTGTAAATCCCAGCTACTTGGCGGGCTGAGGCAGGAGAATGGCTTGAACCCAGGAGGCAGGGGCTGCAGTGAGCTGAGATTGCGCCACCACACTCCAGCCTGGGCAACAAGAGCAAAACTCTGTCTCAAAAAAAAAAGTGGAGAATAAAGATAAAACCTCCTTCATGATGTTCTTGGAATATTGATATAATTTGAAAAGATTAATGTTCGTGAGTTTCCTCTTAAGAGTAAATATAGAAAATGAGAGTTTTATTTTGTTCTGGTAGATAAACTAGGAACATGTATGTTTGCTTATCACACACAGGCATGACTCTCCCATAACCTGTTGAGTATGTTTACTTAATATTCAACATACTGCTATTCAGCATAAATTCCTGCGGCAGCTTTCCTCCTCTGAACTACCTGTGTTGCTTCTGGTAGAGACCATGCTTCCCACCCTGCCAGATGGCTAGCCTGCAGGCTGCGACCCTTTGTAAGAAACAAAGGTCTCCTTACTAAAATTAGACATTTTTTGACCTTTTTGGTCAATGCTGTTAAGGGTTTCTTGGTGGACACTCTGCGGCATCCTGAAGCAATGTGGCACATCATTGTGAGAGCGCTGAGTATACTGTTTGCTCAGGTCTCTCTTCTTCCTATAAAACCATCATTTCTGTTCCCATGGTAACACAGTCCATTAATCTGTGCATGGATTGATTCATTCATGACAGCAGAACTCTCATGATCCAGTGACCTCTTAAAGGCTCCACCTCTCAATATGGCCACACCGGGGACCAAGTTTCCAAATGAGTTTTGTTCGGGATATTCAAACCAGAGGAGTATTGTATTTTATTTTCAATTTCCATGTATTAATTGCTAGTATATAGAAATAAAGTAGTTTTTGTATGTTAATTTCGTAGTCTATTTCCTTAAAATCTCGTTCTCCAGATTTTTTAGATTTCTTAGGGTTTTCTACATAAACTATTAATTTCCCATTGCTGCTGTAACAATTACCACAAAGTGAGTGGCTTAAAACAACCCAAATTTAGGCTGGGCATGGTGGCTCACACCTGTAATCCCAGCACTTTGGGAGGCCGAGGCAGGTGGATCATGAGGTCAGGAGTTTGAGACCAGCCAGGCCAAGATGGTGAAACCCCATCTCTGCTAAAACTACAAAAATTAGCCGGACGCGGTGGCACATGCCTGTAATCCCAACTACTCGGGAGGCTGAGGCAGGAGAATTGCCTGAGGTGGAGGTCGCAGTGAGCCGGGATCGTGCCACCGCACTCTAGTCTGGGCGACAGAGCAAGACTCTGTCTCAAAAACAAAACCAAAAAACCCCACAAATTTATGCTGTTAATGTGTGGTGGTCAGAAGTCAAAACAGGTTTACAGAACTATGATCCTTCTTGAATCTCTAGGGAAGAGTTTATTTCTTTACCCCTGCTAGGTTCCAGAGGCCACTTAGATCCTTTACCTCATGGTCTACATCCCTCCGTTTTCACAGTCAGAAGGTAGTGTCATAAAATCTCCTTGTGTCTTTGCTATGCAAGCATTGCCAATTCTCTGTGATTCTAAGTCCACCTGTATTTTTCCTATATGGACTCTTGTGATGATGTTGCTTTAACCAGATAATCCTGGATATTCTGCCATCTCAAGGCCCTCAGCCAGATGACATCTGCAAACTCTGCTTTGAGAAACCATGTAATATAGCGTATAGGGCTATTGATACGGAAATCCTTTGTATGTGTATCTTTGGGGGTGGGGGTCATTAGCTTACCACAGCCATCACATCATGTACACTATTATGCTTTCCTTTTTGGTCTCTTATTTTTCTTATTTCATTTATTATTCTTTTCTAGATGGGGTCTGGCTTTGTTACCCAGGCTGGAGTGCGGTGGTGCAGTCAGAGCTTACTGCACTCTTGAACACTTGGGCTTAAGGGATCCTCCTGCCTCAGCCTTCCAAAGTGGTTAAATTACAGGCATGAGCCATCTCGACCAGCCACCAGCCAATTTTCAGGGTTTTTTTTGTAGAGATGGGGTCTCCCCATCTTGCCCAGGCTGGTCTCAAATTCCTGGACTCAATCAGTCCTCCTGCCTCAGCCTCCGAAAGTTCTGGGATTACAGACGTGAGCCACTACCCTCAGCCAAGAATTGCCAACACTACGTGGAATAAAAGTGGTAACAGTGTACATCTTTGCCTTGTCCCCAACCTTGGGAAAGGAATCTCACTTTTTGACCATGATGTATGATGTTTGCTCTAAGGTTTTGTAGGTACCCTATTGAGGAAGTTTTCCAACATACTGTTTTCCATAGTGGGTGTGCCATTGTACATTCTCACCACCAAGCATAGGAGGATTACAAACTCTCTTGCCTGTGATGTAGGTTCACTTCGCACTGTTACCAAATGTCTGACTCCAGTGAGACAGAACCCATGCACACAAGTTCAATAAAGTGAGTTTACTACTGACAGGCAACAAGGGGCAGTAGAAGCCTAGGATTGATTCATTGCAAGCTGGTCCCCCAAGGCTCAGGAAAACTGCTTGGGGAAGATGGAGTCTTATCTACTGGTGTCCCACCGGCACTGATGCTGACGGACCTCAGAGAGCACCCATCCTAGGTTTTATGGCACATGGCCTCGTGATGAGCCACCCTAAAGCACTGAAGGATATCCTGTTTTTTGAAAGAGGGGCAGGGGACTCTGGAATGGAGCCCAGGCTGCTTGGGCCAGTTTCTTCATTTCAGGGTATTACCTTCCCAATACATTCTGAAGTTGTTCTTGAGAACTACAAGCAAGGAAGGAGAGAAAAATAATTTAAGGTTGTTCCTTTAATGTATACATCCCACGGTACCTTACTTCTACAAAACCAAAAGACAGCTCAGGAAGCCTTATCAAATTTGCTGTCTCCACATCTCCTGTTGGAACTTTCAAGTGCCAATTAACAATATCAAGTTAATTAAGAAGAAAATGGATGGGGGAAAATAATGGAGATTCAAAGGACTTCTCTCATGAAGGTGGACATTTTTAAATGGTCATTAAGAAAAAAGGTGAATAAAGCAAGCATTCATGAGCTGGGTATGGTGACTCACACCTGTAATCCCAGCACTTTGGGAGGCCGAGGCGGGTGGACCCCTTAGGGTCAGGAGTTCGAGACCAGCTTGGCCTACACGGTGAAACCCCGTCTTTACTAAAAATACAAAACAATTAGCTGGGTGTGGTGGTGCACGCCTATAATCACAGCTACTCTGGAGCCTGAGGCAGGAGAATGGCTTGAACGTGGAAGGGGGAGGTTGCAGTGAGCTCAGATTGTGCCACTAAACTCCTCCAGCCTGGGCGACAGAGCGAGACTCCGTCTCATGGCTGTCCTCCCAGCAGAGTGGAAATCTTTAGATGGTAGTTAAGAAATGGGATGACCAGCCTGGGCAGTATGGCGAAACCGAGTCTTTACAAAAAATACAAAAATTAGTCAGGTGTGGTGGTGCACGTTTATGGTCCCAGCTAACTCGGGAGGCCAGGATGGCAGGATCACTTGAGCCCAGGAGGTCAAGGCTGCAGTGAGCAGTGATTGAACCACTGCAATCCAGCCTGGGTGAAAGCGAGACCCTGTCTCAAAAAAAATGGGATGAGTGAAATGGAAATGGAAATTGATGGAGTTGAAACAAAGGTCTTAATACAACAGTTTCAAAGATTGGGTGGACCAAAGGAGCCCCTATTGTCCTGCAGCATTAAAGGGTTCCACACAAGTCTGCATGGCTCATGAGTCATGAAAACATGATGAGATATGGTGGTGGATGTGGCCTGCAGGGGCCATTACCAATGCATGCAGTTTGGCTAATTAGGCAAAATGTCTGTGTCTAGTCGTAGTCAAGAATGGCCTTCCACTGGCTGAATGGCCATTCACTGGGTCAAAGAATGGCCATCCATTGGGCTGAAGCCCAGTAGACCCTGTGTGTTTATTGTTTTGCAGAGACATCAGTAAACCATGCCATATACTTGGTGGGCATATATGTGAACCTTGGGTCCCAGGTAGCCACAAGAGGAGACAAAGGATCCCTTAAGGATTGTTTGACCCCTTATTGTAAGCTACCCATTTGTTCATGGAGTACACTGGTCCCTTGAGGTTCTGCTGTGCCTTGTCTTGAATATGCCGTTCCATTTTATAGTTGAGCACTACTGAGCCTGTCCAATTTTATTGGTAAGGTTTGTGAGCACCCGAGTGAGAATGGGCAGTTCATGTTACAGGGTAACACAGAGCTCTGGCTGTAAGATGCACTGTTCCCACCAGTGTCCAACAGCAAGCGAGCAGTTACCATCGAAGAGGTATATATGTGGTGGGTATCTCAGGTAACTTACAAGTCCAAAACCCAAGGAGGTTGGTTCAGGCACTGTGTTTTCAGGCTTTAAGTAGCCAGGGGTGTGGCCCAGCAAAAACAGGGAAGGGGGTGATGGAGTGTCTCCTACGTAGCTTGCTCCCAGGAGGTAGGGAGCTGCAGTGGCTCGGTTGGGAAATGGTGGACAGGTGTGAGCCACTGCACCTGGTCTACGTGAGCTATTTTTTCTTCCTCTTTCTTTCTTTTTTTGTTGTTTTTTGTTTTTTGATTTTTTTTGGTAGCGATGGGGTTTCATCATGTTGCCCAGGCTGGTCTTGAACTCCTGAGCTCAAGCAATCCATCTGCCTTGGCCTCCCAAATTGCCGGGATTACAAGCATGAGCCACCATACCCAGCCATACACAAGCTTTTTCTATGGAACAGTGCAGGGCCGGGTGCGGTGGCTCATGCCTGTAATCCCAGTAATTTGGGAGGCCAAGGCAAGTGGATCATTTGAGGCCAGGAGTTCAAGACCAACCTGACCAACATGATGAAACCCCGCCTCTACTAAATTAAAAAAAAAAAAAAATTAGCTGGGTGTTGTGGCACATGCCTATAATCCCAGCTACTTGGGACGCTGAGGCAGGAGAACCACTTGAACCAGAGAGGTGGAGATTGCAGTGAGCCGAGATTGCACCACTGCACTCCAGCCTGGGCAACAGAGTGAAACTTTTTCTCAAAGAATAATAACAAAAATAAATAAATAAATAAATAAATAAAGGAATAGTGCAGCCATGTGAACTCTAGGTAGCTTAGGAGAATATTAACAGAAGATGAAACATGGCTTTACCATTACAACGCTGAAAAAAACACAAAGCATGCCTGTCATCCCGTCTCCACTAAAAACACAAAAATTAGCTGGGCGTGATGGCACGCACCTGTAATCCCAGCTACTCCGGAGGCTGAGGCAGGAGAATCGCTTGAACTTGGGAGGCAGAGGTTGCAGTGAACCCAAATCGCGCCATTGCATTCCAGGAGCCTGGGGGACAGAGCGAGACTTCATCTCAAAAAAAAAAAAAAAAAAGGAAGTTTATCTCAGTTATTTGAGGTTTTGTCAAGTGTGGAACCGAATAACAAGTATAAGGAAGAACAATGCAATTTATATGTATTTTTAAAAAGTTATTGCGTGTTTTAAAGCAGCAGTTGGTGATCCAGCTTACTGCGGGTTTTAGCCTTCCACGGTCCATAGCTCACGGTCCAGGTGTTGTCCTGTAAAATTCTCTGGAAGCACAGACTTGGGTCTTCCACTGGGACAGGTGTGGAATAGAAATGGAAAGGAGGATCCTTTGGGCAATAGCATTACGTATCACATTCATTCCGGGCGGAGTTTTGCATTTCACAGTCTAGTCTGCATCCCCTTCACGGATAATTTCAGGGCTTTTAAAGTAAGTTACTCGAATTAATTTGAATTGCAGGAACTTTCCTGGATCCAATCACTCACTGCTCCTCCTGGACTCCCCCACCGAATTCCCAGTTCCCAGATCGCTGAGCTGCAGGAGACTCCCTAGCAGGATCGGGCCCAACCCGCCGGCAAAAACAATTTTGAGATAAACAGTTTTCGTCTTGGTAGGAAGAAAACATTTTGCTTTCCAACATAAGGGGGCCGCACAACTCCATGCTTTTTACCTTAAAACTGCACGGGCCCCGCCCCCGCTGTCCCTCCGCAGACCCTGCCTCTCCCCGGGCTCCGCCCCAGGCTACCTGGGCTCTGCGCGCACGCGCAGTTTCCTGGAGTCCCGGAAGCGGCTGGTGGTGTGTGAAGGTGACGCCGCCGAGCAAGAGTGTGCCTGAGTGTAGATTGAGCCTTCGATTCGCCGTCCCCCTTTTCCACACCCGCTCTGCTGACCTTAAAATCCCTGCATCGCGCCCTCCACCCCAGGTAAATACAGACCTCGCCATGTGGGTAAAACTCGCTCTGAGACCAGTCCCTGTCCCCTGCCTTTCGCGTCTTTTTCCCGCATAAAACCCTTTCCTGAGCCCTCCTCCCGCCCCGCGCTTTTTAAAGTCCTCACCCGCGAGGTGGATTCCCGTCCTGAGCGCCTCCCAGCCTCTCCGTCGTCTGCCTTGGAGCGCAGCGCCGCAGCCCCAGTCCCGGGGACGCCGCGTCCTCCGCCTGATCCTGGGATCCTGCAGACCCCACCCCGTCCTAAGGCGTCGCCCCCTACATCTCCCCTCCTCGTGCCCTGCTGCTCCCCAGGTCTCCCCTTCGCAGTCACCGCTTACCCTGCGCCCGCGTTGGGGAGGTGCCCGGGGCCTGTCCTGTGACACCCGGTGTTCTTGCCTGCCCAGCTCCACCGTCTGGAAAATGTGCTCCTCCGGGATGCAGGCGTCTTACTCCAAACCCTCCTGTGAATGTGTGGTCCAAAAGGATCAGGAGACAGAGAGAGCGGCTGAGAGAGAAGTAGAAAAACTGAGACAGAGGAAAGAATGAAGGAAACCCATCAACACATGGCAAAGTATAGGACGGGTCGGAATTTGCAAAGAGACGGGAAGAGTGAAAGAAGGAGCCGGGCGCGGTGGCTCACGCCTGTAATCCCAGCACTTTGAGAGGCCGAGGCGGGTGGATCAGTTGAGGTCAGGAGTTCGAGACCAGCCTGCCCAACATGGTGAAACCCCGTCTCTACTAAAAATTAGCCGGGTGTGGTGCTGCACACCTGTAATCTCAGCTACTCGGAGGGTGAGGCAGGCAAATCGCTTGATCCCGAGAGACGGAGGTTGCAGTCATCCGAGATCGCACCACTGCACTGCAGCCTGGGCTACAGAACAAGACTCAATCTCAAAAAAATTTTTAATTAAAAAAATAAAAATATATTTCTCTTAGTTTTCTTCTTGCCTCCCTGATCACTTTACACTTTTATCTTCTGGTATGTCTTGAGCTCTGTTTTCTGAATACGCAGTGACCCTCAGCTTACCCCCTTGGACTTCTGATCTCTGCCCACACCCACTGCCCTTATCATCTCATCTCATCTCATGTCTTTAAACCCACCTACACGGCTCCATGTTCCCTGCAGACCTCTCCCCTGAACACTGGGATCCTGTGTCCAATTGTCTCTTCAACTCTCCTCTGGGAGTCCAGCAGGCATCTCCACCTTCATGTGTCCAAAAGTGACTTCCTGAACTCCCCAAATGCATTCCTCTGCAGTCCTGCACATCTCAGATGAGGGCAACCCTGAATTTCCTGGGACTTAGCTGAACATGTCAATATGTATTAAAATTATAAAAAGTGACATCATTAGTATGTTAATTTATAAGAGAAAGAAAAAATTACATGTTTACTTAAAACAGGTAAGGAAATAAGTCATTTCTAGATTCTTTTGAGGTACGGGAGAGAAATGTTTAGAGACCTCATCTCTACCTGATGTGTGCCCCCAGGACCTCTCTGACCTCATGCCCTCTCTGACCTCATGCCCTGCCTCTGTTCCCTGCTCCTTCTGCAGCCACACAGGCCTCTTTCCTGTTCCCGGGGCCGAGGTTGCTCCTGCCTTAGGGCCTCGATGTGGGCTGTCCCTCTGCCTAGGACTCTGTGGCCCCTCAGCTGCAGGTGCAAACACCCGTCTTTTTTCTGATACCACCTTCCTTTTTTTTTTTTTTTTTTTTTTGAGATGGAGTCTTACTCTGTCGCCCAGGCTGGAGTGCAGTGGCGCCATCCCCACTCACTGCAAGCTCCGCCTCCCAGGTTCACACCATTTTCCTGCTTCAGCATCCCGAGTAGCTGGGACTACAAGTGCCCGCCATTATGCCTGGCTAATTTTTTGTATTTTTAGTAGAAATGGGGTTTTGCTGTGTTAGCCAGGATGGTCTCGATCTCTTGACCTCGTGATTCACCTGCCTCGGCCTCCCGAAGTGCTGGGATTACAGGCGTGAGCCACCGAGCCTGGTCTTTTTTTTTTTTTTTTTTTTTTTGTGAGACAGATTCTTGCTCTGTCACCCGGGCTGGAGTGCAATGGCACGATCTCAGCTCACTTCAGCCTCCACCTCCCGGGTTCAAGCAATTCTCCTGCCTCAGCCTCCAGAGTAGCTGAGATTACAGGCGCCTGCCACCATGCCCAGCTAATTTTTGGTGTTTTTAGTAGAGATGGGGTTTCACTATGTTGGCCCGTCTGTTCTCAAACTCCTGACCTTGTGATCTGCAAAGTGCTGGGATTACAAGCCTGAGCCTCTGTGCCCAGCATGGTGTCACCTTTTTAATGGGAACTTCTGTGGACTCCCCCACCCCCAATTTAACACTCCAGCCACCCTCAACCCTCACCTCTGGTCCATGTTGGCTACTGTGGATGTTACTGTCTGCCCCTTTGCTGTCTACTGTTTCGATCCTGATGACAATAAGGCCCGAAGTGGGGGCAGAGCCAGAAGGTGGGGGCTGTATTGGGCTTCCCTCTCTGGGCAGAACCCAACCCTGGCTTCACATTGCAGTGCTGGGGCATTTTGCGGGTACACCTCTGGTGCCCCCTTACCGGCAGTTTTCATTCAAATACATTGGGACCTGTCCTTAATCATATTTAAAGGTGATTCCATGTGTGTTCAGCATTGAGCATCCAGGCTCCGCCCTTTGTTTCTGAGGGTTGGAATCAGCCTGTGATTCACAGATGGGTGAGGGAGGCTGTGCTCTGCATGAGGTTTGCTCAGGGCTGGGTCTGTGCCCTGAAGAGAAGCTCAGTCCAGCCCAGCTCCCCACTGCTGCAGTGTGTGTGGGGGCCTCTCTGGGAGGGGAGCGGGATCTGAAGAAATGGGCCCAAAACTCTCCTGTTGGTCTTCCTGTAGGAGCTTGTTGTCCCTGTGTCCCATCTGGTGCAATGACTCGCAGAGAACTGGCTTTCCACAGCGAGGGCTTCCCTGAATAGGTGTTCGAGGCACGAAAATGAGGGTGTTGATTCCAGTCATTAACCAGCATATTTTAGACATTCAGGCTTGACTTCTAAAGGCTTTTTCATATTACCCAAGGAAGATGCCTAGAAGAGGAAGAAGAGAAAGAAGAAACAGGGATGGTTCTTACTCAGGTAAAGTAATAGTGTCGGTTGATTTTTATTTCTCTTGTTTCTGACATTGTTACAGGTGGTGAATCTGTGTCCATACAGGTCTGCACCAACCTCAGTTTTTGCCTCCTCAGAAGAAAAAATTCAACTGAGGGGCATAGGGCACTAGGAGAGACTGAGGCAAGTTTTAGAGCAGGAGTGAAAGCAAAAGTTTATTAGAAAGTTTTAGAGCAGGGCTGGGCGGGGTGGCTCACGCCTATAATCCTAGCACTTTGGGAGGCCAAGGCGGCAGATCATGTGAGGTCTCCAGTTCGAGACCAGCCTGACCTGAGGCGGCAGATCACTTGAGGTCTCGAGTTCGAGATCAGCCTGACCTGAGGCTGAGGCGGGAGAATTGCTTGAACACGGGAGGTGGAGGTTGCGGTGAGCCGAGATGGTGCAATTTCACTCCAGCCTGGTCAATAAGAGCAAAACTCCGTCTCAAAAATTAATACATGAATGAATAAATAGTTTCAGAGCAGAAATGGCCAGGCGCAGTGGCTCACACCGGTAATCTCAATGTTTTGGCAGGCCGAGGTGGGTGCATGGCTTGAGTCCAGCAGTTCAAAACCAGCCTGGGCAACATGGCAAAACCCCACCTCTACAAAAAAGATAAAAATCAGCCAGTGTGGTGGTGCATGACTGTAGTCTCAGCGACTTGGGAGGCTGAGGCAGGAGATTCCTTTGAGCTCAGGATGTGGAGGTTGGCAGTGAGCCAAGATGATGCCATGGCACTCCAGCCTGGGTGACAGAGCAAGGCTCTGTCTCAAAACAAACAAACAAAAAGAACAAAGCTTGGAGCAGAAATGAAGGAAAGGACACTTGGAAGAGGGCCAAGCAGGCAACTTGAAGGGCAAGTGTGCAGTTTGACCTTTTGACTTGGGATTTTATACATTGCCATACTTCCGGGGTCTTGCTTCCCTGATTCTTACCTTGGGGCGGACCTGTCCGCATGCGCATGCTTGAGTCCACTCGCCCAACTCCTGAGCTCTCATGGGAAGCGGCAGATCACCAGTTTCAGGTGTTTTCTATCTATGAGGAGCCTGCCTTTCCCTGCTACCAGCTGTGACTATTATTTTAGATGTTTAACAACCACCTGACCATCACCTGATGGTTGCCTGAACATTCCTGATGTGTGTGTGTGGGGAAGGGGAGCCCTGCCCTGCCCTGTCCTGCTCATACCGGAGGAGTTACCTGCAATAACAACATGTCATTCTTTCGAGTTGCAAGTCTTTGAGTCTGAAGCTTCCTGCCTGACATGTTTGCTTACTTACCCATGCCGTCCCTCAGTCCTTCTCATGTCACTTACATTCCATTGCCCATGACCTAGTGACAAGAACTTGGGAAGAGGCTCCTCTCTTCCCAACTTGGGAACTTGGGAAGGGGCCTGGATTGGAGATGGGGTGTGGGCCCCCTAATATTATGTTGAGGACTTTTTCACCAATCTTTTCAGGGATATTGGTCTATAGTTTTGTTTTCTTGTCATATATTTGTGTGGGTTGTATGCCGGGCAGCAGGGATTGTTTAGGGGTCACATCTGGATGCATGCCACTTCTTAGTAGAACAGGATTCAAGAAACTGCCCATGAAGTCAAATATTACTATGCCCAAGTTCCTGCTAAATGCTTTAAAATTAGAACACTAAGGGGAAAGCTTTCCTGCCTCATTTATATCATATTTGAAACTCTGAGTGAGTGAGTCACTGTGTTTTTGACTCCAAAATCTTTTTTTTAATTTTTTTTTTTTTTTTTTTGAGACGGAGTCTGGCTCTGTCGCCCAGGCTGGAGTGCGGTGGTGCGATCTCAGCTCACTGCAAGCTCCGCCTCCCGGTTCACACCATTCTCCTGCCTCAGCCTCCCGAGTAGCTGGGACTACAGGCGCCGCCACCTCGCCCGGCTAGTTTTTTGTATTTTTTAGTAGAGACGGGGTTTCACCGTGTTAGCCAGGATGGCCTCGATCTCCTGACCTCGTGATCCGCCCGCCTCGGCCTCCCAAAGTGCTGGGATTACAGGCTTGAGCCACCGCGCCCCGGCCGACTCCAAAATCTTAATGACTGGGAATGGAATGGAAAGCTGAGACACAGACATCAGTGATAAGACACTTTCATCTCATTACTCATTTTAAGATATGAAGTCAATGTAAATGTCAAACAGCAAATGTTAAACTATTTGCAGATAGTCCAGAACACAGACCACAGTCTGTGTATTCCTGGAGGAACCCCTGTGAAATGTGTTTTAGGTGAAAATGGTTATCGTTGTACTCAGACAGAGGATTAGAACTTTGCCATTGGAGATGATGGAACCATTTTTTAACCCAATAATTATTAAATATTCTCCTTATTTAAACATCACATGATTAATGTATTTGTTTGATAGTATAACTGCAAACATACAGCTTAGGCACTAAGACATTTCTGTTCAGCTTTCCTCCCTCCTGCACATCTCAGTGGAGAACCACTGTTCTCAGTGTTAATTTTTTATTAAATGTTCAGTAGAATTATGCAATGATGGCCGGGCGCGGTGGCTCAAGCCTGTAATCCCAGCACTTTGGGAGGCCGAGACGGGCGGATCACGACGTCAGGAGATCGAGACCATCCTGGCTAACACGGTGAAACCCCGTCTCTACTAAAAAATACAAAAAAAACTAGCCGGGCGAAGTGGCGGGCGCCTGTAGTCCCAGCTACTTGGGAGGCTGAGGCAGGAGAATGGCGTGAACCCGGGAGGCGGAGCTTGCAGTGAGCTGAGATCCGGCCACTGCACTCCAGCCTGGGCGACAGAGCATGACTCCGTCTCAAAAAAAAAAAAAAAAAAAAAAAAAAAGAATTATGCAATGATTACAAATAATGTGTCTATACTTGGTCTCTTTTGTTGGGACATTTTGATTACTTTAGTGTTATTATTTATAGGCATGTACAGATTTTTAAAATTTATTTTTGATTCAGTCGTGGTAAGTTATATTTTTCTTTTTTTTTTTTTTCTTTTCTTTTTTTTGAGAGAAAGTACCAGGCTGGAATGCAGTGGCGTGGTCTCGGCTCACTACAACCTCTGCCTTCCAGGTTCAAGCAATTCTCTTGCCTCAACCTCCTGAGTCGCTGGGATTACAGGCACGCACCACCATGCCTGTCTAATTTTTGTATTTTTGGTAGAGACAGGGTTTCATCATGTTTGTCAGGCTGGTCTTGAACTCCTGATCTCGTGATCCACCTGCCTCAGCCTCCCAAAGTGCTGGGATTACAGGCGTGAGCCACTGCGCCTGTCAGTAAGTTATGTATTTCTAGAGATTTATTCATTCTGCATTATCTTACTTTATTGGCATATATATATATGTATATATGTGTGTGTGTATATATATGTGTATATATACATATATACATACATATATATGCACACACACATATATGTATATGTGTATATATACATATATATACACACACACATATATATACACATATATATATGTTTTTTTAGACAAAGTGTCACTCTTGTTGCCCCAGCTGGAGTCCAATGGCGTGATCTCGGCTCACTGCAACCTCTGCCTCCTGAGTTTAAGTGATTCTCCTGGCTCAGCCTCCTGAGTAGCTGGGATTGCAGTTGCCCTGTATTGGCATATATTTTATCCTAGTAGTCTGTTATCCTCTTTTGTACTGTGACATGTAGGGAATATACATGATAGATTACTTTAATTCCCTTAGGATGGCTTTATTTTTTCTTCTTTTTTTTTTTTAACTGTTTCTTCTACCTGATCAAGTCCGTTTTTTAGTTTCTCTGGTATGTTTTTCAATTCGGTTATTATGTTTTTCAGCTCTATAATTTTTGTTTTGTTTTGTTTTTGTTTCTTGAGACAGGATCTTACTCTCACCCAGGTTGGAGTGCAGTGGTGTGATCTTGGCTCACAGCAACCTCTACCTCCCAGGCTCAAGTGATCCTCCCAAGTCAGCCTCCCTACTAGCTAGGACCACAGGCATGTGCCACCACGCCCAGCTAACTTTTTGTATTTTTTTAGTACAGACAGAGTTTCACCATGTTTCCCAGACAAGTCTTGAACTCCTGGCCTCAAGGGATCCTTCTGCCTTGGCCTCCCAAAGTGCTGGGATTACAGATGTGAGCCACTGCGCACAGATGCTAGAATCTCTTGGTGTTTCTTCTTCATGGTTTCTCATTGTTAACAATCTCATTTTGTTTATATCTTGTGAGCCACCACCCCTGGCTGGGTTATTTATTACTGATTCAATTTCAGAGTTTGTTATTAGTCTGTTCAGGAATTCAGTTTCTACCTGGTTCAGTCTTGTGAAGGTAAACTAATAAAGAAGAAAAAGAAATGACTCAAATAAACACAATTAGAAACAACAAAGGAGTTATTACCATTGTCTCCACATGAAAACAACCGTCAGATAATATTACAAACACGTGGCCAGGCATGGTGGCTCATGCCTGTAATCCCAGCACTTTGGGAGGCTGAGGCAGGCAGATCACATGAGGTCAGGAGTTCGAGACCAGCCTGGCCAACATGGTGAAACTAGCGAAACTCTGTCTCAAAAAAAAAGAAAAAAGAAAAAAAAATTATGAACACATCTATGCACATACACTAGAAAATCTAGAAGAAATGGATAAATTCTTGGACATATATGCCTTTGAGTGAAGAGTTCTGTAGATCTCTGTCAGGTCCATTTGATCCAGTGCTGAGTTCAGGCCCTGAATATCTTTGGTAATTTTCTGTCCTGATAATCTGTCTAATATTGTCAGTGCAGTGTCAAAGTCTCTCAATATTATTATATGGGAATCTAAGCCTCCTTGAAGGTCTCTGGGAATTTGCTTCAAGAATCTGGATGTGGCCAGGCACGGTGGCTCAAGCCTGTAATCCCAGCACTTTGGGAGGCCGAGACGGGCGGATCACAAGGTCAGGAGATCGAGACCATCCTGGCTAACACGGTGAAACCCCGTCTCTACTAAAAAATACAAAAAACTAGCTGGGCAAGGTGGCAGGCGCCTGTAGTCCCAGCTACTCCGGAGGCTGAGGCAGGAGAATGGCGTGAACCCGGGAGGCGGAGCTTGCAGTGAGCTGAGATCCGGCCACTGCACCCCAGCCTGGGCGACAGAGCGAGACTCCATCTCAAAAAAAAAAAAAAAAAAAAAAAAAAAAAAAGAATCTGGATGCTGCTCTGTTGAGTGCATATATATTTAGGATAGTTGAGTCTTCTCGAAGAATTGACCTCTTTACAATTACGTAACGCCCCTGTTTGTCTTTTTTGATCTCTGTTGGTTTAAAGTCTGTTTTGTCAGAAACTAGGATTGCAACCTCTGCTGTTTCACATTTGCTTGGTCGATTTTTCTCCATGCCTTTATTTTCTCCCTATGTGTGTCATTGCAGGTGGGTCTGTTGAAGAGAGGATGCCAATGGGTCTTGACTCTTTTTTTTTTTTTTTTTAGACAGAGTCCCCCTCTGTCACCCAAGCCAGAGTGCAGTGGTGCGATCTCAGCTCACTGCAACCTCCGCTTCCCAGGTTCTACCGATTCTCCTGCCTTAGCCCCCTGAGTAGCTGGGATTACAGGCGTGCGCCACCACACCTGGCTAACTTTTGTATTTTTAGTAGAGACGGGGTTTCACCATGTTGGTCAGGCTGGTCTCAAACTCCTGACCTCCTGATCCACCCGCCTCGGCCTCCCTAAGTCCTGGGATTACAGGCGTGAGCCACTGTGCCTGGCCCCGGGTCTTGACTCTTTACCAGCTTGCCATTCTGTGTCTCATAAATGGGGCATTTAACCCATTTACATTTAGGATTAGTATTGATATGTGTGGATTTGATCCTGTCATCATGATGTTAGCTGGTATAATATCACTCATCTGTGAACATCAGTGTGTTTTTGTCGTGGCTGGTAATGGTCTTTTCATTTTTAGTGCTTCCTTCAGGAGCTGTTGTAAGGCAGGTCTGGTGGTATCAAAATCCCTCAGCACTTGCTTGTCTGAAAAGGATTTTATTTCTCCTTTGCTTATGAAGCTTAGTTTGGCTGGATATGAGATTCTGGTTTGGAATTTCTTTTCTTTAAGAATATTGAATATTAGGCTGGGCACAGGGACTCCTGCTTGTAATCCCAGTGCTTTGGGAGGCCGAGGGGGATGAATCACTTTATGTCAGGAGTTCAAGACCAGCCTGGCCAACATGGTGAAACCCCATCTCTACTAAAAATACAAAAATTAGCCAGGCATGGTGGCGGGCGCCTATAATCCCAGACCTTGGGAGGTTGAGGCAGGAGAATCGTTTGAACCTGGGAGACAGAGGTTGCAGTGAGCCGAGATCATGCCACTGCACTCCAGCCTGAGTGACAGATTGAGACTACATCTCTAAATAAATAAATAAGATCGTTGAATATTGGCCCCCAATCTCTTCTGCCTTGTAGAGTTTCTGCTGAGAGCTCTACTGTTAGTCTAATGGGCTTACAGATGACTAGACTTTTGTCTCTAGCTTCCTTTAGTATTTTTTCTTTCATTTCAACCTTGGAAAATCTGCTGATTATGTGTCTTGAGAATGATCTTCTTGTGCCATATCTTACCGGGGTTCTCTGCATTTCCTAAATTTGAATGTTGTCCTCTATAGCTAGGTTGGGAGTTTCTCATGGGTGATGTCCTAAAATATGTTTTGCAAGTTGGGTCCACTCTCCCCATCTCTTTCAGGGGTGCTAGAGAGTCACAGATTCAGCCTCTTTAGATGATCCCACATTTCTTGGAGATTTTGTTTGTTCTTTGTCATCATTCACTCTCTATTCTTGTCTGACTGTCTCATTTCAGAAAGCCAGCCTTCAAGCTCTGAGGTTCTTTCCTCTGCTTGGTCTGTTCTGCTACTAGTACTTGTGATTGCATTATGAAATTCTTGGTATGTGTTTTTCAGCTCTATCCGATTGCTTACATTCTTTTCTCTAATGGCTATTTTGTCTGTCAGTTCTTGCATTGTTTTATCACGATTGTAAAATTGCATTGAAACCCAATGTGATTCCTTGCATCAGGTACCAATGTACTGTAGTTCAGTGATCTTCATTCCTATCCATATGCTGAATTCTATTTCTGTCATTTCGGTCATCACAGCCTAGTTGAGAATCCTTGCTGGAAAGATGATTTGCTTGTTTCTAGGAAAGGAAGCTCTGGAGCATTTTGAGTCTTCAGGGGTTTTGCGCTGATTTTTTTCTCATCTTTTTTTTTTTTTTTTTTTTTTTTGAGATGGAGTCTCGCTCTGTCGCCCAGGCTGGAGTGCATTGGCGCGATCTTGGCTCACTGCAAGCCCTGCTTCCTGGGTTCAGGCCATTCTCCTGCCTCAGCCTCCCGAGCAGCTGGGGCTACCGGTGCCCACCACCACGACCAGCTGATTTTTTTTTTTTTTTTTTTTGTATTTTTAGTAGAGACGGGGTTTCACCGTGTTAGGCAGGATGGTCTCGATCTCCTGACCTCGTGATCCCCCTGCCTTGGCCTCCCAAAGTGCTGGGATTACAGGCATGAGCCACCGCACCTGGCCTTCATTTTTTTCTCATCTTTCTGGGCTTATCTCCCTTCAGTCTTTGAGGAAACTGACCTTTGGATGAGTTTGTTTTTCTTTTTTTTTTCCTTTTTTTGAGATGGAGCCTCGCTCTGTTGCCCAGACTGGAGTGCAGTGGTGCAATCTCAGCTCACTGCAACTTCCGCCTCCCAGTTTCAAGCTATTCTCCTGCCTTAGCCTCTGTAGTAGCTGGGACTACAGGTGTGTGCCACCCACATGCCTAACTAATTTTTGTATTTTTAGTAGAGACAGGGTTTCACAATGTTGGCCAAGCTGGTCTTGAACTCCTGACCTCAAATGATCTGCCCGCCTCTGCCTCCCAACGTGCTGGGATTACAGACATGAGCCACTGCGCCCAGCCTTTTCTTTTATCCCATTTGATGACCTTGAGCGTCTGATTGTGGTATAAGGTGGATTTAACCAACTGGCTTTGCTTCTGGAAGATTTTAGGGGCACCAGTGCTCAGCTCCCAACTCCTGGAGTGCATGCTGTAAATCTCAGAAGCTTGTATTGCACACTGACATTGTTCTCTGGCTTCTCAAGGCTCGTAATCTACTGTGCTGCAGGAGCTGAAGTGCAGCAGCTGCAGCAAAGTGCCAGTGAGTGCTGCGTTCCCTGCCTCCGTGCCGGCATTCACCACCGTGGCAGAGACAATGCCGCTGTGTCGGGGTGGGGGCACCTTCTGGAGACTGTGTTGCCCTGGAAGTCGGTTCTGGGGTGGGGTGCTGGTGGGTGCGGGTCTTGGTGCCTTCTTATTGTCTTGTAAACAGGAGTGGCACCAGTCTTTTTTTTTTTTTTTTTTTTTGAGACGGAGTCTCACTGTGTCTCCCAGGCTGGAGTGCAGTGGCGTGATCTCGGCTCCCTGCAAGCTCCGCCTCCCGGGTTCACGCCATTCTCTCCCGCCTCAGCCTCCTGAGTAGCTGGGACTACAGGCGCCCGCCACCACGCCCGGCTAGTTTTTTTTTTGTATTTTTAGTAGAGACGGGGTTTCACCATGTTAGCCAGGAAAGTCTCGATCTCCTGACCTCGTGATCCACCCGCCTCGGCCTCCCAAAGTGCTGGGATTACAGGCTTGAGCCACCGCGCCCGGCCGGCACCAGTCTTTTTAAAAAGACTGCTAGCCGGCTGGGGGCGGTGGCTCAAGCCTGTAACCCCAATGCTTTGGGAGGCCGAGGTGGGCAGATCACCTGAGGTCAGGAATTTGAGACCAGCCTGGCCAACATGGTGAAATCCTATCTCTACTAAAAATACAAAAAATTAGCTGTGTGTGTGGTGGTGGGCGCCTGCAGTCCAGCTACTTGGGAGGCTGAGGCAGGAGAATTGCTTGCACCCAGGAGATGAAGATTGCAGCCAGCTGAGATCGCACCACTGCACTCCAGCCTGGGCGTTAAGAGCAACACTCCGTCTCAAAAAAAAAAAAAAAAGACTGCTAGCAAACCTATTCTTATTTTGAGCTTATGAAGGAGAAGGAGGAATTACATTTATGTTGAAGGTCCCCAAAGAAACCCAGAGCCATAGGTGAAAATCATGTCAGGGAAGGCTGGGACAGCTAGGTGGCCTTATTTTGTCCTTGAGTGCTTGATACAAGCATAATACTGCTTACTGTTCCATGTACCTCCCAGCATCTGGAGGGTCCGGAGGCTCCGTGGCTTCTTCCTACGGGCCCCTTATATGCTTGGTCCCACAGGTCTTGGTGGCTTGAGACACTCCTGCACCTAACATTTCTCCTCTGATGGTGGTTGCGAGACCTCTTACCAACAGAGCTACAAAAGTTTGAATCTCTCTTTTCCCCCAAAATGTTCAGAATATGCAGCATTTCCTTAAAGTGACTGAGATTGGGATAGAGAGGGAGGAAAGAGTCAGGGTTAGGGGAAAAGAACGTTCCTGAATGCCAGGAAGCAAGACATCATTGGCATTAATCTTGAGCAGCTTCTTGGCTGCTGGCTTTTCAAGTAAATGAAGTTTTAATGTTTTATATTCACCTTAAGCTCTCTAGCAGCTTTGAGGACTCTGTCCTTATCTCCTGCCAGCTGGAGGAGAATGAACAACAACCAAACACCATTAAGGTGGCTTCTTTCAATTAAAACTCTAATTCCTAAGGCACGATTCCAAGGTAGGACAGTGGAGACTCATTGTCATCTCACTCATCACTGAGGCCAAAGCATTTGTTATCGGGAGGTTCTCATCCCCAATACCCAGCTCATAAAATGCCCTTTGACTTTTCTGTTTCAGAGCCACATGTATGCCACAAGCTCATGAACACAGAAGAAATTAAGATAGAGGCCGGGCACAGTGGCTCACACCTGTAATCCCAGGATTTTGGGGGTCCGAGGCGGGCAGATCACAAGGTCAGGCATTTGAGACCAGCCTAGCTAACATGGTGAAACCTCATCTCCACAAAACTTACAAAAATAGCTTGGCATGGTAACAGGCACCTGTAATCTCAGCTATTTGGGAGGCTGATGCATGACAGTTACCACCTGGGAGGTGAAGATTGCAGCGAGCCAAGATTGTGCCATTGCACTCTAGCTTGGGTGACGCAGCCAGACTCCATCTCAGAAAGAAAATAAAGACCGGGTGCAGTGACTCACACCTGTAATCCCAGCACTTTGGGAGGCCGAGGCAGGCAGATCACCTGAGGTCAGGAGTTCAAGACCAGCCTGACCAACATGGAGAAACCCTGTCTCTACTGAAAATACAAAAAAATTTAGTGGGCGTGGTGGCACATGCCTGTAATCCCAGCTACTCGGGAGGCTGAGGCAGGAGAATCACTTGAACCCAGGAGGCAGAGGTTGTGGTGAGCCGAGATTACGCCATTGCACTCCAGTCTGGGCAACAAGAGTGAAACTTCATCTCAAAAAAAAAAAAAAAAAGAACAAAAAAATTATTCTATGTAATTTGTACCAATTGCAAAACTGAAAATAATATCAAACCATCAATTGTTTACATACTTACATGAAACTACTTAATTTTCGGGGGATCCTGCCCCCAGTAGTTCATGTGGGTTCTTTTCTATTTCCCTACGTGTTGGCCGGTCTGAGAAATAAAGGGAAAGAGTACAAAAGAGAGAAATTTTAAAGCTGGGTGTCCGGGGGAGACATCACATGTCAGCAGGTTCCGTGATGCCCCCTGAGCCGCAAAACCAGCAAGTTTTTATTAGCAATTTTCAAAGGGGAGGGTGTGTACAAATAGGGTGTGGGTCACAGAGATCACATGCTTCAAGAGCAACAAAAGATCACAAGGCGGAAGAAGATCAGGGCGAGATCACAAGATCAGGGCGAAACTAGAATCACCAATGAACTTCCATGTCCCGCTGTGTACACTTATCATTGATAAACAAAGTTCAAGGGCAGAGAACCCGTCTGACTAGAATGTGCCAGGCTGGAATTTCCTAATCCTAGCAAGCCTGGGGGTGCTGCAGGAAACTAGGGCATGTTTCATCCTTTTCTACATCTTCATAAAGGCAGACATTCCTAGGGCGGCCATTTTAGAGGCCCCCCCCGGGAATACATTCTTTTCCTAGGGCTGTTAATTATTAATATTCCTTACTGGGGAAAGAATTCAGCGATATTTCTCTTACCTGTTTTCGGCAATAAAAGAAATATGGCTCTGTCCTGCCCGGCCCACAGGCAGCCAGACTTTAAGATTATCTCCCTCATTCCCTGAACATCGCTGTTACCCTGTTCTTAAGGTGTCCAGATTTCATATTGTTCAAACATACATGCTTTACGAACAATTTATGCAGTTAACGCAATCATCACAGGGTCCTGAGGTGACATATATTCTCAGCTTACAAAAATGACGGGATTAAGAGATTAAAGACAGGCATAGGAAATCACAAGAGTATTGATTGGGGAAGGGATAAATGTCCATGAAATCTTCATAATTTATGTTCTTCTGCCATGCCTTCAGCTGGTCCCTCCGTTTGGGATCCCTGACTTCCCACAACACTTAATATTTCATTTAGTATTACTATTACTATTTATTGTTATGGAGCAGAAGCTGAGTCTGTGTTCCATTACAAGAGAGTGGTGTCCATTTCAAATTGTGCTGTCTTCACAGTGGGTGAGTAGAGAAATTTAGTAAATATTGTGCAAAACCAGATAATTTATATATTTCTTTTTTTTTTTTTTTTTTTTTTGAGACACAGTCTTGCTCTTTCACCCAGGCTGGAGTGCAGTGGTACAGTCTCAGCTCACTGCAAGCTCCGCCTCCTGGGTTCACACCATTCTCCTGCCTCAGTCTCCCGAGTAACTGGAACTACAGGTGCCCACCACCACGCCCGGCTAATTTTTTGCATTTTTAGTAGAAACGGGGTTTCACCGTGTTAGCCAGGATGGTCTTGATCTCCTGACCTCGTGATCTGCCCACCTCGGCCTCCCAAAGTGCTGGGATTACAGGCGTGTGCCACTGCACCCAGCCAATTTATATATTTCTGATAAGATTAAGGTATTCCTCGCCTACCAGGCAAAGCAAAGACTAGGTTCTCTAGAGTCATCTTTCATGAGAAAATAGATACTGACTGCTTCAAAACATGTATTGATAAAGGTAGAGGCATTTACCAGCCACTAACTGGGCTGGGATTATCAATTTATTGTTTTCCTTTGTGGAGAGGATTTCTGGGTGAGGAGAAAATTATTTTGCCTTTAATTATACTTTCCCAACATTTAATAAATAAAGAGTATTTCTTGGTCAGTTGAGTGCAGTTTGCTTGTTTATTTATTTAAACAATAAATAAATAAACTAAATAAATAAAAAATCTAGTTTATTTATTTATTTATTTGAGATGGAGCCTTGCTCTGTTGCCCAGGCTGCAGTACAGTGGTGCAATCTCAGTTCACTGCAATCTCTGCCTCCTGGGTTCAAGCAATTCTTCTGCCTCATCCCCTCGAGTAGCTGAGATTACAGGTGGCTGCCACCATGTTTGGCTAATATGTGTATTTTTAATAGAGACGGGGTTTCACCATTTTGGCCAGGCTGGTCTCTAACTCCTGACCTCCCGATCCGCCTGTCTCAGCCTCCCAAGGTGCTAGGGTTACAGGTGTGAGCCACTGCACCCAGCCTCTATTTACTAGTTTAGATGCACTGAATCCTTCATAGACCTTTGGTTACCACGAGGGGTGGGGAATCCTTCAGTTCTTGGTCTTCCTCAAGGAAGGAATTCAGTCAGGAGACACACAGAAACAGTTAAATGGTTAAGTAACCTTTACTTAAAACGAGAGGACATCAAGAAGAGACTCAACTGGCTGCTCAGAAGAATGAGCCGGCTGCTAGTGCCTTAGTTTTTATGGGAGCTTTTAGTCATCAAAACAGTACACTCAGAAAGACAGAACAGGGTGGGCTGATCAAAAGGATGTGTCTTCTACTAATGGCTGTTCAGATGCTTTTTATGAGAATCATGATTAATCATGAAATTCATGATTATTCATGAACGTGCCATTCAGAAGTGTTCTGAGTAGCCAGGTGCAGTGGCTCACGTCTATAATCCCAGCACTTTGGGAGGCTGAGGCAGGTGGATCACCTGAGGTCGGGAGTTTGAGACTAGCCTGACCAACGTGGTGAAACCCTATCTCTACTAAAAGTACAAAATTAGCCGGGCATGGCGGCACATGCCTGTAGTCCCAGCTACTCGGGAGGCTGAAGCAGGAGAATCGATTGAACCTGGGAAGTGGAGGTTGCAGTGAGTCGAGGTCGCACCATTGCACTCTAGCCTGGGAGACAGAGCAAGAACTTGTCTCAAAAAAAAAAAAAAAAAAAAAAAGCAAATGGCTGTTCTAGGGTGGGTTTTTAGAGAAGTGCTGACTGACTGTGGGCAGCATCACCAAGGAAGCTATCATTGGGCTGCGTTTCTAAAGATTCCTTTCCCAAGGGCTCTCTTGCCTGCTCATGCCTGCCTACCTGTCTACCCTAATATTTCCCTCCTCAAGAGATGGAGACCCTGAAAAGCTTTGGGTGTAAGGACGTCGTGGGTCTTCTGTAACTACTTCCTGCTGACATGGGGCGAAGAAGTCATCAGGGTCTCCGTCTCTTGCTCTGTCTCAGAGAGGAAATCCCTCCATAGTTTCCCGGAATCTTCGCCCACTGGCATCCAAGGGAGAGATGTGCTTGTAGGTGCTGGGGCCTCCAGGGACAGATAGCTGATATCTTTCCATTTTGGGGGACTCCATGTGAAATTGCTTTATCCTAGAAGAGACACACTTAATCAGTAAATTAAAGAAACAAGGACCAAAGAGGAAAAGTAAGAGTATAACTGTTGCTGGTCCCAGTAAAGGGACAAACCATTTGAGGGAGGGGAGAGCAGATTTCAGAGTCTCCCAAATGGCCCTTGTTGAAGCACCTCCTTTTCCAAAGTCATGGAGCCATGTAGCCTGGTCATAGATCTTTTTTATATCCTCCTCTATCGCCCCGCTGTTATTGACATAAACGCAACAGGTTTTATTGATCACTGCACAGACTCCACCCTGCTCTGCTAAGAGGTAATCTAAGGCCAATCTGTTGTCCATGACTACATTTGCTAGAGAATCTATGGAGGCCTTGAGTTTAGAGATGCTATCTCCGGTACTCTTAGCTATGTTTTCTATTTGTCTGGAGAGATTTCTGAGGGTGACATCATGATAAGCGAACCCTCCCCATGGGGCGATCATTCCTACGGCCGCTCCTATCCCTGCCAGTATCAGACCCAGAGCTCTTTTCTGTCTGGGTTGGGTGGTGTTATAAACGGTCACACCTATCCCCCGTGGTCCCAAAAGTCCCACAGCACATTCCCCCGTATGTTGGATGTTATTAATGCAAGTAAAGAGGTTTGCCACGGGGGGAGTTGAATAGGTTCTCTTAGGACTTCCGTCAAAGGGCAGTTTATTTTTTTGTGGTCCACATAAAAACACATAGCCAGGAGGGGTACAGGCCCACCGGGGCATGCGGCTGTCGAACCACTTGTGTAACTGCGATTTCCACACTGCTGGAATAGTTTGATTGCATGTAGGGGATAGAGGCCCTCCCAGGGGAACAGTAGTTTTTGGCCATGTGGGGACAGTGTGTGCCTTGGGAAGCGAATATAGAACCCTCCATGTGATTAGCTCTTTTCCTTCCCAAGCTGCACAGCGGTTTTGGGGTGACTTGTCTCGATAATTGTTCATTTGCTTATGGCTCACTGGACACCAGTGAGTCAAGTTAGGGTGGCAGCCTGCTGGGGAAAAGCTCATGGGATGGATGGTGGGACTGGGGAATCCCTCCTTAGAGGTGCTTTTCCGGCCACAGTGTCCTTCAGGGCATGGACAACAGGTTTGGTTTAGAGAAGAGCAGTTGTACAAATAGAAAGAAGTTTTAGAGCTTTGATTGAAAGGTGGAGTGAGATCCAGGCAGGGGACTTGGTACGCTGAGTTAACAAGCGAAACCTGGAGTGGAACAGATTTATGTTGGCCTTCAGGGATTCCTGAACCAAATGTTAGGTTTAAAGAAAAATTTCTTAGCAAAATATATTGGTAAGATGAGGACCTGGTGATGAAGTTGTGACAGATCCAACAGTTGCTTAGATGGTTTCCCGAAGCAATAATTTTGGAAAAATTGACAAGGGAATTTTCACTCCATTGTGCCTGTGAGAGTAGGGGCATGGGAAGGAGGCAAAGATAAAGGAAAAGGAATTTCTCTGTCATAGCTGATTCTCCCTTAAGCTTTGTGAAAGCAAAAGGAAAGTGGTGAAAATAGGAGAGACAAATAATTAAATGGTTAGATAGAGTGTTTGGTGATACAACAGGCTATTGGGACTTCAGGTGGCATGGAAGTGTGGGTCCAAATAAGGAGAATAACCAATGCCACCGCAACCAAGATTCCCGGTACTGAGACTGACTTTAGTTTTGGGTGAACAGAGAGAAGGCTTTACTTATCTTTTGACTTGACTAGGACTTTTAAGTTCTCCAGTGGCTCACAAGAATGCTCAGGTGCTGAATTCTGTTGTTCTTCTGTGGTTCTTCGGGACCTTCCCACAGTTTTCCTCGGGACTGATGTATCCAACTGGAGATGCCAGAAATGTTGACAGCTGTTGGGGTGGAAAGTAAGACAGTAAAGGGGCCTTTCCATAGGGACTTGAGACCCAAGTGACCCATCTCTCCAGGTTTTGATCAGGTTTTTTGACCCTGGTTGGTATAATGGTTGTTGATTACTGAAAGGGTCAAGAGCAGGCAGTACCTTTTTGTCCGAACTCCTGAATGGCTTATTTTTTGTTTTGTTTTGTTTTTTGACACAGAGTTTCGCTCTTGTTGCCCAGGCTGGAGTGCAATGGTGTGATCTCGACTCACCATATCTCCGCCTCCCAGGTTCAAGTGATTCTCCAGCCTAAGCCTACCAAGTAGCTGGGATTACAGGCATGCACCACCATGCCCAGCTAATTTTGTATTTTTAGTAGAGACGAGGTTTCTCCATATTGGTCAGGCTGGTCTCGAACTCCCGACCTCAGATGATCCACCCGCCTCAGCCTCTCAAAGTACTGGGATTACAGGCATGAGCCACTGTGGATGGCATTTTTTTTCTTTTTTGAGCTGGAATATCTCTCTTGTCACCCAGGCTGGAGTGCAATGGTGAAATCTCAGCAAACTGCAACCTCCACCTCCTGGGTTCAAGTGATTCTCCTGCCTCAGCCTCTCGAGTAACTGGGATTACAGATGCACGCCACCAGGCCTGGCTAATTTTTTAGTGGAGACAGGGTTCCACCATATTGGCCAGGCTGGTCTTGAACTCCTGACCTCGTGATCCACCCACCTCAGCTTCCCAAAGTGCTGGAATTATAGGCGTCAGCCACCGTGCCCGGCTGATATGGGGTTTCTCCATGTTGGTCAGGCTGGTCTCCAACTCACGACCTTGGGTGATCCGCCCACCTTGGCCTCCCAAAGTGCTGGGATTACAGGCGTGAGCCAATGCACCCAGCCTAGGTCTTCTTAATACATGATGATATTGGGCTAATACTAATGATTACAGGAATGGAAAAGATGTGATATCTTCCCCCACTCTTCAAAGGTTCCTCGGGGATTATACAGAAAAAAATGCTTAAAAAGCATGGATGCCCCCTGGGGCTCAGAGTTAGTGAACTGGGCTATTGATTCTGGTTTTTTAGGTCCATTATATGATCACATAAACAGCAAGGGGAATGTGAGAAGCATTTTCCATCAGCTTATTCAACAAAAAGCAAAAAGGACCTGAGTACTTCAAGGGTCTGTTACAATGGCCTAATGAGGTGAAGAAAGAAGTCCCCAGCGGCCCATAGGAAACCCTGGTTGTACAGAGAAACTAGGGAATAAGGAAGTGGTCACAGGTGACTCTCTGGAGGAGCCAGGCAGTCCAGTTGAGAAGTCACAGAACGAGGCATTTTTGAAGAGTAGTCAGGTGGACACGGACCCAATAATAAATGAGGGATTTCTTTTTTTTCGAGACAGAGTTTCGCTCTTGTTGCCCAGGCTGGAGTGCAATGCCGTGATCTCGGCTCACTGCAACGTCTGCCTCCCTGGTTCAAACAATTCTCTTGCCTTAGCCTCTCAAGTAGCTGGGATTACAATCGTGTGCCAGCACGCCCAGCTAATTTTTGTATGTTTAGTAGAGATGGGTTTCACCATGTTGGCCAGGCTGGTCTTGAACTCCTGCCCTTAGGTGATCCACCCTCCTCAACCTCTCAGAGTACTGGGATTACAGGCATGAGCCACCGCACCTGGCCGAGATGGGGGATTTCTTTAAGCATCCTGTCAGTGCTGGTCCCTCCAGTGAAAAAGGAGGCAAGGGAAAGGACAAAGCTGAGTCTCATTTCTGAGGAAAAAAGTATAAATATCAGCATAGGCCCTCAAAGGACTCTGGCGCCTGGCAATGAAGCAAACGCAGCAGGTCCTGGATGAGCAGGCCCTGCAAGGGTCTTGCACCCAAAGGAAGAATTCATGAAATCCCGGCGGCAAGGAGAGGGACAGCAAAGAATAAGCAGAGTGACCTGGGAGATTAAGCACCGGTGGGGGCATATTGTGTTCAGGGGATTGAACGGCCATGAACGGCAAGTATAAGAGCTGACTTAACACAGGACTGTAGTTTTAGTTAAAAGATATGGTCCAGGGCCAGGCGTGGTGGCTCACGCCTGTAATCCCAGCACTTTGGGAGGCTGAGGCGGGTGGATCACGAGGTCAGGAGATCAAGACCATCCTAGCTAACGCTGGGAAACCCCGTCTCTACTAAAAATACAAAAAATTAGCCGGGCGTGGTGGCGGGCACCTGTAGTCCCAGCTGCTCGGGAGGCTGAGGCAGGAGAATGGCCTGAGCTCTCAGTGAGCCGAGATTGCGCCTCTGCACTCCAGCCTGGGTGACAGAGCGAGACTCTGTCTCAAAAAAAAAAAAAAAAAAAAGATATGGTCCAGGCGCCATGGCTCACACCTGTAATCCCAGCACTTTGGGAGGCAGAGGCAGGCAGATCACGAGGCCAGGAGCTCGAGATCAGCCTGGCCAATATGGTGATACCCCATGTCTACTAAAAATACAAAAATTAGCCGGGCATGGTGGCACACGCCTGTAGTCCCAGCTACTCTGGAGTCTGAGGCAGAAGAATCGCTTGAATCCAGGAGGCAGACGTTGCAGTGAGCTGAGATCACGCCACTGCACTGCAGGCTGGGTGACAGAGTGAGACTCTGTACCCCCCCCCCAAAAAAAAACACAAAAACAGGCCGGGCGTGGTGGCTCACGCCTGTAATCCCAGCACTTTGGGAGGCCGAGGCGGGCGGATCACAAGGTCAGGAGATCGAGACCACGGTGAAACCCCGTCTCTACTAAAAATACAAAAGATTAGCCGGGCGCGGTGGCGGGCGCCTGTAGTCCCAGCTACTCAGGAGGCTGAGGCAGGAGAATGGCGTAAACCCAGGAGGCGGAGCTTGCAGTGAGCCGAGATCGCGCCACTGCACTCCAGCCTGGGCGACAGAGCGAGACTCCGTCTCAAAAAACAAACAAACAAAAAAAACCACAAAAACATATGAAACTCCCCAGTCATTGCACAGCCAGGCATATTCCCTGCCACTTTTATAAGCCTCCTACAGGAATGGTCACTATGTGTCTCAGATCTACTCAGTGTGGAGTTTAAAGTCCTCCCTCCTCTGCTTGTCACCCCTCAGGGTAAGCTGAGAAATCAGCCAGAGGGAGCAGAGTGACAGTGGCTGAAGGGAAATGGTACGGGGCAGTCGTTAGTGGACAGAGCCTGAGAGGAGAAACCCCGCCCCTTAAAGCTGCAAGAACTGCATTAGGGCAGGAGGTTCTTCAGTGCAGAAAGAAGCAGAGGTCGTCAACCAGAGAATCTGGCACCAGCTTTTGGGCACTTACCTTGCTAACCACGTCAGGTAACCAGGTAACCAGGTGAAAACACCAGATGTTACCTGGAGGCGTGTGGAAGTTGGTCTCTGGTTCTTGGTCTTCTTGGATTCAGTCAAGAGATTGGCAGAAAGAGTTAAAGGGTAAATGCCCTTCATTTAAAGAGATTGGATCTCAGAAAGAAGAGACACCTGGAACAACAGAACTGGGTGGGCTCCTGAAAAGAAGGAGTCTGTCCTTACTAATGCTGGCCTGACCCTTTTAATGAGAACCTGACATGATTATTCATGAAGGGGCCGTGCACAGGCATTATTAGTAAGCATGTTCCGGGAAGTCCTCTGGGCAGGAATGTGCTGTGACTGTCCATGCTAGTGCACACATCACATGTCTCATTAGCATCTCAAATCTCCACCCAGGGGTGTGGCTTTTATTTATTTTTTTCTAGGATCGTATTTGAAAAAAAGGAGGATGTGTTTCTTAGTATTATAATGAGCAAAAGGCCATTCTAGGGTGAATTATTAGAGGAGTGTGCATGCTTCTTAATAGGGAAAATCCGCTAGCTGGGTTATTTCTGGCTAGGGCCTGATAATTCTTTTCCTGGGCCAGACAAGCCCAGCCACAAGGACAAGTGTAGGCAACGTAGCCACTGTTCTGCTTTTGCTGTCACAAGGGGATTGTCACTGGGCTCTGTTTCTAAAGATTCCTTTCCTTAACTGCTCATGCCTGGCTACCTACTTACTCCAACAGCTGGTTTGTGGATGGAAAGACTTGATTGATTGATTGATTGATTGATTGATTGAGACGGTATCTCACTCTGTCGCCCAGGCTGGAGTGCAGTGGCGTGATCTCGGCTCACTGCAACCGCCAACTCCCTGGTTCAAGTGATTCTCCTGCCTCAGCCTCCCGAGTAGCTGGGATTACAGCCACATGCCACCACACCCAATTAATTTTTGTATTTTTAGTAGAGACAGGGTTTCACCACATTGACCAGGATAGTCTTGATCTCCTGACCTCGTGATCCACCCGCCTCGGCCTCCTTAAGTGATGGGATTACAGGCGTGAGCCACTGCACCTGGCGCTAGAAAGACTTTTAAAGTAGTATCTAGTTCATCCACATCTGTATGTTTCTTCTATAAGCAATCTGAATGCAAATTTACCTAAAGCTTTTCCCCTGAGGTCACAGAGAACAACTTTCTTTTTTTAATTTATTTTTTATTTTATTTTATTTATTTTTTTGTTGAGACGGAGTCTTGCTCTGTCGCCCAGGCTGGAGTGCTGTGGCTGGATCTCAGCTCACTGCAAGCTCCGCCTCCCGGGTTTACGCCATTCTCCTGCCTCAGCCTCCCAAGTAGCTGGGACTACAGGCACCCGCCACCTCGCCCGGCTAGTTTTTTGTATTTTTTTAGTAGAGACAGGGTTTCACTGTGTTCGCCAGGATGATCTCGATCTCCTGACCTTGTGATCCGCCTGTCTCGGCCTCCCAAAGTGCTGGGATTACAGGCTTGAGCCACCGCGCCCGGCGAGAACAACTTTCTTCACCTTAATTTTATTTTCAGCTGGGCATGGTGGTGCACACCTGTAATCCCAGCACAGTGGGAGGCTGACGCAGGAGGATCCCTTGAGTTCAGAAGTTTGGGACCAGCCTGGGCAACATGACAAAACCCCATCTCTACAAAAAATACAAAAAAATTAGCTGGGCACAGTGTCGTGACCCCGTAGTCCCAGCTACTGAGGAGGCTGAGCTGGGAGGACAGCTTGAGCCCAGGAGGTGGAGGGTACAGTGAGCTGTGATCATGCCACTGCACTCCAGCCTGGGGGACAGAGAGAGACCCTGTCTCAAAAACAAACAAAAAACAAAAAAACCCAATCAAAAAAAGTTTATTCTCATTAGGTTATTTCTCTGATCACGAGAGAAAATGTTTCTCAATTACCTTCCTTCATCAGGGCTCAGCTGGTACCAAAAAGGATGTCAAGAAAATTTAGATGAATATGAGGATGTGACATAGATCTGACATATAAATTAGTGTTTTTATTGTCAAATTATGACCAAAGAATTCTTGAAGCTGTGAGAATACGTTTTCCCATGATCAGCAGAAAAATGTATAAGGGGACAATATTTTCCTTAATATGACCCGGGCTTTCTGCTTCATTCGATAGTTGCAGAGACCCTTGAAGTTGGAAATGTAGAGCGGTATCTTCCAACAAGAACCGATCAGTGTCTTGCATGTGATAGAAATGAATACCACACAGCCGGAATGCACACTGAGGACCCTTCAATGTCATTCAAAAACTGAGGTAAAGAGCAGTCTGCTATTGTTCTTACTATTTTAGTTCTGTTTTTCAAGTAGAAGACGTGTATTTATTATTTTTTAAAATCTTTGTTTGATGTTATAATATGTGCTGACAATGTTGAAGTTTACCACAGCACTGTAAAACTAGTAAATAGCAAAGGTTGAAGGACCCACCAGAAGGTCACATGTTCTCGAGACCTCTTCAGACTGTGCCTTGGGGAAAAATAACAAAAAACAAAAAAAACCTACCAGAAACCACTCCTCTGCCCAACCCAAAAGCTTACTTCAAATAACCCCACTTTCCCCAGAGTACTTCAAGTCTAATGATACCTTCTTTGCTTACATAGGAAAAAGCTCCAATTTCCCACCCTTTGTCTCACCAAGGATTACTCAATTGTTTATCCACATTGATCAGTGGGAACAATGCTTGTTTACTTGACTTAATCAAATCTTATTTAGGCTTCTCTCTTACTTCAAGGTCTCTGACTATTGGGTCACTCTTGGGCACTGAAATTTCACAGCCTCTCCTCCTTGATCACGCTTGGCCACTGTGATTTAGAACAACTTCTCCTCCTTAATATCCCCTCCCAAGAGTAGGCTGACCTTAGGATAAAACATTCCCTGAGCCGGGTGCGGTGGCTCATGCCTGTAATCTTGGCACTTTGGGAGGCCAAGGTGGGCGGATCATGAGGTCAAGAGATTGAGACCATCCTGGCCAACATGGTGAAATCCTGTCTCTACTAAAGATACAAAAATGAGCTGGGCGTGGTGGCACGCACCCGTAGTCTCAGCTATTCGGGAGGCTGAGGGAGGAGAATAGTTTGAACCCAAGAGGCAGAGGTTGCAGTGAACTGAGATCGTGATACTGCACTCCCACCTGGGCGACAGAACGAGACTGTCTCAAAAAAAAAAAAAAAAAAAATTCCCTGAGTAGGTCACAGCAGATGCTCATCCTCTGCTCCATACCTGGTGCCTTCTAGCCTTGCTTCCTTCTTTAGAGAAAAGAAAAGCCCGTTTCTTGTAACTCAAACATTTGCAGATCTTGTGGTTGGAGCATTCTTCCTACCACAATATACTTTTTGAATAGAATCTCTTCTAACCAATGTCCAAATTTGTTTTTTGACAGTAGTAAATATTTTCATTGTTCCATCTGTGTTAGAATATGTACATTCTCTTTTTTTTTTTTTTTTTGTGACACAGGCTATAATATATACTCAAGAGATGAAAGTACTTCCTGGATGGGCTCAGTGACTCATGCCTGTAATCCTGGCATTTCGGCAGGCTGAGGTGGGAGGATCACTTGAGACCAGTTTGAGACTGGCCTGGGCAATATGGCAAAATCCTGTCTCTACAAAAAATACAAAAATTAGCCAGGCATGATGGTACATGCCTGTAGTCCCAGCTATCAGGAGGCTGAGGTGAGAGGATCACCTGAGCATGGGGAGGTTGAGGCTGCAATAAGCCATGATCACACCACTGCACTCCAGTCTGGGTGGCAGAATGAGATTCTGACACACACATACACACACACACACACACACACACACACACACAAAGTAGTTGCTACTTTAACTTATTTGAAAAAATCCATATTAATTTGCAGTTCTCTTATAATGATATTACAAGGAGGTGTAATAGGAAAATAAATCTTGGACCCCAAAATTACTTAGCCAAGGGAAAAGTCAAGCTGGGAACTATGTCAGGCAAATGTGCCTCCCATTTTATTCCTTATTCCTAAATAAGATAGCTACAAAGATTTTTTTTTTTTTTTTTTTTTTTTTTTTTTTTTTTTTTTTGAGACGGAGTCTAGCTCTGTTGCCCAGGCTGGAGTGCAATGGCCGGATCTCAGCTCACTGCAAGCCCCGCCTCCCGGGTTCACGCCATTCTCCTGCCTCAGCCTCCCGAGTAGCTGGGAGTACAGGCGCCCGCCACCTCGCCCGGCTAATTTTTTTTGTATTTTAGTAGAGACGGGGTTTCACCGTGTTAGCCAGGATGGTCTCGATCTCCTGAACTCGTGATCCGCCCGTCTCGGCCTCCCAAAGTGCTGGGATTACAGGCTTGAGCCACCGCGCCCGGCCAGCTACAAAGATTTTTAAAAGCTACATACCTTCCTTAAAATTTACCTACAAGGAAATTCCTTGTGGACAAAGGACAGACAGAACGCAATGTCATCCCTCTGCTCATGTGACACAAATGCATATCTGATTTTTTCCTTTGTCTTATTGTTTCACTAAGCCAGACTAAGGCATAAGTGACTATTCCTATAAATCACAAATTCAGTGAAAGCCTAATCAGAAACTCCAAAAGAATGCAACAGTTTGTCTGTTATCTACCTATGACCTAGAAGCTTCCTCCCTGATTGAGGTGTGTGACTTTCCAGACCAAATCGATGTACATCTTTCATGTATTCCTATTTTATTTTATTTTTAAAATTTGAGACAGAGTCTCACTCTGTCACCCAGGCTGGAGTGCAGTGGTCCTATCTCAGCTCACTGCAACCTCCACCTCTCGAGTTCAAGCAAATCTCCTGCCTCAGCCTCCCGAGTAGCTGAGATTACAGACACGCACCACCACACCTGGCTAATTTTTGTATTTTTAGTAGAGACAGGCTTTCACCATGTTGGCCAGGCTGGTTTCCAACTCCCGATGTTGTGTCTGCCCGCCTTGGCCTCCCAAATTGTTGGGATTACAGGAGTGAGCCACTGCGCCTGGCCCACATCTTTCATATATTGATTGATGTCTCATATCTCCCTAAAATGTGTAAAACCAAACTGTACTTAGACCACCTTGGGCACATGTCATCAGGATTTCCTGAGGCTGTGTCACAGGCACGTTGTTAACCTTGGCAATATAAGCTTTCTAAATTGATTGAAACCTGTCTCAGATACTCTTGGTTGACAAATTGGTGACCCAAGGAAGTAACTCTGAGTGGAGGGGGCAAATCTCCTATTGGTGCTTGGTACCAGATTGAGCTATCCTTATGGCTCAAACCAATAGGACAATTGGCTGAGGCCTGGGAGCCCCCTCTCCAGAGAATCCCTGATCTACCAAATTTGGTTGAGATCTTAAGTTTATTTTGCTGTACAACTTCTTTTTCTGGAGTTTTACTTGCTTCCAATAAGGAAGGCACGTTTTCCTGCTTCCATGACAACGGAAGGCAGGTAACTCCTTTATAAAGTTTAAGCTCGCTTCCAATTGGGAAGGTGAATTTGAGTTTTTTTCCTGCTTCTAGGATGGTATACCCATTCCTAGGTACATAGGTGAATTTGGGGTTCTGTCTTGGCTAAAGTTAAGATTAATAATCAGCTGGTTTAAATTTCTCCTTACCATTAGAGCACTCAGTATATTGTTTGGGTTTTTTTTGTTATTGTTTTTGCCAGTCTTTCTCCCATCAGATGTTTTAGGTTTTTGTTTTGTTTGTTTTGTTTTTCTTTGAGGAAGTTTCGATCTTGTCGCCAAGGCTGGAGTACAATGTCGCAACCTTGGCTCACTGCAACCTCTGCCTCCCAGGTTCAAGTGATTCTCCTGCCTCAGCCTCCCAAGTAGCTGAGATTCCAGGCATGCACCACCATGTCCGGCTACTTTTTGTATTTTTAGTAGAGACAGGGTTTCCCCATGTTGGCCAGGCTGGTCTTGAACTCCTGACCTCAGGTGACCTACCCGCCTCAGCCTCCCAAAGTGCTGGGATTACAGGCATGAGCCACCGTACCTGGCCATTGCTTATTATTTAAAGCAAAAATTGGTGATCTAACTTATCACTGAACCTGAAACTGCTTTTGCAAAAACTCCTGATGGAGAAATCTAACCTAATTGTTGCTTCTAACACACAAGCTATGTTTGCTCATTACTGGGCATTGGCCCAGCTAACTATGGGTGGAATTCAGTTTATAGTTATGACTTTGAAGAAAGGATGATACTAGTCCCTCCCCAAGGTGACCCTCTCAGGTGACTGAAACCAACTGTCTAAGACTAATGAAAGGCTACAATGTTAGGATTATGGGAGGTAACTGAATTCTGCTAAAATGTAGACAGAAACAATAACCAGTGATTTGTAATTTCTCAGCTGCTCCTGTAGATAACATTACTATTTTGAAAACCTAAGATTGGTCTTTGAGGTATTTTTCAGACTTTTACAATTGGGCAGAGTCACTCAGGCCACCTGGACATCTTCTTCACTGGTACCACAGAACTGGCACCACCTGGTCCTGTGACCTTCACCCAGAAACTGACTCAGCTCCAGGAGACCTGTTTTGAACCCTCCTATGATTTTCTCCACAACTAATGAGCCACACCAATTCCCTAGCCCCTTGCTCTCTGAATTATCCTCAAAACCCTAGCCTCCCAACTTTTTGGGTGACAGATTTGAGAACTAACTTCCCCCTCTCCCAACTTGTTCCACTTGGCTAGCCCTGCAATAATTAGACTCTTTGCTGCAAAACCCTCCTGTTATCAGTGCACTGTCTCTTCTGGGCAGAGGCAAGATGAATCCAGGGTGATGACAGACCTAGCTTTCCATGCTTACACCCCAGGTGTTGTCTCTATGAAAGTCTCTGGACGCCAGGCCCAGTGGCTCATGCCTGTAATCCCAGCACTTTGGGAGGTTGAGGCTGACGGATTTGGAACTCCATTTCAAAAAGAAAAAGAAAAAGAAAAGAAAGTTTTTGGAAACGAGTACAAGGTTGACTCTCTGGAGTAAATGTAGATTAGAAAATAAAAGGATTTCTATTTTGTTTTGTGGGACATCAGCACGGGATTGCACCATTACCCCATGCAGAGTTTGCATTTCACATTGCAGTTTACATCCCCTTCACAGACAATTCTGGGGCTTTTAAATTAAGTTGCTAAACTTAATTTCGATAGCAGGAATTTTCCTGGATCCAATCACCGACAGTTTGCCCTGCCCCAGGGAGATCCTGCTGAGTTGCTTCAGCCTCACTGGTAAATGTTGCCTCCTAAACCCGAAAAATAGAGATGCCATGGGAGCCAGAAGAGGAAAGCACAGGCCCAGCTCCTCCGCGGAGGCCCCGCCCCCTTCCTTCTTCCCTCACCAAACTGTCGCTCGCGGGACCCGCCCAGGCTTCCGCTCTGCGCGCTTAGTTTCCTGCAGACCCGGAAACAGATCGCGCGGAGTGAACCTTTTATGGCGGCGCGTGGATGTACCCGTTTGTTAGTAAGATTAAACTTGGGCTTCGCAGTTCTCTCACCTCCATACCCCAGATTTGGAGGTTCGTACACCCCTGAAAATTCTCATACCGCTCCCCTCACTGCTAGTAAGTCACACATCGCTGTGAGACTCTTGGGGTCGTGTCAATAATTTGGGGTAAAATCATTCTGAGGTTGGTTCCGTCGCCGGTGTTTCTGCCTTCAGGTCATGTAGACATGTTATTTCCTTAAAATTTTCTGTTCGAAACCCTTTACTGACACTTCCTCCTGCCCTAGACTTTTTCAAGTCCTCACCCGCGAGGTGGAGTCGCAATCCTGGGCGCCTCCCAGCCTCGCCCTCGTCGGCCCCGCAGCCCCAGTCGCAGAGAGGCCGCCGTCCTCTGCCTGGTGGGATCCTGCACACCCCACCCCTGTCCTAAGGCGCCGTCGCCCCCTACCTCCCTCCAACTCATGCTGGGCCCTGCTGCTCCCCAGGCCTTTCGTTTGCAGTCACCGCTTCCCCTTAGCCCGCCTTAGGGAGGTGCCCGGGGCCTGTCCTGTGACAACTCGGTGTTCTTGCCTTCCCAGGTCCACCCCCTGAAAAATGTGCTCCTGCGGGATGCAGGCCTCTTACTGCAAACCCTCCTGTGAATGTGTGGGCCAAGGGAATCTGGAAACAGGGACTACGAGAGAAGTAGACAAACTGAGAGAGAGAATGAGGGAAACCCATAAACAGATGGCAAAATGGAGGTTGCATGGGGGATTCGCAAAGAGATAGGAAGAGTGAAAGAAGGAGCTGAGAAAGTAACAGGATGGGGAAACAACTGGAGAAATGTAGAGAAAAGCTCCATGTCCAGAAAGATGAAGGACAGCAAAGTAGGGAGAGGGGCAGCAGAGGGGAGGCTCCTCAGACAGAGAGTGAGGGAGAGGAGGAGGGATTTGGAGCCAAGGCAGGCAGCAGCGTGGTGCTGGGACAGCAAGAAGGGGCAGCTGGTGACAAGGAGAGCAGAGGGAGAACCACAACAGGGTTCTCAGGGATTATTGGTTCAAATTCATTAAATGCTATAGGCCTGTTCAGATTGTCTGTTTCTCTTTGAGTTTTGGTGCTGGAACAACTGGACATGCAAATGGGCGGGGGGGGGGGGAGAAAAAAATTCAGCTAAAAACCTCACATTTTGTGCATAAATTAACTCAGAATGGATCATAGACCTCAGTGTAAGCCTAGGAATCTGAGGGTGCTAGAGACTGAGGACAAGGGGGCATAAACAGGGAAGAGGGAAGTTAACAGGGGAAGTAGAGATGGAGGAAGACGGAGGCAGAAATGTGTGGACGCTGGGGACAACCCAGTGATTGGGGAGAAAGAGGGACAGGAGGTGAAACAAGTTGCAAGACTGGAGCAGAACAGGTGGAAAAGATGGAATAGTGGGAAGAAGGAGAGAAACAGCAAGAGAGGAGAGAGGCTCAAAATGAGGAGCAGAAACCCAGGGGAAAACAGAAAAGAACCCAAGAGTTAGAGAAGATGAGAATGAGAGAGACGTATGGAATACGGGAGGGGAACACAGAATAATGAACAAAGGGGGGATTGATAGGATGAGTTGACTAAGTTGTGACATATTGATTTCTCTGATTATAATATAACACATATGAAATTTTTTTCTGGGTGCGGTGGCTCATGCCTGTAATCCCAGCACTTTGGGAAGCCGAGGCAGGTGGATCACCTGAGGTCAGGAGCTCAAGACCAGCCTGGCTAAGATGGCGAAAACTCATCTCTACTAAAAATACAAAAGTTAGCCGAGCGTGGTGGTGCCCGCCTGTAGTCCCAGCTACTCAGGAGGCTGAGGCAGGAGAATCGCTTGAACCCTGGAGGTGGAGGTTGTGGTGAGCCGAGATCACGCCACTGCACTCCAGCCTGGGCAACAAAGCAAGACTTCGACTCAAAAAAAAAAAAAAAAGAAAAAAAGCTTTAGAGCAGAAATAAAAGGAAGGAAAGTACACTTGGAAGAGGACCAAGTGGACGACTTGAAAGGCAAGTGTGCAGTTTGACCTTTTGACTTAGGGTTTTATACGTTGGCATACTTCCGGGGTCTTGCTTCCTTGGGGTGGGCTGTCCGCATGCACAGGCTTCAGTCCACTTGCCCAACTCCTGAGATCTCATGGGAAGGGGCTGATCACGTTTCAGGTGTTTTCTATCTATGCCTTTCCCTGGTGCTGGCTGTGACTAATTATTATTTTAGAGAGACAGTTAACAACCACCTGACCATCACCTGATGGTTGCCTGGCTCATTCCTGATGTGTGTGTATGGGGAGGGGGAGCCCTCTCCTGCTCATACCATATGAGCTACCTGCTGTAACAAAATGTCATTCTTTGAAGTTGCAAATCTTTGAAACATCCTGCCTGACATGTTTGCTCACTCACGCATGCCTTCCCTCGGTCCCTCTCATCTCACTTAGATTCCGTCGTGCATGACCTAGTGACATGAACTTCTGAAGAGGCTCCGCTGGGCATGGTCCTGGGAAGGGCTGACACCCAGACATAGATTGGAGATGGGGTGTGGGCCTTGTGGTTTCAGTGCTACTGGAGAGCAGGGATTGTTTAGGGACACAAATATCTTCACTGTTTTTGACCACTTGGGTCCATCCACATGCCTCTTCTCCAGTTTTCTGTCACCAATTTTCTAGTCATGCTCCTTCCAAGCCCCTGACCATCCAGCCAAACCATTAGCTACAGCTCATGAGTCAGTATATAATCACACATCTGGCCATTTCTCCTTCCAACCAAAGTGCGCAACCAGGTGTGTCGCTCAAAGTTCTGCCCACTGGGAAGATTTTCCTTCACCACTGTTCTTCAGGGATGTCCTAGAAAGTGCTGCAGCTGTCTGCTTTCAGATGATACTTTCATATCATGCAGAACCATCTGTAAACTAGGCCCTAGTCGTCTTTTGCTGTGTTAATTGATCATAGGGAACTCCCCATGAGAATGTTGGTGCAGGCTGAGAGACAGAAGGCAGGTGGCAGGAGTAGAGACCATGGGCATTTGAGCCACTTTCTCTTTCTCTTTCTTTTTTCTTTCTTTTTTTTTTTTTTTTTTTTTTTTTTTTTTGAGACGGAGTCTCGCTCTCTCGCCCAGGCTGGAGGAGTGCAGTGGCACAATCTCGGTTCACTGCAGCCTCCACCTCTCGGGTTCAAGCGAGTCTCCTGCCTCAGCCTCCTGAGTAGCTGGGGTTACAGGCATGCACCACCACATCTGGCTAATTTTTGTATTTTTCGTAGAGATGGGGTTTCGCCATATTGACCAGGCTGGTCTCAAACTCCTGACCTCGAGCGATCCGCCCACCTCGGCCTCCCAAAGTGCTGGGATTATAGGCATGAGCCGCCATGCCTGGCCATTTGAGCCACTTTCTCGGGTAACTTCCTTGTGCCTTCAGGAACTGCTTGAGCCCAATCACATATATACCATTCCCATTTGATGATGGAATGCTGCTGTGCGTGCACAGCTTTATGGCTCCATGAGTCAGAAAGCACCCAGTTCATGATAGGCAGATCAGGTCTCATGGTAACTTTGTGACCCATAGTCAAATGTTCAGTTTCTGCCAAGGCCCAATGACAGACTGGGAGCTGTCTTTCAAAAGGTGAGTAGTTATCTGCAGAGGATGGTAGGGCCTTGCTCCAAAATCCCAGAGGCCCCACTATGATTTACCTTTAGGGGCCTGACAGAGGCTCCAAACAGCATGCCTATCTGCTACTGACACTTCAAGTACCATTGGATCTGCTGGGTCATATGGCCCAGTGGTGAAGCAGCTTGCACAGCAGCCTGGACCTGTTGCGGAGTCTTCTCTTCTAGACCACACTCAAAATTGGCAGCCTTTCGGGTCACTTGATAAATGAGCCGGAGTAACACATCCAAATGAGGAATGTGTTGTCTCCAAATCCAAACAGGCCCACTAGGTGTTAATGCCTCTTTCTTTGTGGTAGGAAGGGCCAAATGCAGCAACTTATCGTTCACCTTATAAGGAATATCTTGGCCGGATGCGGTGGCTTACGCCTGTAATCGTAGCACTTTGGGAGGCTGAGGCAGGTGGATCACCTGAGGTCAGGAGTTTAAGACCAACATTGTGAAACCCTGTCTTTACTAAAAATACAAAAAATTAGCGTGGCATGGTGGCAGATGCCTATAATCCCAGCTACTCGGGAGGCTGAGGCAGGAGAATTGCTTGAACCCAGGAGGCGGAAGTTGCAAGTCATTGCACTCCAGCCTGGGCAACAAGAGCAAAACTCCATTTAAAAAAAAAAAAAAAAAGAAGGAATATCTTGACAGGCCCCACGCCACCGGACCCCTAGAAATTTCACTGAGGCAAAAGGATCCTGAATTTTACTCAGATTTATTTCTCATCTCCTGGCATACCAATGTCTCACCCATAAATTCAATGTGGTTGCTACTTGTTTCTCACTGGGTCCAGTCAGCATAACGTCATCAATGTAAAGGAGCAGTGTGATATCTTATGAAAGCGAACTGATCAGGATCTCCGTGAACAAGATTATGACGTAAAGCTGGAGAGCCCATATTCCTCCGAGGCACGACAGGGAAGGTATATTGCTGGTCTTGCCAGCTGAAGGCGGATTCCTTCTGGTGGGCCTTATGGACAGGAATGGAAAGAAAAAAAAGCATTTAGCCAAATCAATGGCTGCATACCAGTTACCAGGAGATGTGGTAATTTGCTCAAGCCATTAAACCACATCTGGTACAGGAGCTGCCATTGGAGGTACCACTCGATTGAGCTTATGATAATCCACTGTCATTCTCCAAGATCCACCTGTCTTCTGCACAGGCCAAATAAGAGAGCTGAATGGAGATGTGGTGGGAATCACCACCCCTGCATCTTTCAAGTCCTTAATGGTGGCACTAATCTCTGCAGTCCCTCCAGGGATGTGATGTTGTTTTTGTTCGTTTGTTTTTGAGATGGAGTCTTGCTGTATCGCCCAGGCTGGAGTGCAGTGGTGCGACCTCGGCTCACTGCAACCTCTGCCTCCCGGGTTCAAGCGATTCTCCTGCCTGCCTCAGCCTCCCAAGTAGTTGGACTACGGGGTCGTGCCACCATGCCCAACTAATTTTTGTGGGGTTTTTTGTCTTTTTTTTTTTTGAGATGGAGTCTTGCTCTGTCACCCAGGCTAGAGTGCAGTGGCGCCATCTCACCTCATTCCAACCTTCACCTCCCATATTCAAGCGATTCTCCTGCCTCTGCCTCCCGAGTAGCTGGGACTACAGGCACATGACACTGTACCCAGCTAATTTTTGTATTTTTAGTACAGATGGGGTTTTACTGCGTTGGCCAGGCTGGTCTCGAACTCCTGATCTCGTGATCCGACTGCCTCGGCCTCCCAAAGTGCTGGGATTACATGCGTGAGCCAGTGCGCCCAGTCTGTATTTTTATATTTTTAGTAAAGATGGAGTTTCGCCATATTGGTCAGGCTGCTCTTGAACTCCTGACCTGGTGATCCACCTGCCTCGGCCTCCCAAAGTGCTGGGATTACAAGTGTGAGCCACCGCACCTGGCCTGTGATGTTTTTTATTTACTAGTTTTCTAGATGGAGGCAGCTCTAGTGGCTTCCGTTTGGCCTTTCCCACCGTAATAGCCCTCACTCTGCTAGTCAGCAAGCTAATGTGGGGATTCTGCCCACTGCTAAGTATGTCTATTCCAATTATGCATTTTGGCACTGGGGAAAAGACCACAGGATGAGTCTGGGGACACACTGGACTCACTGTAAACCAGACCTGAGCTAAAACTCCATTAATTATCTGATCTCCCATAAACCCTTACTCTGAGGACCACAATGATGTTTTGGGTCCCCTGGAATCAATGTTAGCTCAGAGCCAGTGTCCACTAGTCCCCAAAAGGTCTGATCATTCCACGTTCCCCAGTGCACATTTACTCTGGTAAGAGGCCAGAGCTCTCCTTGGAAAAGGCTGGGAGAAAGATTGACAGTATAAATTGTCGTGCAGTGAGATCCTTAAGGAAATCCAGCTTCCTTTTCATTCAAGGTTCCTGGGTCTGTAAACTGGCTCAAGTCTGGAAATTGAGGGGCCATAATTCTCTGTTTTTCTAATTCAAATTAGACTTTTGTTCGTTCAACATGGGAGTTTTCTGCTTATGCAAATTAAGAATGTAGTAGGCTTCCTATCGCTTTCACTTCTAGGAACACCATAATTAGCCAATGACAGAGTTCTACATGAGTCAGTCTTCCCTTCCCCTTCCCCTTCCCTTCCCTCCCCCTCCCTTCCCTTCCCTTTTTCCTTTCCCCTTTCCTTTCCCCTTTCTTTTCCCCTTCCCTTTTTCCTTTCCCCTTTCCCCTTTCCCCTTTCCTTTCCCCTTTCCTTTCCTTTCCCCTTTCCCCTTTCCTTTCCCCTTTCCCCTTTCCTTTCCTTTCCCCTTTCCTTTCCCCTTTCCCTTTTCCTTTCCTTTCCCCTTTCCTTTCCTTTCCTTTCCCCTTTCCTTTCCCCTTTCCCCTTTCCTTTCCTTTCCCCTTTCCTTTCCTTTCCCCTTTCCCCTTTCCTTTCCCCTTTCCCCTTTCCTTTCCCCTTTCCCCTTTCCTTTCCTTTCCCCTTTCCTTTCCTTTTCCCTTTCCTTTTCGCTTTCCTTTCCTTTCCCCTTTCCTTTCCTTTCCTTTCCCCTTTCCTTTCCTTTCCTTTCCCCTTTCCTTTCCCCTTTCCCTTTTCCTTTCCTTTCCCCTTTCCTTTCCTTTTCCCTTTCCTTTTCGCTTTCCTTTCCTTTTCCCTTTCCTTTGCTGTCTCGCTCTGTCTCCCAGGCTAGAGTGCAATGCTGTGATCTCAGCTCGCTGCAACCTCTGCCTCCCAGACTCAAGCGATTCTGCTTCAGCCTCCTGGGTAGTGGGGTTTACAGGCGTCCGCCACCACGCCCAGCTAATTTTCGTATTTTTAGTAGAGACAGGGTTTTGCCATGTTGGCCAGGATGGTCTGGAACTCCTGACCTCAGGTGATCTGTCTGCTTCGACCTCCCAAAGTACTGGGATTAAGGCGTGAACCACCATGCCTGGCCATTTTTTTTTTTTTTTTTTTACAGGGTCTCACTCTCTCACCCAGGTTGGAGTACAGTGGCGCAGTCTCAGCTCACTGCAACCTCTCCTAGGTTCAAGCGATTCTCATGCCTCAGCCTCCTGAATAGCTGGGATTACAGGCCTGTGCCACCACACCCAGCTAATTTTTGTATTTTTAGTAGAGATGAGGTTTCCCACCTGGCTAATTTTTGTATTTTTTGTAGAGATGAGGTTTCACCATGTTGGCCAGGCTGGTCTGGAACTCCTGACCTCAGATGGTCCACCTGCCTCAGCCTCCCAAAGTGCTGGAATTTGGTTTTACGCTGGCATGAGCCAGCGTGCCCAGTGAGTCAGACAATTTTGATTGCTACTTTGCCTCTGCTGTCCGTTATGTTAACTATGCCCACCTCTCCTTTGGCATTTGAGTGGCTACTTGGTCCTTGCCTCCTTAAGATCCAATTATTCCCATTGCATTTAAGTATTTCAGCTGAGTGACTGGTGTGCACTGTAAGATCTAGCATACAGAAAATATCAGTCACAGAGCTCTTCAAGGATGTAGGTGCTTCCTTCACAAATCTATTTCACAAGTGAGGACTAAGCTCTGATTTTTTTTTTTTTTTTGAGATGGAGTCTCGCTCTGTTGCCCAGGTTGGAGTACAGTGGCACCATCTCGGCTCACTGCAACCTCCGCCTCCCTGGTTCAAGTGATTCTCCTGCCCCAGCCTCCTGAGTAGCTGGGATTACAGGCATGCACCCCCAAATCTGGCTAATTTTTGTATTTTTAGTGGAGACGGGGTTTCACCATGTTGGTCAGGCTGCTCTTGAACTCCTGACTTCGTGATCTGCCCACCTCAGCCTCCCAAAGTGCTGGGATTATAGGCGTGAGCCACCACACACTCTGAACCTCACCTCTAGGAACCTGCGGGAGTTGAGTCTAGTGACAGGTCTAGAAGCAAAGAGTGTGGGTGCTGAGGAGAATCAGTATAGTCTTAACTGGCAACTGTCCCAGGGTAGACCCTTGCCATTGCCTCAACCAGTACAGGGTTAATCTCCTCAGACAAAGGTGGAAAGACCGATGGCAACCTGGGTGAAGAAGGGGATGTTGCCACCACTGAGGGTAGGGAGGCTGTCTCCTCTGGCAAAAAAAAAAAAAAAAAAAAAAAAAAAAAAAAAATAGTTTAGGGGCTCAGTATCTCCAGCTTTATCAGGGTCCTTCTTCACGTCCTCATTCCAAGTTATAGGTTCTCATTATTTTCCAATCAATGGCCTCACTTTAACAGTAGACACCTGACAAGGCTGACATTCACATTTCATTGCAGGTCATCCACTTACATTATATGAGCTTGTGTCTGATTTTCCCCAATTTCAGCCCTTTGTCTAAAGGAGATTAGATTCCCATCCAGGGCAATGTTAGATTTGAGGCTAAATATGCACTTCTGGCGCTGGGAGATGGAATCCCTGAGCTCATTTTTTTTCTTTCATCTATTTGTCCAGCAAACTTATGAGCAATCAACCAACTTCATTGTATTCCTTGGTTCTCAACATATGGTCAAAGGTATCATGTATAGAGTCACTAAACTCCTTACCCCTCAGGAGTGGTGAATCAGAAGTAGCAAATGCATTTATTTTGCATAACTCAACAGTTTATGCCAATAACTACCAGTGTTCTCCATACTATTCGAAGTAGAGTCCTTAGCATTTTGGGGTCTAATCCGATTAAACAGCCAACTCTAGAGACCCCAAAACCAACTAAAGAAATACATCTTTAAAATTCTGTTCCTCTTGAACCACTCCTGATACCAAAATCTGTATTGGGGTTCTCCAAAGGGACAGAACTAATAGGATATATGTATATAAGAGGGGGAGTTTATTAAGGAGAATTGGCCCACACGATCACAAGGCCAAGTTCCACAGTAGTCTGTCTGCACGCTGAGGAAGAAAGAAGCCAATAGTGACTCATTCCAAGTTCAAATGCCTCAAAAGTAGGGATGCCAACAGTGCAGCCTCAGTCTGTGGCCAAAGGCCTGAGAGCACCTGGCAAACCACTGTAAGTCCAAGAGTCCAAAAGCTGAAGAACCTGAAGTCTAACGTCCAAAGGCAGGACACATGGAAGGAAGCATCCAGTGTGGGAGAAAGATGAAAGCCAGAAGACTCAGCAACCCAGCTTATCTCACCTTCTGGGTGCTTTGTTCTAGCCTCACTGGCAGCTGACTGGATGGTGCTGACCCACATTGAGGGTAGGTCTTCCCAGCCCAGTCCATTGAGTCAAATGTCAGTCTCCTCTGACAACACCCTCACAGACATACCCAGAAACAATACATTACCAGCCATCTAGCCTTCCTTCAATCAAGTTGAAACCTAATATTAACCATCACATAGACCTTTGTCAAATGCACAGTTTGCAAAAATCTTCTCCCATTCAGTAGGCTGTCTATTTACCCTGTTGTTAGTTTCTTTTGCTTTTCCCCAAATTTTGGGGGCTTAGCTTCATTGCCTTGGTAGTGAGTTCTTGAGTGAGTTTACCCAAGATCCAGTTGTTTTTAATGTGTACAAAAGGTCCTAAGTTTACCTAGATCTCACTTGTCAAGTTTTTATTTTGTTTCTATTGCTTTTGATATCTTTGTCATAAAATCTTTGTTCCTATGTCCAGGATGATATTGCCCAAGTTGTCCTCTGGAACGCTTATAATTGTGGGTTTTACATTTAAATCTTTAATCCATTTTGAGTGGATTTTTGTATATGATGTAAGGAAGGGGTCCAGCTTCAATTTTCTGCATATGGCATCATTTCTTGAATAGGGACTCTTTTCCCCATTGCTTGTTTTCATCAGCTTTTTAGATGGTCAGATGGTTGTAGATGTGTGGCCTTAAATGTGGGCTCTCTATTCTGTTCCATTAGTCTATGTGTCTGTTTTTGTACCAATGCCATAACGTTTTGGTTACTGTGGCCCTGCAGTATAGTTCAAAGTGGGGTAACATGATGCCTTCAGCTTTGTTCTTTTTGCTTAGGATTGCCTTAGCTATTCAGGCTCTCTTTCTGGGTCCATATGATTTTGTTTTAGATGGAGTCTCACTCTGTCACATGGGGTGGAGTGCAGTGACACGATCTCGGCTCACTGCAACCTCCGCCTTCCAGGTTCAAGTGATTCTCCTGCTTCAGCCTCCCAAGTAACTGGGATTACAGGCACCCACCACCATGCCTGGCTAATTTTTTTTTGTATTTTTAGTAGAGACGGGGTTTTACCACATTGGCCAGGCTGGTCTTGAACTCCTGACCTCGTGATCCACCTGCCTTGGCCTCCCGAAGTGCTGGGATAACAGGCATGAGCCACTGCACCCGGCTAGATAAACTTTTTGATGTGCTGCTGGATTTGGTTTGCTGGTATTTTGTGGAGGATTTTTGTATCAATGTTCATCAAGAATATTAGCTTGAAGTGGTTTTTTTGTTTGTTTTGTTTGTTTGTTTATATTTGCCAGGTGTTGGCATCAGGATAATGCTGGCCTCCTAGAATGAATCAGGGAGGAGTCCCTCCTCCTCAATTTTTTTCAGATAGTTTCAGCAGGAATGATACCAGCTCTTCTTTGTAGCTCTAGTAGAATTCAGTTGTAAATCTTTCTGGTCCTGGGCTTTTTTAAATTGATAGGCTATTTATTACTGATTCAATTTCAGAGCTCATTATTGGTCTCTTCAGGGATTCAATCTCTTCCTGGTTCAGTCTTGGGAGGGTGTATGTGTCCAGTAATTTTTCATTACTTCTACATTTTCTAGTTTATATACAAAGACATGTTCATAATGTTCTCAGATAATTTTTTGTATTACTGTGGGGCCAGTGGTAACATCCCCCTTGTTGTTTCTGATTGTGTTTATCTGAATCTTCTCTTTTCTTCTTTGTTAGTCTAGCTAGTGGTTTATCTATTTTATTAATTTTTTCAAAAACAACTTTCTGGATTTGTTGACCTTGTGAATTTTTTGGTGTGTGTCTTAATCTTGTCCAGTTCAGCTCTGATTTTGGTTATTTCTTGTCTTCTGCTAACATTGGGATTTGTTTACTTTTGGTTCTCTAGTTCTATTAGTTGTGATATTAGCTTGTTAATTGGAGATCTTTTTAACTTTTTGATGTGGGCATTTAGTGCTGTGAATTTTCCTCTTAACACTTTTTAGCTGTGTCCCAGAGATTCTGGTATTTTGTATCATTGTTCTCATTAGTTTCAAAGAACTTCTTGATTTCCGCCTAAATTTTATTATTTATCCAAAAGTCATTCAGGAGCAGGTTATTCAATTTCCATATAATTGTATGGTTTTAAGTAAATTTCTTAGTCTAAATTTCTAATTTGAATGGAATGTGTCCAAGAGATTGTTGTAACATCAGTTCTTTTGCCTTTGCTGAGGAGTGTTTTACTTCCAATTATGTGATTGATTTAAGAGTATGTGCCATATGGCAAGGAGAACAATGTATATTCTGTTGTTTTAGAGTAAAGCGTTCTGTAGATATCTATCAGGTCCATTTGATTCAGTACCGAGTTCAGGTCCTCAATATCTGTGTTAATTTTCTATCTCAATGATCTGTCTAATATTATCAGTGGGGTGTTAAAGTTTCCCACTATTATTGTGTGGGAGTTGAAGTCAGTTTGAAGGTCTCTAAGAACTTGCTTTATGCCTTTCAGTGCTCCTTTGTTGGGTGCATATATATTTAGGATAGCTAGGTCTTCTTGTTGAATCGAACCCTTTATGTAATGCCTTTGTTTGTCTTCTTTGATTCTTGTAGTTTAAAGTTTTGTCAGAGGCCGGGCATGGTGGCTCACTCCTGTAATCCCAGCAGTTTGGGAGGCCAAGGCAGGTGGATCACTTGAGGTCAGGAGTTCAAGACCAGCCTGGCTAACATGGTGAAACCCCATCTGTACTTAAAATATAAAAAATTAGTCAGGTTTGGTGGCGGGCACCTGTAATCCCTACTGCTCAGGAGGCTGAGATGGGAATTGCTTGAACCCAGGAGGTGGAGGTTGCAGTGAGCCAGGCATGTGCCACTGCACTCCAGAGCCAGACTCTATCTCAGAAAATAAATAAATAAATAAAAAATAATAAAATCAGTTTTGTCAGAAACTATGATTGCAATCCCTGCTGTTTTCCATTTGCTTGGTAGATTTTTCTTCATGCCTCTATTTTGAGCCTATATGTGTCATTGCATGTGAGATGGGTCTCTTGAAAACAGCATACCAGTAGGTCTTGGTTCTTTATCCAGCTTCCCACACCATGTCTCTTAATTGTGCATTTAACACATTTACATTTAAGGTTAGTATAGATATGTGTGGATTTGGTCCTGTCATCACAATGATAGCTGGTATAGTGTCAGTGATTTGCATCCTTTGGTGTATTTTGGTAATGGCTGGCAATAGTCTTTTTTTTCCCATAGTTAGTGCTTCCTTTGGGAACTCCTGTAAGGCAGGTGTGGTAGTAATGAATTCCCACAGCATTTGCTTATTTGAAAGGATCTTTTTTCTCCCTCACTTTTGAAGCTTAGTTTGGTTGGATATGAAATTGTGGGTTAAAATTTCTTTGTTTTGGCCAGGCGCAGTGGCCCACACCTGTAATCCCAGCATTTTGGTAGGCCAAGGTGGGCGGGTCACCTAAGGTCGGGAGTTCAAGACCAGCCTGACCAACATGGAGAAACCCCGTCTCTACTAAAAATACAAAATTAGCCGGGCATGGTGGTGCATGCCTGTAATCGCAGCTACTCGGGAGGCTGAGGCAGGAGAATGGCTTGAACCTGGGAGACAGAGGTTGCGGTGAGTCAAGATCCCACCATTGCACTCTAGCCTGGACAACAAGAGTAAAAAACAAAATTCTTTGTTTTAAGAATGTTGAATAATGGCCTTTAGCCTTTTCTGGCTCTTAGGGTTTTTGCTGAGAGATCCACTATTAATCTGATAAGCTTCCCTGTGTAACTGGCCTGACCTTTTTCTCTAGCTTCCTTTTTTTTTTCTTTCATTTTTTTCTTTCATTTCAGCCTTGCAGAATCTGATGGTTATATGTCTTGATGGTAATATTCTTGCGAAGTATTTCACTGGGGTTCTCTGCATTTTCTGAATTTGAATGTTGTCCTCTATAGCTAGGTTGGGGAATTTCTCATGAATGATATACTAAAATATGCTTTCCAAGTTGGTTTCACTCTCCCCATCACTATCAGGGATACCAGTGGGTCATAGATTTGTTTTCTTTACATAATGTTATATTTCTTGGAGGTTTTGTTCATTCCTTTTCATCCTTTATTCTTTTTATTTTTATTTATTTAATTATTTTTTGAGATAGAGTCTCACCCTGTTGCCCAGGCTACAGTGCAATGGCATGACCTCACTTCACTGCAAACTCCGTTTTCTGGTTTCAAGTTATTCTTTTGCCTCGGCCTCCCGATTGGCTGGGATTACAGGCACCGACCACCATGCCTGGCTAATTTTTGTCTTTTTAGTAGAGACGGGGTTTCACCATGTTGGCCAGGCTGGTCTCAAACTCCTGACCTTGTGATCCACCCGCCTCAGCCTCCCAAAGTGCTGGGGTTACAGGAGCCACCGTGCCTGGCCTGGTTATACTCTTCTTCTTCTTCTTTTTTTTTTTTTTTTTTTTTGAGATGGAGTTTCACTCTTGTTGCCCAGGCTGGAGTGCAATGGCACGATCTCGGCTTACCACACCCTCCACCTCCGGAGTTCAAGCAATTCTCCTGCCTCAGCCTTCCCAGTAACTGGAATTACAGGCATGTGCCACCATGCCTGGCTAATTTTTTGTATTTTTAGTAGAGACTGGGTTTCTCCGTGTTGGTCAGGCAGATCTAGAACTCCTGACCTCAGGTGAGCCGCCCGCCTCAGCCTCCCAAAGTGCTGGGATTACAGGCGTGAGCCACCGTGTCCAGCCTATTCTTCTTCATTTTTTAAAATTTATTTATTTTGAGATGGAGTTTCCATCTCTCACTCATGCGGGAGTGCAGTAGTGCTATCTTAGCTCACTGCAACCTCTGCCTCCTGGGTTCAAACAATTCCTCTGCCTCAGCCTTCCAAGTAGCTGGGATTACAGGCACCTGTCACCACCCCTGGCTAATTTTTAAATTTTTAGTAGAGATGAGGTTTTGCCATGTTGCCTAGGCTGGTTTTGAACTCCTGACCTCAGGTGATCCAGCTGCCTCAGACTCCCAAAGTGCTGGGATTACAGGCGTGAGCCACTGCACCCGGCCTATTCTACCCGTATGGTTATATTCAAATGGACTTTTATTTTTATTATTTATTATTATTTTTTTTTTCAGATGGAGTCTCTGTCACCCAGGCTGGAGTGCAGTGAGGCGATCTCGGCTCACTGCAACCTCTGCCTCCCGGGTTCAAGAGATTCTCTTGCCTCAGTGTCCTGAGTAGCTGAGATTACAGGTGCACACCACCACACCTGGCTAATTTTTGTGTTTTTTAGAGACAGGGTTTCATCATATTGGCCAGCCTGGTCTGGAACTCCTGACCTTGTGATCCGCCCTCCTCAGCCTTCCAAAGTGCTGAGATTACAGGCGTGAGCCACTGGGCCCGGCCTGGACTTTTATTGTTTTAAGCAAGAAAGTATTTATTTATTGTAATTTAATTTAAGTTCCAGGGTATATCTGCGGGACATGCAATTCATCGCATATGTAAACGTGTGCCGTGGTGGTTTGCTGCACCTATCAACCCATCCTCTGGGTATTAAGCCCCACATGCAGTAGCTATTTATCCTGGTACTCTCCCTCTTTCCACCCCTCCAGTGTGCCCTAGTGTGTGTTGTTTCCGTCTCTGTGCCTATGTGTTCTCATTGTTTAGCTCCCACTTATAAGTACGAACATGCAATGTTTTGTTTTCTGTTCCTGTGTTAGTTTGCTGAATGTAATGGCTTCCAGCTTCATCCATATCCCTGAAAAGGACATGATCTTTTTCCTTTTTATGGCTGCATAGTATTCCATAGTGTATATGTACTACATTTTCTTTATCTAATCTATTATTGATGGGCATTTGGGTTGATTCCATATCTTTGCTATTGTGAATAATGCTGTTCAATTGCACTTCTAATAGCTACATCTCTAATCCATGATGATTAAAGTAAATGAATGAAAAAATCCATTCTATGTAATTTCTACCTATTTCAAAGCTGAAAAAATAATGAATTATTCTACACCTACTTACATAAAATTACTTAATATTATAATTGGTATTGCTATTAATATGTATGGTTCTGGAGAAGAAGCTCAGTCTGTGTAAGTTATAATACAAGAGAGTGGTCTCCTCTATTTCGTTTTTCTTTTTCTTTTCTTTTTTTTTTTTTTTGAGACAGAGTCTTGCTTTGTCGCCCAGGCTGGAGTGCAGTGGTGCAATCTCGACTCACTGCAAGCTCCGCCTCCCGGGTTCACGCCATTCTCCTGCCTCAGCTTCCCAAGTAGCTGGGACTACAGGTGCCTGCCACCACATCTGGCTAATTTTTTTGTATTTTTAGTAGAGATGGGATTTCACCATGTTGGCCAGGATGGTCTCAATCTCCTGACCTCGTGATCCACCTGCCTCAACCTCCCAAAGTGCTGGGATAACAGGCATGAGCCACCGTGCCCGGCTTTTCTTTTTTTTTTCTTTTTTGACATGGAGTCTTGCCCTGTCACCCAGGCTGGAGTGCAGTGGTGCGATCTTGGATCTCACTGCAACCCCCACCTCCCGGGTTTAAGCAACTCCCTGCTCAGCCTCCTGAGTAGCTGGGATTACAGTCGCCCACCACCATGCCCAGCTGATTTTTGTATTTTTAGTAGAAACGGGGTTTCACCATCTTGGCCAGGCTGGTCTTGAACTCCTGACCTCGTTATCCACCTACCTCAGTCTCCCAAAGTGCTGGGATTACAGGCGTGAACCACTGTGCCTGGCCCAAGAGCGGTCTCTATTTCATATTGTGGTAAGTGTCCACAGTAGATGAGTAAAGAAATTTAGTAAATATCATGCAAAAACAGTCAATTTACATGTTTCTGATAAGATTAAGGAGTTCTGTATTCCTCATCTACCAGGCAAAGTAAAGACTAGATTCTGTGGCGTCATCTTTGATGAGAAAATAGAAACTGACAGCTTCAAAACAGGTATTGATTAAGGTAGAGGCATTCACTACCCAACAACTGGGATTCTTGTGGGGGTGTGTGTGTGCACACGCGTGTGTGTGTGTGGAGAGGATTTTTGGGTCAACAGAAAGTTATTTTGCTTTTAATTATATTTTCCCAGTATTTTAAAAATGAAGTAAAGAGCATTGTATGATTTTTTTGGATAATTGAGTGCAGTTTGTATTTACTAGTTTTGATACACTAAGTCCTTTACACACCTTTTGTTACTGGGAGGGGTGTGAAAGTTCTTCAGTTCTTGGGCTTACTGACGTAAAGGATTCAGTCAGGAGACACATGGAGTTAAAGGGCTAAGTAACCTTCATTTAAAGAGACAGGAGATCAAGAAGAGACAGAACTGGCTGCTTGGGAGAGTGAGCCAGCACTAGTGCCTTAGAAGGAGTTTTTATGGGAGCTTTAGCCTATGCAAACAGTACACCCTGAATGAATCTGCCATTACTAATACTGGGCAGACCCTTTTTATGAGAATCTTACATAATTATTCATGAAAGTACTATGCAGGGCTGTTATTAGCATGTTTTGGAAAGCCCTCTGGGCACATAGGCACTGTAAGTGTACATGCTAGTATACATGTGACCTGACTCATTAGCATCTGAAATCTACATACAGGGGTGTGTTTTAGTATTATAATGAGCAAAAGAGTATATTAGGGTGAACTGTTAGAGAAGTATACACGCTCCTTAGTGGGGAATAGCTCCTACCTCGGTAATCTCTGGCTGGGCTGATAAGTTTCCTTCAGGACCAAACAATCTCAACTCCAAGGCCAGATGTAGCCAATGTAGCCACTGTCCTCTTTTTGCTGACTCAGCGTGCAGCATCTCCAAGGAGGCCATCAGGCACTGCATTTCTAAAGATTCCTTTCCCAAGGGCTCTCTTGCCTGCTCACGTCTGGCTACCTGCCTGCACTAATATTTTCCCCCCTCAAGAGATGGAGACCCTGAAAAGCTTTGGGTGTAAGGACGTCGTGGGTCTTCTGTAACTACTTCCTGCTGACATGGGACGAAGAAATCATCAGGGTCTCCCTCTCTTGCTCTCTGTCAGGGAAGGAGCCCCTCTGTAGTTTCCTGGAATCATTGCCCGCTGACGTCCAAGGGAGAGATGTACTTGTAGGTGCTGGGGCGTCCAGGGATGATTCGCTGATGTTTTTCCATTTTTACGAACTGTATGTGAAACCGCTGTATCCTGGAAGAGACACATTTAATCAGTAAATTAAAGCGACAAGGGCCAAAGAGGAGAAGGAGTATAAATGTAGCTCATCAGAGTAAAGAAACAAACCATTTGAGAGAGGGGAGAGCAGACTTCACAGCCTTTCAAATGGCCCCTGCTGAAACACCTCCTGTTCTAAAGTCAAGGAGCCATGTAGCATGGTCATAGATCTTTTTTATGCCCTCCTCTGTTTGCCCGCTGTAATTGCTATAAGCGCAACAAGACTAATTGATCACCACACAGACCCACCCTGTTCTGCCAAAAGGTAATCTAAGGCCAATCTGTTGTCCATGACCATGTTTGCTAGAGTGTGTAGGGAGACCTTGAGTTTAGAGATGATATTTCCGATATCTTTAGCCAAGTTTCCTATTTGTATGGAGAGATTTCCAAGGGTGACTTCGTGATCAGCAAACCCTCCCCATGGAATAATAAGTCCTGTGGCCACTCGTATCTCTGCCAATATTAGACCCAGAGCTCCTTTCTGTCTTGGTTTGTTGGTGTTATAAATGGTTACACCTATTCCTCATGGTTTGAAAAATCCCACAGCACATTCCTTCATATATTGGATGCAAGTAAAAAGGCTTGCAAGAGGAGGGGTTAAATAAGTTCTCTTAGGACTTCCCTCAAAGTGCAGTTTGTTTTGTATTAGCCTACATAAAAATACATAGTCAAAAGGGGTACAGGTCTACTGGGGGATGCTAGTGTTGAACCACCTGTTTAAGAGGAATTTCCACTGAGTTGGAATTGCATAGGGGATAGAGGTCCTTTATCAATGACAGGATTTCTTGGCCCAACTGGGGACCCTGTGTGCCTTGGGAGGCAAATATAGAACCCAAGTTATGCCGGGCGCGGTGGCTCAAGCCTGTAATCCCAGCACTTTGGGGCCGAGGCGGGCGGATCACAAGGTCAGGAGATCGAGACCACAGTGAAACCCCGTCTCTACTAAAAATACAAAAAATTAGCCGGGCGCGGTGGCGGGCGCCTGTAGTCCCAGCTACTCAGGAGGCTGAGGCAGGAGAATGGCGTGAACCCGGGAGGCGGAGCTTGCAGTGAGCCGAGATCGCGCCACTGCACTCCAGCCTGGGCAACAGCGTGAGACTCCGTCTCAAAAAAAAAAAAAAAAAAAAAAAAAAAAAAAAAAAAAAAAAAAGAACCCAAGTTATTAGCTCTTTTCTTCATCAAGCTTTCCATCAATTTTGGGGTGACTTGTCTTGATTACCATTCATTTGTTTATGGACAGCTGGACACCAATAAGTCAAGATAGGGTGGCAACCTGTTGAGAAAAACCTCATGGGACGAATAGTGGGAGTGGGGAATCCCTCCTCAAACATGGCGTTCCAGTCACAGTATCCTTGAGGGCGTGGACAACAAGTTGGGTTTAGAGAAGAGCATATGAACATATACACAAAAGTTTTATAGCTTTGATTCAAAGGTGGAGTGAGATCCAGACAAGGGACTTGGTGCACTAAGTTAGCAAGTGAAAGAGCACAACAGATTTATGTTGGCCATCAGGAATTTCTGAACCTAAGGTTAGGTTTAAAGCAAGACTTCTCAACAAAATACATTGGTAAGATGAAGACCTGGTCATGAAGCCATGAAAAATCCAACAGTTGCTTAGGTGGTTTCCCAAAGCATTTATTTTGGAAAAAATGACGAGGGAATTATTACTCCACGGTGCTTGTGAGAGTAGGGGTATGTAAAGGAAGTAAAGATAAAGGAAAAGGTATTTCCCTGTTATAGCCAATTCTCTGTTAAGTTTTCTGAAAGCAGAATGAAAGTGGTGAAAATAGGAGGTAAAATAATTACATTGTTAGATGATGGAGTGTTTAGTGATAAAACAGGCAGTTTTTGGAACTTTGGGTGGCATGCAAATGAGGGCCAGAATAACGAGAATTTAAAATGCCACCACAACCAAGATTCCCAGTACTGAGATGACCTTCCTTTTGGGTGACAGGAGAGAAGGCTTTACTTATCTTTTCACTTGAAGAGGAATTTTAAGTTCTCCAGTGGCTCACAAGAATGCTCAGGTGCTGATTCTGCTGATTCTGTTGTTGGTTCTTCAGGACCTTCCCACAGTTTCACTCGGGACTGATGTATCCAACTGGAGATGCCAGAAATGTTCATAGCTGTTGGGTTGGAAAGTAAGACATTAAAAGGGCCTTTCCATAGGGAGTTAGTTGAGACCCAGGTGACCCATCTCTCCAAGTTTTGATGAGGACTTGTGACTCTAGCTGGATTTTTACCTTATAACAGGAGTGAAGCGGTTTCGTATCCTCGGGAAGGAGTAGTATGATAGCAGGATTGAGAGCGTGACATCTCTGAATGGTGATTTTGGATTTGCTAGCAGAAGATCTTGGTATTTTAAAAGTAGGCTGCCCATCAGCCAGTGTGAGCCTTTTCATTGCAGCACAGTGGCTATCTGATGTGAGGTAAAGATGTCAATAATTTGGCCCATTGTGATTTTGGAAACCTCTTCTACTGAGAGTGGTGGTAGCTATTGCCTTAAGGCACTAGGCCATCTTTGGGCCACCATCAAGCCTTTGAGAGACATAGCCCATCAGGCACCTTGTGGGACCCAGAGTCTGTATTAAAACTCCCATTGCTATCCTTCTATTTTCATTTTGTAAAGTTGGAAGGGTCGCCGAGTACACCGGCTCATGCCTGTAATCCCAGCACTTTGGGAGGCCGAGGCCAGCAGACCACGAGGTCAGGAGATCAAGACCATCCTGGCCAGCATGGTGAAACCCTGTCTCTACTAAAAATTCAAGACATTAGCTGGGGATGGTGGCAGGTCCCTGTAATCCCAGCTACTCTGGAGGCTGTGGCAGGAGAATTTTTTGAACCAGGGAGTCAGAGGTTGCAGTGAGCCAAGATCACAACACTGCACTCCAGCCTGGTGACAGAGTGAGAGTCTGTCTTTAAAAAAAAAAAAAAAGTATATATAAATGTATCAGGTTGGAAGGGTCTGTCTACTTGGGGCAGCCCCAGTGCTGGGACTTGCAGTAGACTAATTTTAAGTTGGATAAATGCCTGATCTTGTGAGGGTGCCCATGATAAGGGTTCTTTATCATTCCCTCCTTTTGAGATTCTTAAAGGGGCTTAGCCATTTCTTCATATTCTAAAACCCAAAGTCTACAATCTTCTGTTAGCCCCAGGAAAGTTCTAAGTTGCATTTGAGTGCTAGGGTGAGGTATTTGTTGAATGACTTGTATTTTTTCAGGTGAGAGCCTGACTTTTCCTGGAGTAAGAATAAGATTAATTGTTGTTGGATTAATTGGGCCTTCTGTTTGGAAGCTCTGTATCCTCTTTTAGCCAAGAAGTTGAAAGTCTGGGCATGGTGGCTCACACCTGTAATTGTAGCACTTTGGGAGACTGAGGCTGGCAGATCACTTGAGGTCAGAAGTTTGATACTAGCTTGGCAAACATGGCGAAACACCATCTCTACTAAAAATACAAAAATTAGCCAAGCATTATGGCACATGTCTGTAATCCAAGCTACTCAGGAAGCTGAGGCAGGAGAATTGCTTGAACCCAGGAGGCAGAGGTTGAAGTAAGCCAAGGTCACGTCACTGCACTCCAGTCTGGATGACAGAGCAAGAGTTCATCTCAAAAAAAAAACAAAAAACAAAAGAAGTTGAAAGTCTGTACTGCATGTCATTGTGCCAGTTATTTTGAGGGGAGCAGATGAGTAGATCATCAATATATTGTAAATGTGAGACCCCCTCAAGAGAGAGTTCTGTTAAGTCTTAGCTAGAGCTCGCTCAAATAAATGTGGAGTGTCTGTAAAACCCAGAGTCAGGACCATCCAAGTCAGTTGGCAATTTAACCCTTTGTCACCTATTAATTCAAAGATAGTAAATAAAAATGGAGACTCGGGGTCCAGAGGTACGCAGAAAAAAAAATATTTCAGATCTAGGACTCAAAGATCTAGAACTCTGTGAACGCCTTTGCGTTGGTAGGCATTTCCCCCAGAATCATCTATAGGTTTGGGATCACTGAGTGAATAGGTATGACAGCTTTGTTTATGATTCTTACGTCTTAGACAAGCCTGTACTCCTCATTGCCCTTTTGGACAGCCAGGATGGGTGTGTGACAGGTGAGTTACAGGCCTTTACCAGGCCACTCCTAAGGAATCAGTTAGTAGTAGGCTGCAGTACTTCCTCAGCTTCTTGCCTTAGGGGGTATTGTATTTTATGAGGGAAGTGGAAGGGACTGCAGTTGTTGGCCTTCTTGGCATATCAGAGGCCCACATCTTGAGATTTATTTGTGATTTTAGATCAAGATTATTCACCAACATCATGGGCGATTCTTTCAGAAAAGACGGACCTTTAAGGGAAGCTACATATCTAGAGTTCAGGTAAATGTGAAATATATCCCTGGTTTGGAGAGTATATCCCCGCCAAAAAGGGAGGTGGGACATTCAGACATTACCAGGAACTCATGGGAAAAGAGTAATGAGTCCAGTAGATGACCTAAAGGAGGTGTAAATCTTCTGAGGTAGGGATGCCATTCACCCCAATTACTTGACAGGATTTAGAGGAAAGTTGCCCAGAGAAGGGGGTCAGCACCAAGCAGGCTGCTCCCAAATCCAATAGAAAATGTATTGTCCTACCTGCTACGTCCAGAGTTGCCCTTGGCTCCATCCCTTTGATGATGATGTCAGACCAGGGAGCCGGCCACAGCAGAGGGCCCTTCCAGCTCAAACCATATTGAATTGCTGTCTGGCTCAGGGACCTTTTGGCTCTCGGGACAGTCCCCTTTCTAGTAGCCGAGCTTACGGCAGAGGGGACAGGCCGTGTAGGGCTTTTCCCCCTTTGGCCCATAGGGGCAGTTTGCCTTCCAGTGGCCTGGCTTCCCGCACTGATAGCACTTCCCTGGGAGCGTATCCTTAGGGCAACCTGGAGGGGGCTGGTGGACTTGCAAAGCAGCTAATAATTGAGCCTGCCTCTCTTCTTTCTGTTTTTCCTTCTTCTCGGCCCTGTCCCTCTCCTCCTGGTCTCGGTTATAAAACACTGAGGAAGCTAATTTGAGGATTTGTGACATGGGGGCACTAGTTCCCAAAGCCAGCCTCTGCAGTTTTCTCCTAATGTCTGGGGCAGCTTGTGTGAGGAAGTGATCCTTTAGGACCAGTTGTCCTTCTGGGGATCCTGGGTCTAGGTTGGTATGTTTGATAAGAGTTTCCTGGAGCCTTTCGAGAAAGGCTATGGGATTCTCATGTGGCTCTTGGTCGATGGTTGCTAATTTATTATAATTGACAGGCTTGACTTGACTCCTTTTCATTCCCTCTATCAGGCATAGGAGCATATGATTTCTGGCGCAGATTCCTGCCGGGGTATCGTAGTCCCAGTTGGGGTCCTGCAGGGGGACAGCTGTAGCTCCCACGGGATAGTTGGCGTCTGCCAAGTGGAGCTCATCCCCGCATTGACGTGCTGCCTCCCAAATGGTCTGTCTTTCGTCCAGAGAGAGGGTTTGTCCTAGGAGGATGGCAACATCCTTCCAGGTTAGTTCACAAGTGAGGGTTAATTTACGGAAGGCCTCCAGGAATTTTCCCGGATTCTCTGAGAATTTTCCCAGGTCTTCCTTAACTTGGGACAAGTCGTGCATGGAAAAGGGGACCTGGACTTGGACTGGTCCTGTTAGTCTGCTCACCACTGGTAGCGGGCAGATTCCAGAGCGGGGACCTGGGGGCCTAGTGTAGGTTGAGGCTGACCCATCAAGGCTAAGAGTGTGATACAAGGAGGAGGGAGCTGGGGGTGCCTGTTCTTTCTCTTTGGTCTCGGGAAGAGGAGGTTGAGGTGGGTTGACCAGGAAATCGTTGAGGCCTCCTGGTTGAGGGCTCTGGAGTGGATGACTGAGGATAGGTAAGAGGGTGGGATTTGTTTCACAGCCTTTACAAAAATCGGGGTTTTCCCTGAAGATCATGAAGGTTTTCACATAAGGGACCTCTGACCATTTGCGGTGACGCCGGCAGTAGAGGTCAAGCCGGAGTATGGTGTTAACATTTAAGCTTCCCCCCACTGGCCAGACTTCCTGCCCTTCTAGGTCATATTTTAGCCAAACTGTATTGCAAAGGAAAACCAATCTTTTTTGTTTTATAGTCTGGAGATCAAACTTATCCCAGTTTTGAAGGATGCATCCGAGAGGGGAATTCTGGGGTACAGCGATCTTGTTACCCATCTGAAAGAGAAGACGGGAGAATGTAGGATAAAGGAGCTATCCCTCCACCTATTCAGTGCCTTACAAAGATGCGGCGTCTCACACGTTGACACAGGTGAGGTGTTCCATGCCTCTGCCTATAAGCGTGAAGCTTTCTTCCCCTTGGGGCTCCAGAATCCGCAGGTACTTATGCGTATCACACTTTCTGTCCCTGCGTCTTTTATTTTTATTTTTATTTTTGAGATGGAGTCTTGCTCCGTCACCCAGGCTGGAGGGCAATGGCGCGACATCAGCTCACTGCAACCTCTGCCTTCCAGGTCCAAGCCTTTTTCCTGCCTCAGCCTCCCAAATAGCTGGGATTATAGGCGTGCCCTACCATGCCTGGCTAACTTTCCTATTTTTAGTAGAGGCAGGTTTTCACCATTTTGGCCAGGCTGGCCTTGAACTCCTGATCACAGGTGATCCACCCACCTTGGCCTCCCAAACTGCTGGGATTATGGGTGTGAGCCACTGTGCCTGGCCCCTCTGCTGCTTTTTGATCAGAAGAGTTTCTTAGATTTCCTAGGATTCACGCCTAGCAGGGATGACAGCCTCGCCTCTGTGTTGGGCAAGGAAGGGTGGAAGAATGTTGAGCACGGGAGTAGTTCTCTTTTCTCTCCTATTCCCAGTGACCTTGGTTCTGCAAGAAGCTCAGTACTCATGTCCCTGCTGGTGTCTGCAGAGAAGGGACTCCATAATAAGGTCCCTTTAATGCATAAGAATATTGGGATAGGCCGGGCGCAGTGGCTCAAGCCTGTAATCCCAGCACTTTGGGAGGCTGAGACGGGTGGATCACAAGGTCTGGAGATCGAGACCATCCTGGCTAACACGCTGAAACCCCCTCTCTACTAAAAAATACAAAAAACTAGCCGGGCGAGGTGGCGGGCGCCTGTAGTCCCAGCTACTCGGGAGGCTGAGGTAGGAGAATGGCGTGAACCCGGGAGGCGGAGCTTGCAGTGAGCTGAGATCGCGCCACTGCACTCCAACCTGGGTGACAGAGCGAGACTCCATCTCAAAAAAAAGAAAAGAATATTGGGATAATAGATACAAATGAATAGAGGAATGGAGGAAAATATGATGTCTTCTTCCACTCCTAAAAGATTCCTGGAAGATCATACAGCAAAAATAATTAAGTCCAGGATCGATGGCTCGTGCCTGTAATCCCAGCACTTTGGGAGGCTGAGGTGGGCAGATCACTTGAAGTCAGGATTTTGAGGCCAGCCTGGCCAACATGGTGAAACCCCATCTCTACTAAAAATACAAAAATTAGCCAGGGGTGGTGGCACATGTCTGTAATCCCAGCTACTTGGGAGGCTGAGGCAGGAGAATTGCTTGAACCCGGGAGGTGGAGGTTGCAGTGAGCTGAGATCATGCCATTGCACTCCAGCCTGCGTGACAGAGCGAGACTCCGTCTCAAAAAAAAAAAAAAAAACAAAACCAAAAAAAAATTAGGCCAGGCGCAGTGGCTCACGCCTGTAATCCTAGCACTTTGGGAGGCCAAGGCAGGCAGATCATGAGGTCAGGAGATTGAGATCATCCTGGCTGAAACGGTGAAACCCCATCTCTACTAAAAATACAAAAAATTAGCTGGGCGTGGTGGCAGGTGCCTGTAGTCCCAGCTACTCCGGAGGTTGAGGCAGGAGAATGGCGTGATCCCGGGAGGTGGAGGTTGCAGTGAGCAGATTGCGCCGCTGCACTCCAGCCTGGGTGAAAGTGTGAGACTCTGTCTCAAAAAAAAAAAAAAAAAAAAAAAAAAATTAGAGCCGGGTGCAGTGGCTCATGCCTATAATCCCAGCACTTTGGGAGGCCAGGGTAGGTGAATCACCTGAGGTCAGGAGTTTGAGACCAGCATGGCCAATGTGGTGAAACCCCATCTCCACTAAAAATACAAAAATTAGCTGGGTGTGGTGACCTGCACCTATAATCCCAGCTACTTGTGAGGCTGAGGCACGAGAATCGCTTGAGCTCAGAGGCGGAGGTTGCAGTGAGCCAAGATCACATCACTGCACTCTAGCCTGGGCAACAGAGCAAGACTCTGTCTGAAAAAAAACAAACAAACAAATATTAGCCAGGCGTGTGGGCGCATGCCTGTAATCCCAGCTACTGGGGAGGCTGAGGCAGGAGAATCGCTTGAACCCAGGAGGCGGAGGTTGCAGTGAGCCAAGTTTGCACCATTACACTCCAGCTGAGTGACAACAGTGGAACTCCATCTCAAAATAAACGTATAAAGTTCAGCACAGGTGCGCAAAGGCCTCTGGTGCCTGGCAGTGAAGCAAACACAGCAGGTCCCGGACAAGCAGGCCCCACAAGGCGCTTGCACATGAAGGAGGAATTCCAAGAAGCTCGGCGACGAGGACAGGGACAGCAAAGAGTAAGCAGAGTGACCTGGGGGATTGTTCACCGGTGGCGGCATATTGTGTCCAGGGGAATGGAGTGCCATGAACAGCACGTAGAAGAGCCGACTCAACACGGGAGAGTAGTTTTAGCTGAAAGATGTGAAACCCCCCAGTCATTGCACAGTTAGGGCATATTCCCTGCCTTTCACAAGCCTCCTGCAGGGAGGGTCACCGTGTCTCAGATCTACTCAGTGTGGAGTTTAAAGTCCTCCCTCCTCTGCTTATCACCCCCAGGGTAAGCTGAGAAATCAGCCAGAGGGAGCAGAGTGACAGTGGCTGAAGGGAAATGGTACGGGGGCAGTTGTTAGTGGACAGAGCCTGAGAGGAGAAACCCCGCCCCTTAAAGCTGCAAGAACTGCATTAGGGCAGGAGGTTCTTCAGTGCAGAAAGAAGCAGAGGTCGTCAACCAGAGAATCTGGCACCAGCTTTTGGGCACTTACCTAGAAGAACAGTTCACAGGCCACCAGTGGAAAACACCAGATGTTACCAGGAGTGGGGTGGAAGTCCTCTGGGTCTCGGTCTTCTTGAATTCAGTGAAGACACACAGAGAGCGTTAAAAGGTAAGTGCCCTTTATTTAAAGAGACAGGAGCTTAGAAAGAAGAGATGCCCTGGCCGGGCGCGGTGGCTCACGCCTGTAATCCCAGCACTTTGGGAGGCCGAGGCGGGCGGATCACAAGGTCAGGAGATCGAGACCACGGTGAAACCCCGTCTCTACTAAAAATACAAAAAATTAGCCGGGCGCGGTTGTGGGCGCCTGTAGTCCCAGCTACTCGGGAGGCTGAGGCAGGAGAATGGCGTGAACCCGGGAGGCGGAGCTTGCAGTGAGCTGAGATCCGGCCACTGCACTCCAGCCTGGGCGACAGAGCGAGACTCGGTCTCAAAAAAAAAAAAAAAAAAAAAAAAAAAAAGAAGAGATGCCCTCAATGAAGAAACAGGGTGAGCTCCTGAAAAGAAGTCTGTCCCCGCTCATCCTGGGCAGAGCGTTTTTATGAGACTCTGACATGATTATTCATGAAGGGGCTGTGCAGGGATATTTCTAATAAGCATGTTCCCAGAAGTCCTCCGGGCAGGAATGTGCTGTGACTCTCCATGCTGGCACACACGTCACACGTCTCATGAGCACCCCAAGTCTCCATTCAGAGGTGTGTGGTTTTTTTGTTTCCTAGGGTAATATTGGAGGAAAAGGAGATAAGTTTTTAAATTTTTATTTATTTATTTATTTTGAGTCTGTGTCTCACTCTTCTCACCCAGGGTGCAGTGACGTGATCTCAGCTCACTGCAACCTCTGCCTCCTGGGTTCAAAGGATTCTCCTGCCTCAGCCTCCAGAGCAGCTGGGACTACAGGCACCTGCCACCACGCCCAGCTAATTTTTGTTAGCTAGACTGGTCTGGAACTCCAGATCTCAAGTGGTCCGCCTGCCTCAGCCTTCCAAAGTGCTGGGATTACAGGCATGAGCCACCACGTCCAGTCTTATTTTTATGTATGTATGTATGTATTTATTTATTTATTTTTATTTTTTGTGACAGAGTTTCGCTGTTTCTACCAGGCTGCAGTGAAGTGGCGTGATCTCGGCTCACTGCAACCTCTGCCCCCTGGGTTCAAGTGATTCTCCTGCCTCAGCCTCCAGAGTAGCTGGGATTATGGGTAACTGCAAGCCATCACACCCGGCTTAATTTTTGTATTTTTAGTAGAGATGTGGTTTCATCATGTTGGCCAGGCTAGTCTCAAACTCCTGACTTCAGGTGATTCACCTGCCTCGGCCTCCCGAAGTGCTGGGATTACAGGCGTGAGCCACCATGTCCAGTCTTATTTTTATGTATGTATGTGTGTATGTATTACTTTTTGAGACAGTTTCGCTGTTTCTACCAGGCTGGAGTGAAGTGGCATGATCTCTCTTCACTGCAACCTCCACCCCCTGAGTTCAAGTGATTCTCCTGCCTCAGCCTCCAGAGTAGCTGGGATTATGGGTGCCCGCCACCATGCCTGGCTTAATTTTTATGTTTTTAGTAGAGATGAGGTTTCACCATGTTGGCCAGGCTAGTCTCAAACTCCTGACCTCAGGTGAGTGCTAGGATTACAGGCATGAGTGACCGCGCCTGGCCTGTTTTTTAGTATTATAATCATCAAAGGCTGTATTCTAGGGAAAATTATTAGAGGAGTACACATGCACATTACTGGGGAAAATTCCCTACCTCCGTTATATCTGTCTAGGGCCTGATAAGTCCGCTTCTGGGCCACAAGGCCAGGTGCAGGGGATACAGACATGGTCCACTGCTGTTTTTTTTGCTTACTGCCAGTGGGCAGCATATTCAAGGAGACTGTCAGTGGGCTGTGTTTCTAAACACTCCTTTCCCAGGGGCGCTCTTGCCTGCTCATGCCTGGCTACCTGTGTACTCCAACACTTTCAGCTGGTTTGTGGACACATTGACTTTTAAAATAATATCTAGGCTGGGTGCAGTGGCTCACACCTGTAATCCCAGCACTTTGGGAGGCCAAGGCGGGTGGATCACTTGAGGTCAGGAGTTTGAGACCAGCCTGACCAACATGGTGTAACCCTGTCTCTACTAAAAATAAAAAATTAGTGGGGTGTGGTGCCACACACCTGTAATCCCAGCTACTTAGGAGGCTGAGGCAGGAGAATTGCTTGAACCCAGGAGGCAGAAGTTGCAGTGAGCTGAGATCGTGCCATTGCACTCCAGCCTGGGCAACAAGAGTGAAACTCTATCTCAAAAAAAAACAGTTTCCCACAGCACTATAAAACTAGTAAATAGCAAAGGTTGAAGGACCCACCAGAAGGTCACATGTTCTCGAGACCTCTTCAGACTCTGCCTTGGGGCACAAAACAAAAACAAAAAAATCTACCAGAAACCACTCCCCTGCCCAACCCAAGAGCTTACTTCAAATAATCACACTTTCCCCAGAGTATTTCAAGTCTAAGGATAGCCTCTTTGCTTACATAGGAAAAAGCTCCAATTTCCCACCGTTTGTCTCATCAAGGCTTACTCAATTGTTTATCCTCACTCAATGAAAACAATGCTTGTTGACTTGACTTAATCAAACCTTAGGCTTCCCTTTTTCTCCAAGGCCCTTCAAGGAAAATGTAATAAAATAAATACTTATAGACACACCTGTCATAATTTAGAATTTAAAGTCGTATCAAATAATAGATATTTATTAATTATGTTCCAATTAATATATATTTATAAATATTTATTAATAATATTTATATATTATATATTTATAAATATATATTATATATTATAATATAATATATATAATGTAATATATAAATATAATATATAATACTTATATACTATATATAATATATATAATATACTTATATAATATATACTTATATATTATATATACTTATATATTATATATATACAAGAAAAACATTCTTTCTAAAAGAAACTGTGTTCTTCCTGAAAGGTAAATATTTTTTGTCTAATTCAAAGTTTATTTAAAGGCAATGTATAAAACAAGGTAAAAGAAGGCCAGGGGACCGGGCGCAGTGGCTCACGCCTGTAATCCCAGCACTTTGGGAGGCCAAGGCAGGCGGATCATTTGAGGTTGGGAGTTCAAGACCAACCTGACCAACATGGAGAAACTCCGTCTCTACAAAAAATACGAAATTAGCCGGGTGTGGTGGCGCACGCCTGTAATCCCTTAGGAGGCTGAGGCAGGAAAATCACTTGAACCTGGTAGGCAGAGGTTGGGGCGAGCTGAGATTACACCATTGCACTCCAGCCTGAGCAACAAGAGCGAAACTCCATCTCAAAAATAATAAAAATAATAAGATAAAATAAAATAAATTAGTTATTAGGCTGGGGTGCAGTGGCTCATGCCTATAATCCCAGCACTTTGGGAGGCTGAGCCGGGTGGATCACTTGAGGTCAGGAGTTCAAGACCAGCCTGGCCAACATGGTGAAATCCTGTATCTACTAAAAATACACACACACACACACACACAAATTAGCCTAGTGTGGTGGCAGGTGCCTGTAATCCCAGCTACTTGGGAGGGTGAGGCATGAGAATTACTTTAGCGCAGGAGGTGGAGGTTGCAGTGAGCTGAGATTATACCACTGTACTCCAGCCTGGGCTACAGAGTGAGAATCAGTTTCAAAAAAAAAAAAAAAAAAAAAAAAGTGATTTCATAATCAACATAGGAACATAGGACTATGGCAAGTTATCTTGAATGCAAGTTTTGGAGGTTATGACACTACAGAAAAAACTTCCAAGACTTCCATGGAGAGCTGAAATATTCATCAATTTCAGTCAAATAGGAGTTAACTCATGAGCTGAACTAATAGAAGACTGAAATCATCCTTTTATGACTTTTTGCTTAAAATGTTGTTTATCCTTTGTTTTTCAGAGCCAAGAAAACTTCTTTTGAGTAATTTACAACTTTTAACAATTGAGTAAAGTATACTCCTATGAACAATATTGGGGGCATATTTCTCTCTACCTGATTTCTCCCAAATTTGGAAACTAGTGTTGAGTATTCTTTTTTTTTTTTTTCTCTTGAGACGGAGTCTCGCTCTGTTGCCCAGGCTGGAGTGCAGTGGCGCGATCTCGGCTCACTGCAAGCTCCACCTCCTGGGTTCATGCCATTCTCCTGCCTCACCCTCCCGAGTAGCTGGGACTACAGGCGCCCGCCACCACGCCCAGCTAAGTTTTTGTATTTTTAGTAGAGATGGGGTTTCACCGTTTCAGCCAGGACGGTCTCGATCTCCTGACCTCGTGATCTGCCCGACTCGGCCTCCCAAAGTGCTGGGATTACAGGCGTGAGCCACCGTGCCCGACTTTTTTTTTTTTTTTTTTTTTGAGATGGAGTTTTGCTCTTGTTGCCCAGTGCAATGGCGCGATCTCGGCTCACTGCAACCTCCTCCTTCGGGGTTCAAGCGATTCTCCTGCCTCAGCCTCCTGAGTAGCTGGGATTACAGGCATGTGCCACCATGCTCGGCTTATTTTTGTATTTTTAGTAGAGATGGGATTTCTCCATGTCGGTCAGGCTGGTCTCGAACTCTGGACCTCAGGTGATCCACCCACCTCAGCCTCCCAAAGTGCTAGGATTACAGGTGTGAGTCACTGGGCCTGGCCTAGTGTTGAGTATTCTTACCTTAATGCAGTATAGGTATTTGCATAAGAGTAATAAGAATCTGTTTTTGGTGTTTTTTAAAATTTATTTATTTATTTATTTATTTATTTATTTTAAACAGGGCACAGTTGGAGACACTGGTTATTCTACCAAGGTTTTGACTGGAATGGCATATCACATACAGACTCGTTTAAGGAATCAAAGTTGATATATGGAGCCAAAAAAAGCCCCTTGCACATGCTAGCTTCATACCTTGTCTACTCAGTTCCAGTACAGGTTCCTGACCTGTGGTAAGTAAAGAGTGTCACTTTGCCGGGCGTGATGGCTCACGCCTGTAATCCCAGCACTTTGGGAGGCTGAGGCGGGAGGATCACGGGAGGTCGGGAGTTCAAGATTAGCCTGACAGACGTGGTGGAACCTCGTCTTTATTAAAAGTGAAAAAATTAGCCGGGCATGGTAGCTAGCGCCTGTAATTCCACCTATTTAGGAGGCTGAGCCAGGATAATCGCTTGAACCCAGTAGGCGGAGGTTGCAGTGAGCCAAGATTGTGCCATTGCACTCTAGCCTGGGGGACAGAGCGGGACACCGTCTCAAAAAAAAAAAAAAAAGTGTCACCTTCTGACAGACCCAAAAGACCCAGGTTTTCTTGGGATCTCAAGGTTAGGAATTTACCAAGTTAATACAGGTACTTGCAGGCACAGGATGCCTTAAGGCATTGAAGTCAAATTTGAGATTCCTTATGGAATAAAGTTCCAGCAAAGTTCTTTTAGAAAAAGAAAAAGAGGAGCCTATACAGCAAATAATTGTTTTTGCTGACTGTATGCAAATACTTTGGCTAAGTATAATAAGACTAAAACTTATTTTTCAAATGAATTTATCCTATGATTTGGCTTTAGTGAAAACAGGAACTGAAGAGAGAGAAGTTTGTTTCAAAATAAACTATCGTTCACATGTTATTAGATTCTAGTCTTGCCTATGTTTTTCAATTCTTATTATTTTCTACAGTTTGGACTAAATTCTTTTTTCCTTTTTCTTTTTCTTTTTTTTTTTTTTTTGAGATGGATTTTCACTCTTGTTGCCCAGGCTGGAGTACAATGGCATGATCTTGGCTCACCGCACCCTCCACATCCCAGGTGGAGCGATTCTCCTGCCTCAGCCTCCCGAGTAGTTGGGATTACAGGCGTGCACCACCACGCCCACTAATTTTGTATTTTTAGTAGAGATGGGGTTTCTCCATGTTGGTCAGGCTGGTCTCGAACTCCCGACCTCAGGTGATCTGCCCACCTTGGCCTCCCAAAGTGCTGGGATTACAGGCGTGAGCCACCACACCTCGCCTGGACTAAACTCTATTAATAATATTTTTCCAGCTACAAGTCTGCAAAATAATGTTTCCAATTTTCTTCTTTCTTTTCTTCTCCCACTTTTCTTGATTAGAAATCACTGAAAGCTAAGCTGTGCTTTCTTAAGTCCCTGCAGACTGAAACTAGACAACTGAAACTTTAGAAGAAAATAACAACCACCGGTTTACATATATAGCGACTTTCATACCTGCCTATTGATGTATGGACTTCAGAGTAATATCACCTATATCAATTTTCCAGAATTGTTTTTTGTTTGTTGTTTTTTTACCTTCCTTCCCCTGTTTTCTCCTTGTAGAATGTGAGACTTTACAACCTGCTAAAAATGAGCTTTCCTAATAACTTGGGACCTACCCATCTAGGAATGAATCACCCTGGCCACAAGAGATTAAAAAACAAAAACAAGAACAAAAAAAAAAAAACAGAGACCAGAGACTCATTTTCTTCTAGAATGCTTTCTCCAAAAGATTTTAAAATGAAAAAGAGGCTGGTCACAGTGGCTCACACCTGTAATCCCAGCACTTTGGGAGGCCGAGGCAGGCAGATCACCTGATGTCAGGAGTTTGAGACCAGCCTGACCAACATGGTGAAACCCCGTCTCTACTAAAGATACAAAAAAGTAGCGGGGCCAGGTGGTGTGTGCCTGTATTCCCAGCCACTCGGGAGGCTGAGGCAGAATTGCTTGAACCTGGGAGGCGGAGGCTTCAATGAGCAGAGATCACGCCATTGCACTCCAGCCTGGGCATCAGAGTGAAACTGTGTCTCAAAAAAATAAATTAAATAAATAAAATAAAATATAGCTACAAAGATAAGAAGCTACATACCTCCCTTACTATCTCCCCACAAGGAAATTCCTTGTGGACAAAGGACAGAGGGAACGCACAGTCAAACGCCTGCTCACATGAGACAAATACATATCTGATTGCTTTCTTTGTCCTGTTGTTTCACTAAGTCAGACTAAAGCGTAAGTGACTATTCCTGTAAATCACATGTCCATTGAAAGGCTAATCAGAATCTCAGTGCAACCATTTGTCTTTTATCTATGACCTGGAAGTCCCCTCCCTGCTTCAAGTTGTCCCACCTTTCTGGGTGAACCAATGTACATCTTACATATATTGATTGATGTCTTATGTCTCCCTAAAATGTATAAAACCAAACTGTACCCAAACCACTTTGGGCATATGTTGTCAGAAGTCTGTGTCATGGGTGTGTCCTAGGCCTTGGCAACATACACTTTCGACCTTGGTTGAGACCTGTCTCTGATACTCTTGATTTTCGGAAGTATATGTCAAAATCTTTCTGTGATTAAGAAAATATCCTTTAAATTTCTTGTGAATGCCAGGCACAGTATCTCACAGCTGTAATCTCAGTGCAATGGGAGGCTGAGGGTGGCGGTTTGCCAAAACTCAGAGTTTAAGACCAGCCTGGGTAACATGGTGAAACCACATCTCTACCAAGAATACAAAAACGTAGCTGGATGCCATGGCATGTGTCTGTAGTCCCAGCTCTCAGGAGGCTCTGTTGGGAGGATCAATGGAACCTGTGAGGTTAGCCTACAGTGAGCTGAGATCTTGCCACTGCCGTGGAGCCTGAAAGAGAGTGAGACCCTGTCTCAAACAAAACAAAACAAAAAGTAGTTTCTACTTAAACTTTTTTGAAAAAATTCTAGGCCAGGCATGGTGGCTCATGCGTGTAATCTCAGCACTTAGGGAGGCTGAGGCAGGTGGATCACCTGAGGTCAGGAGTTTGAGACAAGCCTGGCCAACATGGCAAAAACCCATCTTTACTAAAAATAAAAAATAAAAAAATTAGTCGGGCATGGTGGCAGGCATCTGTAATCCCAGCTACTTGGGAGGCTGAGGCAGGGAGAATTGCTTGAACTGGGGAGGTGGAGGTTGCAGTGAGCCAAGATCATGCCACTGCACTGAAGCCTGGACAACAGTGAGACTCTGTCTCAAAAAAAAAAAACATTATTAATTTGCATTTCTCATACAATGATGTTACAGAAGATATGTCAAAATCTTTCTGTGATTCAGGAAATATTCTTTTAAATTTTTTGTGAATCTGGCCGGGCGCGGTGGCTCAAGCCTGTAATCCCAGCACTTTGGGAGGCCGAGGCGGGTGGATCACGAGGTCAGGAGATCAAGACCATCCTGGCTAACATGGTGAAACCCCGTCTCTACTAAAAATACAAAAAACTAGCCGGGCGTGGTGGCGGGCGCCTGTAGTCCCAGCTACTCGGAGGCTGAGGCAGGAGAATGGCGTGAACCTGGGAGGCGGAGCTTGCAGTGAGCCGAGATCGCGCCACTGCACTCCAGCCTGGGTGACACAGCGCGAGACTCCGTCTCAAAAAAAAAAAAAAAAAAAAAAAAAAAAAAAATAAATAAATAAATTTTTTGTGAATCAGCATGACCATGTTGCTTCCTGGATATTTTTGGAAGCAAGAAAATTTCCAATATACCAAATGAAATTGTGATTTTCAGTTATAATCAGCTTCTTATTTACTGTTCTGAGGTTCAAAAGAAGCTTCACAATTAATCATATTTTTGCATGAGATCATAGAGGTTCAGATTCAAAGTTCATTTTTGGGAATGTAGCTACTTAGCAATATTTCACAATACCAAATTATAATGTGTGAGAAAAACATACTTCCTATTAAATGCTAAGTTGGGGATTGTCATAGAATTATTGCCAGTAGAAATGAGGCTATTTAAAATTCGATAATTGAGTTGTGTTTTCTTCAGCGTTCATATGAAAGAAAATAACCTGTCTGCCACATATTTTTAGAAATATTGCAAAATTAATTTCCTTTTTTTTTTTTTTTTTTGTATATTTAGTAGAGATGAGGTTTCACTGTGTTAGCCAGGATGGTCTCGATCTCCTGACCTCGTGATCCACCCACCTCGGCCTCCCAAAGTGCTGGGATTACAGGCGTGAGCCACCGCGCCCGGCCTTTTTTTTTTTTTTTTTTTTTTCTGAGATGGAGTTTTGCTCTTGTTGCCTGAGCTAGAGTTCATAGGCACCATCTGGGCTCACTGCATCCTCTACCTCCCAGGTTCAAGTGATTCTCCTGCCTCAGCCTCCTGAGTAGCTGAGCTTACAGGCACCCGCCACCACACCCAGCTAATTTTTGTATTTTTAGTAGAGACAGGGTTTCACCAAGTTGGCCAGGCTGATCTCGAACTCCTGACCTCGGGTGATCCGCCCACCTTGTCCTCCCAAAAGTGTTGGCATTATAGGTGTGAGCCACCTTGCCCGTCCCAGACGCTGTTTCAAATAAATAGGCTGGGCGCGGTGGCTCACGCCTGTAATCCCAGCACTTTGGGAGGCCAAGGTGGGTGGATCATGACGTCAGCAGTACGAGACCAACCTGACCAACATGGAGAAACCCTGTCTCTACTAAAAACACAAAAATTAGCTGGGTGTGGGGGTGCGCACCTGTAGCCCCAGCTACTGGGGGGCTGAGGCAGGAGAATAGATTGCAGAGGTTGTGGTGAGCTGAGATCGTACCATTGCACTCCAGCCTGGGTAACAGAGTGAGATTCCATCTCAAAAAAGATAATAAAAAATAAATAACGTGTAAGGAAAAGCTATGTAACATCTACTTTTCAAAAGTTATTGCTTGTTATTTAGAGTATAAATTGGTGATCTAACTTATCATTGAACCTGAAACCGCCTTTGCAAAATCATTAGAGAAATCTAACGTAATTGTTGCATCTAACCACGCAAGCTGTGTTTCTTCATTCCCGGACACTGGTCCAGCTACGTATGAGAGGAATTTAGTTTATAGTTATGACTTTCAAGCAAGGATGATAGCTGACCCTCCCCAAAGTGACCTTCTTGGGTGACTGAAACCAACTTTGTAAGACTAATGAAAGGCACAAGGGTCAGGCGTGGTGGCTCATGCCTATAGTTCTAGTGTTTTGGGAGGCTGAGGTGGGAGGATCATTTGAGGTCAGGAGTTTGAGACCAGCCTGGCTAACATGGTGAAACCTTGTCTCTACTAAAAATACAAAAAATTAGCTGGGCATGGTGGCGGGTGCCTGTAATCCCAGCTACTCATGAGGCTGAGGCAGGAGAATCACTTGAACCTGGGAGGCAGAGGTTGCAGTGATCCGAGATCACGACAGTGTACTCCAGCCTGGGCAAATGAGGCAAACTCCGTCTCAGAAAAAAAAAAAAAAAAGAGCAGGGCACTGTGACTCACGCCTGTAATCCCAGCACTTTGGGAGGCGGAGGCAGGCCAATCACCTGAGGTTGGGAGTTTGTGACCAGCCTGGCCAACATGGAGAAACCCTGTCTACTAAAAATACAAATTTAACCGGGCCTGTAATCCCAGCTACTTGGGAGGCTAAGGCAGGAGAATCCCTTGAACCCAGGAGGCAGAGGTTGCAGTGAGCCGAGATCGTGCCAGTGCACTCCAGCCTGGATCACAAGAGGGAAACTCTACCTCAAAAAAAAAAAAAAAAGGCAACGAGGTTAGAATTATGGAAGGTACCTGAATTCTGCTAAAATGTAGGCATAAACGGCTGGGCGCGGTGGCTCAAGCCTGTAATCCCAGCACTTTGGGAGGCCGAGACGGGCGGATCACGAGGTCAGGAGATCGAGACCATCCTGGCTAACACGGTGAAACCCCGTCTCTACTAAAAAATACAAAAAACTAGCCGGGCGCAGTGGCGGGCGCCTGTAGTCCCAGGTACTCGGGAGGCTGAGGCAGGAGAATGGCGTGAACCCGGGAGGCGGAGCTTGCAGTGAGCTGAGATCCGGCCACTGCACTGCAGCCTGCGCGGCAGAGCGAGACTCCGTCTCAAAAAAAAAAAAAAAAAAAAATGTAGGCATAAACAATAACCAATCATCCTGGAGATCAGATGATTTGTAATTTCCCCATTTGCTCCTATAGACATCATTATTGTCAAAATTTAAGATTGATCTTTGAAGTATTTTTCAGACATTTACAATTGGGCAGAGCAGCTCAGGCCACCTGGACCTCCTCTTCACTGGCCCCCAAGAATTGGCACCAACAAATTCTGTGATCCCTAACCAGAAACTGACTCAGCCCAGGAAGACTGTTTTGCACACTCCTAAGATTTCCTCTCCAACCAATCAGCCGCACCAATTACTTCCCCATATTATCCTCAAAAACCCTAGTCTCCAGGTTTTTGGGAAACGGATTTGAGAATTAACTTCCCCGTCTCCCACTTGTTTGACCTGGTTAACACTGGGATTATTAAACTCTTTCTTTGCTGCAAAACCCCGCTATTTTCAATGCACTGGCTCTTTTGGGCAGAGGCGAGATGAATCTGGATGACAGACCTAGCTTCCCACGCCTTGCACCCCAGGTATTGTCCCTGTGAAAGTCTCCGGAAACGAGTACAGGGTTGACTCTTTCTGGAGTGAATGGAGACTAGAAAATGAAACGATTTCTATTTTGTTGTGTAGGGCATCAGCATGGAATTACACCATCACCCACGCAGTTTCCCTTTCACATTCCAGTTTACATTCCTGTCACAGAGAATTCTAGGGCTTTTAAATTAAATTGCTGAGCTTAATTTCGATAGCAGGAATTTTCCTGGATCCAATCACCAACAGTTTGCTCTGTCCCAGGGAGATCCTGCCGAGTTGCTTCATCCTCACTGGTAAATGCCTCCCCCTAAACCAGTAAAATAGAGACGAGCCAGAAGAGGAAAGCACAGGTCCCGCCTCTCCGCTCTGCCCCCGCCCCCTCCCTTCCACTCTTCACCCGCCCCCTCCCTTCCACTCTTCACACTCTGTATCTCGCTGGGTGGACCTGCCCATCCCTGGTTTCCACCGTGTGCGCGCAGTTTCCTGCAGACCCGGAAGCAGTTCACCGGAATGGGAGTTGCTCCTCCACGAGTGAGTTTTCCTCTGTCTATATTAAGATTAAATAAGGCGGTAGGGCCCGGTGGCTCACACCTATAATCACAGCATTTTGGGAGGCCAAGGTGGGTGGATCGCTTGAGGTCAGGAGTTCAAGACCAACCTGGTCTACAGGGCGAAACCTGTCGCTATTAAAAATACAAAAATTGCTGGGCGCGGTGACTCATGCCTGTAATCCCAATACGTTGGGAGGCTGAGGCGAGCTGATCACCAGGTCAGGAGTTCGAGACCAGCCTGGACAACATGGTCAGACAGAAACCCTCTCTCTACTAAAAATAGTCCACTAAAGATACAAAATTAGCTGGGCGTGATGGCACACTCCTGTAGTCCCAGCTACTCAGGAGGCTCAGACAGCGTAATCGCTTGAACCTGGGAAGCCGAGGTTGCAGTGAGCCGAGATCGCGCTACTGCACTCCAGCCTGGCAACAGAGTGAGACTCCATCTCAAAAAACAAAAACAAAAACTAGCTGGGCCCGGTGGCGTGGGCCTGTAGTCCCAGCTACTCAGGAGGCTGAGGCAGGAGAAGCCTGAACTCAGGAGGTGGAGGTTGCAGTGAGCCGAGATTGCACCACTACACTGTAGCCTGGGCGACAAAGCGGGACTTTGTCTAAACAAAACAAAAAAAAGCCCGGGCACCGTGGCTCACGCCTGTAATCCCAGCGCTTTGGGAGGCCTAGTTCAAGACCAGCCTGACCAACATGGAGAAACCCCGTCTCTGCTAAAAATACAAAAATTAGCCAGGGTGGTGGCGCATTCCTGTAATCCCAGCTACTCGGAGGCTGAGGCAGGAGAATCGCTTGAATTGGGAGGCGGAGGTTGCAGTGAGCCGAGATCGCCCATTGCACTCCAGCCTGGGCAACAAGAGCAAAACTCCATCTCCAAAAAAAAAAGAGAAAATAAAGGAAGAAATGTAGAGAAAAGGTCTATGTCAAAGAGATGAAGGACAGCAAGATAGGGAGAGATAGAGTCGGGAAGAGGTGGAATGATTTCGAGCCAGGGCAGACAGCGAGGTGCTGGGACAGCAAGAAGTGGCAGCGATGACACAGAGGGCAGCAGAGAGAGAACCACACAAGGTTCTTTGGGATTATTGATTCAAATTCATTGAAAGTATAGAGGCCTGTTCAGATTGTCTCTTTGAGTGAGTTTTGGTGCAGGAACAACTGGAAATCCAAATGCAGAAAATAAAAAAAAAACCAAAGGCCTCACATTTTGTACATAAATTAATTCAGAATGGGTCATAGACCTCAGTGTAAGCCTAGGGATCTGAGGGTGCTAGAGACTGAGGACAAGGGGGTGTAAACAGGGAAGAGAATTTAACAGGGGAAGGAAAGATGGAGGAAGACAGGCAGAAAGGTGTGGAGATTGAGGACAATCACGTAACTGGCGAGAAAGAGGTGAAACAAGTTCCAGAAGGTGGAAGAGATGGAGTAGAGGGAAGAAGGGTAGAAACAGCAGAAGAGGAGAGGGGTACAACATGAGGAGCAGAAACCCGGGGAAACAGAGAAGTGCCCAAGAGTTACAGAAAGAAGGTGAGAATGAGAGATGTGTCAGGAATAAGTGAGGGAAACAGAATAATGAGCAAAGGGGGGAGTTGATTGGATGTGTTGATTAAATTGTGACATATTGATTTCTGTGTTTATAGTATAGCAAATTTAAATTTTTTTTTTTTTTTTTTTTTTGAGACGGAGTCTCGCTCTTACCCAGGCTGGAGTGCTGTAGCCGGATCTCAGCTCACTGCAAGCTCCGCCTCCTGGGTTCACGCCATTCTCCTGCCTCAGCCTCCCAAGTAGCTGGGACCACAGGCGCCCGCCACCACGCCTGGCTAATTTTTTGTATTTTTAGTAGAGACGGGGTTTCACTGTGTTAGCCAGGATGGTCTGGATCTCCTGACCTTGTGATCCACCCACCTCGGCCTCCCAAAGTGCTGGGATTACAGGCGTGAGCCACCGCGCCGGGCTAAATATGTTTTAAAAATGTGTGGAAATGGGTGAGAATTGCAAAAACTCCTATCTGTAAGATGTGCATTTTTCACATCTTGGTATCAGGCTATAGCTTCTTTTGAAATCCCTATTCATTCTAAGGGCAGTGACTTCATGAATTTAGGTTTTGGTCACCCTCTTTTCCTGGGATAGGGTAGGGTATGGGTGAGTCTATAAACTAAGGGGAAAAACAACAGCATTTTTCCCGTCTCTCTCCTGTCACACTCAATGTAAGTGAAGACTCAACACAGATTACTTCCCTGCCGATCATCTAAATGTGTGGCGATTTCTCCCACCAGCAACCCATTCTCTGTCATACATTACGTGGGTGTCCTATAATGTGACTCAGCTGTGACACTGTGTACCTGGAGGTAGCATTAGATCTCACCGTTTGAGGGCTCAGTTCCACAAGGCTGGCACACTATGGGTGTCACTTGCAGTCTCAGTTTGTGACATGAACTTCTGACTAACCAACTATAAATTAGGCATCCCTTGACCCCCTCCTGGGTTCTATTAATTTGCCAGAGCTGCCCACAGAACTGAGGAAAACTCTATACTTAGGTTTGCTCATTTGTTATAAAAGATACTACAGGCTGGGTGCGGTGGCTCACACCTGTAATCCCAGCACTTTGGGAGGCTGAGGCAGGCAGATGACCTGAGGTCAGGAGTTCGAGACCAGCCTGGCCAATATGGCGAAACCCGCTCTCTATTAAAAGTACAAAAAATATTGGGCGTGGTGGCGGGTGCCTGTAATCCCAGCTACTCAGGAGGCTGAGGCAGGAGAATCACTTAAACCCGGGAGGTGGAAGTTGCAGTGAGCAGAGATCACTCCACTGCACTCCAGTCTGGGCGACAAGAGCAAGACTCCGTCTGAAAAAAAAAAAAAAAAAGATGTTACAAAGGATACAGATAAACAGCCGTAAGGAGGAGCTATGCTACCAACTTAATTAAACTGGAGCAGTGGTTATGAGAACCACAGTATTTATTAGGTCACTCAGAAATATAAGTGACAGCTGCTATTTGCATACAGCACTGGAAGTGAGGGACCTTCTTTTTTTTTTTTTTAACTTTTAACTAAAAAGTAAACTTTAATGTCGAAAATGCAAACTTGGGGAAGACAGAAAAGATCACATACAAGGCCGTCACTTCACACTTGGAAGGTTGCACAGTGGCCGGGCAGAGACGCTCCTCACTTCCCAGACGAGGCAGCTGCAGGGCAGAGGCGTTCCTTACTTCCCAGACGGTGGGGCGGCCAGGCAGAAGCACTCCTCACTTCCCAGATGCGGTGGCTGGTAAGAGGCGTTCCTCACTTCCCAGACACTGGGCAGCCGGGCAGAGGCGCTCCTCACTTCCCAGATGCGGTGGCCGGTAAGAGACGCTCCTCACTTCCCAGAGGGGGCAGCCAGGCAGAGGCGCTCCTCACTTCCCAGACGAGGCAGCTGCGGGGCAGAGCGCTCCTTACTTCCCAGACACTGGGCAGCCGGGCAGAGGCGCTCCTCACTTCCCAGATGAGGCAGCTGCGGGGCAGAGCGCTCCTCACTTCCCAGACGGTGGGGCAGAGGCGCTCCTCACTTCCCAGACGGTGGGGCAGAGGCGCTCCTCGCTTCCCAGATGGGGCGGCAGCCGGCCAGAGGCAATCCTCACTTGCCAGATGGTGGGCAGCCAGGCAGAGGGGCACCTGGAGCAGGTCATTGTGCAGAAAAACCACACACACGTTTTGGTGATTAGAGGTGAAGTATTCTGTGTTGTGAGAGCAGGAAAAACAGTTTTTTTTTTGTTTTTTTTTTTTTTTTGTCTAAAGACTAAAGGGGCCAGGTGCAGTGGCTCACGCCTATAATCCCAGCACTTTGGGGGGCTGAGGCAGGCAGATCACCTGAGGTCAGGAGTTTGAGACCAGCCTGACCAACATGGTGAAACCCCCATCTCTACTAAAAATACAAAATTAACTGGGTGTGTTGGCACATGTCTGTAATCCTAGCTACTCTGGAGGCTGAGGCAGGAGAATCTCTTGAACCCCGGAGTCAGAGGTTGCAGTGAACTGAGATCCTACCACTGCACTCCAGTCTGGGCAACAAGAGTGAAACTCCGTCTCAAAAAAAAAGAAAAAGACTAAACAAAGTGGTCTCCAATGGGCCCACCCACCTGCCTCAGGGCCTGTCATCTCTACTCAGCAGTGACTGGGAATGGTCTGTCCCTGCCCATGGCTGTGGCTGTCCCTGGGATTGTGCACCATGGGTCAGCCCCACTTGCAGTCTCAGGACAGTGTGGCATCCTTCCTCCATGATGTCATCAGTTTTTACTTCAAGGGAAATTATTTTCTTTTTTGTTTGTTTGAGACACAGTCTTACTCTGTCTCCCAGGCTGGAGTGCAATGGCACGATCTTGGCTCACTGCAACCTCCGCCTCCTGGGTTCAAGCAATTCTCCTGCCTCAGCCTCCTGAGTAGCTGGGATTACAGGTTCCCGCTACCACGCCCGGCTAATTTTTGTATTTTTAGTAGAGACGGAGTTTCACCATGTTGATCAGGCTGGTCTCGAACTCCCGACCTTGTGATCCACCCACCTGGGCCTCCCAAAGTGCTGGGATTACAGGCATGAGCCACCGTACTGGGCTCAAGGGAATTATTTTCATCAGTATACCCAGATGGTGGTCTTCTCCTTTAAAAAACACATAAACACACATGCACACACACAGAATAAAGCATTTTTTTCCCTTCTACTCTCCCATCTTGTGGGGGAAAGAAAGAGAGATCAGACTGTTACTGTGTCTATGTAGAAAAAGAAAGACATAAGAAACTCCATTTTGATCTGTACTAAGAAAAATTCTTCTGCCTTGAGGTGCTGTTAATCTGTAACCCTAGCCCCAACCCTGTGTTTGCAGAAACATGTGCTGTATTGACTCAAGGTTTAATGGATTTAGAGCTGTGCAGGTTGTGCTTTGTTAAAAATGTGTTTGCAGGCAGTATGCTTGGTAAAAGTCATCGCCATTCTCCAGTCTCGAGTACCCAGGGACACAGTGCACTGTGGAAGGCTGCAAGGGACCTCTGCCCAAGAAAGCCTGGGCATTGTCCAAGGTCTTCCCACACTGAGACAGCCTGAGATATGTCCTCGTGGGAAGGGAAAGACCTGACCGTCCCCGAGCCTGACAACCATAAAGGGTCTGTGCTGAGGAGGATTAGTGAAAGAGGAAGGCCTCTTTGCAGTTGAGATAAGAGGAAGGCATCTGTCTCCTGCTCCTCCCTGGGAATGGAATGTCTCAGTGTAAAACTGGATCGTACATTCTATTTACTGAGAAAATAGTAAAACCGCCTTATGGCTGGAGGTGAGACATGCTGGCGGCAATACTGCTCTTTACTGCACCGAGATGTTCGTGTAAAGTCAAACATAAGTCTGGCCCAGGTGCACATCAAGGCACAGCACCTTTCCTTAAACTTATTTATGACCCAGAGTCCTTTGCTCACATGTTTTCCTGCTGACCCTTTCCCTACCATTACCCTATAGTCCTGCCACATCCCCCTCACCGAGATGGTAAAGATAGTGATCAATAAATACTGAGGGAACTCAGAGACCAGTGCTGGCGCGGGTCCTCCGTATGCTGAGCACCAGTCCCCTGGGCCCACTTTTCTTCCTCTATACTTTGTCTCTGTGTATTATTTCTTTTCTCAGTCTCTCATCTCCACCTTGCGAGAAATACCCACAGATGTGGAGGGGCAGGCCCCCTTCACCATCTTTAAAACAAAAAATAGTGGTAACTACATTTCCCTCTATGGTAATTCCCGTCTTCTAGGCCCCTTTAAGAATGTCATACTCCTGGCCAGGCGCGGTGGCTTACGACTGTAATCCCAACACTTTGGGAGGCTGAGGTGGGTGGATCACCTGAGATCAGGAGTTCGAAACCAGATCGGCCAACATGGTGAAACCCTGTGTCTACTAAAAATACAAAAATTTGCCAGGCGTGGTGGCACATGCCTGTAATCCCAGCTACTTGGGAGGCTGAGGCAGGAGAATTACTTGAACCTTGGAGGTGGAGGTTGCAGTGAGCTGAGCTTGCACCATTGCACTCCAGCCTTGGCAACAAGAATGAAGCACCATCTCAAAAAAAAAAAAGAGAGAGAAAGAAAGGAAAAAAAAAAGAATGTCATACTCTGAAAGCTTGCTTTTATTTTCTCTTCAAGTCTGGCCTCCAACTTTTGCTTGAACCCTTGAATTCTTGCTTGAATCAAACATTTACTTCCAGCATTCAACTGACCCCTTCTTTTTCAGTCATCAGTGACTTCCCATTTCTTTCTTTCTTTTTTCTTTTTCTTTTTTTTTATTTTTGAGGTGGAGTCTCACTCTGTTGCCCAGGCTGGAGTGCAGTGGCATGATCTCTGCTCACTGCAACCTCTGCTTCCCGGATTCAAGCAGTTGTCCAGTGTCAGCCTTCTGAGTAGCTGGGATTACAGGCATGCACCACCACACCCAGCTAATTTTTGTATTTTTAGTAGAGATGGGGTTTCACCATGTTGGTCAGGCTGGTCTCGAACTCCTGACTGAAGGTGATTTGCCTGTCTTGGCCTCCCAAAGTGCTGGGATTACAGGTGTGAGCCACTGAGCCCAGCCAACCTCCCCATTTTTACACTTTTTTTTTTTTGTCTTTTTTTTTCCTTTTTGTGGAGAATGGGATCTCGCTATATTGCCCAGGCAGGTTTTGAACTCCCGGGCTCCAGCTATCCTCTGGTCTCTGCCTCCCTGAGAGCTGGGGTTATAGGCATGAGCCACTGCTCCCGGCACACCTCCCCATTTTTAAATGCAATGTTTAACTTCCTGTCCTCATCTTTTTCTTCCTATTGGTAGTATGTGATACAGTTGATCACTTTCCCTTCTATTTTCTTGACTTTGAAGACATCCCATCAACCTTAAAAAATCGACTCCTTTCAGTTTTCTTCTTGCCTCCCTGATCACTTCACCTTTTCCTCTTCTACTGTGTTTCGAACTTCTTTCTCTGAATGTGGAGTGACCCAAAGTTTAGTCCTTGGATGACTTCTGGTCTCTGTCCACACCCACTGCCCTTCCTTATCATCTCATCTCATGGCTTTCAACCCCACCTACATGGCTCCATGGCTCCTGCAAACCTCTCCCCTGAGTTCAACAATCCTGTGTCTAGTTGTCTCCTCAACTCTCCTCGGGGGGTCTAGCAGGCATCTCTACTGTCGTATGTCCAAAAGTGACTTCCCGAACTCCCCAAATGCATTCCTCTGCAGTCCGGCACATCTCAGATGAGGGCAACCCTGGATTTCCTGGGACTTAGCTGAACATGTCAACATTTATGAGGATTATAGAAAATAGGACATGATTTGTGTGTCAATTTATACGAGAAAGAAAAAAATTAAATTTTTACTTAATATAGGCAAGGAAATAAGTCATTTGCAAGTTCTTTTGTGGGACAGAGTTGTTTGAAGACCTTATCCCTACTTGATCTGCTCCCCCAGGACTTCTGTGACCTTATCTCCTGCTAGTGAACGCCTCACTCCCTCTGTTCCGGTCACACAGGCCTCTTCCCTTTTCCTGTGCTCTGGGTTGTTTCTTTTTTCTTTCTTTCTTTTTTCTTTTTTTTGGAGACATAGTCTCACTCTGTTGCCCAGGCTGGTGGTACAGTAGCATGATCTTGGCTCACCGCAACCACCACCTCTCAGGTTCAAGCCATTCTCCTGCCTCAGCCTCTTGAGTGGCTGGGATTCAGGCATGAGCCACCACGCCTAGCTAATTTTTGTATTTTTAGTATAGACCGGGTTTCACTATGTTGGCCAAGCTGGTCTTGAACCCCTGACCTCAGGTGATCCACCCATCTCGGCCTCCCGAAGTGCTGGGATTACAGTTATCAGCCATTGGACGGGGCCTTATGTCTTCTTTTGAAAAGTGTCAGTTCATGTCTTTTGCCAACTTTTTAATGGGCTTGTTTTATTCTTGTAAATTTGTGTAAGTTCCGTATAGATGCTGGATATTAGACTCTTGTCAGGTGCATAGTTTGCACAAAAATTTCTCACATTCTGTACGGTTTTCTATTCACTGCGGATAGTTTATTTTGCTATGTGAAAGCTCTTTGGTGTAATTAGATCCCATTTGTCAATTTTCGCTTTTGTTGCAATTGCTTCTGGTGTCTTCGTCATGAAATCTTTGTCCATTTGTATGTCCAGAATGGTATTGCCCAGACTGTCTTCCACGTGTTTTATAGTTTGAGGTTTCTCATTTAAGTCTTAAATTCATCTTGACTTAATTTTTTTGTGTGGTATAAGGAAGAGGTCCAGCTTCAATCTTCTGCATGTGGCTAGCCAGTTATCCCAGCATCATTTATTAAATAGAGTGTTATCTCCATTGCTTGTTTTTGTCAGCTTCATCAAAGATCAGATAGTTGCAGGTGTGTGGCCTTATTTCTGGGTTCTCTGTTCTGTTCCATTGGTATCACAGACCAGAAGTTTTAACCTGACGAAGTTTCATTCATCATTTTTTCCCATGCTTTTGGTGTCATATCTATGAACTCTTTGATGTGCTTGTTCCCAATTAATTTACAGTATGTTTTTCTAATTCTTGATAGATTAACATTTTATGGTTTCTTTATTTTACATTTAACAATATGATCCTTTTTGAATGAATGTAAAATTTAGGTGCAGATTCATCGTTTTTCATTCGTGGATATTCATTTGGTCCAGCACCATATTTGAAAGTCCTGCTTTCAATTGCTTTGGTATCTTTTTTTATTATTATTATTTTTTGAGACGGAGTCTTACTCCACCACTTGGCTGGAGTACAGTGGTATGATCTCGGCTCACTACAACCTCCCTTTCCCGGGTTCAAGTGATTCTCCTGCCTCAGCCTCCCAAGTAACTGGGACTACAGGCGCACGCCACCATACCCAGCTGATTTTTGTATTTTTAGTAGAGACGGAGTTTTACCACATTGACCAGGATGGTCTCAATTTCTTGACCTCGTGATCCGCCTGCGTTGGCCTCCCAAAGTGCTGGGATTGTAGGTGTGAGCCACCACACCTGGCCTGCTTTGGTATCTTTACCAAATATCAGTTGAAAGGAAGATATTTCTGCATTCTCTGTTCTGTTCCATGGATATATATATATATTGCTCTCCACCAATGCCATGCAGTCTTTTTTTTTTTTTTTAAATGTAGAGTTTCATTCTGTCACCCAGGCTGGAGTGCAGTGTTCATAATCTTGACTCACTCACTGCAACCTCCCTCTCCCAGGTTCACATGATCCTCTCATCTCAGTCTCCTGAGTAGCTGGTACCAAAGGTATGTGCTACCATGCCTGGCTGATTTTTGTATTTTTTTGTAGAGATGAGGTCTCTCTATGTTGCCTAGGCTGCTCTCAAAATCCTGGGCTCAGGTTGCTCTGCCTGCCTCAGCCTCTCAAAAGTGCTGGGATTACAGGCATGAGCCAGCACACCTGGCCACAATCTTGATTGTGTTTACTATTATTCTTTTCTTTTCTTTTCTTTTCTTTTCTTTTTTTTTGAGACCAAATCTCACTCTGTTGCCCAGGCTGGAGTGCAGTGGTGCGATCTCGGCTCACTGCAAGCTCTGCCTCCCAGGTTCACACCATTCTCCTGCCTCAGCCTCCCGAGTAGCGGGGACTACAGGTGCCCACCACCATGCCTGGCTAATTTTTTGTATTTTTAGTAGAGACGGGGTTTCACCTTGTTAGCCAGGGTGGTCTCAATCTCCTAACCTCGTGATCTGCCCGCCTCCCAAAGTGCTGGGATTGCAGGTGTGAACCACCGCGCCTGGCCTCTATGTTTACTATTTTTCAAATCTTGATACCGTGTTCAATGATTTCACCCACTTTATTCTTATTTTTCTTATGTTTCAGCTATTCTAGTTTCTCTCCCTTTGCAGATAAGTTTTAGAATTATCTAATAAAATGGCAGCTTTCTAGGAAATATACTCTCCCAACATTGACATTAGTTGACACAGAAAATCCAAACAGAACCATATCCATTGAAGAAATTGACATGTTTTATGAGGTGGGCAGATCACTTGAGCCTGGGAGTTCAAGCCCAGCCTGAGCAAAATGACAGAACCCCATCTCTACAAAAAATTGTTAAAAATTAGCTGGGCATGGTGGCACATGCCTGTGGGCCCAGCTACTTGGGAGGCTGAACTGGGAGGCTTGCTTCAGCCCAGGAGGTGGAGTTTGCACTGAGCCAAAATGGTGCCACTGTGCTCCAGCATGGATAACACAGTGAGACCCTGTCTCAAAAAAATAAAAATAATAAAATTACTGTAATAAATGGTACAAAAAATGCTAGAGTCTGAATATACATAGGAGAATCATTTGTAAAATATTATCAAACAATTTGTAATTGTTAATTTAAAATAATATATAATGAACATGTTACAGAAAGTCACACTAAAGTCAGAAATGACACTAAGGATCTTCTCGTCTCCTCTTATCCAGCATCATCTTGGAGGGAATAACCAAGGAAATTTAAGAAGAAAGAGCAAAATGGGAAACAAGAATTTTCAATTAAAGAGGTAAAAGTCATTCTGGAGCAAGTGATTCAATTTCTATGTAAATATATGGTTTTGAACAAATTTCTTAGTCTTTATTTCTAACTTGATTGAGCTATGGTCAAAGAGATTGTTAGGATTTCAATTCTTTTGCATTTGCTAAGGAGTGTTTTACTTTCAATTATGTGATCTATTTAAGAGTGTGTGCTGGCCCAGTGCCGTGGCTCACGCCTGTAATTCCAGCACTTTGGGAGGCTGAGGCAGGTGAATCACGAGGTCAGGAGTTCAAGAGCAGCTTGGCCAAGATGGTGAAACCCCATCTCTACTAAAAATACAAAAATTAGCTGGGCGTGATGTTGGGCACCTGTAATCCCAGCTACTTTGGAGGCTGAGGCAGAGAATTGCTTGTACCCAGGAGGCAGAGGTTGCAGTGAGCCGAGATCGTGCCACTGCACTCCAACGTGGGGGACATAGTGAGACTCCATGTAAAAAAAAAAAAAGAGAGTGTGTGCCAGGTGACAATGGGGAGAATGTATATTCTATTGTTTTTGAGTAGAGAGTTCCGTAGATGTCTGTCAGGTCCATTTGATCCAGTGCTGAGTTCAGGTCCTGAATATTTTTGTTAATTTTCTGTCTCAATGATCTGTCTGATATTGCCAGTGGGGTGTTAAAGTCTCCCACTATTATTATGTGGGAGTCTAAGTCTCTTTGAAAGTCTCTAAGAACTTGCATTTTGGGCAAGTTCTTGCTTTAGGAATACAGGGTGCTCCTGTGTTGTGTACATATATATTTAGGATAGTTAGCTCTTCTTGTCAAATTGAACCCTTTACTATTATGTAATGCCCTTCCTTGTTTTTTTAGAATCTTTGTTGGTTTAAAGTCTGTTTTGTTAGAAACTAGAATTGCAGTGGCCGGGCGCGGTGGCTCAAGCCTGTAATCCCAGCACTTTGGGAGGCCGAGACGGGCGGATCACGAGGTCAGGAGATCGAGACCATCCTGGTTAACATGGTGAAACCCCGTCTCTACTAAAAAAAAAAAATACAAAAAAAAAACTAGCCGGGCGAGGTGGCGGACGCCTGTAGTCCCAGCTACTCGGGAGGCTGAGGCAGGAGAATGGCGTGAACCCGGGAGGCGGAGCTTGCAGTGAGCTGAGATCCGGCCACTGCACTCCAGCCTGGGTGACAGCGCGAGACTCTGTCTCAAAAAAAAAAAAAAAAAAGAAAGAAACTAGAATTGCAACCCCTGTTTTTTTTTTTTTCATTTTCTTTCTCCCCCCTGTTTTTTTTTTTTTTTTTTTTTTGAGATGGAGTCTTGCTCTGTTGCCCAGGCTGGAGAGCAGTGGTGCAATCTCAGCTCACTGCAGCCTCCGCCTCTGGTGTGCAAGTAATTCTCCTGCATCAGTTTCCTTAGTAGCTGGGATTACAGGCACAAGCCACCATGCCCAATTAATTTTTTGTATTTTTAGTAGAGACAGGATTTCACCATGTTGGCCAGGCTGGTCTCGAACTCCTGGCCTCAAGTGATCCTCCTGCCTCAGTCTCCAAAAGTCCTGGGATTACAGCCATGAGCCACCGCACCCAGCCCCCTGCTTTTTTTCTGTTTTCCATTTGCTTGGTAGATTTTTGTCCATTTATTTATTTTAAGCCTATGTGTGTCACTCTTTGTGAGATGGGCCTCTTGGAGACAGCATACCAGTGGGTTTTGGTTCTTTATCCAGCTTGCCAGTCTGTGTCTCTTAACTGGGGCATTTAGCCCATTTACTTTTTTTTTTTTTCCTGAGACAGAGTCTTGCTCTGCTGCCCAGGCTGGAGTGCAATGGCACAATCTTAGCTGACTGCAGCCTCCGCCTCTGGGGCTGAAGCAATTCTCCTGCCTCAGTCTCCTGAGTAGCTAGGATTATAGGTGTGTGCCACCACACCCGGCTAATTTTTGTATTTTTAATAGAGATGGGATTTCACCATGTTTCCCAGGCTGGTCTGGAACTCCTGACCTCGTGATCCACCCACCTCTGCCTCCCAAAGTGCTGGGATTACAGACGTGAGCCACTGCATCTGGCTGCCCATTTACATTTAAGGTTCATATTGATATGTGTGGATTTGATCTGTTATCATGATGTTAAGTGGTATAGTGTAACTGATCTGTGTCCTTTAGTGTGTTTTTGTAGTGGCTGGTAATGGTCTTTCCATATTTAGTGCTTGCTTTCTTCAGGAGCTCTTGTATGGCAGGTCTGATGGTAATGAATTCCCTCAGCATTTACTTCTCTGAAAAGGATCTTATTCCTCTTTTGCTTATGAAGCTTACTTTGGCCAAATATGAAATTGTGGGTTGGAATTTCTTTTTTTTAAGAATGTTGAATATTGGCCCTCAATCTCTTCTAGCTTGTAGGCTTTCTGCTGAGACGTCTGCTATTATGGGCTTTCCTTTGTAGGTGACCTGACCTTTCTCTCTAGCTTCCTTTAACATTTTTTCTTTCATATTGACCTTGGAGAATCTGATGATTATGTGACTTGAGTATGATCTTCTTGTGAAATATCTTACTGGGGTTCTCTGCATTTCCTGAATTTGAATGTTGGCCTCTCTAGCTAGATTGGGGAAGTTCTTATTGATAATATGCAAAAATATATTTTCCAGGGCTGGGCGTGGTGGCTCAAGCCTGTAATCCCAGCACTTTGGGAGGCCGAGGCGGGCAGATCACGAGGTCAGGAGATTGAGACCATCCTGGCTAACACGGTGAAACCCCGTCTCTACTAAAAAATACAAAAAAAAAACTAGCCAGGCGAGGTGGGGGGGCGCCTGTAGTCCCAGCTACTGGGGAGGCTGAAGCAGGAGAATAGCGTAAACCCGGGAGGCGGAGCTTGCAGTGAGCTGAGATCTGGCCACTGCACTCCAGCCTGGGCGGCAGAGCGAGACTCCGTATGAAAAGAAAAAAAAAAAAAAAAAAATATATATATATATATATTTATTTTCCAAATTGGTTTCACTCTCTTTCAGGGACACCAGTGAATCATAGATTTGGCCTCTTTACATAATCCCATTGATTTATCATATTTGTTATCTTTCTTGGAATGGGTTTCAACATACTCCCATAGCTTAATAAACTTTGTCCTTATCCACATTCTGAGTTCTATTTCTGTTATTTCTGCCAGCTCTGCATGGTACAGAAACCTTGCTGGAAAGGTGATGCAGTTGTTTGAAGGGAAAAAGGCACCCTAGCTTTTTGAGTTTCCAGGATTCCTGCACTGATTCTTTCTCATCTTTTTGGGCTTATCTACCTTCAGTCTTTGAGGTTGCTGACCTTTGGATGAGGGTTGTTTTTTGTTTTTGTTATTGTTTTTTACTTTTATCATAACTATTTGATGACCTTGAGGGTATGATTGTGCATTGTGGTATAAGGTGGATTTAGCCGACAGGCTTCATTTCTGGAAGATTTTAGGCGGCCAGCACTCAGCTCCCAACATCTGGACTGTGTGTTCCAACTCTAGGGGACTTGTAATGGGCCCCAACATTTTCCTCTGACTCCTCAAGAGCCAGCGTGCTAGAGGGTGCCAGAGTCCCTGCCTCCTTGCAAGTGTTCACCACAGTGGCAGAGACAATGCAGCTGGATCCGGGGCTGGGGTCCCCTTCTGGAGACCGTGTGCATGGGTACACTGGAGGTGGTGTTGGCTTGGGAGTGGGGTGCTGGTGGCCACCATTCTGGGTGCCTTTTCTCTGCCCTGTAAGCAAGAGTGGCAACAATCTTTCTTAAAAGACTGGTAGCAAACCTACCCTTACTCTGAGCTTACAAAGGAGAGGGAGGAATAACAGTTACGTTGAAGGTCTCCAAACAAACCCAGGGCCATAGGAGACAATCATGTCAGGGGAGGCTGGGGCAGCTCCATGGCCTTGTTTTCTCCTTGGGTGCTTGATACAAGCATAATGCTGCCTGCTGCTCCTTGTACCCCCCAGCATCCGGAGGATCCTGAGGCTCAGTGGCTTCTTCCTATGGGCCCCATACGTGCTTGGTCCCACAGGTGTTGGTGGTTTGAGACACTTCTCAAAGCATTTTTCCTCGGAAGGTGATTGGGGCACCTCTTACCATGAGAGCTACAAAAGTTTGAATCTCTTTTTTCTCCCAAATTGTTCAGGATACTCAACTCTTCCTTAAGGTGATTGAGATTGGAATAGAGAGGGAAGGAAGAGTCGGGGGTGGAGAAGGAGAAAGTTTCTGAATGCCAGGAAGCAAGACATCATTGGCAGTAATTTTGAGCAGCTTGGTGGCCACTCTGGTTTCAAGCAAGTGAAGTTTTAATGTTTCATATCCACCCTAAGTGCCCTATAATCTTTGGGGACTCTGTCCTTATCTCCTGCCAGCTGGGGGAGAATAAACGATAAGCAATTACCATTAAGGTGGCTTTTTTCAATCCAAATTCTCAAAGCACAATTAGTAGGTAGGACAGTAGAGACTCTCCTCTCCCCTTCTCACTCATCATTTACGCCACAGCATTTGTTACTGGTCGTCTCCCACTCTCTGCTCATAAAAAGCCCTTGCACTTTTCTGTTTCAGAAGCCATGTGTCTATCACAAGCTGATTAATACAGAAGAAATTAAGATAGAAAAAATTGCCGGGCACAATGACTCACGCCTGTAATCCCACCACTTTGGGGGGCCGAGATGGGTGGATCACATGAGGTCAGGAGTTCAAGACCAGCTTGAATAACATGGAGAAACCCCATCTCTACTAAAAATACAAAATTAGCCGGGCATGATGGCACATGCCTATAATCCCAGCTACTCAGGAGGCTGAGGCAGGACATTCACTTGAACCCAGGAGGTGGAAGTTGCACTGAGCTGAGATTGTGCCACTGCACTCCAGCCTGGACAGCAAGAGCAAAACTCCGTCTCACAAAAAAAAAGAAAAGAAAAGAAAAGAAAAAAATAAGCTGGTGTGGTAGCCCACATGTGCAATCCCAGCACTTTGGGAGGCCAAGGTGGATGGATCACTTGTGGCCAGGAGTTCGAGACTAACCTGGGCAACATGGCAAAACACTGTCTCTAGTAAAAATACAAAATTTAGCCGGGCGTGGTGGTGTACACCTGTAATCCCAGCTACTCGGGAGGCTGAGGCACCAGAATCGCTTAAACCCATGAGGCGGAGGTTGCAATGAGCTGAGATCATGACACTGCACTCCATCTTGGGCAACATAGCAAGTCTGAGTTCCACCATATTATGTAATAAACGTTAATAGAGGAAATGCTCTTTTTAGAGGCTAACTGTATGGGTATATTCAACTACATTTTTAAAAGCTCTATTTCTAACCCATGATGATTAAAGTAAATGAATGAAAACTCCATCGGGTGTGGTGGCTTATGCCTGTAATCCCAGCACCTTGAGAGACCAAGGGAGGCTGATCATCTGAGGTCCAGAGTGCAAGACCACTCTGGCCAACATAGTGAAATTTCATCTCTATGAAAAATACAAAAATTAGCCAGGCAAGGTGGTGTACACCTGTAATCCCAGCTACTCAGGAGGCTGAGGCACAAGAGTCACTTGAACCCAGGAAGCAGAGGTTGCAGTAAGCTGAGGTCACCCGTGGCACTTTGGCCTGTATGACAGAGCGAGACTGTCAGAAATAGAAAGAAAGGAGAGAGAGAGAGAGAAAGATTTATTCTGTGTAATTCACACTTATTGTAAAACTGAAAATAATGAATTATCAATTTTACACCTACTTATGTAATATTACTTCATCTTTCAATTAGTATTGCTATTACTGTTTATGGTTATGGAGCAGAAGCTCAGTCTGTTTTAAGTTCAATACGGGAGGGAGGTGTCTCATTTTGTGCTAAGACTCTACAGTGGATGAGTGGAGAAAATTAGTAAATATTGTGCAACACCAAACAATTTATATGTTTCTGATAAGATTAAGAAATTCTAGGCCGGGCGCGGTGGCTCAAGCCTGTAATCCCAGCACTTTGGGAGGCCGAGACGGGCGGATCACGAGGTCAGGAGATCGAGACCATCCTGGCTAACACAGTGAAACCCCGTCTCTACTAAAAATACAAAAACTTAGCCGGGCGAGGTGGCAGGCGCCTGTAGTCCCAGCTACTGGGGAGGCTGAGGCAGGAGAATGGCGTGAACCCGGGAGGCGGAGCTTGCAGTGAGCTGAGATCCGGCCACTGCACTCCAGCCTGGGCGACAGAGCAAGACTCCGTCCCAAAAAAAAAAAAAAAAAAGATTAAGAAATTCTGTATTCCTTGTCTAGAGTGCAAAGCAAAGACTAGATTCTGTAGAGTCACTTATAAGGAAAAAGAAGCTGACAGCTTCAAAACATGTATTGCTTAAGGTAGAAGCATTCACCAGCCACCAACTGGGATTCTTTATTTATTTTTTTTCGTTTTTGGTGAGGATTTCTGGGTTTGGAAAAAATTATTTTGTCTTTAATTATATTTTTCCCAAGATATAAAAAATGGAGTGAAGAGGGTTTCTTTGGTGATTTCTTGGATAATTGAGTATAGTTTGTATTTACTAGTTTAGATACACTAAATCCTCCATAGCTTCCAAAGGAGGGATTGCACAGAGACCTTTGTTACCAGGAGGGGTGTGGAGATCCTTCAGTTTGTCTTTCTGAAGGAAAGAATTCATCCAGGAGGCACACAGAAAGAGTTAAATAATGAAGTACCCTTTATTTAAAAACAGGAGCTCCAGAAGAAACAGAAAGACTGCTCCCGGAGAGTGAGTCAGCTGCTAGTGACTGAGGAGGAGTTCCCTGCCCCCCTCCCCAGATGGAGTCTCGCTCTGTAGCCCAGGCTGGAGTGCAGTGGCGCAATCTCGGCTCACTGCAACCTCTGCCTCCTGGTTTCAAGGGATTCTCCTGCCTCAGCCTCCCGAGTAGCTGGGATTACAGGCACGTGCCACCACGCCCGGCTAATTTTTTTGTATTTTTAGTAGAGACAGGTTTTCACCATGTTGGTCAGGCTGGTCTCAAACTCCTGACCCATGATCTGTCTGAGGATCTACCTAAGGAAGTGCTGGGATTACAGGCCTGAGTCACTGTGCCAGGCCTGGGAGGAATTTTTATAGGAGCTTTTAAAGAAATAGTACACCCTGAAAGACAGAACAGGCTGGGCTGCTCAAATGAATGAGTCTCACGAATGCTGAGGAGATGCTTCTTTTTGTTTGTTTTTTGAGATGGAGAGCCCCTCTTTTTGCCCAGGCTGGAGTGCAATGGCTCGATCTAGGCTCAACACAACCTCTGCCTCCCGGGTTCAAGCGATTCTCCTGCCTTAGCCTCCCGAGTAGCTGGGATTACAGGCATGCACTGCCATGCCTAATTTTGTATTTTTAGTAGAGACAGGGTTTCTCCGTGTTGGTCAGGCTGGTCTTGAACTCCCGACCTCAGGTGATCTGCCTGTCTTGTCCTCCCAAAGTATTGGGATTACAGGCATGAGCCACCGCACCTGGCCGGGGAGATGCTTCTTATGAGAGTCTTACATGATTATTCATGAAGGGGCCTTGCAGGGGCATTACTAATAAGCATGTTTTGGGAAGTAGTCTGGGCACACACGTGCCGTGTCATTTGCATCTAAAATCTAACAAGGATTATCTGGTTAAAAAATAAAATCTCCACACAGGGTTGTGTTTTTTTTTTATTATTTTAATGAGCAAAATGGTTTATTAGGATGAATTATTAGAGAAGTATACACGCTCCTTAGTGGGGAATAGCTCCGACCTCGGTCACCTCTGGCTAGGCCTTGATAAGTTCCCTTGTGGAACAGAGGCGTGCAGCCACAAGGCCAGGTGTAGCCAGTGTAGCCACGCTCCTCGCTCCTCTTTTTTGCTGACTCAGCGTGCAGTGTTTCCAAGGAGGACATCAGTGGGCTGCATTTCTAAAGATTCCTTTCCTAGGGGCTTCCTTGCCTGCTCATGTCTGGCTACCTGCCTACCCTAAAAATATTCCCCCTCAAGAGATGAAGACCCTGAAAAGCTTTGGGCGTAAGGACGTCGTGGGTCTTCCGTAACTACTTCCTGCTGACATGGGACGAAGAAATCATCAGGGTCTCCCTCTCTTGCTCTCTGTCAGGGAAGGAGCCCCTCCGTAGCTGCAGAATCTTTGCCCACTGGCATCCAAGGGAGAGATGTACTTGTAGGTGCTGGGGCCTCCAAGGAAGACTGGATGATCTATTTCCATTTCTAGGGGCTCTGTGTGAAATTGCCGTATCCTGGAAGAGATGTATTTCATCAGTGAATTACAGAGACAAGGGCCAAAGAGGAGAAAGAAAGCTATAAGTGCAGCTGGTCCCAGTAAAGGGACAAACCATGTGAGGGAGGGGAGGGCAGATTTCACAGCCTCCCAAATGGACCCTGCTGAATCATCTTTTCCAAAGTCATGAAGCCACGTAGCCTGGTCATAGATCTTTTTTATATCCTCCTCTATCGCCCCGCTGTTATTGACATAAACGCAACAGGTTTTATTGATCACTGCACAGACTCCACCCTGCTCTGCTAAGAGGTAATCTAAGGCCAATCTGTTGTCCATGACTACGTTTGCTAGAGAATCTATGGAGGCCTTGAGTTTAGAGATGCTATCTCCGGTACTCTTAGCTATGTTTTCTATTTGTCTGGAGAGATTTCTGAGGGTGACATCATGATAAGCGAACCCTCCCCATGGGGCGATCATTCCTACGGCCGCTCCTATCCCTGCCAGTATCAGACCCAGAGCTCTTTTCTGTCTGGGTTGGGTGGTGTTATAAACGGTCACACCTATCCCCCGTGGTCCCAAAAGTCCCACAGCACATTCCCCCGTATGTTGGATGTTATTAATGCAAGTAAAGAGGTTTGCCACGGGGGGAGTTGAATAGGTTCTCTTAGGACTTCCGTCAAAGGGCAGTTTGTTTTTTTGTGGTCCACATAAAAACACATAGCCAGGAGGGGTACAGGCCCACCGGGGCATGCGGCTGTCGAACCACTTGTGTAACTGCGATTTCCACACTGCTGGAATAGTTTGATTGCATGTAGGGGATAGAGGCCCTCCCAGGGGAACAGTAGTTTTTGGCCATGTGGGAACAGTGTGTGCCTTGGGAAGCGAATATAGAACCCTCCATGTGATTAGCTCTTTTCCTTCCCAAGCTGCACAGCGGTTTTGGGGTGACTTGTCTCGATAATCGTTCATTTGTTTATGGCTCGCTGGACACCAGTGAGTCAAGTTAGGGTGGCAGCCTGCTGGGGAAAAGCTCATGGGATGGATGGTGGGACTGGGGAATCCCTCCTTAGAGGTGCTTTTCCGGCCACAGTGTCCTTCAGGGCATGGACAACAGGTTTGGTTTAGAGAAGAGCAGTTGTACAAATAGAAAGAAGTTTTAGAGCTTTGATTGAAAGGTGGAGTGAGATCCAGGCAGGGGACTTGGTACGCTGAGTTAACAAGCGAAACCTGGAGTGGAACAGATTTATGTTGGCCTTCAGGGATTCCTGAACCAAATGTTAGGTTTAAAGAAAAATTTCTTAGCAAAACATATTGGTAAGATGAGGACCTGGTGATGAAGTTGTGACAGATCCAACAGTTGCTTAGATGGTTTCCCGAAGCAATAATTTTGGAAAAATTGACAAGGGAATTTTCACTCCATTGTGCCTGTGAGAGTAGGGGCATGGGAAGGAGGCAAAGATAAAGGAAAAGGAATTTCTCTGTCATAGCTGGTTCTCCCTTAAGCTTTGTGAAAGCAAAAGGAAAGTGGTGAAAATAGGAGAGACAAATAATTAAATGGTTAGATGGAGTGTTTGGTGATAAAACAGGCTGTTATTGGGACTTCAGGTGGCATGCAAGTGTGAGTCCAAATAAGGAGAATAACCAATGCCACCGCAACCAAGATTCCCGGTACTGAGACTGACTTTAGTTTTGGGTGAACAGAGAGAAGGCTTTACTTATCTTTTCCCTTGAAGAGGAATTGGAAGCCCTCCAGAGGCTGGCTCACGAGACTGAGATGCTGATTCTGTTGTTGGTTCTTCGGGACCTTCTCACAGTTTTACTCGGGAGTGATGTATCCAACTAGAGATTCCAGAAACTTTGATAGCTGTTGGGGTAGAAAGCAATAAAGGGGCCTTTCCATAAAGGAGAGACCCAGGCTGGTTGAGACCCAGGTGACCCATCTCTCCAGGTTTTGATGGGGACCTGTGACCCTGACTAGTATAAGCGTTGATTCCCAGAAGGGTCAGTGGCAGGCAGTACCTTGGACCAATGATGTTATGTATTTGGTTAATTGGGTAACTTCTGGATCTCACGTTAGGTCTGCATGTAGGAAGGGTCTTCCGAATAAAATTTCAGAAGGACAAAGGCATAAGTAATTTTAGGGGCAATGCTCATTCAGAGTTGCCATGGGCAGCAGTTCTAACCATGGTGCGGAGGTTTCCTGGCACACTTTGTTCAGAGTCCTTTTAGTCGTTTGATTAGTCCTTTCTACCTTGCCAGAGGATCGTGTTCTCCAGGAGTGCTAGGAGTGCTTTTTTTCTAGGGCTTTTGCCCACTAATTAAAGGGTGTGTGAAATGAAAACTGGGCCGTTGTCACTTTGTAAAAACAAACTAAGCCCACACTGAGGGATGCCTTTTTTTTTTTTTTTTTTTTGAGTTGGAATCTCGCTCTGTGGCCCAGGCTGGAGTGCCATGGCGTGATCTCGGCTCACTGCAAGCTCCGCCTCCCAGGTTCACGCCATTCTCCTGCCTCAGTCTCCCGAGTAGCTGGGACTACAGGTGCCTGCCACCACGCCCGGCTAATTTTTTGTATTTTTAGTAGAGATGGGGTTTCACCGTGTTAGCCAAGATGGTCTTGATCTCCTGACCTCATGATCTGCCCACCTTGGCCTCCCAAAGTGCTGGGATTACAGGCGTGAGCCACCGCGCCCAGCCTTTTTTTTTTTTTGAGATGGCATCTTGCTCAGTTGCCCAGGCTGGAGTGCAGTGGCACGATCTCAGCTCACTGCAAGCTCCGCCACCCGGGTTCACGCCATTCTCCTGCCTCAGCCTCCCAAGTAGCTGGGACTACAGGCGCCCACCACCACACCTGGCTAATTTTTTCTATTTTTTATTAGAGACGGGATTTGACCGTGTTAGCCAGGATGGTCTTGATCTCCTGACCTCGTGATCCACCTGCCTCAGCCTCCCAAAGTGCTGGGATTACAGGCCTGAGCCACCATGCCTGGCCGGGATGATTTTTTTTTTTTTTTTTTTTTTAAAAGAAGTACCTTGGCTGCTTCCTGGGCCTTTTCTGTTCTTGTAGGAAAGGATTTAATCCACCCAATCAAGGTGTTCACAAACACCAGAAGGTATTTAAAGCCTCTACAGGCTGGCAATTGAGTGACATACATCTGTCAGTCTTTCCCTGGGTAAGCTCCCCGATGCTGAACTGGCTGAATTAAGCAGGCCAGGGAGCTGCATTGGCTCCGGCCAGTTGTCCTGGGGCACAAGGAGGCAAGGCTATGCGTTTGAGGCCAACCTTGGCAATATTGAACAACAAAAAAAAAATTTGGCTGGGCACGGTGTAATCCCAGCACTTTGGGAGGCTGAGGCGGGCGGATCACCTGAGGTTGGGAGTTCAAGACCAGCCTGACCAGCATGGAGAAACCCTGTCTCTACTAAAAATACCAAAAAAAAAAAAATTGTTTCTGGTTTTTTTTTTGGTGGCACCTGCCTGTAATCCCAGCCACTCCGGAGGCTGAGGCTGGAGAATCGCTTGAACTTGGGAGGCAGAGATTGTGATGAGCCAAGATTATGCCATTGCACTGCAGCCTGGGCACCAAGAGCAAAACTTTGTCTCAAAAAAAAAAAAAAAAAAAAGAAAAGAAAAGAAAAAAAAAGCAGGGTAGCATAGGGCCCTGGGGGCTATTACAGCACAGGATGGACAGGCGTTAAAGACCTAACGAATAGTCTAGTAGAGCCCTTTCCTGGAAAAGAGGTTTTTGCACATGTGCTGGAGATGATGTCTCCCGAAGTGACGTGACTCATGGAGTGCTCTTACAAGTTTTTACTGGAGGGCCTAGGAAAGTAGAGAATTCCTCCTGCTGTATACCACACCTCAGGTTCCCGGGTAGATCCATATTTGGTAGCCCTTTCCTTTTCCTCTTTGGTTTTTGTGGGTGGGTAAGGTGTTGGGTAAAGTTGGGTTAAGGGCCATCAGGAGCTCCCTAGAGAGGGTAGTGGTCCTGGCTGCTTGATCTGCCCTCCTGCTTTGCTGGGCATTTTCTCCCTCGTCCTTTTGGTGTTCCTGGCCATGGACTATAGCTATCTCCCGTGATAGGTGTACGGCCTAGAGCAGGGCCAAGATCTCTGGTCCACATTCCAGAGGGGTATCTTTTGCTGTTAAAAATCTCTGTTCCTTCCAGATGGCCACATGAGCATGGAGCCCTGAGAAGGCACATTTTGAATCTGTATAAATTGCAACTGTTGGGTTTTTCCATAGTTCTGTGGCTCTAATTAAGGATATGAGCTCTGCTAGCTGTGCCAGGGTTCTTGGAGCAAGGCGTTTGGCTTTTATAATGTCAAATAGAGACACTATTGCATAACTGCATGTGTCACTCCTTGTTGGATGAAACTGCCGCCATCAGAAAACCAGAGTCAGTCAGGGTTCAGTAGTGGAGAATCCTTTAAGTGTTTTCTACCAGCAGAATAGATTTCCTGCGTTGCAGGGAGAATTATAGACTTTAACAGGCCAAGTCTAAGGAATGGGTTAATGATAGGCTCAAGTCCTTCCATTGCCTGTGGCCATAGCGAGTATTGTTTCTTATGCAAGAAGTGGAAGGTTTTCTTAGCCCCATTTTGACTGGGACTGCAGTTGTTGCCCTTCCTAGCATATCAGAGGCCCATATCTCAGGGTTATTTGTGATTCCAGATCGAAATAACTCACCAATGTCATGGGTGAGTCTTCCAAAAAAAAAAAAAAAGGTCTTTCAGGGAAGTTCAGGCAAATGTGAAGTGTGCCCCTAGTTTGGAGAGTATATCCCTGCCCTAAAGACAGATGTTATCAGGAACTCATGGGAAAGGATTAATTGGTCTTTTGACAATAAAGAAGGTGTAAATCTTAGGAGGAGATGCCATTTATCCTGATTACCTGACAGAGGAAAGTTGCCTAGAGAAGGGGGTCAGCACCAAGCAGTCTGCTCCCAAATCCAATAGAAAATGTATTGTCCTACCTGCTACGTCCGGAGTTGCTCTTGGCTCCATCCCTTTGACGATGATGTCACATCTGGGAGCCAGCCAAGGCAGAGGGCACCCTCAGCTCAAAGTCATCATTTGTTTGGGGCCCTTTTGGCTCTTGGGACAGTCCCCTTTCTAGTAGCCGAGCTTATGACAGAGGGGACAGGCCGTGTAGGGCTTTTCCCCCATTGGCCCATAGGGGCAGTTTGCCTTCCAGTGGCCTGGCTTCCCGCACTGATAGCACTTCCCTGGGAGCGTATCCTTAGGGCAATCTGGAGGGGGCTGGTGGACTTGCAAAGCAGCTAATAATTGAGCCTGCCTCTCTTCTTTCTGTTTTTCCTTCTTCTCGGCCCTGTCCCTCTCCTCCTGGTCTCGGTTATAAAACACTGAGGAAGCTAATTTGAGGATTTGTGACATGGGGGCACTAGTTCCCAAAGCCAGCCTCTGCAGTTTTCTCCTAATGTCTGGGGCAGCTTGTGTGAGGAAGTGATCCTTTAGGACCAGTTGTCCTTCTGGGGATCCCGGGTCTAGGTTGGTATGTTTGATAAGAGTTTCCTGGAGCCTTTCGAGAAAGGCTATGGGATTCTCATGTGGCCCTTGGTCGATGGTTGCTAACTTGTTATAATTGACAGGCTTGACTTGACTCCTTTTCATTCCCTCTATCAGGCATAGGAGCATATGATTTCTGGCGCAGATTCCTGCCGGGGTATCGTAGTCCCAGTTGGGGTCCTGCAGGGGGACAGCTGTAGCTCCCACAGGGTAGTTGGCATCTGCCAAGTGGAGCTCATCCCCACATTGACGTGCTGCCTCCCAAATGGTCTGTCTTTCGTCCAGAGAGAGGGTTTGTCCGAGGAGGATGGCGACATCCTTCCAGGTTAGTTCACAAGTGAGGGTTAATTTACGGAAGGCCTCCAGGAATTTTCCCGGATTCTCTGAGAATTTTCCCAGGTCTTCCTTAACTTGGGACAAGTCGTGCATGGAAAAGGGGACCTGGACTTGGACTGGTCCTGTTAGTCTGCTCACCACTGGTAGCGGGCAGATTCCAGAGCGGGGACCTGAGGGCCTAGTGTAGGTTGAGGCTGACCCATCAAGGCTAAGAGTGTGATACAAGGAGGAGGGAGCTGGGGGTGCCTGTTCTTTCTCTTTGGTCTCAGGAAGAGGAGGTTGAGGTGGGTTGACCAGGAAATCGTTGAGGCCTCCTGGTTGAGGGCTCTGGAGTGGACGACTAAGGATAGCTAAAAGGGCAGGATCTATCTTGCAGCCTTTACAAAAATCGGGGTTTTCCCTCAAGATCATGAAAGTTTGCACATAAGGGACCTCTGACCATTTGCGGTTACACCGGCAGTAGAGGTCAAGCTGGAGTATGGTGTTAACATTTAAGCTTCCCCCCACTGGCCAGACTTCCTGCCCTTCTAGGTCATATTTTGGCCAAACTGTATTGCAAAGGAAAACCAATCTTTTTCGTTTCAATGCCTGGGGATCAAACTTATCCCAGTTTCTAAGGATGCATCCAAGAGGGGAATCCCGGGGTACGGAGCTCTGGTTACCCATCTGAAAGAGAAGACAGGAGAGAACATAGGATAGAGAAGGCATCTCTACACCTATTTGGTACCTCAGGAAGGTGAGGCGTTCCACACCTTGGCCTGGGTAACATGTCCATGCCTCTATTTACGAGGATGACGGGTTCTTCACCCTGGGGCTCCAGAATTAGCTAGCCTTAGCATTTGCACCATCCGTTGTCTCCCTGTATCTCATTTTGCTCAGAAGGGTTTCTTAGATTTCCTAGGATTGATGCCTAGCAGGGACGCCTTTCTCACCGCTGCGTGGGGCGAGGAAGCATGTAAGAACGTCGGGCATGGGAGTAGTTCTCTTGTCTCTCATATTCCCAGTGACCTTCGTTCTGCAAGAAGTCCAGTAGCTCTGCCCCTGCTAAAGTCTGCAGAGAAGGGACTCTATAGTAAGGTCCCCTTAATGCATTATAATATTGGATTAATGCATACAGATGGTTAGAGGAATGGAGGTAAATCTGATATCTTCCCCTTCTTATACTAGGTTCCTTGGGGATCATACAGAAAAAATGCTTAAACAGGCACGGAAGCCCCCTGGGGCTCAGAGTTAGTGGACTGGGCTGTTGGTTATGGTTTTTTACATCCCTTATATGATCACATAAGCAGCAAGGGGAGCGCTGGGGGCATTTTCTATCTGCCTTTTCAACATAATGCAAAAACCACCTGACTGCTGTACAGGTCTGTAACAATGGCTTTAGGAGGCGAATGAAGAACTTCCCATTGACCCACAGGAAACTCCGGTTGTAAAGAGAAACTGGGGATTGGGAAAGAGGCCCATAAATGACCATCCGGAGGAACCTGACAGCTCGCTTGAGGAGCCACAGAATGAGGCATTCTTGAAGAGTAGTCGGGCGGAGAAGGACCCGATAATAAACGAGGGATGCCCGTAAGCGAGCATCCTGCCAGTGCCGGTCCCTGCAGTGAGAAAGGAGGCAACTGAAAGGACGAAGCTGGGTCTCATCTCTAGGGAAAAAATAAGTATAAACTTCCTCACAGGCCTGGGCAGGCCTCCGGCGACTGGCACTAAAGCAAATGCAGCAGGTCCCGGACAAGCAGGACACACAAGGCGCTTGCACATGAAGGAGGAATTCCAAGAAGCTCGGCGACGAGGACAGGGACAGCAAAGAGTAAGCAGAGTGACCTGGGGGATTGTTCACCAGTGGTGGCATATTGTGTCCAGGGGAATGGAGTGCCATGAACAGCACGTAGAAGAGCCGACTCAACATGGGAGAGTAGTTTTAGCTGAAAGATGTGAAGCTCCCCAGTCACTGCACAGTTAGGGCATATTCCCTGCCTTTCACAAGCCTCCTGCAGGGAGGGTCACCGTGTCTCAGATCTACTCAGTGTGGAGTTTAAAGTCCTCCCTCCTCTGCTTGTCACCCTCAGGGTAAGCTGAGAAATCAGCCAGAGGGAGCAGAGTGTCAGTGGCTGAAGGGAAATGGTACGGGGCAGTCGTTAGTGGACAGAGCCTGAGAGGAGAAACCCCTCCCCTTAAAGTTGCAAGAACTGCATTAGGGCAGGAGGTTCTTCAGTGCAGAAAGAAGCAGAGGTCGTCAACCAGAGAATCTGGCACCAGCTTTTGGGCACTTACCTAGAAGAACAGTTCACAGGCCACCAGTGGAAAACACCAGATGTTACCAGGAGGGGCGTGGAAGTCCTCTGGGTCTCGGTCTTACCAGGAGGGGCGTGGAAGTCCTCTGGGTCTCGGTCTTACCAGGAGGGGCGTGGAAGTCCTCTGGTTCTTGGTCTTCTTGAATTCAGTCAAGAGACACGCAGAAAGAGTTAAGCAGGTAAGTGCCCTTTATCTAAAGGCATAGAAGCTCAGAAAGAAGAGACACCCCGAACAGTGGAACAGGGTGGGCTCCTCAAAAGAATGAGTCTGTTCCTACTAGTGCTGGGCAGAGCCTTTTTATGAGACTCTGACATGATTATTCATGAAGGGGCTGTGCAGGGATGTTCCTAGCAAGCATGTTCCAGGAAGTCCTCTGATCAGGAGAGCCCTGTGAGGGTCCATGCTGGTACACACACCACATGTGTCATTAGCATCTCAAATCTCCACCCACGGGTGTGTGTTTTAGTATCATTTTGAGCAGAAGGCTCTTCTAGAGTGAGTTATGACAGAAGTACACATGGTTGTTAATGGGGAAAAGCCCCATCTCGATTATGTCCAGCTAGCCCCTGATAAGTCCTCTTCTGGGCCAGAGAAGTACAGCCCCAAGGCCAAGTGGAGGCAATGTAGCCACTGATCTTTTTTTGCTGTCAGTGGGCAGCATCTTTAAGGAGACTCTCAGTGAGTTACATTTCTTTTTTTTTTTGAGACCAAGTCTCGCTCTGTCACCCAGGCTGGAGTGCAGTGGCGCAATCTTGGCTCACTGCAAGCTTCCCCTCCCAGGTTCACACCATTCTCTTGCCTCAGCCTCCTGAGTAACTGGGACTACAGGCGCCCGCCACTAGGCCGGCTAATTTTTTGTACTTTTAGTAGAGATGGGGTTTCACCATGTTTGCCAGGATGGTCTCGATCTCTTGACCTTGTGATTCGCCCATCTCGGCCTCCCAAAGTGCTGGGATTACAGGCATGAACCACCGCGCCCGGTCAGTGAGTTGCATTTCTAAAGATTCCAAAATGTCAGAGACGTTTGAACCAGAGCAATTCCATCTGGAATAGGGGCTGGAGAAAATAAGCCTGAGACCTGCTGGGTTACATTCCCAGTAAGTGAAGGCATTCTTGGTCGCAGGATGAGACAGGAGGCTGCTCTGCCTATGGAGTAGCCATTCTTTATTCCTTTACTCTCTTAATAAACTTGCTTTCACTGTATGATTCTGTATGGGTTCACCTTGAATTCTTCCTTGTGTGAGATCCAAGAACCCTCTCTTAGGTTCTGGATCAGGACCCTTTGCGGGTGACACAGGGGCTTCTTACGTGCTCATGCCTCGCTATCTGCCTACTCCAATACTTTCTTTCACCTGGTTTGTGGATAGAAAAACTTAATTATACCTAGTTCATCCACATCTGTATGTTGTCTGTTTAAAACCAATCTGAATGGAAATTCACCTTAAGCTTTTTCCCCAAGTCACAGAAAACAACAGAGTTTTCACCTTCATTGAGATTATTCTCACCAGCTTATTTCTCTGATAGAGAGAAAACTTCTATTAAGTATCTCCATCAGGGCTCCACTGGTATAAAAAGGGATGTCAAGAAAATTTAGATGAATTTGAGAATGTGACATGAATCTGATATATGAATTAGTGCTTGTATTTTCTTTTCTTTTTTTTTTTTTTTGAGAGGGAGTCTCGCTCTGTCACCCAGGCTGGAGTGTAGTGGTGCATTCTCGGCTCACTATAACCTCTGCCTCCCAGGTTCAAGGGATTCTCCTGCCTTAGTCTCCCAAATTATGGGATTATGGGCACTCACCACCACGCCCAGCTGATTTTTTTTTTTTTTTTTTAGTAGAGACGGGTTTCACCATGTTGGCCAGGCTGGTCTTGAACTCCTGACCTCAGGTGATTTACCCACCTCAGCCTCCCAAAGTGCTTCCAAAGGCATGAGCCACAGTGCCCTGCCTCTTTTTTTTTTATTATTTTTATTTTTCCCCGCTCTTGTTGCCCAGGCTGGAGTGCAGTGGCGCGATCTCGGCTCACTGCAACCTCCACCTCCCGGGTTCAAGCGATTCTTTTGCCTCAACCTCCCAAATAGCTGGGATTACAGGCATGCACCACCATGCCCGGCTAATTTTGTATGTTTAGTACAGACGGGGTTTCTCCATGTTGGTCAGGATGGTCTCATACTCCCGACCTCAGGTGATCCGCCCGCCTTGGCCTCCCAAAGTGCTGGGATTACAGGCGTGAGCCACCGCACCTGACCTAAGTGCTTGTTTTTCTTTCTTCTTTTTTTTTTTTCCCCACATTTAGTTCTTTTATTTAGTTTTCTAATGGACAATTTACATATCTCCCACACCCTGTCTTTTAAGTTAGTGTGACGATTTTCCATAACAAAATACTTAAAGGGGAGCTTTGGTCAAGAATGGAATGAAATCGCAAATAAATAAATAAATAAATAAATAAATAAATAAATAAAATTTACTGCTTTTAAAAAACCAACACTTTCACTAATTTTATATTCAAATAAAACCACACAGGGCTGGGCACGGTGGCTCAAGCCTGTAATCCCAGCACTTTGGGAGGCTGAGACGGGCGGATCATGAGGTCAGGAGATCGAGACCATCCTGGCTAACACGGTGAAACGCCGTCTCTACTAAAAATACAAAAAACTAGCCGGGCGAGGTGGTGGGCGCCTGTAGTCCCAGCTACGCAAGAGGCTGAGGCAGGAGAATGGCGTGAACCCGGGAGGCGGAGCTTGCAGTGAGCTGAGATCTGGCCACTGCACTCCAGCCTGGGCGACAGAGTGAGACTCCGTCTCAAAAAAAAAAAAAAAAACACACACAGCATTGGCGTGATGTGTTTTCAGTGTTTCCTTGGGTCTGGCTTCCTCGCCATCGTGCCACGGCACAGCTGCTGTTGACCACAGTTTGTCATTCTGGATGGCAAAGGCTCACTCAGCTTCACATTATCCGGAGGACCTGGATGGAAAACTCGAGGGTCTTGAAATCCCAAATTGTCATGGCTTCATCAATGCCAGTAGTGCAAAATTTGCGACAATCTTGCTTGTCCACCTCATAAATAGAGACTTGAGTGATGCTATCCTGGTGCGGAGTCTCCAAGGCCATGTTGCCGTCCTCAGTCGTCACCCTCTTGTCCATGTTGCGGAAGCGTTCCATGGCAGACGTGTTGCGTTGAATGCTGTTTTGGAATGTCTAACTTGGAGATGAAGGTCGGGCAGCCATGGTCATCATAGTTAAAGAGCACTGGGCAGCAGGCATGGCCAGCAGCCACGACGCTGTTGTCCGAGACCAATGACACACTCAGGAGCAGCAGGAACTCCGTCCTCAGAGTTGAGACCTGCACACTTTTTGAGGCATCAGCAACAGACACAGTGCGGTCGTGGCTGACCCAGGCCAGGCGGCTCCTACTGGCAGAGAAGCTTACCCTGTGGACCCAGCCACCAGTGCCACTGCCACCAAACTCTGACATCAGCTGCCCAAAAGGCATCTTGCTGCCCCAGGGCATGCTGACTGGCTTCTCATCCACTTCTTTAATGTAGGCAGAAAACACTCTGCATTTGAAGTCACATGATCCTGCTGCCAGCAAAACGTTGTTGGGATGCCAGTCCAAGCTGAGGATTGTGGAGCGCATCGGCTTTTTAATGTGCTTGCTCGCTCACCAGTCATTTCGGACTCAACAAACAGAAATGAGTCGTGCTCCACTTCCCACAGCAAATTTGTTCTCTAGGGGGGACCACTTCACAAAAGCAGCTGCACGATTAATTCTCAGGATCATCAGGGTTGGTTTCCAGGCACCATCTTTTTGACTCCGGACATAGGCATCGCGGTCTACCCCGTAAGTGACGATGCGGTTGCTCTTGGGAACCCAGTCAATACCTGTGATGTGTCCATTGTGCTCACTGAGTTCATAAGCTTTCACCCACTGGCTCCTGTACTTCTTATAGACGTGCACTTCGTGATTATTTTGACTAAGGGCAATCTGGGTACGATCCCTGTTCCAGACATGACAGGTAATTGACTCTAGTAAAAACCAATGCAGTGACATTAGTCTTAGTGTTTTCAAAGGAGAGAAAGCTGGGATTGGGGAAGTCCGGATGGGCTCAGAGCAGAGAATTCGCAGACCCTGGACTGTCAACACGAACTAGTGCTTGTATTTTCTAATTGTTACCAAAGAATTGATAAAACTGTGAGAGTCTGTTTGTTCATGGTCAGCAGAGAAATGGAAAAGGGAGCACCATTTTTCTTTTTCTTTTTTTTTTGGAGACAGAGTCTTGCTCTGTCACCCAGGTTGGAGTGCAATGGTGTGATCTTGGCTCACTGCAACCTCTGCCTCCCAGGTTCAAGCAATTCTCCTGCCTCAGCTTCCCGATCAGCTGGGACTACAGGCCCATGCCACCACACCTGGCTAATTTTTTGTATTTTTACCTGAGATGGGGTTTTACCATGTTGCTGGGGCTGGTTTCAAGCTCCTGAACTCTGGCAATTCGCCTGCCTCAGTCTCCCAAAGTACTAGGATTACAGGCGTGAGCCATCGCGCCCAGCCCACTATTTTTCTTTTTTTTCTTTTTTTTTTTTTTTTGAGATGGAGTCTCGCTCTGTCGCCCAGGCTGGAGTGCAGTGGCCGGATCTCAGCTCACTGCAAGCTCCGCCTCCCGGGTTTACGCCATTCTCCCGCCTCAGCCTCCCGAGTAGCTGGGACTACAGGCGCCCGACACCTCGCCCGGCTAGTTTTTTGTATTTTTAGTAGAGACGAGGTTTCACCGTGTTAGCCAGGATGGTCTCGATCTCCTGACCTCGTGATCCGCCCATCTCGGCCTCCCAAAGTGCTGGGATTACAGGCTTGAGCCACCACGCCTGGCCTATTTTTCTTAATATATCTCTAGGTTTCTGTTCAATTTAACAGTTACACAGACCCCTGAATTTGGAGATTTAGAGCCATATCTTCCAATAATTACTGATGTCTCTTGTATGTGATAAGAATGAATAACACACAGCCAAAATGAACACTCAAGGCCCTTTCGCTCCATTCAAAAACTGAGGTATGGGGCAATTTCACTATTGTTCCTATTATTTTTAGTTCTATTTTTCAAATAGTACACATGTATTTATTATTATTATGTTTTCTTTTGGAGACGGAGTTTCACTCTTGTTGCCTAGGTTGGAGTGCAATGGTGCGATCTCGGCTCACCATAACCTCCACCTCCTGGGTGCAAGTGATTCTCCTGCCTCAGCCTCCTGAATAGCTGGGATTACAGGCATGTGCCACCATGCCCAGCTATTTTGTATTTTTTTTAGTAGAGATGGAGTTTCTCCATATTGATGAGGCTGGTCTCACACTCCTGACTTCCAGTCATCTGCCCACCTCGGCCCCCAAAGTGCTGGGATTACAGGTGTGAGCCACCATGCCCGGCCTGTATTTATTATTTTTTAAATATTGTTTTGTGTTATATGTGGTGACAGTGTTGAAGTTTATTACAACTCTGTCAACCTAGTAAAGGGCTGAAGAAATACCAAAGATTGAAGAAACCACCAGAGGGGCACATGATCTCCAGGCCTCTTGAGGCCTCTAGGGCAAAAGCAAAAAAATAAGTAAATAAAACCCACCGGAAACCACTCGCCTGCCCAGTCCCTTGTTTTTGTTTTCCCTAGACACAGCTTACTTCAAAGCTTACCCTCTTTGTTTACATAAGAAAAAGCTCCAAATTCCCACAGTGTGTCTCATCAAGGATTTCTTACTGATCCTGGGAACAATGCTGGTTGACTTACTCAAATCTTAGGCTTCCCTGTTTCTCCAAGCCCCTGACTGTTGGACTACTCTTGGCCATTGAAATTCAGAACAGCCTCTATTTCTCTCTCTCTCTCTCTTTTTTTTTTTTTTTTTTTTTTTAGGCAGAGTTTCACTCTTGTTGCCCAGGCTAGAGTGCAATGGCATGATCTCAGCTCACCGCAACCTCCGCCTCCCAGATTCAAACGATTCTCCTGCCTCAGCCTCCAGAGTAGCTGGGATTACAGGCATGCACCACTGTGCCTGGCTAATTTTGTATTTTTAGTAGAGACCGGGTTTCTCCATGTTGGTCAGGCTGGTCTCGAACTCCTGACCTCAGGTGATCCACCTGCCTCGGCCTTCCAAAGTGCTGGGATTATAGGCATGAGCCACTGTGCCCGGCTAACAACCTCTTTCTTAACCACATATGGGCACTGTGATTGAGAACAACTTCTCTTTTTGCTTGTTTGTTGTTGAGATGGAGTCTTGGCTCACTGCAAGCTCTGCCTCCCGGGTTCAAGCAATTCTCCTGCCTCAACCTCCCCAGTAGCTGAGATTACAGATGTGTGCTACCACGCCCAGCTAATTTTTTTATTTTTAGTAGAGACAGGGTTTCACCATGTTGGCCAGGATGGTCTTGAACTCTCCCGTCCTCAAGCGATCCACCCGCCTTGGCATCCCAAAGTGCTAGGATTACAGGCATAAGCCACCGCGTCCGGCCCAGCTTTGTTTTTAATATCCCATCCCAAGAGTAAGCTACCTTAAGATAAAATACTCGCTGAATAGGTCACAGCAGATGCTCATCCACTGCCCTGTACCTGGTGCTTTCTAACCTTGCTTCCTTCTCTGTATAAAAGAGAAGTCCTTTTCTGTGCAACTCATACATTTGCAGATCTTGTAGTTGGAGCATTTTTCCTATTGCAATATACCTTTTGAATCAAATCTAACCAATATCTAAATTTGTTTTTTGACAGTAGTAAACATTTTCATTGTTCCGTCTGTGTTAGAATATGCACATGCTCTTTCCCATGACACTGGCTATAATATCAGCCCAATAGATGAAACTAGTTCCAGGCGTGGTGGCTCACGCCAGTAATACCAGCACTTTGGAAAGCAAAGGCAGCCAGATGGCTTGAGCCCAGGAGTCGGAAACTAACCTAGGCAACTTGGCGAAACCCATCTCTACTAAAAAATATGAAAATTAGCTGGGCGTGGTGGCACACCCTGTAGTTGCAGCTACTAGGGAGGCTGAGGTGGGAGGATCACCTGAACCAGAAAGATTGAGGCTGCAGTGAGCTGAGATGGCACCACTGCACTCCGGCCTGAGTGACAGAGTGAGACCCTGTTTCAAAAAAAAAGTAGTTTCTACTTCAACTTTTGGAAACATCTAATTACTTTGCATTTCTCTTATAATGATATTACAAGGATATATATGTCAAAATATTTCAGTGATTGAGAAAATATTCTTTTTTTTTTTTTTTTTTTTTTTTGAGATGGAGTTTCACTCTTGTTGCCCAGGCTGGTGTACAATGGTGCTATCTCAGCTCACTGTAACCTCCGCCTCCCGGGTTCAAGCGATTCTCCTGCCTCAGCCTCCTGAGTAGCTGGGATTACAGCCATGTGCCACCACACCTGGCTAATTCTGTATTTTTAGTAGAGTCGGAGTTTCTCCATGTTGGTCAGGCTGGTCTCAAACTCCTGACCTCAGGTGATCCGCCCGACTCGGCCTCCCAAAGTGCTGGGATTACAGGTATGAGCCACTGTGCCCGGCAGGAAATATTCTTTTAAATCTCTTGTGAATCAGTATGTCCATGTTGCTTCCTTGACATTTCTAGAAGCAAAGAAACTTTACATATACAAAATGGAACAATGACTTTCAGCTATAATCAGCTTCTTGTCTACCGTTCTGAGGTTAACAAGAACCGTTACAATTGATTTTTTTTTTTTTTTTTTTTTTTTTTTTTTGCATGGAAGCATGGAAGTCCAGGCGCAGTGTTCTTTTTTGGCTACTGAGCAATATTGCATAATACAGAATTATAATGTGACAGAAAAACATACTTCCATATTACATGGTAACTTGGAGATTGCCATGGAATTATTGCCTTAAGAAATGAGGCTACTTATAAAAATTTAATAATTGAGTTGTCCTTTCTTTTTTTCTTTTTTCTTTGCTCTGTCTCCAAGCCAGAATGCAGTGGTGCAATTTCAGCTCACTGCAACCTCTGCCTCCCGGGTTCAAGTGATTCTCCTACCTCAGCTCCTGAGTAGCTGGGACTAGAGTGCGCACCACCATGTCCAGCTAATTTTTAGTGGAAACAGGGTTTCACCATGTTGGCCAGGATGGTCTCGATCTCTTGACCTCGTGATCCGCCTGCCTCTGCCTCCCAAAGTGTTGGGATTACAGGCGTGAGCCACTGTGCCTGGCCAAGTTGTCCTTTCTTGAGAGTTCATATAAAGGAAAGTAACCTGCCTACCATTTATCCTTAAAAATATTGCAAAATTATTTTTTCTTTAAGGGAAAATAAATCTAAACGACTTCTGAAGAGTATTTTATTGGCTTTGTTATCCACACGTGACAGAACATTGAGAAACAGAAAACAGAAAATATCTAAAATACGTTACAATTTTAAAATGAAATTTAATTCTCTTATTTCAGAATGCACATGGTGAATTTGAAATTACAATATATTTAGAAATTAATGACATAGCGATATTAGTGTTGATGAAAAGAGTCAAACTCTGTAAAATACTTGAAGAGATTTATTCTCAGCCAAATACGAGTGAGCTGGTCTGTGACATAGTCCTCAGGAGGTCCTGAGAACATGTGCCAGAGGTGGTTGGGGCACAGCTTGGTTTTGTACGTTTTAGAGAGGCATGAAACATCATTGAAATACATTTAAGAAATACACTGGTTTGGTCCAGAAAGGTGGGGCAACTCAAAGCGCGGTGGGTTGGTTTCAGGCTATTGGTGAATTTAAACATTTTGTGGTTAACAATTGGTTGAGTGGCCGGCATAGTGGCTCACGCTTGTAATCCCAACACTTTTGGAGGCCGAAGCAGGAGGATCACAAGGACAGGCGTTCGAGACCAGCCAGGTCAACATGGTGAAACCCCATCTCTACTAAAAAATATACAAAAATTAGCCAGGCATGGTGGCATGCTCCTGTAATTTCAGCTACTCAGGAGGCTGAGGCAGGAGAATTGCTTGAACCCAGGAGGCAGAGGTTGCAGTGAGCCGAGATCGTACTACTGCACTCCGGCCTGGGCGACAGAGTAAGACTCCATCTCAAACAAAACAAAACAAAACAAAACAAAACAAAACAAAACAAAACATTTGGTTGAGTTTCTGTAAAGACTGGGATTCATAGAAAGGTAATGTTCAAGTTAAGATAAAAGATTGTCAGCTGGGTGTGGTGGCTGGCTGGGTGCGGTGATTCAAGTCTGTAATCCCAGCACTTTTGGAGGCGGAGGCGGTTGATCACATGAGGTGAGGAGTTCCAAACCAGCCTGACCAACATGGTGAAAACCTGTCTCTACTAAAAATATAAAATTAGCCAGGGATGGTGGTGCATACCTGTAATCCCAGTTATTTGGGAGGCTGAGGCAAGAGAATCGCTTGAACTTGGGAGGCAGAGGTTGCAGTGAGCCGAGATTGCACTCCAATGTGGGCAACAAAAGCGAGACCGTCTCAGAAAAAATATATATATAATTAAATTAAATTAAAAAATAAAAAGATTGCAGAGACCAAAATTCTTTTTTTTTTTTTTTGAGATAGAGTCTCACTGCAACACACAGGCTGGAGTGCAGTGGCGCGATCTCGGCTCACTGCAACCTCCACTTCCCAGGTTCAAGCGATTTTCCTGCCTCAGCCTCACGAGTAGCTGGGACTACAGGCAGGGGCCACCACACCTGCCTAATTTTTTTTTTGTCTTTTTTTGAGATGGAGTCTTGCTCTGTCGCCCAGGCTAGAGTGCAGTGGCACAATCTTGGCTCACTGCAACCTCCACCTCCCAAGTTCAAGCGATTCTCCTCCTTCAGCCTCCCAAGTAGCTGGGATTACAGATGCCCACGACTGCGCCCAGCCAATTTTTGTATTTTTAGTAGAGATGGGGTTTCACCATATTGGCCATGCTGGTCTCGAACTCCTGACCTCATGATCCACTTGCCTCGGCTTCCCAAAGTGCTGAGATTACAGGCGTGAGCCACTGCCCTTGGCATAATTTTTGTATTTTTGGTAGAGATGAGGTTTACACCTTGTTGACCAGGCTGGTCTCGAACTCCTGACCTCAAGTGAGCAGCATCGGCCTCTCAAAATGCTGGTATTACAGGCCTGGGCCACTGTGCCTGGCCCAAAATTCTTTTGAAGTTTTATAGTGGCTGCTCTTTGAGACAACAGATGATAAATATTCCTATTCAGAACCTAGTTAATCTCTTTAGGATTGGGAGGCTCTGGAAGAAAAAGATCTAGCTATGTTAATAGAGATTCTTTACATATGCAAATTTCCCCCCCACAAAGAACAGCTTTGCCTGGCCATTTCTTTTTTCTTCTTTTTTTTTTTTTGAGTTTCACCCTTGTTGCCCTGGCTGGAGTGCAATGGCACAATCTGGGCTCACCGCAACCTCCGCCTCCCAGGTTCAAGCGATTCTCCTGCCTCAGCCTCCCTAGTAGATGGGATTACAGGCATGTGACACCACGCCCGGCTAATTTTATATTTTTAGTAGAGACAGGGTTTCTCCATGTTGGTCAGGCTGGTCTCGAACTCCCCACCTCAGGTGATCCACCCGCCTCAGCCTCCTAGTGCTGGGATTACAGGTATGAGCCACTGCGCCCGGCCATGGGTCATTTCAAAATATGGCAAAGAAACATGTTTTGGGGTAAAATATTTTGATTTTCTTTTTTGTCTTGTAGTGTTATGCCAGAGTCAGGTTGGAAAGTAAGTCACAATATATAGAGTTAAATAAAACCCATTTGATGAGAATTTATGATTTGTAGGGCATGACTCCCCAGGCCCCTTTGATAGGAATTTGGGCAAGATAAAAAAAATCTGAGTTTAGTTCTCATTAGGATGTCAACAAAGTTCATTTCAGAAGTATTTGAGGTTAACTCATCTTGCATAGAATAAACTAACAAAAGTAACCAGGTGTGGTGGCTCTGGCCTGTAATCTCAGCACTTTGGGAGGCTGAAGTGAGAGGATTGCTTGAGGCCAACAGTTTGATACCAACCTGCCAATCAATACACGGAGACCCCATCTCTATTTAAGAAAAAGAAAAAATAGCAGGGTGTGATTTCTCATGCCTGTAGTCCCAGCTCTCAGGAGGCTGAGGTGGGAGGATCGCCTCAGCCTCTATGTTCCAGGCTGCAGTGAGCCGTAATCATGTCACTGCCCTCCAGCCTGGAGGACAGAAGACTGCTTCAAATAAATAAAAATGAACAAATAAATAAATATGACAGGAGAGTTTCAAATAAATAAATATGAATAACAATTACAAGGAACAACTATGTAATTAATATCTACTTTTAAAAAGATACTGCTTCTTGACCAGGCGTGGTGGTTCACACCTGTAATCCTAGCACTTTGGGAGGCTGAGGCGGGCAGATTGCCTAAGCTCAGGAGTTCAAGACCAGCCTGGGCAACACAGTGAAACTTCGTCTCTACTAAAATACAATAAAAATCAGTGGGGCATGGTGGTGTGCACCTGTAGTCTCAGCTACTTGGGAGGCTGAGGAAGGAGAATTACTTGAACCCAAGAGGCAGAGGTTGCAGTGAGCCAAGATTGCACCTCTGCACTCAGCCTGGGCAACAGAGCAAGACTCCATCTCTTTTTTTTTTTTTTTTTTGAGACGGAGTCTCGCTCTGTCGCCCAGGCTGGAGTGCAGTGGCGCGATCTCGGCTCACTGCAAGCTCTACCTCCCGGGTTCACGCCATTCTCCCGCCTCAGCCTCCGAGTAGCTGGGACTACAAGCGCCCGCCACCACGCCCGGCTAGTGTTTTTTTTGTATTTTTAGTAGAGACGGGGTTTCACCATGTTAGCCAGGATGGTCTCGATCTCCTGACCTCGTGATCCACCCGCCTCAGCCTCCCAAAGTGCTGGGATTACAGGCTTGAGCCACCGCACCCGGCCTCCATCTCTTTAAAAAAAAAAAAAAATACAGCTTATTTAAAGCATAAGTTGGTCATCTGATCATCTAACATATCACTGAACCTGATACCGCTTTTGCAAAGATTGATAGTGAAACTTAATTGTTGTTTCTAACCACAGAAGCTGTGTTTGCTCATTCTTGGGCATTGGTTCGACTAACTATGGGAAGAATTCAGTTTATAGTTATCACTTGGAAGCAAGGACGATAATAGTCCCTTCCCAAACTGACCCTCTCAGGTGACGTGTACCACCTTTGTAAGAAGCCTTTTACATGATGAAAGGCCACAAGGTTAGGATTATGGGAGGTAACTGAATTCTGCTAAAATGTAGGTATAAACATTAACCAGCCATATGGAGGTCACAAGATTTGTAATTTTCCTAATTGCTCCTATAGATAACATCACTTTTGTCAAAACCTAAGATTGGTCTTTGAGGTGTTTTTCAGGCTTTTCCAATTGGGCAGACCAGCTCAGGCCACCTGGACTTCTTATTTTCTTTATTACTTTTTAACCTCCAGTATTCAACCACCTGGAGCTCTTCACTGGTACCAGAGAACTGGCACCACCCGATCCTGTGACCCCTCCCCACCCAAAAACTTACTCAGCTCCGGGATAGTTTTGGACCCTCCTATAATTTCCTCCCCAACCAATCAGCCACACCAATTTCCTAGCCCCTTGCTCCAAATTATCCTCAAAACCCCTAGTCTCCCAGCTTTTCGGGAGACGGATTTGATAATTAACTCTTCTCTCCCTCTCCCACTTGTTCGACTTGGCTAGCCCTGCGATTATTAAACTCTTTATTTGCTGCAAAACCCTGCTGTTTTCAGTGCACTGTCTCCTGTGCAGAGGCAAGGTGAATCTGGATGATAACAGACCTAGCTTCCCATGCCTTGCGCCCCAGGTGTCGCTACGAACGTTTCTGGGCTGGGCACAGTGACTCACGCCTGTAATCTCAGCAGTTTGGGAGGCTGGGGCCAGCGGATCACCTAAGGTCAGGAGTTTGAGACCAGCCTGACCAACATGGAGAAACCCCATCTCTACTAAAAATACAAAAAGAATATTAGCCGGACATGGTGGTGCGTACCTGTAATCCCAGCTACTCCGGAGGCTGAGGTAGGAGAAATCGCTTTAACCCGGTAGCTGCGCCATTGCACTCCAGCCTGGGCAACAAGAGCGAAACCCGTCTCAAAAAAAAAAAAAAAAAAAGTTTCTGGAAATGAGTACAGGGTTGACTCTGGAGTGAATGGAAACCAGAAAATAAAGGGATTTCTATTTTGTTCGGTGGGGCGTCAGCATGGAATTGGACTATCACTGCATGCAGAGTTTGCATTTCCCCTTCCAGTTGGCATCCCCTTCACAGACAATTCCAGGGCTTTACTAAACTTAATTTCGATAGCAGGAATTTTCCTGGATCCAATCGCAGACTTTGCTCCGCCCCAGGGAGATCCTGCTGAGTTGCCTCAGCCTCACTGGTAAATATCGCCTCCTTAATCCGGAAAATAGAGATGCGCTGGGAGCCAGAAGAGGAAAGCGCAGGCCCTGCCCCCTCTTTTTTTCCCTTCCCAATCCGCAGCTTGCTGGGCGCGCCAAGCCCAGACTTCCGCCCTGCGCGTGCCGTTGCCTTCAGACCCGGAAGCAGATCGCACGGAGTTAACCTTGGGCCGCAGCGCGTCTGTAAAGATTAAACTTGGGCTTCGCAGTCCTCTGGTGCTTCCGTACCTGGGATCTGCAGGTTCGTACACCCCTGAAAATAACCCCTCCCCAAGGAAATCACACATCGCCGTGAGAGCCGGGGTTGTGTCAATGATTTGGGGGTAAAATCATTCTGAGTCTGAATCCGTCCTGAATCTTCTGCCTTCAGGTCACGTAGACACGTCTTTTCGTTCCATGTTCTCGTTTAAAATTTTTTTTTTTTTTTTTTGAGACGGAGTCTTGCTCTGTCGCCCAGGCTGGAGTACAGTGGCCGGATCTCAGCTCACTGCAAGCTCCGCCTCCCGGGTTCACGCCATTCTCCTGCCTCAGCCTCCCGAGTAGCTGGGACTACAGGCGCCCGCCACCTCGCCCGGCTAATTTTTTTGTTTTTTGTTTTTAGTAGAGACGGGGTTTCACTGTGCTAGCCAGGATGGTCTCGATCTCCTGACCTCGTGATCCGCCCGTCTCGGCCTCCCAAAGTGCTGGGATTACAGGCGTGAGCCACCGCGCCCAGCCTAAAACCTTTTACTGATCCCTCCTCCTGCCCTGCACCACCTAAAGCCCTCACCCACGAGGTGAATTCAGGGCTATGTGGTTCCCCAGCCTCGCCCTCGTCGGCCCCTGTAGCGCAGGGCCGCAGCAGCAGTCCCGGGGAGGCCGCGTCCTCTGCCGGGTCCTAGGATCCTCCAGACCCCCACCCCGGCCTAAGGCGCCGTCGCCCCCCACCTCCCTCCTCCTCGTGCCGGGCCCTGCTCGTCCCCAGGTCTCTTCGCAGTCATCGCTTGTGCGTTGGGGAGGCGCCCGGGGCCTGTCCGGTTCTTGCCTGCCCAGCTCCACCCCTTGGAAATGTGCTCCTCCGGGATGCAGGCGTCTTACTCCAAACCCTCCTGTGAATGTGTGGGCTAAAAGGATCAGGAGACAGAGAAAGAGACAGAGAACTGAGAGAGAAATAGAAAAACGAGAGGAAAGAATGAAGGAAACCCGTAAACACATGGCAAAGTAGACTATGAGTGAAGAATTTGCAAAAAGAAGTTAGAACGAAGGAGTTGAGAAAGTAACAGGGAAACAACTGGAGAAATGTAGAGAAAAGCTCGATGTCCAGCAAGCTGAAGGACAGCAAGATAAAGAGAGAGCCAGCAAAGGGGAGGCCCCTCAGAGTGGGGAAGAGGAGGGATTTGGAGCCACTGAAGACAGAGCAGGATGATGGTGGGACAGCGAGAGGGGCAGCTGGTGACAAGGAGAGCAGGGGGAGGCCTGGGCATTTGCGGGTGCCAGAGATTGAGGACAGCGGGTTATAACAGGGAAGAAGGAATTTAACAGGGAGAGCCACGGGGCAGCAGAAATAACATGTAGATTTCGGACAATGGAAAGATAGGGGAGAAAGACGAGTACGGGGCGAAACAAGTTGCAACAATGGAGGAGAATATATGGAATTGAAGAATTCGAGGGAAGAAGGGGAGAAAGAGCAGGAGAGGAGAGAGGCACAAAATAAGGAGCAGAAACCCGGGGGGAAACGGGAAAAAAAGCTAGACACAGATGAGAATGAGAGATACAGAGTGAGGGAAGGGAACAGTAATGATGAAAGAGGGGTGCAGGTGAGTGGTGGGTTGATTGTATGTGATAATTGTGACATGTTGATTTCTCTCTCGTGATAAATTTAAATTTTGTTTAAATTTGAGAATAAGAATTGCAGGCCAGGCGCGGTGGCTTAGGCCTGTAATTCCAGCACTTTGGGAGGCCAAGGCGGGTGGATCACAAGGTCAAGAGATCAAAACCACCTGGCCAACATGGTGAAATGCTGTCTCTACTAAAAATACAAAAATTAGCCAGCATGGTGGCAGGCGCCTGTAGTCCCAGCTACTCAGGAGGCTGAGGCAGGAGGCTGGTCTCGAACTCCTGACTTCAGGTGATCTGTCTAGCTCCATCTCCCAAAGTGTTGACTTTACAGGCATGAGCCACCATGCCTGGTCTTGATTCATTTTTTAATTTTTGTTTTTAATTTCTGTGGTTGAATTATAAGAGTTCCTTATATTCCTAATCACATGTAATTTCACAGTTTTTCCCTTGGAATCTTTAGTGTTTTCCATATGTAAGATGGTATCTTCTGTGAACACAGAGCATTCTACTTTTCTTTTTCTGCTGCTTGGCATTTATTTCTTTTTCTTGTCTAATTTCTTTGGTCAGGATTCCAGTAATATGCTGAATAGAAATGGCAAAAGCAGGCTTCTCTTTCCTGATCTTAGAGGAAGAGATTTCAGGCTTTCACCATCAAGTATGATGGTAACTGTGAGCTATTCCTAAGTGGCCTTTGTTATGTTGAGGTAGGTTTCTTTTTTTTTTTTTTTTTTTTTTTTTTTTTGAGATGGAGTCTTACTCTGTCCCCCAGGCTGGAGTGCAGTGAGGTGATCTCTGCTCACTGCAACCTCTGCCACCCAGGTTCAAGCAATTCTCCTGCCTCAGCCTCCAAAGTAGCCGGGAATACAGGTGCACGCCACGGCGCCTGGCTAATTTTGTAGTTTTAGTAGAGACAGGGTTTCACCATCTTGGCCAGGCTGATCTTGAACTGCTGACCTCATGATTCACCTGTCTCAGCCTCCCAAGGTGCTAGGATTACAGGGGTGAACAACTGTGCCCGACCGGATTTCTTGTGTTCTTATCGCGTTGAGTGATTTTATCACAAAAGAATGTGTTCACTTTACAAATGTTTGCTGCGTCAAGTGAGAAAATCATGTCGTTTCCCCCTTTAATTCTCTGAATGTGGAGTATTACATGGATTGATATTCGTGTGTTTTACCATCTTTGCATTCCAGTAATAACTCACATGTCATGGTATACGACCTTTTAATATGCATTTGATTTTAACTTGCTAGTTTGGGGGAGGTGTTCTGAAAATTATTTTCCCCATCCATTGGGGATATTTTTCTATATTTTGTAGTAGCTTTGCCTTGCTTTGATGTCAAGGTAATGCTAGCCTAATAGCATGAGTTTGGAAGTATTCCCTCCTTTCCCATCTTTTCAGGGTTTGTTTGTTTGTTTGTTTGGAGACCAAGTCTTGCTGTGTCACCCAGGCTGGAGTGCAATGACGCGATCTCGGCTCACTGCAATCTCCACCTCCCAGGTTCAAGCAATTCTGCCTCTGCCTCTGGATTAGCTGGGACTGCAGGCACCCACCACTATGCCTGCTAATTTTTTTTGTATTTTTAGGAGAGATGGGGTTTCACTGTGTTAGCCAGGATGGTCTCAATCTCCTGACCTCATGATCTGCCTGCCTCGGCCTCCCAAAGTGCTGGGATTACAGGTGTGAGCCACTGTGCCTGGCTTTTTGAGGTTTTTTTTTTTTTTTTTTTTTTAAGTTTAAGGACGATTAGCTTTAATTCTTCTTAAAATGTATGGTAGAGTTGGTAGAGTTCTCCACTGAAGTTACCTGGTACAGGACTTTTCTTTTGAAGAGGTTCTTGATTATTGATTCAACCTTCCTACAAGTTACAGGTCTGTATCTTTTATATTCCTACTAAGTATGTGTATGTTATGTGTTTCCAGAAATCTATCCATTTCTTCTTTATTTCCTTTGTATAGAATGAGTTGTGATTCCTTTTTGATTTTAGTTTTTTAAGTCAATTTTTGTCAATTTTCTTGAATTTGTCAAAGTATCACCTGTTACTTTCACGACTTTAGTGCTTTCTATTCTCTATTTTACTTCTTTCTCTTTTAGTCTTTATTTCCTTTTTATGTATGTTTTTGTTTAGTTTTTTCTTTTTCTACTTCGTTGAGGTATACACTTGGGTTGTTGATTGGAAACTCTTATTCTGTTTTTATGTAGTCATTTTCAGTTATAAATTTCCTTATTAGGAGTGTTTTTGTTGCATCCTATGAGGTTTGGTGTGTTGTGTTTCCTTTTTCTCCACCCTCCAAGCTGATTTACAAACTATGTCACTGTTTCTTTCTTTTTTTCTTTTTTTTTTTTGAGACGGCGTCTCACCCTGTCACCCAGGCTGGACTGCACTCGCATGATCAGCTCACTGCAACTTCCGCCTCCTGGGTTCAAGTGATTCTCCTGCACAACCTCCCGAGTGGCTGGGATTACAGGCACACGCCACCACGCCCGGTTAATTTTTGTATTTTTAGTAGAGACGGGGTTTCACCATGTTGGCCAGGCTGGCCTCAAACTCCTAACCTCGTGATCTGCCTGCCTTGGCCTCCCAAAGTGCTAGGATTACAGGCGTGAGCCACCGCTCCTGGGCTTCACTTTTTCTTTCAATAATCCCAGTCAAAAGAGACAGAATGCAGTCTGTCATGCAAATGCCCGACAAGCCAGAACAGTGGATTTAAGTTTTACTCTTTTCTTTTGTCCCTAAAAGAAAATAATGAGAGAAGCATACTGCCCTGTGCTGGGGAGGCAATGGGATGGAGATGAACAAATTTCCACAAACTTTCCCACCCATTCAGTCCAATTTTGCATCGGTGTTCATTGAATACTGCGGCTCCCTTACTGGTTTCCAGACTTTTTTCGCAAAGATATTTTTGATGAAAAATTTTTTGTTAAGTTGGTGTCTCCATGAGGATATGAGGGCCTAGCATTTGCTAGTCTGTCAACTTGCTGGCTTTACTTTTTATGTCTTATTTATTCCACAGACTGTGTTTAGAGGTCCAGGGATTTATTTCAAATCACATAGGAATCAGCAAAAGAGACACCATTACTTTTATATGAGAAACAAGATTTACCCTCAAATTTTTATATGGCACTACTATTCATATTTAGCACATTATTGTTTTTCTTCACTAATAGGACCATGCACAGAACTAGGCAGCAATCTCTATCTGGCTTTGTTTTCAGAACACACATCTCTGGCTCATCATGGTTGCTCATGTTTGTAATCCCAGCACTTTGGGAGGCTGAGATGGGTGAATCACTTGGGGCCAGGAGTTCGAGACCAGCCTGGCCAACATGGTGAAACCCCCTCTCTACTAAAACTACAAAAATTAGCCAGGTGTGGTGGTACACGCCTATAGTCCTAGCTGCTTGTAAGGCTGAGGCATGAGAATCGCTGGAAGCTGGGGGTGGAGGTTGTGCTGAGTCGAGATCATGCCCTTTCTTCCTTTTTCTTTCTTTCTTTTTTTTTTTTCCTCCTTCAGGAGTATGTTTATTGTGTTTGAGATGATACATCAGGTGCTGTCTGAGCTACAAAGGGTAAAAGGAAATCCTCTTATTACAAACAGACAAAGGTAAAAGGTAAAACACTTTTCACAACAGCATGAACCACATACTCAGAAATAGATCTGGGTTTAATACAAATGACATAATTCCTAGTCATCTACAGCTACTTTTATCACTTCATGCAGATAATGAATTAGGCTAAAATGCACTATAATATTTGGTAGATTTCAGGACCAGTATCCTTAGTACATCACAAAATACATTTTGATATCCCAGAGAAGCAAGACTTGCAATAGGCATTTTAAATATAACTAATCTACAGCTGCAAAGTTCTACTCTTGATCGCATTTACCTTTTTGGGCAGTCTCCCAGGCTCCAAAGGATAAAAGCAGAGTAGAATCACTGTAACATATACACAGAAGTTCATATCGTAAAGGCTATAAAGTTTTGCAGCACAGTGAGAAGATGCCTTCCGCTCCTTCACACTGCATACAAATTATGTGAATTATGTTGTGTATCTCTTGGTCCGCTGTCTGGCTATCCTGTCGTGTTCTGTGCTGTTGGTCAAATACTGAGTGGCTATGCTTCCACCCGAGGATCTGCAGGGTTGCAATCTGTCAAAAGGGAACAAATGGACAGCAAAACCTTTGAAATAGTCAGAGCGGGACTCCAGTTGTCTTTAAGGATGTCCAGACAGATGACTCCCTGACTGTTGATGTTGCAGTGATAGATTCTGATGTGGAAAGTAACCTTTGGTGGCTTAAATGGATAATCTGATGAAAATGTGATATCCAGAAAAAACACACCACCTTCATATACAGAACCCGGTGGACCAAGTATAGTTGATCTCCATTCATAAATGTTATCTCCTTAGGCCCAGCACTGCAATTAGGAGAAGGATCAAGGGTTATTTGAGCTAGCTCCTTCTGAATACTTTTAGCACTAGTGGATAACTTAGCAGTGGTTTTGCTAGAGAGTTTGGTGTTTTTTCTTCTGCTGGCTGGCAGAAGGTTTTCTTTCCTCATGTTCTTCAGCCTCTGGAGCGGCTGGGTCTTGCTTGTCCACATCTGCCACTGCTGATGCTGGGGCTGTCACCATCAGACCTTTGCCTATCACTGGACATCTTGGTGAAGTTATCGCTTGGAAAACTCGGCCGCCTGCCTGGCCTGTTCACACGCCACTATGGTGTGGGGGAGGAAAAGAGAAAAAAACTCTTCCTTAAGGAAATGGAGGCAGCTGTGGCGGGGGAAAAGGGGAGAGAGGGAAAAAAAGAAGCCGAGGAGGCTCTGACCGGGGAATGTGGAACACTGAAAGTCAGAGGGGGTTGTGCAGTCAGATCACGCCCATTCTTTAAGAATTGTACTCCTTTTGTATTCTTAAACTTTAAAGATCATATTTGGGAAGTTTAAAATAAGTATTTTTGTGTAATATTTACACATTTCGATATTATTTACCATCTGTACTCAATTGGAAACCTATTGGTCATTATATTTTGTAGATATCTCTTCGAAAAGCATGATGGAATTCTCATCAACAGAGCAAGGTAATACAGGAGAAGGTTTCTACATAGGGATGTTGGAAAGACATAAAAGTCATCACATTGGAGATTTTTGCTTCCCAGAAATTAAGAAAGATAATCATGACTGAGTTTTAGTGGAAAGAAGATGAAAGAAATGGCCACGAAACATCCATAACAAAAACCAAAACGTTTACTGATAGTACAGAGTGATATGATTGAAGGCATGCTAGAAACAAGCCTATTAAAGATCACTTAGAGTAAGCTTTCGTTCGCATCTGCCTGAACTGCACGTATTTCAGACCCAAAGGAAAATTGGTAATCCAGTGGAGAAGTCTATCAACAATGCCTCCTCAGTTTCAACAGCCCAAAGAATTTCTTGTAGGCTCCAAACCCATATTTCTCATAAGTATGGGAATAATTTCCTCCATTCTTCATTACTCACACAAAAACGTAAGAGAAAAACCTTGCCAATGTAATGAGTTTGGCAAAGCCTTTAATTGTAGGTCACTTTGTAAATACTTCTAATGATTAGTGTTTGGCTTACTGGACACGGCTTTGAAAAACATGAGTTTGGTCCTCCCATCATAATCTACCTAAAAGGTAGGTACAAATCAACACATTTGATAGGTTGTTGGGAACAAGCCCCCCCAAAATCTGGCCATAAACTGGCCCCAAAACTGGCCATAAACAAAATCTCTGCAGCACTGTGGCATGTTCATGATGGCCATAACGCCCCCGCTGGAAGGTTGTGGGTTTAGCGGAATGAGGGCAAGGAACACCTGGCCCACCCAGGGCAGAAAACCACTTAAAGGCATTCTTAAGCCACAAACAATAGCATGAGCGAACTGTGCCTTAAGGACATGCTCCTGCTGCAGTTAAGTAGCCCAACCTATTCCTTTAATTTCCCATAAGGGATACTTTTAGTTAATCGAATATCTATAGAAGCAATGCTAATGACTGGCTTGCTGTTAATAAATACGTGAGTAAATCTCTGTTCAGGGTTCTCAGCTCTGAAGGCTGTGAGACCCCTGATTTCCCACTTCACACCTCTATATTTCTGTGTGTGTGTCTTTAATTCCTCCAGCACCGCTGGGTTAGGGTCTCCCCGACTGAGCTGGTCTCGACTATAGGTGAAATTAAAAGATGAAATTGTATCAAGACAAAGAAAATTGTGGTTGAAATTCTTTGTATACTGGGAGAGGAAAAACTGGCAGTTCCATGGCACAAATCAAGAAATATTGATAAAGTAAAGATCACTAAATTGGTCTATGTAAAATTAAAAATATCAGTCGGGCATGGTGGCTCATGCCTATAATCCCAGCACTTTGGGAGGCCGAGGTGGGTGGATCACCAGAGGTCAGGAGTTCAAATCCAGCCTTGACCAATATAGTGAAACCCCATCTCTACTAAAAATACAAAAATTAGCTGGGTATTTTGGCATCTGCCTGTAATCTCAGCTACTAGAGAATCAGGCAGGAGAATTGCTTGAACCCAGGAGGCAGAGGTTGCAGTGAGCCAAGATCACGCCATGGCACTCCAGTCTGGGAAACAAGAGTGAAACTCCTTCTAAAAAAGAAAAAAGAGAGAGAGATATAATGGACAGTGTTGTGGAATGAATGTGTCCATCCCAGAACATATATGTTGAAATTCTAACCCTCAATGTGATGGGATTAGGAGTTGAAGACTGCGGGAGGTGATTAGATCACAGAAGGGAAGCCTCAGGAATGGATGCATGCCCTTAACACAAGAGGCACCGAGAACTTGGTTCCTTGTCTCCCTGCTCTCTGTCTGCTTGAGGCCACAGCAGAAGATATATCACCCAGCTACATCTGGACCACATCGGCTGCAAAGCACATCATTAACCTTGGCAAAGTAAACTTTCTAAATTGAGACCTATTAAATACTTTTGGTTCACAAGCTCATGAACACAGAAGAAATCAAGATAGAAAACAAACGATCTGATGAAAAGCATAAAATAAGTTCATAAATCTGAACTCCATATATATTGAACATAGAGGAAATGGTCTTCTCAAACTATGTGTGTTTATATTAGATCGCATTTTTGAAAGACATTTCTAATATTTGATTAACCATCCTATGTAGTTTTAGCCAATATAAAACTGAAAATAATAAATGATCAATTGTATACATACATTTAACTTCTTAATATTTCCCATAGCATTGCTATTACTATTTATGTTATTGGAGTAGGTGCTCAGTCTGTCTTTGATATATTACCGGAGTGGTGTCTTCCACAATGGTGCTTAGACTCTGTGGTGTACGAGTGGATAAACTGTTAAGCAGGAATCTAGGAGAGCCAGGATGTCAAAGCTCAAGTCCTTTAAAACTAGGAAGACATACTCCTTACTGCACAAGTCAAGGTCATAAGATGTTAATGGTTAAGGAAAGCAGCTTATGGTATCTGCAAGGACAAACTCCTACAGAAGCACAATGTCCACATGACCCAATATCCCATGACAATGTATGCTTCTAAGATAATTACAGTCATGCTTTCAAGTACTTACACACTAAAATACCAAGGATCGCTTTAAATCAACAAAGTAGTAAGTTTTGTCACACTATCAGCCCACCAGCAGTTAGCTTAGCTTTTACGTAAGCCCCTAAACAAGAAAAACTTGAAACAAGAGGCATTCCCCCTGCTTTCTGAGGAACCCTACTGTGTAACTACTAGCATTTTTTTTGTTGTTTTTGTTAAAAAAAAAAAAAAAAAAGGAGTTTCGCTCTTGTTGCCCAGGCAGGAGTATGATGGTGTGCTCTGGGCTCACCACAACCTTCACCTCCCAGGTTCAAGCCATTCTCCTGCCTCCACCTCCTGAGTAGCTGGGATTACAGGTGCCCACCACCATGCCCGGCTAAGTTTTGTATTTTTAGTAGAAAAATACAAAATTAGAGACCAGCCTGTTGACCAGGCTGGTCTCTAACTCCACCTCAGGTGATCCGCCTCCGGAAGTGCTGGAATGACCTGTTTTTCTTTTTAATTTGAAAGTGGTTTAAATGCAAAGCGCCTTTTGTGAGCAGGTAAAGACGCCTGCGGCGGGGGGCGGGGGCGAGCTCCCCACAGCCTGGGGTAGCTGGGGTAGGGGGAGGGCGAGGTGGCAAGGACCTCGGTAAGGGGGTGGAGTGCGGCGCTGGTTGCAGCCAGGACCGAGATTTAGAACGGCTTGTTTAGGTGCCCGGAGCGGTGGCTCACGCCTGTAATCCCAGCACTTTGGGAGGCCGAGGCGGGTGGATCACGAGGTCAGGAGATCGAGACCATCCTGGCTAACACGGTGAAACCCCGTCTCTATTAAAAATATAAAAAATTAGCCGGGCGTGGTGGCGGGCGCCTGTTGTCCCAGCTACTCGGAAGGCTGGGCCAGGAGAATGGCGTGAACCCGGGAGGCGGAGCTTGCAGTGAGCGGGAGATCGCGCCACTGCACTCCAGCCTGGGCGACAGAGCGAGACCCGTCTCAAAAAAAAAAAAAAAGAGATGCTTCTTTAAGCAAGGACCTGTGTTGTTTGAGTGGATAATGGAAAATGGAGGGTGACATGCATGTGGAACTGCCTATTGCACACTGGAGGTGAAGGACAACTTTCCCGTCCTTTCTTTTCTCAAGACATTTATTTAGAAAACTTGTAACTGTATTTTCTCTGTCTTCTTTTTTGTTTTTGTTTTTTTTGTTTGTTTGTTTTTAGACGGAGTCTCTCGCTCTATGGCCTAGGCTGGAGTGTAGTGGGGCGATCTCTGCTCACTGCAACCTCCTCCTCCCTGGTTCAAGCGATTCTCCTGTCTCAGCCTCCCGAGTAGTTGGGACTACAGGCGCAAGCCACCACGGTCAGCTGATTTTTGTGTTTTTAGAGACAGGGTTTCACCATGATGGCCAAGTTGCTGTTGGTCTCCTGACCTCGTGATCCGCCCGCCTCCGCCTCCGCCTCCCAAAGTGCTGGGATTACAGGGTTGAGCCACCAGGCCCGGCCTCCTATAATTCTTAAACTGGAAATTACCCAGATAGCTAATGTCAAATAATAACCTTAGATCCTAAATTATGACAAGTTTGTTTACAAGCATGTAAACAAAATTACATTTACCCGGCTAATTTTGTAGTTTACCTGGATTATTTACACACAGAAAGAAACCCTGTGCTAGCTGATGTTTAAAGTTATTAAAGTTTACTTTTTTGGCCGGGCACGGTGGCTCACGCCTGTAATCCCAGCGCTTTGGGAGGCTCAGGCAGGCGGATCACGAGGTCAGGAGATGGAAACATGGTGAAACCCCCTCTCTACTAAAAATACAAAAAATTAGCCGGGCGTGGTGGCACGCGCCTGTAGTCCCACCTACTTGGGAGGCTGAAGCAGGAGAATTGCTTCAATCTGGGAGGTGGAGGTTGCAGTGAGCCAAGATCTCGCCAGTGCACTCCAGCCTGGGTGACAGAGCAAGACTCCGTCTCAAAAAAAAAAAAAAAGAGGTTGTTTCGTTTTTGCAGGAACTCTGATGAAGCAGGCATTTTAGGTAAAAATGATTATAATTTTACTCTGACATCAGAGCAGAACTTATTGTTAGAGAAGATGGAGCCATATTCTTCTACCTATTATTAAATTGTTTTTTAAATTTTAAACACCACACAATGTATGTATGTGTTGTGTAGTGAAAGTCTAAAGAAAAGTGCATTTATGCATCCCCTTTCCTGTCCAGCCTTCCACCCGTTCCCATGGCTCAATGGGGATTCTCTGCTGAGAGTTCTGTGGCAAGTCAGCATAAGTCCTGCAGAAATATATTCAGACATCATTTTGAGATTTTAGAAAAAATTCTTTGATGAATGCGCCTGTGGCCCAGACTGGAGTGCAGTGGTGCAATCTCAGCTCACTGCAGACTCTGGCCCCCAGGTTCAAGCGATTCTTGGGCCTCAGCGTCCCGAGTAGTTGGAGTAGTTGGGACTACAGGTGTGCACCACCAAGCCTGGTTAAGTTTTTTTATTTTTTAGTAGAGATGGGGTTTCACCATGTTGGCCAGGGTGGTCTGGAACTCCTGGCTTCAAGTGATCCTCCCTCCTCAGCCTTCTAAAGTGCTGGGATTACAGGCGTGAGCCACTGAGCTCGGCATGAGAAATGTTTTGTTGCGGTATTTTATCCTACAAGTTTTGAAAATTTCCATGTTTTGAAGGTAGGAAACGAGAGCTTGCTGTTTTTCATCTTTTTTGGCGCATTCTCTGAATGAAGACACGTGAATCCTTCCCAGTTTTTCGCTGTTACCGCGGACGCCACGCTGGCTGCCTGTGAGTGTGCTGATTTCGCTACATGTATCTGGAGGGTTCCTGCAGGGGGCGCTATTGAGAAACTGATGGCTTCTTCTAGGATGTGGCATTTCCTCTTATCTTAGATCTGGGAAGATTCCATCCTTACTCCCAGCTGCAAAAGCGCCCTCTCTGAGAACACAGCACCATGTGTCCTGCAGCCTCTGCATTTCAGGCTCAAGCGATCCTCCCAGCTCAGCCTCCCAAGTAGCTAAGACTACAGGTGTGCACCACCATGTCCAGCTAATTTTTGTATTTTTGGTAGGAACAGGTTTTCAACATGTTGCCCAGGCTTATTTTGAATTTTTGGTCTGATTATTTCTAAGTCTCTGTTTTGTTAATTTGTGTTTAATTCCTTGGGATCATCCATGTTTTCTCTTTGTATATCTGGTTAAGGTCTGTTGGAACTTCAGCAGTTCAGAAATCAGCCAGCTTTCATGGTTTTTGGTGTCTGACTTCAGTGAGGAAGGACACTCTCCAATCAGGCTGGCTACAGATTCCTGAGACCTCTCCAGATTTTTCTGTATTTTCATTTTTTAATTAATTAATTTGAGACAGAGTCTCTGTATGTCACCCAGGCTGGGGTGCAGTGGCACAATCTCAGCTCACCACAATTTCTGCCTTGCAGGTTCAAGTGATTCTTCTCTCTCAGCCTCTTGAGTAGCTGGGACTACAGGTGAGCGCCACCACACCTGGCTAAGTTTTGTATCTTTAGTAGAGATGGGGTTTTACCATGTTGGCCAGGCTGGTTTCACACTCCTGACCTCAGGTGATCTGCCCACCTCGGCCTCCCAGAGTGTTAAGATTTCAGGCATGAGCAACTGCACCCAGCCTTATGTTTATTTTCCTTTTTTAATTTATTTTAATTTATTTTTTTGTTTTTGGGGACAGAGTCTCGCTCTGTCGCCCAGGTTGGAGTGCAATGGCTTGATTTCGGCTCATTGCAACTCCGCCTCCCGGGTTCATGCCATTCTCCTGCCTCAGCCTCCCGAGTAGCTGGGACTACAGGTGCCTGCCACCATGTTTGGCTAATTTTTTGTATTTTTAGTAGAGACAAGGTTTCACCGTGTTAGCCAGGATGGTTTTGATTCCTCAGGTAAGTGATATTCCTCAGTGGATTATTCTGTCTCTTTGCTTTCTGAAATGCCAAGTATTGTAGCCAATCTTCTCTGAGCCTGAAGCATCCTGCCTCAGTGGTGCACACCTGCAATCCTAGCTACTCAGGAGGCTGAGGCAGGAGAATTGCTTGAACCCGGGAGGCGGAGGTTGCAGTGAGCCGAGATCACAACACTGCACTCCAGCCTGGGTGACAGAGCGAGACTCTTTTCCAAAAAAAAAAAAAAAAGAAGAAGAAATGTTTTATTTTTATAATAGTTGAAATGATGTTAGGTATTTTCCATTGTCATCAGCTATCACAGTAGTGACTTAAAAGTAAGAAGAATTGGGCCAGGCGTGGTGGCTCACACCTGTAAACCCAGCACTTTGGGAGGCTGAAACGGGCAGATTACTTGAGGTCAGAAGTTCAAGACCAGCCTGGCCAACATGGTGAAACCTCCTGTCTACTAAAAACACAGAAATTATCTTGTGGTGGCAGGCACCTGTTATCCTAACTACTGGGAAGCTTAGGCAAGAGAATCGTTGGCACCCAGGAGGCACTGGTTGCTGTGAGCTGAGATCGCATCACCACACTCCAGCCTGGGTGACAGAGCAAGACTCTGCTTCTACCCTTGGAATTCTCGCATGTTCTCTCCACTAGGTAAACCCCTGTCAGTTTAGTTTTGAAGCTGTATCTGTTATTTAGGTGGTTATATTCAAAGCTGAATCCCAGACATCTGGATTCAGGTGCTTAGGTTGACATTTTTAGCTATTTGATATGTGGCCACTTTCCTAGAGTGTGTGTGAGGCAGTTCTCTCCCAGTACAAATCTTGTCTCATGGGACAGTTGTTAGTTTTCGGCTGAGGACATGCGAAGCGCTTAGAAGAGTGTATATAGCACATGGGAAGCATTCACAAATGCTCGTCATGGCTATTGCTGTGATCATGCCAGTTTTCCGATTTGGACATTCCTTTCTTTTTCTTTTTCCTTTTTTTTCCCGTCTTTTTCTGCCTCCCAAAGTGCTGGGATTACAGGCGCGAGCCACCGCGTCCAGCCCTGACTTTCCTTTCTTTAAACCCGCCGAACTTTGTCATCTCTGAGACAGCACTTGTATTTTAGCTCATCCAGATAATGAATATCACGTGTTATGTTGAACATAATATCTAACATATCTGTAGACTCTTTGGATTGCTGCGGCTAACAGGTCGATGATTCTCCGGGCTTGGCGTTCATTTTCTTTGTGGTTTTCCTTACAGCTTACTGCGTCCCTGTTTACAAACACCTGGTTATCTATCTATCTATCTATCTATCTATCTATCTATCTATCTATCTGTCTATCTATCTATCTTTGAGACGGAGTCTTACTCTGTCACCCAGGCTGGCGTGCAGTGGCACAATCTTGGCTCACTGTAAGCTCCGCCTCCCGGCTTCATGCCATTCTCCTGCCTCAGCCTCCCGAGTAGCAGGGACTACAGGTGCCCACCACCACTCCTGGCTAATTTTTTGTATTTTTAGTAGAGACGGGGTTTCACTGTGTTAGCCAGGATGGTCTCAATCTCCTGACCTCGTGATCCGCTCACCTTGGCCTCCAAAAGTGCTGGGATTATAGGCGTGAGCCACCGCGCCTGGCCTCTGGTTAGCTATTTCTAATAACTGTGACGTATTCATCCCTGCAAACCCAGCCTGTTTCTACAGTTTTCTTCTAATGTTTTCTGCGCTTTGACTAAAGTCACGTTAATCATGCGCTGATTTTCAGGGCTATCGGGATGGAAGGGAGTATACATGCAATAGGCCTCACACAGCCTCTCCTAGAACTGTGCTGGAGTTTCCTTTTTTCCCTGGATGACCTCAGAGGCCTTGTTAACATTTGTGGCCTTCCGGGCTCCCTCTTTAATCCTTCCAGGAGAGCTGCCCTGTGTCGGTTCAGCCTTTGCATGTCCTCTCTTTCATTTGGGTCCCACCGGGGGTCGGTTCCTAGGAACTGGGTCCTTACATACTCTTGGGGGTTTTGGTAATCAGCCGGTGCCTGTTCCTCCAGCCACTTAGTCGCTGCTTGGAGCTCTCTCCACCTTTCATCTGTGTTAGAGAGGGACATGAGCATGTTCTTCCTGATGAGGTAGCATCAGCCTAAGTGGGGTTATAGGTCAGGATGATAGTTTGGAAAAGAACAAGTAGAACTTGTGGCTTTTCAGTATAGGACAAAGTGTTTTTCCAGTTGAGAAGGTCGGCAGAGGTGAAGGGCTGGTACACAAAGCACGCCTCTCCACCATGTGCCCATCCTCATCTATCCCAGTATACCGCTGCTCTCTCAGGGGCATTTGTATCCCAGTTTTGGGTCGTAAAGGAGCTGCCAAGGGAGGGGTTTCTCCCTAGGCTTCACATCCTCTCTTGTCTACTCTGGGTGGCCTAGAGGTGTGTGTGTCTTGTGGAGGCACAAGTTCTGTGGGCTAAAGAGTGGGGATCCTGTCTCCCTGGTAAGGGGAAGGCACCACCAGGATCACTGGTGCCATCTCCTGCAATGGGTCTTCTGGTGTTGGGTCGGACAGAACTTTAGGAGTTTTTTTCCTTTGGCAGGTGGAGCAGGATCTTTCCTTGGCTATCTGTCTCTTTGCTACTAGCACTGCTGCTGCCAGCCTTCTTAGCCACTGTGGGGGGTCTAGTACCAGCTGTAACCAAGTGTCTATGTACAGGAACTGGTCTGGGTGTCCTGGCTTTCCAGTTACCTTGTGCCATTTGAAACAAGAGACCTGTCCAGGCTTCCTTCTGGGGGCCAACCCACTTCTAATGCTGGCCAATCTATCTCACACAAAGTTCTAAGTTTCTCTGGTGTCATAGTAACTCCATAGTCTCTGTTAAATCCTTTCTTGAAATTTTTCAACATAGTTCATAGCGGAGTGGGCTTACTTTGTGCCTGACCAATTTATCCTCAAGCAAAACAACACTCACACTACAAGAAAGAAAGGGTAAAAGGTCACTGACTCGTCTAATTCACACTAAATCAAAATCAAAACCAAAGCCAAAGTGTCATTAAAGGCACACCTGTTCATCAAGCAATTCAAGCCAAGTTAAAACCAAAACCAAAGTGCCAATGAAGGCACGCCATGGGTGATCAGGCCACGCTTCCATTCAAATGGAGTGGGCAAGTTCCCAAGACCAGTGTTACTGTGTTTCAGATGACTGGGTTCCAAGTGCCAGTTCCTTCCCAGTGTTCAGCCGCTGCGTTGATCCTCCATGGGGGGCCTGCCAGGCACTGCTCTGATGAGGTGTTCCACTGGGGCAAATGCCTACCCGGGAGCACTCTCAGGATCCACGTCGCTCAAGCTGGCCAGAGTCTTCTGGAGGGATGCTCCACAGGGCAGGGCTAAGCCGCCGAAGGGGCTGCCTCAACCATCCATTAATCACCTTGCTTCCCAGTCAGGGAGTCAAGAAATACAGCAGGACGAGCAGAAGACAAAACCCCTCAGACACTGGGTTAAAGAAAGATGTGGCTTGATTCGGCCGGGAGCATCAGCGGACTCGCGTCTCAAGAACCGAGCTCCCCGAAAAAGAAATTCCTGGCCCTTTTAAGGGCTTACAACTCTAAGGGGTCTACGTGAAAGGGTCGTGATAGATCGAGCAAGCATGGGGAATGTGACTGGGGGCTACATGCATCAGCTAATAGAACAGAAAATTTTGCAATGCTTCTTCACACAATGTCTAGAATTTACAGATAACGTAAGTAGTTTAGGTCAGGGGTTGATATTATTATTACTATTTTTTGTTAACCACCAGGGCCGAATGGTGGTGCCAAGGTTGTCTGGCTATTTCTCTTACTTCTGTTTCTTTCTAACTTTTTGTTTTCTTCCTTTCCTCCTGTCTTGAGAACTAGGCAAGGGGGAAGGAGGAGGGCCTTCTCCTATCTCAGAATATTCTCCTGTCTCAGAATAGAAAGAATGGGAATGGTCGACTTAACACCAACACATTCCATTCCCAGGGACGAGCAGGAGACAGAAGCCTTCCTCTTATCTCAACCTCAAAGAGGCCTTCCTCTTTCACTAATCCTCCTCAGCACAGACCCTTTATGGGTGTCGGGCTGGGGGATGGTAAGGTCTTTCCTTTCCCACGAGGCCATATCTCAGGCTGTCTCATTGGGGAAACCTTGGACAATACCCAGGCTTTCTTGGGCAAAGGTCCCTGTGGCTTTCTGCAGTGCATTGTGCCCCTGGTTAATAGAGAATGGAGAATGGCGATGACCAAGCATACTGCCTGCAAACGTGTTGTTAACAAGGGGCATCCTGCACAGCCCTAAATCCGTTAAACTTTGATTCGATACAGTACATGTTTCTGTGAGCACAGGGTTGGGGCTAAAGCTACAGGTTAACGGCATCTCAAAACAGAAACAATTTTTCTTAGTACAGATCAAAATGAAGTTTCTCATGTCTTCCTTTTTTTACATAGACACAGTAATAATCTGATCTCTCTTTCTTTCCTCACACAGGAAATTGAGAAAGATATTCATGACTTTGAGTTTCAGTGGCAAGAAGATGAAAGAAATGCCCATGGAGCACCCATGACAAAAATAAAAAAGTTGGCCGGTAGTACAGACTGATATGATCAAAGGCTTGCTGGAAACAAGCCTATTAAAGACCAGCTGGGATCAAGCTTTTATTCATATTGGTCTGAACTCCACATATTTCAGACTGAAGGGAAAATTGGTAATCAAGTTGAGAAGTCTACTAGTGATGGTTCTTCAGTTTCAACATCCCAAAGAATTTATTGTAGGCCCCAAACCCATATTTCTTATAACTATGGAAATAATTTCCTCAATTCATCATTACTCACACAAAAACAGGAGGTACACATGAGAGAAAAGTCTTTCCAATGTAATGAAAGTGGCAAAGCCTTTAATTGTAGCTCACTTTTAAGAAAACATCAGATAATCCATTTAGAAGAGAAACAATATGAAAGTGATGTATGTGGCAAGGTCTTGTTGTTGTGGTGGAGACGATATCTCATTTAGGGGAATATTTTTTTTGTTTGTTTTCAATTATATTTTCTCAACATTTAAAAAGTGAAGTAAAGAGTATTTCTTGGCCAGGCGCAGTGGCTCACGCCTGTAATCCCAGCACTTTGGGAGGCCAAGGCGGGCAGATTACAAGGTCAAGAGTTCAAGAACAACCTGGCCAACATAGTGAAACCTGGTCTCTACTAAAAATACAAAAAATTATCCGGGCGTGGTGGCAGGCGCCTGTAATCCCACCTACTCGGGATGTTGAGGCAGGAGAATAGCCTGAACCCAGGAGGCGGAAGTTGCAGCAAGCCAAGATCTGTGCCACTGCACAGCAGCCAGGGTGACAATGTGAGGCTCTGTCTCAAAAAATAAAATAAAATAGGGTATTTCTTGGGCCAGGCACGGTAGCTCACGCCTGTAATCTCAGCACTTTGGGAGGCTAAGGGAGGTGGATAACTTAAAGTCAGGAGTTCGAGACCAACCTGGCCAACATGGTGAAACCCCGTCTCTACTAAAAATACAAAAAAATAGCCAGGTGTGGTGGCTGGCGCCTGTAATCCCAGCTACTCAGGAGGGTGAGGAAGGAGAATCGCTTGAACCCGGGAGGCAGAGGTTGCAGTGAATTGAGATTGCACCACTGCACTCCAGCCTGGGTGACAGGGTGAGACTCCATCTCAAAAAAATAAAATAAATAGCTACTTCTCAAATAAGCTTTAGTAGAATTTTGTGAGCTCATAACGGTTTTTTTTTTTTTTTTTTTTTTTTTTGAGATGGAGTCTTACTGTGTTGCCCAGGCTGGAGTACAATGGCACGATCTCAGCTCACTGAAACTTCCACCTCTTGGGTTCAAGTGATTCTCCTGCCTTAGCCTCCCGAGTAGCTGGGACTACAGGTGCCCGCCACCACGCCCGGCTATTTTTTGTGTTTTTAGTAGAGACAGGGTTTCACCATATTGTCCAGGCTGGTCTTGAACTCCTGAGCTTGTGATCTGCCAACCTTGACTTCCCAAAGTGCTGTGATTACAGCTGTGAGCCACTGCACCCCAGCCTCACATCATTGTTTTTTAACTATGTGTTCAAAATTTTCTCCTTTGACCCCACATTTCATTAGAAGTATATATTTTTAACTATTTTAATATAGTTTCTCTATGAAATGTATTGTGTTCAGTTTACATTGAAGACTGCATGCTTTCTAGTCTGTATCATATATTGGAAACTTTTTCTGGTACCTGATAAATGATTTTAGGTTGTTTCAATGTGTATTTGATAAAGATGTCAAGGACCTACTTTCTTTCTCTTTTTTTTATTTATTTTTTTTGATGGAGTTTCACTCTTGTTGCCCAGGCTGGAGTGCAATGGTGTGATCTTGGCTCACCGCAGCTTCCGCCTCCGGGGTTCAAGCGATTCTTCTGCCTCAGCCTCCTGAGTAGTTGGGATTATAGGCGCCCACCACCACGCCCGGCTAATTTTGTAATTTTAGTAGAGATGGGGTTTCTCCACGTTGATCAGGCTGGTCTCAAATTCCCGACCTCAGGAGATCTGCCCGCCCCAGCCTCCCAAAGTGCTGGGATTTCAGGTATGAGCCACTGCACCTGGCCCTAGGACCTATTTTCTTTACACTAACATAAAAATTTAGTTCAAGTAGCCTATCACTCCATTTTCTTTCCTTATGTCATCTGATAAAATGGTGAACTGTGAGCTTCTAAGTAAACATTCCCCTCAAGTTCCTCTAGTCCATAATATTCTTTGCAGATGTTGAAGGATGGGCTGGATTGACCTGGAACCTTGTTTCAGCAGAGCCCATGTGTTCATGAAGAAAACATATGCTCACAGCTTAGTTCTACCGCTGCCTGAATTTCAGTGTTTTAAAAACCTATAGCTATGTGTTCACAATTGTGTTTATTTTGAACGTTATTACTGTCATTTTTCTGGGAAAATAATTACATGTTTACGATTCGTGCCATCAGAATCTTGGATGTTGAAAGGGACATTTCTTTTATATAAATGATGGTCCTGGAATTGTTTTTTTCCTTTTTCTGAGACGGAGTGTCACTCTGTCACCCATGCTTGAGTGCAGTGGCACGATCTTGCCTCACTGCAATCTCTGCCTCTGAGGCCCAAGTGATCCCCCCCGGTCAGCCTCCCAAATAGCTGAGACCACAGATGCATACCACCATGCGTGGCTAATTTTCTGTACTTATGTTACAGATGGGGTTTCACCATGTTGCCAGGTTGGTCTCAAACTCCTGGGCTCAACTGATCCACTTGCTTCAGCCTTCCAAAGTGCTGGGACTACAGGAGTGAGCCACCACACATGGTCAGTCCTGGAATTTTCTAGAGGAGGATGACCAACGCTGTCTGTTGACCCCTCCTGGCCATCACATGAAAACCAGCAACTCCTCCTTCCAAAACTCAGAGATTCTCAGGATGACTTGGTGAAACGTCCCCCGCTGTGAACCTCAGTGAGCCCGCCTGTAACATACAGGTTAGGGAGAAGACCAGAAAAGCTCAGTCAGAGTGACACTGACCCTGAAATGATGAGCACAGTGGAGTGTGTGGCTTTTCCTGTAGGAGAGGGAGGTGCTTAGTTGTAATTTGAATTTTAAGTGGATTCCAGTCCTCCAAAAATGTAAAAAACAAAAGCACAAGAATGGGAAAAACAGGGGATTAGACTCAAATCACCTTGAACCTTATCATCTCATGGCTTTAACCCACCTACACGGCTCCATGTCCCCGGCAGGCCTCGCCACTGAGCTCTACAGTCCTGTGTCCAGTTGTCTCCTCCTCTATCGGGACATCAAACAGTCATCTCCACCTTCCTGTGTCCCTAAGTGACTTCTTAAACCCCCAAACACATTCCCTTGCAGTCTTCCACGTCTCAGATGAGGATGACAGTGCACTTCTGGGAGCTTAGCTGAAATTGACAGCATGTATTTTAAATATGGGAAATAAATTCCATTATTTGTAAGTGTTGTAATTTATAATGTAAAGAGAAAGTTGTGTGTATACATGAAAGGAGTGAGAAAATACATCATTTCCAAAATTCTTTTGAGATATGAGAGAAAAATGTTTCATAACCTCATCCTTAGGGATCTGTGCTCCCAGGACCCCTCTGACCTCATCTCCTGCCTGTGTCCTCCTCACTCCCTCTGCTCCAGCCACGCAGGCTTCTTTCCTTTTTCTGGGACTGAGGTTGCTTTTGTCTCAGTGCCTTCACCTGAGAAGTCCCTCTTCCTAGGACTCTGGCCCCTCAGCTGCAAGTAACAAGCAGCGTTTCTTCCCTAAGCCTTGTTCTGACATCACTTTCTCTATGGAAACGTTTGTGATCGCCCACAGTCCCCATTTGACATGGCAGCCCCACCTTCACCCCCACCTCTGGTCCATGTTGCCTGTTCTGTGTGATTCTTTTTGCTCCTTCGCTGTTCACTGGATCCTGGTGGGAACAAGTACGGAAGCAGAGAGCAGAGCCAGAAGGTGGGGCTGCCCTGGGCTGGTGCCGTCTGAATAGAGCAAAACCCTAGCTTCACATTAGGGTTCTCAGGCGTTTTGCAAATACATCTTTTATGCTGTTTTATTGGAGATTGCTGTTATCATAGGATTAAACCCACCCTCAATAATTCTTACAATGATGCTGGTGATTCTCATCTGTGTCCAGCACTGAACGTCAAGGAAATTTCTTTCATCTTGAGAACTGAGATCCGCCTGTGATCCACAGGGAGGTGAGGGCGCTGTGCTCTGCATGGGGTTTGGTTAGGGCCAGATCTGTGCCCTGGAGATCTGTGCCCTGCTTCAGCGTGTGTGTGGACTATTCCAGGAGGGGAGCAAGATCTGAAAACGGGTCAAAATTACCCTTGTAGGTCTTCCTGTGGGACGTTCTTATCTCTGCATGATCTCTGGTGCAGTGGGTAGCAGAGGACACTCTTTCTCCCGGGTGAGGTCTCCCCTGTGTGTGTGATTTGTCACAGGAAAGGAGTGAGTGGTTTCTAAACATTAAATCTCTTATTATTATTATTATTATTATTTTTCACATACAGGATTGATTTCCAAAGAGTCATGTTACTTGGCTTGGTGGAAGCCACCACGAAGAGCAAAGAAAAGGATCCAGGGATGGCTCTTCCTCAGGTGAGTGATATTCCTCGGTGGATTCTGCTGTCTGTTTCCTTTCTGAAATGCCAGGTATTGTGGTAGCCAGTCTTCTGTGAGTCTGAAGCGTCCTGCCTCACACGTTTGCTGGCACTCACCCAGGGCTTTTCTCAGTCCTTGTCATCTTCACTTAAATTCCATCTCCTATAACCTAGTGAATGAGCTTGGGAAGAGGCTCCCCTGGGCATGGTCCTGGGAAGGGCTCACACCAGACATGGATGGAGATGGGGTGTGGACCCCGTGCTGTCAGTTGGGCAGCAGGGATTGTTCAGGGGCCACATCTGGATGCACGTTCAGTACTTTGTGGACCAGATCAGAGAAACTGTGACCAGATCAGAGAAACTGTATATGAAAGTCATACATTAATGTGCAGTAATATCTGGTAAATTCTGGAAATGGAGACAAATTAGGGGAGATATTTTGTGTCTGATTTTGTAATGGATTTGAAGTTACACTAGTGAGTCAATATGTCTGACTTGAAATTTTTTTTTTTTTGAGACGGAGTCTTGCTGGGCTCACTGCAAGCTCTGCCTGCCGGGTTCACGCCATTCTCCTGCCTCAGCCTCCTGAGTAGCTGGGGCTACAGGTGCCCGCCACCATGCCCCAGTAATCTTTCATATTTTTAGTAGCAATGGGGTTTCACCGTGTTAGCCAGGATGGTCTCGATCTCCTGACCTCATGATCCATCCGCCTCAGCCTCCCAAAGTGCTGGGATTACAGGCATGAGCCACTGCGCCCAGTCGATACATTTTTTTTAAGAGACAGGGTGTCACTCTTGGGCCCAGTCTGGAGTGCAGTGGAACAATTCTAGTTAACAGCAGCCTCAGATTTGTGGGCTCAAGTGATATCCACATTAGCCTCCTAAGGAGCTAGGATGACAGGCATGTGCCACCACACCTGGCTAATTCTAATTTCGGAGAAGGTGAGAAAGAGCTATGTACAGAATGAGGGAGGGAAACAGTAATGAAGACAAAGGGGGACCCTGGGTGCAGATGTGCGGTGAGTTGATTGGATGTAATGAGGAAGTGATGACATGTTGCTTTCTCTGTTTAGAAGGTAAGAAATTTGAAATTTGTTTAAATTATACAGATGAGAATGAGAGTTGCCAAACTCCTGGGTCTAAGTGTGGTGCATTGTATAATTATGGCAGCAGAGGTGAGCTTCCCTTTGCAACCCCTCTTCAGCCAGAGGATAGTGACTCATCTCATTAGTTGTAGATCCCCCTCTTCCCTTTTCATGGATGGAGTGGGGGGTGGGAGAATGAAGTAGGGTAAGAAGCGACTGAATCTCTGTTACTACATCGAACCTGATAAAAGAAATATTAAAAGTGCTTTTGTTCTCTTTTTGTGCTGGGTTTTCTTTTTTTCTAGTTCCTCCTCATTTCATTTTGTTTTTAAATTTTAATTTTAATTTTTTGAGACCTTCTTACTCTTGCCCAGGCTGGAGTGCAGTGGCAGGATCACTCCTCACTGCAGCTGTAACCTCCTGGGCTCAAGTGATTTTCCCACCTCAGCCTCCTGAGTAGCTGAGACCACAAGTGTGCCCCACCATGCCTGCCTAATGTTTGTTTTATTACTATTGTTATTTTTTGAGACTCTCTTTGTCATCCAGGCTGGAGTGCAGTGGAAGGATCCAGGCTCACTGCAACTTCTGCCTCCTGGGGTCAGGCGATTCTCCTCCCTCAGCCTCTCCATTTGCTGGGATTACAGGCAGCACCACCACGCCCGGCTAGTTTTTGTATTTTTAGTAGAGATTGGGGTTTCTCCACGTTGGCCAGGCTGGTGTCAAACTCCTGACCTCAAGTGATCTGCCCACCTTGACCTCCCAGAGTGCTGGGATTATAGGTGTGAGCCATTAAGCCCGGCCAGATATTTGTATTTTTTTGTAGATACCAGATTTTGCCATGTTTTCCACGCTGGTCTCGAACACCTAGGCTAAAAAGATCCAGCTGTACAGGTCTCTTAAACTGATGCGATTACAGGCATGAGCCACCACGTGCAGCCTGTTTTTTAATTAAAAAAAAAATTACTGGCCGGGCGCGGTGGCTCAAGCCTGTAATCCCAGCACTTTGGGAGGCCGAGACGGGCGGATCACGAGGTCAGGAGATCGAGACCATCCTGGTTAACACGGTGAAACCCCCGTCTCTACTAAAAAATACAAAAAATTAGGGCGCGGTGGTGGGCGCCTGTAGTCCCAGCTACTCGGGAGGCTGAGGCAGGAGAATGGCGTGAACCCGGGAGGCGGAGCTTGCAGTGAGCTGAGATCCGGCCACTGCACTCCAGCCCGGGCGACAGAGCGAGACTCTGTCTCAAAAAAAAAAAAAACAAAAAAAAAAAAAAAAAAAAAATTACTTATGAAGTAAGTTTTGGTAGAATCATTTTTTTGAGATGGAATCTTGCTCTGTCACCCAGGCTGGAATGTAGTTTTGTGATCTCGGCTCACTGCAACCTCCACCTCCTGGGTTCAAGCAGTTCTCCTTCCTCTACCTCTTGAGTAGCTGGGACCACAGGTGCATGTCACCACGCCCAGATAATTTTTGTATTTTTAGTAGAGACAGAGTTTCACTGTGTTGGTCAGGCTGGTCTCGACCTCATGATTTGCCCGCCTCAGGCTCCCAAAGTGCTGGGATTACAGGTGTGAGCCACCGCGCCTGGACTCTTTTTTTTTTTTTTTTTTTTTTTTTGAGACAGAGTTTTGCTCTCGTTGCTCAGGCTGGAGTACAATGGTGCAATCACGGCCTATTGCAATCTCTGCCTCCCAAGTTCAAGTGATTCTCCTGCCTCAGCCTCCCAAGTAGCTGGGATTATAGCCGCCCGCCACCACACCTGGCTAATTTTTTGTGTTTTTAGTAGAGACAGCATTTCACATTGTTGGTCAGGCTGGTCTTGAACTCTTGACCTCAGGTGATCCACCCGCCTTGATCCCCCAAAGTGCTGGGATTATGGGCATAAGCCATCGTGCTTGACCATCCACATATTGCTGATTGAAAAATTTTGCTTGTGTTCTACAGCTGACCTTTCACTGTTCTTACAGTCAGTAGCTGTGTGTTCACACTTCTTCATTTTACAAATGTTACTGTATTTTCTTGTAAAAAAGAATTAAATGTTGGTAGTCAATGACATCAGAACCTTGCAAAAGAAGTTTCTTTAGCCCAGGTTTGTGGAAGATGCTTCTCTAATTTTCAAGGATAGGGGTGATAAAGACCAACCCTTCCTATTAGCCTTTCCAGGCCCCATGTAAGAATTCAGGCACACCTTCTCACTCATCTCAGACCTTCTCAGGGTAACATGGTGAAAATGTTTCCCGCTCTGAGCCCCAGTGAGCCTCCCTGCAACTTGGAGATGACGGGCTAGGCCAGAAAAGCTCAACCCGAGTGACCCTGGCCCCTGAAATGGTTGGCAAAATAGAGTGTGTGTCTGAGTGTGGCTTTTCTTCTGTGAGAAAGGAGTGCCCAGTGGTAATTAGAATTTTAAATTCTAATTACAGTACCCTAAAATTGTACAGTACCCTAAAACAGTACCCTAGAATTTAAATTCTAATTGCAGTACCCTAAAAATGAAAAAAAAAAAGAAGAAAAAAAAACGCAGAAGAATGGAAGAAACAGAAGTGTAGGCTCAGACACAGAGACCATCTTCGGGGCCTTTCTCTGTATGAGGATATCACAGCGAAATCTAAAGCAGGTCGTGTCAGTCCCTGGCAGGGAACCCTCCACCGGCTTCCCGTGTTCCCCAGGACAAAAGTCCAGCTCCTCACTGTGGCTCCACAGCCCTGTGTCCAGGGCCCCTGCCAGTGTCCAGCCTCCTCCTGGGAGCTTGCCTCCTCTCCCAACTCCCTCTGCCCCAGTCACCTTTGCTTTTCTCTTTTCCCAAACATCAAAACCCTTCCTGTCTCAGGTCGTTGTTCCTGCTCTTACCCTATGTCCCCTGCCCCTTTCTCCTCCTTCAGGTCTAGGCTCAGAGATGTCTCCCATGCCCTCCCACTGCCATCTGAAGTTCCTCTGCCCGTCAGTGTCTATCACGTTACTCATGTTACGCAGGTTACTCAGGTTTTATTATTATCTCTGCATCAGTCACATCAAAAACGCGTTTTTTTTTTTTTGTTTTTTGTTTTAGACAGACTCTCACTGTGTCCTCCAGGCTCTCCAGGCTGTGAGTGCAGTCTCGTGATCTTGGCTCACTGCAACCTGTCTCCTGGGTTCAAGTGATTCTTGTGCCTCAGGCTTCCAAGTAGCTGGGATTACAGGTGTGTGCAACCACATGTGGCTAATTTTTGGATTTTTGTTTTTATTTTATTTTATTATATTTTATTTTTGAGTCTCACTCTGTCGTCCAGGCCGGAATGCAGTGGCACGATCTCGGCTCACTGCAACCTCCACATCCTGGGTTCAAGCGATTCTCCTGCATTAGCCTCCTGGGTAGCTGGGATTACATACAGCCACCAAGTCCGGCTACTTTTTGTATTTTTAGTAGAGATGGGGTTTCACTATGTTGGCCAGGCTGGTCTGGAACTCCTGATCTCAAGTGATCTGCTTGTTTTGGCCTTCCAGACTGTTAGAGTGCTAGGATTACAGGCATGAGCCACTGTGCCTGACCCAATTTTCCTATTTTTAGTACAGACAGGTTTTCACCGTGTTGGCCAGGCTGGTCTCAAACTTGTGATCTCAGGTCATCTGCCTGCCTTGGCCTCCCAGTGTGCTAAGATTATAGGCGTGAGGCCTCACTAAGGTCAGAATAGCTCTATGGACCAGACCCTGTGTCCTCAGGCAGTGCCGAGGCATCCCCATGTTTGTCATCTGTGTCACTGCCTCACTCCAGCTCCCGGGTCTTCCGTGCTCTGCACATCACCAGGGCCCAGTTTGGCCATCATGAGCAGGGGCTTTGCCACCAGCAGGTGATGTGCTCAGAGTCAGGGGTGCTGGATTCCCTTCAGGAAGGATGAGGAGAAGGTCAGAGGCCTTGGAGGCATGAAGGACACACCCCTACACAACTAGTTCTGTTCCAGAGGAGCTAGAAGCTCTACGACTTCAGGAAAGATTCTTCCAAGGATCAGAGTGCAAACAGCACAGTGAACTGCAGCCCGAGGGCCACCTCCTCCTGCCAGGCCAGTGGCGATGACTCTACTGGCTTTTCCTTGTCTGTCACAGCACGTGAGCATGCGCGCGTGTGCACACACACACACACACACACACACACACACAGAGTCACAAGGCAGCTGGGGAGCCAAGGGTCAAGATGTTATAATGTAAATGTGGGCCGGGCGTGGGGGCTCACGCCTGTAATCCCAGCACTTTGGGAAGCCAAGGCAGGCGGATCATGAAGTCAGGAATTTGACACCAGCCTGGTCAATATAATGAAACCACTTCTCTACTAAAAATACAAAAAATACAAAAAAAAAAAAATTAGCTGGGCATGATGGTGTGCACCTGTAATCCCAGCTACTCAGGAGGCTGAGGCAGGAGAATCACATGAACCCAGAAGACGGAGGTTGCAGTGAGCCGAGATCGCTTCATTGCACTCCAGCCCGGGTGACAGTGCAAGACTCCGTCTCAAATAAAGATGAAAAATGAAAAATGATGGCCGGGAGTGGTAGCTTATGCTTGTAATCCCAGCACTTTGGGAGGCCGAGGTGGGCAGATCACGAGGTCAAGAGATCAAGACCATTCTGGCCAACATGGTGAAACCTCGTCTCTACTGAAAAAATGTAAAAATTGGCCGGGCGCGGTGGCTCAAGCCTGTAATCCCAGCACTTTGGGAGGCTGAGACGGGCGGATCACGAGGTCAGGAGTTCGAGACCATCCTGGCTAACACGGTGAAACCCCGTCTCTACTAAAAAAAAATACAAAAAACTAGCCGGGCGAGGTGGTGGGCGCCTGTAGTCCCGGCTACTCGGGAGGCTGAGGCAGGAGAATGGCGTAAAAACCCGGGAGGCGGAGCTTGCAGTGAGCTGAGATCGTGCCACTGCACTCCAGCCTGGCAACTTAGTGAGACTCCATCTCAACATAAATAAATAAATAAATAAATAAATAAGATGCTATAATCTAAATGTGGAGCACAGATAAATAAGATGCTATAATCTAAATGTGGAGCACAGATAAATAAGATGCTATAATCTAAATGTGGAGCACAGATGTTTTTCCCACAAAGAGGGAACACTGGGTCCTGGGAAGGGAGTTTGAGGGTTACAGCCCTAGTCATGGCCTGGAGATTCAGGAACTGGAGGAAGGAAGAGCCATATTTATCCTCACAGGACACCTCTGTGCTCAGCAGTGGGTAGAATAGATGGGCTGAGCTAATGGAGTCCCATTTAGGGAAAGGAGTTTTTCTCCAAACAGTACACACCGTCACCCACCCTATGCATACTCCCCCCTTTCCCATTGTCTTCTCAAGGATGGCAAAGTTGGTGCTTCCCCAGGTGGGTGTATGAGGGAGGGGAGTGGTTTCTCTGTGCCTGTTCTTGATCCCCTCCCTCAAGTCTTCTCCCTTCCTGTCCACTGGTCTATTCTGACACTCATTGCCTGCAATTCTGTCAGTTTGCATCATCCCAAGACCCAACCTAAGACCCAAGGATTTGAGTCTGGGAATATTTAAGCCAATGTCATTGCCAAGTGAGAAGTCTTAGACCCCAGGAATTTTTCTTCATTGAGAGTCTGGGCAGCAAGGAAGCCTCTCCTCTTTCTGCAGAGTTTAGGGTCTTTTTTTTTTTTTTTTTTTTTTTTTTTGAGACGGAATCTCGCTGTGTCTCCCAGGCTGGAGTGCAGTGGCGTGATCTCGGCTCACTGCAAGCTCCGCCTCCCGGGTTCACGCCATTCTCCCGCCTCAGCCTCCCAAGTAGCTGAGACTACAGGCGCCCGCCACCACGCCCGGCTAGTTTTTTGTATTTTTTTTTTTAGTAGAGACGGGGTTTCACCATGTTAGCCAGGATAGTCTCGATCTCCTGACCTCGTGATCCACCCGCCTCGGCCTCCCAAAGTGCTGGGATTACAGGCTTGAGCCACCGCGCCCGGCCGAGTTTAGGGTCTTTAATTGCCAATGTAAGTTTGCTCAGAGTCCAGCAGTTACCCCTTGGGTCAGCCAGATGTGTTTCAGAGTGAACATGCACTTGTCCTTCTTACTGATTGGGCAAGCAGACTGGTCTGCCTGAGGGACCCTGGGCTCTCCCGCTCAGCTGTTCCTGCTCACCTCCCTCATCACGATGAAGACCATTCCAAAGTCAAACAGGGCCCTGGCACACATGAGACCCCAGAGAGGACATACTAGTATCACTCTGTCATTCTCATTCATTCACTGACTCAGTAGCTATGGAGCCTATACTGTATGCCAGGGGACACGAATAGAGGAGCTGTCTGTATCAGGGATAAAAATGGTAAACCAGCAGACTATACCCTGCTTTCTTCAGGTTATCTTTCATTTTTATGCTGTGTTGTTGAAGTTGGTCTTGATCTCCTGGGCTCAAGAGATCCTCTTTGGCCTCCCGAGTAGCTGGAATTACAGGCCCCAACCCCCATACCTAATTACTGGTTTTACTTTTTAAATTTTAGCTTATGTGTGTCCTTAGGGCTAATACGAGTCTTCTGTGGGCAACATGTAGTTGGTTCCTGTTGATTGAGGCAGTCTTTGCCTTCTGAGTGCAGAGGTAAATATTTACATTTTAATAATTACTGATGGAGAAGACGTTAGTTACTGTTGTGTTTTTGTTCTGTATTTCTTCTAGAAATTTTTGTTCTTCATTTCTCATTTCCTACTTTTTGGGTTTAATTGATTTTTTTGTGTAGACATGCTTTGATTCCCTTCTTACTTTTTTTTTTTTTTTTTTGACAGTCTCACTCTGTTGCTCAGGCTACAGTGCAGTGGTGCTATCTTGTCTAACCGTAGCCTCCGTCTCCCAGGCTCAAACGATTCTTGTGCCCCAGCTTCCGAGTAGCTGCGACTACAGGTGCCCACTACCACACCCAGCTAATTTTTGTGTTTTTAATAGAGATGGGGTTTTATCATATTGGCCAGGCTGTTCTCGAACTCCTGATCTCAAATGATCCACCTGTCTCAGTTTCCCAAAGCGCTGGCATTACAAGCGCAAGTCACCATGCCCAGCCATTATCATTATTTTAAATAGTTTTGTCTTTTAGTTTTTAAGTAAACTTATAAGTGGTTTAAGCATAATTCCAGTGTGAATATAAAAATCACGTTAGTGTCCGTTCCTTTCAGTATGAAGAATCAAAGTGTGGGCCGGGCACGGTGGCTAACGTCTATAATCCCAGCACTTTGGGAGGCCGAAGCGGGCGGATCACAAGGTCAGGAGATTGAGACCATCCTGGCCAACACGGTGAAATCCCGTCTCTACTAAAATAGAAAAAATTAGCCAGGTGTGGTGGTGCATGCCTGTAGTCCCAGCTAGTCGGGAGGCTGAGGCAGTGGAATTGCTTGAACCCAGGAGGCAGAGGTTGCAGTGAGCCAGATGGCGCCACTGCACTCCAGCCTGGAGACAGAGCAAGATTCTGTCTCAAAAACAAAACAAAACAAAACAAAACAAAAACCGAAGCATGTTGTATAGATACTTGAGGGGAGGTTATTGTTGTAGGTATGTTAAATATCTTAAAGTTATAGCATAAAAATGAAACTTGAAATTTCCATTACCTGGCTGGCTCACTCCTGTAACCTCAGCACATTGGGAGGCCAAGGCAGGGCAAATCACCTGAGGTCAGGAGTTCAACACCCGCCTGGCTAACACGGCAAAACTCCATCTCTACTGAAAATACGAAGCGCAGTGGTGGGCACCTGTAATCGCAGCTACTCAAGAGGCTAAGTTCTTTGAATTCAAGAAGTGAAGATTGCAGAAGCCAAAATGGCACCATTACACTCGCCTGGGCGACAGAGCAAGACTCCATCTCAAAAAAACAAAGAAAGAAAGAAACAAAAATGTCCATAACCTGCAAAAACTACTGTTTCTCCACTAGAACTCTTTGTTATTTATGTCAGAATTACTTCTGTGTATGTTGCATTTTCATTAACACATGTATAGTGTTTTTTCATGCTTTTTTCTGCTAAATAATTGGAAAAAATGTTGTGTTATAACGAAAAGATACACTTATACCGGTTTCTGTACCTGTCTGTCTATTTATTTATTTGTGAGACAAAGTTTTGCTCCTGTCCCCCAGGCTGGAGTGCAATGGCACAATCTCCGCTCACTGCACCCTCCATCTGCCAGGTTCAAGCAATTCTTTTGCCACAGGCTCCCGAGTAGCTGGGATTACAGGTATGCACCACCACACCCAGCTAATTTTGTATTTTTAGTAGAAACAACGTTTCTCCTTGTTGGTCAAGCTGGTCTCGAACTCCCAAACTCAGGCGATCTGCCTGCCTTGGCCTCCCAAAGTGCTGAGATTTCGGGCGTGAACCACCTTTGGTGGGTGCACGGCAACATAATCAAGCTTATGTACAAGGCATTTGAGGTTGAGGCATGGAAAAATACTGAGGCATTGTGTGTATGTTGTTTGTGTAGGAGACTGTAACTCCTTGACCCTGAAATCAGGACAAGGAGTAGACTGTGTGATAAGGAACGCTGAAAACAGTCTCCTGTAAATGTGGTCTGCGTGCTTTCACAAGGCCATATGTGCCTCACGATCTGCCTGCAAAGAGCTCCATGGTGGATGCCTTTTGTTTGTCTGAAGTGTAGTTTAAACAAGCCCTTTCAATAAACACTTGGAGGACGGATTCTGGGGTGGCACTCTCTCAGAAGGGTTGCTCCCCGCCCCACTCAGCTGGAATTATCTGAGTACTTCATTCTCTACATTCACTGCAAGCTATAAGCTGCATCACTGCACCCAGCCTATCTGTCCTTTTATCTACCTTTTCTGGGGAACTTTATATATATATTTGTGGGTTGGAGTTACTCTTTAGCCTTCTTTCATTTCTTTTTTTTTCTTTTTTATTTTGAGATGCGGTCTCCATCTGTCGCCCAGGCTGGAGTGTAGTGATGCGATCTGGGCTCACTGCAACCTCTGTCTCCTGATTTTAAGGGATTCTCCTGCCTCAGCCTCCCAAGTAGCTGGGACCTCAGGCGCATGTCACCACACCCGGCTAATTTTTTGTATTTTTTTTAGTAAAGACACGGTTTCCCCATGTTAGGCAGGATGGTCTCAATCTCCTGACCTCGTGATCCTTCTGCCTCAGCTTCCCAAAGTGCTGGGATTACCAGCGTGAGCCACCATGCCCTGCTTGCCTTAAGGTTTTGAAAACTTGTTAGTGCTATTAGATGGCTTCAAGTATTGCAAGTTTCATAGTATAGACTGTTAACTTCGTTTGTTTTTTGTTTGTTTTTCTTTTCTGAAACGGAGTCTCGCTCTCTCACCCAGGCTGGAGTGCAGTGGCCAGATCTCAGCTCACTGCAAGCTCTGCCTCCCGGGTTTACTCCATTCTCCTGCCTCAGCCTCGCCGGTTTACTCCATTCTCCTGCCTCAGCCTCCCGAGTACCTGGGACTACAGGCGCCCGCCCGCCACCTCGCCCAGCAATTTTTTGTTTTGTTTTGTTTTGTATTTTTTAGTAAAGACTGGGTTTCACCGTGTTAGCCAGGATGGTCTCGATCTCCTGACCTCGTGATCCGCCCATCTCAGCCTCCCAAAGTGCTGAGATTACAGGCTTGAGCCACCGCGCGGGGCCAACTTCCTTTGTTTAATAAGATTTGTAAGCCTTTGGTGAGGCTGATGATGAGATGCTCCTTTTCCTGTCTCAGACATTTCACTGTCCTGTCAAAAATAGCTTAGACTGGCCGGCCCTGGTGTCTCACGCCTCTAACCCCAGCACTTTGGGAGGCCAAGGTGGGTGGATCTCTTGAGGTCAGGAGTTTGAGACCAGTCTGGCCAACGTAATGAAACCTTGAATCTACTAAATACAAAAAATTGGCCACGTGTGGTGGCTCACACCTGTAATCCCTGCACTTTGGGAGGCCAAGACGGACAAATCACCTGAATTCAGGAGTTCGAGACCAGCCTGGCCAACATAGTGACTCCCTGAAAACTGCACAAACTCGCATGGGGATTTCAACATCCCGAAACACCCAGATTCCTGGTGTGGCTGGACTTGGGGCTGGGGTCCTGCGAAAGACAGGTTTGAAGCAGAAACACACAAAAAAACACTCATTTGAGTCAGCCCCGGGCGCTGCAAAACAACCGTGGGCGGGCCCTCGACCCTGTCTGGGCCGGTTCTGGACAGTGGGCGGGACGGAACGGGAAGGGGAAAATGTCTCCTAGCGGGCGGGGCCAGAACAGGTGCTTGGGCGGGGCCAGAACAGGTGCTTGGGCGGGGCGAGAGGGTGGAAGCCGCTTTGGGGACGGGCCTGGAACGGGACTGGGGCAGGGCAAGAGGGAGGAGGCTGCCTGGGGGCTGGGCCAGACAGCGGGAAGGGGCGGGGCCAGAGGGGGCGGTCCGGGCTCTCTCCTCAGCTTGGCCCCAGGTGTCGCCTGCTGTCTTCCTCTTGCCCCCCAGGACTGGATCCTCCGGGTTCTGATTGGTGGATTGTTTCTGATGTGTCGTGATATTACCCCTAATATCATAGGATGCTTCCTGCCCGTTTTAAGTTAATATTTCATATGAAGTTAATATTTCAATGGAAGGTAAAACAACATATTGTAGTGGGCCACCGGTACCAAACGCTGAATTGTTTTTCCTTTTAAGTTGAAAATGGTTTTAATGCAAAGCGCTTTTTTGGAGCAGGTAGAGTCGTCCTGCAGGCGGGGCGAGCTCCCCTCAGTCTGGGGCAGGGCGGGGGAAAAGGGCAGGTAAAGGGGTGAAGTGAGGCGCTGGTTGCAGTGGGGACTGACAATTAGAACGGCTTATTAAACTAATCAAAATCATGAGTTGAGTGGATAATGGAAACTGAAAGGTGACATGCAAAACTATTACACACAGGAGGTGGAGGACAATTTCATATTTTGTGGAAATAAAGCTAGAACCCGGAGGGGTGGCTCACATCTATAATCTCTGCACTTTGAGAGGTCAATACGGGAGGATTGCTTGAGCCCAGGAGTTCGTGATCAGCCTGGGCAACATAACATAGTGAGACCTCCACTCTACTAAAAATCAAAAACCTCAGCCAGGTGTGGTGGTGCACACCTGTGGTCCCAGCTGCTCGGGGCGCTGATGTGGGAGGATCACTTGAGCCACGGAATTGGAGGCTGCAGTCAGCCCTCTTCTCGCCACCACACTCCAGTCTGAATGACAGAGCTGGACTCTGTCTCAAACAAACAAGCAAATAAATAAGAGGTATAAGTCCTCCTCTGAAAATAAGGGAAGACTTTTTTTTCCTTGCATCTCTTTTATTAGGACATTTATTTAGAAAATTCGTAAATGCATTTTCTCTCTCTTCCAAAGTGGTTTTTATTTTTTTTTTGGACGGAGTTTTGTTCTTATTTCCCAAGCTCTAGTGCAATGGCGCGATCTCAGCCCAGCACAACCTCCACCAAAATCTCCACCACAATCTCCAGGGTTCAAGCGATTCTCCTGCCTGAGACTACCAAGTAGTAGTCTCCGGAGTAGTGCTCCGGAGACTGAAGCAGGAGAGGGGTTCAGCGGGGAGGGGTTGCAGTGAGCCGAGATCTTGCCACTGAACTCCAGCCTGGGTGACAGCGAAATACTCTGTCTCAAAAAAGAAGAAAAGAAAAAAGTATATATAATGAAAGAAAGTAATAGATCTCTTCCACAAATGTGCTGGGACAACTAACTGGATATTCACATGGAAAAAAACGTTGCACCCCTATGTCACACCATCAAAAATTTTATTTAAAAAAAAAAAAAAAAGACTAGTAAGGGTAAGGGAGCCCAGCGGGAGGGGGTGTTACTTTGTCGCCCAGGCTGAACTGGACCCCCAGGTTCAGAGATCCCCGCGCCACCCGGAAGCAGATCGCCTCAGTGAAGGTCATACCGCAGGGCGTGAGTTTCCCTGTCTCTAGTTAAGTCGGCCCTTCGCAGGCCCCCGACTCTGCTATACTCAAGAGGTGGGGTCCCCAGAGACCTGGAAATTCCCACCTTCCTTCCTCCACACAGACCATATTGAGACGTCCTTGTAGAGTCCGGGGGTCGCTTCCTTTTGAGTTTGTTTGAGACTCAGTCTCAGTCTGTCGCCCAGGCTGGAGTGCAGTGGCGCAATGTCGGCTCACTGCGACCTCTGCCGCCCGGGTTCAATCGATTCTTCTGCCTCAGCTTCCCGAATACCGGGATTACAGGCGCCTGCCACTTTGCCCGGTTAATTTTTGTAGTTTTTAGTGTAGACAGGGTTTCGCCATCTTGGCCAGACAGGTCTTGAAGTCCTGACCTCCTTATCCGCCCGCTTTGGCCTCCCAAAGTGCTAGGATTACAGGCGTGAGCCACCGCGCCCAGCCTCCTTTAGGGTTTAACGTCAGTCTGAGGCTGGTCCAGTCCCCGCGCCTTCTATCGCGTAGTTTTCCGGCTCAAAACCGTTTCCTGACCCCTCCTCCTGCCCGCGCTTTTTTGTTTTTTTTTTTTTTTGAGACGGAGTCTCGCTCTGTCGCCCAGGCTGGAGTGCAGTGGCCGGATCTCAGCTCACTGCAAGCTCCGCCTCCCGGGTTCACGCCATTCTCCGGCCTCAGCCTCCCGAGTAGCTGGACTACAGGTGCTGCCACCTCGCCCGGCTATTTTTTGTATTTCTTAGTAGAGACGGGGTTTCACCGTGTTAGCCAGGATGGTCTCGATCTCCTGACCTCGTGATCCGCCCATCTCGGCCTCCCAAAGTGCTGGGATTACAGGCGTGAGCCACCGCGCCCGGCCCTGCCCGCGCTTTTTAAAGTCCTCATCCCGGAGGTGGATTCCCGCCCCGGGCGCCTCCCAGCCTCTCCCTCGCTGGCCCCTGGAGCGCAGCCTCGCAACCCCAGTCCGCGGGAGGCCGTTCCACATAATTCCAGGGCTTTCGAATTACGCTTCAGCCTTCCAGGCGGTTCTCGCCTAAAAAGCCCGAACACTGGCGCTGGGAAAAAGGCTGAGAGACGCACAGGTCCCGCCCCGGCCCCGCCCTCTGCCGGTTCTAAAGGGTGAGGTCTCTCCGCCTCGCGCCCAGCCTCTACCTCACCCAGGCCCCACCCACCTCCTCGGGGGTCCCGCCCAGGTCTGGCTTCTGCCCTGCGCGCTCAGATTCGCGCAAACCCGGAAGCGGATCGCGTGGAGTAAAGGTCCTACAACCGCGCGTGAGTTTCGCTCTGCTTTTATTAAGTCTGCGTTTCCCAGGCCCCCGGCGCTCTTTTTTGTTTGTTTGTTTTTGTTTTTTGAGGCAGAGTCTAGCTCTGTCGCCCGGGCTGGAGTGCAGTGGCTCGATCTCGGCTCACTGCAAGCTCCGCCTCCTGGATTCACGCCATTCCGCTGCCTCAGCCTCCCGAGTAGCTGGGACTACAGGCGCCTGTCAGCACGCCCGGCTAATTTTTTTCTATTTTTGTAGAGACGGGGTTTCACCATGTTAGCCAGGATGGTCTCGATCTCCTGACCTCGTGATCCGCCCACCTCGGCCTCCCAAAGTGCTGGGATTACAGGCGTGAGCCACCGCGCCCGGCCTCCCCAGCGCTTCTTTACCTGGAATGTCGGGTCCCCACAAACCTGGAAATTCTCACCCGTCTTCTTTCACCAACAGCAAATTGAGACGTCCCCGTGAGAGTCCGGAGATCATTTCCTTTTGGGTTTAAAGTCGCCCTGAGGCTGGTCCTGTCCCTGGTCTTTCTGCTGTAGGACAACATATAGACTTCCTATCGCGTAGTTTTCCTGCTCAAAACCGTTTTTTGACTCCTCCCGCCCCGACTTTTTAAAGTCCTCACCTGAGAGGTGGATTCCCGCCCTGGGCGTCTCCCAGCCTCACCCTCGCCGGACCCTGGAGCGCAGCCCCGCGACCCCAGTCCCCGGTAGGCTGGGTTTTCTGCCTGGTACTGGGATCCTGCGGACCCCACCCTTTTCCGAAGGCGTCGTTGTCCCCCACCTCCCTCCTACTCAGACTGGGCCCTGCAGCTCTCCATGTCTCCCCTCTGCAGTCACCGCTTCCCCTGAGCCCGCGCTGGGGAGAGGTGCCCGGGGCCTGTCCTGTGACACGGGGGTGTTCTTGTCTGCCCAGCCCCAGCCCCTGGAAAATGCGCTCCTTCCGGATGCAGGCGTCTTCCTCCAAACCCTCCTATGATTGTGTGGGCCAAAGGGATCAGGAGACAGAGAGAGGGACTGAGAGAGCAGTAGAAAACCTGAGACAGAGAAAAGAAGAATGAGAAAGACCCATAACAGATGGCAAAGTAGAGGATGGGTGAAGGATTTACCAAGAGACAGCAAAAGTGATTAAACAAAAGATAAGAAGGCAGGAGGAGAAGAGCAACTGGAGAAATGTAGAGAAAAGCTAGATGTACAGAGAGATGAAGGACAGCAAGGTAGGGAGAAGGGCAGCAAAGAGGGAGGCTCATCAGAGTGAGGGAGAGGAGGAGGGATTTGGAGCCAGGGCAGACAGAGCAGAGTGGTGCTGGTGGCAAGGAGAACAGAGGGAGAATCACAGCAGGGAGGACACCTGGGGATCTGGGGTGCCAGAGAGTGAGGACATGGGGGTATAACACAGAAGAGAGAATTTAACAGAGAGAGCAGAGGAGGCGCAGAGATGGGAGAAGAGGTAGAAATCTATGGAGATTGAACACGATCTAAAGATGGGAGAAGGACTAAAAAGAGGTCAATGAGTTGGGAGGATGGAGCCTGGCTAATTTTTGTATTTTTAGTGTAGACAGGGTTTCACCATGTTGGCCAGGCTGGTCTCAAGCTCCTGACCTCAGGTGATCCACCTGCCTCGACCTCCCAAAGTGCTGGGATTACAGGCACGAGCCACCGTACCCGGCCACCCATGTATTCTTGATTGAGAAAGTTTGCTTATGTCTTAGTTCTACAACTGACCTTCTTTCCCTGTTTTCAAGGTCAATAGCTGTGTGTTCGCACTTCTGCATTTTATGAATGTTACTCTGATTTTCTTGTAAGAAATAATTGAATGTTGGGAATCAATGGCATCAGAACCTTGCAAAAGAAGTTTCTTTAGCCCAGGTGTGTGAAAGATGCTTCCCTAATTTTCAAGGATAGGGGTGATAAAGACCAACCCTTCCCATTAGCCCTTCCAGGCCCCTATGTAAGAATTCAGGCACACCTTCTCACTCATCTCAGACCTTCTCAGGGTAACTCAGTGAAAATGTCTCCAGCTCTGAGCCCCAGTGAGCCTCCCTGCAACTTGGAGATGACGGGCTAGACCAGAAAAGCTCAACCCGAGTGACCCTGGCCCCTGAAATGATTGGCAAAATAGAGTGTGTGTCTGGGTGTGACTTTTCCTCTGGGAGACGGGAGTGCCCGGTTGTAATTAGAATTTTCAGTGGGGTGCAGGACATCCACAGCTACATCTAAAGCAGGTCTTGGCAGTCCCTGGCAGGGAACCCTCCACCGGCTCCCCGTGTTCCCCAGGACAAAAGCCCAGCTCCTCACTGGCTCCACAGCCCTGTGTCCAGGGCCCCTGCCAGTGTCCAGCCTCCTCCTGGGAGCTTGCCCCCATCTCCTGACTCCGTCTGCCCCAGTCACATTTGCTTTTCTCTTTTCCCAAACATCAAAACCCTTCCTGTCTCGAGTCGTTGTCCCTGCTCTTACCCTATGTCCCCTGCCCTTTCTCCTCCTTCAGGTCTGGGCTCAGAGCTGTCTTCCATGCCCTCCACCCCCATCTGAAGTTCCCTCTGCCTATCAGTCTCTGTCACATTACTCAGGTTTTATTATCTCTGCGTCAGTCACATCAGAAACGCGCTTTTTTTTTTTTTTTTTCCAAACAGGTTCTCACTCTGTCCTCCAGACTGTGAGTGCTGTCTCGTGATCTTGGCTCACTGCAACCTCTGTCTCTTGGGTTGAGGCAATTTTTATGCCTCAACTTCCCAAGCAGCTGAGATTACAGGTGTGTGCGTGCCACCACACCCGGCTAATTTTTGTATTTGTATTTCCTTTTATTTTAGAGTCTTACTCTGTTGCCCAGGCTGGAGTGCAGTGGCACAATCTCGGCTCACTGCAGCCTCCACTTCCCAGGTTCAAGCGATTCCCCTACCTCAGCCTCTCAAGTAGCTGGGATTACAGATGCCCACCAAGCCCAGTTACTTTTTGTATTTTTACTGCAGATGGGGTTTCACCATGTTGTTCAGGCTGGTATCGAACTCCTGACCTCAGGTAATCCAACCCCCTTTGCCTTCCAGGGTCCTAGTATTACAGGCGTGAGGCAACGTGCCCAGTCCACTTTTTGTATTTTTAGTAGAGACAGGGTTTCACCATGTTGGCCATACTGGTCTCAAACTCCTGAGCTCAAGTGATTTTCCCACCTCAGCTTCCTAAGTAGCTGGTACAACAGACAAACGGGCGTGCACCACCAGACCTGGCTAAGTTTTTGTATTTTTGGTAGAGATTGGGTTTCACCATGTTGCCCAGGCTGGTCTCAAACTCCTGAGCTCAAGCGATGTACTCACCACGGCCTCCCAGAATGCTGGGATGACAGGCATGAGCCGCCGCACCCAACCTCTGCATGGCGTTTGGTCAGGGCTGGGTCTGTGCCCTGAAGGGGAGCTCATCCCAGCCCAGCTCCCCACTGCTGCAGCGTGTGTGGAGGCTTCTCCAGGAGAGCCGGAGTTTTCCTGTAGGAGTTTATCGTCCTTGCTGCAGTGGGCAGCAGAGGGGACCGTATTTCCTCAGGGTGGGGTCTCCTTTGTATGTGTCCTACAGGGAGGGGGTGTGTTGATTCTGAGCAATAAACAACATATTCTGACATTCAGGATTGACTTCAAAGACTCTTGGTCCATGAGGAAGAAACCCGGAAGAGGAAGAGGAAAGCAGAGGAGTCAGGGATGGCTCTTCCTCAGGTGAGATGATATTCTCGGTGGATTGTTCTGTCTCCTTCCTTTCAGAAACGCTGGGCCTTGGAGTTGGGAATCTTCTCTGAGTCTGAAGCGTCCTGCCTGACAGGTTTGCTCACCCTCACCCATGCCTTCCCTCAGTCCCTCTCATCTCGCTTAGATTCCGTCTCTCGTGACCCAGTGACATGAACTTGGGAAGAGGCGGCCCTGGGCATGGGCCTGGGAAAGGCTCACACCAGACATGGATGGAGACGGGGTGAGGGTCCCGTGGTGTGAGTGCTGTTGGGCAGCAGGGATTGTTCAGGGTCCACATCTGGATGCACTGTCAGCTCTCTGTGGACCAGGATTAGAGCAGCTGCCAATAGAAGTCACATATTAATGTGCACAAAGTACGTGGAAAATTCTAGAATAGGAGAACAATAATGGGAAATCTTCTGCTTAATTTCTTTTTTTATTTTTATTTTTTCTTGAGACGGAGTTTTGCTCTTGTTTCCCAGCCTGGAGTGCAGTGGCGCGATCTTGGCTCACTGCCACCTCCGCCGCCCAGGTTCAAGCGATTCTACTGTTTCAGTCTCCCGAGTAGCTGGGATTACAGGCGTGTGCCACCACCCCTGGCTAATTTTGTATTTTTAGTAGAGAGGAGGTTTCTCCATGTTGGTCAGGCTGGTCTCGAACTCCTGACCTCAGGTGATCCGCCCGCCTCAGCCTCCCAAAGTGCTGGGATTACAGGCATGAGTCACTGCGCCCAGCCGATTTCTACCTGATTTTATACTACATTTTTAGGTAATTGAATGAGTTACTGTGTTTCTGACTTAAAAAACTTACTAATTGGAATAGAAAGTTCTTAGATTGACATGAATGAGACATGAATGATTCCGTCAGTTTTTGTTTGTTTAGTTTTTTTTTTTTTTTTTTTTTAGACAATTTTGCTTTTGTTGCCCATGCTGGAGGGCAATAGCGCAATCGCGGCTCACCACAACCTCCACCTCCCACTTTCAAGCAATTCTCCTGCCTCAGCTTCCCAAGTAGCTGGGATTACAGGCATGCACCACCACGCCTAGCTAATTTTGTATTTTTAGTAGAGACAGGTTTCTCCATGTTAATTAGACTGGTCTCGAACTCTTGATCTTAGGTGATCCACCTGCCTCGGCCTCCTGAAGTGCTGGGATTACCGGCATGAGCCACCGCACTCAGCCGATTCCATTATTATTTTAAGAATATGAAATCAACCTCAGTAATAGCAGGAGATTCATTCAACCATTCTTAGCCCATTTAGCTCATGGAGACTGTGGAATTGCTGCGGAGAGCCTTGTGAAACAGGTGTTTTTGATAAAAATGGTTACAATTTTTCTCAAATATGGGAGCAGTACTTCTTTTTTGTCCTATGGGATAAAGCCATATTCTCATTCCACCTATTATTATTATTATTTCTGAAACAGAGTCTTGCTGTGTTGCCCAGGTTGGAGTGCAGTGGCATGATCTCGGCTTACTGCAACCTCCACTTTTCGGGTTCAAATGATTCTCCTGCCTCAGCCTCCCGAGTAGCTAGGATTATAGGTGTGTGCCAGCACACCGGGCTAATTTTTTTTTGTATTTTTAGTAGAAACGGGGTTTCACCATGTTGATCAGGCTGGCCTTGAACTCCTGACGTCAGGTGATCTGCCCACCTCAGCCTCCCAGAGTGCTGGGATTGCAGGTGTATTAAATATATATTGTTATATTTAAACATCCCATGATGCATGTATTTATTTTGTGGTAAAACTGCAAGCAAAGCTGCAGCTTAGGCTCTTAGCTATAAAGCGTCTCCTTTCCTTGTCCCGTCCTCCACCCTCCTTCCAGCCTCACTGGGGAGCCGCTACTGTCAGTTCTGTGCCAGGTGTCAGAGCAAGTCTCGTACACGTGTATTTCTGCATTGTTATGAGATTTTAAAAAAAAACTGTACTAAATTAAAAAAAGAAAATTATATATATATATATTTTTTACTTTAGGTTTGAGACTACATGTGAAGGTTTGTTACATAGGTAAACTCATGTCATCAGGGTTTGTTGTACAGATTATTTCATCACTTCGGCGTCAAGCCCAGTACCCAGTAACTTTTTTTTTTAATTTATTTTTTTTGAGACTGAGTTTTGCTCTTGTTGCTCAGTCTGGAGTATGATGGCATGATCTCAGCTCACTGCAGCCTCCATCTCCCAGGTTCAAGTGAGTCTTCTGCCTCAGCTGGGCTTACAAAAAACCCGCCACCACGCCTGGCTAATTTTTGTATTTTTAGTAGAGACAGGGTTTCAACATGTTGGCCAGGCTGATCTTGAACTCCTGACCTAAGGTGATTCACCCTCCTCAGCCTTCCAAAGTGCTGGGATTACAGGCGTGAGCCACCACGCCCGGCCCCCAATAGTTATTTTTTCTGCTCCTCTCCTTCCTCCCATTCTCCACCTTCAAGTAGACCCCAGTGTCTGTTGTTTTCTTCTTTGTGTTCCGGGAAATATTTTACTTTGATATTTGATCCTGGTAGTTGTGAAAATTTACATGTTGTCATGTTAGTAAACATGGATAGCTTGCTCTTTGGCATTGGAAATTGGCTGAGTGACAACCTGTGGGTCATTTGCGATTTTTCTCTGTATAAAGAGTGCCATAGTGGCTCCCTCTGCGCACATCTGCATTCCTACAGGTATCTGAAGATTCCTCCAGGTCAGGCAGGTGAAGGAGTGATTGCCTCCTCTAGGATGAAGCATTTCCTGTTTTCTTAGATCCCACAAGATTCCCCCCCTGCCCCCAACTGCCAAAGTGTCCTTTTCCAGCAAGATGAGATTCCTCTTCAGTTAAACAAAACTTGCTACTTTTTGTATTTTTAAAACTCATATATATATATACACACATACACACACATATACATATATATACACACACATATACATATATATATACACACATATGTGTATATATATACACACACACATCCCCACACATATACACACGTATGACATACACATACTTATATAAACACGTGTATGTGTTTTGAAAATCTGGGACAAAGGATATAGCAGGACGAGCCGCTGACAGAACCTCTCAGACACCGAGTGGTAGAAGGAAGGGCTTTATTCAGCTGGGAGCATCGCAAGCTACTGCCTTAAAATCCGAGCTCCCCCAGTGCACAATTTCTGTCCCTTTTAAGAGCTCACAACACTAAAGATTTTATATGAAAGCGTCGTGATTGAGCAATCTAGGGGATAGTGACAGGGGTTTCGTGCACCGGTGGTCAGAAACAGAACAGGGCAGGGAGTTTCACAGTGTTCTTCTATACAGTGTCTGGAATCTATGAATAACATGGGTTTCTAAGTTATGAGTTGATTTGTAACTACTGGGTTTAGGCCAGGCAGACCCAGGCCTGGTTTCGGGCCTGGCGCGGGGCTGCCTGTCTTTGGTTTTACTTCCTTGTTTTTTTCTTAAAACAGGTACTGAGTATAAAACAATATACAACAATATGAGAGGGTCTCTCTCTTTCCTCATTGACAGTGCTTTGTATTAACATCTAGTTTTTTGTCAGTCCGAGTAGGTTTTATTATTTTATAAACATATATATATATAAATGGATTTTTGTACTTTGAATAATTTTGTTTTCATTTATTTTATTCTGAGATGGGGTCTTGCTTTGTTGCCCAGGCTGGAGTGCCCTGGCACGATCATGGCTCACTGCAACCTCCATCCTCAGGGTCAAGCTGTCCTCCCACCTCAGCCTTCCAAGTAGCTGGCACCACAGGTACCTGCCACCATGCCCGGCTAATTTTTTTTTTTTTTTTTTTTTTTGAGACTGAGTTTCTGTTGCTTAGGTTAGAGTGCAGTGGGGCGATCTGGGATCACTGCAACTTCTGCCTCCTGGAATCAAGCGATTCTTCTGCCTCAGCTTCTGGCATAGCTGGGATTACAGGCATGTTTCACCGCACCTGGCTGATCTTTTACTGTGGACGTTGTCATCTCTGAAGACATCACTCATGCTATGTCTCATCTAGATACTGAATGTCACTTGGTGTGTCAATATAAGTTTCAGACATTTCTTTAACAGGAACCCTGCTTTCATTTTTTATTTCTTTCTTGTATTTTTCACAAACATAAGAAATTCATACTGAGAGGGTGCCATGACCGCTTCAAAAAGTGCAATCAAACACAACTGGGAAGACATCATGTGGTGAAAAGTCCCTTACTCGGATGTCAGAACATTCACTACAACTAAATCCATGCTTTCCCCTCTCTCCTCTTCTCATTTTCTGTAAAGATAAGAACTCCTCCCATAACCATTTGGTTAAAATATGTTTTCATTTCAGGGTCTATTGACATTCAGGGATGTGGCCATAGAATTCTCTCAGGAGGAGTGGAAATGCCTGGACCCTGCTCAGAGGACTCTATACAGAGACGTGATGTTGGAGAATTATAGGAACCTGGTCTCCTTGGGTGAGGATAACTTCCCTGCTGGGGATGTGCCCTTGCATATCTTTGTATTTTCTCTTGTTTCTTTTGGGAGCCCCATTCTTGCTTGACTAAAATGGACACTGTATTGAGTTTGAAGTGAAAAGCTTCATGATGTAGCATCTGGACTTTCACTGTCCCCTTTGTTTAGATGTTCTGCATTTTTCATGGTACCTCAGTGTGGGTTCCAGAACTAAATTAGGTATAAAAGCTTATGGCAGGCTGGGCATGGTGACTCACACCTGTCATCCCAGCACCTTGGAAGGCCTAGGTATGTGGATCACTTCAGGTCAGGAGTTTGAGACCAGCCTGGCCAACATGTAGAAACCCCATTTCTACTAAAAATAGAAAAGTTAGCCCGGCATGGTGGCATTTGCCTGGCGTGGTGCATGCCTCTAATCCCAGCTCCTAGAAAGGCTGAGGAAAGAGAATCACTTGAATCCAGGAGGCGAAGGTTCCAGCGAGCTGAAAACACTCCACTGCGCTCCAGCCCGGGCGACAGACTGTCTGAAGAAACAAAAACAAAAATAAAACCTTCTGGCAGACTTTAAAGATATCCAGTTCCCTGTTTGCTTCTCCTGTGCTTTCGATTCAGTAGTTCTTGGAAGAGAGCTCCATGTCCACATATTACATATTACAACGCTCCCCAAGCATTCAGAAGGAGGCAGTCAGCGGAACAATTAGTGAAATATTTTCCTAGATCCATCTGTAATGTCTTCTTTCCTACTGAAACGTAGGGCTGGGACTCTAGAAAAGCTCCAGCATGTTATGGTTTTTTCTTTTTATAAGCAGAAGCCTCTTTCTCACCTGTTATCTCTACGTTGGAGCAAGGGAAAGAGTCCTGGACTGTGGCGTGTGAAGTGAAAATAGCAAAAAAAATTCAGGGCCGGGCACAGTGGCTCATGCCTATAATCCCAGCAGTTTTTCAGTCCGAGGTGGGTGGATCACTGGATGTTGGGAGTTCGAGAACAGCCTGACCAACATGGAGAAACTCTGTCTCTACTAAGAATACAAACTTAGCTGGGCGTGGTGGTGCACGCCTGTAATCCCAGATACTCAGGAGGCTGAGGCAGGAGAATCGCTTAAATCCAGGAGGCGCAGGTTGCGGTGAACCAAGATCACACCATTGCACTCCAGCCTGGGCAACTCCGTCTCAAAATAAATAAATAAATAAATAAATCCAGCTGGGTGGGAATGTATTACAGGCGTAAAGGCAGGTAAGAGCTCAGATGGGCAGAGTGGAAGCTCCACCTTCCAATAGTGTGTGGGGAAACTCTCTGCAAGTGGGAGAATTCTGTGGGAAAAGGAAAGGTTCAATCCTGAGATCTCTGAATAGACATCTTTTTTCCCCTGCTTATTTCTCTGTTCATTTTTCTTCTCTTTCTTCTCTTTCTTTTCCTTTTCTGTCTTTTCTTTGTCTCACACTGTCGCCCAGGCTACAGTGTATTGGCGCAATCTTGGCTAACCGTAGACTCTGCCTCCCGGGCTCAAAGGATTCTTGTGCCCCAGCTTTCCATGTAGCTGGGACTGCAGGCACTCACCACAATGCCCAGCTAATTTTTGTGTTTTTAGTAGAGACTGGGTTTCACCATGTTGGCCAGGGTAGTCTCAAACTCCTGATCTCAAATGATCCACCTTCTTCGGCTTCCCAAAGCACTGGGATTACAGACGTGAGCCACCATGGCCCAACCATTGTTATTATTTTAGATAGTTTTGTCTTTTAGTTCTTAGTAAACATGTAAGTGGTTGAAGCATGATTCCAGGGTGAATATAACAACCACATTAGTGTCCATTCCTTTCAGTATGCAGAAGTGAAGTGTGTTGTATAGATATTTGGGCAGAGGTTGTTGTTGCAGGTATGTTAAACATCTTAAATTATAGCATAATGATGAAACTTAAAATTTGCGTAACCTGGCCGGGTGCAGTGGCTCACGCCTGTAATCCCAGCACTTTGGGATACCAAGGTGAGTGGATCACCTGAGGTCAGGAGTTAAAAACCAGCCTGGCTAACATGTCGAAACTTTGTCTCTACTAAAATTACAAAAATTAGTGAGGCACGGCAGTGCGTGACTGTAATCCCAGCGGAGGCAGGCAGGTCACCTGAAGTCAGGAGTTTGAGACCAACCTGGCAAATGTGGTGAACTCCGTTTCTACTAAAAATAGAAAACTTAGCCAGGCATGGTGCCAGGTGCCTGTAATCCCAGCTACTCGAAAGGCTGACACAGGAGAATTGCTTGAACCCGTGAGGTGGAGGTTGCAGTGAGCCGAGATTGCACCATTGCACTCTAGCCTGGGATCTAGGGCAAGACTCCATCTCAAAAACAAACAAACAAACAAAAACAGAAGAATCTGATAACCTGCAAAAACTACTCCCTCTCCACTAGAACTTTTTTTTATTTATGTCAACATTATTTCTGTATATGTTGCATTTCGGTTAACATATGTGTACAGTGTTTTTTCATGCCTTTTTATTTTAAATAATATGAAAAAAAGTTTAGTTATGAAGAAAAGGTACACGTGTGCCAGTTTCTGTATTTGTCCTTTTATTAATTAATTAATATATGTATTTATGAGACAGTTTTGCTTTTGTCGCTCAGACTGAAGTGCAAGGCTACAACCTCAGCTCACCGCAACCTCTGCTTTTTGGGTTCAAGCGATCCTTCTGCCTCAGACTCCCAAGTAGCTGGGATTACAGGCATGGGCCACCACGCCCGGCTAATTTTGTATTTTTAGTAGAGACAGGGGTTCTCCTTGTTGGTCAGGTTGGTCTCGAACTTCCGATCTCAGGTGATCTGCCTGCCTTGGCCTCCCAAAGTGCTGGGATTACAGGCATGAACCACCATGCCTGGCCTATCTGTTTTTTTTATTTACCTTTACTGGAGAACTTTATGTTTGTGTGTTAGAGTTACTCTGTAGCCTTCTTTCATTTCCTCTTTTTTTTTCTTTGAGATGGAGTCTTGCTTTGATGCCCAGGCTAAAGTGCAGTGGTGTGATCTCAGCTCACTGCAACCTCCGCCTCCCATGTTCAAGCAATTCTCCTGCCTCAGCCTCCCAAGTAGCTGGGAGTACAGGTGGGTGTCAACACGCCAAGCTAATTTTTTGTATTTTTTTTTTTTAGTAAAGACAGGGTTTCACCTTGTTAGCCAGGATGGTCTCGATCTCCTGACATTCTGATCCTCCTGCCTCAGCCTCCCAAAACGCTGGGATCACTGGCATAAGCCACTGCACCCAGCCTTTCTCAAGGTTTTTAACATGTTAGTGCCATTAGATGGCTTCAAGGATTGCAATTTTTACAGTACAGACTCTTAACTTCCTTTGTTTAATAAGATTTGTCAGCCGTCAGTGATGTTGATGATGAGATTCTCCTGTTCCTGCCTCAGTCATTACACTGTCCTGTCAGAAACAGCTTAGAATCGCCGGCCATAGTGGCTCACCCCTCTAATCCCAGCACTTTCAGAGGCCAAGGTGGGTAGATCACTTGAGGTCAGGAGTTTGAGACCAGACTGGCCAACACAGTGAAACCTCAAATGTACTAAATGCCAAAAATGTGCCAGGCGCAGTGGCTCACACCTGTAATCCCAGCAATTTGGGAGGCTGAGACAGGCCGATCACTTGAGGTCAAGAGTTTGAGACAAGCCTAGTCAACATGCTGAAACCTCGTCTCTACTAAAAATAAAAAAAATTAGTTGTACATGGTGGCGTGCACCTGTAATCCCAGCTACTTAGGAGGCTGAGGCAGGAGAATCACTTGAACCCGGGAGGTGTAGGTTGCAGTGAGCCAAGATCATGCCACTGCACTCTAGCCCATGTGACAGAGTGACTCTGCGCTGAGGTGGGAGAATCACTTGAGGTAGGGGAATCATGCCACTACATTCCAGCCTGGGTGATAGAGCGTGACTGAATCTGAAAAACAAACAAAAAAGGAAATAACTTAAACTGGGAGGCTTAAGATGCAGAAATTTATTTCTCATGAATTTGGAAAGTGGGAAATCCAAGAGCGAGGTGCCAGCCAAATTGGTTCCTGGTGAGAGCCTTCTTCATGGTTTAGCCCAGCCATCTTCCTGCCATGTCCTGACACAGTGGAAAAAAGAAGCAGTGAGCCCTTTAATATCTTTTTTTATAAATGCACTGGTCCTATTCATGAGTAGTCAACACCCATGACTAAATTCTCTCAAAGTCCGCATCTGCAGGAACATACTATTAGAGAATACTAAAACTACCAGAGCGAATCTGAGAAGTAGTTGTGTAGTTTGAGTCTTATCCTGTCGCCCAGGCTAGAGTGCAGTGGCCTGATCTCAGCTCACTGACACCTCCACCTCCTGAGTTCAAAGGATTCCTGCCTCAGCCTCCCAAGTAGCCGGGATTACAGGCCCCCTCCGCCATGCCCAGCTAATTTTTTTGTATTTTTAGTAAAGATGGGGTTTCAGCATGTTAGCCAGGCTGGTCTCAAACACCTGACGTCGTGATCCGCCTGCCTCAGCCTCCCAAAGTGCTGGGATTACAGGCATGTGCCACTGTACCTGGCTGTTAGCCAGTTCTTATTCGTTATAATGCTGTGTATTTCCTTGACCTCATCAGAGGTCAGTCTGTTAAAATCAGAAGGTAGTGATCTTAACATGTAATTCAGTTCTTTTATTGAGTGCTGGTGGTGAGTAGAAATTGTGGCTTTTTTCTTAAGTGGAAATTGTTTACAATTCTGCAGACTGTATGAGTGTATGTATTCTTGTTTTATCGTTAGTTACAATATTTTATTAATTGAATTTTATGACTTTACATGTGATTATTCAGTATGTGGCATGCAATATAACTGACACACTGCACTCATTAATGTCACAAAGCGCCACCGGGCTCAGTGGCTTATGCCTGTAATCCCAAATGGCCAACATGGTGAAACCCTATCTCTACTAAAAATACAAAAATTAGCCAGGCATGCTGGCACTTGCCTGTAATCCAAGGTACTCAGGAGGCTGAGGCAAGACACTCACTGGAACCCAGGAGGTGAAGGTTGCAGTGAGCCAAGATTGTGCCATTGCACTCCAGCCTGGGTGACAGAGCAAGACTCCTTCTCAAAAATATAAAAGTAATAAAATATTTTTTAAAAAGTCACAAAGTGTCTGTTCTATATGGATATAGGAAATATTTCACAGTTATTCAGAAAAATGTGTTAACATTTTCTGTTTTTTAAGACGGAGTCTTACTCTTTCGCCCAGGGTGAAGTGCAGTGGCACTATCTCAGCTCCCCACAGTCTTCCTCTCTCGGATTCAAGCAATTCTTCTGCCTCAGCCTCCGAGGTATCTGGGATTACAGGTGCACACCACCATGCCCGGCTACTTTTTGTATTGAGGTGATCCGCCTGCCTCGGCCTCCCAAAATAGTGGAATTACAAGTGTGAGCCACCATGCCCTGCCTTTTTTTTTTTTGAGACTGAGTCTCACTTTGTCATCCAGGCTAGAGTGCAGTGGTGCGATATTGACTCACTGCAGCCTTTGCCTCTTGGCAATTCTTGTGCCTCAGCCTCTCACGTAGCTGGGACTACAGGCGCGGGCCGCTATGCCTGGCTAATTTGTGTAATCTTTTCTTACCTTCTCAGTGCTATGATTGTTTGACAATATAGAATTTCCATTGATTTTGATTATCGTTACAAGGGCTTGTTGTGGATTATTTACCAATATAGTACGTTGTCCGGTCCTTTAGCACTTATTTGTATACTCTGAATATGCTGTAAATATAAAGAATATATATTTTTTCCTTCTTTGATGTGACAGTAATTTTTTTTTTTTTTGCAAATTGTGATAACACTTTAGGGTCACCGTGGAAAAACACTCCTTACTTCAGGCTTACACATGTTTGTGCCCTGTCAGTGTTTTGTCATAATATTGGGAATAGGCTTCCGTAGAAATGATTTGAAGTACATATAATTGCCCTTTATTTATTAAAGAATCTTAGTTCTTTTGTGTTCCTAAACTTTGAAGGTCATGTTTGGGAATTTCAAAATAAGTATTGTTATTTGTGTCCTATTTACACATTTCAGTATTATTTACCGTCTGCACTTAATTGGAAACCTATTGGTGTTTATATTTTGTAGCTATCTCTTCCAAATGCATGACAAGGAAGTTCTCATCAACAGGGCAAGGCAATACGGAAGTGATCCACACTGGGACATTGCAAAGACAAGCAAGTCATCACATTGGAGATTTTTCCCTCCAGGAAATTGAGAAAGATTTTCAGGACTTTCAGTTTCAGTGGCAAGAAGATGAAAGAAATGGCCATGAAGCACTCATGACAGAAATCAAAAAGTTGACTGGTAGTACAGACCGACATGATCAAAGGCAAGCTGGAAACAAGCCTATTAAAGATCAGGTTGGACAAAGCTTTCATTTGCATCTGCCTGAACTGCAGGTATTTCAGAGCAAAGGGAAAATTGATAATCAAGTTGAGAAGTCTATCAGTGATGCTTCCTTGGTTTCAACATCCCAAAGAATTTCTTGTATTCCTAAAACCCATATTTCTAATAAGTATGGGAATAATTTCCTCCATTCTTCATTACTCACACAAAAACAGGAGGTACACATGAGAGAAAAATCTTTCCAATGTAATGAGAGTGACAAAGCCTTTAATTGTAGCTCACTGTTAAAAAAACGTCAGATAATCCATTTAGGAGAGAAACAATATAAATGTGATGTATGTGGCAAGGTCTTTAATCAGAAGCGATACCTTGCATGCCATAGTAGATGTCACACTGGTGAGAAACCTTACAAGTGTAATGAGTGTGGCAAGACCTTCAGTTACACATCGTCCCTTGTAATTCACAAGGCAATTCATACTGGAGAGAAACCTTACAAGTGTAATGAATGTGGCAAGGTTTTTAATCAGAAAGCACACCTTGCACGTCATCATAGACTTCATACTGGAGAGAAACCTTACAAATGTGAAGAATGTGACAAAGTTTTCAGTCGCAAATCACACCTTGAAAGACATAGCAGAATTCATACTGGAGAGAAACCATACAAATGTAAGATTTGTGACAAGGCGTTTGGACGTGATTCACACCTGGCACAACATATTATAATTCACACTGGAGAGAAACCTTACAAGTGTAATGACTGTGGCAAGACCTTCGTTCAAAATTCATCTCTTGTAATGCATAAGGTCATTCATACTGGAGAGAAACGTTACAAGTGTAATGAATGTGGCAGAAGTTTTAATCACAAATCAAGTCTTGCATATCATCATAGACTTCATACTGGAGAGAAACCTTACAAGTGTAATGATTGTGGCAAGGTTTTTAATCGAAAATCAAACCTTGCACGTCATTATAGACTTCATACTGGAGAAAAACCTTACAAATGTGAAGAATGTGACAAAGTTTTCAATTTCAAGTCACTCCTTGAAATACATAGGACAGTTCATACTGGAGAGAAACCATACAAATGTAAGGTTTGTGACAAGGCTTTCAGGTATGATTCACATTTGGCACAACATACTGGAATTCACATTTGGAGAGAAACCGTACAAGTGTAATGAGTGTGGCAAAGCCTTCTGTGGCCAGTCAACACTTATTCACCATCAAGCAATCCATGTTGTAGGGAAACTTTACTAATGTAATGATTGTCGCAGTCTTAAGTAACGCTACGACCATTGCAAATCATTGGAGAACCATAACGAAGTGAGATCTTACAAGTGTTATAAATGTGGCAGATTTTTCAGGCATCATTCTTACCTTGCAGTTTATCAGCGAACTCATACTGGAGAGAAACCTTACAAATGTGATGACTGTGGCAAGATCTTCAGTCAAGTTTCATCTTACGCAAAACATAGGAGAATTCATACAGGAAAGAAACCTCACAAGTGTGATGATTGTGTCAAAGCCTTTATTTCACGTTCATGCCCCATTACACATCAGAGAATCCGTACTGGACAGAGATCTTACAAGTGTCATGTGTGGCAAGGTCTTTAGTCTGAGGTGACTCCTTGCAGGACATCAGGAAATTCATTTTTGAGGTAATAGTTCCAGATGCAGTGAGTATAGCAAACCATCAACCATTAATTGACATTAGATTCAAATCAGCATTGACTTGAGTTTGAATTGACTTAACATTGAGTTCAAGCATTAATTGAGATTAAAGTGTTTACGTTCAGAGGATTAGGCCAGGTGCGGTGGCTCACACCTGTAATCCCAGCACTTTGGGAGGCCGAGTTGAGTAGATCACTTGAGGTCAGGAGTTTGAGAGCAGCCTGGCCAACAGATGTGAGCCATTTTCCCAGCCTGTTTTTTGTTTCTTCAACAAAAACGGATAGGGATTTTTATGGGTATCGTGTTGAATCTAAATCATATTGGGTTATATAAACATTTAACAATATTAATTTTTCCAAAACATCAATATGGGTTGTATCTTTATATATATTTTTAATCATTTCGATCAATGTTTGTAGATGTCAGTGTATGAATTTCTCACTTCTTTCTGTTTATTCCTAGGTATTTCTTACTTTAAGTTCTCTAGCAAATGGAAGTGTTTTTAAATTTTCATTTAAAATTGTTTATTGTTAATGTATGAAAATTCAACTAATTTTTCATGTTGATATTGTATTGTGCAAATCTACTGATGTGTTTATTAGTCTCAGTAGTACTTTGACTCTGTGATTTTCTACACAGAAGATCATGTCATCTACAAACAAATATAATTTTACTTTTTTCTGATTTCGAGGCATTTCATTTCTTTTGCTATTTCATTGCTCTGGCTAGGACAGCCTGTATTTATTGAATAGAAAAAGTGAGAGCATTCTTGCATCATTTGAGATCCTACAGGAAATCATTCCATTTTCTCTGCTTGGTTATTTCCACGTTGGTCACTTCATCAATGGTCAGGTAAATTTCCTTCTCTATTTTGTTTAAGATTTCTTTTTATTTATTTATTTTTTGAGACAGAGTCTCGCTTTGTTGCCCAGGCTGGAGTGCAGTGGCGTGATCTCGGCTCACTGCAAGCTCTGCCTCCTGGGTTCACGCCATTCTCCTGCCTCAGCCTCCGAGTAGCTGGGACTACAGGTGCGCACCACGACGCCCGGCTAATTTTTTGTATTTTTAGTAGAGACAGGGTTTCACCATGTTAGCCAGGATGGTCTCGATCTCCTGACCTCATGATCCGCCTGCCTCAGCCTCCCAAAGTGCTGGGATTACAGGCGTGAGCCACCGCGCCCGGCTGTTTAAGATTTCTATGATGATCAGACGTTGAATTTTGTGAAATGATTTTTCTCCATCTGTTGAGATGATGTGGTTTTCATCTGTCATTCTGTTCAAGTGGTATATCACATTGATTTGCTTGAATATGTTGAACCATCCTTGGATGTCAGAAGTAAATGGCACTTGCATATCTACAATCCTTTTATATAGCCTCTTGAATACAGTTTTCTAGTACAAGAGGTCTTCAAGAAGCTCATGGAAAAATACATATTATGAGAAAATTGTGCATGGATTTCACAGTTTTTGCACCAAAATAAACTGGTACAAATCTGTTCTAACATGTCTGAACAGGCTGTAGTTTGAGGCACTAAAAAGGATAAGGCATGAGTTTGAAAAGAGACTCTATCAAAGCAATATAAATTCTGCTAAAATTGAAATAATAAGAAACATCAAATTTACGATGAGACCAGATGCAGTGTCTCAGGTCTCTAATCCCAGCACTTTCAGAGGCCGAGACAGGTGTGTCACATGAGCCTGGGTATTCAGGACCAGCCTGGGTAACATGGTGAAAACCCCTTCTATACAAAAAAATACAAAAATTTGCTGGCCATGGTGGCACATACCTGCAGGGCCAGCTACTGTGGAGTCTGCAGCCCAAGGATGGCATGAGCCTGGGAGGTTGAGGCTGCAGTGAACTGTGATCTTGCCACTGCTCTCCATCATGTCTCAAAAAAAGAATACTTATGGTAAAATTTGGGTAGACGAATAATGATATCATTGATGCTTTATGAAAAGGTTATGGGGACGATGCCCAGAAGAAGTCAACAGTTTGTAAATGGATAACTCATTTTGAGTTGTGAGAAGACAATGTTGAAGGTTATGTATGGAGCAGCAGGCAGACCATCCACATCAGTTTCACGGAAAAACAATAATCTTGTTTGTGCTGCAATGAAGAGGACTGATAGCTAACAGCAGAAAAAATAGTCAAGAGGTTGAGAACAGGCTGGTTAACATGGTGAAGTGCCATCTCTACTAAAAATATAAAAATTAGCTAGGTATGGTGGCAGGCACCTGTAATCCCAGCTCCTTGGGAGGCTGGGGTGGGAGAATCGCTTAAACCCAGGAGGCGGAAGTTGCAGTGAACCGAGATGATGCCATTGCACTCCAGCCTGGGCAACAAGAGTGAAACTTTCTCTCAAAATAATAATAATAATAATAAATATCAAGCCCCTTCTCTTCCTTTGCCTGGAGTCAAGTGGTGTGTACTTGACTCCACTTCTAGCCATATCTTCTCATAAGACTTTCAGGATTAAGTGATTCCTGGCCAAGAAAAAAAGCAAAATCATTCCATTCCCCAGTGGATTCAGATGAAAACTGGTAATAAAATCAGGTACAACTTTAAAAGAAGACACTGGAGAAGAGCCAAGCTGGGTCTATAAGGAATTGCACCTGAGATGACACACATATTTATGCTGTCTGAGCATTACAATCACGTTACCATATCAAGCAGAAAATGTCACTACTATCTGAAGAGTGGGACATGTTTTATTGGGAATACATTTTTTTCTCTCTGAATCTGTTATGAATACATTGGTTGGCTGGGTTCAGTAATAAATACGTCAGACTTTTCATTTCCAAAAAAAAGTCAAATGATGTAATTCCATAGAGTACCTTAATTCCTGTATTGCTTTTTGTTTTTTTTTGAGATGGAGACTCCACTGGGTTCAGTGGATCACACCTGTGTTCGTCACACATTGGGAGGCTGAGGTGTGAGGTTTGCTTGAGACCAGGAGTCTTCTGGGAATCTTCTTGCCTCCACTAACCCAGTTCATGACACACCCTTGGACTTTACTGTTTTGGAAAATCTATATAAAGCAATATCAGTGTGTCAAAGCATTATGTTTGTCAGAAGCTTGTGAAAGAAACTTAAAAATTACTAAGTCAAAGAGAAAAGTCAAGTTAGGAACAGTGTCAGACAAACCTTCCTCCAATTTTATTCCTAAACAAGATAGCTACAAGGATTTTTTAAAAAGCTACATAGAGGCTGGGTACGATGGCTCAGGCCTCTAATCCCAGCACTTTGGGAGGCCTCAGTGGGCGGATCACCTGAGGTTGGGAGTTCGAGACCAGCCTAACATGGAGATGCCCCTTCTCTAGTAAAAGTAGAGACTTAGACATGGTGGCATATGCCTGTAATACCTGCTACTCGGGAGGCTGAGGCAGGAGAGTCACGTGAACCCAGGAGGCAGAGGTTGTGGTCAGCCGAGACCACACCATTGTACTCTAGCCTAAGCAATAAGAACAAAACTCCATCTCCAAGATGAATGAATAAATATTGGCCGGGCGCGGTGGCTCAAGCCTGTAATCCCAGCACTTTGGGAGGCCGAGACGGGCGGATCACGAGGTCAGGAGATCGAGACCATCCTGGCTAACACGGTGAAACCCCGTCTCTACTAAAAATACAAGAAAAATTAGCCGGGCGAGGTGGTGGGCGCCTGTAGTCCCAGCTACTCGGGAGGCTGAGGCAGGAGAATGGCGTGAACCCGGGGGGGCGGAGCTTGCAGTGAGCCGAGATCGCGCCACTGCACTCCAGCCTGGGGCACAGAGCAAGACTCCGTCTCAAAAAAAAAAAAAAAAAAAAAAAAAAAAAAAATATATATATATATATATATATATATATTTAAAATATAAAGATGAGGTTTCACCATGTTGCCTGGGCTGGCCTCCAACTCTTGGCCACTAACTTATCTTTCTGCTTTAGCCTCCCATCATGCTGGAATTGCATGCACGAGCTGCCACCCCTGACCACATTATGCTTTTTCAAACTTGCTAATATTTTAGATATGCTAATTTCTTCCTAAATGTAATTATGTTTTAGCTAATTACTAGTGTTTGATAAATGAAACCTTCGATAACTAGGGATATGAGTGAAAAATATAGTTCATGGTACATGTTAACTTACAGATATTGCCATAAAATTATTGCATGCAGAAATGAGGTGATTTAAAAGTTTATCATTTTTTTTTTTTTTTTTTTTTTTTTGTTTTGAGATGCAGTCTCACTCTGTTGGCCAGGCTGGAGTGCAGTGGTGAGATCTCAGCTCACTGCAACTTCCGCTGCCTGGGCTCAAGCGATTCTCCTGCTTCAACCTCTTGAGTATCTGGGATTACAGGTGCGTGCCACCATGCCCAGCTAATATTTGTATTAGTACAGATGGGGTTTCGCCGTGTTGGCCAGGCTGATCTCGAACTCCTGACCTCAGGGTGATCCATTCGCCTAGGCTTGCCAAAGTGCTGGGATTACAGGCAGGAGGCACTGCGCCCAGCCAATTTTGTAATTTACTTATATTTTCTTCAGGGCCCACGTAAAACAGAATAACCTGACTGGGATGTATCCTTAGTAATATCTCATAATTATTCTCTGTATGAAAATAAATCCCAATGTTTGAAGACCGCCTATTTTACAGCCTTTATTATTCACACCTGATAGAACACTCGGGCAAGAACAATAAAGAAAACACCTAAAATAGATTACAATTGAATGGGTGCGGTGGTTCACCTGTAATCCCAGCACTTTGGGAAGCAAAGGTGGGAGGATTGCTTGAGTCCAGGAGTTCAAGGCTAGCCTGAGCATCATAGTGGAACCTTGACTCTACAAAATGTTAAAAAATTATCCAGGTGTGGTGGTGAGGGCCCGTGGCCCCAGCTAGTTGGGAGGTGTAGTGGGAGGATTGCTTGAGCCCCAGAGGTTGAGGTTGCAGTGAGCAGTGTTCCTACCACTGCATTCCATCCTGGGTGACAGAACTAGGTCTTGTTTCTAGGAAAAAAAAAAAAAAAAACAGCTTGAAGATAAAAAGTACATTTTCTACTTATTTTCAGAAGGCACGTAAAGTGAATATTACAATACATTTAGGAATTATTGATATGTTGTCAACGTTTATCGCTTAAATATATTGCAGGAAGAAATGTAAAAAAAGAAAAAGTTTGCGAATGAGGACTAAGATCTGATTTTTTTTATCTTGCCTAAATTCCTATCTGAGGAGTCTGGGGAGTCATGCCCTACAAACCATAAATACTCATCAGATGGTTTTATTTAGTCCTATATATCCTGTCTTACTTTCCAGTCTGACTCTGGAATAACATGTGACAAAGAAGAAAGTCAAAATATTTTACCCCAAAACATGTTTCTTTGCCATATTTTGAAATGGTCCTGCAAAGCTGTCCTTTGTGAGGGGTACATGTGCATCTGTAAAGAATCTCTAACATAGCTAGATCTTTTTCTTCTAGGCCCTCCCAATCCTGAAGAGATTAAGTAAGAAGCTAGCACCTTTTAAAGGTCTGAATAGAAAACATTTGTCATCTATTGTCTCTAAGGCAGCCAATAGAAGACTTCAAAACAACCTTTGTCTCCACAATCTTCTATCTTAACCTGAACATTTCTGCTATTGATCCCAGGTATTTAGACAAACTCAACCAATTGTCAATCAGAAAATGTTTCAATTTACCTATAGCCTGGAAGACCCGCTTTGAGTTGTCCCACTTCTCTGAGCCAAAGCAGTGTATTTCTTTTTTTTTTTTTTTTTTTTTTTTTTTTGAGACGGAGTCTCACGCTGTTGCCCAGGCTGGAGTGCAGTGGCGCGATCTCGGCTCACTGCAAGCTCCGCCTCCCGGGTTCCCGCCATTCTCCTGCCTCAGCCTCCTGAGTAGCTGGGACTACAGGCGCCCGCCACCGCGCCCGGCTAATTTTTTGTATTTTTAGTAGAGACGGGGTTTCACTGTGGTCTCGATCTCCTGACCTTGTGATCCGCCCGCCTCGGCCTCCCAAAGTGCTGGGATTACAGGCTTGAGCCACCGCGCCCGGCTTAGCAGTGTATTTCTTAAATGTATTTAATTGATGTCTAATGCCTCCCTAAAATGTCTAAGAACAAGCTGTTCCCCATTACCTTGGGCACATGTTCTCAGGACCTCCTGATTGTCATTCATATTTAGCTCAGAATAAACCTCTCAAAATATTTTACTGAGTTTGACTCTTTTCCACGACAAGAATAATTCATTTTAAGTGCAGCGTGAAGTAACAAATGTAAGGAAAAACTGGGCAATTTATATGTTTTTTTGCTTTTGTTTTTCTTTTAAATCACCTTTTTTCTTATTGAGAGGAAGGAGGGAGCTCTGGGGTAGAGGGTCTTGGTCTGGCCAGGCTGGACCTCTGCGCTCAGCGATCTTCTTGCTCCTGCTTCCTAAGTAGCTGGGACCCCAGACTCCCGCCACCTTGCCCGCATCCCTGTTGTGTTTAAGCAGCAGGTGGTGACCTCACTCTTCCTAGGTCTGGGCCGTCCGCTCCGCACCCCATGGGGTGGCCCTAGGGAAGTCTCTGGAGCTGAGCACAGGGTGGAGTCTCCCACCCCAGTAAATGGAGAATAGAAAAGAGGAGCATTTCTATTCTGTTCTCTGGGCCATCGGCATGAAATTGTACGTTTCGCTCAGGGAAGCCTTTGCATTTCGCAGTCTAGCTTGCCTTCCTGCCCTAGACAACTTAAAGGCTTTGAAATTAAATTGGTAAAATTAATTTCAATAGCAAGGAACTTTCCTGGATCCAATTACCGCCCCACGTCGACTTCTCAGGTACTATTTCCATGACTGCTGAGCTGCTCCAGCCTTACTGGCGGGTTTGTCTCCAAAACCCGGAAAACTGATGCGCGGGGAGCGAGATGGAGAAAAGCGCAGGCCCCGCCCCCGCGGACCCCTCACAACCCACGACTCTTCTCCCCCGCGCCAGGCCCCTTGTCACTCTCCCTCGCCCCCTCCTCAGACATACCCCGTCCACCTCCTGGGGGTTCCGCCCAGGTCTGGCTTCTGTCCTGCGCTGATTGGCACAGACCCGGAAGCGGATGGTGTGGCCTGAGGGTTGCACCGCGGCGTTGCGCTTCCCAGTTCTCAGGTGCTGCTATACCAGGGAGGTGGGGTTCCCACAGACCCGGAAATTCCGGCGCGACTTTCTCAACCCAGAGCAAGTTGAGACGTCCAAGTGGGAGTCCGTGAGTCCCTTCCTACTGAGTTTAAAGTCGCCCTGAGGCTGGTCCTATCCCCAGTCTTTCTGCAGTGGGGCCGTGAAGACACCTCCTATCGCGAAAATTTCCTTCACAAAACCCTTCCTGACCCGTCCTCCCGGCTCGCGCTGTTTCAAGTCCTCACCCGCGAGCTGAATTCCCGCCCTGGGCGCCTCTCAGCCTCGCTCTTGTCGGCGCCTGGAGCGCACTGCGGCAGCCCCAGTCCCTGGGAAGCTGCGTTCTCTGCCTGGTCCTGGGGTCCTGCAGACCCCACCTTGGTCTGAAGGCGCCGTCGCCCTCCACCTCCCCCCCTCCTGCCGGGCCCTGCTGCTCCCCAATTCCAACCCTTGGAAAACTTGCTCTTCTTGGAGGCAACCCTCTTATCCCGTTCTGTCCCTGTTGTTACCGGAAGGCGGGCTTGGAGTTTGAGGTTTCCAGGTTCTTCGCTGTTGAACATAGAATAATAATAAAAAAAAAAAACCCCGCCCAAAGTCACAAAAGAACGAAGCGGCTAGCAGGAATTTATTCAATCAAGACAGCACTCCACAGGGAGGAGTGGGCCCGAGCGAGCGTCTCCAGGGCCCCGTTTACAAAGTTTTGAGGGCTTAAAGTATTTCTTTTGAGGTCTCTATGGGCTACCCCTTATCTATGCCCTATGCCCTGTGCCCTATGCAGATGGGTGCCCTATGCAGATGAAAGGACACAAAGATAGATGTGTACCCGCCCCCCACCCGCTACACCCTTGTTCTGCTCTCTAATCTTGGCACATACCAGAGATTTCGTAAGTTCTGTGAGTACCTGGTTTTCTGCACGTACCAGAGATTTTGTTTTGCACATACCAGAGATTTTGTAAGTTCTGAGGCAAGGTCACAAGACGTGTTTAAGTAAGATAAACTCTTGCTGCCATAAACCTGCTCTGCCGCCTCAAAGTTTGAACCAAAATATCAGAAATGGCGGGAACCAATCATAGTTAGCCAAATCGCCTTGTTCAAACACTAGCCAATCATATATCTGATTTGTATAATAACTCTATGCCCACTTTTCTTAGACTATATAACACTGCTCGGAGCTCAGTAGAGGAGCTCTCCTGCCGGTCTCGTTTCACGAGCGAGGGAGAGTTCCAGGTTCGAACCTGTAATAAAGATCCTTGCTGCTTAGCTTTGACTCTGGACTCTGGTGGTCTTCTTCGGGGAATAAACGGTCTGGGCATAACACAGATGGAGGGGTGGCCGGTGCTTGGTCTTGGCCACTCCTGGGCTCTTTCCCTTTCCATCTGAGACGTGGTTGAAGGGGCAGGGCGGTAGGGAGAGCAGCCTTTGATTCTTTGTTACTCCGGATGGAAAGATGGGGTTTTTCCTTTTGGCCTAGTTTTGGAAAGTTCACGTTAATTGGCCTTAGATTCCCTGCCCCCAGACCCAGGACCCATGTGTTTCCTTTTTCTTCTTTCTTATTGGAGATGGGTCTCTGTTGCCCAGGCGGGAGAGTGGCGACAGGATCACATCTCACTGCATCGTCAATATCCTGGGCTAGAGGGAGTCTCCCACCTTAGCCTCCAAAGTAGCTGGGACCACAGCCGCGCGCCACCACACCGCGCTAATTTTTGTGTGTGGTTTTTTTTTTTTTTTTTTTTGAGATGGAGTCTCGCTTTGTCGCCCAGGCTGGAGTGCAGTGGCCGGATCTCGGCTCACTGCAAGCTCCACCTCCCGGGTTTAGGCCATTCTCCCGCCTCAGCCTCCCAAGTAGCTGGGACTACAGGCGCCAGCCATCTCGCCCGGCTACTTTTTTTGTATTTTTTTTAGTAGAGACGGGGTTTCACCGTGTTAGCCAGGATGGTCTTGATCTCCCGACCTCGTGATCCGCCCATCTCGGCCTCCCAAAGTGCTGGGATTACAGGCTTGAGCCACCTCGCCCGGCCTAATTTTTTTTTTTTTTTTTTTTTTTGAGACAGAGTCTCGCTCTGTCGCCAAGGTTGGAGTGCAGTGGCCAGATCTCGGCTCACTGCAAGCTCTGCCTCCTGGGTTCCTGCCATTCTCCTGCCTCAGCCTCCCGAGTAGCTGGGACTACAGGCGCCATCCACCTCGCCCGGCTAGTTTTTTGTATTTTTTAGTAGAGACGGGGTTTCACCGTGTTAGCCAAGATGGTCTTGATCTCCTGACCTCGTGATCCGCCTGTCTCGGCCTCCCAAAGTGCTGGGATTACAGGCTTGAGCCACCGCGCCCGGCCTTTTTTTTTTTTTTTGAGACGGAGTCTGGCTCTGTCGCCCAGGCTAGAGTGCAGTGGCCGGATCTCAGCTTACTGCAAGCTCTGCCTCCCGGGTTCACGCCATTCTCCTGCCTCAGCCTCCCGAGTAGCTGGGACTACAGGCGCCCGCCACCTTGCCCGGCTAGTTTTTTTGTATTTTTTTAGTAGAGACGGGGTTTCACTGTGTTAGCCAGGATGGTCTTGATCTCCTGACCTCGTGATCCACCCGTCCCGGCCTTCCAAAGTGCTGGGATTACAGGCTTGAGCCACCGCGCCCGGCCCCCCGGCCTAATTTTTGTATTGTTTATTAGAGACGGGCTTTCGCCTTGTTGCCCAGGTTGGTCTCCAACTCCAGGGCTCAAGCGATCCAGCCGCACCGGCCTCCCATTGGGAGGCCGAGGTGGGCGGATCACCTGAGGTCAGGAGTTCGAGATCAGCCTAGCCAACATGGTGAAACCTCGTCTCGACTAAAATACAGAAATTAGCTCGGTGTGGTGGCGGGCGCCTGTAATCTTACTCCCAGCTACTCAGGAGGTTGAGGCAGGAGAATCTCTTGAATCCGGGAGGTGCAGGTTGCAGTGAGCCGAGATCGCGCCACTGCGTTTCAACCTGGGTGACAGAGCGAGACCCCGTCTCAAAATAAAATTAATTAATTAAAATAAAATAAAATATAAAATCTTCTCAGGCTTTGGTAGAATCTTATGAGCTCACATCATTGTTTTGTAACTATGATATGTGTTCAAAATTTTCTCCTTTGTCCCCACAATTCATTAGATGTATTTTTTAACCATTTTAAAATAGTTTATGAAATTTATTGTATTCAGTTTACACTGGGGACTGCATGCTTTCTAGTCTGTATCATATATTGAAAACATTTCCTAGTACCTGATACATGATTTTAGGTTGTTTCAACGTGTACTTGATAAATATATCAAGGAACTCTTTTATGTATGTATGTATGTATGTATTTATTTATTTATTTTGAGTTTTACATGGAGTTTTGCTCTTGTTGCCCAGGCTGGAGTGCAATGGCATGAACTCTGCTCACCACAACCTCTGCTTCCTGGGTTCAAGCGGTTCTCCTCCCTCAGCCTCCCGAGTAGCTGGGATTACAGGCATGCGCCACCACACCCGGCTAATTTTGTATCTTTAGTAGAGATGGGGTTTCTCCATGTTGGTCAGGCTGGTCTTGAACTCCTGACCTCAGGTGATCCGCCTGCCTCAGCCTCTTAAAGTGTTGAAATTTTAGGCATGAGCCACTGCACCCAGCCACAGGAAGGTTTTTAATTTAGGGTCTTTAATTGCCAATGTGGGTTCGCTCAGGGTCAGGCAGCGACCCCTTAGATCAGCCAGATGTGTTTCTGAGCGAACATACACTTGTTCTTCCCACCTGTTGGGCAAGCAGACTGGTCTGGGTGAGGGACCCTGGGCTGTCCCCCTCAGCTGTTCCTGCTCATCTCCCCCGTCAAGATGAAGACCATTCCAAAGTCAAACAGGACGCTGGTACACATGAGACCCCAGAGAGGACATGCTAGTATCACTCTTATTCATTCACTCACTCAGTAGCTATTAAGCGTGTACTATATGACTGGGGGCAAAAATAGAGGAACTGTCTGTGCCAGGGATCAAAATGATAAACCAGCAGACTATCCTTCCTGCTTTCTCCAGATTATTTTTCATTTTTATTTTTTTGAGACGGAGTCTCACTCTGTCACCCAGGCTGGAATGCAATGGCACGATCTCAGCTCACTGCAGCCTCCCCTGCCAGGGTTCAAGTGATTCTCCTACCTCAGCCTTCCGAGTAGCTGGTTCTACAGGCCCACACCAGCACATCCATCTTATTTTTGTATTTTTAGTACAGATGGAGTTCTGCCATGTTGGCCAGGCTGGTTTCCAACTCCTGACCTCAAGTGATCTGCCCGCCTGGGTCTCCCAAAGTGTTGAAATTACAGGCGTGAGCCACCACACCTGGGCTTTTTTTTTTTTTTTTTTTTTTTTTTTTTTTTTTTTTTTTTTTTGAGATGGAGTCTCGCTTTGTCGCCCAGGCTGGAGTGCAGTGGCCGGATCTCAGCTCACTGCAAGCTCCGCCTCCTGGGTTTACGCCATTCTCCTGCCTCAGCCTCCCGAGTAGCTGGGACTACAGGCGCCACCACCTCGCCTGGCTAGTTTTTTGTATTTTTAGTAGAGACGGGGTTTCACCATATTAGCCAGGATGGTCTCGATCTCCTGACCTCGTGATCCGCCCGTCTCGGCCTCCCAAAGTGCTGGGATTACAGGCTTGACCCACCGCGCCCGGCCGCTTTTTTGTTTTTAAGATAAATCTCACTCTTGTCACCAGGCTGGAGTACAGTGATGCAATCTTGGCTCACTGCAACCTCCGCCCCTGGGCTCACGTGATCCTCTCATATCAGACTCCTAAGTAGCTGGGCCCAAAGACCCACAGACGTGCACCACCACACCTGGCAAAATTTAGGTAATTTTAGTACAGATGGGGTTTTACCGTATTACCCAGGCTGGTTTCGAACTCCTGAGCTCAAGCAATCCACCTGCCTTGGCCTCTGAGTGCTGTGATAACAGGCGTGAACCACCACATCCAGCCTCTGTGTGGGGTTTGGTCAGGGCTGGGTCTGTGTCCTAAAGGGGAGCTCATTCCAACCCAGCTCCCACTGCTGCAGCGTGTGTGTGGGCTTCTCCAGGAGGGAATTGGGTTCTGAAGAAAGGGCTCAAAATTCATGTAGTTTTCCTGTTGTCCTTGCTGCAGTGGGCAGCAGAGAGGACCATATTTCCTCAGGGTGAGGTCTCCTTTGTATGTGTCATTGTGTTACAGGGAGGGTGTGTGTTGATTCTGAGCAATCAACAACATATTTTTAACATTCAAGATTGACTTCTAAAGACTCTTGGTACGTGAGGAAGAAACCCTGAGGAAGATACCTGGAAAAGGAAGAGGAAAGCAAAGGAGTCAGGGATGGCTCCTCCTCAGGTGAGATGATATTCTCGGTGGATTGTTCTGTCTCATTCCTTTTTGAAACGCTGGGCCTTGGAGTTGGGAATCTTCTCTGAGTTCTTCCAGCCTGGGTGACAGAGCGAGACTGCATCTCAAAAAAACAAAAACAAGAAACAAAAAAAGGAAAAGTATAACAAAACACACTGGTAAGACAAAATGTGGTGGAAAATCCCTCACTCGGATTTGTCAGAATATTCACTACAATGAAATCCATGCTTTCACCTCTCCTCATTTTTTCTAAAGATAAGAATTCCTCCCATAACTATTTGGTTAAAATGTGTTTTCATTTCAGGGTCTGTTGACATTCAGGGATGTGGCCATAGAATTCTCTCAGGAGGAGTGGAAATGCCTGGACCCTGCTCAGAGGACTCTGTACAGGGACGTGATGCTGGAGAATTATAGGAACCTGGTCTCCCTGGGTGAGGATACCTTCCCTCCAGAAGTGGGGATGTGCCCTTGCATATGTTTGTATTTTCTCATTTTTTCTTTTTGATAGAGTGTCTTGCTCTGTCACCCAGGGTGACATTAGCCTGTTGTTGATTATTTACCAATATAGTATATTGTGTGGCCCTTTAGCATTTGTATACAGTAGATATGCTATAAATATGAAGAATATATATTTTTCTCTTTCTTGATGTGACAGTGATATGTTTATTGCAAACTGTTTCACACTTTAGGGTCACAGTGGAAAAATACTCCTTTTAAACTTGTTTGTGCCCTGTCAGTGTTTCGTCATGATATTGGGAGTAGGCTTCAGTTAAAAACAATTTGAAGTACATGTAATTGCCCTTTATTTATTAAAGAATCTTACCCTTTTGTGTTCCTAAACTTTGAAGATCATGTTTGGGAAGTTTAAAATGAGTATTGTTTTTAGTGTCATATTTATACAGTTCAGTATTATTTACCATCTATACTTAATTGGAAACCTGTTGGTGTTTACATTTTGTAGATATCCATTCCAGATGCATGATGAAGGAGTTCTCATCAATAGCAAAAGACAATACAGAAGTGAATCACACAGGGACAATGCAAAGACATAAAATTCATCCCACTGGAGATTTTTGCTTTCAGGAAATTGAGAAAGATATTCATAACTTTGAGTTTCAGTGGCAAGAAGATGAAAGAAATAGCCATGAAACACCCATGACAGAAATAAAATGGTTGACTGGTAGTACAGACCGATATAATCGAAGGCATGCTGGAAAGAAGCCTATTAAAAATCAGCTTGAATTAAGCTTTCATTCACATCTGCCTGAACTACACACATTTCAGAGCAAAGGAGAAATTAGCAATCAAGTTGAGAAGTCTATCAATGATGCTTCCTCAGTTTCAACATCCCAAATAATTTCTTGTAGGCCCAAAACCCATATTTCTAACGACTATGGAAATAATTTCCTCCATTCATCATTACTCACACAAAAACAGGAAGCACACATAAGAGAAAAATCTTGGCCGGGCGCGGTGGCTCAAGCCTGTAATCCCAGCACTTTGGGAGGCCGAGACGGGCGGATCACGAGGTCAGGAGATCGAGACCTCCTGGCTAACACGGTGAAACCCCGTCTCTACTAAAAAATACAAAAAACTAGCCGGGCGAAGTGGCGGGCGCCTGTGGTCCCAGCTACTCGGGAGGCTGAGGCAGGAGAATGGCGTAAACCCGGGAGGCGGAGCTTGCAGTGAGCTGAGATCCGGCCACTGTACTCCAGCCTGGGCGACAGAGCCAGACTCAGTCTCAAAAAAAAAAAAAAAAAAAAAGAGAAAAATCTTTCCAATGTAATGAGAGTGACAAAGCCTTTACTTATAGATCACTCTTTTTTTTTTTTTTTTTTTTTTTTTTTTTTGAGACGGAGTCTCGCTCTGTCGCCCAGGCTGGAGTGCAGTGGCCGGATCTCAGCTCACTGCAAGCTCCGTCTCCCGGGTTTATGCCATTCTCCTGCCTCCTGCCTAGAGTACCTGAGACTATAGGCGCCCGTTACCTCGCCCGGCTAGTTTTTTGTATTTTTTGGTAGAGACGGGGTTTCACCATGTTAGCCAGGATGGCCTCGATCTCCTGACCTCGTGATCCGCCCGTCCCGGCCTCCCAAAGTGCTGGGATTACAGGCTTGAGCCACCGTGCCCGGCCTATAGATCACTCTTAAGGAAACATCAGATAATCCATTTAGGAGACAAACAATATAAATGTGATGTATGTGGCAAGGTCTTTAATTGGAAGCAAAACCTTGCATGTCATCGTAGATTTCACACTGGTGAGAAACCTTACAAGTGTAATGAGTGTGGCAAAACCTTCAGTCAGATGTCATCCCTTGTATACCATTATAGACTTCATACTGGAGAGAAACCTTACAAATGTGAAGAATGTGATAAAACTTTTCATTTCAAATCAAACATTGAAAATCACAGGATAATTCATACTGGAGAGAAACCTTACAAGTGTAATGAATGTGGCAAGGTTTTTAATAGAAAACCACACCTTGCACATCATCATAGAATTCATACTGGAGAGAAACTTTTCAAGTGTAATGAGTGTGGCAAGACCTTCAGTCAAAATTCAGTCCTTGTAATTCATAAGGCAATTCATACTGGAGAGAAATCTTACAAGTGTAAGGAATGTGGCAAGTCCTTCAGTCAGAAGTCATCCATTACAAGCCATCATAGACTTCATACTGGAAAGAAACCTTACAGATGTGAAGAATGTGACAAAGTTTTCAGTCACAAATCAAGCCTTGAAAAGCATAGGAGAATTCATACTGGAGAGAAACCATACAAATGTAAGGTTTGTGACAAAGCTTTCAGGCGTGATTCACACCTGGCATGACATACTAGAATTCACACTGGAGAGAAACCTTACAAGTGTAATGAATGTGGTAAAGTTTTTAGTCAAAAAGCAAAGCTTGCATGGCATCATTGAATTCATACTGGAGAGAAACCTTACAAATGTGAAGAATGTGACAAAGTTTACAGTCACAATCAAGCCTCGAAAGACAGAATTCATACTGGAGAGAAATCATACAAATGTAAGAGTTTGTGACAAGGCTTTCAGGAGTGATTCACACCTGGCAGAACATACTAGGATTCACACTGGAGAGAAAACTTAAAAGTGTAATGAGTGTGACAGAGCCTTTAATGGGCAGTCAACACTTATTCACCATTAAGCAATCCATGGTATAAGGAAACTTTACTAATGTAATGATTGTCACAAAGTCTTCAGTAACGCTACAACCATTGCAAATCATTGGAGAATCCATAATGAAGTGAGATGTTACAAGTGTGACAAATGTGGGAAAATTTTCAGACATCGTTCATACCTTGAGAGAAACCTTACAAATGTCCTACTAGAGAGAAACCTTACAAATGTCATGATTGTGGCAAGGTCTTCAGTCAAGCTTCATCGTATGCAAAACATAGGAGAATTCATACAGGAAAGAAACCTCACAAGTGTGATGATTGTGGCAAAGCCTTTCCTTCACGTTCACAGCTCATTACACATCAGAGAATCTATACTGGAAAGAAAGCTTACAAATACTGTAAGTGTAAAATATCTTCACTCTGAGGTCACTCCTTGAAGAACATCAGAAAATTCATTCTTGAGATAATCGTTGCAAATGCCATGAGTATAGCAAACCATCACACATTAATTGATATTAGAGTCAATTCAGCGTTGACTTCAGTTTGAGTTGACTTAACTTTGAGTTCAAGCATTAATTGACATTAAAGTGTTTATGTTAAGAAGATTGGACTGGGCAGGGTGGCTCACGCCTGTAATCCCAGCACTTTGGGAGGCCAAGGCAGATAGATCACTTGAGGTCAGGAGTTTGAGAGCAGCCTGACTAGCAGACGTGAGTCATTTTTTCCAGCCTGTTTTTTGTTTAACGAAAACTGATAGGGATTTTTATGGGTATTGTGTTGAATCTGAATCACACTGGTTTGTATAATTATTAAACAATATTAATACTTCTAATCCATCAATATGGGTCGTATCTCTAGTTTTTTTGATCAATGTTTGTAGATTTTAATGTAAAAGCTTCTCACCTCCTTAATTAAGCTTACTCGTAATTATTTCTTTAAGTTCTAGAGCAAATGGAAGTGTGTTCTTAATTTTCTGTATGCCCTATGTAAATGAAGTAGATGAAGGAAAGATACGAGGTCATTTACTCAGCATGGGCCATATGGAGAGGATATTTTCTATCTTGAATGAAGTGTGAATCGGCCTTATGTTCCCTGTCTCCAGATCCTATTCTCTTGCCTCAGGACAAGGGGGAGATTGGGGACAGTGAAAAGATTAGTGAGAAAGAGGAACAAGAGGTGAAACAAGTTTTAAGAATGGGGTAGGAGAGAAGTGGGACACAAAATGAGCAGAAACCCATGGGGAAATGCAGAGAAGAAATAGAGAAGGTGAGAAAGAGCTATGTACAGAATGAGGGAGGGAAACAGTAATGAAGACGAGGAGGGACCCAGGGTGCAGATGGACGGTGAGTTGGTTGGATGTGATGAGGAAGTGATGACATGTTGCTTTCTCTGTTTAGAAGGTAAGAAATTTAAAATTTGTTTAAATTATACAGATGAGAAGGAAAGTTGCAAAACGGCTGTCTCTAAATGTCGTTCATTTTTTTTTTTTTTGAGACGGAGTCTCGCTCTACCGCCCAGGCTGGAGTGCAGTGGCCGGATCTCAGCTCACTGCAAGCTCCGCCTCCCGGGTTCACGCCATTCTCCTGCCTCAGCCTCCCGTGTAGCTGGGACTACAGGCGCCCGCCACCTCGGCCGGCTAGTTTTTTGTATTTTTTAGTAGAGACAGGGTTTCACCGTGTTAGCCAGGATGGTCTCGATCTCCTGACCTCGTGATCCGCCCGTCTCGGCCTCCCAAAGTGCTGGGATTACAGGCTTGAGCCACCGCACCTGGCCCCATTTCACATTTTTTATGCTAATATGTGTCATTGTTCATTTTTAACATGAAAACCTATGTTCAGTTTGTTGTGGGATCAACACAGTAACAGATATGGTTTTCATCAATCTTATTGAGGGAGCTTGTGAGGTTGAATGAAGTCTCCGTATTTTAGTTCTACTGTAAAATTGTTTAAGACACAGTGGCTTTCAACTTGTTCTTTTCTATGTATTTTTTTTTTTTTTTTTAATTTTTGAATTGGAGTTTGCTCTGTTGCCCATGCTTGAGTGCAGTGGTGCAATCTCGGACCTCTGCAAACTCTGCCTCCCTGGTTTAAGCAATTCTCCTACCTCAGCTGCCTGAGTAGCTGGGATTACAGGCGTGTACCATTATGCCTGCCTACTTTTTGTATTGCTAGTAAAAACGGGGTTTCTCCATGTTGACCAGACTGGTCTCGAACCCCTGACCCCAGGTGATATGCCTGGCCACGCCTCCCAATGTGCTGGAATTACAGGCATGAGCCACTATGCCCAGCCCATTTCTATGTATTATAAATGCATTTTTATTTTATTTAATTTTCAGTTCCCTATTCTTGGTGATAGTCTTCATATTTTTCTTTTATAACTGCATGGTGAGTATTGTATCAGGGAGTGACTCTTGATTTACATTTTTTTTCTCTTTTTTTTTTCTTTTTTGAGGCTGAGTCTTAGTTCATTGCCCAGGGTGAAGTGTAGTGGTGTGATCTCAGTTCACTGCAACCTCTGCCTTCTGGGTTCAAGTGATCCTGTTGCCTCAGCCTCCCAAGTAGCAGGGATTACCAAGCCTGGCTAATTTTTGGTAATTCTATTACAGACGGAGGTTTTACTATGTTGGCCAGGCTGTTTTTGAACACCTGGCCTCACGTGATCCACTTGCCTCAGATTCCCAAACTGCTAGGAATATGGGCATGGCCCCTGGCCGCATTCGAGTTTGTTTTTAAGGCTGAATAATATTCCATTGTATGTGTATACCACATTTTGTTCATATATTTTTCTGTGGATGGACATCTGGGTTAGTTCCTTCTCTTTACTATTATAAATAATACTGCTAGGCCGGGCGCAGTGGCTGACACCTGTTATCCCAGCACTTTGGAAGACTGAGGCAGGCGGATCACCTGAGGTCAGGGGGTCCAGGCCAGCCTAGCCAATATGGTGAAACTCCATCTCTACTCAAAATACAAAAAAAAAAAAAAAAACTAGCCAGGCATGGTGGCAGGCACCTGTAATCCTAGCTACTCAGGAGTCTTAGGTAGGAGAATTGCTTGAACTGGGAGGGAGAGGTTGCAATGAGCAAGATCGAGCTATTGTCCTTTAGCCTGCGTGACAGAGCGAGACTCCGTCTCAACAACAACATCAACAAAATACTGCTAGAGATATTCTTGAAGATCCTATTTTCAATTCTTTTGGGGCATGCAGTTACTCAATTATGAATTATTTGAATTCAATTATGAATTATATAGGGGTATTCAATTATGAATTATTTGAGGAACTGTGATACATTTTTTCAAAGAGGCTATTTCATTATACATTCCCAGCAACAGTGCAAAAGGCTTTTCCATCTCCACATTTTTACCAACACTTTTTATTATCTATTCTTTTGGATAGTAAATATTTTAATGTACTTGAAGTGATATTTCATTGTAGTTTTGATTAGTTTTTCCCTACATGCTCTGTTTTTCACTTTTTTTGTGCTTATTGGTTCTATGCTTATTGGTCATTGGTCTATGATTTCTGCAGAAATGTGTATTCAGTTCCTGGACTCATTTTCTTTATTTTTTATTCTTATTTTTTTGAGACGGAGTCTTGCTCTATTGGTAGGCTAGAGTGCAGTTTTGCGATCTCAGCTCACTGCAACCTCTGCCTCCTGGATTCAAACAATTCTCCTGCCTCGGGCTCCTGAGTAGCTGGGACTACAGGTGCGTGCCACCACGCCTGGCTAATTTTTTTGTATTTTTTTTTTTTTTTTTTTTTTTTTTTTGAGACGGAGTCTCGCGCTGTCACCCAGGCTGGAGTGCAGTGGCCGGATCTCAGCTCACTGCAAGTTCCGCCTCCCGGGTTCACGCCATTCTCCTGCCTCCGCCTCCCGAGTAGCTGGGACTACAGGCGCCCGCCACCTCGGCCGGCTAAGTTTTTGTATTTTTAGTAGAGACGGGGTTTCACGGTGTTAACCACGATGGTCTCGATCTGCTGACCTCGTGATCCGCCCGTCTCGGCCTCCCAAAGTGCTGGGATTACAGGCTTGAGCCACCGCGCCCGGCCATTTTTTTGTATTTTTAGTCGAGACGGGGTTTCACCATGTTGGCCAGGATGGTGTCAATCTCTTGACCTCGTGATCTGCCCAACTCGGCCTCCTAAAGTGCTGGGATTACAGGTGTGAGCCACTGTGCCCAGCCCCTGGACTCATTTTCTAATTGTGTTTTTTGATTGTTGTTGTCAAATGGTAGTAATTCGTTATGTATTCTAGATATTAATCCCTGATCAAATATGTATTTTCCACAGTTTTTCCATGGAATCTTTAGTGTTTTCCACATATCAGGTGACATCTTCTGTGAACACAGAGCATTGTACTTTTCCTTTTCTGCTGCTTGGCATTTATTTCTTTTTCTTGTCTAATTTCTCTGGTCAGGATTCCAGTAGTATGCTGAATAGAAATAGCGGAAGCAGGCTTCTTAGTCTCTTTCCTGATCTTAGAGGAAAAGATCTGTCTTTCACCACCGGGTGTGATGGTAACTGCGGGTTTCTCCTAAATGGCCTTTATTATGTTGAGGTAGGTTTCTTGTATTCTTTGTGTGTTGAGTGTTTTTATTTCAAAACAATGTTGTTGTTGTTGTTTTTTGATTTTCAATAGTTTGTTCAAAATGTGTCTCTTCAATGGTGTGTTGGGGTTCATTCTAGTTGGAGTTTATTGAACTTCAAGGCATTGTAAATCCATTATTTTCTTTAAACGTGGGATGTTGTCACTGTCATATCTTCAAATGAGCATTCTGAATGTGTGTGTTCTCCTTGTGGAGCTGCTGTCATGTGTACGTTCTCCTGCCTCTCAGTGAAGCAAAAGTCTGTGAGGCCCCACTGGGCTGTCTCCTTATCTGTTCATTTTGCTCCTCAGACACAGCGATTTTCAAGAACCTGTCTTGAAGTCTGCTCATTCTTTCTTCTGCCTAATTAGCTCTGCTTTTAAATTATTCTAGTAAAACTTTCACTTTATTTCTTATATTGCTGATCCAGAATTTTCATTTTTTATTACAGTTTGTCTGTTGATATTCACGTTTTGTTCATGTATTTGTTTCTTGATTTTGTTTAGTTTACTACTTCTGTTTCTCTTCAGTTTCCTGAGTGTCTTTAAGACAGTTCTTTCAAGTTTTACTCTTGCTTCTCAGAAGCTTCAGTTTGTGCTATGCTTCAGTGTCCATAATTTCTCTCTCCCTCCACCCTCCCAACCCTGCTGGCAGGGCAGAATATGTGCTTCTCTAACCTGCTGCAGAGCCTGGTAGTATTTTTGGCAACCTCCAAGCTGATTTACAAACTGTACCAGTGTTTCTTTCAATAATCCCAGTCGAAAAAGAAAGAATCCAGTTCTTCATGCCAATGGCAGACAAGCCAGAACAGTGAATGCAAGTTTTACTTTTCTTTTTTCCCAAGAAGAGAATAATGAGGGGAGGGTACTGCCCTGTGCTGGGGAGGAGGGTGGGCAGAGATGAGCAAATTTCCACAACCTGGCCTTCCAATTCAGTTCAATTTTGTATTGGTGTTCGTTGGATACTGCAGTTTCCTTACTGGTTTCTAGACCTTTCCCAAAGATTTATATATATATATTTTGTGATGGAGTCTTGTTTTGTCATCCAGAATGGAGTGAAGTGATGCGATCTTGGCTCACTGCAACCTCCGCCTCCTGGGTTCAAGCAATTCTTCTTCCTCAGTCTCCTAAGTAGCTGGGATTACAGGCATGCACCACCACACCTAGCTAATTTTTGTATTTTTAGTAGAGACAGGGATTCACCATATTAGCCAGGCTAGTCTCGAACTCCTGACCTCAGGTGATTCACCCACCTCGGCCTCCAAAAGTACTGGAATTACAGGCATGAGCCACCATACCTGGCCTACAAAGATTTTTTTAATGAAACATTTGGTTGAGTTGGTGTTTCCATGAGAATGTGAGGGCATGGCATTTGCTAGTCTGTCATCTTCACTTTTCATGTCTCATTTATTCCAGACACTGTGTTTAAAAGCCCAGGGATATGATTTCAAATAATACAGGAACCAGGAAAAGAAACACCATTTTTGTTGTATAAGAAACAACATTTACCCTCAAATTTTCATATGGCAAATATTTTAGTTAGCACATTATTGTTTTTCTTCACTAATGTGACCAATGACATACATAGGCAACAATCTCCATCTCGCTGTGTTTCTTTTCCTTTTCTTTTTCTTTTCTTTTCTTTTCTTTTCTTTTCTTTTTTTTTTGAGACCGAGTCTCTCTCTGTCGCCCAGGCTGGAGTGCAGTGGTGCGATCTCGGCTCACTGCAAGCTCTGCCTGCTGGGTTCATGCCATTCTCCTGTCTCAGCCTCCCGAGTAACTGGGACTACACCACCCGCCACCACGCCCAGCTAATTTTTTTTGTATTTTGTTTAGTAGAGATGGGGTTTCACCGTCTTAGCCAGGCTGGTCTCGAACTCCTGACCTCGTGGTCTGCCCGCCTTGGCCTCCCAAAGTGCTAGGATCACAGGTGTGAGCCACCGCACCTGGCCTCTTTTTCTTTTTTCTTTGTTTTTTTTTTTGAGATGGAGTCTTGCTCTGTCACCCAGACTGGAGTGCCGTGGTGCGATCTTGACTCACAGTAACCTCCAGTTCCTGGGTTCAAGCAACTCTCTTGCCTTAGCCTCTCAAGTAGCTGGGATTACAGGCACGTGCCACCATGTCCGGGCAATGTATTGTATTTTTTTAGTACAGACAGTGTTTCACCATGCTGGTCTCGAACTCATCTGCCCACTTTGGCCTCCGAAGTGCTGAAATTACAGGCATGAGCCACTGCACTTGGCCTGGCTCTGTTTTCACAAACACATCTCTACCTACTCAGCAAGGGAATCATTGTTTATTCCCATGGTCTCCTACACTGCTATACTCTTCATAGGGTTTACTCACGTTTTCTTGTGTGTATGCAATTCTGGAATCTACACAGGTTATATTGTTGAGTATATTCTTGAAACTAGAAATCAGAGGCATTTAATTTAAGAGATGTAAAACTGCTTTCACCTCAGGCCACCATACTGCTGCTTTCTTGGGTCTCTTTCATTCTTGTCACTTGCACATATTGTAATTTGAATATTTAACCTTGGGTCAATATTTTACCATTTGCTAAATTAGTTCTACTTTCCTCCAAGCTCAAAATTTGGTCTATCGTAGTGGAATTATGTTGCCACAGACGTGCATGCACAAAGTTCACTCCTATATGCCCATTACTTCGTGCCCTCCACACTTGCCCTCCCTTTCCAGGCCTTGCATCACTTGATACTGTGATCTGGATACAAATACTGTTGCTTTCCAGCCTATTGATTTGTAATGCTGAGCACCCCAATTTCCCCATGAGTCCCTCCCTTCCAACACTACTCTGAGTAAGTCAAGACCTTATTCATCCACTGGACAAAATTATAGGAGGCTGCCTGAATCAATGTGTGCAGGCATGATGACTCAGCACATGGTCCATGAGGGATGACTTAGCACCACTGTCAGCAGCACAGCTCAGCCCTTGTGTCCCAGCTCAGCCCTTGTATCCCCCTTGATGTGCTTCTTTCTGTTCTCTTTGTATTTTCTGTGACTGGTCATTTTCTGTACTGCCTGGGCTGACTATTGTGCTTAAGATGATGTCATGGAATCATTCAGGCCTAGGATCAAGTCTTGTCCCTCACCTACCATACGTTCAAATTAAGGTCATATACATGAACACTGTGGGCCTGGTGTCCTTATTTGAGAAGTAATGTTAATTTGCCTCCAGATTTTTTTTTTTTTTGAGACGGAGTTTCGCTCTTGTTGCCCAGTCTGGAGTGCAATGGCGCAATCTCGGCTCACCACAACCTCTGCTCCCCAGGTTCAAGCAATTCTCTTGCCTGAGGCTCCCAAGTAGCTGGGATTACAGGCATGCACCTACATGCCTGGCTAATTTTGCATTTTTAGTAGAGACGGTGTTTCTCCATGTTGGTTAGCCTGGTCTCCAACTTCTGACCTCAGGTGATCCACCTCTCTCGGCCTCCCAAAGTGCTGAGATTACAGGAGTGAGCCACCATACCCAGCTGCCTTCAGGGTTTTAAAACACATTAATGCTATTAGATGGCTTCACATTTTGCAGTTTTTATAGTACAGACTCTAAACTTCCTTTGTGTAGTAAGAGTTGTCAACCTTCGGTGATGATGATGACATTCTCCTTTTCCTGTTTCAGTCATTTCACTGTCCTGTCAGAAATAGCTTAGGCTGGCTGGCCGTGGTTGCTCAGGCCTCAGATCCCAGCAATCTGAGATACCATGATGGGTAGATCTGTTGAGGTCAGGAGTTTGACACCAGTCAGGCCAACATGATAAAACTTCAAATTTACTAAATACAAAAAATTGGCCAGGTTTGGTGGGTCACCCTGTTACCCAGGCTAGAGTGCAATGATGTAATCTTGGCTCACTGCATCCTCCACCTCCTGGGTTCAAACGTTTTTTCTGCCTTACCCTCCTGAGTAGCTGAAATTACAGGTGCCTGCCACAATGTCCAGCTAATTTTTTGTATTTTTAGTAGAGATGGGGCTTCACCATGTTGGCCAGGCTGGTCCCGAACTCCTGACCTCGTGATCTGCCTGCCTCAGCCTCCCAAAGTGCTGGGATTACAGGTGTGAGCCACCATGCCTGGCCGTTAGTCAATTCTTATACTTTGTAATGCTGTGTATTTTCTTGACCTCATACGTCAGAAGGTAGTGGTCTTGACATGTATTTCAGTTCTTATGTCGTGTGCTCCTGGTAAGTAGAAGTTGTGACTTTTTTCTTAAGAGGGAATTGTTTAGAATTCTGCAGGCTGTATAAATGTACTTATTATTTGTTTGCAGGTTTTATCATGAGTTACAAAATTTCATTAATTGATTTTTATGATTTTACATATGGTTTTTCGGTATGTGGTATGCAATATAACTGACACACTCCACTCGTTAATGTCACAAAGTGTCACCGGGCGCTGTGGCTCTTGTCCATAATCCTCAGACTTTGGGAGGTGGAAGCGGGTGGATCACTAGAGGTCAGGAGTTCTCTGCGTAGATATAGATAATTTTATGACATTTATTCAGAAAAATATGGTATGAACATTTTCTTTTTCTCATTTTTTTTTCTTTTTTCTTGTTTTCTTTGGTTATTATTATTTATTTATTTATTTATTTATTTATTTATTTTTTTGAGACGGAGCCTCATTTTTGCCGTCCAGACTGAAGTGCAGTGGTGTGACCTCAGCTAACTGCAGCCTCTGCCTCCCAGGTGGACGTGATTCTTGTGCCTCCACCTTCTGAGTAGCTGGGACCTCTGTCGCGGGCTTCCATGCCTGGCTAATTTTTGTAATCTTTTCTTATCTTGTCAGTGCTATGATTGTTTGACAATACAGAATTTCCATTGATTTTGATTATCCTTACATGAGGTTGTTGTTGATTATTTGCCAAAATAGTATATTTTGTGGTACTTTAGCATTTATTTGTATAGAGTAAATATGCTGTAAATATGAAGAGTATATATTGTTTGCTTCATTGATGTGACAGTTATTTTTTATTTTTTTTGCAAACTGTGATGCGCTTTAGGGTCACAGTGGAAAACACTCCTGACTTTAGGCTTACACGTTTGTGCCCTGTAAGTGTTTTTTCATGATATTGAAAATAGACTTCCATAGAAATGATTTGAAGGGCATGTAATCGCCCTTTATTTATTATAGAATCTTACTCCTTTTGTGTTCCTAAACTTTGAAGATCACGTTTGGGAAGTTTAAAATAAGTATTTTTTGTGTCATATTTACATATTTCAGTATATTTATCATCTGTACTTAATTTGAAACCTATTGGTGTTTATATTTTGTAGATATCTCTTCCAAATGCATGATGAAGGAGGTCTTGTCAACATACAGAAGTGTTCCACACAGGGACATTGCAAAGACATGAAAGTCATCGCACTGGAGATTTTTTTTTTTTTTTTTTTTTTTGAGACGGAGTCTCGCTCTGTAGCCCAGGCTGGAGTGCAGTGGCCGGATCTCAGCTCACTGCAAGCTCCGCCTCCCGGGTTCACGCCATTCTCCTGCCTCAGCCTCTCGAGTAGCTGGGACTACAGGCGCTGCCACCTCGCCCGGCTATTTTTTGTATTTCTTAGTAGAGACGGGGTTTCACCGTGTTAGCCAGGATGGTCTCGATCTCCTGACCTCGTGATCCGCCCATCTCGGCCTCCCAAAGTGCTGGGATTACAGGCTTGAGCCACCGCGCCCGGCCAAACTGAGATTTTTGTTTCCATAAAATTGAGAAAGATATTTATGAGTTTGAGTTTCAGTGGCAAGAAAATGAAAGAAATAGCCATGAAGCACCCATGACAAAAATCAAAAAGTTTACTGGTAGTACATACCAATATGATCAAAGCCATTCTGGAAGCAAACCTATTAAAGACCAGCTTGGATTAAGCTTTTATTCATATCTTCCAGAACTGTATATATTTCAGACCATGCCCAGCTAATTTTGTATTTTCAGTAAAGACAGGGTTTCTCCATGTTGGTCAGGCTGGTCTCAAACTCTCAACCTCAGGCGATCCGACCGCCTCGGCCTAACAAACTGCTGGTTTATGGTAGCTGCTAATTCTAGGATGCAAAGCCGGAATAAGAGCAGTCACCACCTTGCCTAACAAACCTGTGGCTGCACATATCTGTGCTGTCCAATAAAAAAACTTAATTTTAAAAACAAAAAAGGGGGAGATGTTGGGATTCACTCAGGATGGTGGCAGAAGTATTAAAGGGAAATGTCACGCACGTCCATGTGAAGAGGCCACCAAACAGGCTATGTGTGAGCAACAAGGCTGTTTGTTTCACCTGGGTGTGGCCAGGCTGAGTCTGAGAAAGGAGTCAGCAAAGGGTGGTGGGATTATCGTTAATTCTTATAGGTTTAGGATGGGTGGTGGAGTTAAGAGCAATTTTTTGCGGGCCAGGGGTGGATCTCACAAAGTACATTCTCAAGGGCAGGGAGAATATTACAAAGAACCTTCTCAAGGGTGGGGAGGGTGTATCGTACAAAGTATATTCACAAGGGCGGGGGAATATCACGAATTACAATATCGCAAGGGAAGGGAGGGTGTATTGTCACAAAGTCAACTGATCAGTTAGGGTGGAGAAGGAACAAATCACAATGGTGGAATGTCATCAGTTAACGCAGGAAGTGGTTATTTTCACTTCTTTCGTGGATCTTCAGTTGCTTCAGGCCATCTGGATGTATATGTGCAGGTCACAGGGGATATGATGGCTTAGCTTGGACTCAGAAGACTGACAGGAAATATTAGGGAAAGTTATAGGGAATAGTCACAAACCTTTTGGAAGGCCGAAAGATTACATAGCTTGTAATAATTGAACAGGCTGCAGGCAGCCCGTTCTTACCTTAGAGTATTAGGGGAGGTTGACCAGGGATATTGCACCCTAATGGCATTTACTTCAGACCCCAGTACTTGAGATTTGATCATTCCTAGAACTACTCTCTTAACCATGTTAATTATCCACAAGTGTGTTGACTCAAAGCCTCTGTTGTTAACTGCATACCAAATAAATGCCTGCAGTGTGAGCTGCTCCCAGCTGGCAGCTATGACAAACCTCTCTTGCTGTGCAGGCGGTCGGACACCCAGCAGAACTGGCAAAGCAGACTGTGTGTCAGTGTAGATTTTATTCATTCGTCGTTTGGCTCAGGGTCTGCGGGCAGCTCCCACCGCCCCCCCCCCCGTTTCCCGCCACCCCACCCCCGCTCCCGCCGCCACCACCCCCCTCCCCGGCCCCCGGAGCTAATACCTTCCTGTGAGGAGCAATACCTGAGACCCCCAAGCTCAGCCATCTTTCCGCTGCTGCTTCCTGAGTAGTTGGGACCTCAAGCTCCCATTCCCGCACTCACATCTCTGCTGTGTTTAAGCAGCAGGTAGTGACCTCCCTCTTCCCTGGCCTGAGCCCTCCAGTCGGCACCCCAGGCGGTGGCCCTAGGGAAGTCTCTGGAGCTGAGCACAGGGTGGACTCTCCCACTCCAGTGAATGGAGAATAGAAAGGGAGAGGATTTCTATTCCGTTCTGTGGGCCGTCAGCATCAAATTGTACGTTTGGCTCAGGCAAGGCTTTGCATTTCGCATTCTAGTTTGCATTCCTGCCCTAGACAGCTTCGAGGCTTTGGAATTAAATTGCTAAAATTAATTTCAATAACAAGGAACTTTCCTGGATCCAATTACCGCCACACCGCCACTTCTCAGGGACGTACTATTTCCCTGACTGCTGAGCTGCTCCAGCCTTACTGGTGGGTTTCACCTGCAAAACCCGGAAAACAGAGGCACGGAGAGCGAGATGGAGGGAAGCTCAGGCCCCGCCCCTTTACCGCCCCCGCTGACCCCTCACAGCCCAAGACTCTATTCTCCGGCGCCAGGCCCCTTGTCTTTCGCGCCCCGCCCCGGCCTCGCCCAGGCCCCGCCCATCTCTTCGGGGGTCTTGCCCAGGTCCGGCTCCTGTCCTGCGCTAATTGGCTCAGGCCCGGAAGCGGACAGCGAAGACTGAAAGTTGTACTGCGGTGTGTGTGTGCTTCCCAGTTCTCTGGTGCTGCTATAGGAGGGACGTGGGGTCCCTACAGACCTGCAAATTCCGGCCCGTCTTTCTCAACCCAGAGCAAATTGAAACGTCCCGGTCAGAGTCCGTGAGTCTCTTTCCTTTGAGTTTAAAGTCACCCTGAGACTGGTCCCGTCCCCGGTCTTTCTGCAGTGGGGCCGTGCAGACACCTCCTGTCGCAAAAGTTTCCTTTGCAAAAATCTTTCCTGACCCTTCTCCCGCCTCGCGCTGTTTCAAGTCCTCACCCGCGAGCTGGATTCTCGCCCTGCTCCAGAGCGCCCCCCAGTCTCGCTCTCCTCGGCCCCTGGAGCGCAGCGCTGCAGCCCCAGTGCCGGGGGTCAGGAAAACACTCCACAGGGTGGGAGTGGGCCCGAGCGAGCGTCTCCAGGGCACCGTTTACAACGTTTTGGGGGATTAAAATATTCCTTTTGAGGTCCCTATGGGCTACCCCTTATCTGGATGAAGGATCTGGCCCTTGGCCGATGAAATGCTGAGGTGAATTGGCCCAGATGGAGCAGATGGGTACCCTATGCAGATGGAGGGGTGGCCGTGCTTGGCCGTGGCCACTCCTGGGCTCTCTCGCTTTCCATCTGAGACGTGGTGGAAATGGGAGGGCTACAGGAGAGTAGCCTTTGTTCCTTTGTTACTCCGGGTGGGGAGACGGGGTTTTTACCTTTGGTCTAGTTTTGCAAAGTTTACGTTAATTGGCCTTAGATTCCCAGAGCCAGGGCCCAGGTGTTTCCTTTTCTTCTTTGTTATTGGAGATGGTCTCTGTGCCTACGTATCCAGTATGGTCCAGCGGGGGTCGTCCAGTCTCAGTGAAATTCTGGATGAGCCCAGGCAGTCTGTAATTTAGAAAATGTACTTAATGGGTCCTTTTCAGTACGGTTTAGGCCTCACCAAGTGACTGTCCTTGTTGTGCTGTTGTACAACTTCTGTCCTAGACAATTGAGCTTTCTTACAGGGGTGGTGAAGTTTTTTCTTTCCTTAGCTACATAGTACTGTCTAATAATTGAGGTTTATAGGACCTAGAAGTTGCTAGTTTGGGCTTTCTGAACTGGAATTGTGTCAGGAACTGGATCAGTGGGCACCAACTCTCGGGCTTCCTAAGGCCATCGGTCTCTGACAGTGGTTCCTCCACATACATAACAAGAAGTAACAGTGAGGGAATGAGCTACATTTTCTGCTAAGTATAGAAACAAGTTCCTTCCCTTTTTTTTTTTGGAAGCTTTGGTGCTGGCAGATTTAGCTCATTATAAAAGGCTTGAAACACTGGGTTGGGAGAGCGCATGTGGACCTCCCCTCGGACTAAAATGGCAGCTTGGGGGTTTAGCCTTGTCCTGTTGATCCTCAGGGTTACACGTTCTCTTTTTTTCTAATGGGAGTGTAGGAGATTAGTGCTTATTAGTTCTAGTGAGTTACAGTGACCGGTAGCACAGGAGGGGTTGGCTTCTTTTTTTTTGAAGGTGAACTGGGTCTTTTTTGTCCTTTTTCTAAGTAGCCTAAATAACACATGGCCAATAGGCACAATTTTCACACACCTCTGCCTCATGACAAACATATTTATTTTCTACTGTGTAGCTCCTTTCTTAGTTAAGAGATCCACATCTTAATCTTAGCTTGTTACTATTAATGGCTGCACAAGCATCAGATTTAAAGTTTCTTGTTTGGGGATTCTTTTTCTTCTGTTCTAGTTATTAGTTTACTTGAATCACCTAGGAAAAGACCAGTTCTTAATGTTATTTGAAAAACGGTGGTAGCCAGGCACGGTGGCTCACGCCTGTAATCCCAGCACTTTGGGAGGCTGAGGCGGGCGGATCACGAGTCAGGAGATCAAGACTATCCTGGCTAACACGATGAAACCCTGTCTCTACTAAAAATACAAAAAAATTAGCCAGGCGTGGTGGCGGGTGCCTGTAGTCCCAGCTACTCGGGAGGCTGAGGCAGGAGAATGGGTGAACCCGGGAGGCGGAGGTTGTAGTGAGCTGAGATCGCACCACTGCACTCCAGCCTGGGCGACAGCGAGACTCCATTTCAAAAAGTAATAATAATAAAAAATAAAAATAAAATAAAACGGTGGTTGCAGGGAGCTTAGATGGGTGATAACATATATTAGGTTGGTCATTTCCTGGGGTACATACCTTGTACTGAGTGGCATTGTACAAATAAGTTCCTTTTAACATTCCTGTACATTCATAATAACTATAGAACAGAAAGATTGTTTTAATTTGCTGTCCTATCTGAGTGACTTGATGAATACACTGGGAACAGTCCTTAGTTTGAGGAAGGTCAGTTGAAGCCTTTACTATACAAGTCTAAAATTTAAGAAAAATGAGTCCCGTGATGAGCCTCCTCATGCTCCGGCCGTGTGTAGACCGGTCAGCTTCCGGGTGTGACTGGAGCAGGGCTTGTCGTCGTCTTCAGGGTCACTTTCAGGGGTTATCTGGGCTTGGTCTTGCCTCCCAGGTTTCAGATGCAGGTTTTACACAGCAGTGGTGGATCCAGGCTGGGATTCCTTCTACCTTCACGGCGGTGGGTGTGGTCAGGATGACGGTCTGAGGTCCTTTCCACTGTGGGCGCAAAGGGGCTACATTCCAGTCCTTGATCCACAGTCGATCACCTGGGGAAAAAGAGTGAACTGGGGAGAATAAGCTAACGGGGCATCTGTCATTTACCTAGGCTGAAATCGTTTGTGTAATTTTTCCTAAGGCCTGTAACTGTCTCTGTAACTCAATTTCACCTAACTCTGGGGGAGTGCCCGGGAGTCCCCGTAGTATGGGAGGGGGTCTATGATATAATACTTCATAAGGGGAATATCCTCTTCTCTCAGAGGGAGGGAGTACATCTAGTCTTTAACAATACCATAGGGAGAACCTGTATCTATTTTAATCCTGTTTCCTGACACACTTTCCTTAAGCTATTTTGATAGTCCCATTCATCCGCTTCACCTTTCTGGAACTCTGAGGTTGGTAGGCAGCACGTAGTTTCCATGTGATCTTTAATACCTTTGCCGTATTCTGTACTGAGTCAGCCACAAACGCCGGCCTGTTATCTGAGCTGATCCGTAAGGGCAGTCCAAATCCAGGAATAAGATCTCGAAGAAGCACATGGGTTACTTCATGAGCTTTCTCAGTTCATATGGGAAAAGCCTCCACCTACCTAGAGTAGGTACACACAGGAACGAGTAAATACTTGTTACTTCTACACTGGCATTTCAGGGAATTCCACCTGGAGATCTTGAAAGGGGGCTGCTTTCCATTCCATGCCGGCGGAACGGCTGAACCCTGCCTCGCATTGTGCTGTCGGCAGGTAACACACTGCTGCGCCATGGTTTTGGCAAGGGCTGACAAATGCCACATGTAGAAGTATCAGCCTAACAACTTTTCAAGTGACTCCTGACCTAGATGGGTGGTTTCATGCACCCCCAGTACAACTGCGGCTCCTAGCAGCTGTGGCACACCTACTCTCCTATTTGGTAACCGGATCCTTCCTTCTTCCATCACCTGTCCTCCCTCTGCCTGGAGAAAGCCTTTTTCTTATTTAGAATAAGTAGATACAAGGTCAGGTGCTTGAGGGAGCAGGGGGGCTGTGACATGCCCAGCTTTTCGAGCTTCTGAGTCAGTTCTGGGGTTCTCTAAGGTAACCGAGGTGGAGACTGCCACCTTGTGGGGTTTCTGTACTGCTTCTAATAATTGCAAGATTTTATGTCTTTTTCTCCAGATTTCAACAGGCCCTTTTCTTTGTATAATGCTCCATGCACTTGGAGGGTTAAAAAGGCATACTGAGAGTCAGTGTAAATGTTTCCAGTCTTACCTCCACTGAATTCTAAGGCCTGAATTAAAGCAAAGAGCTCAGCTTTCTGAGGTGCCCTGGGGCAACGCTCTGGCGTCAACCGCAGTGTCCAGGGTCACCACCGCATATCCTGCACATCTGTCTCCTTGTGGGTTGGCGAAGCTGGTCCTGTCCATGTATGGCTCCCAGTCTACGGATGCCCAAGTCTGGTCCCGGAGGTCAGGCCTGCTCGAGTAAACTGAGTCCAACACCTCTACACAGTTATGCTCGACAGGGCTCTCTGATACCGGGAGCAAGGTGACGGGTTCAGGGTGTTACAAACTTCAGTGGTTATGCAGAGATTTTCACAGAGCAAGCTTTGGTACTTGGTTAGTCTAGCATTCGTTAGCCAATGATGTCCTTTGGTAGTCATTAAAGTCACCACAGCATGGGGGGTCCTTTATGTTCAGGTTTTGCCTAAGAGTTAGTTTTTGTGCTTCTTGTACTAGCAGGGCAGTTGCTGCCAAGGCCCTCAAACAGGGGGACTAACTGTAGAGGACTGCGTGCTCACAAATGAGATGTTCCCGATAAGCCCTGCTCTTGCAAACAAAGCAGGATATTCCTTCTCTGCAAAAAGGAAGGACAAAGGAGCCAGCTGTAAACAGCGGGCTCTGGGAACTGGTCAATCTTTACTGATCTTGTGAGTCAAGGAAAGGTCAGAGAAGCAACACATGCCCCGTGACTTGGCTACATTCCACAAACGGCTGTATAAAATAAAGCAGAGTGTGCCGTTCAGGGTGGCCGCCATGTATGTCTTGTCCTGTGTTGTCTTGTATGTTCATTCCTTTGTTTAGGAAACATGCGGACCCCAACACTAACCTTTAGAAACCCCATCTAGTTATTTAGAGAGTTAGGCCACTGGCCTCAGCCAGGGCCCCACAGTTTGGGTCAAAACTTTACCTGCCATCTTTTCTCTCTCAGAAACATATGGTGTAAAAGGCTTTGTCAGATCAGCTAACCCCAGGGCTGGGGCCGATGTAAGATTTTCTTTTAACTCATGAAAGGCTTGCTGTTGTTGGGATCCCCATTCAGAAGGCTCCTGGTCCTACCCATTTGTGACTCCGTACAGAGGCTTGGCAAGTACTGCAAAGTTTGTGATCCACGGTCTGCAGAAACTCAGAGCTCCTAAGAATTCTTTCACCTGTTTTCTGGTTTTAGGGTTCAGTAGGTTGCAAAAGACCCACTTTCTGATCCCATGCTCTGCTCCCGCTGTTGGATAGTAAATCCTAGGTAACATACCTGCTGTTAGCAGATCTAGACTTGCTTCTTGGACACCTTATACCTACAGTCCTCCAGGGGCTGGAGTAGGGCATCTGTCCCCTCGGTGCACCTGACTGCCATGGGGTGTCCGAGCAGAATGTCGTCAATGTACTGGAGCAGCACGCAGCTTAGGCCTCTGGTGGGAAACTTCTGGAGGTCCTGAGCCAGTGCTTCCCCAAAGATGGTGGGGGAGTTCTTGAACCCTTGCAGAAGCTGGGTCCGAGTGGTGACACCTGACCCTAGATCTTCCTACTGAAAGGCAAAGAGCTTCTGGCTCTCAGGGGCTAGTCTAATGCTAAAGAAAGCATCTTTCAGGCCTAAGCGGGAGAACCAGCTGTCCTCAGCTGGCAGCAACGTGTACGGGTTAGGTACTGTTGGATGTAAACTCACTGTAGCTTGATTGACTAAGTGCAAGTCTTGTACCGGCCTGTAGTACTTGGTCCCTGGCTTGGGAACAGGCAGGAGGGGAGGGTTCCATGGAGACTGACAAGGGACTATAATTCTAAAGGCTCTCAGGCTCTTGAGATGGACCTGGATACTTCCAAGAGCTTCTCTGGGGACCGGGTACTGTTTTTGCCTGAAAGTCTTGGCCCTACACTGAACTTTTATAAGTACAGGGGATTGGTTAACTGCCAACCCTGGAGGGTTGTCTTCTGTCTACACCCTTGGCCACTGCTTAGCCAGAGTTGGTCTTATCTCTTGGCCTGGGTCAGTTAAGAAAAGTCTCCATTCCTCCTCCCAGGGCCATAATGACTCCCATTCTGGGTAACCTCAGCTGTAAAGAGCTGTGCTCTGCAGAAGAGATGGTGGCTCTCAGCTTGCTAAGCAAGTCCTTTCCTAGCAAGGGCAAGGAGTAGTCAGGCATGAACTGGTGAATCACTTTTTGTCCTCCTACAGTATAATTATGGGGCAAGCAGAAAGCTTGCTTTGCTGAAACTCCCATGGCTCTGATTATATCAATAGTCTTTTTGGATAAGGGGGCAACTGAGGTGGTTACTACTGAATGTTCAGCACTAGTATTGATAAGAAAATCAATGTCTTTGCCCCTAACTGTCATCTTGACCATAGGCTCTTTGGGGGCACTTGAACCCGGTCCTCCTCAGTTCAGTAACTCTTCTGCTATATTGCACAGGCCTCCTTCTGGGGCCTCCTGCTCTGAGCCACCTTGTTTTCCTTTTAGCTGAGGGCACTTGTCCTTCTAATATCCTTCTTATATCCTATTTCTTTACAATAAGCACACTGGTTGCGCTGCAAGTTCGGACGGCCAGGCTAGGTATCTTTCTGGGGCACATGCCTACCCGGGAGTGCTCTCAGAGTCCATGTTGCTCAAGCTGGCTGGAGTACCCCACAGGGATGCTCCACAGGGCAGCCCTAAGCCGCCTAAGGGGCTGCCTTGACCTTCTGTTAATCACCTCACTTCCCAGTCAGGGAACCAAGAAATGTGGCATGATGAACCACAGACAATACCTCTCAGACAACGGGTTGACGAAGAAAGTGGCTTTATTTGGCCCATAGCATTGGTGGACTTGCGTCTCAAGAACCGACCTCCCCAAAAAAGAAATTCCTGGCCCTTTTAAGGGCTTACAATTCTAAGGGGTCCACATGAAAGGGTCGTGATAGATCTAGCAAGTGTGGGGAACGTGACTGGAGGCTACATGCATCAGCTAACAGAACAGAAAGTTTTGCAATGCTTCTTCATACAATGTCTAGAGATTACAAGTAACATAAGTAGTTTAGGTCAGGGGTTGATATTATTATTATTATTATTATTGTTTTTAACCACTGGGGCTGGGTGGTGGCGCCAAGGTCGTCTGGCTATTTATCTTCTGTTTCTTTCTGACTTTTTGCTTTCTTCATTTCCTCCTGTCTTGTAAACCAGGCAAGGGAGAGGGAGGAGGGCAGCAGGAGAAGTGGTGGTCTTCCTACCTCAGCCTCCAGAATAGCTGGGACCACAGCCGTGCGCCACCACACCACGCTGATTTTTGTGTTCTTGGTAGAGATGGGCTTTCGCCATGTTGCTCAGGCTGGTCTCCAACCCCAGGGCTCAAGGGAACCAGCCACATTGGCCTCTCAAAGTGCTGGGATTACTGGCATTTTGTTCTATCAAAGATTGCTATTACCATAGGATGGGACCCACACTCAATAATACTTACAATGGCGCTGGTGGTCCTCGTCTGTGTCCAGCATTAAATATCACGGCAGTTTCCTCCATGTTGACAGCTGAGATCAGCCTGTGATCCACAGGGAGGTGAGGGGGCTGTGCTCTGCATGGGATTTGGTTAGGGCTAGATCTGTGGCCTGAAGATCTGTATCCTGCTGCAGTGTGTGCGTGTGTGTGAACTTTTCCAGGAGGGGAGCAATATCTGAAAGGTCAAAATTAGCCTTGTAGGTCTTCCTGTGGAACTTTCTTATCTCTGCATGATCTCTGGTGCAGTGGGTAGCAGGGGGCCATCTTTCTCTCGGGTGAGGTCTCCCCCATGTGTGTGTTTTGTCACAGGAAAGGAGTGAATGGTTTCTAAATATTAAATCTCTTATTTTTTTTCACATACAGGATTTCCAAAGCCTCATGTTACACGAGGAAGCCACCAAGAAGAGCAAAGAAAAGTATCCAGGGATGGCTCTTCCTCAGGTGAGTGATATTCCTTGGTGGATTCTTCTATCTGCTTTCTGAAGTGCCAGGTATTGTAGTAGCCAATCTTCTCTGAGTGTGAAGCGTTCTAACTCACAGGTTTGCTCGCACTCACCCATGCCTTTTCTCTATTCCTCTTATCTTCACTTAAATTCTATCTCCTATAAACTAGTGACATGAGCTTGGGAAGAGGCTCCACTAGGCGTGGACCTGGGAAGGGCTCACACCAGACATGGATGGAGATGGGCTGTTGACCCCGTGCTGTCGGTGATGTTGGGCAGCAAGGATTGTTCAGAGCCCACATCTGGATGCACATTTAGCTCTTTCTGGACCATATTAGAGAAACTGTATATGAAAGTCATACATCGACAGGTGCAGTGGCTCACGCCTGTAATCCCAGCACTTTGGGAGGCCTAGGAGGGCAGATCACGAGGTCAGCAGATTGAGGCCATCCTGGCTAACACGGTGAAACCCCCTCTCTACTAAAAATACAAAAAAATTAGCCAGACGTGGTGGCGGGTGCCTGTCATCCTAGCTACTCAGGAGGCTGAGGCAGGAGAATGGCATGACCTTGTGAGGCAGATCTTGCAGTGAGCTGAGATCATGCCACTGCACTCCAGCCTGGGCGACAGAGTGAAACTTCCTCTCAAAAAAAAAAAAAAAAAAAAAAGTCATACGTTAATGTTCATTGGTATCTGGTAAATTCTGGAAGAGGAGGCAAACTAGGGGAGATATTTTGTGTCTGATTTTGTAATGCATTTGAAGCTACACTAGTGAGTCAATATGTCTCTGACACCAAACTTTTGTTTTAAGAGAGAGGGTGTCACTCTGGGGCCCAGTCTGGAGTGCAATGGCACAATTCTAGTTTACAGCAGCCTCGAACTCCTGGGCTCAAGTGGTCCTCCCACCTGAGCCTCCCAAATTGCTGGGATTGCAGGTGTGAGACAGCCCAGCAAGACTCTGCACTTTCAATGTCTTGGAATAGAATGGAAAGCTGATATAGATATCAGGGATAGAGTTAGCTTTATTCCATCATTGACTTCAAATTATTTAATCAATATAAATATCTAACTGCAGGGAATTCTTTAAATTATTGTCAGCACTTTGACCCCACAGAGCCTTTTTTTTTTTTTTTTTTTTTTTTTTTTTTTTTTTTTTAACAGGGACTCTGATGAAGCAAGCATTTTGGGTCCAAATGATTATAAGTTTGCTGTGACATAACAGCACAACTTATTTCGTTAGAGAGGATGGAGTCATTCTTTTTCTACCCATTATTATTAAATGATTCTTTTATTTTATTTTATTTTATTTTTTTATTTATTTTTTGAGACGGAGTCTGGCTCTGTCGCCCAGGCTGGAGTGCAGTGGCCGAATCTCAGCTCACCGCAAGCTCCACCTCCCAGATTTACGCCAGTCTCCTGTCTCAGCCTCCCAAGTAGCTGGGATTACAGGCGCCCGCCACCTTGCCTGGCTAGTTTTTTTGTATTTTTTTAGTAGAGACGGGGTTTCACTGTGTTAGCCAGGATGGTCTCGATCTCCTGACCTCGTGATCCACCCGTCTCGGCCTCCCAAAGTTCTGGGATTACAGGCTTGAGCCACCGCGCCTGGCTGATTCTTTTATTTTAAACACCACATGATGTATATATGTATTGTGTAGTAAAAGTCCAAAGAAAAATACACTTATGCATCCCCTTTCCAGTCCAGCCTTCCACCCATTCCCATGTCTCAGTGGAGAATCACTGTTGAGGGTTCTGTGGCAAGTCAGCACAAACCTTTAGAAATGTATTCATACACCGTTATGAGATTTTAGAAAAAATTATTTGATGAATGGGGTGTTTTTTTTTTTTTTTTGCATGTTTTTTGAGACAGGGCCTCACTCTGTCACCCGCATATAGTGTAGAGACACATTGCAACCTCTGACTCTCAGGTTCACATGAGTCTTATGCTTCAACCAACTGAGTAGCTGCAGTTACAGATGCGTGCTACACTCCTGGCTAATTGTTGTGTTACTAGTACGGATGAGGTTTCACCATGTTGACCAGGCTGGTCTCGAACTCTTGGCCTCAAGTGATCCTTCTGCCTCAGCCTCCCAAAGTTCTGGGATTTCAGGTATGAGCCCTGCTCCCGGCCTGATGAGTGTTTTGTCATGGTATTTTATCCTGCAAGTTCTGAAAATGTTCATGTTTCCAAGGTAGAAAACAAGATAGCTTGCTCTTTTAAATCATCCTTGGAGCTTTCTCTGAATGAAGACATGTGAGTCCTTGACAGTTTTGTTTCATTTCTTTTTTGTTATTGTTGTTTGTGTTTTTTTGAGATGGAGTTTCATTCTTGTGGCCCAGGCTGGTATGCAGTGGCACAGTATCGGCTCACTGCAACTTCCGCCTCCCAGGTTCAAGTGATTTTCCTGCCACAGACTCCCAAGTAGCTGGGATTATAGGCATGCGCCACCATTCCCAGCTAACTTTGTATTTTTACTAGAGACAGAATTTGTCCATATTCTTCAGGCTGGTATCAAACTCCCGACCTTAGGTTATCCACCCGCCTCAGCCTCCCAAAGTGCTGGGATTACAGGTGTGACCTACCGTGTGCAGCCAATCCCACAGTTTATGTAGATAATACATAATTTTTATATATATATATATATATACACACACACACACACACACACACACACTCACACTCTTTTTTTTTTTTGGGAAAGAGTCTCAGTCTGTTGCCCAGGCAGAATTGCAGTGGTGTGATCTTGGCTTACTGCAATCTCTGTCTCCAGAGTTCAAGCGATTCTCCTGCTTCAGCTTCCTAGATAGCTGGGATTACTGGCACCTCCCTACGATGCCCAGCCAATTTTTTTATTTTTAGTAGATACGGAGTTTCGCCATGTTGGAGAGGTTAGTCTCAAACTCCTGACCTTAAGTGGTCCAGTCACCTCGGTCTCCCAAAGTGATGGGATTGCAGGTGTGAGCCACCATGCCTAGACTTATTTTATATATGTGTATATATATAATATGTATAATATATATTTATTTAATAATATATTTAATATATATTTGTATAGAAATACATATATATATAATATCTATAATTATAATATCTATATATATATAAAATATCTATATATATAAAATATCTATATTATATATAGATATATATATTGTTTGAGATGGAGTCTTACTCTGCAGCCCAAGCTGGGAGTGCGATGGCACAATCTTGGCTCACTGCAAACTTCGCCTCTTGTTCTCAAGTTATTCTCCTGCATCAGCCTCCCAAGTAGCTGGGACTAGAGGCCTGCACCACCACACCTGTTTTTTTTTTTTTTTTTTTTTTTTTGTATTTTTAGTAGAGACAGTGTTTCGCCATGTTGTCCTGGGTGGTCTTGAACTTCTCAGCTCAGGCAATCCACCTGCCTCAGTCTCCCAAAGTGCTGGAATTTTAGGCATGGGCCACCGTGTCAGGCCATATATTTTTTTATATTGTCCGTAAAACTGAGACTTCCATAGTGACTTAAGGGATTTTAAAAGCTATCCTGAAAAAGTACAATAAAATGCAACTATACAGAAAAATTGCTCAAAAATACCTTAATGTGAATTTGTCAGAACACAGTCTTGGATCAAATCAATACTTATTTTCTCTTTTCTCATTTCACTTGAGGGCGATAACATACTCCTTCACAATGTTTTGTTGAAATGTGTTTTTTATTTTAGGGACGCTTGACTTTCAGGGATGTGGCTATAGAGTTCTCTTTCATGGAGTGGAAATGCCTAAACCCTGCACAGAGGGCTTTATACAGGGAAGTGATGTTGGAGAACTACAGGAACCTGGAGTTTGTGGGTGAGGAAAATGTCCCTTCAGACATGAGGAGTCTGCTCTTGTCTATCTTGGCTCTTCCTGGTTTTATATGCTCTTTTGTGATTTTGCCCCATACATGCTTTTGATGTACATGTCATTGTTTTCTGCAGTGATGACCCTCCTATCTGTCATGGGTAGCTTCTTAGAGACTGTCCTGTGGAGTGGTTTTACATAAAAACAGAAAATTCGTGAGCACTTTGACTAATATAGTTGAACATCATCCTGCTCTAGGAAGAGATGTTCCTGGAAGCCCTGAGCAGAATTGTCAGCATGACCCAGGATATGAGATAGAAAGCATGACACTGACACTGATTGACAAGTGTTTCCAGCTGTAGTTCTGGTTTTGTTTTCTTTTTCTTTGTTTGTTTTCAGACAGTCTTCCTCTGTTGGACAGGCTGGAGTGCAGAGTCTGATCTCAGCTTATTGCAACGTCTGCCTCCTGAGTTCAAGCAATTCTCGTACCTCAGCCTCTCAACCTAACTGGAATTACAGGCATATGCCTTCATACCTGGATGATTTTTGTATTTTTATTAGACATAGGGTATCACCATGTTGATCAGGCTGGTCTTGAATTGCTGGCCTCAAGCAATTCGCTCACCTCAGCTTCGAAGTGTTGGGATTACAGGCGTGAGCCACCACACTTGGCCTTTCGTTCTGGTTTTTGAGAACCATCACAGAAGCGTCTCTCGCTGGCACTGTGACAGTGTTCATCACATAAACTAATGGTCATCTTCTGTAAGTAGCAGTCACTGCTGTAGAAATTCCTCCTAGCGAGGAAATAATTCAGGCTTACTGCCTCATATATATGAGGCTCTTGACTGAACTCTTTTTTTTTTTTTTATTCTATACAGAATCTTGCTCTTGTTGCCCAGGCTGGAGTGCAATGTCGTGGTCTCCACACGCTGCAACCTCTGCCTCCTGGGTTCAAGCAATTCTGCTGCCTCAGCCTCCTGAGTAGCTGGGATTACAGGCACCCACCACCACACCTGGCTAATTTTTTTATGTTCAGTTGAGACAAGGTGTTCTTAAACTTTGAAGATCACATTTGGGAAGTTTAAAATAAGTATTGCTTTTTGTGTAATTTTTACACATTTCAATATTAACTATTATTTACCATCTGTACTTATTTGGAAAACTATTGGTCTTTATATTTTTTAGATAGCTCTTTAAAATCCATGATGGAGTTCTCATCACATGAGCACAGTAATACAGGAGAAGGGTTCCACACAGGGACATTGGAAAGACATAAAAGTTATCACATTGGAGATTTTTGCCTCCCAGAAATCAAGAAAGATATTCATCACTTTGAGTTTCAGTGGCAAGAAGTTGAAAGAAATGGCCATGAAGCACCTGTGACAGAAAATAAAGAGTTGACAGGTAGTACAGACCGACATACTCAAAGGCATGCTGGAAACAAGCCTATTAAAGATCAGCTTGGATCAAGCTTTCATTCGCATCTGCCTGAACTGCGCATATTTCTGACCGAAGGGAAAATTAGTAACCAAGTGGACAAGTCTGTCAGTGGTGCTTCCTCAGCTTCGACATCCCAGAGAATTTCTGGTAGGCTCAAAACTCATATTTCTAATAAGTATGGGAAGAATTTCCTCCATTCCTCATTATCCACACAAATACAGGAAACATGCGTGAGAGAAAAACCTTGCCAAAATGATGGGTGTGGCAAAGCTTTTAATTATAGCTCACTCTTAAGGAGACATCACATAACCCATTCAAGAGAGAAACAATATAAATGTGATGTCTGTGGCAAGGTTTTTAATCAGAAGCAATACATTGCCTGTCATCGTAAATGTCACACTGGTGAGAAAATTTACAAGTGTAATGAGTGTGAGAAGACCTTCACTCAGATGTTATCCTTTGTATGCCATCATAGACTTCATACTGGAGAGAAACCTTACAAGTGTAATGAGTGTGGCCAGACGTTCAGTCAGAAGTCATTCTTTAGATGCCATTGTAGACTTCATACTGGAGAGAAACCTTACAAGTGTAATGAGTGTGGCAAGACCTTTGGTCGACATTCAGCCCTTGTAATTCATAAGGCAAATCATACCGGAGAGAAACCTTACAAGTGTAATGAGTGTGGCAAGACCTTCTGTCAGAAGTCATCCCTTCAGTGCCATCATAGACTTCACACTGGAGAGAAAGCTTACAAATGTGAAGAATGTGGCAAGGTTTACATTCGCAGATCACACCTTGAAAGACATAGGAGAATTCATACTGGAGAGAAACCATACAAATGTAAGATTTGTGACAAGGTTTTCCGGAGTGATTCATACCTTGCAGTACATCAGAGAGTTCATACTGGAGAGAAACCGTACAAGTGTAATAAATGTGGCAGGAGTTTCAGTCGGAAGTCATCCCTTCAATACCATCATACACTTCATACTGGAGAGAAACCTTACTCATGTAATGAATGTGGCAAGGTTTTTAGTAGAAGAGAAAACCTTGCACGTCATCATAGAGTTCATACTGGAGAGAAACCTTACAAATGTAAAGAATGTGACAGAGTTTTCAGTCGCAAATCACACCTTGAAAGACATAGGAGAATTCACACTGGAGAAAAACCATACAAATGTAAGGTTTGTGACAAGGCTTTCCGGAGTGATTCATACCTTGCAAACCATATGAGAGTTCATACTGGAGAGAAACCTTACAAGTGTAATAAATGTGGGAAGGTTTTTAATCAAAAAGCACACCTTGCACAACATCAGAGAGTTCATACTGGAGAGAAACCTTACAAGTGTAATGAGTGTGGCAAGGTTTTTAATCAAAAAACAAGCCTTGCACAACATCAGAGAGTTCATACTGGAGAGAAACCTTACAAGTGTAATGAATGTGGCAAGGTTTTTAATCAAAAAACAAACCTTGCAAAACATCAGATAGTTCATACTGGCGAGAAACCTTACAAGTGTAATGAATGTGGCAAAGCCTTTACTAGGCAGTCAATACTTATTCACCACCAAGCAATCCATGGTGTAGGGAAACTTTACAAATATAATGATTCTCACAAAGTCCTCAATAATGCTACAGTCATTGAAAATCATTAGAGAATCCATAGTGAAGTGAGATCTACAAATGTAATAAATGTGGCAAATTTTTCAGACATCGTTCATAACTTGTAGTTCATCAGCGAATCCATGATGTAGACATCAGAGAATCCATACTGGACAGAAATCTTACCAACGTCATAAGGGTGGCAAGGTCTTCAGTCTGTGGTCATTCCATGCAGAACATCAGAAAATTCATTTTTGAGACAATTACTCCAAATAAAATGAATATAAACAATCATAAAGCTTTAATTGACATTAGAGTCAATTCAACTTTGACTTGAGTTTGAGTTGACTTAACATTGAGTTCAAGCATTAATTGACATAAAAAGTGTTAATGTTAAGAAGAATGGGCCAGGCGTAGTGGCTCATGCCTGTTATCCCAGCACTTTGGGAGACCAAGGCAGGTAGATCACTTGAGGTCAGCAGTTTGAGACCAGCCTGGCCAATAGACTTGAGCCACTTTACCCAGCCTGTTTTTTATTTTTATCTTTATTTTTTGAGATGGAGTCTTGCTCTTATCCCCCAGGCTGTAATGCAATGACATGATCTCGGCTCACTGGAACCTCCTCCTCCTGCATTCAAGCAATTCTCCTGCCTCAGCCTCCTGGGTATCTGTGAATAGTGATGCATGCCACCACACCACGCTAATTTTTGTATTTTTATGTATTTATTTTTTATTTTATTTTATTTTTTTGTTTGGAGATGGAGTCTTGCTCTCGTTACCCAGGCTGGAGTGCAGTGGTGTGATCTCAGCTCATTGCAATTTTTGCCTCTTGGGTTCAAGCAATTCTCCTACCTCAGCCTCCTGAGTAGCTAGAATTACAGGTGACTGCCACCATGCCTGGCTAATTTTTGTATTTTTAGTAGAGAGGGGGTTTCTCCATGTTGGTCAGGCTGGTCTTGAACTCCTAACCTCAGCTGATCCACCTGCCTCATCCTCCCACAGTGGTGGAATTACAGGCATGAGCCACTGCAACTGGCCCTTTTAAAATTTTATTTATTTATTTATTTTTGAGCCTATTTTGCAGCCTTTACAAAAATCAGGGTTTTCCCACAAGATCATGAAGATTTTCACATAAGGGACCTCTGACCATTTGTGTTGGCGTTGGCAGTAAAGGTCAAGCAGGAATATGGTAATAACACTCATGTTCCCCACCTTTGGCCACGTTCCTGCCTTTCTAGTTTATATTTTGACCAAACCCAGCTACTCGCGAGGCTGAGGCAAGAGAATCACTTGAACCCAGGAGGCGGAAGTTGCAGTGAGCCAAGATCGCACCATTGCATTCCCGCCTGGGAGCAAAGAAAGAAACTTAGTCTGAAAAAAAGAAAAAGTCAAGCCCCTTCTCCTGTCTCCGTCATCATAGCGTGTGCTTGATTTCGCTTCTTGCCATGTCTTCTCACAAGACTTTCAGAATTAGGTGAGTCTTGGCCAAGAAACAAAAGCAAAATTGTTCTATTCCCCAGTGGATTCGCATAAAAACTGCTAATAAGGTCACAGTCACGTTACCATATCAAGCTGAAAATGTCATCCCTATCTGAAGAGTTGGACATGTTTTATCGAGAATATATTTTTTAATCTCTGAATCTGTTATGAGTGCATTGGTTGGCTGGGTTTGGTAATATGTGAAACATTTTATTAAAAAAAAAAGTCAGGCGCGGTGACTCACGCCTGTAATCCTAGCACTTTGAGAGGCTGGGGCAGGTGGATCCCAAGGTCAGGAGATTGAGACCATCCTGGCGAACACGGTGAAACCCCCTCTCTACTAAAAATGCAAAAAATTAGCCGGTCGTGGCGGTGGTCCCCTGTAGTCCCAGCTATTCAAGAGGCTGAGGCAGGAGAATGGCGTGAGCCCAGGAGGCGGAGCATGCAGTGAGCCGAGATCGCGCCACTGCACTCCAGCCTGGGCGACAGAGCGAGACTCCATCTCAAACAAAGAAGGAAATAAACATCCCGACGCACCCAAATTCCTGGTGTGGCTGGACTGGGGGGCTAGGGCGCTACGAAAGGCAAGTTTGAAACAGAAACAAACGCTCACCTGAGTCAGTCCTGGGCTCTCCGTGCAGAACAACCATGGGCTGGTAGTGGATCCTGTCTGGGAGGGTTCTGGACACCAAGCTGGGACAGGGCAGGAGGGGAAAATGTTGCTGAGGGGGCGGGGCCTGAACAGATGCTGGGGCGGGGCGAGAGAGTGGAGGCCACTGTGGGTGCGGGGCCTGGTTAGAGGCTGGGGACGAGGCAAGAAGGAGGAGGTTGCCAGGGTGCTGGGCTGGTCCGGGCCGGACAGCAGGCTAGGCTAGAGGGTTATCGCCGTCAAGGGGGAGGGCTCTGGAAGGTGGGTGGTTATAAAGGGCCAGGTCTGGAGGAGGCGGGTTGGAGCTTTCTCCTCAGCTGGGCCATGGACTTCGCCAGCTGTCATCCTCTCCCTCTAGGACCAGATCCTCCGGGTTCTGATTGGTGGATTCATTCTCTTGTGCCGTGATGCTACCCTAATATCACATGGATGCTTCCTCCCGCTTTTAACATTTCAAACAATGGAAGGTAAAACTGCTTCTGTAGTAGACCACGTGTACTGAACGCTGAATGCTTTTTCCTCTTAAATTGAAAATGGTTTTAATGCAAAGCGCCTTTCTTGAGAAGGTAGAGTCGCGCGTCCTGCAGGTGGGGCGAGCTCCCCTCAGTCTGGGGCAGGGCGGGGGAGAGGGGCAGGGACCTCGGTAAAGGGGTGGAGTGGGGCGCTGGTTGCAGCGAGGACTGACAGAACGGCTTATTAAACTAAGCAAGGTCCTGGGTTGTTTAAATGGATAATGGAAACTGAAAGGTGACATGCAAAACTGCCTATTACACCCAGAAGGTGGAGGATAATTTCATATTTCGTGGAAATAAAATCAGGGCCCTGAGCTGTGGCTCACACCTGTAATCCCAGCAATTTGAGAGGCCGAGGCGGGAGGATCACTTGAACCCAGGAGTTCGAGATCAGCCTGGGCAACGTAGTGAGACGTCGTCTCTATTAAAAATCAAAAAATGCGTCAGGTGTGGTGGTGCACGCCTGTTGTCCAAGCTGCTTGGGGTGCTGAGGTGGGAGGATCACGTGAGCCAGGGATTTCACAGCTGCAGTGAGCTCTAATCTCTCCACCACACTCCAGCCTGGGTGACAGAGCTAGACCCTGTCTCAAACAAAGAAGGAAATAAATGAGAGGTATAATTTGCTTTGAAAATTAAAAAAACTTTTTTTTTGTCTCTTTCCTTAGGACTTTTATTTAGAAAATTTGTAAATACATTTTCTCTGTCTTCTGTGTAGGGAAAAGAGAGATCAGACTGTTACTATGTCTATGTAGAAAAACGAAGACATGGCCAGGCACAGTGGCTCACACCTGTAATCCCAGCACTTTGGGAGGCCAAGGCGGGTGGATCACGAGGTCAGGAGATCGAGACCATCCTGGCAAACACGATGAAACCCTGTCTCTACTAAAAATACAAAAAAAAAAAAAAATTAGCCGGGTGTGGTGGTGGGCGCCTGTAGTCCCAGCTTCTTGGGAAGCTGAGGCAGGAGAATGGCATGAACCTGGGAGGCGGTGGAGCTTGCAGTGAGCAGATCGCACCACTGCACTCCAGCCTGGGCGACAGAGCGAGACTCCATCTCAAAAAAAAAAAAAAAAAAAAAAAAAAAGAAAAGAAAAAGGAAGACATAAGAAACTGCACTTTGATCTGTACTAAGAAAAATTCTTCTGCTTTGAGATACTATTAACCTGCAACCTTAGCCCCAACCTTGTGCTCACAGAAACATGTGCTATATTGACTCAAGGTTTAATGGATTTAAGGCTGTGCAGGATGTGTTTTGTTAAATATGTGTTTGCAGGCAGTATGCTTGGTAAAAGTCATTGCCATTCTCCATTCTCGGTTAACCAGGGACACAATGTGTTGGGGTCCGTACCGGGGGTGGTGGAGAATGAAAGAACACACAAAAGACAAAGACACACAGAAAACATGGCGGCCACGCTCAGAGCCTCCGCCTCACTTTATTTATACTCCATAAACCCCACGTCAGCAGAAAGAATGCAATGCAAAACAAACTTTCTTTTCCCAGATGTAACCTTCTACTCAGTTCTTTGTTTCTATGCTCTTCTTTATCTGCCCGCCTTCTTGGCGCCTACGGGAGTTCATTAAAAGTTCAATTGGAGATACTGTCCTTGAGCCCTATCTATTCTCAGCATAGTGTTTTCAAAGGCCCCTGCATTTCCCCCCCTTTTTTTTTTGTTTTGCCTCAATCCTAAAAAGGTAGCCCATATTTGTTCTTGTGTTTTCTTTTGTTTTTGGAGGCGACTGAGGGAGCATCGAATCACCAAAAGAAGTAGACCCAATCCAAGTGCCCAAAGCAATATACTTCCAGAGATGTAGAAATCCACGTCTTCATCTGGGTCCATGGGTTAAAGGCAGCAAGGCGCTGACCCAGCTCCTGAAGGGTTACAGTTCCGGACAACACATGTAATTGTTGTCGAAATGCATCAGAAATGTTCTGAGTGAGCTCTTGGATGTCCAAACTAATATTTTTATGGCCTATTAATAATTTTCGGATTATGGTCCAATTTTGAGAGATGTTAAAAAGCACAGGCGTTACACAAAATTGAGTGGAGTTCCAATCACATGGTAATGTTATCCGAGTACTGAGGACAGTGAGCTGATCTCCAAGCCATGTCAAGGCTTGTTCCATGTTGTCCAATCTTTCAGCAAGTTGAGAATCAATGTTTCGTTGTTGAAGCCATAACCGGTGAGATTATTCGTGCCATTGCTGCACAAATTCAGCATTTTGTATGCTTTGACGAAGAGCGAGCCCTGCTACGGCCGCAGTGGAGACGATGGCGACAAGGCTCATCACCGAGGCAATTATAAGTCCAAGGGCATGGAGGGTTCGCTGGAGAGAAGTTCAAATATAAGTCTCAAGAGGTGATGCCCCCATGGTCGCGTAAGGTTAACAGGCAGCCAAATTTCCTTACGAGCCCTGAGGATATAAATATCCTCAGTAAAGTTGTGCCACCAGGAATGATTGAGGCAAGACAAAAATGTACACGTATCTGTACAATTAACAATCCCCATATCATTATCCCATGTCAAATTCCCTGCTAATTATAGGTAGGGCTTACAGACACAAGCAATAATATATCAGGAGGTATTTCGATATAACTGAATATGAAAGGAGTTATTTGGGTTAGAAAGATTAAGGGGCATATTCCCCACAAAAAAGCTAATGGCATCACCTGCAGCTAACAACTTCCAAAGATGACTCTGTACTTAGGCCTCCTTCACGCCATACCAAGGTTTCATTATTGTTAGCAGCAATACTTTTATTTACCCGGTGCCATTTCAAAGGTATGTGACTAAATTTTGTTTGAAAATCACTGTGCACACTCCAATCAGTTATTTACATTCCATTGTATTCTAATAAAATCCGGGGTTTATTTCCCCGACATTGTTGCCACTCCAGCACCTCAATATTAGGAGAAACCTCTGGAATAGGACAAAAAGGTAAACAACTAGGAATAGTTTCATTACTATATACAGTATGATTATAATAACAGTATTAGCAGCCACATGACTATGATTATAGCGAACAAGCCAGGCTTCATGCGATTTTCGGAGACAATGAGAACTATTTCCCATGCATATTGGAAGTTCTTCCACTCCAAATTGGTATGTGTTGTTTATAATTCCCGTTTTCCGTTCTATATTGTCCTTGTCTATATAGGGGGACGGCATCCAAGTAGTGTCATTGGTGAAAACCTTAATTTCCGCCTCTCCCCAGGCGACTCCCTGATAAAAGGGTGGAAAGGGAATATAAGTACAATATTCATACAAAGCCTCACTAAGGGAAATAAGTCCCCCGCCGAGGCACATCCAACAAAGGAAGAAATGCATGCTGAATCCAGTTTTCTTTTCAACAGGGTTTCAATCATCTTGTAGGAAACCACTCAGGTCCGCTCCCTGTAAGGACAAGAGCATAGCCCCGTCCCTGTTTTAGAACTTGCCCTTGAACATACTTACCTTCTTCATTAGGATACCAAACCTTTAAATTGTCAGCGGGGACTATCACCGAGGGAGGTGAGGAAAGATGGGTTACGGCAGCGGAATCTTGCAATTGTCTCCATTGATTCAAAAAAATTAAGGTAAAAAGAACCTTCAAAATCTGGTTTCTGGGGGGCCCATTTCCCCCTTTTTGTTTTGTTTTAATAGTTGAGTTTTTAAAGTTAAATTTGCGCGCTCAGTGATGGCTTGACCTTGACTGTTGCCCGGGATACCGATGATATGTTGAATAGTGTATTGCTGTAAGAAAACTTGTAATTTATGAGAGACATTAAGTATAAGAGGAATGCCCATGATGGCGAAACAAGCTAAGAGATGAGTAATAACAGAAATGAGAAAAGGTATCAATGGTATGATGAACATACTTTAATCATCCAAAAGAAGGGACACCTCGTGGATTAACCCCAGGATGGAAGAATGGAATGCTCAAAGGAGCACAGGAAGGACAAACTCGAATAAGAGAACGAGCTTGTTTATGAGTTAAATGAAACCGTCGTTGAAGGCCAGAACTATTAGTGTGATGTAGAGTATATTTTTGTTCTGCAGCATGTAGGTGGCCGATTAAAAGCAAATCAATCTGAGTATTACCATGAACTAATGGTCCAGAAAGTTGAGAATGAGAACGAAGATGAGTGATGAATAAAGGAGCTCAACATTGGCTCAAAGTAAAGGAAAACAAAAGAATTTCTGAAGAGAAGAAGTAGCACAAAGAGGTAAAGTGGCCTGAGAAATATAAGAAGTAACATAAACGGCGTATTGAGAATCACTAACAATGTTACAACCAGTAGTAGGGAAATCAAGTAAGACCATGAGAATAGCAAACAATTCTCCCTGTTGCACCGAGGGATAAGGATAAACTGTAACTCAAGATTGATGAAGCTTCTTGCCAAGAATCAGAAGTTGCAAGAAGATAAGTGATCTGACTATGAGTGAATTGAGAGACAATTAAGGAAGGATCTCCTCCCCAAAGTTGTCAACAGTGATGCCGTCCTTTGATGATCAGTTCAGCTAAACGATTGATATAAGTAGCCAAGCGTTTAGATGTTTTATTGGACAAAAAGATCCATTCTAGCGGCCGATTGGTTTGATGAATCATTCCTGTAGGAGAATGTAAAGTATGAAATAAACAAAAAGAAAAGGGAACATTAGGAAGGGGCCTGTTAAAGTTGCTCTTCTACAAGCTGGAGTTCCTGTAAAGCCAAAGGAGTTAAATGGCGTGAGTTGTCCAAGTGACTGTCTCCTTCTAGAATAGAAAAAAGATGTTATAACTGATATGTTGGTATTCCTAAAACAGGACACATCCAATTAATGTCTCCTAGAAGCTTTTGAAAATCATTTAATGTTTTTAAATGATCACGTCGACTTTGAATTTTTTGGGGTCGAATATTTTGTGCCCCCAAGGTATAACCTAAATATTGAATAGGAAAATCCAGTTAAATTTTTTCTGTGGCAATATTAAGTGAGTAGAAAGAAAGCTGAGTTTGTAATGATACAAAAGCATCTTGCTGCTTTTCTCTGGTGGGTGCAGCAAGAAGAATGTCATCCATATAATGATATAAAAGAACAGAAGGATGACGCTTTCGAACAGGATCCAAGGCCCTATGGACAAATTCTTGACACAAGGTAGGGCTGTTTAACATACCTTGAGGTAAAACTTTCCATTGATATCGAGAAAGTGACTGAGAATTATTGAAAACAGGGACAGAGAAGATCCATATAATGATAAATTAACATAGTTGGAAACTAATTTTTTACAGGATTTAAAGTCCTATGTAAGAATTTTTGACATACAGTAGGGCTATTAAGTATACCCTGAGGAAGAAGCTTCTACTGATATTTTTGAATAGGTTGTCCATTATTATTTTTAGGAATAATAAAGGCAAACTTTTTACAATCTTGAGGTTGTAATGGAATAGAGAAAAAACAATTTTTGAGATCTATGACCATTAATTTTTAACTTTGTGGGATAAGGGCAGGATTAGGAAGACCAGGCTGTAAACTTTCCCTAGGTTTAATGTAAACATTTATAGTTTTAAGACAAGACAAAGACGGGAATTCCATGCAGAAATACGTGGCTTTATATTCCTCTCGGCCATTTGTTTTTTGACTTACTCTTAGAGTCCTAACTATTTCTTTAAATAATGGTCACTGTTTCACCTAAATAGGAGTGGTAGCTATGAGTTTAAAGGATTGTAGTCCATTTTGAACATCATATTTTTGGCAGCTGAGGAAATATGAGGAATGTTTTAAAAAGCAGCAAATTGTTGTGAAAGATCTTGTTCCCAAAAATTAATATTGATAGGAACAATATAAAAAAAAAAAAAAAACTTGACCTTGTTGACCTTTAGGACCGACACAGGTTAAAGGTTCTACGTCTTGATAAACCACAGAAGCAGCACCCAAGCTAGTGAGTATAACTGAAACTTGTCTTTTTTCCCATTGTATAGGCCACTAATTTAAACAAATAATAGACATATTCACCCTCGTATCAATTAACCCTTTAAAAACTATTTCATTAATGTGCAATGAACATAAGGGCTTTTGATTAGAAACTAAAGTTTCCCAAAAAACAGTTTTTTCTGTGCTACCAAACCCTCCCTATTGAGAATACGTTCCCCTGCCTCTAGGCATATAAATTGTGAGACTTGAACCATAATAAGAATTTTATTAGTAACATCATGTCCTTTTGGCAAAGGGCCACACACTCTAATAGCTAATTTATATACTCCTCTATTAGGAGACAAAGTATAAGGCTGAGTAATAGCTAAGTCAGCAGCAGCGCTCTGCTTAGTTGCCGCATAAGGCTGAGAAACTGGGGTAAGGTGTGGGATCCTTAAGGAGGACTTGAATTTATTCCTTGATGTTGTAGGTCGTTGCTCACTGGGTATTGTAGTAGACTTGTATTGTAATTGTTGGGGCCCCAAGCCTGTGGGCCCCGGCTCCCGTTTCCCAGGAGAGGAGACAGTAAATTTCCACTTTTATCAGTTTTGGAATGATATTTATTTGTCCAATGTCGACCTTTACCACAACATTTGTACACCTCTGAAGGCAGCTTTCTGCCTTGAGGGATAAAAGTGTTCAATTTTTATGACATTCTTTTTTGAAATGTCTAGGTTTACCACACTGAAAGCAAACACCTTGTTTGTTATTTCCTTTTAAGGCTTTAAACAAAGCTCCAGCAAATAATTGAGCATTATAAATAGCCCCTCCAACACTAACACAAGTTTTAATATATTTATCTAAATTGGCCCCATTGGCCTTTAACGATTTTAACAATTTTTAACAGTCAGCATAAGCATTTTTAAAAGACAATGTTTGTAACAAAATTTTTGAAGCAAGGCCAGCACCCACAATTTTGAAGACAGCATCCTGAAGACGGGCTACGAAATATAGATATGGTTCATTTGTGCCCTGTAAAATCTTCACAGAGGAAAGGGAAGATTTTCCTGTTATCTCTACCTTATTTCAGGCCCTTAAAAACAAAGTCTTGATTTGAGTAAAGGCAACATCATCTAAACCAGCCTGAGCATTAAGAGTAGCATATTGGCCCGTGCCTGTGAGTTGTTCCTCAGTGGCTCCTGGGGGATCACACATAACATTTTTTCTAGCCTGTACATGTGCCTTGTTCATTTACCAGCTGTGCAATTGTAACCACTGAGAACGATCAAGAAAAGCCTTCCCCAAAGTCTTCCAGTCTATAGGAATTATCAAATTTTCTGATGAAAAAATATCAAGAAGACCAAGGATAGGGGTTCATAGTTAGAAATGGCAGCTTTCATTTCTTTTAAAAATTTAATTTGTAAGGCATTAAATTGGACATTACTGCCACCATTTGAAAACTGAGCATTAGGAGCAAAAGAAGCACAAATAATTGGAAACAGATCCAGCTCCTTAAATAATTTTTTTAATTAAAAGTATATATAATATATAATAATACTCATATCCCCAAATGTAAAGAATCCCAACATATTAATAGGAAAAGGCAAATAACCCAACCAAAAGTAGCAGAACAAAGAAATGACAATAAACCTATATGTCTAACATCATTACTCACTAGGAAATATGTATATTAATACCAAATTGAGAATCATTACATACACAATACAATGGTTAAAATTTAAAAACACAGAAAATATCAAGAGGTAGTTAATGTGTTAAGCAACTCGAATACTCAACTTCTGTTTGGAGTGTAAATTGGTGGAACCTATGCACCCCTATAACATAACAATTTCCTAGAAAAATTGTGTGCACATTGTTGGGGTTATTAATACTATATTAATATTAATAGTTAATATTAATGTGCTTATTGACTATTGAAATACTCATAATATTTTAACAAACAATAAGATATACATATACACTGGTTTTGACGTATTAAACAGGTGTTTAGTATAAATTTAAAGTATGTCTGATGTGAACAGGGCTTCAACTTTGCCGAACAAAGGTAAAGATAAGGAAGCCGGGGGTTGGAGGCTCTGGAAAATCCTCTTTTAACAGGTCAGAAGGAAAAGAAACAGGGAAAGCTCGCAAAGGTGAATTAGAAGAATATATCTGTAATATTTGTTGAAGCATTTCCATAATACACTGCATGTCAGAATTTCCCTTAGAAGAAGGAAGAGCTGGCTTTTTCTCTTCTCCCCCTTTTGCTACCCGCCCCATCCTCTGTTATCCTGGCACAAATGGGTTCCATTTCAGATTTATTTTTTTCCCAAATCCTCAGATACCTTTCCTCCTGTGGCTACATCACCACACTCTGAATCAGTCTCAAGTAACTCTAATGTCTGAGTGATAGAGTCACACAAGGTCCACAATTTTAGAGGCATAATATCCCCTAACTAGAGAGCTCTACGCAGAGCTTTTACTACCTGTAACCATTTTTTCCAATTCAGCTGCACTTTAGTCTGATACTGAAACCAGTAACAATGTTGTTCAACATGGGCAAACAATCGCTTCAAAGTCTTTTCCTTTCACTTCTACTCCCATAGACAGCAACAGTCCTTGAAACAGCCGTAAATATTCTGAGGCCAGAGAGATGGAATTCCCATAATGAAAGCTTAAGAAGGTTCCCCTTAACAATATCTGGGCCTTATCCGCCCCTAGGGGGTTCCCCTTCTTGTTCTCCCCTACTCACCCGTGCTGACCCTGCTCGCTGCGCCACTTGTTGGGGTCCGTGCCGGGGGTGGTGGAGAATGAAAGAACATACAAAAGACAAAGACACACAGAGAACATGGCGGCCGCGCTCAGAGCCTCCGCCTCGCTTTATTTTACTCCATAAACCCCACGTCAGCAGAAAGAATGCAATGCAAAACAAACTTTCTTTTCCCAGATGTAACCTTCTACTCAGTTCTTTGTTTCTATACTCTTCTTTATCTGCCCGCCTTCTTGGCGCCTACGGGAGTTCATTAAAAGTTCAATTGGAGATACTGTCCTTGAGCCCTATCTATTCTCAGCATACTGTTTTCAAAGGCCCCTGCACAATGCACTGCGGAAGGCCACAGGGACCTCTGCCCAAGAAAGCCTGGGTATTGTCCAGGTTTCCCCCCGACTGAGACAGCCTGAGATATGGCCTTGTGGGAAGGGAAAGACCTTACAGTCCCCCAGCCCGACACCCGTAAACAGTCTGTACTGAGGAGAATTAGTGTAAGATAAAGGCCTCTTTGCAGTTGACATAGGAGGAAAGCATCTGTCTCCTGCTTGTACCTGGGAATGGAATGTCTCCATGTAAAACCCGATCGTACGTTCTATTTACTGAGATAGGAGAAAACCTCCTTATGGCTGGAGGTGAGACATGCTGGCGGCAATACTGCTCTTCACTGAGATGATTGTGTAAAGTCAAACATAAATCTGGCCTATGTGCACATCAAGGCACAGCACCTTTCCTTAAACTTATTTATGACACAGAGTCTTTGCTCACACGTTTTCTTGCTGACCCTCTCCCCACCATTACCCTATAGTCCTGCCACATCCCCCTCTCCGAGATAGTAGAGATAGTGATCAATAAATACTGAGGGAACTCAGAGAACAGTGCCGGGGCGGGGTCCTCTGTATGCTGAGCGCGGTACCCTGGGCCCACTTTTCTTCCTCTATACTTTGTCTCCATGTCTTATTTCTTTTCTCAGTCTCTCATCTCCACCTTGTGAGAAACACCCACAGGTGTGGTGGGGCAGGCCTCCTTCACTTCTGAGGTTTTTTTTTTTTTTTTTTTTTTTTTTTGAGACAGAGTTTTGCTCTTGTTGTCGGTGCTGGAGTGCAATGGCGTGATTTCAGCTCACCACAACCTCTGTCTCCCAGGTTCAAATGATTCTCCTGCCTCAGCCACCAGAGTAGCTAGGATTACAGGTATGCACTAGCATGCCCGGCTAATCTTGTACTTTTACAAGAGATGGGGTTTCTCCATGTTGGTCAGGCTGGTCTCGAACTCCTGATCTCAGGTGGTCCACCCGCCTTGGTGGTTTGACACTGGGATTACAGGCGTGAGCCACCGCACCTGGCCTGAAGTGGTATTTTTAGGAAACAACCTAAACTTGTTTCAGTTTAATAACCCAGGGATGTATTTAAGAAGGACTTGGGGTCTCTCTCTGAAAGGCAAACAACAAAAGAGACAGTACCTGTAACTCAGTAGGAAATTAAATATTTCAAACATCAAATAATTCCAATTTAAAAGTATGGACCTTTAAATAATTCTGAGCCTTGAAAAAATATGGTCATGCAACTTGAGTCCAGTGGTATGCAGACACAACTTCCTTTTTTTTTTTTTTTTTTTTTTTTTTGAGACATAGTCTCATTATGTAACCCAGGCTGGAGTGCAGTGGCCTGATCTCAGCTCACTGCAACCTCCGCCTCTTGGGTTCAAGCGATTCTCCTGCCTCAGCCTCCTGAATAGTTGGGACGACAGTCAGGCACCACCATGCCTGCCTAATATTTGTATTTTTTAGTGGAGACAGGGTTTCACCATATTGGCCAGGCTGGCATCAAACTCCTGACCTCGTGATCCGCCCGCCTCAGCCTCCCAAAGTGCTGGAATTACAGCCCTGAGCCACTGGCGCCTGGCTGCAGACGCAACTTCTAACAGTTTTCCTGGCCAGACGCGATGGTTAACGCCTGTAATCCCAACACTTTGGGAGGCCAAGGAGGCTGGATCACTTGAGGTCAGGAGTTTGAATCCAGCCTGGCCAACGTGGTAAAACCCCAGTCTCTACTAAAAATACAAAATAATTAGCCAGGCTTGGTGACGCGCGTCTGTAATCCCAGCTGGTTGGGAGGCTGAGGCAAGAGAACTACTTTATTTATTTATTTTTATTTTTTTTGAGACGGAGTCTCGCTCTGTCGCCCAGGCTGGAGTGCAGTGGCCAGATCTCAGCTCACTGCAAGCTCCGCCTCCCGGGTTTACGCCATTCTCCTGCCTCAGCCTCCCGAGTAGCTGGGACTACAGGCGCCCGCCACCTCGCCCGGCTAGTTTTTTGTATTTTTTAGTACAGACGGAGTTTCACCGTGTTAGCCAGGATGGTCTCGATCTCCTGACCTCGTGATCCGCCCGTCTCGGCCTCCCAAAGTGCTGGGATTACAGGCTTGAGCCACCGCGCCCGGCCAAGAGAACTACTTTAACCCGGGAGGTGAAGTTTGCAGTGAGCCGAGATCTCGCCACTGCACTCTAGCCTGTTCAACAGATAAACAGTCTGTCTCAAAAAAGAAAAGAGGCCGGGCGCGGTGGCTCAAGCCTGTAATCCCAGCACTTTGGGAGGCCGAGACGGGCGGATCACGAGGTCAGGAGATCGAGACCATCCTGGCTAACACGGTGAAACCCCGTCTCTACTAAAAAAATACAAAAAACTAGCCGGGCGAGGTGGCGGGCGCCTGTAGTCCCAGCTACTCGGGAGGCTGAGGCAGGAGAATGGCGCAAACCCGGGAGGCGGAGCTTGCAGTGAGCTGAGATCCGGCCACTGCACTCCAGCCTGGGCGACAGAGCGAGACTCCATCTCAAAAAAAAAAAAAAAAAAAAAAAAAAAAAAAAAAAAAAAAAGAAAAGAAAAAAGAAAAAATGTAAATACAAAAATAAAAGTAATAGATCTCTTACACAAATGTGCTGGGACAACTAACTGGATATCCACATGAAAAAGAATAATGTTGGATCCCTATCTCACACAATCAAAAATTTAACAAAAAGTTAAAAAAAAAAAAAAAAGAGAGAGACAAGGAAGGGAGCGCTGCGGGAGGAGGTGTTACTTTGTCGCCCAGGCTGGCTTGGACCCCCAGACTCAGCGATCCTCCCGCCACTGCTTCCTGAGTAACTGGGAATTCAGGCTTTCGCCCCCACGCCCACATCCCTGCTGTGTTTAAGCTGCAGGTGGTGACCTCACTCCTCCCTGGCCTGAGCACTCAGTCCCGCATCCCAGGCGGTGGCCCTAGGGAAGTCTCTGAGCACAGGGTGGACTCTCCCGAGTGAATGGAGAATAGAAAGGAGAGGATTTCTATTCTATTCTTTGGGCCCTCAGCATGAAATCGTACGTTCCTTCCAGGCAGGGCTTTGCATTTCACATTCTAGTTCGCATCCCCCTTGCAGACAATTCCAGGACTTTTGAATCATGCCTCAGTCTTCCTGGCTGCCCTTGCCTCCAAAACCCGAAAACAGAGGCGATGGGAACGAGGCTGAGAGACTCACAGGTCCCACCGCGGCCCCGCCCTCCGTCGGTTTTGAAGGGCAAAGTTTTTCGGTCTCACGCCCCGCCCCTACCTCACCCAGGCCCCGCCCACCTCCTCGAGGGTCCCGCCCAGGCCTCTCTTCCGTCCTGCGCGCGCAGATTCTCGCAAACCCGGAAGCGGATCGCGTGGAGTGGCGGTCCCACCGCGGTGGTGAGTTTCGCTCTGTGTTGTGTTAAGTCTGCGCTTCCCAGGTCCCCGGCGCTTCTGTACCTGGCACGTGGCGTCCTCGTAGACCTGGGAATTCTCGGCCGTCTTTCTTCACCCAGACGTCCCCGTGAGAGTCCGGGGGTCGCTTCCTTTTGGGTTTAAAGTCACCTTAGGCTCGCCCCGTCCCGAATCTTTCTGCTATAGGGCAATGTATACACTTCCCATCGCCTAGTTTTCCTGCTCAAAACCTTTTTCTGACTCCTCCCGACCCGCACTTTTTAAACTCCTTACCGCGAGGCGAATTCCCACCCTGGGCGCCTCCCAGTTTTGTCTTAAGGCACCGTCGCCCCCCACCTCCCTCCTCGTGCTGGGCCCTAATGCTCCCCAGGTCTTCCCTCCGTAATCACCGTTTCTCCTGAGCCCGCGTTGGGGTGGTACCCGGGGGCCTGTACTATGACACCGGGTATTCTTGCCTGCCCAGCTCCAGCCCCTGGAAAATGCGCTTCTTCGGGATGCAGGGGTCTTACTCCAAAGCCCCCTGTGATTGTGTGGGCCAAAGGGATCAGGAGACTGGGAGAGAGCAGTAGAAAACCTGAGACAGAGAAAAGAAGAATGAGAAAGACCGTAACAGATGGCAACGTAGAGGATGAGTGAGGGATTTGCTGAGAGACAGCAAAAATGAAAAAAAAAAAAAAGAAAAAAACAGGAGGGGAAAAGCAACTGGAGAAATGTAGAGAAAAGCTAGATGTACAAAGAGATGAAGGACAGCAAGGTAGGGAGAAGGGCAGCAAAGAGGGAGGCTCATCAGAGTGAGGGAGAGGAGGAGGGATTTGGAGCCAGGGCAGACAGAGCAGAGTGGTGCTGTTAGTGAGGAGAACAGAGGGGAGAACCACAGCAGGGAGGACACCTGGGGATCTGGGGTGCTAGAGAGTGGGGACAGGGGGGTTTAACAGGGAAGATAAAATTTAACAGGGAGAGCAGAAGAGGTGCAGAGATGGGAGAAGAGGCAGAAATACATGGAGATTGAGAATGATCGAAAGATTGGGGAGAAGGAGCAACAACAGGTTAAATAAGTTGCGAGGATGGAGCAGAAGAGGTAGAAGAGAAGAAATAGAGGGAAGAAGGGGATAAACAGCAGAAGAGGAGGGGGGTACAAAATGAGGAACAGAATTCCAGGGAAAAAGAAAACAAGAGCTAGAGCGAGAAGGGGAGAATGAGAGATATGTACAGAATTAGGGAGGGAAGCACAGTAATGAAGACAGAGGGGCTGAGCGCAGTGTGTCATGCCTGTAATCCCAGCAATTTAGGAGACTGAGGCAAGGAGATTGCTTGAGTCCAGGAGTTCAAGGCCAGCCTGGCCAACATGGTGAGAACCCCACCTCTGCCAAAAGAAAAAAGGAAATTATCTGGGTGTGATGGTGCACACCTGTAATCCCAGCTACTCTGGAGGCTGAGGCAGGAGGATCACTTCAGCCCAGGAGGTCCAGGCTGCAGTGACCCGAGATCATGCCACTGCACTCCAGCCTGGTCAACAGAGCAAGATGCTGTCTCAAAAGAAAAAAAGGGGCAGGGGACTTCATTGGATATGATTAGTTGTGATATGTTGACTTCTATGTATATAATCTAATAACTTAAAATTTGTTTATATAGATGAGATTGAGAATTTTAAAATTCCTATCTCTAAGGCATGTACATTCTATAAATCTTGGCATCAGAGGTCAGCTTCCACTTGGAATCCCTATTCAGCCCCAGGGTTCTGTCTTAATTCACTTGTTAGACATTCTCTTTCCTTTTCCCAGGGTGGAATAGGAAGTGGGGCAGTGAAGTGAGAGAAAAAAATCACTTTCTGTTATCATGTAATAGTTTTAATTTAATTAATTAATTGATATTTTGAGACAGAGTCTGGCTGTATCACCCAGACTGGAGTGCAGTGGCGTGGTCTCCTCCAACTGCAGCCTTGCCCTCCTAGGCTTAAGCGATCCTCCTACCTTAGCCACCGGAGTAGCTGGGACCACAGGTATCAGCCATCAAACCTGGCTAGCTTTTGTATTTTTTTTTTGTAGAAAAGGGGTTTCACTATGTTTCCCAGGCTGGTCTCAAAATTCTGGGCTCAAAGAATCCTTCTGCCTTGACCTCCCAAATTACTGGGATTACAGTTGGGATTCCATAGAGGAGCCACTGCACCTGACCTACATCGTCGTTTTTGTTTGTTTGTTGTTTTTGAGATGGGATCTCGCTCTCATCCAGGATAGAGTGCAATGGCACAGTCTCGGCTCACCGCAATTTCTGCTTCCCGAGTTCAAACGATTCTACTGTCTCAGCCTCCCGAGTAGCTGGGATTACAGGCATGAGCCACCACGTTTAGCTAAATTTGTGTATTTAGTAGAGACGGAGTTTCTCCATGTTCGTCAGGCTGGTCTCGAACTCCTGACCTCAGGTGACCCGCCCACCTCAGGTGACCCGCCTACCTTAGCCTCCCAAATGCTGGGATTATAGGTGTGAGCCACCACGCCCAGCCCATAGTACTTTTTAAAAGGGACATCAGGGTGCAGTGGCTCACGCCTGTAATTGCAGCACTTTGGGAGGCTGAGGCGGGTGGATCACAAGGATCACAAGGTCAGGAGTTTGAGACCAGTTTGCCCAACATGATGAAATCCTGTCTTTCCTAAAAATTCAAAAATTAGCTGGGTGTGTTGGCACACGCCTGTAATTCCAGCTACTCAGGAGGCTGAGACAGGAGAATCACTTGAACCCAGGAGGTGGAGGTTGCAGTGAGCCAAGATTGTGCCACTGCGCTCCATCCTGGGTGAGAGTGAGACTCCATCTCAAAAAAGAAAAATTGAAAAAAAAAAAAAAGGAACATCAAAGCCAGGGGTGATGGCTCATACATGTAATCCCAGGACTTTGGGAGCCAATCACCAAAGGTCAGGAGTTCAGGACCATTCTGGTCAGCGTGGTGAAGCCCCATCTCTAGTAAAAATACTAAAAAAGTAAGCTGGGTGTGGTGGTGTGCGCCTGTAGTTCCAGCTGCTCGGGAGACTGAGGCATGAGAATCGCATGAACTTGGGAGGAAGAGGTTCCAGTGAACCCAAATGGTACCACTGCACTGTAGCCTGGGTCTTCATCTCAAACAAACAAACAAACAAAAAAATAAAAAGCAAAAGAGACATCAAAAGTGCTTTTTTTCTCATTGTGTAATAGATTTCCTTTTTTTTCTTTCTGATTCCTCTTCATTTCTTTCTTTCTTTCCTTATTCTTTTTTTTTTTTGCAGTTGGAGATAAATCTTAATTTTAAAAATTCCTTTTTAAATACATAATCACTTCTTCTGAAAGATGCCTTTGTGGCATCCAAAAATCAGCTCACATCGTTCCTTTCTGTACATGTGTATGTTCTAGTTATTTTCCTGTTGACATCTGAATTTGTTAGATTTCTTAAAAACAATTTCAAAGTAGTTTCTGTTTGAAATTAGTTGTGTCTGTTTCAGATCGAGGTCTGCATGCTTTCTACTCTTTATTATTTATTGGAAACCTTTAACATCAAAATGTAGTTTAACCAGTTAGTCTATTTTTCAGTTTTCTTTCCTTATGTCATCTGTCAAAATCTTGAGCTGTGAGCTATTAAGTGCATGTTTCCCTCAAGGCACCTCTGGTCTATGTGGACAAATGTTGAAAGCCCAGCTCCTCACTGTGGCTCCACAGCCCTGTGTCCAGGGCCCCTGCCAGTGTCCAGCCTCCTCCTGGGAGCTTGCCTCCATCTCCTGACTCCCTCTGCCCCAGGCATATTGCTTTTCTCTTTTCCCAAACATCAAAACCCTTCCTGTCTCAGGTCGCTGTCCCTGCTCTTACCCTGTGTCCCTAAATGATCATGGCCCTGTCCCTATCTCCTCCTTCAGGTCTAGGTTCAGAGCTGTCTCCCATGCCCTCCCACCCCCACCTGAAGTTCCCTCTGCCCATCAGTCTTTTTCATGTTACTCAGATTTTATTATCTCTGCATCAGTCATATCAGAAATGCTCTTTTTATTTTTTTTAATTTTTTTTTAGACAGAGTCTCACTCTCATCCAGGCTGTGAGTGCAGTCTCGTGACCTCGCTCCCTGCAACCTCTGTCTCCTGGGTTCAAATGATTCTTGTGCCTCACCCTTGCAAGTAGCTGAGATTACAGGTGTATGCCACCACACCCGGCTCATTTTTGTATTTTAATTTTATTTTACTTTTGAGTCTCAATCTGTTGCCCAGGCTGGAGTGCAGTGGCACGATCTTGGCTCACTGCAACCTCCACCTCCCGGGTTAAACCGATTCTCCTGCCTCAGCCTCCCGAGTAGCTGGGATTACAGACACCCACCAAGCCCAGCTACTTTTTGTATTTTTAGTAGAGATGGCATTTAACCATGTTGGCCGGGCTGGTCTCGAACTCCTAACCTAAAGTAATCCACCTTTCTTGGCCTCTCAGAGTGCTAGGATTACAGGCCAGAGTCACCGTGCCTGCTTCTATTTTTGTATTTTTGTATTTTTTTTTTTTTTTTTGAGACGGAGTCTAGCTCTGTTGCCCAGGCTGGAGTGCAGTGGCCGGATCTCAGCTCACTGCAAGCCCCGCCTCCCGGGTTTACGCCATTCTCCTGCCTCAGCCTCCCGAGTAGCTGGGACTACAGGCGCCCGCCACCCTCGCCCGGCTAATTTTTTTTGTATTTTAGTAGAGACGGGGTTTCACCGTGTTAGCCAGGATGGTCTCGATCTCCTGAACTCGTGATCCGCCCGTCTTGGCCTCCCAAAGTGCTGGGATTACAGTCTTGAGCCACCGCGCCCGGCCTATTTTTGTATTTTTAGTAGAGACAGGGTTTCACCATGTTGGCCAGGCTGGTCTCGAACTCATGACCTCAGGGGATGCGTCTGCCTTGGCCTACCAGTGTGCTGTCATTACAAGCGGGAGCCACTGTGCCCACCCAGAGATGCGTTTCTGCATGGATTATTTTGAGTATTTTGTGTCTCCGTTCATTGGAGGATACCTGTTTCCCATCTTGGCCACAGGACAACTGCAGCATCTACTCTGGGGTTGTGGTTCAGATGCTGAGGTGTCCTCAGGGAACACTGAGGCAAGTGTGGGGATGGTGCCACATTTCTTCTGGAAATTTCAACTCTAATTGGTCTGAACTTCCTGTGGCTATTTATTTCAGTCAAAATAAGAGGAGAAGGCCTCACTAAGGTCAGAAAAGCCCAACAGACCAGACCTTGTGTCCTCCGGCAGTGCCAAGGCATCCCCATTTTTGTCATCTGTCACTGCCTCACTCCAGCTCCCGGGTCTTCCGTGCTCTGCACATCACCAGGGCCCAGTTTGGCCATTATGGGCAGGGGCTTTGCCACCAGCAGGTGATGCGCTCAGAGTCAGGGGTCCTGGATTCCCTTCAGGAAGGGTGGGGAGAAGATCAGGGTCCTGAAGGGCATGAAGGACACACCTCTACACAACTAGTTCTGTTCTGGAGGATCTGGAGTCTCCATGACTTCAGGAAAGATTCTTCCAAGGATCTTCAAACGTCAAATATTTCACGTTAAAAGCTACGGACCTTTAATTCTGAGCCTTGAGATGAAGGTGGTCATGCAACCAAAGTCCAGTGGCATGCAGGCGCAACTTTTTTTTTTTTTTGAGACGGAGTCTTGCCCTGTCACCCAGGCTGGAGTGCCGTGGCGCCATCTCGGCTCCCTACAAGCTCCGCCTCCCGGGTTCACGCCATTCTCCTGCCTCAGCCTCCCCAGTAGCTGGGACTACAGGCGCCCGCCACCACGCCTGGCTACTTTTTTGTGTGTTTTTAGTAGAGACAGGGTTTCCCCGTGTTAGCCAGGATGGTTTCGATCTCCTGACCTCGTGATCCACCCGCCTCAGCCTCCCAGAGTGCTGGGATTACAGGCATGAGCCACCGCGCCCGGCCACAGGCGCAATTTTTTAGAGTTTTCCTGGCCAGGCGTGGTGGCTCAGGCCTGTAATCCCAGCATTTTCGCAGGCAGAGGCAGGCGGATCACTTGAGGTCAGGGGTTAGAAAACAGCCTGGCCAACTTGATGAAACCCCCTCTCTAGTAAACATACAAAGCCATTACAAGGTGTGGTGGGGCGTGCCTGTATTCCCAGCTACTTGGGAGCCTGAGGCAGGAGAACTGCTTGAACAGGGGAGGTGGAGGTGGCAGTGAGCCGAGATCATGCCCCTGCACCCCAGCCTGGGCGACAGAGCAAGACTCCATACCAAAAAAAAAAAGGGTATACAATTCAGTTTCCTAATATCAATTTAAAAAAAAAGTTTTGACCAGGCGAGGAGGCTCAAGCCTGTAATCCCAGCACTTTGGGAGACCGAGGCTGGTGGATCAAGAGGTCAGGAGTTTAAGACCGGCCTGGCTAATGTGGTGAAATCCCATCTCTACTAAAAATACAAAAATTAGCCGGGCATGGTGGCACGTGCCTGTAGTCCCAACCCAGGAGGCGGAGCTTGCAGCGAACCGAGATCGCACCACTGCACTCCAGCCTGGGTGACAGAGCGAGACTCTGTCTCAAAAAAAAAAAGTTTTCCTGTAAATAGGAAGACTAAGCAGCCCCAGAGACAAGACCTCCTGGCATCATTGTCCCTTCTTCTGGAGTGATAAAGTAACCTTCCTTTAAGTGTATTAATCCGTCACCAGTCAAGTTGCTACAACTACTGGTCTTGAATGGAAAATGTGGTGATTCTGCTAAAGCTTCTCTTGTCTTTCCCTGTGTGTGTGTGAAACATTAACGTCTCTACTTGGGAACACGGACCCCCTTCATTTGGAATTGAGGTTTCCAGGTGGCTGTCCTCAAGCGTTGTGTTCACATAAACTCTATACTTAACCATGTATTCTAAATTTTATTATTTATGGCTGACTTCAGTTTCTGTCGGATTGTAGGGGCCTCACTAGAGAGGGCACCTGTCGCTATGTTGTAATATCACACTTGCCAAAATGACATGGATTAGCATTTCCCCCCCTTCCTTTGCATGAAGCTAATTAGCTGACGCAGATGGTCACCTCCATTACCAAGTAGAGCCACAATGAACTATGTGTGACCAAGGGTGTTGTCAAGCCTTCTTCCCTGAGGACTGATTAGTGTTTATCTTGAAAACATACACTTAGGCCAGACACGCCTGTAATCCCAGCACTTTGGGAGGCCAAGGTGGGTGGATCACCTGAGGTCAGGAGTTTGAGACCAGCCTGACCAAGAAGGTGAAACTCCGTCTCTACTGAAAATACAAAAATTAGCCCAGCGTGGTAGCAGGTGCCTGTAATCCTAGCTACTCGGGAGGCTGAGACAGGAGAATTGCTTGAACCCAGGAGGCGGAGGTTGCAGTAAGCCGAGATCGTGCCACTGCACTGTAGCCTGAGTAACAGTGAGACTCGTGTCTCCAGAAAAAGAAAAAAGAAAACATGTACCTAAAGGGTTGTATAGAACAGTGAAGTTTCTTTCTCTGTTTTCAACCTCTCAGCTGTTTGTCTCTATTTCCCATCACATTCAGGTCTAAGGCTCTTTATTAATAAAATGGTTTTTCTTTCTTTCTTTGTTTTCATAGTGAAGATGATTTTTCATCTGGGGAAGATTTTTTTAGTTTTCATTATATTTTCTCAACATTTAAAAAGCGAAGTAAAGAGTATTTCTTGGGCCTGGCATGGTGACTCATGCGTGTAATCCCAGCACTTTGGGAGGCCGAGGTGAGGAGAGCAGCTATTTCTCTTACAGTCTCCTGTTTCTGAAGAGGAGGAGGAAGTAAAAGTTGAAAAACAGGAATGAAGTCAGTGGCAAGACCAGCCAGTGCCACTGATGACCAGACCTGGAGGTTAAAAGATTAACCCCCAACTCTAACCACATGTGCTCTCAATCTAACACGACCCTTTCACGTGGAACCACTTAGAGCTGTAAGCCCTTAAAAGGGCCAGGAACTCTTTCTTTGGGGAGCTTGGCTCTTAAGACGTAAGTCTGCTGACGCTCCCGGTCGAATAAAAACCTCTTCCTTCTTTAATCCGGTGTCTGAGGAGTTTTGTCTGCTGTTCCTCCTGCTACATTTCTTGGTTCCCTGACTGGGAAGCGAGGTGATTAAGGAGGCAGCCCCTTAGGCCGCTTAGGCCTGCCCTGTGGAACATCCGTGTGGGGGACTCCGGCCAGCTTGAGCAATGCGGATCCTGAGAGCGCTCCTGGGTAGGCAGTTGCCCCGGTGGAAAGCCTGTCGGAGCGGTGCACAGCAGGCCCCCACAGAGGATCAACCCAGTGGCTGAACACTCGGAAGGAACTGGCACTTTAAGCCTGGAAATCTGAAACTTGGTAACACTGGTCTTTGGAACTTGTCCCCTCCATTTGAGTAGAAGTGTGGCCTGATCACCCACGGTGTGCCTGTACCAGCACCTTGGTTTTTGACTTGACTTGAATTGCTTGATACTTTGGATTTGGTTTTGACCTGGCTTGGATTTCTGGATACATTGATTTTGGTTTTGATTCTCGTTTGGTGTAAACTGAAAAGGTGCGTGTGTGCCCTTTTTACCCGTTCTTTGTTCTGTGGTGTGCGTGTGCTGTTAGTGTGTTTTGTCTCGAGGAAACATGGGTCAGACACAAAGTAAGCCCACTCCACTAGGAACTGTGTTGAAAAATTTTAAGAAGGGATTTAGTGGAGACTATGGGGTTGCTATGACACCAGGAAAACTTAGAACTTTGTGTGAAATAGATTGGCCAACATTAGAAGTGGGTTGGCCATCAGAAGGAAGCCTAGACAGGTCCCTTGTTTCTAAGGTATGGCACAAGGTAACTGCTAAGTCAGGACCCTCAGACCAGTTCCCATACATAGACACTTGGTTACAGCTGGTGCTAGACCACTCACAGTGGCTAAGAGGACAGGCAGCAGCAGTGCTAGTAGCAAAGGGACAGATAGTCATGGAAGGATCCCGCTCCACCCGCCGAGGGAAATCAACTCCTGAAGTTCTGTTTGACCCAACACCAGAAGACCCATTGCAGGAGATGGCACCAGTGATCCTGGCGGTGCCTTCCCCTTACCAGGGAGAGACGCTCCCCACTCTTGAGCCCACAGTGCTTGCATCTCCGCAAGACAAACATATCCCTAGGCCACCCAGAGTAGACAAGAGAGGATGTGAAGCCTCAGGAGAAACCCCTCCCTTGGCAGCTCGACCAAAACTGGGATGCAAATGCCCCTGAGAGAGCAGCGGTATACCGGGATAGATGAGGATGGGCACATGGTGGAGAGGCGTGCTTTGTGTACCAGCCCTTCACCTCTGTCGACCTTCTCATCTGGAAAAACAATACCCCATCCTATACGGAAAAGTCACAAGCTCTAATTGATTTGCTCCAAACTATTATCCAGACCCATAACCCCACTTAGGCTGATTGCCACCAGCTGCTCATGTCCCTCTCTAACACAGATGAAAGGTGGAGAGAGCTCCAAGCAGCAACCAAGTGGCTGGAGGAACAGGCACCAGCTGATTACCAAAACCCCCAAGAGTATGTAAGGACCCAGTTCCCAGGAACCGACCCCCGGTGGGACCCAAATGAAAGAGAGGATATGCAAAGGCTGAACCGACACAGGGCAGCTCTCCTGGAAGGATTAAAGAGGGAGCCCGGAAGGCCACAAACATTAACAAGGCCTCTGAGATCATCCAGGGAAAAGAAGAAACTCCAGCACAGTTCTGTGACAGGCTATGTGAGGCCTATTGTATGTATACTCCCTTTGATCCTGATAGCCCTGAAAATCAGCACATGATTAACATGACTTTAGTCAAAGTGCAGAAAACTTTAGAAGAAAAGTGCAGAAACAGGTTGGGTTTGCAGGAATGAATACGTCACAGTTATTTAGAAATAGTTAACCAGGTGTTTGTAAACAGGGACGCAGTAAGCCATAAGGAAAACAGCAAAGAGAATGAACGTTGGGCCCGGCGAAACACCAACCTGTTAGCTGCAGCGATCAGAGGGGTCCCCCCAAAGAGGCAAGGGAAGGGGGGCCCCAGGAAAGAGACTCAGCCTGGCTGTCAGAGCTTGCAGCATAACCAGTGTGCTTATTGTAAAGAAGTAGGACATTGGAAGAACAGATGCCCTCAGCTAAAAGGAAAACAAGGTGACTCAGAGCAGGAGGCCCCAGACAAGGAGGAAGGGGCCCTGCTCAACCTGGCAGAAGGGTTATTGGACTGAGGGGGACTGGCTGGGGGGTATAACGGGGAAGAGAGAATTTAACAGGGAGAGCTCAGGAGGTGCAGAGATGGGAGAAGAGGCGGAAATAGATGGAGATTGAGGATGATCTAAAGATTGGGGAGAAGGAGCAACAAGAAGTTAAATAAGTTGTGGATGGAACCCAGCTAATTTTTGTATTTTTAGTAGAGACAGGGTTTCAGCATGTTGGCCAGGCTGATCTTAAACTCCTGACTTCAGGTGATCCACCCGCCTTGACCTCCCAAAGTGCTGGGAAAACAGGCGTGAGCCACCACACCTGACCACCCATGTATTCTTGATTGAAAAAATTTGCTTATGTCTTAGTTCAACTTTCCCTGTTTTCTTTCCTTTTCTTTTCTTTTTTTGAGATGCAGTTTTGTTCTTGTTGCCCAGGCTGAAGTGCAATGGCGGGATCTTGGCTCACCGCAACCTCAACCTCCTGGGTTCAAGCGATTCTCCTGCCTCAGCCTTGCTGAGAAGCTGGGATTACAGCCATGCGCCACCACGCCTGGATAATTTTTGTATTTTTAGTAGAGACGGGGTTCCTACATGCAGGCCAAGCTGGTCTCCAACTCCTGACCTCAGGTGATCCGCCCACCTCGGCCTCCCTGTTTTCAAGGTCAGTAGTTGTGTGTTTACACTGCTGCATTTTATAAATGTTACTGTACTTTTCTCATAAGGAAAAATTAAATGTTAGGAATTAAAGGCATCAGAACCTTGCAAAAGAAGTTTCTTTAGCCCAGGTATGTGAAAGATGCTTCTCTATTTCTAAAGGATAGGGTGATAAAGACCAACCCTCCCCATTAGCCCTTCCAGCCCCCCATGTAAGAATTCAGGCACATCTTCGTACTCATCTCAGACCTTCTCAGGGTAACTCTGTGAAAATGTTTTCACTGTGAGGATAGCACAGCTAAATCCAAAGCAGGTCATTCAGTCCCTGGCAGGGAACCCTCCACCGGCTTCCTGTGTTCCCTGGGACAAAAGTCCAGCTCTTCACTGTGGCTCCACAGCCCTGTGTCCAGGGCCCCTGCCAGTGTCCAGCCTCTGCCTGGGAGCTTGCCTTCATCTCCTGACTCCCTCTGCCCCAGTCACGTTTGCTTTTCTCTTTTCCCAAACTCCAAAACCCTTCCTGTCTCTGGTCATTGTCCTGCTCTTACCCTATGTCCCTTGGCAGCTCATTTACGATGCTGTCCTGTCCCTTTCTCCTCCTTCAGGTCTAGGCTCAGAGATGTCTCCCATGCCCTCCCACTGCCATCTGAAGTTCCCTCTGCCTGTCAGTCTCTATCACATTACTCAAGTTTATTATCTGTGTCAATCACATCAGAAACTAGGACTTTAAAAAAAAAAAAAAAAGGTCTCACTGTGTCCTCCAGGCTGTGAATGCAGTCTCGTGATCTTGGCTCACTGCAACCTCTGTCTCCTGGATTCAAGTGATTCTTGTGCCTCAACCTCCCAAGTAGCTGAGATTACAGGTGTGTGCCACCACACCCGGCTAATTTTTGTATTTGTATTTTATTTTAGAGTCTTATTCTGTTACTCAAACTGGAGTGCAGTGGTGTAATTTCAGCTCACTGCAACCTTCACATCCCAGGTTCAAGTGATCCTCCAACCTCAGCCTTCTGAGTAGCTGGGATTACAGATGCCCACCAAGCCCAGCTACTTTTGTATTTTTAGTAGAGATGAGGTTTCACCACATTGGCCAGGATGGTTTCGAACTCCTGACCTCAAGGAATCCACCCACCTCGGCCTTCCAGAGTGCTAGTATTATAGGCTTGAGCCATTGCACCCGGCCCAATTTTTGTATTTTTAGTAGACACAGGATTTCACCATGTTTACCAGGCTGTTCTCGAACTCCTGAGTTCCAGTGATGCTTCCACCTCAGCTTCCTAAGTAGCTGGGATGACAGAAACACAGACGTGCACCACCGTACCTGGCTAAGTATTTGTATTTTTGGTAGCGATGGGATTTCACCATGTTGCCCAGGCCGGTCTCAAACTTCTGAGCTCAAGCAGTGTACCCACCTATGTCTCCCAGAGTGCTGGGATGACAGGCGTGAGTCACCACATTCAGCCTCTGCATGGGGTTTGGTCAGGGCTGGATCTGTGCTCTGAAGGGGAGCTCATTCCAACCCAGCTCCCCACTGCTGCAGCGCGTGTAGGGGCTTCTCCAGAAGGGGAGTGGGAGTTTCCTATAGGGGTTTATCATCCCTGGTGTGGTGGACAGCAGGGGGGACCGTACTTCCTCAGACTGAGGTCTCCTTTGTATGTGTCATTGTGTTACAGGGAGGGGGTGTGTGGATTCTGAGCAATAAACAGCATATTTTTAACATTCAGGATTGATTTCTATAGACTCTTGGTACGTGAGGAAGAAACCCTGAGGAAGAAACCTGGAAAAGGAAGAGGAAAGCAGAGGAGTCAGGGATGGCTCCTCCTCAGGTGAGATGATATTCTCGGTGGATTGTTCTGTCTCCTTCCTTTCAGAAACGCTGGGCCTTGGAGTTGGGAATCTTCTCTGAGTCTGAAGCGTCCTGCCTGACAGGTTTGCTCGCACTCACCCATGCCTTCCCTCAGTCTCTCTCATCTCGCTTGGATTCCATCTCTCATGACCCAGTGACATGAAGTTGGGAAGAGGCGGCACTGGACATGGGCCTGGGAAGGGCTCACACCAGACATGGATGGAGATGGGGTGAGGGTCCCGTGGTGTGAGTGCTGTTGGGCAGCAGGGATTGTTCAGGGGCCACATCTGGATGCACTGTCAGCTCTCTGTGGACGAAGATTAGAGCAGCTGCCAATGGAAGTCACGTATTAATGTGCACAGAGAACATGGTAAATTCTAGAAAAGAAGACCAATAAGGGGAAATGTTTTCTGCCTGATTTTAAACTACATTTTTAGGTAATTGAGTGAGCCTGACCAACTTGGAGAAACCCTGTCTCTAGTAAAAATACAAAATTAGCCAGGCATGGTGGCATGTGCCTGCAATCACAGCTACTCAGGAGGCTGAGGCAGAAGAATCACTTGAAATCGAGAGGCGGAGGTTGCAGTGACCTGAGATTGCACCATTGCACTCCAGCCCAGGCAACAAGAGCAAAACTCTGTCTTAAATAAATAAATAAATAAAATGGAAATGAATGATACATGAATGATTCCATCATCATGTTAAGAATATAGAATCAACATAAATAATAGCAGGAGATTCATTAAACTATTCTTAGCACATTACGCTTATGGAGACAGTGGTGTTACTATGGAGAGACTTGTGAAGCAGGCTTTTGGTAAAAATGGTTATATTTTTTCTCAAATATGGGAGCAGTACTTATTTTTTTTTTACTCTAGAGGATAAAGCCATACTCTCATTCCACCTATTATTATTTTTGTTATTTGTTTCTGAAACAGAGTCTTGCTCTGTCACCCAGGCTGGAGTGCAGTGGCATGATCTTGGCTTACTGCAACCTCTGCCTCCTGGGTTCAAACGATTCTCCATCCTCCAGGCCAGGCAGTTGAAAGGGTGATTGCTTCCTCTAGGAAGCGGCGTTTCCTGTCTTCTTAGATCTGACAAGATTCCCCCCTGCCCCCAACTGCCAAAGTATCCTTTTCCAGCAAGGTGAGATTCTTCTTCAGTTAAACAAAACTTGCTACTTTTTGTATATTTAAAACCTATATATTTGTGTACATATGTACACACGTGCATACATATGTATACATATATGTATACACGTGTGTACATATGTATACCTACATGTATGCGCGCGTGTATGTGTACACATATGTATACGTGTGTGTACAAATATGTATACACGTGTGTGTATGTATACACATGTGCATGCACGTGTGTATATGTGTATACACATGTGTATGCACGTGTGTGTATGTGTGTACATATGTGTATACATGTGTATATGTGTATGCATATATGTATACGTGTGTATATGTGTATATATACATGTATATGTGTGTATATGTGTATGTATATATGTGTGTATATAGACACCCCCACACATATATACATACACATACATATATACACACATATGTATATATTTTGAAAATCTTTTATGGTTTGAAAATCTGGGACAAATGACAACCCTTTGTATTAACATTTAGTTTTTTGTGAATCTGTGTAGGTTTTGTTATGTAGCAGGACGAGCCGCAGACAAAACCCCTCAGACACTGAGTTGTAGAAGGAAGGGCTTTATTCAGCTGGGAGCCACGGCAAGCTATCGTCTTAAAATCTGAGCTCTCCGAGTGCACAATTTCTGTCCCTTTTAAGAGCTCACAACACTAAAGATTTCACATGAAAGGGTCGTGATTGAGCAATCTAGGGGATACGTGACAGGGGTTTCATGCACTGTGTGGTCAGAGTGAAACAGAACAGAGCAGGGAGTTTCATAATGTTCTTCTATACAATGTAGTTGATTTGTAACTACTAGGTTTAGGCCAGGCAGGCCCAGGCCTGGTTTTGGGCCTGGTGCCGGGCCGCCTGTCTGGTTTCACTTCCTTGTTTTTTTTTCTTAAAACAGGTACTGAGTATAAAACAATGTGAGAGGGTCTCTCTTCCCTCAGTTATTTTGTGAACATTTACAAAATGGATTTTGTACTTTGAGTAATTTTGTTTTCATGTATTTTATTTTGAGATGGGGTCTCACTTTGTTGTCTAGGCTGGAGTGCCCTGGTGTGATCGTAGCTCACTACAACCTCCACCCTCAGGGTCAAGCCATCCTCCCATCTCAGCCTTCCAAGTAATTGGAACCACAGGTGCCTGCCATCACACCTGGCTAATTTTTTATTTTTTTGAGATGGAGTTTCTGTTGCCCAGGCTGGAGTGCAGTGATCTGGGATCACTGCAACCTCTGCCTCCTGGGAGCAAGCCATTCTCCTGCCTCAGCCTCCCACGTAGCTGGGATTACAGGCATGTGTCACTGTGTCTGACTGATCTTTCACTGTGGGCATTGTCATCTGTGAAGACATCACTCGTGCTTGGTCTCATCTAGATACTGAATGTCACTTGGTGTGTCCGAAACTCTGCGTTGATTTTTTAATTTATTTCTTGTATTTTTTACAAACATAAGAAATTCATACTGACAGGGTGTCTTGACCTCTTCAAAAAGTATAATAAAGACATCATGTGAGGCCAGGTGTGGTGGCTCATGCCTGTAATCCCAGCACTTTGGGAGGCTGAAGCAGGCGGATCACAAGGTCAGGAGATCGAGACCATCCTGGCTAACCGGTGAAAACCTGTCTCTACTAAAAATACAAAAAAAATTAGCAGGGCGTGGTGGCGGGCACCAGTAGTACCAGCTACTTGGGAGGCTGAGGGAGGAGAAGGGCGTGAATCCGGGAGGTGGAGCTTGCAGTGAGCCAAGATCATGCCACTGCACTCCAGCCTGGGCGACAGAGTGAGACTCCATCTCAAAAAAAATAAAAAGAAAAAAAAAGACGTCATGTGGTGAAAAATCCCTTACTTGGATTTGTCAGAACATTCACTACAATTAAATCCACGCTTTCCCCTCTCTCCTCTTCTCATTTTCTGTAAAGATAAGAACTCCACCCATAACCATTTGGTTAAAATGTGTTTTCATTTCAGGGTCTATTGACATTCAGGGATGTGGCCATAGAATTCTCTCAGGAGGAGTGGAAATGCCTGGACCCTGCTCAGAGGACTCTATACAGAGATGTGATGTTGGAGAATTATAGGAACCTGGTTTCCCTGGGTGAGTTTAACTTCCCTCTTGGGGATGTGCCCTTGTGAATCTTTGCATTTTCTCTTGTTTCTCTTGGGTGCCACATCCTTGCTTGACTCAAATGGAAGCCGTATTGATTTTGAAATGAAAAGCTTCATGATGTAGCATCTGGACTTTCACTGTCCCCTTTGTTTAGACGTTCTGCTTTCTTCATGATAGCTCAGTGGGGGCTTCAGGACTAAAGTAGGCATAAAACTTTACAGCAGGCTGGGTATGGTGGCTCATGTCTGTCATCCTGGCATCTTGGGAGACTGAGGCGTGTGGATCACTTTAGATCAGGAGTTCGAGACCAGCCTGGCAAATATGGAGAAACTCAGTCTCTACTAAAAATACAAAAATTAGCTGGACGTGTGGGTGCACACCTGTAATCCCAGCTCCTAGAAAGGCTGAGGAAAGAGAATAACTCAAACCTAGGAGGCGAAGGTTCTAGTGAGCTGACAACACACCACTGCACTCCAGCGTGGGTGACAGAGCAAGACTCTGTCTCAAAAAGCAAAAATAAAACCTTTTGGCAGACTTTAAACATCTCCAGTTCCCTGTTTGCTTCTCCTGTGCTTTCAATTCAGTAGTTCTTGGAAGAGAGCTCCATGTCCACATATTACATATTACAACGTTCCCCAAGCATTCAGAAGGAGGCAGTCAGTGGAGCAATTAGTGAAATATTTTCCTAGATTCATCTGTAATGTCTTCCTTCCTACAGAAACGTAGGGCTGGGACTCTAGAAAAGCTCCAGCACGTCATGGTCCTTTCTTTTTATAAGCAGGAGTCTCTTTCTGACCTGCTGTCTCCATGTTGGAGCAAGAGAAAGAGCCCTGGACGGTGGAGAGTGAAGTGAAAATAGCAACAAAATCCAGCTGGGAGGGAATGTATTACAGGTGTAAAGGCAGGTAAGCCCTGCCCGCTCAGATGGGCAGAGTGGAAGTTCCACCTTCCAATAGTATGTGGAGAAACTCTGCAAGTGGGAGAATTCTATGGGAAAATAAAAGTTTAAATCCTGAGATCTTTGAAAGGACGTCTTTCTTTGCCCTTGCTTATCTCTCCGCTCTTTCTTTTCTTATGACAGAGTTTTACTCTGTCGCTCAGTCTACAGTGCAGTGGTGTAATCTTGGCTAACTGCAGCCTCCGCCTTTCAGGCTCACAGGATTCTTGTGCCCCAGCTTTCTGGGTAGTGGGACTGCAAGCACTCACCACCATGCCCAGCTAACTTTGTGTTTTTAGTAGAGATGGGGTTTCACCATGTTGGCCAGGCCGGTCTCAAACTCCTGATCTCAAGTGATCCACCTGTGTCGGCTTCCCAAAGGGCTGGGATTACAGGCGTGAGCTGCCATGCCCAACCATTGTTATTATTGTAGATAGTTTTGTCTTTTAGTTCTTAGTAAACATGTAAGTGGTTGAAGCATGATTCCAGGGTGAATATAACAACCACGTTAGTGTCCATTCCTTTCAGTATGCAGAAGTGAAGTGTGTTGTATAGATATTTGGGCCAAGGTTATTGTTGCAGGTATGTTAAACATCTTAAACTTATAGTATAATAATGAAACTTAAAATTTCTGTAACCTGGTCGGGTGCAGTGGCTCACGCCTCTAATCCCAGCACTTTGAGAGGCCGAGGGGGGTGGATCACCTGAGGTAAGTTTACAACCAGCCTGGTTAACATGGTGAAACTTCATCTGTACTATAATTACAAAATGTAGCCAGGCACAGTGGTGGGCAGCTGTAATTCCAACTACTCAGGAGGCTGATCCAGGAGAGTCACTTGAACCCGGGAGGTAGAGGTTGCAGTGAACCAGGATCGCACCATTGCACTCCAGCCTGAGCCTCCGTCTCAAAAAAAAAAAAAAAAAAAAAAAAAAATCCATAATCTGCAAAAACTACTTCTCCAAGAGAACTTTTTTATTTGTCAGAATTATTTCTGTGTATGTTCCATTTTCATTAACATATTTTTACAGTGTTTTTTCATGACTTTTAATTTTAAATAACAAAAAAAGTTTAGTTATGAAGAAAAGGTACACATATGCAAGTTTCTGTATCTGTCCATTTGTTAATTTATGTATTTATGAGACATAGTTTTGCTGTCATCACTTAGGCTGAAATTCAATGCTGCGGTCTCGGCTCACTACAACCTCCGTCTCCGGGTTCAAGCAATTCTCCTCCCTCAGCCTCCCAACTACCTGGGATTACAGGCATGAGTCGCCATGCCCAGCTAATTTTGTATTTTTAGTAGAGATACGGTTTCTCCTCGTAGGTTAGGGTGGTCTTGAACTCCCAACCTCAGGTGATCTGCCTGGCTCGTCCTTCAAAAGTGCTGGGATTACAGGCATGAACCACCATGCCTGGCCTATCTGTTTTTTTATTTACCTTTACTGGAAAACTTTGTATGTGCTTGTGGGTTGCAGTTACTGTTTAGCCTTCTTTCATTTTTGTTTTGTTTTGTTTTGTTTTCTTTGAGACAGTCTCAGTCTGTCACCCAGGCTAAAGTGCAGTGGTGTGATCTCGGCTCACTGCAACTTCCAACTCCCAGTTTCAAGTGATTCTCCTGCCTCAGCCCCCCAAGTAGCTGGGACTACAGGTGACTGCCAATACACTGGGCTAATTTTTTGTGTTTTTTAGTAGAGATGGAGTTTCAGCTTGTTAGCCAGGATTGTCTCAATCTCCTGACCACGTGATCCTCCTGCCTCAGCCTCTCAAAATGCTGGGATTACTGGCATGAGCCACCGTGCCCAGCCTGCCTCAATGTTTTTAAAACATGGTATTACTGGCTGGGCCCGGTGGCTCACGCTTGTAATCCCAGCACTTTGGGAGGCCGAGTGGGGCGGATCACTAGGTCAAGAGATCGACACCATCCTGGCTACCACGGTGAAACCCCGTCTCTACTAAAAATACCAAAAATTAGCCAGGCGTGGTGGCAGGCGCCTGTAGTCCCAGCTAATCTGGAGGCTGAGGCAGGAGAATGGCATGAACCCGGGAGGCGTCGGAGCTTGCAGTGAGCTGAGATGACGCCACTGCACTCCAGCCTGGGTGACCCGAGACGCCGTCTTTAAAAAAATAAAAAAAAATAAAATAAAATGTGTTATTGCTATTAGATGGTTTCAAGTATTGCAAGTTTTACAGTACAGACTCTAAACTTCCTTTGTTTCATTAGATTTGTCAGGCTTCGGTGATATTGATGATGAGATGCTCTTTTTCCTGTCTCTGTCATTTCACTGTCTTGTTAGAAATAGCTTAGACTGGCCAGCTGGGGTGGCTCACTCCTCTAATCCTAGCACTTTCAGAACCCAAGGTGGGCAGATTGCTTGAGGTCTGGAGCTTGAGACCAGTCTGGACAACATGGTGAAACCTCGAATCTACTAAATGTCAAAAATAGGCCAGGTGCAGTTGCTCACACCCATAATTCCAGCACTTTGGGAGGCTGAGACAGGCCAATCACTTGAGGTCAGTAGTTCGAGACAAGCGTGGCCAACATGGTGAAATTCCATCTCTACTAAAAATACAAAAGTTAGCTCTTCATGGTGGTGCGCACCTGTAATCCCAGTTACCTGGGAGGCTGAGGCAGGAGAATCACTTGAACCCAGGAGGTGGAGGTTGCAGTGAGCCAAGATCACGCCACCGCACTCCAGCCTGAGTGACAGAGTGAGACTCTGGGCTGAGGAGGGAGAATCACTTGGGGTAGGATAATGGTGCCACTACACTCCAGCCTGGGTGATAGAGCATGACTGAGTCTCAAAAACAAAGAAAAAAGGAAATAGCTGAAACTCGGAGGCTTAAGATACAGAAATTTATTTCTCATGAATTTGGAAAGCAAGAAATCCAAGAGCAAGGTGCCAGCCACATTGTTTCCTGGTGAGAGCCTTCTTCACGGTTTAACTTGGCCATCTTCCTGCCGTCTCCTGATATGGTGGAAAGAGGAACAGGAAATGAGCTCTTTAATGTTTCTTTATAAATGCACTGTTAGTATTCACCGGTAGTTAACACCCATGGCTCAATTCTCTCAAAGTCCCTGTCTGCAGGAACATCCTATTAGAGAATGCCAAATCTACCAAAGCTTCTTTAAGGAGAGTCGTTATTTATTTTATTTTATTTTTTTGAGATGGAGTCTCATTCTCTCGCCCAGGCTGGAGTGCAGTAGCATGATCTCGGCTCACTGCAACCTCAGCCTCCCAGATACAAATGATTCCTGCTTCAGCCTCCCAAGTAGCTGGGGTTAAAGGCACCCACCACCAAACACAGCTAATTTTTTTGTAATTTTAGTAGAGATGGGGTTTCACCATGTTGTCCAGGCTGGTCTCGAACTTATGACCTCATGATCTGCCTGCGTCAGCCTCCAAAAGTGCTGTGATTACGGGCATGCACCACTGCACCTGGCCATTACTCAATTCTTTTTTTTTTTTTTTTTTGAGACGAAGTCTCTCTCTAGTCCCCCAGGCTGGAATGCAGTGGCACAATCTAGGCTCACTGCTGCAACCTCTGCCTCCCAGTGCCAAGTGATTCTTCTGCCTCAGCTCTTCGGAGTAACTGGGATTACAGGCATCTGCCACCATGCCCGGCTAATTTTTGTATTTTTAGTTGAGATGGGGTTTCACCATGTTGGCCAGGCTGTTCTAGAACTCCTGACCTTGGGTGATCCACCCACCTTGGACTCCCAAAGTCCTGGGATTACAGGCATGAGCCACCATGCCCAGCCATAGTCAATTCTTATTCCTTATAATGCTGTGTATTTTCTTGACCTCATGTATTAGAAGGTAGTGATCTTAACGTATTTCAGCTCTTATGTTGTGTACTGGTCATAAGAACAAGTTGTGGCTTTTTTCTTTTTGTTTTTGTTTTTTTTTTAAGACGAAGTCTTACTCTGTCACCCAGGCTGGAGTGCAGTGGTGCGATCTCGGCTCACTGCAAGCTCTGTCCCCCGGGGTTCACACCATTCTCCTGCCTCAGCCTCCTGAGTAGCTGGGACTACAGGCGCCCGCCACCACGCCTGACTAATTTTTTGTATTTTTAGTAGAGAGAGTTTCACTGTGTTAGCCAGGCTGGTATCGATCTCCTGACCTCGTGATCTGCCCGCCTCGGCCTCCCAAAGTGCTGGGATTACAGGCGTGAGCCACCGTGCCCCGCCGGCTTTTTTTCTTAAGAGGGAATTGTTTAAAATTCTGTAGGCTGTATAAATCTACTTATTAGTTTCTTGCTTGTTTTATCGAGGGTTACAATATTTTATTATTGATTTTTATGACTTTACATGTGAGTTTTCAGTACGTGGTATGCAATATAACTGATACATTCCACTCATTAATGTGAAAAGTGCCTCCCGGTGCAGTGGCTCATGCCTGTAATCCTGGGATTTAGGAGGCCAAGACATGTGGGTCACCTGAGGTCAGGAGTTTGAGACCATCCTGGCCTACGTGGTGAAACCCCATCTCTACTAAACATATAAAAATTAGCTGGGCATGGTGGGGCATGCTTGTAATCCCAGCTACTCAGGAGACTGAGGCAGGAGAATTGCTTGAACCCTGGAGGTTGAGGTTGTAGTGAGCCCAGATTGTGCCATTGCACTCCAACTTGGGTGACAGAGCGAGACTCCATCTCAAAACAATAAAAATACGAAAACTGTTTTAAGAAGTCACAGAGTACCTGTTCCACATGGATATAGGTAATTTTGTAACAGTTATTCAGAAAAATATGGTATTAACGTTTTCTTTTTTTTTTTTGAGATGGAGTCTCACTTTGTTGCTCAGGCTGGAGTGCAGTGGAATGATTTCAGCTCACCACAGTCTTCGCCTCCCAGATTCAAGCAATTCTCCTGCCTCAGCCTCCCAAGTAGCTGGGATTACAGGTGCCCGTGACCACGCCCGGCTACTTTTTGTATTTTTAGTAGAGATGGGGTTTTACCATGGTGGCCAGGCTGGTTGTACTCCTAATCTGAGGAGATCCACCTGCCTTGGCCTCCCAAAATAGTGGGATTACTGGCGTGAGCCCCCACGCCCTGTCTGTTTTTTTTTTTTTTTTTTTTTTACTCGAAGTCTCACTTTGTCACCCAGGCTGGGGTGCAGTGGTGCGATGTTGGCTCACTGCAACCTTTGCCTCTTGGCTAAAAGTGATTCTTGTATCTCAGACTCCCGAGTAGCTGGGACTACAGGCACGGGCGACAGCACCTGGCTAATTTTCGTAATCTTTTGTTGTCTTCTCAGTGCTATGATTGTTTGATAATAAGAATTTCCATTGATTTTGATTATCCTTACAAGAGCTTGTTGTGGATTATTTACCAATATAATACATTGTCCAGTCCTTTAACATTTATTTCTATACAGTAAATATGCTGTAAATATGAAGAATATATATTTTTCTTCTTCTTGTGACAGTGATAAAATTTTTGCAAACTATGACACACTTTAGGGTCACAGTGGACAAACATTTCTTACTTTATTTGTGCCCTATCAGTGTTTTGTCATGATACTGGAAATAGAATTCCATAGAAATGATTTGAAGGACATGTAATCACCCTTCATTTATTAAAGAATATTCCTCCTTTTGTGTTCCTAAACTTTGAAGCTCATGTTTGGGAAGTTTAAAATAAGTGTTGTTTTTGGTGTCGTATTTACACATTTCAGTATTATATACCATCTGTACTTAATTGGAAACCTATTGGTGTTTATATTTTGTAGCTGTCTCTTCCAAATGCAGGATGAAGAAGTTCTCTTCAACAGGGCAAGGCAATACAGAAGTGATCCACACAGGGACATTGCAAAGACAAGCAAGTCATCACATTGGAGAAAGTTGCTTCCAGGAAATTGAGAAAGATATTCATGATTTTGTGTTTCAGTGGCAAGAAGATGAAACAAATGTCCATGAAGTATCCATGACAGAAATAAAAATGTTGACAGGTAGTACAGACAAATATGATCAAAGGCATGCTGGAAACAAGCCTATTAAAGATCAGCTTAGATCAAGCTTTCATTTGCATCTGTCTAAACTGCACATATCTCAGCCCAAAGGGAAAATTGATAATCAAGTGGAGAAGTCTATCAACAATGCCTCCTCAGTTCCAACAGCCCAAAGAATTTCTTGTAGGCCCAAAACCCATGTTTCTAATAACTATGGGAATAATTTCTCCCATTCTTCATTACTCACACAAAACCAGGATGTACACATGAAAGTAAAATCTTTTCAATGTAATGAGAATGGCAAATCCTTTAATTGTAGCTCACTCTTTAAAAAACATCAGATAATCCATTTAGAAGAGAAACAATATAAATGTGACGTATGTGGCAAGATCTTTAATCAGAGGCAATACCTTGCACGCCACTGTAGATGTCACACTGGAGAGAAACCTTACAAGTGTAATAAATGTGGCAAGTTTTTTAGTAAAAAAGCACACTTTGCATGTCATTATAGACTTCATACTGGAGAAAAACCTTACAAGTGTAATGAGTGTGGTAAGAGGTTTGGCGGCAATTCAGCCCTCTTAGTTCACAAGACAATTCATACTGGAGAGAAACCTTACAAGTGTAATGAGTGTGGCAAGGTTTTTAATCAACAATCAAACCTTGCACGTCATCATAGGCTTCATACTGGAGAGAAACCTTACAAATGTAAAGAATGTGACAAAGTTTTCAGTCGCAAATCACACCTTGAAAGACATAGGAGAATTCACACTGGAGAGAAACCATACAAATGTAAGATCTGTGACAAGGCTTTCAGACGTGATTCACACCTGGCACAACATATTGTAATTCACACTGGAGAGAAACCTTACAAGTGTAATGAGTGTGGCAAGACCTTCGTTCAAAATTCATCTCTTGTAATGCATAAGGTCATTCATACTGGAGAGAAACGTTACAAGTGTAATGAATGTGGCAAAAGCTTTAATCACAAATCAAGTCTTGCATATCATCATAGACTTCATACTGGAGAGAAACCTTACAAGTGTAATGATTGTGGCAAGGTTTTTAGGACACAGTCACAACTTGCATGTCATCATAGACTTCATACTGGAGAGAAGCCTTACAAATGTGAAGAATGTGACAAAGTTTTCAATTTCAAATCACGCCTTGAAATACATAGGAGGATTCATACTGGAGAGAAACCATACAAATGTAGGGTTTGTGACAAGGCTTTTGGGAGTGATTCATACCTTGCACAACATCAGAGAGTTCATACTGGAGAGAAACCGTACAAATGTAAGGTTTGTGACAAGGCTTTCAGGTGTTATTCACACCTGGCACAACATACTAGAATTCATACTGGAGAGAAACCTTACAAGTGTAATGAGTGTGGCAAAGCCTTTAGTGCGCAGTCAACACTTATTCACCATCAGGCAATCCATGGCATAGGGAAACTTTACTAAAGTAATGATTGTCACAAAGTCTTCAGTAATACTACAACCATTGTAAATCATTGGAGAATCCATAATGAAGAGAGATCTTAAAAGTGTAGTAAATGTGGCAAATTCTTCAGACATCATTCATACACTGCAGTTCATCGGCGAACTCATACTGGAGAGAAACCTTACAAATGTCATGATTGAGGCAAGGTCTTCAGTCAAGCTTCATCCTATGCAAAACATAGGCGAATTCATACAAGAGAGAAACCTCACAAGTGTGATGATTGTGGCAAAGCCTTTACTTCAAGTTCACACCTCATTAGACATCAGGGAATCCATAATGGACAGAAATCTTACAAATGTCATCAGTGTGGCAAGGTCTTCAGTCTGAGGTCACCTGTTGCAAAATATCAGAAAATTTATTTTTGAGATAATAGTTCCAAATGCAATGAGTATAGTAAACCATCAAGCATTAATTGAATTAGAGTCAATTCAGCATTGACTCGAGTTTGAGCTGACTTAACATTGAGTTCAAGCATTAATTGACATTAAACCGTTTATGTTAAGAGGATTAGGCTGAGTGTGGTGGCTCTCACCTGTAATGCCAGGACTTTGGGAGGCCAAAGTGGGTAGATCTCTTAAGGTCAGGAGTTTGAGACTAGTGTGGCCAACAGATGTGAGCCACTTTTCCAGCCTGTTTTTTGTTTAACAAAAACTGATAGGGATTTTGTGTGTGTGTGTGTGAGCAATAAAGCATTTTAATCACCTGGGTGCAGGTGGGCTGAGTTTGAAAAGAGAGTCAGTGAAGGGAGATGGGGTGGAGCCATTTTATAAGATTTGGGGCCGGGCGCGGTGGCTCAAGCCTGTAATCCCAGCACTTTGGGAGGCCGAGACGGGTGGATCACGAGGTCAGGAGATCGAGACCATCCTGGCTAACACAGTGAAACCCCGTCTCTACTAAAAAATACAAAAAAACTAGCCGGGCGAGGTGGCGGGTGCCTGTAGTCCCAGCTACTCGGGAGGCTGAGGCAGGAGAATGGCCTGAACCCGGGAGGCGGAGCTTGCAGTGAGCTGAGATCGGGCCACTGCACTCCAGCAAGGGGGACAGAGTGAGACTCCGTCTCAAAAAAAAAAAAAAAAAAAAAAGATTTGGGTAGGTAGTGGAAAATTATAATCAAAGGGGGTTGTTCTCTGGCTGGCAGGGGTGGGGGTCACAAGGTGCTCAGTGGAGGAGCTTTTGAGCCAGGGTGAGCCAGGAGAAGGAATTTCACAAGGTAATGTTATCAGTTAAGGCAGGAACAGGCCATTTTCACTTTTGTGGTGCAAGGTCAACTGATAGGCATTTTTATGGGTATTGTGTTAAATCTAAATCACATTGGGTTATATAATTATTTAACAATATTAATTTTTCAAAACTATCAATATGGGTTGTATCTATGTTTTTAACCATTTTGATCAACATTTGTAGATTTCAAGGTACAAACTTCTCGGCTTTGTACGTTTATTCGTATTTCTTTAAGTTCTCTATCAAATGGAAGTGTTTAAATTTTCTTTTAAAATTGCTTATTGTTAATGTATGGAAATTCAAGTAATTTTTGGTGCTGATATTGTGCAAATCCACTGAATTTATTTAGTACCAGTAATATTTTGGTTGACTCATTGTAATTTTCTACACAGAATATCATGTCATCTACAAACAAATATAAATTTCTTTCTTTCTGATTTTGATGAGTTTTCTTTCTTTTGCTATTTAATTGCTCTGGCTAAGAGAGACAGTTTTGTGCGTGTGTGGTTTTTTTTTTTTTTTTTGAGACCGAGTCTCACTGTCTCCGAGGCTGGAGTGCAGTGGGACAATCTTGGCTCACTGCAAACTCCACCTCCCAGGTTCACGCCATTCTCCTGCCTCAGCCTCCCGAGTAGCTGGGACTACAGGCGCCTGCCACCACACTGGGCTAATTTTTTGTTTTTTTAGTAGAGACGGGGTTTCACCGTGTTAGCCAGGGTGGGGCAGACAGTATTTATTGAATAGAAGGAGTGACAGCATTCTTGAATTATGTGAGATCCTATAGGAAAAGCATTCCATTTTCTGTGCTTGGTTATTTCCATTGTTGAGGTAGATTGCCTTCTCTATCTATTTTGTTTAGGATTTCTATGATGACTGGATGTTGAATTTTGTGAAATGCTTTTTCTCCATCTACTGAGGTGATGTGGTTTTCATCTTTCATTCTCTTCAAGTGGTATATCACATTGATTTGCTTGAATATGTTGAACCATCCTTGCATCCCAGAAGTAAGTGGCACTTGCATATCTACAATCCTTTTATATATCCTTTTGAATACACTTTTCTAGTACAAGGGTTCTTCAAGAAGCTCATGGAAAAATACGTATTATGAGAAAATTGTGCATGAATTTCACACTTTTTGGACCAAAATAAACTGGTACAAATCTGTTATAGCTTGTCTGAACAGGCTGTAGTTTGAGGCACTCAGAAGGATAAGACATGAGTTTGAAAAGAGACTCTATCAAAGCAATATCAATTCTGCTAAACTTGAAATAAGAAGAAACATCAAATTTACAATGAAACCAGATGCAGTGGCTGAGGCCTGTAATCCCAGAACTTTCAGTGACTGAGACAGGTGGATCACGTAAGCTCAGGTATTCAAGACCAGCCTGGGCAATGACGGAGCAAGATACTATCTCAAAAAAAAAGAATACTTGTGGGAAAGTTTGGGTAGAGAAATAATATCATTGATGCTTTATGAACAGGTTATGGGGACAATGCCCAAAAAAACAGTTTGTAAATGGATAACTCATTTTGAATTGAGACAAGACAGTGTTGAAGGTGATGCAGGGAGCAGCAGGCAGATCACATCAGTTTCACAGAAAAAAAAAAAATCTTGTTCATGCCGCAATGAAGAGGACTGACAGCTAACAGCAGAAACAATAGAGTTCGAGAACAGTCTGGTTAACATGGTGAAATCCTGTCTCTACTAAAAATATAAAAATTAGCTGGCATTGTAGCAGGACGAGCCGCAGACAAAACCTCTCAGACACCAAGTTGTAGAAGGAAGGGCTTTATTCAGCTGGGAGCATCGGCAAGCTACTGCCTTAAAATCCGAGCTCCCCGAGTGCACAATTTCTGTGCTTTTTAAGGGCTCACAACACTAAAGATTTCATATGAAAGCGTCGTGATTGATTTGGCAAGCAGGGGGTATGTGACAGGGTCTGCGTGCACCGGTGGTCAGAGGGAAACAGAACAGGGCAGGGAGTTTCACAGTGTTCTTCTATACAATGTCTGGAATCTATGAATAACATGGGTTGCTAAGTTATGAGTTGATTTGTAACTACTGGGTTTAGGCCAGGCAGACCCAGGCCTGGTTCTGGGCCTGGCACCGGGCTGCCTGTCTTTGGTTTTACTTCCTTGTTTTTTTCTTAAAACAGGTACTGAGTATAAAACAATGTAAAACAATGTGAGAGGGTCTCTCTCTTTCCTTAGCATAGTGGCGGCCACTTCTAATCCCAGCTCCACGGGAGGCTGAGGCCAGAGAATCCCTTGAACCCAGGGTCAGAGGTTGCAATGAACCACGGTGGCGCCATTGCACTCTAGCCAGGGCAAGAGCGGAACTTTGTCTCAAAAAAAAAAAAAAGTCAAGCCCCTCCTCTTTCCTTTCTCCACCATCGTGGTGTGTACTTAACTCTGCTTCTCACCAGATCTTCTCACAACACTTCCAGGATTAAGCGATTCCTGGCCAAGAAACAAAAGCAAAATTGTTCCATTTCCTAGTGGATTCCGATGAAAACTGGTAAGAAAATCAGGTACAACTCCAAAAGGAGACATTGGACAAGAACCAAGCTGTGTCTATTAGAAATTGCACATGAGATGGCACACATATTTATGCTGTCTGAGTGTCACAATCATGTTACCATATCAAGCTGAAAATGTCACCATTATCTGGAGAATTGGACACATTTTATTGGGAATACATATTTTTTCTCTGTTATGAACGTGTTGGGTGGCTGGGTTCAGTAATAAATATGTGAGACTTTTCATTTAAAAAAAGTCAAATAGGCCGGGCGCGGTGGCTCAAGCCTGTAATCCCAGCACTTTGGGAGGCCGAGACGGGCGGATCACGAGGTCAGGAGATCGAGACCATCCTGGCTAGCATGGTGAAACCCCGTCTCTACTAAAAAATACAAAAAACTAGCCGGGCGAGGTGGTGGGCGCCTGTAGTCCCAGCTACTCGGGAGGCTGAGGCCGGAGAATGGCGTAAACCTGGGAGGCGGAGGTTGCAGTGAGCTGAGATCCGGCCACTGCACTCCAGCCTGGGCGACAGAGCGAGACTCCGTCTCAAAAAAAAAAAAAGTCAAATAATGTAATTCCATGGAGTACCTTAATTTGTGTTTACTGTTATGGAAAATCTATATAAAGCAATATCAATGTGTGTTATGCCCAGACCGTTTATTCCCCGAAGAAGACCACCAGAGTCCAGAGTCAAAGCTAAGCAGCAAAGATCTTTATTACAGGTTCGAACCTGGAACTCTCCCTCGCTCCTGAAACGAGACGGGCAGGAGAGCTCCCCCACTGAGCTCCGAGCAGTGTTATATAGTCTAAGAAAAGTGGGCATAGAGTTATTATACAAATCATATATATGATTGGCTAGTGTTTGAACAAGGCGATTTGGCTAACTATGATTGGTTCCCGCCATTTCTGATATTTTGGTTCAAACTTTGAGGCGGGAGAGCAGGTTTATGGCAGCAAGAGTTTATCTTACTTAAACACGTCCTGTGACCTTGCCTCAGAACTTACAAAATCTCTGGTATGTGCAAAACAAAATCTCTGGTACGTGCAGAAAACCAGGTACTCACAGAACTTACGAAATCTCTGGTATGTGCAAAGATTAGAGAGCAGAACAAGGGTGTAGCGGGTGGGGGGCGGGTACACATCTATCTTTGTGTCCTTTCAGTGTCAAAGCATTATGTCTGTCACAAGCTTGTGAAAGAAAAATAAAAATTAAGCCAAAGAGAAAAGTCAAGCTGGGAACCGACAGACAAACCTCCCTCCCATTTTATTCCTAAACAAGATAGCTAGAATGATTTTTTTAAAAGGAACATAGAGGCTGGGTGCAGTGGCTCACACCTGTAATCCCAGCACTTTGGGAAGCCGAGGCCAGTGGATCACCTGAGGTCGGGAGTTTGAGACCAGCCTGACTAACATGGTGAGGCAGAGGTTGCAGTGAGCCAGGATCACGCCATTGCACTCCAGCCTGTGAACGAGAGCCAGACTTCGTCTCAAAAAAAAAAAAAAAGAAAAAAGAAAACCTAATGTTTGAAGACTATTTTACAGTCTTTGTTATTCACACCTGATAGAACACTCAGGAAAGAACAAAGAAAACACCCAAAATAGATTACAATTGGATGGGTGTGGTGGCTTGCCGGCAATCCCAGCACTTTGGGAAGCTAAGGTGGGAGGATTGTTTGAGTCCAGGAGTTCAAGGCCAGCCTGAGCATCATAGTCAGACCTTGCCTTTACAAAATATTAAAAAGTTAGCCGGCCTGTGGCCCCAGCTAGTTGGGAGGTGCGGTGGGAGGACTGCTTGAGCCCTAGAAGTCGATGCAGTGAGCAGTGTTCCCACCACTGTATTCCAGCCAGGATATATAACTAGGTCCTGTCTCCAGGAAAAAAAAAAAAATTCCAGCTTGAAAATAAAATATACATTTTCTAATTAGAGAAGACACGTAAAGTGAATTTAATATTACAATACATTTAGAAATTATTGATATGTTTTCAACGATGTTTATTGTACAATTATTATATTGCAGGGAAGAAATGTTAAAAAAAAAAAGGATATGAGAATGAGGACTAAGCTCTGATTTTTTTTAACTTGCCCAAATTCCTATCTAAGGGGTCTGGGGAGTCATGCCCTACAAACCATAAATACTCATCAGATGGGTTTTATTTAATTCTATATATCCTGTCTTACTTTCCAGTCTGACTTTGGTGTAACATGTAACAAAGTCAAAATATTTTATCCCGAAACATGTTTCTTGCCATATTTTGAAAAGGTCCTGCAAAGCTGTTCTTTGTGAGGGGTTCATGTGCATCTGTAAAGAATCTCTGTTAACATAGCTAGATCTTTTTCTTCTAGGCCTTCCCAATCCTAAAGAGAGTAAGTAAGAATCTAGCACCTTTTAAATGTCTGAATAGAAAACATTTGTCATCTATTATCTGAGGGCAGCCAACAGAAGACTTCAAAAGAACCCTGTTCTCCACAGTCCTTTATCTTAACCTGAACGTTTCCTCTCTATTGATCCCAGGTATTTAGACAAACGCAACCAATTGTCAATCAGAAAATGTTTCAATTTAAAGCCTGGAAGCCCTCGATTTGAGTTGTCTCGCCAATTTGAGTTGTCCCGCCTTTCTGAAGCAAGCAATGTATTTCTTGAATGTATTTGATTGATGTCTAATGCCTCCCTAAAATGTCTAAGAACAAGCTTTTCCGCATCACCTTGGACACATGTTCTGAGGACCTCCTGAGGGTTGTGTCACGGGCCATAGTCATTCATTTTAGCTAAGGATAAATCTCTTAAAATTTTTTACAGAGTTTGACTCTTTTCCACGACAAGAATAACTCATTCCAAGTGCAACATGAAATAACACATGTAAGAAATAAGTGGACATTTTATATGCACTGTTACAATGTCAGTGCTTTTTTTTTGAAATCACTTTTTTTTCTTATTGAGGCGGAGGAAGGAGCTCTGAGGTAGAGGGTCTTACTTTGTCGCCCAGGCTGGCCTGGACCTCTGGGCTCAGCGATCTTCCCGCCCCTGCTTCCTGAGTAGCTGGGACCCCAGCCTCTAGGCACCTCGCCCGCATCCCTGCTGTGTTTAAGCAGCAAGTGGTGACCTCACTCCTCGCTGGCCTGAGCCCTCCGCTCCGCACCCCAGGCGGTGGCCCTAGGGAAGTCTCTGGAGCTGAGCACAGGGTGGACTCTCCCACCCCAGTGAATGGAGAACTGAAAGGGAGAGGATTTCTCTTCTGTTCTGTGGGCCATCAGCATGAAATTGGAGGTTTCTCTCAGGCAAGGCTTTGTATTTCGCATTCTAGTTTGCATTCCTGCCCTAGACAACTTCCAGGCTTTGGACATAAATTGCTAAAATTAATTTCAATAGCAAGGAACTTTCCTGGATCCAATGACCGACTCACGTTGACTTCTCAGGGAGGTACTATTTCCCTGACTGCTGAGCTGATCCAGCCTCACTGGAGGGTTTCGCCTCCAAAACCCAGAAAACAGGCGCGGGGAGCGAGATGGAGAGAAGCTCAGGCCCCGCCCGCTTCTCGCCCCACGGACCCCTCCCAGCCTAGGCCTCTTCTCCAGCCAGGCCCCTGGTTTCTCTACCCCGCCCCGGCCTCGCTCAGGCCCCGCCCACCTCCTCGGGGGGCCGCCCAGGCCTGGCCTCTGTCCTGCGCTCATTGACACAGACCCGGAAGCGGATGGCGTGGACTGAAGGTCACGCCGCGGCGCGTGAGTTTCGTTCTGTTTTATGTGTGCTTCCCAGGCCTCTGGTGCTGCTATACCGGAGACGCTGGGTCCCCACAGACCTGGAAATTGCGACCCCTCTTTGTCAACCTAGAGCAAACTTGAGACGTCCGGGTGAGAGTCCGTGAGTCCTTTCCTTTTGAGTTTAAAGTGGCCCCGAGTCAGGTCCTGTACTCGGTCTTTCTGCAGTGGGATCGTTTAGACACCTCCTATCGCGGAATTTTCCTCTCAAAACCCTTCCTGACCCGTCCTCCCGCCTCGCGCTGTTTCAAATCCTCACCCGCGAGTTCGATTCCGGTCCTGGGCGCCTCCCAACGTCACTGTCGTCAGCTTCAGGAGCGCAGCGCCTCAACCCCAGTTCCCGGGAGGCCCCGTCCTCTGCCTGGTCCTAAGATCCTGCAGACGCCACCCCTGTCCGAAGGCGCCATCGCCCCCCACCTCCCTTCTCATGCCGGCCCCGTTGCTCCCCAGTTCCAACTCCCGGAAAACGAATACATGCAATCCAGAAAGCACTCCACAGAGGGGAGTGGGCCCGAGCCAGCGTCTCCAGGGCCCCGTTTACAAAGTTTTATGGGGTCAAAGTATTTCTTTTGAGGTCCATATGGACTACCCCTTATCTGGATAAAGGATTTGGCCCTTGGCCAACGAAATGCTGCGGTGAATTGGCCCGAGGCCAGAGCAGATGGGTGCCCTGTGCAGATGGAGGGTGTGGCCACTCCTGGGCTCTTTCCTTTCTATCTGAGACTTGCTGGAAGCGGGAGGGCGGTAGGGAGAGCGGCCTTTTATCCTTTGTTACTCCGGTGGGAAGATGGGGTTTTTCGTTTTTGTCTAGTTTTGGTAAGTTCGCGTTAATTGGTCTTAGATTCGCTGCCCCCAGATCCAGGACCCAGGTGTTTCCTATTTATTTTTTTTTTAATTGGAGGTGGGTCTCACTTTGTTGCCCAGGCGGAAGAGCGGCCACAGGATAAAAGCTCACTGCATCGTCGACATCCTGGGCTCAAGGGATCCTGCCACCTCAGCCTCCAGAGTAGCTGGGACCACAGTCACGCGCCACCACACCGTGTTAATTTTTGTGTACTTGGTAGAGACGGGCTTTTGCCTTGTTGCTCAGGCTGGTCTCCAACTCCAGGGCTCAAGCGATCCAGCTGTATCCCCCTCCCAAAGTGCTGGGAGGACAGGCATGAGCCACCATGCCTGCCTTGTTTCTTAATTTAAAAAAAATAAAAATAAAAAAGGCCATGTGCAATGGCTCATACCTGTCATCCCAGCACTTTGGGAGGCCAAGGTGGGCAGATCAACTGAGGTCAGGAGTTCAAGACCAGCCTAGCCAACATGGTGAAACCTTCTGTCAAATAAAATACAGAAATTAGCCAGGTGTGATGTCGGGCGCCTGTAATCCCAGCTACTCAGGAGGCTGAGGCAGGAAAATCCCTTGAACAGGGAGGGGGAGGTTGCAGTGAGACGAGATCATGCTGCTGCACTCCAGCCTGGGCAACAGCGAGACTCCATCTGAAAAAAATAAAATAACTACTTTTCAAATAAACTTTGGTAGAATCTTATGAGCTCACATCATTAATTTCCAACTCTGAGAGGTGTTCAAAATTTTCCTTTCACCCCAGATTTTATTAGATGTATATATTTTTAGCCATTTTAAAATAGTTTCTCTATGAAATTTGTTGTGTTCAGTTTACATAGAGGACTGCATGCTTTCTAGTCAGTATCATATATTGGAAACATTTACTAGTACCTGATAAATGATTTTAGGTTGTTTCTTTCTTTCTTACTGTTTTTTTTGAGATGAAGTCTCCCTTCTGCTCCCAGGCTGGAGTGTGATGGTACAATCTCCGGTCACTGCAACCTCCGCCTTTTGGGTTCAAGCTATTCTCCTGCCTCAGCCCCCGAGTAGCTGGTATTACAGGCGCCTGTCACCACGCCTGGCTAATTTTTGTATTTCTAGTGGAGATGGGGTTTCACCATGTTGGCCAGGCTGGTCTTGAACTCCTGACCTCAGGTGATCCGCCTGCCTCAGCCTCAGCAAATGCTGGGATTACAGGCGTGAGCCACCGCGCCTGGACAATTTTAGGTTGTTTCAATGTGTACTTTATAAAGCTATCAAGGACCTATTTGTTTGTTTGTTTGTTTTGAGATGGAGTTTTGCTCTTATTGCCCAGGCTGGAGTGCAATGGCGCGATCTTGGCTCACCACACCTTCTACCTCCCGGGTTCAAGTGATTCTCCTGCCTCAGGTTCCTGAGTTGCTGGGATTACAAACATGTGCCACTATGCCCAGCTGATTTTGTATTTCTAGTGGAGATGGGGTTTCTCCGTGTTTGTCAGGCTGGTCTCAAACTCCCAACCTCAGGTGATCCACCCACCTCAGCCTCCCAAAGTGCTGGGATTTAAGGTGTCAGCCACCGCGCCCAGCCCCAGGACCTTTTTTCTTTACGCTAACATCAAAATTTAGTTCAAGTAGCCTATTATTCCATTTTCTTTCCTTATGTCATCTGATAAAATGGTGAGCTGTGAGCTTCTAAGTAAACATTTCCTTCAAGTTCCTCTGGTCGGTAATATTCCTTGCAGATGTTGAACGATGGGCTGGATTGTTTTGGAACCTTTTCCAGCAGAGCCCATGTGTTCATGAAGAAAACATTTCCTTACAGCTTATTTCTACCATTGCCTCTTTTTCAGTGTTTTTTGTTGTTGTTTTGGGTTTTTTTTTTTTTTTTTTTTTTGAGATGGAATTTCACTCTTGTTACCCAGGCTGAAGTGCAATGGCACGGTCTCGGCTCACTGCAACCTCCGCCTCCCCAGTTCAAGTGATTCTCTTGCCTCGGCCTCCCTAGTAGCTGGGATTATAGGCTTGTGCCACCACGCCCAACTACTTTTGTATTTTTAGTAGCGACAGGGTTTTTCCATGTTGGTCAGGCTGGTCTCCAACTCCCTGCCTCAGGTGATCCACCCGCCTCAGCTTCCCAAAGTGCTGGGATTGCAGTCATGAGCCACTGCACCCCGCCATGTTTTTTTTTTTTTTTTTTTGAGATGGAGTCTCACTCTGTCACCCAGGCTGGAGTGCAGTGGCGTGATCTTGGTTCACTGCAACCTCTGCCTCCCGGGTTCCAATGATTCTCCTGCCTCAGCCTCTCGAGTAGCTGGGATTACAGGCATACACCACCATGCCCAGCTAATTTTTGTATTTTTAGGAGAAACCGGTTTCACCATGAAGAACAGGATGGTCTCAATCTCCTGACCTCATGATCCGCCTGCCTCGGCCTCCCAAAGTGCTGGGATTACGGGCATGAGCCACCATACCTGGCCTCTTTCAGTGTTTTAAACACCTATAGCTATGTATTCACACTTGTGTTTATTTTTAATGTATTACTGTCATATTTCTGGGAAAATAATTACATGTTTAGGATTCATGCCATCAGAACCTTAGACATGGAGAGAGACATTTCTGGAGAGAGACATTTCTTTTGCTCAGGTATATAAAAGATAGTCCTGGAATTTTCTTTATTTTTTTTTTTGAGACAGTCTCGCTGTGTCACCCAGACTGGAGTACAGTGGGGCAATCTGGCTCACTGCAGCCTCTGCCTTCCATGTTCAAGCGCTTCTCTTGATTCAGCCTCCAGAGTACCTGGGACTACAGGAGCCAGCAACCACACCCAGCTCATCTTTGTATTTTTAGTAGAGACAAGGTTTCACGATATTGGCCAGACTGTTCTCTGAACTCTTGACCTCAAGTGATCTGCCCACCTCGGCCTCCCAAAGTCCTGGGATTACAGGTGTGAGCCACCTTGCCCGACCCCTCTTCACTAGTTTTTAATTTACATAATGAATTCTGATTTTGAACCCATGTATTGAGTTTTTCCATTTAGTTACTGTATTTTTAGCCCGAGAGTCTCTGTGTAGTTCTTCATAATTTCTCTATGTTGGTTGACCTTCTCATTTTCTTCATGCATTACTTTTATGATTTCTCGAAGTTGTGTCTTAATTCAATGAGCTTCCAACTTTTTGGGAGGTAGAAGTGATGGGATCTCACTGTGTCCTCCAGGCCGGAGTGCAGTTGTGTGATCTTGGTTCACTTCAACCTCTGCTTTCCAGGCTCAAGCAATCCTCCCACCTCAGCCTGGTGAGTAGCTTTGGTTGTGTCCTCTCCAGGTTTTTGCTTATAGTGTCTGAACTGAAGTTAATTTAAGTGTGTGTGGATGTAATTTGAAGTATGTGCAGAAGTGCATTAATGGATAAGCCCGTGATTTTTTTTTTTTTTTTTTTTTGAGACGGAGTCTCGCTCTGTCTCCCAGGCTGGAGTGCAGTGGCCGGATCTCTGCTCACTGCAAGCTCCGCCTCCCGGGTTCACGCCATTCTCCTGCCTCAGCCTCCCGAGTAGCTGGGACTACAGGCGCCCACCACCTCGCCTGGCTAGTTTTTTGTATTTTTTAGTAGCGAGGGGATTTCACCGTGTTAGCCAGGATGGTCTCAATCTCCTGACCTCGTGATCCACCTGTCTCGGCCTCCCAAAGTGCTGGGATTACAGGCTTGAGCCACCGCGCCTGGCCTGTATTTTTTTTTAGTAGAGACGGGGTTTCACCGTGTTAGCCAGGATAGTCTTGATCTCCTGACCTCGTGATCCGCCCGTCTCGGCCTCCCAAAGTGCTGGGATTACAGGCTTGAGCCACCGCTCCCGGCCGCCCGTGATTTTTTTTGTTGAGACAGTCTCACTTGGTCGACAGGCTGGAGTGCAGTGGTGCCATCTCAGCCCACTGCAACCTCTGACTCCAGAGTTCAAGGGATTCTTTTGCCTCAGCCTCCCAATAGCTGGGACAACAGGGGCATGCCAAAAAGCCCAGCTAACTTTTGTACTTGTAGTAGAGAGGGGGTCTCACCATGTTGACCAAAATTGTCTCAATATCTTGATCTCATGATCTGCCTACCTCACCCTCCCAAAGTGCTGGGATTGCAGGCGTGAGGTAATGCGTGTGGCCAAGCCCATGGTTTATGTAGAAAACACATCATTTGCTCTCTCTCTCTCTCTATATATATATTATTATTATTTTGAGAAAGTCTTGCTCTGTTGCCCAGGCCCGCATTGGGGAGGTGCCCGGGGCCTGTCCTGCAACACAAGGTGTTCTTCCCTGCCCAGAACCAGCCCCTGGAAAATGGGCTCCTCCGACATGCAGTTGTCCAAACCCTCCTGTGATTGTGTGGGCCAAAGAGATCAGGAGACAGAGAGAGAGCAGTAAAAAACCTGAGACAGAGAAAAGAATGAGAAAGGCCCATAAAAGATGGCAACATAGAAGATGGGTGAGGGATTTGCCAAGAGACAGCAAAAGTGGGAAAAAAAAAAAGCAGCAGGAGAAAAGCAACTGGAGAAATGTAGAGAAAATCTAGATGGACAGAGAGATGAAGGACAGCAAGGTGGGGAAAGGGGCAGCAAAGACGGAGGCTCATCAGGGTGAGGGAGAGGAGGGAGGGATTTGGAGCCGGGGCAGACAGAGCAGAGTGGTGCTGGAGGCAAGGAGAATGGAGGGAGAACCACAGCAGGGAGGACACCTGGGGATCTGGGGTGCCAGAGATTGGGGTCAGGGGAGTATAACAGGGAAGAGAGAATTTAACAGGGAAAGCAGAGGAGGCACAGAGATGGGAGAAGAGGCGGAAATAGACGGAGATTGAGGATGATCTAAAGATTGGGGAGCAGGAGCAACAAGAGGTTAAGTAAGTTGTGGAGATGAAGCCTGGCTAATTTTTGTATTTTTAGTAGAGACAGGGTTTCACCATGTTGGCCAGGTTGGTCTCGAATTCCTGACCTCAGGCAATCCACCTGCCTCGACCTCCCAAAGTGCTGGGATTACAGGCTTGAGCCACCACATCTGGCCAGCCATGTTTTCTTGGTTGAAAAAATTTGCTTATATCTTAGTTCTACAGCTGACCCTCTTTCCCTATTTTCTTTTTGGTTTTTGTTTGTTTGTTTGTTTGTTTGTTTGTTTGGGACACAGTTTTGCTCTTGTTGCCCAGGCTGGAGTGCAATGGCACGATCTTGGCTCCCCGCAACCTCCGCCTCCCAGGTTCAAGTGATTCTCCTGCCTCAGCCTTCCTGAGTAGCTGGGATTACAGCCATGTGCCACCATGCCTAGATAATTTTTATATTTTTAGTAGAGATGGGGGTTTCTCCATATTGCTCAGGCTGGTCTTGAACGCCTGACCTCAGGTGATCTGTCCGCCTTGGACTCCCAAAGTGCTGGGATTACAGGCCTGAACCAACCTGCCGGGCCTCCCTGTTTTCAAGGTCAGTAGCTGTGTGTTTACAGTTCTGCATTTTATAAATGTTACTGTAATTTTCTTGTAAGGAAGAATTCAATGTTGAGAGTCCATAGCATCAGAACCTTGCAAAAGAAGTTTCTTTAGCCCAGGCATGTGAAAGATGCTTTTTCAAAGAGAGGAGTAATAAGACCAACCCTTTCCATTAGTCCTTCCAGGCCTCCATGTAAGAATTCAAGCACACCTTCTCACTCACCTCAGACCTTCTCAGGGTAACTTGGTGAATATGTCCCCACTCTGAGGATATCACAGCGAAATCTAAAGCAGTCATGTCAGTCTCTGGCAGGGAACCCTCCACCGGCTTCCCGTGTTCCCCAGGACAAAAGCCCAGCTCCTCACTGTGGCTCCACAGCCCTGTGTCCAGGGCCCCTGCCAGTGTCCAGCCTCCTCCTGGGAGCTTGGCCCCATCTCCTGAATCCCTCTGCCCCAGTCACATTTGCTTTTCTCTTTTCCCAAACATCAAAACCTTTCCTGTCTCAGGTCATTTCCCCTGCTCTTACTCTGTGTCCCTAAATGATCACAGCCCTCTTCCTTTCTGCTCCTTCAGGTCTAGGCTCAGAGCTGTCTCCCATGCCCTCCCACCCCAATCTAAAGTTCCCTCTGCCCATCAGTCTCTATCGTGTTACTCAGGTTTTATTATCTCTTTATCACATCAGAAATACTTTTTTTTTTCTTTTCTTTTCTTTTTTTCTTTTTTCTCCTCAAACAGTCTCACTCTGTCCTCCAGGCTGTGAGTGCAGTCTTATGATCTTGGCTCACTGTGACCTCTGTCTCCTGGGTTCAAGTGATTCTTGTGCCGCAGCCTCCCAGGTAACTGAGATATAGGTGCCACCCGCCACCACACCTAGCTAATTTTTGTATTTGTAGCATTTTATTTTATTTTATTTTTAATTTTATTTTATTTTTATTTTAGTCTTACTCTGTCACCCAGGCTGGAGTGTAGTGGCCTGATCGCAACCCATTGCAACCTCCACCTCCCAGGTTCAAGTGATCCTCCAACCTCAGCATCCCGAGTAGCTGGGATTACAGATGCCCACCAAGCCCAGCTACTTTTTGTATTTTTAATAAGAGACAGGGTTTCACCATGTTGGCCAGGCTGGTCTAGAACTCCTGACCTCAAGTAATCCACCCACCTTGGCCTTCCAGAGTGCTAGCATTACAGGCATGAACCACCGCACCTGGCCCAATCTTTGTATTTTTAGTAGAGACAGGATTTCACCATGTTGGCCAGGCTGGTCTCGAACTCCTGAGCACAAATGATCCTCTCACCTCAGCCTCCTAAGTAGCTGGAACCACAGACACAGAGATGTGCACCACCAGACCTGGCTAAGTTTTTGTATTTTTGGTAGAGATGGTGTTTCACCATGTTTCCCAGGCTAGTCACAAACTCCTGAGCTCAAGGGATCTACCCACCTTGGTCTCCCAGGGTGCTGGGATGACAGGTGTGAGTCACTGCACCCAGCCTCTGCATGGGGTTTGCTGAGGGCTGCGTCTGTGCCCTGAAGGGGAGCTCATCCCAGCCCAGCTCCCCACTGCTGCAGCGTGTGTGGGGGCTCCTCAGGAGGGGAGCGGGAGTTTTCCTGTAGGAGTTTATCGTCCCTGGGGCAGTGGGCAGCAGAGGAGACCATATTTCCCAGGGTGGGGTCTCCTTTGTATGTGTTGTTGTGTTACAGGGATGGGGTGTGTTGATTCTGAGCAATAAACAACATATTTTTAACATTCAGGATTGACTTCTAAAGACTCTTGGTCCATGAGGAAGAAACCCGGAAGAGGAAGAGGAAAGCAGAGGAGTCAGGGATGGCTCTTCCTCAGGTGAGATGATGTTCTCGGTGGATTGTTCTGTCTCCTTCCTTTCAGAAACGCTGGGCCTTGGAGTTGGGAATCTTCTCTGAGTCTGAAGCGTCCTGCCTGACAGGTTTGCTCACACTCACCCATGCCTTCCCTCAGTCCCTCTCATCTCGCTTAGATTTTATCTCTTGTGACCCAGTGACATGAAGTTGGGAAGAGGCGGCCCTGGGCATGGGCCTGGGAAGGGCTCACACCAGACATGGATGGAGATGGGGTGAGGGTCCCGTGGTGTCAGTGCTGTTGGGCAGCAGGGATTGTTCAGGGGCCACATCTGGATGTACTGTCAGCTCTCTGTGGACCAGGATTAGAGCAGCTGCCAATGGAAGTCACCTATTAATGGGCACAAAGTACGTGGTAAATTCTAGAAAAGGAGACCAATAATGAGAAATCTTTTCTGCAGTACATTTTTAGATAATTGAGTGAGTTACTGTGTTTCTGACTCAAAAAATTTTACTAATTAGAATGTAAAGTTCATACATAGATATGAATGATACAAGAATGATCCTATCATTATTTTAAGAATATGAAATCAACCTAAATAATAGCAGGAGATTCATTAAACCATTCTTAGCACATTAAGCTCATGAAGACAGTGGTGTCACTGTGGAGAGGCTCGTGAAACAGGTGTTTGTGGTAAAAATTGTTACAATTTTTCTCAAATATGGCAGTGGTACTTTGTTTTTTATCCTAGAGGATAAAGCCATATTCTTATTCCACCTATTATCTTTTTTTTTTTTTTCTGAAACACAGTCTTGCTCTGTCACCCAGGCTGGAGTATAGTGGCATGATCTTGGCTTACTATACCCTCTGACTCACAGGTTCAAGCCATTCTCTATCCTCCAGGCCAGGCAGTTAAAAGGGTAATTGCTTCGTCTAGGATGAGGCATTTCCTGTTTCCTAGATCTGATGAGATTTCACCCACCACCAGCTGCCAAAGTATCCTTTTCTAGCAAGATGAGATTCCTTTTCAGTTAAACAAAACTTGCTATTTTTTTTTTTTTTTTTTGAGACAGAGTTTGGCTTTGTCACCAGGCTGGAGTGCAGTGGCGCTATCTCAGCTCACTGCAACCTCTGCCTCCCGGGTTCAGGTAATTCTCCTGCCCTGCTTCCTGAGTAGCTGGGACTCCATGTGCACGCCACCACACCCAGCGAGTTTTTGTATTTTTAGTAGAGATGGGGTTTCACCATGTTGGCTAGGCTGGTCTCAAATTCCTGACCTTGTGATCCACCCGCCTCAGCCTCCCAAAGTGTTGGGATTACAGACATGAGCCACCGCGCCTGGCAAAACTTGCTACATTTTATATTTTTAAAACCTCTGTGTGTGTGTATATATGTATACACACACACATCCCTGCACATATACACACACATTTATACGTATGTACAAACATGTATACATTTTGAAAATCTTTTATATTTTGAAAATTTGGGACAAATGACGATCCTTTGTGTTAACATCTAATTTTTTTTGAGTCTGTGTAGGTTTTATTATTTTGTAAGCATTTACAAAATGGATTTTTGTGCTTTGACTAATTTTGTTTTCATGTATTTTATTTTATTTAGAGACAGGGTCTTGCTTTGTTGCCCACGCTGGAGTGCCCTGGTGTGATCGTAGCTCCCTGAAAACCTCCATCCTCAGGGTCAAGCCGTCCTCCCACCTCAGCCTTCCAAGTAGTTGGGACCACAGGTGCCTGCCACCATGCCTGGCTAATTTTCTTTTTTCGTTTTTTTTTTTTTTTTTTTTTTGGGGTGGAGTTTCTGTTGCCCAGGCTGGAGTACAGTGATGCAATCTGGGGTCACGGCAACCTCTGCCTCCCAGGATCAAGAGATTCTCCTGCCTCAGCCTCCCACGTAGCTGGGATTACAGGCATGTGTCACTGCACCCAGCTGATCTTTAACTGTGGACATTGACATCTTTGAAGACATCACTCGTGCTGTGTCTCATCTAGATACTGAATGTCACTTGGTGTGTCCATAAAAATTTCAAACATTTGTATGAAAGGAGCTTTGCTTTGATATTTTATTCATTTCTTGTAGTTTTTACAAACATAAGAAATTCACACTGAGAGAATGTTATGGCCTCCTCAAAAATTATAATCAAATACCACTGGGAAGACATCACGTGGTGGAAAATCCCTTACTCGGATTTGTCAGAACATTCACTACAATTAAATCCACGCTTTCCCCTCTCTCCTCTTCTCATTTTCTGTAAAGATAAGAACTCCTCCCATAACCATTTCCTTAAAATGTGTTTTCATTCCAGGGTCTACTGACATTCAGGGATGTGGCCATAGAATTCTCTCAGGAGGAGTGGAAATGTCTGGACCCTGCTCAGAGGACTCTATACAGAGACGTGATGCTGGAGAATTATAGGAACCTGGTCTCCCTGGGTGAGGATAACTTCCCTGCTGGGGATGTGCCCTTGTGTGTCTTTGCATTTTCTCTGGGTTCTCTTGGGAGCCCCATTCTTGCTTGACTAAAATGGAAGCCGTATTGAGTTTGAAGTGAAAAGCTTCATGATGTAGCATCTGGACTTTCACTGTCCCCTTTGTTTAAATGTTCTGTATTCTTCATGATACCTCAATGTGGGTTCCAGAACTAAAGCAGGGATAAAACCTTATGGCAAGCCGGGTGTGGTGGCTCACACCTGTCATCCCATCACCTTGGGAGGCTGAGGCGTGTAGATCACTTCATGTCAGGAGTTTGAGACCAGCCTGGCCAACTTGGAGAAACCCAATCTCTACCAAAAATACAAAAATTAGCCAGATATTGTGGTGCACACCTGTAATCCCAGCTCCTAGAAAGGCTGAGGAAAGAGAATCACCTGAACCCAGGAGGCCAAGGTTGCAGTGAGCCGAGAACACACCACTGCACTCCAGCCCGGTGACAGAGCAAGACTGTGTCTCAGAAAACCAAAAACAAAACCTTATGGCTGACTTTAAAGATATCCAGTTCCCTGTTTTCTTCTCCTATACTTTCTTATTTTTTTTTGAGACGGAGTCTCGCTCTGTCGCCCAAGCTGGAGTGCAGTGGCCGGATCTCAGCTCACTGCAAGCTCCGCCGCCCGGGTTCACGCCATTCTCCTGCCTCAGCCTCCCGAGTAGCTGGGACTACAGGCGCCCGCCACCTTGCCCGGCTAGTTTTTTGTATTTTTTTTTTTTAGTAGAGACGGGGTTTCACCTTGTTAGCCAGGATGGTCTCGATCTCCTGACCTCGTGATCCGCCCGTCTCGGCCTCCCAAAGTGCTGGGATTACAGGCTTGAGCCACCGCGCCCGGCCTGCTTCTCCTATACTTTCAATTCAGTAGTTCTTGGAAGAGAGCTCGATGTCCACGTATTACATATTACAATGCTCCTTCAGCATTCAGAAGGAGGCAGTCAGCGGAGCAATTAGTGAAATATTTTCCTACATCCATCTGTAATATCTTGTTTCCTACAGAAATATAGGGCTGGGACTCTAGAAAAGCTCCAGCACGTCATGGTCCTTTCTTTTTATAAGCAGGAGTCTCTTTCTGACCTGCTGTCTCCATGTTGGAGCAAGGGAAAGAGCCCTGGACCGTGGAGAGTGAAGTGAAAATAGCAAAAAAAAATCCAGCTGGGTGGGAATGTATTACAGGTGTAAAGGCAGGTAAGAGCTCAGATGGGCAGAGTGGAAGCTCCACCTTCCACTAGTGTGTGGGGAAACTCTGCAAGTGGGAGAATTGTGTGGGAAAAGGAAAGTTTCTATCCTGAGATCTCTGAAGGGACATCTTTCTTTGCTCCCACATATCGCTCTGCTCTTTCCTTATTTATTTCTTTTCTTTTCTTTCTTTCTTTCTTTATGACAGCGTCACTCTTTCGCCCAGGCTACAGTGCAGTGGAACGATCTTGGCTAACTGCAGCCTCCACCTTTCGGGCTCAAAGGATTTTTGTGCCTCAGCTTTCTTGGAAGCTGGGACTGCAGTTGCTCACCAACATGCCCCGCTAATTTTTGTGTTTTTAGTACAGAAGGGATTTCACCATGTTGGTCAGGCTGGTCTCAAACCCCTGATCTCAAGTGATTCACCTGCCGCAGATTCCCAAAACTCTGGGATTATAGGCGCGAGCCGCCATGCCCAACCATTGCTATTATTTTAAATAGTTTTGTCTTTTAGTTCTTAGTAAACATATAAGTGGTTGAAGCATGATTCCAGGGTGAATATAACAACCACGTTAGTGTCCATTCCTTTCAGTATGCAGAAGTGAAGTGTGTTGTATTGATATATGGGAAGAGGTTATTGTTGCAGGTATGGTAAACATCTTAAATTATAGCACAATAATGAAACTTAAAGTTTCCATAACCTGGCCAGTTGCAGTGGCTGACACCTGTAATTCCAGCACTGGGATGCCGAGCTGGGCAGATGACCTGAGGTCAGGAGTTCAGAACCAGCCTGGGTAGCATGGTGAAACTTCGTCTCTACTAAATTTACAAAAATTACCCAGGTGCAGTGGTGGGCAGCTGTAATCCCAGCTACTCAGGAGGCTCAGGCAGGAGACTCGCTTGAACCCGGGAGGTGGAGGTTGCAGTGAGCCGAGATCGCACCATTGCACTCCAGCCGGGACACAGAGCGAGACTCTGTGTCCAAAAAAAAAAAAAATTCCATAACCTGCAAAAACTACTTCTTCTCCAGCAGAACTTTTTAAATTTATGTCAGAGTTATTTTTGTGTATGTTGCATTTCTGTTAACATATATGTACAGTGTTTTTTCATACCTTTTCATTTTAAATAATATGAAAAAAAAGTTTAGTTATGAAGAAAAGGTATACTTATGCAAGTTTCTGTATCTGTCCTTTATTAGTTAGTTAATTTATGTGTTTATGAGACAGAGGTTTGCTCTTGTCATCTAGGCTGAAGTGCAATGCTGCAATCTCGACTCATCACAACCTCCACCTCCTGGGGTCAACCGATTCTCCTGCCTAAGCCTCTTGAGTAGCTGGGATTACACGCATGCGCCACCACACCCAGCTAATTTTGTATTTTCAGTAGAGACAGGGTTTCTCCTTGTTGACCAGGCTGGTCTTGAACTTTTGACCCCAGGTGATCTGCCTGACTTGTCCTCCCAAAGTGCTGGGATTATAGGCGTGAACCACCACACCCGGCCTACCTGTTTTTTTATTTACCTTTACTGGAGAGCTTTATATATGTTTGTGGGTTGGAGTTACTCTTTAGCTTTCTGTCATTTTTTTTTTTTTTTTCATTGAGACACAGTCTCAGTCTGTCACTCAGGCTAAAGTGCAGTGCTGTGATCTTGGGTCACTGCAACCTCCACTTCCCAGGTTCAAGCGATTCTCCTGCCTCAGCCTCCCAAGTAGCTGGGACTATAGGGGAGTGCCAACATTCCAGGCTAATTTTTGTATTTTTTTTTAGCAGGGATGGGGTTTCACCTTGTTAGCTGGGATGGTCTTGATCTCCTGACCTCATGAATCTTGCACCTCACCCTCCCAAAATGCTGGGATTACCATGCCCTACCTGTCTCAAGGTTTTTAAAACATGTTAGTGCTATTAGATGGCTTCAAGTATTGCAAGATTTATAGTACAGACCCTAAACTTCCTTTGTTTAATAAGATTTGTCAGCCTTCGGTGATGTTGATGAGATGCTCCTGTTCCTGTCTCAGTCATTTCACTGTCCTGTTAGAAATAGCTTAGACTGGCTGGCCACGGTGGCTCACGCCTCTAATCCTAGCACTTTGGAAGACCAAGGTGGGGAGATTGCTTGAGGTCAGGAGTTTGAGACCAGACTGGCCAACATGGTGAAACCTCGAATGTACTAAATGCCAAAAATGGGCCAGGCACACTGGCTCACACCTAAAATCCCAGCACTTTGGGAGGCTGAGACGGGTTGATCACTTGAGGTCAGTAGTTCGAGACAAGCCTGGCCAATATGGTGAAACCCCATCTCTACTAAAACTACAAAAATCAGCTGTGCATGGTGACATGCACCTATAATCCCAGCTACTTGGGAGACTGAGGCAGGAGAATCACCTCAACCTGTGAGGTGGATGTTGCTGTGAGCCGAGATCATGCCACTGCACTCCAGCCCGAGTGACAGCGTGAGACTCTGGGCTGAGGAGGGAGAATCACTTGAGGTAGGATAATCATGCCACTTACACTCCATCCTGGGTGACAGAGAAACTCGAACTGAAAAACGATGAAAAAGGAAGTAGCTTAAACTGGGAGGCTTAAGACAGAGACATTTATTTCTCATGAATTTGGAAAGTGGGAAATCCAAGAGCAAGGTGCCAGCCAAATTGGTTCCTGGTGAGAGCCTTCTTCATGGTTTAGCCCAGCCATCTCCCTGCTGTGTCCTAATATGGTGGAAAGAGGAACAGGCAATCAGCTCTTTAATGTCTCTTTATAAATGCACCGGTCCTATTCACGAGTAGTCAACACCCATGACTCAGTTCTCTCAAGTCTGCATCTGCAGGAACTTCCTATTAGAGAATATCAAATCTACCAAAGATTATTTGAGAAGTAGTTATTTATCTTATTTTATTTTTTTGAGATGGAATCTCATCTTGTTGCCTAGGCTAGAGTGCAGTGGCCCGATCTTGGCTCACTGCAACCTCAGCCTCCCGGGTTCAAATGATTCCTGCCTCAGACTCCCAAACAGCTGGGATTACAGGCACCTGCCACCACACCCAGCTAATTTTTTTTTTTTTTTTTTTTGTATTTTTAGTAGAGATGGGGTTTCACCATTTGTTCCAGGCTGGTCTTGAATGTATGATCTCATGATCCACCTGACTCAGCCTATCAAAGTGCTAGGATTACAGGTATGTGCCACCGTGGCCGGCTGTTAGTCAGTTCTTATTCCTTATAATGCTGTGTATTTTCTTCACTTCATACTTCACAAGGTAGTGATCTTAACACGTATTTCAGTTCTTATGTTGTGTACTGGTGGTAACTACAAGTTTTGGCTTTTTTCTTAAGAGGGAATTGTTTAGAATTCTGTAGGCGGTATAAATTGACTTATTTTCTTTCTTGTTTTATCATGGGTTGCAATATTTTATTGATTTTTATGAGTTTTTGGTGTGTGGTATGCAATATAACTGACACATTCTCTTCATTAATGTCACAAAGTGCCGCTGGGCACAGTGGCTTATGCCTGTAATCCCTAGGACTTTGGGAGGCCAAGATGTGTGGATCACCTGAGGTAAGGAGTTCGAGACTAGCCTGGCCAACATGAAACCCCATCTCTGTTAAAAGTACAAAAATTAGCTGGGCATAGTGACGCATGCCTGTAATCCCAGGTGCTCGGGAGGCTGAGGCAAGAGACTTGCTTGAACTCAGGAGGCGGAGGTTGCAGTGAACCAAGATTATGCCATTGCACTCCAGCCTGGGTGACAGAGTGAGACTCCATATCAAAAAAATAAAAATACAAAAATGTTTTTAAAAAAGTCACAATGTGCCTGTTCCACATGGATATAGGTAATTTTGTAACAGTTATTCAGAAAGATATGGTATTAAAATTTTCTTTCTTTTTTTTTTTTTTGAAACAGAGTCTCACTCTATCGCTCAAGGTGGAGTGCAGTGGTGCAATCTCAGCTCACCACAATCTTTGCCTCTCGAGTTCAAGTGATTTTCCTGCCTCATCCTTTCAACTAGCTGAGATTACAGCCACCCATGACCAGGCCCGGTTACATTTTGTATTTTTAGTAGCCACGTTGGCCAGGCTGGTCGAACTCCTAACCTGAGGTGATCTGCCTGCCTCGGCCTCCCAGAGTACTGGGATTACAGGTGCGAGCCACCACCCCCTGCCTTTTTTTATTTTCTGAGACGGAGTCTTACTTTGTCACCCAGGCTGGAGTGCTGTGGTGTGATGTTGGCTCACTTCAACCTTTGCATCTTGGTTTAAATTGATTCTTGTGCCTCAGCCTCCCGAGTAGCTGGGATGACAGGGTGGGCCACCACACCTGGCTAATTTTTGTAATCTTGTCAGTGCTATGATTGTTTGATAATACAGAATTTCCATTGATTTTGATTATCCTTACAAGAGCTTGTTGTGGATTATTTACCAAAATAGTACATTGTCTGGTTTTTTAGCATTTATTTGTATATACTAAATATACTATATATATGAAGAATATATATTTTTGTCTTCATTGATGTGACAGTGATATGTTTTTTGTGCAGTGTGATACACTTTAGGGTCACAGTGGAAAAATACTCCTTACTTTAGGCTTACACATATTTGTGCCCTGTCAGTGTTTTGTCATGATATTGGAAATAGGCTTCTATAAAAATGACTTGAAGTACATGTAATCGGTCTTTATTTATTAAAGAATCTACTTGTTTTGTGTTCCTAAATTTTGAAGCTCATGTTTGGGAAGTTTAAGTATTTTTTTTGTGTGTGATATTTACACATTTCAGTATTATATACCATCTGTACTTAATTGGAAACCTATTGGTGTTTATATTTTGTAGATATCTCTTCCAAATGCATGATGAATACATTGTCGTCAACAGGGCAAGGCAATACAGAGGTGTTCCACACAGGGATATTGCAAAGACAAGCAAGTTATCACATTGGAGTATTGTGCTCCCAGGAAATTGAGAAAAACATTCATGACTTTGTGTTTCAGTGGCGAGAAGATGAAACAAATGACCATGAAGCACCCGTGACAGAAATCAAAAAGTTGACAGGTAGTACAGACCGATATGATCAAAGGCTTGGTGGAAACAAGCCTATTAAAGATCAGCTTGGATCAAGCTTTCATTTGCATCTGCGAAGACATAGGAGAATTCATACTGGAGAGAAACCATACAAATGTAAGGTTTGTGACAAGACTTTTAAGCATGATTCACACCTGGCACAACATACTAGAATTCATAGGGGAGACAAACATTACACATGTAATGAATGTGGCAAGGTTTTTGATCAAAAAGCAACCCTTGCATGTCACCATAGAAGTCATACTGGAGAGAAACCTTACAGGTGTAATGAGTGTGGCAAGACCTTCAGTCAGACGTCACACCTTGTATACCATCATAGACTGCATACTGGAGAGAAACCTTACAAGTGTAATGAGTGTGGCAAGACCTTTGCTCGAAACTCAGTCCTTGTGATTCATAAGGCAGTTCATACTGCAGAGAAACCTTATAAGTGTAATGAATGTGGCAAGGTTTTTAAGCAACGAGCAACCCTTGCAGGACATCGTAGAGTTCATACTGGAGAGAAACCTTACAGATGTGAAGAATGTGACAAACTTTTCAGTCGCAAATCACATCTTGAAAGACATAGGAGGATTCATACTGGAGAGAAACCATACAAATGTAAAGTTTGTGACAAGGCTTTCCGGAGCGATTCACGCCTTGCAGAACATCAGAGAGTTCATACTGGAGAGAGACCTTACACGTGTAATGAATGTGGGAAGGTTTTTAGTACAAAAGCATACCTTGCATGTCATCAAAAACTTCATACTGGAGAGAAACTTTACAAATGTGAAGAGTGTGACAAAGTTTACATTCGCAAATCACACCTTGAAAGACATAGGAGGATTCATACTGGAGAGAAACCTCACAAGTGTGATGAGTGTGGAAAAGCCTTTAATTCACCCTCACACCTCATTAGGCATCAGAGAATCCATACTGGACAGAAATCTTACAAATGTCGTCAGTGTGGCAAGGTCTTCAGTCTGAGGTCACTCCTTGCAGAACATCAGAAAATTCCTTTTGGAGACAATTGTTTCAAATGCAATGAGTACAGCAAACCGTGAAGCATTAATTGACATTAGAGTCAAATCAGCCTTGACCTGAGTTTGAGTTGACTTAACATTGAGTTCAAGCATTAATTGACATTAAACTGTTTATGTTAAGAGAATTGAGCCAGGCACGGTGGCTCACACCTGTAATCCCAGCACTTTGAGAGACCAAGACAGGTAGGTCACTTGAGGTCATGAATTTGAGACCAGCCTGGCCAACAGATGGGAGCCACTTTTCCCAGCCTGTATGTTCTTTTATTTATTCTTTTAAGATGGAATCTTGCTCTGTTGCCCATGTTGGAGTACAGTGATGTGATCTCGGCTCACTGCATCCTCCACCTCCCAGGTTCATGCGATTCTCCTGCCTCAGTCTCCCAAGTAGCTGGGACTACAGGCTCCCGCCACCATGCCTGGGTAGTTTTTTGTATTTTTAGTAGAGACGGGGTTTCACTGTGTTAGCTAGGATGGTCTCGATCTTCTGACCTTATGATCTGCCCGCCTCCATGTACCAAAGTGCTGAGATTACAGGTGTGAGCCCCCGTGCCTAGCCTGTTTTTTGTTTCTTTAACAAAAATTTATAGAAATTTTTCTGAGTATTGTGTTGAATCTAAATCACATTCGGTTATATAATCATGTATCAATATTATTCCATTCAATATGGCTTGTATCTCTATACATGTTTTTAGTCATTTTGATCAATGTAGATTTCAAGGTAGAAATTTCTCACCTTTTTATGTTTATTCCTAAGTATTTCTTACTTTAAGTTCTTTAGCAATTGAAAGTGTTTTTAAATTTTCTTTTAAAATTGTTTATTGTTAATGTATGGAGATTCAACTAGTTTTTGCTGCTATTATTCTGTTCTGCAAATCCAATGCATATGTTTATTAGTTCCAGTTGCATTTTGGTTGACTCTGTGATTTTCTACACAGAAGATCATGTCATCTACAAACTATTATAATTTTACTTCTTTCTTTCTGATTTGGATGAGTTTGATTTCTTTTGCTATTTCGTGGCTCTGGCTAGGACAGCCAGTATTGATTGAATAGAAGGGGTGAGAGCATTCTTGCATCATGTGAGATCCTACAGGAAGAGCATTCCATTTTCCCTGATTGGTTATTTCCACTGTGGTTGTTTCATGCATGGTCTTTCTATTGTTGAGGTAAATGTCCTTCTGTATCTATTTTGTTTAGGATTTCCATGATGACTGGATGTTGAATTTTGTGAAATGCTTTTTCTCCATGTATTGAGATGATGTGGTTTTCATCTTTCATTCTGTTCAAGTGGTATATCACATTGATTTGCTTGAATATGTTGAACCATCCTTGCATCTCAGAAATAAGTGGCACTTGAATATCTACAATCCTTTTTCTATTCTCTTGAATACAGTTTGCTAGTACAAGGGGTCTTCAGGAAGTTCATGGGAAAATACACATTATGAGAAAATTGTGCATGATGTCACATTTTTTGCACCAAAATAAACTGGTACAAATCTGTTATAACATGTCTGAACAGGCTCTAGTTTGAGGAACTCACATGGGTAACACATGAGTTTGAAAAGAGACTCATTCAAAGCAATGTGAATTCTGCTAAAGTTGAAACAAGAAATATCAAATTTACGATGAAACCAGATGCAGTGGCTCAGGCCTGTAATACCAGCACTTTCAGAGGCTGAGACAGGTGGGTCACATGAGCCCCTGGTACTCAAGACCAGCCTGGACAGAATGGTGAAACCCCCTTCTCTACAAAAAATACATAAATTAACTGGGCATGGTGGCACATGCCTGCTGGTTCAGCTTCTGTGGAGACTGCAGTGGGAGGATGGCTTGAGCCTGGGAGGTCGAGGCTGCAGGGAGCCATGATCATGCCACTGTACTCCAGCGTGGGTGACAGAGACAGATAGTGTATCAAAAAATGAATTTGGTAAAGTTTGAGTAGAGGGACAATGAAATCATTGATGCTTTATGAAAAGATTATGGGGACGATGCCCGAAAGAAATCACCGGTTTATAAATGGATAAGTCTTTTTAAGTTGGGAAAAGACAGTGTTGAAAGTGATGCACAGGCTGGGCGCGGTGGCTCACACCTGTAATCCCAGCACTTTGGGAGGCCGAGGCAGGCTGATCATGAGGTCAGGAGATCGAGACCATCCTGGCTGACACGGTGAAACCCTGTCTCCACTGAAAATACAAAAAATTAGCCAGGCATGGTGGTGGGCTCCTGTAGTCCCAGCTACTCAGGAGGCTGAGGTAGGAGAATGGCGTGAGAAGGAGCTTCCACCTTCTCCTTCTCCCAGCTTCCATCTGGGAGGTGGAGCTTGCAGTGAGTCGAGATTGTGCCACTGCACTCCAGCCTGGGCGACAGAGCAAGACTCCATCTCAAAAAAAAAAAAAAAAAAAAAAAAGAAAATGATGTACAGAGTGGCAGACAGACCATCCACATCAGTTTTGTAGGTACAACTGTCAAAAGAAGACACTGGAGAAGAGCCAAGGTGGGTCTATAAGGAATTGCACATGAGACAGCACACATATTTATGCTGTCTGAGGATCCAATCACGTTCCCATATCAAGCAGAAAATGTCACCACCATCTGCAGAGTTGGACGTGTTTTATTGAGAATGATTTTCTTCTCTCTGGATCTGTTATGAACACCTTGGTTGGCTGGGTTCAGTAATAAATATGTGAGACTTTTCATTTTAAAAAAGTCAAATTACTTAATTCTGTAGAGTATTTTAAATTCTGTTTTTTTTTTTTTTTTTTTTGAGATGGACTCTTCTGAAAATTTTCTCATCTTCTCTAACCCGGTTCATGACAGACCCTTGGACTTTACTGTTATGGAAAATCTATATAAAACAGTGTCAGTGTGTCAAAGCATTATGGCTGTCACAAGCTTGTGAAAGGAAAATCAAAATTAAGCCAAAGAGAAAAGTCAATCTGGGAACCGTGTCAGGCAAACCTGCCTTACATTTTATTCCTAAACAAGATAGCTACAAATATTTTTTTTAAAAGCTACGTATGCCTCTCCCAAACTGGAAGCTTCAAGATCTCCACCCTAAAATAGTTCTGTTGAATTTCACCCTGGCAATATAAACTAATAGCTTATCTTTCCAGGTGTGGGACAGAACCCATGCCTCTGCACACCTGAGACAAATGCCTATCCGATTGCTTTCACTGCCTTATAGTGTATGTAAAAATGCAGGGTCACTGAGCCAGTCTAAGGCATAAGTGACTATTCCTCCTCCCCCCTCACATATAAATTGTGTATTTAGTGAAAGGCTGCCCAAAGACTCAAAGAATGTGATTGTTACCTACCTGTGACCCAGAAACTCCCCAATTCCAGTTATTCTACCTTTCCAGACCGGACCAATGTATGTGTGTATTGACTGCCGTCTTGTGTGTCGTAAAATGTGTGAAACCAAACTGCAGCCTAAACGCCTTGGGCACACGTCATCAGGACCTCCTGAGGTTCGTGTTAATTGGCCTTAGAGGCCCCCTGTCCCCAGACCCAGGACGCATGTGTTTCCTTTTTCTTCATTTCTATTAAAGATGGGTCTCATTCTGTTGCCCAGGCATGAGAGCGGTGACAGGATCAGAGCTCACTGAAGCTTCAATCTCCTGGGTTCAAGGGATCCTCCCACCTCAGCCTCCAAAGTACCGAGGAACACAGCCATGTGCCACTGCACTGGGCAAATTTTTGTGTTCCTGGTAGAGATGGGCTTTCATCATGTTGCCCAAGCTGGTCTCAAATTCCAGGGCTCGAGCGATACAGCCATATTGGTCTCCCAAGGTGCTGGCATTACAGCCATGAGCCACCAGCCCAACGTGTTTCTTAATTTAAAAAAAAAAAAAAAATAGGCCAGGTGCTGTGGCTCATGCCTGTAATCCCAGCACTTTGGGAGGCCAAGGTGGGCGGATCGTCTGAGATCAGGTATTTGAGAACAGCCTGGCTAACATGGTGAATCCTCATCTTGACTATAATATAGAAATTAGCTTGATGTGGTGGCAAGTGCCTGAAATGCCAGCTACTTGGGAGGCTGAGGCAGAAAAATGGCTTGAATTTGGGAGGCGGAGGTTGCAGTGAGCTGAGATCGTGCAACTGCACTCTCGCTGGGCAAGAGCGAGACTCTGCCTCTAAAATAAAATAATATAAATAACTGCTTCTCATAAGAGCTTTGGTAGATTCTTATGAAGTCACATCATTGTTTTGCAACTATGATATGTGTTCAAAATATTCTTCTATGACCCCACATTTCATTAGATATATTTTTTTAACCATTTTAAAACTGATTTTCTCTGAAATTTGTTGTGTTCAGTTTGCATTGAAGACTGCATGCTTTCTAGTCTGTATCATAATTGGAAACATTTTCTGGTACCTGATAAATGATTTTAGGTTGTTTGGATGTGTACTTGATAAAGATATGAAGGAACTTTTTATTTATGCTGACATCAAAATTTAGCTGAAGTAGCCTATTATTCCATTTTCTTTCTTTATGTCATCTGATTAAATGGTGAACCGTGAGCTGCTAAGTGAATGTTCCCCTCAAGTTCCTCTGATCCATAATGTTCTTTGCAGATGTTGAAGGACGGGAAGGATTGACTTGGAACCTTGTTCCAGCAGAGCGCATGTGTTCATGAAGAAAACATTTGCTCAGATCTCCTTTGTACCGCTGCCTCTCTTTCCGTATTTTAAACACCTATAGCTATGTTTTTACAATTGTGTTTATTTTGAAGATATTACTCTGATTTTTCTGGGAAAATAATTACATGTTTAGGATTCATGCCATCAGAACCTTAGACATTGAAAGAGGCATTTCATTTGCTCAGGTATATAAAATTGTCCTGGAATTTTTTTTTTCTTTTTTTGAGACGGAGTGTCACTGGGTCACCCATGCTTCAGTGCAGTGACACAATCTTGGTTCACTGCAACCTCTGCCTCCCAGGCCCAAAGGTCCACCCCAGTCAGCCCCTCAAATGGCTGAGACCACAGATGCACACCACCACACCTGGCTAATTTTTTGTACTTTTGGTAGAGACAGAGTTTCACTGACCCCTGAAATACTTCGCCAAATAGTGTGTGGCTTTTCCTGTAGGAGAGGGTCATGCTCAGCTGTAATTTCAATTTTAAATGGATTCCTGTCCTCCCAAAATGTAAAAACACAAATACCAGAATGGAAAAAAAACGAGATTAGACTCAAATCATCTTGAACTTATTTTTGTCTCTTTCCACATCCACTGCTTTTCCTAATCTCATCTCACAGCTTTAACCCACCTACCCATGTCCCCTGCAGGCCTCTCCCCTGAGCTCTACAATCCTGTGTCCAGTTGTCTCCTCAGCTTTCTGCTGGGACATGAAACAGGCATCTCCACCTTCATGTATCCAGAAGTGACTTCCTGAACCCCTAAACACGTTCCCTTACAGTCCTACACGTCTCAGATGAGGGTGACGGTGTACTTCTGGAAACTTAGCCAAACTTGACAGCATTTATTTTAAGTATGGGAGATAAATTGCATTATTTTAAGTGTTGTCATTTATAATGTAAAGAGAAATTTCCATGTATACATAAAAGGAAAGAGAAAATACATGATTTCCAAACTTCTTTTGAGGTGTGAGAGAAAAATGTTTCAAGACCTCATCCTTATGGATCTGGGCCCCCACGACTCCTCTGACTTCATCTCCTGCCTGGGTCCTCCTGGCTTCCTCTGCTCCAGACACGCAGGCTTCTTTCCTTTTTCTGGGACTGAGGTTGCTCCTTTCTCAGGGCCTTCACCTAGGCTGTCCCTCTGCCTAGGATTCTTTGTCCCCTCAGCTGCAAGTGACAAGCAGCGTTTCTTCCCTAAGTCTTTGTTCTGACATCATTTTTTCTACGGAAACTTTTGTGATCACCCACAGTCCCCCGTTTGACATGGAAGCCCCACCTTCACCCCCACCTCTGGTCCATGTTGCCTGTTCTGTGTGATTCTTTTTGCTCCTTCGCTATTCACTGGATCCTGGTGGGAACAAGTCCCCAAGCAGACAGCAGAGCCAGAAGGTGGGGCTGTGCTGGGCTGGCGCCCTCTGAGTGGAGCTCAACCCTGACTTCACATTAGAATTCTCAGGCATTTTGCAAATACATCTTTTATGCTGTTTTATCAGAGATTGCTATTATCATAGATTTAAACCCACCCTCAGTAATATTTACTATGGTGCTGGTGATTCTCATCGGTGTCCAGCATTGAACATCAAGGCAGTTTCCTCCATGTTGAGAGCTGAGATCAGCCTGTGATCCACAGGGAGGTGAGGGGGCTGTGCTCTGTGTGGGGTTTGGTTAGGGCCAGATCTGTGCCCTGGAGATCTGTGCCCTGCTGCAGCGTGTGTGTGTGTGGACTATTCCAGGAGGGGAGCAAGATCTGAAAACGGGTCAAAATGAGCCTTGTAGATCTTCCCATGGCACGTTCTTATCTCTGCATGATCTCGGGTGCAGTGGGCAGCAGAGGACACTCTTTCTCCCGGGTGAGGTCTCCCCTGTGTGTGTGTTTTGTCACAGGAAAGGAGTGAATGGTTTCTAAACATTAAATCTCTGATTTTTTCACACACAGGATTTCCAAAGACTCATGTTACATGAGGAAGCCACCAAGAAGAGCAAAGAAAAGGATCCAGGGATGGCTCTTCCTCAGGTGAGTGATATTCCTCGGTGGATTCTGCTGTCTGTTTCCTTTCTGAAATGCCAGGTATTGTGGTAGCCAGTCTTCTGTGAGTCTGAAGCGTCCTGCCTCACACGTTTGCTGGCACTCACCCATGCCTTTTCTCAGTCCTTGTCATCTTCACTTAAATTCCATCTCCTATAACCTAGTGAATGAGCTTGGGAAGAGGCTCCCCTGGGCATGGTCCTGGGAAGGGCTCACACCAGACATGGATGGAGACGGGGTGAGGGTCCCGTGCTGTCAGTGATGTTGGGCAGCAGGGATTGTTCAGGGGCCACATCTGGATGCACGTTTAACTCTTTGTGGACCGGATCAGAGAAACTGTATATGAAAGTCATACATTGTAGGGGGAAAAAAAGAGAGACCAGACTGTTACTGTGTCTATGTAGAAAAGGAAGACATAAGAAACTCCATTTTGATCTGTACTAAGAAAAATTCTTATGCTTTGAGATGCTGTTAATCTGTAACCTTAGCCCCAACCCTGTGTTCACAGAAACATGTGTGTATTGAATCAAGATTTAATTGGTCTCGGGCTGTGCAAGATGTGCTTTGTTTAAAAAGTTCTTGCAGGCAGTATGGTTTGTGAAAGGCATCACCATTCTCCATTCTCGATTAACCAGGGACACAATGCACCAAGGAAAGCCGCAGGGACCTCTGCTCAAGAAAGCCTGGGTATTAGCCAGGTTTCCCCCACTGAGACAGCCTGAGATATGGCCTCGTTGGGAGGGAAAGACCTTACAGTCCCCCCGCCCAACACCTATAAAGGGTCTGTGCTGAGGAGGATGAGTGAAAGAGGGAGGCCTCTTTGCAGTTGAGATCACAGGAAGGCATCTGTCTCCTGCTTGTCCCTGGGAATGGAATGTCTCAGTGTAAAACCCGACCGTACATTCTATTTACTGAGATAGGAGAAAACCGCCCTATGGCTGTAGTGAGACATGATGGCGGCAATACTGCTCTTTACTGCACTGAGATGTTTGTGTAAAGTCAAACATAAGTCTGGCCTACGTGCACATCCAGGCACAGCACCTTTCCTTAAACTTATTTATGACCCAGAGTCCTTTGCTCATGTGTTTTCCTGCTGACCCTCTCCTCACCATTACCCTATAGTCCTGTCACATTCCCCTCGCCGAGATAGTAGAGATAGTGATCAATAAACACTGAGGGAACTCAGAGGCTGACGCTGATGCAGGTCCTCACTTGCTGAGCGCTGGTCCCCTGGACCCTCTTTTCTTCCTCTATACTTTGTCCCTGTGTCTTATTTCTTTTCTCAGTCTCTTATCTCCACCTTGCAAGAAATACACACAGGTGTGGAGGGGCAGACCCCCTTCAGCATATTAATATGCACTGGTATCTGGTAAATTCTGGAAAAGGAGACAAACTACAGAAGATACTTTGCGTCTGACTTTGTAATGCATTTGAAGCTACACTAGTGAGTCACTATGTCTCTGACTCCAGACTTTTTTTTATGAGACAGGGTGTCACTCTGGGGCCCAGTCGGGAGTGCAATGGAACCATTCTATTAACAGCAGCCTCAAATTTGTGGGCTCAAGTGATCGTCACATTCGCCTCCCGAGGAGCTAGGATGACAGGCATGTGCCACCACGCCAGGCTAATTCTAATTTCAGAGAAGATGAGAATGAGAGCTGTGTACAGAATGAGGGAGGGAAACAGTGATGAAGATGAAGGGGGACCCTGGGTGCAGATGAGCGGTGAGTTGATTGGATGTGATGATGAAGTGATGACGTGTTGCTTCCTCTGTTTGTAACGTAATGAATTTAAGTCCCTCTGGTCCATAATATTATCTGCAGGTGTTGAAGGATGGGCTGGACTGACTTGGAACCTTGGTTTAGCAGAGCCCATGTGTTCATGAAGAAAACATTTGCTCAGATCTCATTTCTACAGCTGCCTCTTTTTCAGTGTTTTAAGCACCTAGAGCTATGTGTTCACCATTTTTCAGTGTTTAAAACACCTGCAGCTCTGTGTTCACAATGTGTACATTTTGAACATATTTCTGTGATTTTTCTGGGAGTGAGTAATTACATGTTTGGGATTGATGTCATTAGAACCTTAGACCTTGAAAGAAGTTTCTTTTGCTCAGGAATATACAAGATGGTTTTGGAATTTTTTTTTCTCGAAGTGGCATGTCACTCTGTCATTAAGGCTGGAATGCAGTGACACAGTCTTGGATCACTGTAACCTCTATGTCCCAGGCTCAAGCATCCCAGGCATCAGCCTCACAAGTAGCTGGGACCACAGATGTGTGCCAGGAAGCCTGGCTAATTTTTTGTATTTTTGGTAGAGATGGGGTTTCACCATGTTGGAGAGAGGGAGAGAGAGAAAATGTCACTCTGTGGCTTAGTTCTGGAGTACAATGGCACAATGTTGAGTTTACAGCAGCCTGAAACTCTGGGCTCAAATAATCCCCACTTTAATCTCCCAGAGAGCTTGAATGATAGGCGTGTGTCACCACATGCAGCTAATTGTTTGTTTTATTTATTTATTTATTTATTTTGAAATGGAGTCTCGCTCTGTTGCCCAAGCTGGAGTGCAGTGACGGGATCTCAGCTGACTGCAACATCCACCTCCTGGGTTCAAGCAATTCTCCTACATCAGCCTACTGAGTAGCTGGGATTACAGGCATGCATCACCATGCCTGGCTGATTTTTTTGTGTTCTTAGTAGAGATAGGGTTTCACTATATTGATCAGGCTGGTCGGGAACCCCTGACCTTGTGTTTTTTTCACCTCAGCCTCCCAAAGTGCTGGGATTACAGGCCTCAGCTACCATGCCCAGCCAGACTTTGCACTTTTAATAACTTGGAATGGATTGGAAAGTGGAGATACACATCAGTGATACAGCATGCTTTATCACATCATTGATTTTATGTATGTATTTATTTTTGAGGTGAGTTTCAATCTGTCACTCAGGCTGGAGTGCAATAGTGGGATTTTTTTCTCACTGTAGCCTCCGCCTCCTGGATTACAGTGATTCTGTTGCCTGAGCCTCTTGAGTAGCTGGGATTAGAGGTGCATGCCACCACGTGTGTAACACCGTGATGTGATGTGTGTGCATGAATACGTGGATGGATAAGCCCATGGTGTATGTAGAAAACTCAACATTTGTAATAAGTTTTTATTTATAATAATTGTAATGATTTTAAGTATTTTCCATTGTTGTCAACTATCACAATAATGAGTAGGGACTGGATGTGGTGGCTCATGCCTGCAATCCCAGCACTTTGGGAGGCCAAGGCTGGTGGTCAGGAGTTCAAGACCAGCCTGACCAAAATGGTGAAACTCTTGTCTCTGCTAAAAATACAAAATTTAGGATGGGCGCAGTGGCTCACGCCTGTAATCCCAGCACTTTGGGAGGCCGAAGTGGGAAGATCACAAGGTCAGGAGATTGAGACCATCCCAGCTAACAAGGTGAAACCCCATCTCTAATAAAAATACAAAAAAATTTAGCCAGGCATGGTGGCGGGCACCTGTAGTCCCAGCTACTAGGGAGGCTGAGGCAAGAGAATGGCGTGAAACTAGGAGGCGGAGCTTGCAGTGAGCGGACAGGGAAGACTGTCTAAAAAAAAAAAATTCCATCTTCTATAACCCAGTGACATGAGTTTCCATAGAGGCTGCACTGGGCATTGTCCTGGGAAGGGCTCACACCAGCCATGGGTGGAGACGGGGTGTGGGCCTCATGGTGTCAGTGCTGCTGTGTAGCTGGGATTGTTCAGGCGCCACATTTGGATGCATGTTTAGCTCTGTGTGGACTGGATCCCAGAAACTACACATGAAAGTCATACATTAATGTGCACTGATAGCTCGTACAATCTGGAAAAGGAGACTAATAAAGGGAGATATTTTGTTTATGATTTTGTAATGCATTTGAAGCCAAACTTTTTTTTTAAATTCAGAAATACCTTAATGTGGATTTGTCAGAACATATTCTTTGATCAAATTGATACTTAATCTCATTTTGTGTGAAAGTGACAACTCACTCCTCCATAATGTTTTATGTAAATGTGTTTTTCATTTTAGGAACACTTGACTTTCAGGGATGTGGCTATAGAATTCTCTTTGGAGGAGTGGAAATGCCTGGACCCTGCACAGAGGGCTTTATACAGGGCCGTGATGTGGGGAACTATAGGAACCTGGAGTCTGTGGGTGAGGAAAGTGTCCCTCCAGACATGAGGAATCTGTCCTTGTATATCTTGGCTATTCCTGGTTTTGTATTCTCTTTTGTGATTTTGCCCCATACCTGCTTTTGATGTACATAGCTGGGATTACAGGAACACGCCACCATGCCCAGTGAATTATTTTGTATCTTTAGTGGAGACAAGGTTTTGCCATGTTGGCCAGGCTTGTCTTGAACTCCTGACCTCAATACCCGCCCACCTCAGCCTCCTAAAGTCCTGGGATTACAGGCTTGAGCCACTGTGTCTGGCATTGTTCATTTTTAACAAGAAAAACTTTGTTCAGTTTGTTGTGGGATCAACCCTGTAACAGTTACAATTTTCATCAATCTTACTGAGGGAGCTTGTGAGGATGAATGAGATGCCCATATTTTAGTTTTTTTTTTTTTTTTTTTTTTTTTTGAGATGGAGTCTTACTCTGTAGCCCAGGTTAGAGTGCAGTGGCATGACCTTGGCTCACTGCAACCTCTGCCTCCTGGGTCCCGCTTTAAGCAATTCTCCAGCCTCAGTCTCCTGAGTACCTGGGATTACAGGCATATGCCACCGTGCCCAGCTAATTTTTGTATTTTTAGTAGAGACAGGTTTTCACCATGTTGGCCAGGATGGTCTTGAACTCCTGACCTCGTGATCCGCTCACCTTCGCCTCCCAAAGTGCTGGAATTACAGGGGTGAACCACCGTGCCCGGCCTTCCCATATTTTAGTTCTACTGTCATTTGTTTAAGACACAGTGGCTTTCAACTTGTTCATTTCTATGTATTATACGTTCATTTTTTTGTGGTAAAAAGTTCGAGACCAGTCTGGCCAGCATCGCAAAACCCTGTCTCTACTAAAAATACAAAACTTAGCCAGGTGTGGTGGTGTGTGCCTGCAATCCCAGCTACTCGAAAGGTTGAGGCAGGAGAATTGCTTGAGCCTGGGAGGCAGTTTGCAATGAGCCGAGTCACAGTGGCTTTCAACTTGTTCATGTCTTTTCAGCAGCGCGATCTCAGGTCACTGCAATCTCTACCTCCCGGGTTCAAGTGATTCCCCTGCCTCAGGCTCCAGAACAGCAAGGGACTACAGGCACAAACCACGACACCCAGCTAATTTTTTGTAATTTTGTTCACAAGGCAATTCATACTGGAGAGAAACTTTACAAATGTGAAGAATGTGACAAAGTTTTCAGTTGCAGATCACACCTTGCAATGCAAAGGAGAATTCATACTAGAGAGAAGCCATAGAAATGTAAGGTTTGTGACAAGGTTTTTGGGCTCCATTCACTCCTTGCAGAACATACTAGAATTCATACTGGAGAGAAACCTTACTAGTATAATGAGTGTGGCAAAGCCTTTAGGGTAAGGGCATCGCTTATTCACCATCAAGCAATCCATGGTGTAGTGAAACCTTACAAATGTAATGATTGCCACAAAGTCTTTAGTAAAACTACACCGCTTGCAAATCATTGGAGAACCCACAATGAAGAGAGATCTTGCAAGTGTGATAAATGTGGCCAGTTTTTCAGACATCGTTCTTACCTTGCAGTTCATCAGTGAGCTCATACTGGAGAGAAACCTTACAAATGTGAAGAATGTGACAAAGTTTTCAGTCACAAATCACAGCTTGAAAGACATAGGCGAATTCATACTGGAGAGAAACCATACAAATGTAAGGTTTGTGACAAGGATTTTGGGTGTGATTCACACCTTGCAGGACATACTAGAATTCACACTGGAGAGAAACCGTACAAGTGTAATGAGTGTGGCAAAGCCTTTAGTGGGCAGTCACCACTTATTCACCATCAGGCAATGCATGGTGTAGGGAAAGTTTACTAATGTAATGATTGTCACACAGTCTTCAGTAATGCTACAACCATTGCAAATCATTGGATAATCCATAATGAAGAGAGATATTACAAGTGTAATAAATGTGGTAAATTTTTCAGCCATCATTTGTAACTTGCAGCTCATCGGTGAACTCATGCTTAGAAAGAAACCTCACAAATGTCATGATTGTGGCAAGGTCTTCAGTCAAGCTTCATCCAGTGCAAAACATAGGATAATTCATGGAGGAGAGAAACCTCACAACTGTGATGATTATGGCAAAGCCTTCACTTCACGTTCACAAGTCATTAGCCATCAGAGAATCCATACTGGACAGAAATCTTACAAATGTCATAAGTGCGGCAAGGTCTTCAGTCTGAGGTCACTCCTTGCAGAACATCAGAAAATTCGAGCCGGGCGCGGTGGCTCAAGCCTGTAATCCCAGCACTATGGGAGGCCGAGACGGGCGGATCACGAGGTCAGGAGATCGAGACCATCCTGGCTAACCCGGTAAAACCCCGTCTCTACTAAAAAAAATACAAAAAACTAGCCGGGCAAGGTGGCGGGCGCCTGTAGTCCCAGCTACTCTGGAGGCTGAGGCAGGAGAATGGCATAAACCCGGGAGGCGGAGCTTGCAGTGAGCTGAGATCGCGCCACTGCACTCCAGCCTGGGCGACAGAGCGAGACTCCGTCTCAAAAAAAAAAAAAAAAAAAAATTCATTTTTGAGATAATTGATGCAAATGCAATGAGTATAGCAAACATTAATTGATGTTAAAGTGTTTAGGTTAAGAGGATTGTGCTCGGCCGGGGCGCGGTGGCTCACGCCTGTAATCCCAGCACTTTGGGAGGCCGAGGCGGGCGGATCACAAGGTCAGGAGATCGAGACCACGGTGAAACCCCGTCTCTACTAAAAATACAAAAAATTAGCCGGGCGCGGTTGTGGGCGCCTGTAGTCCCAGCTACTCGGGAGGCTGAGGCAGGAGAATGGCGTGAACCCGGGAGGCGGAGCTTGCAGTGAGCCGAGATCGCGCCACTGCACTCCAGCCTGGGCGACAGAGCGAGACTCCGTCTCAAAAAAAAAAAAAAAAAAAAAAAAAAAAAAAAAAAAGAGGATTGTGCTGGGTGCAGTGTCTCATGCTTGTAATCCCAGCATTTTGGGAGGCCAAGGCAGTTAGATCACTTGAGGTCAGGAGTTTGAGATCAGCCTGGCCAACAGATGTAAGTCACTTTTCCCAGCCAGTTTTTTGTTTCTTTAACACAATCTGATAGGGATTTTTATGGGTATTGTGTTGAATCTAAATCACATTGGGTTATATAATCATTTAACAGTATTAATTTTTCCAATCCATCAATATGGTTTTATGTCTATCTATATATGTTTTAAATCATTTTGATCAATGTTTGTGGATTTCAAGGTACAAATGTCTCATCTCTTTGCATTTATTCCTTAGTATTTCTTACTTAAATTTCCCTAGCAAATGGAAGTGTTTTCTGAATTTTCTTTTAAAATTGCTGATTGTTAATGTATGGAAATTCAACTAACTTTTGGTGCTGATATTGTATTCTGCAAATCCACTGAATGTGTTTATTAGTTCCAGTAGTATTTTGGTTGACTCTTTGGAGTTTTTACACAGAAGATCATGTCATCTACAAACAAATACAATTTTCTTTCTTTCTAATTTGGATGAGTTTTCTTTTTTTCTTTTTCTTTTCTTTTTTTTTTTTTTTTTTGAGACGGAGTCTCACTCTGTTGCACAGGCTAAAGTATAGTGGCATGATCTCGGCACATAACAAGAGAGTAGTGTCTCCATAATTGTGCTTAGAACTCTGTGGTGCATGAGTGGGAAAACTATTAAACAGAATCCTAGGAGAGCTAGAATGACGAAGTTTAAGTCCAGTAAACCTAGCCAGACGTGTTCCTTACTGCTCACGCATGAGTCACGTTCTTAAGATGTTTACAGTTAAGGAAAGCAGCTTAATAGTACCTGCAAGAACAAACTCCTACAGAAACACAATGTCCAGATGACCCAATATCCCATGACAATGTATGCTTCTAAGATAATTACAGCCATGCTTTCAAGTACTTGCACACTAAAATACTAAAATACCAAGGATAGCTTTTTTTTTTTTTTTTTTTTTTTTGAGACGGAGTCTCGCTCTGTCGCCCAGGCTGGAGTGGCCAGATCTCAGCTCACTGCAAGCTCCGCCTCCCGGGTTCACGCCATTCTCCTGCCTCAGCCTCCCGAGTAGCTGGGACTACAGGCGCCTGCCACCTCGCCCGGCTAGTTTTTTGTATTTTTTAGTAGAGACGGGGTTTCACCAGGTTAGCCAGGATGGTCTCGATCTCCTGACCTCGTGATCCGCCCGTCTCAGCCTCCCAAAGTGCTGGGATTACAGGCTTGAGCCACCGCGCCCGGCCTTTTTTTTTTTTTTTTTAAATGCAGGTTCACGCTTGTCGTCCAGACTGGAGTACAATGGCACCATCTTGGCTCACTGCAACCTCCGCCTTCCAGGTTCAAGCAATTCTCCTGCCTCAGCATCCTGAGTAGCTAGGATTACAGGCATGTGCCACCACGCCCAGCTAATTGTTGCATTTTCAGTAGAGACGGGCTTTCACCATGTTGTCCAGGCTGGTCTTGAACTCCTGACCTCAGGTGACCCCCCCGACTTCAGCCTTTCAAAGTGCTGGGATTACAGGTATGAGCCGCCGCGACCAGTCAAGAATAGCTTTAAATCAACAAAGTGATAGGTTTTGTTAGACTGTCAGCCAACCAGCAGGTAGACATATCTTAGTTTTACCTAGGCACCTATGTAAAAAAAACTTAGGCCGGGTGCGGTGGCTGACGCCTGTAATCCCAGCACTTTGGGAGGCCGAGGTGGGAGGATCACGAGGTCAGGAGATTGAAACCATCCTGGTAACACGGTGAGACCCTGTCTCTAGTAAAAATACAAAAAATTAGCTGGGCTTGGTGGCGGGCGCCTGTAGTCCCAGATACTCAGGAGGCTGAGGCAGGAGAATGGCATGAGCCCACGAGAAGAGGCTTGCAGTGACCGGAGATCGCGCCACTGCACTCCAGCCTGGGTGACAGAGTGAGACTCCGTCTCAAAAAAAAAACAAAAAAAAAAAAAAACTTAAAGAAGAGGCATTTCCTTTGTTTTTGAGGACGCCCTACTGTGTAACTGGTAGCGTTTTTTTTGTTTGGTTTTTGTTTTTTTGTTTTGTTTTCTGAGATGGAGTCTTGCTCAGGTGTGAGCCACTGCACCCAGTTATATTTATTATTATTTTTTTATTATTTATTTTTTGTTTTTGAGACGGAATTTCACTCTTGTTGCCCAGGCTGGAGTGCAATGGCACGATCTTGGCTCACCACAACCTCCGTTTCCTGGGATCAGGCAATTCTCCTGCCTCAGCTTCCTGAGTAGCTGGGAATATAGGTGCATGCCAACAGGCCAGGGTAATTTTTGTATTTATAGGAGAGACGAGGTTTCTCTATATTGGTCAGGCTGGTCTCAAACTTCAGACCTCAGGCCATCTGTCCTCCTTGACCTCCCAAAACGCTGGGAGTACAGGCTTGAGCCACTGTGCCTCACCTGAAGTGGTATTTTTAGAGAGTAACTAAAACTTTTTTCAGCTTAATGACCCAGAGATGTATTTCTGCAGGACTTGGGAGCGCTCCTTGTAAGGCAAACTACAAGGATTAACTACAAGTTAAATAATTCAAACATCAAATATTTCCAATTTAAAGCTACGGACATTTAAATAATTCTGAGCCTTGAGAGGAACGTGGTCATGCAACCTGAGTCCAATGGCATGCAGGTGCAACTTCTAAGAATTTTGCTGGCCAGGTGCGGTGGCTCACGCCTGTAATCCCAGCACTTTGGGAGGCTGAGGCCGGCGGATCACTTGAGGTCAGGAATTAGAAACCAGCCTGGCCAACACGGTGAAACCCCGTCTCTACTAAAAATACAAAAGCATTAGCCAGGCATGGTGGCGCGTGCCTGTATTCCCAGCTACTTAGGAGGCTGAGGCAGGAGAACTGCTTGAACCGGAGAGATGGAGGTTGCAGTGAGCCAAGATCGTGCCACTGCACACCAGCCTGGGTGACAGAGCAAGACTCAGTACCAAAAAAAAAAAAAAATGCAATAAAATTTAGTTTCCTTATACCAATTAAAAAAAAAACAACAGTTTTCCTGTAAATAATTAGGAAGACTAAGCAGCCCCAGAGATAAGACCTCGTGGCATCGTTGTCCCTTCTTCTGGAGTGATAAAGTAACCTTCCTTAAAGTCTATCAATCCGTCACCAATCAGGTTGCTGCAGCCAATGCACTGGTCTTGAATGGAAAATGTGGTGATTCTGCTAAAACTTCTCTTTCCCTGTGTGTGAAACATTAACGTCTCTACTTGGGAACATGGGCCCCCTTCATTTGGAATTGAGGTTTCCAGGTGGCTGTCCTCAAGCTTTGTGTTCAAATAAAGTCTATAATTAATCATGTATTCTAAACTTTATTATTTACTGCTGACATCAGTTCCTGTCGGATTGTAGGAGCCTCACCAGAGAGGGCACCTGTCGCCACGTTGTAAAACTCACACTTGTCAAAAAGACATGGGTTAAAGTATTTCCCCTCCCTCTGCATGAAGCTAACTAGCTGACACAGATGGTCACCTCCATTACCAAGTAGAGCCACGATGAACTATGTGTGACCAAGAATGTTGTCAAGTCCTCTTCCCTGAGGACTGATTAGTGTTTATCTTGAAAACATGTACTTAATGGGTTGCATAGAACAGTGAAGTTTTTTTTCTGTCTTTTCAACCTCTCAGGTCTTTGCCTCTATTTCCCATCACATTCTGGTCTAAGGCTTATTTATTAATAAGATGGTTTTTATTTCTTTCTCTTGTGTCGTGAAGATGATTTCTCATTTCGGGGAGGATATTTTAGTTTTCAATTGTATTTTCACAACATTTAAAAAGCGAAGTAAAGAGTATTTCTTGGACCAGGCACAGCGACTCACTCCTGTACTCCAAGCACTTTGGGAGGCCGAGGCAGGCGGATGACTTGAAGTCAGGAGTTCGAGACCAGCCTGTCCAACATGGTGACAGCCCATCTCTACCTAAAATACAAAAATTAGCCGGGCATGGTGGCGTGCGTCTGTAATGCCAGCTATTCCGGAGACTGAGGCAGAAGAATCGCTTCAACCCAGGAGGCAGAAGCTGCAGTGAGCCGAGATCTCGCCACTGCACTCCAGCCTGGGCGACAGAGAAATACTATGTCTCTCTCTCTCTCTCTCACACACACACACACACACACAGAAAAAAAATGGAAATAAAAAGGAGAAAGTAATAGATCTCTTTTACAAACGTGCTGGCACAACTAACTGGATATTCACATGGAAAAGAGTAAGGTATCCCTATCTCAGGCAAGGAAATTTTTTTTTTTTTTTTTTTTTTTTTTTTTTCCTGCGACAGAGTCTGGCTCTGTCGCCCAGGCTGGAGTGCAGTGGCGAGATCTCGGCCCACTGCAAGTTCCACCTCCCGTGCTCACAGCATTCTCCTGCCTCAGCCTCCTGAGTAAGCTGGGACTATGAGCGCCGGCCACCACGCCCAGTTAATTTTTGTATTTTTAGTGGAGACGGGGCTTCACCGTGTTAGCCAGGATGGTCTCGATGCCCTGACCTCGAGATTCACCCGCCTCAGCCTCCCAAAGTGCTGGGATTACAGGCGTGAGCCACCGTGTCCTAATCAAAATTTTATTTAAAAAAAAAAAAAAAAAGCGGGAGGGAATGTTACTTTGTCGCCCAGGCTGGCCAGGACCCCCAGGCTCAGCGATTCTCCCGCTACTGCTTCCTGAGTAGCTGGGACCTCAGGCTCCCGCTCCCACGCCCACGCCCGCGCCCGCATCCCTGCTGTGTTTAAGCAGTAGGTAGTGACCTCACTCCTCCTTAGTCTGCGCATTCCGTCCCTCATCCCAGGCGGTGGCCCTAGGGAAGTCTCTGAAGCTGAGCACAGGGTGGACTCTCCCTCCTGAGTGAATGGAGAATAGAAAGGGAGAGGATTTCTATTCTGTCCTGTGGGCCGTCAGCATGAAATCCTACGTTCCACCCAGGCAGGGCTTTGCATTTTACATTCTGGTTTGCATCCTCCTTCCAGACTATTCCAGGGCTTTTGAATCATCCTTCTGCCTTCCTGCTGCTCTCGCCGCCAAAACCCGGAGAACAGGGACTGGAAGGACCTTGACAGACTCACAGGTCCCGCTCCGGCCCCGCCCTCTGCCGGTTCTAAAGTGCAAGTTCTCGCCGGTTCTAAAGTGCAAGTTCTCTCCGCTTCGCCCCCGCCCCTACTTCACCCAGGCCCCGCTCACCTCCTCGTTGGCTCCACCCAGGCCTGGTTTCCGTCTTGCGCGTCCAGATTCGCGCAGACCAGGAAGCGGATCCTGTGGAGTGACCGTCACACCGCAGCGGTGAGTTTTGCTCTGTGTTGTATGAAGTCTGCGCTCCCCAGGTCCCCGGCACTTCTGTACATGGGATGTGGGGTCCCCGTAGACCTGGAATTTCTCGTCTTTCTTCCTTCACTCAGAGCAAATGGAGATGTTCTCCTGGGGGTCCGGAAGTCCCTTCTTTTTGGGTTTAAAGTCACCCTGAGGCTGATCCCGTCCTGGGTCTTTCTGCTACAGCGTATACACTTCCTATGGCGTAGTTTTCTTGCTAAAAACCGTTTTTTGACTCCTTCCGCACTGCGCTTTTAAAAATCCTCACCCGAGAGGTGTTTTCCCACCCTGCGCGTCTCCCAGCCTCACCCTCGTCAATTCCTGGAGCACAGCACCGTGACCCCAGTAGCGGGGAGGACGCGTTCTCTGGTCCTGGGATCCTGCAGATCCCACCCTTGTCTGAAGGCGTCGTTGCCCCCCCACCTCCCTCCTCATGCTGGGCCCTGCTGCTCCCCAGGTCTTCCCTCCGCAGTCACCGCTTCCCCTGAGCCCGCACTATAGAGGTGCCCGGTGCCTGTCCTGTGATATGGGGTGTTCTTGCCTGCCCAGATTCAGCTCTTGGAAAATGCGCTCCTCCGAGATGCCGGCGTCTTACTCCAAACCCTCGTGTGATTGTGTGGGCCAGCAGGATCAGGAGACAGAGAGAGGGACTGAGAGAGCAGTAGAAAACCAGAGGCAGAGAAAAGAAGAATGAGGAAGACCCGTAACAGATGGCAAAGTAGAGGATGGGTGAGGGATTTGCCAAGAGACAGCAAAAGTGAAAAAAAGATAAGAAAGCAGGAGGAGAAAAGCAACTGCAGAAATGTAGAGAACAGCTAGATGTACAGAGAAATGAAGGACAGACAACAAGGTAGTGAGGGGCAGCAAAGAGGGAGGCTCAGAGTGAGGGAGAGGAGGAGGCATTTGGAGCCAGGGCAGACAGAGCAGAGTGATGCTGGTGGCAAGGAGAACAGAGGGAGAACCACAGCAGGGAGGACACCTGGGGATCTGGGGTGCCAGATTGGGGACAGGGGGTTATAACAGGGAAGAGAGAATTTAACAGGGAGAACAGAGGATGCCCAGAGATGGGAGAAGAGGCAGAAATCTATGGAGATTGAGGACGATCTAAAGCTTGGGGAGAAGGAGCAACTAGAGGTTAAATAAGTTGTGACGATGGAGCCCGGGTAATTTTTGTATTTTTAGTAGAGACAGGATTTCACCATGTTGGCCAGGTTGGTCTCAAACTCCTGACCTCAGGTAATCCACCCACCTCTACCTCCCAAAGTGCTGGAATTACAGGTGTGAGCCACCGCAGCTGTCCACCCATGTATTCTTGATTGAAAAATTTGCTTATGTCTTAGTTCTGCAGCTGACCCTGTTTCCCTGTTTTCAAGGTCAATAGCTGTGTGTTTACACTTCTGCATTTTATAAATGTTACTGAGATTTTCTTCTAAGGAAGAATTCAATGTTGGCTGTCAGTTTCATCAGAACCTTTCCAAAGAATTTTCTTTAACCCAGGTAGATGAAAGATGCTTCTCTAAATTTAAGGATGGAATAAGAACAACCCATCCCATTAGCCCTTCCAGGCCCCCATGTAAGAATTCAGGCACACCTTCTCACTCATCTCAGACCTTCTCAGGGTAACTTGGTGAAAATGTTTCCCGCTCTGATCCCGGGTGAGCCTCCCTGCAGCTTGGCGATGAAGGGCTAGACCAGAAAAGCTCAACCTGAGTGACCCTGACCCCTGAAATGATTGGCAAAATAGAGGCGGTGTGTGGGCATGGCTTTTTCTCTGGGAGAGGGGAGTGCCCAGTTGTAATTAGAATTTTCTGCCGGGCGCGGTGGCTCAAGCCTGTAATCCCAGCACTTTGGGAGGCCGAGACGGGCGGATCACAAGGTCAGGAGATCGAGACCAGCCTGGCTAAATACGGTGAAACCCCGTCTCTACTAAAAAATACAAAAAACTAGCCGGGTGAGGTGGCGGGCGCCTGTAGTCCCAGCTACTCGGGAGGCTGAGGCAGGAGAATGGCATAGACCCGGGAGGCGGAGCTTGCAGTGAGCTGAGATGCGGCCACTGCACTCCAGCCTGGGCGACAGAGCAAGACTCCGTCTCAAAAAAAAAAAAAAAAAAAGAATTTTCCATGGGATGCAGTAAACCAAAAATGAAAAAAAAAAAAAAAGAAGAAGAAGAATGGAAGAAACAGAGTGGTAGACTCAGAAACAGAGACCATCTTCAGAGGCCTTTGTCTGTATGAAGATATCACAGCTACGTCTAAAGCAGGTTGTGTCAGTCCCTGGCAGGGAACCTCCCACTGGCTTCCCGTGTTCCCCGGGACAAAAGTCCAGCTCCTCACTGTGGCTCTACAGCCCTGTGTCCAGGGTCCCTGCCAGTGTCCAGCCTCCTCCTGGGAGCTTACCCTCCTCTCCCGACTCCCTCTGCCCCAGTCACATTTGCTTTTCTCTTTTTTCAAACGTCAAAACCCTTCCTGTCTCAGGTCGTTGTCTCCGCTTTTATTCTATGTTTCTAAATGAAGATGGCACTGTCCCTTTCTCCTTCAGGTCTAGGCTCAGAGATGCCTCCTATGCCCTCCCACCCCCATCTAAAGTTCCCTCTGCCTGTCAGTGTCTATTACATTACTCAAGTTTTCTTATCTCTGTGTCAATCCCATCAGAAATGTACTTTTTTTTTTCCCCCAAACAGACTCTCACTGTGTCCTCCAGGCTGTGAGTGCAGTCTCGTGATCTTGGCTCACTGCAACCTCTGTCTCCTGGGTTCAACTGATTCTTCTGCCTCAGCCTCCCAAGTAGCTGAGATTACAGGTGTGTGCCTCCACACCCTGCTAATTATTGTATTTGTATTTTATTTTATTTTTGAGTCTTACTCTGTCGCCCAGGCAGTAGTGCAGTGGTGCAGTCTCAGGTCACTGCAGCCTCCACTTTCCAGGTTCAAGAAATTATCCTTCCTAAGCCTCCTGAGTAGCTGGGATTACAGATGCCCACGAAGCTCGGCTACTTTTTGTATTTTTAGTACAGACAGGGTTTCTCCCTGTTGTCCAGGCTGATCTCGAACAACTGACCTCAAGTAATCCACCCACCTCTGCCTTTCAGAGTGCTAGTATTACAGGCATGAGCCACCATGCCTGGACCAGTTTTTGTATTTTTAGCAGAGACAGGGTTTCTCCATGTTGGCCAGGCTGGTCTCAAACTTCTGAGCTCAAGTGATGCTTCCACCTCAGCTTCCTAAGTAGCTAGGACCACAGACACACAGACGTGCACCACCATACCTGGCTAAGTTTTTGTATTTTTGGTAGAGTTTTCCTCAAGGGGAGCTCATCCCAGCCCAGCTCCCCACAGCTGAAGTGTGTGTGTGTGTGGGCTTCTCCAGGAGGGGAGCGGGAGTTTTCCTGTAGGAATTTTTTGTTCCTGATGCACTGGGCAGCAGAGGGGACCGTATTTCCTCAGGGTGAGGTCTCCTTTGTTTGCGTCATCGTGTTACAGGGAGGGGGATGTGTTGATTCTGAGCCATAAACGCATATTTTTAACATTCAGGATTGACTGCTAAAGACTCTTGGTCCATGAGGAAGAAACTCGGAAGAGGAAGAGGAAAGCAAAGGAGTCAGGGATGGGTATTCCTCAGGTGAGATGATATTCTCGGTGGATTGTTCTGTCTCCTTCCTTTCAGAAACGCTGGGCCTTGGAGTTGGGAATCTTCTGAGTCTGAAGCGTCCTGTCTGACAGGTTTGCTGACACTCACCCATGCCTTCCCTCAGTCCTTCTCATCTCGCTTAGATTCCATCTCTCGTGACCCAGTGACATGAACTTGGGAAGAGGCGGCCCTGGGCATGGGCCTGGGAAGGGCTCACACCAGACATGGATGGAGACGGGGTGAGGGTCCCGTGGTGTCAGTGCTGTTGGGCAGCAGGGATTGTTCAGGGGCCACATCTGGATGCACTGTCAGCTCTCTGTGGACCAGGATTAGAGCAGCTGCCAATGGAAGTCACGTATTAATGTGCACAAAGTAAGTGGTAAATTCTAGAAAAGGAGACCAATAAAAGAAAATCTTTACTCCCTGATTTTGTACCACATTATTAGGTAATTGAGTGAGTTACTAAGTTTCTGACTCCAAAAATCTTACTAATTAGAATGGAAAGTTCATACATAGACATGAATAATACATGAATGATTCCTTTATTATTATTATTATTATTATTATTATTTGAGGCAGTATTTTGCTCTTGTTGGCCAGGCTGGAGTGCAATGGCATGATCTCAGGTCACTGCAACCTCCGCCTCCTGGGTTCAAGCGATTCTCCTGCCTCAGCCTCCCAAGCAGCTGGGATTAAAAGCATGCGCCACCACGCCCAGCTAATTTTGTATTTTTAGTAGAGACGGGGTTTCTCCATGTTGGTCAGGCTGGTCTCAAACTCCCGACCTCAGGTGATCCACCCACATTGGCCTCCTAACGTGCTGGGATTACAATTGTGAGCCACCGTGCCTGGCCTATTCCTTCATTATTTTAAGAATATGAAATCAATGTAAATAATAGGAGGAGATTCGTTAAACTATTCTTAGCACATTAAGCTCATGAAGACAGTGGTGTCACTGTGGAAAGGCTTGTGAAACAAGTGTTTTTGGTAAAAATGTTTACAATTTTTCTCAAATATGAGAGTAGTACTTCTTTTTTATCCTAGAGGATAAAGCCATATTCTCATTCCACCTATTATTATTATATTCTGAAATGAAGTCTTGCTTTGTTGCCCAGGCTGGAGTGCAGTGGCATGATCTCAACTTACTGCAACCTCTGCCTCCCAGGTTGAAGCGATTCTCCTGTGTCAGCCCACCTAGTAGCTGGGATTATAGGCATGCGCCACCACGCCTGGTTAATTGTTTTGTACTTTTAGTGGAAATGGCTTTTTACCATGCTGGCCAGGTTGTCTTCCAACTCCTAACCTCAGGTGCTCTGCCTGTCTCAGCCCCCGAGAGCACTGGGATTACAGGCACAAGCCACCGTGCCCAGCTCCACCAGTGATTATTACATATAAATGGTTATGTTTAAACATCACATGATGTATATATTTGTTTTGTGGTAAGTCTCCAAGCAAAGCTGCAGCTTAGGCCCTTGGCCATAAGGCATCTCCTTTCCTTGTCACATCCCTCATCCTCCTTCCAACCTCACTGGGGAGCCGCTACCGTCAGTTCTGTGTTAGGTGTCAGAGCAAGTCTCATACACGTGTATTTCTGCATCATTATGAGATTTAAAAAAAAATTCTGGGCCAGGCGTGGTGGCTCACACCTGTAATCCCAGCATTTTGGGAGGCTGAGGCCAGCGGATCATGAGGTCAGGAGATTGGGACCATCCTGGCTAATATGATGAAACCCTGTCTCTACTAAAAAATACAAAAATTAGCCGGGCGTGTTGGTGGGCACGTGTAGTCCCAGCTACTTGGGAGGCTGAGGCTGGAGAATGGCGTGAAGCTGGGAGGTGGAGCTTGTAGTGAGCCAAGATCTTGCCACTGAGCTCCAGCCTGGGTGACAGAGCAAGACTCCGTCTCAAAAAAAAAAAAAAAAGAAAGAAAGAAAAAAGAATTCTGTTGTAAATTTTTTAAAAATTTTATTTTATCTTTTCACTTTATGCTTGGGGCTACATGTGAAGGCTTGTTACAGGGGTAAACTCACATCATCGGGTTTTGTTGTACCAATTATTTCATCACTCCAGTATCAAGCCCAGTACCCAATAGTTATTTTTATTTTATTTTATTTTAATTTAATTTAATTTTATTTTTTGAGATGGAGTCTCACTCTGTCACCCAGGCTGAAGTGCAGTGGTGTGATCTCGGCTCACTACAACCTCCACCTCTTGGGTTCAGGCAATTCTCTGCCTCAGCCTTCTGAATAGCTGAGATTGCAGGCGCCTGCCACCATGCCCAGCTATTTTTTTGTATTTTTAGTAGAGACGGGGTTTCGCCATCTTGGCCAGGCTGGTCTTGAACTCCTGTCCTCAGGTGATCCACCCGCCTAAGCCTCCCAAAGTGCTGGGATTACAGGTGTGAGCCACTGTGCCCGGGCCCAGTAGTTATTTTCTCTGCTCCTCTCCTTCCTCCCACTGCCAAGACGAGATTCCTCTTCAGTTAAACAAATCTTGCTACTTTTATATTTTTAAAACTTTTATAAATATATATACACACACATAAATACACGTACATCTATACATATACATACATATATACATACATACATATATATTTTGAAAATCTGGGGAAAATTACAACCCTTTTTATTAATATCTAATTTCTTGTGAGTCTATGTAGGTTTTATTATTGTTTTGGACATACATATTTTCATACTTTGAGTAATGCTGTTTTCATATATTTATTTTATTTTGAGACAAGGTCTCGGTCTGTTGCCCCGGCTGGAGTGCAGTGGCATGATCTTAGCTCACTGCAACCTCCACCCTCAGGCTCAAGCCATCCCTCAACCTCTGCCTCTCAGGTGGCTGGGACCGCAGGCGCCCCCATGCCTGGTTAATTTTAATTTTAATTTTTTGAGCGGAATCTTGCTCTGCAGCCCAGGCTGGAGTGCAGTGGTGTGATGTCGGCTTACTGCAACCTCTGCCCTCCTGGTTCAAGTGATTCTCCTGCCTCAGACTCCTGAGTAGCTGGGACTACAGGCGAGTGCCACCATGCCTGGATAATTTTTTATTTTCAGTAGCGATGGGGTTTCACCTTTTTAGCCAGGATGGTTTCCATTTCATAACCTCGTGATCTGCCCACCTCAGTCTCCCAAAGTGTTGAAATTACAGGCGTGAGCCACCTCATCCAGCTTTTTTTTTTTTTTTCTTTTTGAGACAAATTCTCGATTGCCCAGGCTGGAGTGCAGTAGTGCAATTTCAGATCACTGCAACCTCTGCCTCCCAAGTTCCAGTGATTCTCCTGTTTTAGCCTTTCAAGTAGCTGGGATTATAGTCACGTGCCATCCCCCACGGCTAATTTTTTCATGTTTTTAGAAGAGGCGGTGTTTCACCATTTTGGCCATGCTGGTCTTGAATTCCTGACCTCAGGTGATCTGCCTGCTTCAGCCTCACAGCATGCTGGGATTACAGACACGAGCCACCATGCCCAGTCCCACCAATTATTGTTAAATATATATTGTTATATATTTAAACATCACATGATCTATATATTTGTTTAGTGGTAAAACTCCAAGAAAAGCTGCAGCTTAGACCCTTGGCCATAGGGCATCTCCTTTCCCTGTCATGTCCTTCACCCTCCTTCCAACCTCACTGGGGAGCCGCTAATGTCAGTTCTGTGTCAGGTGTCAGAGCAAGTCTCATACAGAGGTATTTGTGCATCGTTATGAGGCTTTAGAAAAAATTCTGTAGTAACTTAAAGTTCTTTCCTTTTTCTTTTTTTTTTTTGAGACAGAGTCTCACTCTGTCGTTTAGGCTGCAGTGAAGTGGCGTGATCTCAGCTCACTGCAACTTCTGCCTCCTGGATTCAAGCACTGTCCTGCGTCAGCCTCTTGAGTAGCTGAGATAGGCAGCCAACACCATGTCTGGCTATTTTTTGTATTTTTAATAGAGAAGGGGTTTCCATTATCTTGGCCAGGCTGGTCTTGAACTCCTGACCTCGTTATTCACCTGCCTCAACCTCTTAAAGTGCTGGAATTACAGGTGTGAGCCACTGCGCCTGGCCCATAATAGTTATTTTTTCTGCTCCTCTCCTTCCTCCTGGTCTCTACCCTCAAGTAGACCCCGGTGTCTGTTGTTTTCTTCTTTGTGTTTTAGTAAATATTTTACTTTGATATTTGATCCTGCTGGTTGTGAATTTACATGTTGTCATGTTAGTAAACATGGCTAGCTTGCTGTTTGCCATCTGCATTGGAAATGGACTGAATGACAACATGTGGGTCCTTTGAGATTTTTCCCTGTGTAAAGAGTGCCATAGTGGCTGCCTCTGCGCCCGCCTGCATTCCTACACATATCTGAACATTCCTCCAGGTCAGGCAGTTGAGAGGGTGATTGCTTTTTTTAGGATGGGGCATTTCCTGTTTTCTTAGATCTGACAAGATTCCCCCCTGCCCGCAACTGCCAAAGTGTCCTTTTCCAGCAAGATGAGATGCCTCTTCAGTTAAACACAACTTGCTACTTTTCATATTTTTAAAAACTTTATATATGTACATACACATTCCCACAAGCATGCACACACATATACATACAAATACATGTATACACACATATGTATATATTTTGAAAATCTTTTATATTTTGAAAATCTGGGACAAATGATAACCTTTTGTATTAACATCCAGTTTTTTGTGAGTCTCTGTAGGTTTTATTATTTTGTGAACATATATATATACACGATTGATTTTTATACTTTAAGTAATTTTGTTTTCATGTACTTTATTTTATTTTGAGATGGGGTCTCGCTTTGTTGCCCAGGAGTGGGTTTCCTGGTGGGATCGTAGCTCACTGCAACCTCCACCCTCAGAGTCAAGCCATCCTCCCTCCTTAGCCTTCCAAGTAGCTGGGACCACAGGTGCCTCCCGCCACGCCCACCTAATTTTGTTTTGTTTTGTTTTGTTTTTAATTTTATTTTTTTGAGATGGAGTTTCTGTTGCCCGGGCTGGAGTGCAGTGATGCAATCTGGGATCATTGCAACCTCTGCCTCCCTGGATCAAGTGATTCTCCTGCCTCAGCCTCCAGCCTCCTCCTGTCGACCGCGCCCGGCCGACATTGTCATCTTTTAAGACATCAGTCGGGCCGGGGATGGTGGCTCACGCCTGTATTCCCAGCACTTTGGGAGGCCAAGGCTGGCGGATCACGAGGTCAGGAGATCGAGACCATCCTGGCTAACACGGTGAAACCCTGTCTCTACTAAAAATACAAAAAATTAGCCGGGCCTGGTGGCGGACGCCTGTAGTCCCAGCTACTCGGGAGGCTGAGGCAGGAGAATGGCGTGAACCCGGGAGGCGGAGTTTGCAGTGAGCCGAGATCGCGCCACTGCACTCCAGTCTGGGCGACAGAGTGAGACTCCATCCCAAAAAAAAAAAAAAAAGACATCAGTTGTGCTCTCTCTCATCTAGATAATGAATGTCACCTGGTGTGTCAATAAAAGTTCCAAACATTTTTATAACAGGAACCCAACATTGATTTCTTATTTATTTCTTGTATTTTTCACAAACATAAGAGATTTATACTGAAAGTGTGTCTTGATTATACTCAAAAAGTGTAATAAAACACATCTGGGGAGACGTCATGTGGTGAGAAATCCCTCACTCGGATTTGTCAGAACATTCTCTACAATTAAATCCCTGCTTTCCCCTCTCTCCTCTTCTCATTTTCTGTAAAGATGAGAACTCCTCCCATAGCCATTTGCTTAAAATGTGTTTTTGTTGCAGGGTCTGTTGACATTCAGGGACGTGGCCATAGAATTCTCTCAGGACGAGTGGAAATGCCTGGATCCTGCTCAGAGGACTCTATACAGAGACGTGATGCTGGAGAATTATAGGAACCTGGTCTCCCTGGGTGAGGATACCTTCCCTCCTGGGGATGTGCCCTTGTGTGTCTTTGCATTTTCTCTTGTTGCCTCTTGGGAGCCCCATCGTTCCTTGACTAAAATGGAAGAGATACTGATTTTGAAATGAAAAGCTTCATGATGTAGCATCTGGACTTTCACTGTCCCCTTTGTTTAGATGTTCTGCTTTCTTCATGATAGCTCAGTGGGGCTTCCAGAACTAAAGTAGGCATAAAACCTTATCACAGCCTGGTCGTTGTGGCTCACACCTGTCATCCCAGCACCTTGGGAGGCCAAGGCATGTGGATCACTACGGGTGAGGAGTTTGAGACCAGCCTGACCAACTTGGAGAAACCCAATCTCTACTAAAAATACAAAAATTAGCCAGATATTGTGGTGCACACCTGTAATCCCAGCTCCTGGAAAGGCTGAGGAAAGAGAATCAACTGAACCCAGGAGGCCAAGGTTGCAGTGAGCCGAGAACACACCACTGCACTCCAGCCCGGTGACAGAGCAAGACTGTGTTTCAAAAGACAAAAACAAAATCTTATGGCCGACTTTAAAGATATCCAGTTCCCTGTTTGCTTCTCCTGTGCTTTCAATTCAGTAGTTCTTGGAAGAGAGCTCGATGTCCACATATTACATATTACAATGCTCCCTCAGCATTCAGAAGGAGGCAGTCAGTGGAGGAATTTGTGAAATATTTTCTTAGATCCATCTGTAATGTCTTCTTTCCTATTGAAACATATGGCTGGGACTCTAGAAAAGCTCCAGCACGTCATGGTCCTTTCTTTTTATAAGCAGGAGTCTCTTTCTGACCTGCTGTCTCCATGTTGGAGCAAGGGAAAGAGCCCTGGACCGTGGAGAGTGAAATGAAAATAGCAAAAAAAATCCAGCTGGGTGGGAATGTATTACAGGTGTAAAGGCAGGTAAGAGCTCAGATGGGCAGAGTGGAAGCTCCACCTTCCACTAGTGTGTGGGGAAACTCTGCAAGTGGGAGAATTCTGTGGGAAAAGGAAAGTTTAAGTCCTGACATCCCTGAATGGACATCTTTCTGAAGGGGGCCTGCCTCTTCACACCTGTGGGTATTTCTCGTCAGGTGGGACAAGAGACTGAGTAAAGAAATAAAGAAATAAGACACAGAAACAAAGTATAGACAAAGAACAGTGGGCCCAGGGGACCGGCACACTCAGCATGTGAGGACCTGCCCCGGCACCGGTCTCTGAGTTCCCTCAGTATTTATTGACCATTATTTTTACTATCTTAGTGAGGGGAGTGTAGCAGGGCAACATTTAGGGAGAAGGTCATCAGGGAAACATGTGAGCAAAGGAATCTGTATCATGAATAAGTTCAAGGAAAGGTAGTTTGCCTGGATGTGCACGTATGCTAGATTTATGTTTCACTTTACACAAACATCTCAATGTAGCAAAGAGTAACAGAGCAGTATTTCTGCCAGCATATCTTGCCTCCAGCCATGCTTTTCTCCTTTCTCGGAATAGAATGAATGGGAATGGTCTGCTTTACACTGAGACATTCCATTCCCAGGGACAGAAGCCTTCTTCTTATCTCAACTGCAAAGAGGCCTCCCTCTTTCACTCCTCCTCCTCAGCACAGACCCTTTACAGGTGTCGGGCTGGGGGATGTAAGGTCTTTCCCTTCCCATGAGGCCATGTCTCAGGCTGTCTCAGCAGGGGGAAACTTTGGACAATACCCAGGCTTTTTTGGGCAGAGGTCTCTTGGGCTTTCCGCAGTACACTGTGTCCCTGGCAAGACTGGAGAATGGCGGTGACTTTTACCAGGCATACTGCCTGCAAACATATTGTTAACAAGGCACATCCTGCACAGCCCTAAATCCCTTAAACCTGGATTCAATGCAGCACATGTTTCTGTGAGCACAGGGTTGGGGCTAAAGTTACAGGTTAACAGCATCTCAAAGCAAAACAGTTTTTCTTAATATAGATTAAAATGGAGTTTCTTATGTCTTCCTTTTCTACATAGACACAGTAACAAGCTGATCTCTCTTTTCTCCACACTTTCTTTGTGCCTGCTTATCTCTCTGCTCTTACTTTCTTTCTTTTCTTTCCTTTTTTTTATGACAGAGTCTCACTCTGTCGCCCAGGCTACAGTGCAGTGGTACGATCATGGCTAACTGCAGCCTTCGCCTCCCGGGCTCAAAGGATTCTCGTTCCCCAGGTTCCTGAGTAGCTGGAACTGCAGGTGTGCACCACCATGCCCAGCTAATTTTTGTGTTTTTAGTAGAGATGGGGATTCACCATGTTGGTCAGGCTGGTCTCAAACTCCTGATCTCAAGTGATCCACTTACCTGGGATTCCCAAAGCACTGGGATTATAGGCATGAGCTGCCATGCCTAACCATTGTTATCATTTTAAATAGTTTTGTCCTTTAGTTCTTAGTAAACATGTAACAACCAGTGTCCATTCCTTTCAGTATGCAGAAGTGAAGTGCGTTGTATAGATATTTGGGCAGAGGTTATTGTTGCAGGTATGTTAAACATCTTAAAGTTATAGCATAATAATGAAACTTAAAATTTCCATAACCTGGACATATGCAGTGGCTCACGCCTATAATCCCAGTACTTTGGGAGGCCAAGGTGGGCAGAACACCTGAGGTCAGGAGTTCAAAACCAGCCTGGCTAACATGTCGAAACTTTGTCTCTACTAAAATTACAAAAATTAGCCAGGTGCGGTGGTGGGTGGCTGTAATCCCAGCTACTCAGGAGGCTGAGCCAGGAGAGTCGCTTGAATCTGGAAGGCGGAAGTTGCGGTGAGCTGATATCATGCCATTACACTCCAGCCTGGGAGACAGAAAAAAAAACATCCATAACCTGCAAAAACTACTCCACTAGAACTTTTTTTATTTATGTCAGAATTAATTCTGTGTGTGTTGCATTTCCATTAACATATATGTACAGTGTTTTTCATGCCTTTTATTTTAAAAAATATGAAAAAACGTTTATTTATGAAGAAAAGGTATACGTATGCCAGTTTCTGCGTCTGTCCTTTTATTAATTATGTATTTATGAGACAGAGTTTTGTTGTTGTCACCCAGGCTGAAGTACAATGCTGTGATCTCAGCTCACCGCAACCTCTGCCTCTTGGGTACAACCGATTCTCCTGCCTCAGCCTCCAAGTAGCTGGGATTAGAGGCATGCACCACCACACTCATCTAATTTTGTATTTTTAGTAGAGACAGGGTTTCTCCTTGTTGGCCAGGCTGATCTCGAACTCCCGACCTCAGGTGATTCGCCTGGCTCGTCCTCCCAAAGTGCTGGGATTACAGGAATGAAAGACCACGCCTGGACTATCTGTTTTTTTAATTTACCTTCACTGGATAACTTTATTTATTTATTTATTTAATTTTTTGTGATGGAGTCTCACTCTGTCACCCTGGCTGGAGTACAGTGGTGTGATCTTGACTCACTGTAACCTCCACCATCCAGGTTCAAGCAATTCTTCATCCTCAGCCTCCTGAGTAGCTGCGACTATAGGCGTGCACCACTATACCCAGCTAATTTTTATATTTTTAGTAGAGATGGGGTTTTACCATGTTGGTTGGCCGGGATGGTCTCGATCTCCTGAGCTGGTGATCCGCCCACTTCAACCTCCCAAAGTGCTGGGATTACAGGCATGAGCCACGACACCCAGTCTGGAGAACTTTTTATATGGTTGTGGGTTGGAGTTACTCTTTAGCCTTCTTTCATTTCTCTTTTTTTTTCTCTCTGAGACAGAGTTTCAGTCTGTCACCCAGGCTAAAGTGCAGTGGTGTGATCTAGGCTCACTGCAACCTCCACTTCCCAGGTTCAAGCAATTCTCCTGCCTCAGCCTTCCAAGTAGCTGGGACTACAGGTGAGTGCTAACACGCCGGGCTAATTTTTTGGTATTTTTTTTAGTAGAGTCGGAGTTTCAGCTTGTCAGCCAGGATGGCCTCAATCTCCTGGCCTGGTGATCCTCCCGCCTCAGCCTCCCAAAATGCTGGGATTACTCGCACGAGCCACCGCACCTGGCCTGTCTCAAGGTTTTTAAAACATGTTAGTGCTAGTAGATGGCTTCAAGTATTGCAAGTTTTACAGTACAGACTCTCAACTTCCTTAGTTTAATAAGATTTGTCAGCTTTCGATGATGTTAATGATGAGATGCTCTTTTTCCTGTCTGTCATTTCGCTGTCCTGTCAGAAATAGATTAGACTGGCCGGCCATGGTGGCTCACCCCTCTAATCCCAGCACTTTGGGAGGCTGCGACACGTTGATCACTTGTCAGGAGTTTGAGGCAAGCCTGGCCAACATGGTGAAACCCCGTCTCTACTAAAAATACAAAAATTAGCTGTGCATGGTGGCGTGCACCCATGATCCCAGCTAATTGGGAGGTTGAGGCAGGAGAATCCCTTGAACCCGGGAGGTGGAGGTTGCAGTGAACCAAGATCATGCCACTGAACTCCAGACTTGGCGACACAGTGAGACTCTGGACTGAGGAGGGAGAATCACTTGAGGTAGGAGAATCCTGCCAGTACACTCCAGCCTGGGTGATAGAGCGTGACTCCATCTCAAAAACAAACAAAAAAGGAAATAGCTTAAACTGGGAGGCTTCAGACACAGACATTTATTTCTCATGAATTTGCAAAGTGGGAAATCCAAGAGTGAGGTGCCAGCCACATTGTTTCCTAGTGAGAGCCTTCTTCATGGTTTAGCCCAGCCATCTTCCTGCCGTGTCCTGACATGGTGGAAAGAGGAACAGGAAACGAGCTCTTTACTGTCTTTTTATAAATGCGCTGGTCCTATTCACGAGTAGTCAACACCCATGACTAGATCCTCTCAAGGTCTGCATCTGCAGGAACATCCTATTAGAGAATACTAAATCTACCGAAGCTTATTTGAGAAGTAGTTATTTATCTTATTTTATTTTTTTGAGACAAAGTCTCATTCTGTCACTGAGGCTGGAGTGCAGGGGCGTGATCTTGCCTCACTGCAACCTACGCCTCCTGGGTTCAAATGTTTCCTGCCTCAGATTCCCAAGTAGCTGGGATTACAGGCGTCTTCCACCATGCCCAGCTGATTTTTTTGTAGTTTTAGTAGAGATGGTGTGTCGCCATGTTGTCCAGGCTGGTCTTGAACTCCTGAACTCATGATTCACCCACCTCAGGCGACCAAAATGCTGGGATTACAGGCATGTGACACTGCACCCGGACGTTAGCCAATTCTTGTTCCTGATAATGCTGTGTGTTTTCTTGACCTCATATATCAGAAGGTAGTGATCTTAACATGTATTTCAGGTCTTACATTGTGTACTGGTGGTAAGTACAAGTTTTGGCTTTTTTCTTAAGAGGGAATTGTTTAGAATTCTTCAGTCTGTATAAATCTACTTATTTTTTTCTTGCTTGTTTTATCCTGGGTTGCAATATTTGATTAATTGATTTTTATGACTTCATATGTGAATTTTCAGTATGTGGTATGCAATATAACTGACACACTCCCCCATTAATGTCACAAAGTGCCACAGGGTGCAGGGGCTCACACCTGTAATCCCAGGACTTTGGGAGGCCGAGTCGTGTGGATCACCTGAGGTCAGGAGTTCGAGACTAGCCTGGCCAACATGGTGAAACCTGATTTCTACTAAAAATACAAAAATTAGCCGGGCATAGTGGCACATGCCTGTAATCCCAGGTGCTCAGGACCTAAAACAAGAAACTTGCATGAGCCTAGGAGGCAGAGGTTGCAGTGAGCCAAGATCATGCCATTGCACTCCAGCCTGGGTGACAGAGCCAGACTCTATCTCAAAAAAACAAAAATACCAAAAATTAAAAATTAAAGTCACTATATGCCTATTCCAGTTAATAACTTTTGTAACAGTTATTCAGAAAAATAGGGTATTAACATTTTCTTTCTTTTTTTTTTTTTTGAGATGGAGTCTCACTTTGTCGCCCAGGGTAAAGTGCCACGATCTCAAATCACCATAATCTTTGCCACCCAAGTTCTAGCGATTATCCTGCCTCAGCCTCCCAAGTAGCTGGGACTACAGGTGCCCGTGACCACGCCTGGTTACTTTTTGTATGTTTAGTAGAGACAGAGTTTTGCCACATTGGCCAGGCTGGTTGAAATCCTGACCTGAGGTGATCCATTTGCCTCGGCCTCCGGAAGTACTGGGATTACAGTCGCGAGCCACCATGCCATGCCTTTTTTTTGAGATGGAGTCTCATTTTATCACCCAAGCTGGAGTGGAGTGGTGCAGTGTTAGCTAACTGCAACCTTGGCCTTTTAGCTTAATGCAATTCTTGTGACTCAGCCTCTGGAGTAGCTGGGAGTACAGGCGCTGGCCACCACACCTGGCTAATTTTTGTAATCTTATCTTGTCAGTGCTATGGTTATTTGACAATACAGAATTTCCACTAATTTTGGTTATTCTTACAGTAGCCTGAGGTGGATTATTTATCAATATAGTATATTGTGTGGTTCTTTAGCATTTATTTGTATACACTAAATATGCTGTAAATATGAAGGATATACATTTTTCTCCGATGTGGCAGTGATAAGTGTGATACACTGTAGGGTCACCGTGGAAAAACACTCCTTACTTTACACTTACACATGTTTGTGTCCTGTCAGTGTTTTGTCATAATATTGGGAATAGGCTTCCGTAGAAATGGTTTGAAGGGCATGTAATCGTCCTTGTTTATTAAAGAATCTTACTCCTTTTGTGTTCCTAAACTTTGAAGCTCATATTTGGGAAGTTGAAAATAAGTATTGTTTTTTCTATGATATTTACACATTTCAGTATTATATACCATCCGTACTTAACTGGAAACCTATTGGTGTTTAAATTTTGTAGATATCTCTTCCAAATGCATGTTGAAGACATTGTCATCAACAGGGCAAGGCAATACAGAAGTGATCCTCACCGGGACATTGCAAAGACAAGCAAGTCATCACACTGGAGAATTTTGCCTCCATGAAATTGGGAAAGACATTCATGACTTTGACTTTCAGTGGAAAGAAGATGAAACAAATGGTCATGCAGCACCCATGACAAAAATCAAAGAGTTGACTGGTAATACAGACCGACATGATCAAAGGCATGCTGGAAACAAGCATATTAAAGATCAGCTTGGATCAAGCTTTCATTCGCATCTGTCTGAACTGCACGTATTTCAGCCTGAAGGGAAAATTGGTAATCAAGTTGAGAAATCTATCAACAATGCTTCCTCAGTTTCAACAGCCCAAAGAATTTCTGATAGGCCCAAAACCCTTATTTCTAGTAAGTATGGAAATAATTACCTCCATTCTTCATTACTCACACAAAAATGGGAAGGACACATGAGAGAAAAATCTTTCGAATGTATCGAGAGTTTCAAATCCTTTAATTGTAGCTCACTCTTAAAAAAACACCAGATAATTCACTTAGAAGAGAAGCAATGTAAATGTGATGTATGTGGGAAGGTCTTTAATCAGAAGCGATACCTTGCATGCCATCGTAGATGTCACACTGGTGAGAAACCTTACAAGTGTAATGAGTGTGGCAAGACCTTTGGTCACAATTCATCCCTCTTCATCCACAAAGCACTTCATACCGGAGAGAAACCTTATGAATGTGAAGAATGTGACAAAGTTTTCAGTCGCAAATCACACCTTGAAAGACACAAGAGGATTCATACTGGAGAGAAACCATACAAATGTAAGGTTTGTGATGAGGCTTTCGTGTATAATTCATATCTGGCAAAGCATACTATACTTCACACTGGAGAGAAACCTTACACATGTAATGAATGTGGCAAGGTTTTTAATCGACTATCAACCCTTGCACGCCATCGTAGACTTCATACTGGAGAGAAACCTTACAAATGTGAAGAGTGTGACAAAGTTTTCAGTCGCAGATCACACCTTGAAAGACATAGGAGGATTCATAGTGGAGAGAAACCTTACAAATGTGAAGAATGTGAGAAAGTTTTCAGTCGCAAATCAAACCTGGAAAGACATAGGAGGATTCATACTGGAGAGAAACCATACAAATGTAAGGTTTGTGGCAAGGCTTTCCAGAGGGATTCACACCTGGCACAACATCAGAGAGTTCACACTGGAGAGAAACCTTACAAATGTAATGAGTGTGGCAAGACCTTCCGTCAGACATCATCCCTTATAATCCATCGTAGGCTTCATACTGGAGAGAAACCTTACAAGTGTAATGAGTGTGGCAAGACCTTCAGTCAGATGTCATCCCTTGTATACCATCATAGACTTCATAGTGCAGAGAAATCTGAATAGTCTAATGAGTGTGTCAACACCTTCCATCACCATTCAACCCTTGTAAATCACAGGGCCATTCATACTGGAGAGAAACCTTACAAGTGTAATGAATGTTTCAAGGTTTTTAATGAAAAAGCAACCCTTGCACGTCATCATAGACATCATACCGCAGAGAAACCTTACAAATGGGAGGAATGTGACAACGTGTTCAGTCATAAGTCAAACCTTGAAAAACATAAGAAGATTCACACTGAAGAGAAACCATACAGATATAAAATTTGTGACAAGGTTTTTGCATATAATTCATACCTGGCAAAACATACTAGAATTCACACTGGAGAGAAACCTTAGAAGTGTAATGAGTGTGGCAAGACCTTGGGTCAATATTCACACCTTGTAATTCACACTGGAGAGAAACCTTACAAGTCTAATGGATGTGGCATGGTTTTTAATCAATAATCACACCTTGCAAGTCATCACAGATTTCATACTGCAGAGAAATCTTACAAACGTGAACAATGTGACAAAGTTCAGTCGCAAATCCAGCTTTAAATACGTAGGAGAATTCATACTGGAGAAAAAACATGCAAATATAAGGTTTGTGACAAGGCTTTCGGGAATGATTCACACCTGACAATACTAGAATTCACACTGGAGAGAAACTTTACAAGTGCAATGAGTGTGGCAAAGCCTTTAGTGGGCAGTCAACACTTACCATCAAGCAATCCATGGGACAGGGAAACTTGACTAATGTAATGATTGTCACAAAGTTTTCAGTAATGCTACAATCATTGCAAGTCATTGGAGAATCCACAATGAAGAGAGATCTTAAAAGTGTCATAAGTGTGGCAAATTTTTCAGACATCGTTCATGCCTTGCATTTCATTGGTGAACTCATGCTGGAGTGAAACCTTACAAATGTCATGATTGTGGCAGGGTCTTCAGTCAAGTTTCATCCTACGCAAAACAGGATAATTCATACAGGAGAGAAAGCTCGCAAGTTTGATGATTGTGGCAAAGCCTTTACTTCACGTTCACACCTCATTAGGCATCAGAAAATCCATACTGGACAGAAATCTTATAAATGTCATCAGTGTGGCAAGGTCTTCAGTCTGAGGTCACTCCTTGCAGAACATCAGGCAATTCCTTTTAGAGACAGTTGTTTCTAATGTAATGAGTATAACAGACCATCAAGCATTAATTGACATTAGAGTCAAATCAGCCTTGACCTGAGTTTGAGTTGACTTAACATTGAGTTCAAGCATTAATTACCATTAAACTGTTTATGTTAAGAGGATTGTGCTGGGGGCCATGGCCCATGCTTGTAATCTCAGCACTTTGAGAGGCAAAGACAGGTAGGTCACTCGAGGTCAGGAGTTTGAGAACACCCTGGCCAACAGACAGGAGCCACTTTTCCCAAACTGTATTTTCTTTTTCTTTTTTTCTTTTTGAGATGGAGTCTTGCTCTGTTGCCCATGTTGGAGTTTAGTGGCATGATCTCGGCTCACTGCAACCCCCTCCTCCTAGGTTCAAGCGATTTTCCTGCCTCAGTCTCCCTAGTAGCTGGCACTACAGTTGTGTGCCACCATACTTGGGTAATTTTTTGTATTTTTAGTAGAGACTGGGTTTTACCGTATTAGCCAGAATAGTCTCCATATTCTGACTTTATGATCCACCTGACTCCACCTCCCAAAGTGCTGAGATTACAGGTGTGAGCCACTCTGCCTGGCCTGTTTTTTGTTTCTTTAACAAAAAGTTATAGGGATTTCTATGAGTATTGTACTGAATCTAAATCACATTCAGTTATATAATCATTGAGCAATATTAATTTTTCCAATCAGTATGGGGTTTATATCTATTTATACATGTTTTTAATCATTTTGATCAATGTTTGTAGATTTCAAGGTACAAACCTCACCTTTTAATGCTTATTTCTAAATGTTTCTTAGTTTAAGTTCTTTAGCAAATGGAAGTGGTTTCTAATTTTCTTTTAAAATTATTTATTGTTAATGTATGGAAATTCAGCTGATTTTTGGTGCTGTTGTTCTATTCTGCAAATACACTGAATGTGTTTATTAGTTCCAGTTGCATTTTGATTGACTCTTCGTGATTTTCTTCACAGAATGTCATGTCATCAACGAACAAATAAAATTTGACTTCTTTCTTTCTGATTTGGATGAGTTTGATTTATTTTGCTATTTCATTGCTCTGGCTAGGACAGCCAGTATTGATTGAATAGAAGGGGTGAGAGCATTCTTGCATCATGTGAGATCCTACAGGAAAAGCATTCCATTTTCCCCGATTGGTTATTTCTGCATTGGTCATTTCATGGATGGTCTTTCTATTATCGAGGTAAATTTCCTTCTGTATCTATTTTATTTAGGATTTCCATGATGACTGGATGTTGAATTTTGTGAAATGCTTTTTCTTCGTCTACTGAGATGATGTGATTTTCATGTTTCATTCTGTTCAAGTGGTATATCTCATTGATTTGCTTGAATATGTTGAACCATCCTTGCATCTCAGAAATAAGTGGTACTTGCATATCTACAATCCTTTTTATATCCTCTTGAATACAGTTTGCTAGTACAAGGGGTCTTCAGGAAGTTCATGGAAAAATACATATTATGAGAAAATTGTGCGTGATGTCGCATTTTCTGCACCAAAATAAACTGGTACAAGCTTGAGCCCAGGAGGTAGAGGCTGCAGGGAGCCATGATCATGCCACTGTACTCCAGCGTGGGTGACAGAGCGAGATAGTGTCTCAAGAAATCAATATGGTGAAATTTGGGTAGAGGAACAATGAAATCATTGATGCTTTATGAAAAGGTTATGGAGACGATGCCCAAAAGAAATCACTAGTTTGTAAATGGATAACTCATTTTAAGTTGGGACATGACAGTGTTGATTAAAATATAGAAATTAGCTTGGTGTGGCGAGCGCCTGTAACACAGCTACTCGGGAGGCTGAGGTAGAAGAATGACTTTAATTTCGGGACCAGAGGTTGCAGTGAGCCGAGATCACGCAACTGCACTCCAGCTGGGCAACAGCAAGATTCCGTCTCAAAAATAAAATAAAGTAAAATAAAATAAAATAAAATAAAAATAAAACCGCTTCTCAAATAAGCTTTGGTATAATCTTAGGAGGTAACATCATTGTTTTGCAACTATAATATGTGTTCGAAATATTCTTCTATGACCCCACATTTCATTAGATATGTTTTTTAACCATTTTAAAACTGATTTTCTCTGAAATTTACTGTGTTCAGTTTGCCTGAGGACTGCATGCTTTCTAGTCTGTATCATAATTGGAAACATTTTCTGGTACCTGATAAATGATTTTAGTTTGTTTCGATGTGTACTTGATAAAGATATGAAGGAACTTTTTCTTTATGCTGACATCAAAATTTAGCTGAAGTAGCCTATTATTCCATTTTCTTTGTTCATGTCATTTGATTAAATGGTGAGCTGTGAGCTGCTAAGTGAATGTTCCCTTCAAGTTTCTCTGGTCCATAGTATTCTTTGCAGATGTTGAAGGATGGGCAGGATTGACTTGGAACCTTGTTCCAGCAGAGCCCCTGTGTTCATGAAGAAAACATTTGCTCAGATCTCCTTTGTACCACTGCTTCTCTTTCAGTGTTTTAAACACCTATAGCTATGTGTTCCCAATTGTGTTTATTTTGAAGATATTACTATCATTTTTTCTTTCTTTTTTTTTTTTTTTTGCTGCTCCAGTCAACGAAAGGGACACTTTATTGAGGCTCCAGGGCCACGGGGCCTGGGCAGGAGGTTGCCCTTCAAGGAAAGAAGAGCCTTATTTGACCTTCTTCTTGGGGCGCAGGTTGTTGGTGTGGCCACACTTCTTCTTGTGGCAGTTGACAGCACGAGGGTGAAGGCGAGCATAGCACTTGCGGCAGATCATCTTGTCGCAGTTGTATTTCGGGGCAAGCTGGCGGAGGGAAGGCTCAATAATGCCACCTCGCAGACGCAACACCAGGTGCAGGGTGGACTCTTTCTGGATGTTGTAGTCTGAGAGAGTGCGGCCATCTTCCAGCTGTTTGCCGGCAAATATCAGACGCTGCTGGTCAGGTGGGATACCCTCCTTGTCTTGAATTTTGGCTTTGACATTCTCAATGGTGTCACTGGGCTCGACCTCGAGGGTGATGGTTTTGCCCGTGAGGGTCTTCACAAAGATCTGCATGTTTGCGTCTACCGCTCAACCGCCGCCACCAACCCATACTATCATTTTTTCTGAGAAAATAGTTACATGTTTAGGATTCATACCATCAGAACCTTAGACGTTGAAAGAGATACTTCATTTGCTCAAGTGTATAAAATTGTCCTGGAATTTTTTTTTTTTCCTTTCTCTGAGACAGAGTGTCATTAGGTCATCCATGCTTGAGTGCAGCGACACGATCTTGGCTCACTGCAACCTCTGCCTCCCAGGGCCAAAGATCCACCCCAGTCAGCCCCTCAAATGGCTGAGACCACGGATGCACACCACCACACCTGGCTAATTTTTTGTACTTTTGGTGAAGTGTCTCCTTCTCGAAACAACAGTGACTCAACCTGTAATGTACAGGTGGGGAATAAGACCAGAAAAGCTCAGTCAGAGTGACGCTGACCCCTGAAATACTTCGCCAAATAGTGTGTGGCTTTTCCTGTAGGAGAGGGCAATGCTTAGGTGTAATTTGAATTTTAAATGGATTCCTGTCCTCCCAAAATGTAAAAACACAAATACCAGAATGGAAAAAACGGGGGATTAGACTCAAATCATCTTGAACTTATTCTTTTCTCTGGCCACACCCACTGCTTTTCCTTATCTCACAGTTTTAACCCACCTACCCATGTCCCTGCAGGCCTGTCCCCTGAGTTCTACAATCCTGTGTCCAGTTGTCTCAGCTCTCTGCTGGGACATCAAACAGGCATCTCCACCTTCACGTGTCCATAAGTGACTTCCTAAACCCCTAAACACATTCCCTTACAGTCCTACACGTCTCAGATGAGGGTGTCGGTGTACTTCTGGAAACTTAGTCAAACTTGACAGCATGTATTTTAAATATGGGAGATAAATTACATTATTTGTAAGTGTTGTCATTTATAATGTAAAGAGAAAGTTGCAGGTATACATAAAAGGAGTGAGAAAATACATCATTTCCGAAATTCTTTTGAAGTGTGAGAGAAAAATATTTTAAGACCTCATCCCTATGGATCCGGGCTCCCAGGACCCCTCTGACCTCACCTCCTGCCTGGGTTCTCCTTGCTCCCTCTGCTCCAGACACGCAGGCTTCTTTCTTTTTTCTGGGACTGAGGTTGCTCCTTTCTCAGGGCCTTCACTCGGGCTGTCCCTCTGCCTAGGATTCTCTGGCCCCTCAGCTGCAAGTGACAAGCAGCGTTTCTTCCCTAAGTATTTGTTCTGACATCAATTTTTCTGTGGAAACTTCTGATCGCCCACAGTCCTCCATTTGACATGGCAGCTCCACCTTCACCCCCACCTCTGGTCCATGTTGCCTGTTCCATGTGATTCTTTTTGCTCCTTCGCTGTTCACTGGATCCTGGTGGGAACAAGTCCCCAAGTGGAGAGCAGAGCCAGAAGGTGGGGCTGTGCTGGGCTGGCGCCCTCTGAGGGGAGCTCAACCCTGACTTCACATTAGTGTTCTCAGGCATTTTGGAAATACATCTTTTATGCTGTTTTATCAGAGATTGCTGTTATCATAGATTTAAACCCACCCTCAGTAATATTTACTATGGTGCTGGTGATTCTCATCGGTGTCCAGCATTGAACGTCAAGGCAGTTTTCTCCATGTTGAGAGCTGAGATCAGCCTGTGATCCACAGGGAGGTGAGGGCGCTGTGCTCTGTGTGGGGTTTGGTTAGTGCCAGATCTGTGCCCTGGAGATCTGTGCCCTGCTGCAGCGTGTGTGTGTGCGGACTATTCCAGGAGGGAGCAAGATCTGAAAACGGGTCATAATTAGCCTTGTAGGTTTTCCTGTGGGACGTTCTTATCTCTGCATGATCTTGGGTGCAGTGGGCAGCAGAGGACACTCTTTCTCCCGGGTGAGGTCTCCCCTGTGTGTGTGTTTTGTCACAGGAAAGGAGGGAGTGATTTCTAAACATTAAATCTCTTATTTTTTTTCACATACAGGATTTCCAAAGACTCATGTTACATGAGGAAGCCACCAAGAAGAGCAAAGAAAAGGATCCAGGGATGGCTCTTCCTCAGGTGAGTGATATTCCTCGGTGGATTCTGCTGTCTGTTTCCTTTCTGAAATGCCAGGTATTGTGGTAGCCAGTCTTCTCGGAGTCTGAAGCGTCCTGCCTCACACGTTTGCTGGCACTCACCCATGCCTTTCCTCAGTCCTTGTCATCTTCACTTAAATTCCATCTCCTATAACCTAGTGAATGAGCTTGGGAAGAGGCTCCCCTGGGCATGGTCCTGGGAAGGGCTCACACCAGACATGGATGGAGACGGGGTGAGGGTCCCGTGCTGTCAGTGATGTTGGGCAGCAGGGATTGTTCAGAGACCACATCTGGATGCACGTTTAGCTCTTTGTGGACCAGATCAGAGAAACTGTATATGAAAGTCATACATTGTGGGTGAAAAGACAAGATATCAGACTATTACTGTGTTTGTGTAGAAAAAGGAAGACATAAGAAATTCCATTTTGATCTGTACTAAGAAAAATTCTTATGCTTTGAGATGCTGTTAATCTGTAACCTTAGCCCCAACCCTGTGTTCACAGAAACATGTGTGTATTGAATCAAGATTTAATTGGTCTCGGGCTGTGCAAGATGTGCTTTGTTTAAAAAGTTCTTGCAGGCAGTATGGTTTGTGAAAGGCATTGCCATTCTCCATTCTCGATTAACCAGGGACACAATGTACCAAGGAAAGCCGCAGGAACCTCTGCTCAAGAAAGCCTGGGTATTGTCCAGTTTTTCCCCCACTGAGACAGCCTGAGATATGGCCTCATGGGAAGGGAAAGACCTTACAGTGCCCCAGCCCAGCACCTGTAAATGAAATGGTCTGTGCTGAGGAGGATGAGTGAAAGAGGGAGGCCTCTTTGCAGTTGAGGTAAGAGGAAGGCATCTGTCTCCTGCTTGTCCCTGGGAATGGAATGTCTCAGTGTAAAACCCGACTGTACATTCTATTTACTGAGATAGGAGAAAACCGCCCTATGGCTGGAGTGAGACATGCTGGTGACAATACTGCTCTTTACTGCACTGAGATGTTTGTGTAAAGTCAAACATAAGTCTGGCCTACGTGCACATCCAGGCACAGCACCTCTCCTTAAACTTATTTATGACCCAGAGTCCTTTGCTCACGTGTTTTCCTGCTGACCCTCTCCTCACCATTACCCTATAGTCCTGTCACATTCCCCTCGCCGAGATAGTAGAGATAGTGATCAATAAACACTGAGGGAACTCAGAGGCTGAGGCCAGTGCAGGTCTTACTTGCTGAGTGTCGGTCCCCTAGACCCACTCTTCTCCCTCTATACTTTGTCCCTGTATCTTATTTCTTTTCTCAGTCTCTTATCTCCACCTTGTGAGGAATGCACACAGGTGTGGAGGGGCAGGCCCCCTTCAGCACATTAATGTGCATTGGTATCTGGTAAATTCTGGAAAAGGAGACAAACTAGGGAAGCTATTTTGCATCTGATTTTGTAATGCATTTGAAGCTACACTAGTGAGTCAATATCTCTGACTCCAAACTTTCTTTTTTAAGAGACAAGGTGTCACTCTGGGGCCCAGTCTGGAGTGCAGTGGAACCATTCTATTAACAGCAGCCTCAAATTCATGGGCTCAAGTAACACCAATATTAGCCTCTCAAGGAGCCAGGATGATAGGCGTGTGCTACTATGCCAGGCTAATTCTAATCTGAGAGAAGATGAGAATGAGAGCTATGTACAGAATGAGGGAGGGAAACAGTGATGAAGATGAAGGGGGACCCTGGGTGCAGATGAGCGGTGAGTTGATTGGATGTGATGATGAAGTGATGACGTGTTGCTCCCTCTATTTGTAATGTAATGAATTTAAGTCCCTCTGGTACATAATATTTTAGGCAGGTGTTGAAGGATGGGCTGGACTGACTTTGAACCTTGGTTTAGCAGAGCCCAGGTGTTCATGAAGAAAACATTTGCTCAGATCTCATTTCTTTTTTTTTTTTTTTTTTTTGAGACGGAGTCTCGCTCTGTAGCCCAGGCTGGAGTGCAGTGGCCGGATCTCAGCTCACTGCAAGCTCCGCCTCCCGGGTTCACGCCATTCTCCGGCCTCAGCCTCCCGAGTAGCTGGGACTACAGGCGCTGCCACCTCGCCCGGCTATTTTTTGTATTTCTTAGTAGAGACGGGGTTTCACCATGTTAGCCAGGATGGCAGATCTAATTTCTACAGCTGCCTCTTTTTCAGTGTTTTAAACACCTGCAGCTCTGTGTTCACAGTGTGTATATTTTCAACATATTTCTGTGACTTTCTGGGAGTGAGTAATTACATGTTTGGGATTGATGCCATCAGAACCTTAGACCTCAAAAGAAGTTTGTTTTGCTCAAGAATATACAAGATGGTTTTGGATTTTTTTTTTTTTTTTTTCCAAGTGGCATGTCACTCTGTTACTTGGGCTGAAATGCAGTGGTACAATCTTGGACCACTGTAACCTCTGTGTCCCAGGCTCAAGTGATCTTGCATCAGCCTCCCAAGCAGCTGGGACCACAGATGTGTGCCAGGAAGCCTGGCTAATTTGTTGTATTTTCGGTAGAGATGGGGTTTCACCATGTTGCCCAGGTTGGTTTCAAACTTCTGGGCTGAAGTGCTCTGCCTGCCTCAACCTCCCAACGTGCTGGGATTACAGGGGTGAGCCACCCTCCTGGCTTGTTTTGGAGCTTTCCAGTGGAGGAAGACCACTGGGCCTATTGGGCCTTCCAGGCCATCACATGGGAATGAGCCACACCTCCTTCCTCCTCACCTCGGAGCTTCTCAGGATAACTTGGGGAAATGTCTCCCGCCATGAGCCTCGGTGAGCCCACCTGGAACATAGAGGTGAGGAATAAGACCAGGAAAGCTCAGTCAGAGTGACACTGACCCCTGAAATGACTGACAAAATACAGTGTGTGGCTTTTCTTCTGGGAGAGGGTAGTACTCAGTTTTAACTGGAATTTTTTTTTTGTAGTGTGACATTTTTAATTTAGTTTGGTTTCACTTAAGTTTAATGTTACTTCCATGCTGTGTTTTAGTAAGAACAATACACATTCTGTATCTGTGGCTCCAGTCAGATATCCACTATTACAGATTACCTTCAAGTTAGACATACTGAACAAAAGAGGTTGAGTGAGTGAAGGAGGGGAGGAGTGAGGGGAAGGAGGTAGGGGGAGGGGAAAGGAGAAGAATGAAGCATTGAACAGCCATGCCGGCTTCTCCATACCACCTTCAACACTAACCTGCTTCAGTGGGAGAGTAAAGTAGGCAACAATGAGCAGCCACAGACTGTTGAACTGTTACCAGCACCGTGCTTTTCAGCAACATTTCAGCAGAGCTTGAAACATTTTTTTTTTTTTTTGAGACGGAGTCTCGCTCTGTCACCCAGGCTGGAGTGCAGTGGCCGGATCTCTGCTCACTGCAAGCTCCGCCTCCCGGGTTCACGCCATTCTCCTGCCTCAGCCTCCCGAGTAGCTGGGACTACAGGCGCCTGCCACCTCGCCCGGCTAAGTTTTTGTATTTTTAGTAGAGACGGGGTTTCACTGTGTTAGCCAGGATGGTCTCGATCTCCTGACCTCGTGATCCGCCCGTCTCGGCCTCCCAAAGTGCTGGGATTACAGGCTTGAGCCACTGCGCCCGGCCGCTTGAAACATTTTTTACAGCAAAACCATTACAACAAACTCTCTCCCCAAACAACCTCTAACCATCTCAAGCTAACACCCAATTACTTTCAAACATTGGTATAAAATGCAGTTTAAGCCATTAGAAAAATAGAAACCAATATCACTTATGTCTCTATCGTGTGATTAACCTCTCAGGTGCTTGCCTCACCTAGAGGTCTAATGGCTTTCAAATGTCATTTCCATTTCTAGCAGTGATTTTGCCACATCTGGCACGGAGACAACACAGTAATGGTAAAGAAGCCTGTATGTAGTTCGGTTAGTGTCTTAAAGAACCTAAAATCTGGGACCAGTAAAATCCACAGAAATTCACTCTCACCTTTAAGAACTTTTGAAAACTGTTAAAACAAAACCAAACCAAACCCAACAGGGCAGGAACCAAATTCTGAGACCAAATGTAAAAGTCAGATTTAGTGGTTCTTGGTGACAGTGGGGAGTTTCCAAGGGGTGGAATGGGGAGGACTCGGGTGGTCACAGATAGTTTCTCTTGTTGGCTTCTATGGCTCACTAATTTGAGTCTTTATGGCTCACAATTTGAGTCTTCCACGTCCTGCAGAGCTTCTTTATTCTGTTCTTCTCTGTCACCCTGCATGTCCGAAGTACATAGTGTCAGATTATCACGAAACAACTGCATGATAAGTGTAGAGTCCTTATAGCTTACTCCACTCAGCATATCCAGTTCTGCAATGCATCATCCAAAGCTGCCTTTGCCAACCTGCGGCATGGTCGGGGGAATTAAGAATTTCCTAGTAGAATATAAAACAATCGAGAGCAAGACCTAAGCGCATAGGACATGTTGGTGGAAGTTCTGTCAATGCAGTATCACTAGCAGCTTTATCAGCCACTAGACTATTCTCCGCAGCCTCCTTCCTGTCATTTCCTGTGGCAAACTCTGCCAGATACCTGTGTAGTCCCCTTTCATTTTATAATAGAAAACCTTGGACTTGCCAGTGTTAGCTGCTGGAATGAGGGGTTTGTCCGGCACATCCAGAATGTCACAACAGATTAATGTTAGCTCAGTCTCAAATATTTGCTGATATCCCCAAATCATTCCTAGGCTGTCTTCTCCTCCCTTGTTTTCTTCTTCCTGTTCAATGCAGCTGCTTATTCTCCAGGAGGCCTTTATAGCTCCAATCACATTCTTACATGCAATAGAGAGAAGGTTTCTTTCTCCAACAGTCAGTTCCACATGCATCCCTGCTACTGTCTTCATGGACTCTTCCCGACAGTGGCTCCAGCAGGGTCTGCACTACGGATGGAAGCGGATAGTGTCTCCAGACTTCCTTTTTTTTTTTTTTTTGCTTGAGGACAGAGTCTTGCTCTGTTGCCCAGGCTGGAGTGCAGTGGTCAAGGGGGCCAGCCCATCCACACCTGTGTGTGTTTCTTATCAGGCTGGATGAGAGACTGAGAAAAGAAATAAGAGACAGAGACAAAGTATAGAGAAAGAACAGTGGGCCCAGGGGACCAGCGCTCAGCATACGGAGGACCCACGCCAGCACTGGAGATGGTAGAGACAAGGGTCTCCATCTCAGAGACGGGATGATCACTATCTCTACCATCTCAGAGAGGGGGATGTGGCAGGACAATAGGGTAATGGGGGAAAAAGTCAGCAGGAAAATGTGAACAAAGATCTCTGGTCATAAATAAGTTTAAGGACAGGTGCTGTGCTTTGATGTGCACGTATAAAAACATCTCGGTGCAGTAAAGAGCAGTATTGCCTCCAGCATGTCTCATCTCCAGCCATAAGGTGGTTTTCTCCTATCTCAGTGAATAGAACATGCAATCGGGTTTTACACCGAGACATTTTATTCCCAGGGACGAGCAGGAGACAGATGCCTTCGTCTTATCTCAACTGCAAAGAGGCCTTCCTCTTTCACTCATTCTCCTCAGCACAGACCACTTACGGGTGCCAGGCTGGGGGACAGTCAGGTCTTTCCCTTCCCATGAGGCCATATTTCAGGCTATCACATGGGGAGAAACCTTGGACAATACCTGGCTTTCCTGGGCAGAGGTCCCTGTGGCCTTCCGCAGTGTATTGTGTCCCTGGGTACTCGAGATAGAGAATGGCGATGACTTTTACCAAGCATACTGCCTTCAAGCACTTTTTTAACAAAGCACATCCTGCACAGCCCTAAATCCATTAAACCTTGAGTCAACACAGCACATGTCTCTGCAAGCACAGGGTTGGGGCTAGGGTTACAGATTAACACATCTCAAGGCAGAAGAATTTCTTTTAGTACAAAACAAAATGGAGTCTCTTATGTCTACTTTTCTCTACATAGACACAGTAACAGTCTGATCTCTCTTTCTTTTCCCCACACAGTGGCATGATCTTGGCTCACTGCAGCCTCCCCATCCTGGGTTTAAGCAATTCTCCTGCCTCAGCCTCCGAGTAGCTGGGATTACAGGCACATGCTGCCACACCCAGCTAATTTTTGTATTTTTAATAGAGGCGGGGTTTCACCACGTTGTCCAGGATGGTCTTGATCTCTTGATCTTGTGATTCAACCCCTTGGCCTCCCAAAGTGCTGGGATTACAAGCATGAGTCACTGCGCCCGGCCTTAACTCGAATTTTAAATGGATTCCAGTCCTCCAGAAGTGGAAAAAAAAAAAAAAAGCAAAAGATGAGCAAAAACAGCGGATTAGACTCAAATCACCTTGAACTTTATCATCTCACAGCTTTAACCCACCTACACGGCTCCATGTTCCCTGCAGGCCTCTCCCCTGAGCTCTACAGTCCTGTGTCCAGTTCTCTCCTCTCTCTGCTGGGACATCAAACAGGCATCTCGGCCTTCACGTGTCCATAAGTGTCTTCCTAAACTCCCAAACATTCCCTTGCAGTCCTACACGTCTCAGATGAGGGTGACTGTGTACCTCTGGGGACTTAGTCAGACATGACAGCATGTATTTAAAATATGGGAGATAAATTATATTATTTATAAGTTTTGTAATTTATAATGTAAAGAGAAATTAGTATGTATTCATGAAATGACTGGGAAGATACATCACTTCTAAAATTCTTTTGTGTGTGTATGTGTGTCTGTGTGTGTGTCTGTGTGTGTGTGTATGTGTGTGTGTATGTGTGTGTGTGTGCTGGAGTTTGGCTCTTCTCACCCAGGCTGTAGTGCAGTGGCTTGATCTCTGTAGGCAGAGGATTACCCAGGTGCCGAGGCAAGAGAATGAAGGCACAAACTGTTTCAGTATAATAGAGAAAATAGTTAGAATAAGAATAGTCGTAATACAAATTAGATACAGAGATGATCATGGACAATTATCAATCATTATTAATTGTTAGCTTTTAACATTACTCTTTGTTGCATTACTAATATAACCTAGGAATAACCAGTGGGTAGAGGGTCAGGTGCTGAAGGGACATTGTGAGAAGTGACCTAGAAGGCAAGAGGTGAGCCTTCTGTCATGCCTGCATCAGGGCCGCGTGAGGGTTCCTTGGTGAAGCGGTAACGCCAGTGTCCGGGAAGGCACCTGTTACTTAGCAGACCACAAAAGGGAGTCTCCTTTCCTTGGAGGAGTCAGGGAACATTACTCTACCAGCTCCTTGTGGAAGGCTGGATATGATCCAGGCCTGCCCGCAGTCATCCAGAGGCCTAAACCCCTGCCTGTGGTGCTTCAATGGTCACGCTCCTTGTCCACTTTCATGTTCCTCACATATTCCTGGTTCCTCTTTGGAGTTTGTAGTAGATAGTGGTAGAAGAAATAGTGAAAGTCTTAAAGTCTTTGATCTTTCTTATAAGTGCATAGAAGAAAACGCTGATATATGCTGCCTTCTCTCTGCTTCAGCTACCTAAAAGGGAAGGGACCCCTGTCCTGTGATCATGTGACTTGCTTCACCTTGTCAATCACTTAGAAGACTCACCCTCCTTACCCTGCCCCCTTGTCTTGTATGCAATAAATATCAGCACGCCCAGCCGTTGGGGGCCACTACCGGTCTCCACGTCTTGATGGTAGTGGTCCCCCAGTCCCAGCTGTTTTCTCTTTATTTCTTTGTCCTGGGTCTTTATTTATTACAATCTCTCATCTCCGCACACGGGGAGAACACCTGCTAAGCCCCGTAGTGCTGGACCCTATAGATCTCGATTCACTGCAACCTCCTTCTGCCGGGTTCAAGCAGGGAGGTGGCTTCCAGGTCACAGATAAATGAGGCACAAATGGTTGCAATCTTTTGAGTTTCTTTTTCTTTTTTTTTTTTTTTTTTTTTTTTTGAGATGAAGTCTCATTTTGTTACCTAGGCTGCAGTGCAGTGGCGCGATCTCAGCTCGTTGCATCTGCCTCCCAAAGTGCTGGGATTACAGTCCTGAGCCACGTTCTGGGCCCTTCTTTTGAGTTTTTGATTAGCCTTTCGAAGGAGGCACTCAGATACGCATCTATATCAGGGAGCAAAGGGGTGACTTTGAATAGAAGGCCAGTCTGGTTCCCTAAGTGGCTCCCAGCTTGACTTCTCCCTTTTACTTAATGATTTGGGGGCTTGAAGATTTATTTCCTTTCACACAGCCCATCATTCATCCCACCTCTGGTGCACGTTGCTTGTTCTATGTGATTAGTTTTGTGCCTTTGCCATCCACTGTCTGGATCCTGGTGAGAACAAGGCCCCAAGGGAAGAGCAGAAGCAGAACGTGGGGCTGTGCTGGGCTCGCCGCCTCTGAGTGGAGCTCAACCCTGGCTTCACATTAGACTGCAGAGCATTTTACAAATAGAGCATTTGTGCTGCTTTAGCAGGGATTCTTATTCTGAAGGGCTGGAGTCCATCCTCAGTAATAGCTGCAGTGGCCCAGGTGCTTGTCATCTGTGTGCAGCATTGAGCATCGAAGCTCTGTGTCCTCCATTTCTGAGGGCTGAGCTCAGCCTGTGATCCACAGAGAGATGAGGGGGCTGTCCTCTGGATGGGGTTTGATGAGGGATGGGTCTGTATCCTGAAGGGGCGATCAGTCCAGCCCAGCTGCCCCTGCTGCCTCGTGTGTGGGGGCTTCTCCAGGAGGGGAGTGAGATCTGAAGACCGGGGTCAAACGTACACTTACAGGTCTTCCTGTGGGGCTTTCTTATCTCTGCATGGTCTCTGGTGCAGTGGGCCTCAGAGGACCGCCTTTCTACACGGTGAGGTCTCCCTTATCTGGGTGTTTTTGTCACAGGAAGGGAGTGAGTCATTTCTACATGAAGTTTCATATTTTTTTTTCACATACAGGATTGATTTCTAAAGACTCAGGTTACGTGAGGAAGCAGCTGAGAAGAGGAAAGGAAGGGAGCCAGGCATGGCCCTTCCTCAGGTGAAGTGATGTTCCTCTGGGGATGAATCTGTCTCTTTCCTTTCTGAAATGTCGGGAATGTAGTAGCCAGTCTCTTCTGAGTCTGAAGCATTTCCTCTCACCTGCTCTGAGATTCCATCTCCCGTGACCCAGTGACATGAACTTGGGAAGAGGCTCCACTGGGCATGGTCCTGGGAAGGGCTCACACCCAGACATGGATGGACACGGGGTGTGGGCCCCGTGGTGTCAGTGCTGCTGGGCAGCCTGGATTGTTCAGGGGCCACATCTGGATGTCAGCTCTTCGTGGACCAGATCAGAGAAATACTTATTAAATACATACATTAATGTGTACAGATAGCTGGTAAATTCTGGAAAAGGAGACCAATAAGGGGAGATATTGTGTATGTGATTTGGTAATGCATTTGAAGCCACACTAGTAGATCAATATGTCTCTGACTTCAGACTTTTTTTTTTTTTTTTTTTAAGAAACAGGATGTTGGTCTGGGTGTGTTGGCTGACGCCTGTAATCTCAGCACTATAGGAGGCCAAGGCGGGTGGATCCCTTGAGATCGGGAGATTGAGACCAGCCTGGCCCACGTGGTGAAACCTCATCTCTACTAAAAGTATAAAAATGAGTTGGGGGTGCTGGCGCATGCCTGTAATCTCAGCTACTCAAGAGGCTGAGGCGGGAGAATCACTTGAATCTGGGAGATGGAGGTCACAGAAAGCCATCATTGTGCCACTGCACTCCAGCCTGGGCAACAGAGCGAGACTCCATCTCTAAAAAATAAAGGAGAGGCCGGGCGCGGTGGCTCAAGCCTGTAATCCCAGCATTTTGGGAGGCCGAGGCGGGTGGATCACGAGGTCAGGAGATCGAGACTATCCTGGCTAACATGGTGAAACCCCGTCTCTACTAAAAATACAAAAAACTAGCCGGGCGTGGTGGCGAGCGCCTGTAGTCTCAGCTACTTGGGAGGCTGAGGCAGGAGAATGGCGTGAACCCGGGAGGCGGAGCTTGCAGTGAGCCGAGATCACGCCACTGCACTCCAGCCTGGGAGACACAGCAAGACTCCGTCTCAAAAAAAAAAAATAAATAAATAAAAATAAATAAATAAAGGAGAGAGAGAGAAAATGTCGCTCTGTGGCTTAGTTCTGGAGTATAATGGCACAATTTAGAGTTTACAGCGACCTGAAATTCCTGGGCTCAAGTAATCCCCACTTTAGTCTCCCAAAGAGCTTGAGTGATAGGCATGTGTCACCACATGTGGCTAATTGTTTTATTTATTTATTTAGAGATGGAGTCTTGCTTTGTTGCCCAAGCTGGAGTGCAGTGACAGGATCTCAGCTGACTGCAACATCCGCCTCCTGGGTTCAAGCAATTCTCCCGCGTCAGCCTCCTGAGTAGCTGGGATTACAGGCGCCCGCCACCATGACTGACTAATTTTTTTGTATTCTTAGTGGAGATCGGGTTTCCCCATATTGGTCAGGCTGGTCGGGAACTCCTGACCTTGCGTTTTTTCACCTCAGCCTCCCATAGTGCTGGGATTACGGGCCTGAGCCACCGTGCCCAGCTAGACTCTGCACTTTTAATGACTTGGAATGGAATGGAAAGTGGAGATACACAGCAGTGGAACAGGATGCTTTTTCACATCATTGATTTTACTTATTTATTTATTTATTTTTAGTTCAGTTTCAATCTGTCACTCAGGCTGGAGTGCAATAGTGGGATTTTTTCTCACTGTGGCCTCTGCCTCCTGGATTACAGTGATTCTTTTGCCTGAACCCCTTGAGTAGCTGGGATTAGAGGTGCACGCCACCACGCATGTAACGCTGCGATGTGATGCGTGTGCGTGAATACATGGATGGATAAGCCCATGGTTTATGTAGAAAACACAACCTTTGCAGTAAGTTTTTTTTTTATAATAATTGTAATGATTTTAAGATTTTTTCATTGTTGTCAACTGTCACAACAATGAGTTAATAGTAAGAAGGGGCCGGGCATGGTGGCTTATGCCTGTAATCCCAGCACTTTGGGAGGCCGATGCTGGTGGTCAGGAGTTCAAGACCAGCCTGACCAAAATGGTGAAACCCTGTCTCTACTACAAATACAAAATTTAGGATGGGTGCGGTAGCTCACGCCTGTAATCCCAGCAATTTTGGAGGCTGAGGTGGGCAGATCACGAGTCAAGAGATCGAGACCATCCTGGCTAACACGGTGAAACCCCATCTCTAATAAAAATGCAAAAAAAATTAGCCAGGCCTTGTGGCGGGCACCTGTAGTCCCAGCTACTCAGGAGGCTGAGGCAGGAGAATGGCGTGAACCTGGGAGGTGGAACTTGCAGTGAGCCGAGATTGTGCCACTGCACTTCAGCCTGATCAACAGAGTAAGACTCCGTCTCAAAAAAACAAGAACAAAAACAAAAATAAATACAAAATATAGCCAGGCCCAGTGGCAGGCACCTGTAATCCCAGCTACTCGGGAGGCTGAGATGAGAGAATTGCTTGAACCTGTGCGGCAGGGGTTGCAGTGATCTGAGATCATGCCACTGCACTCCAGCCTGGGCAATAGAGTCACACTGCATCTCAAAAATAAAGAAAAAAGAAACAAAAACTGTCATTATTATTGTTATTACAGGCATGAGCCACTGTGCTTGGCCTGGCTCTGTTTTCACAGACACATCTCTACTTACTCAGCCAGGGGATCCTTCTTCATGGCGAAGGTCTCCTTCATTGCTGTACTCCTCATAGAGTTTACTCATTTTTTTGTGTGTGTATGAAATTCTGGAATCTACACAAGGCATATTGTTGAGTATATGCTTGAAACTAGAAATCAGAGGCCATTTAATTTAAGAGATGTAAAACTGCTTTCACCTCAGGCCACCATACTGCTGCTTTTTTGGATCTCGTTGATTCTTGTCCCTTGCCTGTATTGTAATTTGCATAGTTAACCTTGGGTCAATATTTTACCATCTGCTAAATTAATTCCACTTTCCTCCAAGCTGAAGATTTGGTCTATCCTAGTGGAATTCTATTACCACAGACGTGCATGCACAAAGTTCACTCCTACATGCCCATTAATTCCTGCTGTCCACCCTTCCCTTCCTTTCCTGGCCTTGCCTCACATGGTACATTGATCTGGATGCAAATCCCAGCCTATTGATTTTGTAATGCTGAACACCCCAATTTCCCCGTGAGCCCCTCTCCTCCAACACTACTCTCACTGAGTAAGTCAAGACCTTATCCATCCACTGGACAAAATTATAGGAGGCTGCCTGAATCAATGTGCAGGGCATGATGACTCAGCACATGGTCCATGAGTGATGACTTAGCACCACTGTCAGCAGCACAGCTCAGCCTTTGTGTCCCAGCTCAGCCCTGTGTCCCCCTTGTAGTATTTCATTCTGTTCTCCTTGTATTTTTTGTGACTGGTTATTTTCTGTACTTCCTTGGTGCACTATTGTGCTTAAAAACATGTCGTGGTATCCTTCAGGCCCAGGATCAAGTTTGTCCTTCCCTCACTGTATGTGCAAATTGAGGTCATGTACATGAACACTGTGGGCCTGCTGTACTTATTTGAGAAATAATGTTAATTTGTCTCCAGATTTTTTTTTTTTTTTTTTTGAGATGGAGTTTTGCTCTTGTTGCCCAGGCTGGAGTGCAGTGGTGCAATCTCGGCTCACCACAACCTCTGCCCTGCCCCGCCCCCACCCTTCAAACAAATTCCCTGCCTGAGGCTCCCAAGTAGCCGGGATCACAGGCATGTGCCAACACGCCCAGCTAATTTTGTATTCGAAGTAGAGACAGGGTTTTTCCATGTCAGACTGCTCTCGAACTTCCGACCTCAGGTGATCCACCTGCCTAGGTCTTCCAAAGTGTTGGGATTATAAGCCTGAGCCGTTGCGCCCCGCTGCCTCCAGGTTTTTAAAACAAGCTAGTGCTATTAGATGGCTTCACACATTGCAGCTTTTATAAGACGAGCTGTAAACTGCCTTTGTGTAATAAGAGTTGTCAGCCTTCAGTGATGCTGATGATGACATGCTCCTTTTCCAGTCTCCGTCATTTCACTGTCCTATCAGTAATAGCTTAGACTGCCTGGCCACGGTGGCTCACGCCTCTAATCCCAGCACTTTGGGAGGCTGAGGTCGGTAGATTGTTTGAGGTCAGGAGTTTGAGACCAGTCAGTCCAACATGGTGAATCCTCGAATCTACTGAACACACAAAAGATGGCTGGGTGCGGTGGCTCAAATTTGTAATCCCGGTACTTTGGGAGGTAAAGACGGGCAGATCACCTGAGGTGAGGAGTTCGAGACCAGCCTGGCCAACATGGTAAAACCCCATCTCTACTACAAATACAAAAATTAGCTGGGTGTGGTGGCACTTGCCTGAAATCCCACCTACATGGGAGGTTGAGACAGCAGAATAACTTGAACCCAGGAGGCGGAGGTTGCAGTGAGCCAAGATCAGGCCATTGCAGTCTGCCTGGGCAACAAGAGTGAAACTCTTTCTCAAAAATTAAAAAAATAAATAAATAAATAAAAGCACTGGTCCTATTCATGAGTAGTTAACACCCATGACCAAATTATCTCAAAGGCTCCATCTGTAGGAACATCCTATTGGAGAATAAGAACTCTGAACATGGCTTTTGGCCAATATGAACATTCAGACCTGGGAGCCTGCATCTTTTTTTTTTTTGAGACGGAGTCTCGCGCTGTCACCCAGGCTGGAGTGCAGTGGCCGGATCTCAGCTCACTGCAAGCTCCGCCTCCCGGGTTCACGCCATTCTCCTGCCTCCGCCTTCCGAGTAGCTGGGACTACAGGCGTCGGCCACCCCGGCCGGCTAGTTTTTTGTATTTTTTAGTAGAGACGGGGTTTCACCGTGTTAACCAGGATGGTCTTGATCTCCTGACCTCGTGATCCGCCCGTCTCGGCCTCCCAAAGTGCTGGGATTACAGGCTTGAGCCACCGCGCCCGGCCGTTGCATCTTTTTTTTAATGTTTTTATTGTACAATTTGTTTTATACTATGTTTTCTCTGATCCCAGTTTAACAGTTTTCCCAGTACACATTCTATGTTTCATATCTTATGCATAGTGAACTAGATAACTAAGGGAAATGGGTATATATAGAATTGCTGTATTGCCTGGCTGTTATTTAACTGTAGTTGTGACATCATTATTGAACCCTTTGACACTGTTAGTCGGTTCTTTTTTTCTTTTTTGAGATGAAGTCTCTCCCTGTTACCCAGGCTGGAGTGCAATTGCATGATCTTGGCTCAGTGCAACCTCTGCCTCCTGGGTTCAAATGACACACTCCACTCATTAATGTCACAAAGTGCTGCCAGGTGCAGTGTCTCATGCCTGTAATCCTAGGACTTTGGGAGGCTGAGTTGGGTGGATCACTTGAGGTCAGGAGTTCGAGACCAGCGTGGCCTACATGGTGAAACCTTCTCTCTACTAAAAATGCAGTAATTAACCATGCATGGTGCAGCATGCCTGTAATCCCAGATACTCAGGAGGCTGAGGCAGGAGAATCGCTTGAACTCAGGAAGTGGAGGTTACATTTATCTGAGATCATGCCATTGCACTCGAGCCTGGGTGACAGAGGAAGACCCTGTCTCAAAAAAATTAAAATACATAAAATAATTTTGAAAAAGTCACGAAGTGCCTGTTTTGCATGGATATTAGTGATATTCCTTGGTGAATTATCCTGTCTCTTTTCTTTCTGAAAAGGCAGGTATTACAGTAGCCAGTCTTTTCTGAGTATGAAGCATCCTGCCTGACACGTTTGTTCGCACTCACCCATGCCTTCTGTCAGTCCCTCTCATCTTCGCTTAAATTCCATCTTCTGGGCCGGATGCAGTGGCTCACGCCTGTAATTGCAGCACTTTGGGAGGTTGAGGCGGGCGGATCACGAGGTCAGGAGATCGAGACCATCCTGGCTAACACGGTGAAATCCCATCTCTACTAAAAATACAAAAAAATTAGCTGGGAGTGGTGGCGGCGCCTGTAGTCCCAGCTACTCTGGAGGCTGAGGCGGGAGAATGGCGGGAACCCGGGAGGCGGAGCTTACAGTGAGCGGACAGGGAAGACTCTGTCTCAAAAAAAAAATTTTTTTTTCATGTTCTATAACCCAGTGACATGAGTTTCCATAGACGCTGCACTTGGCATTGTCCTGGGAAGGGCTCACACCAGCCATGGGTGGAGACGGGGTGTGGGCCTCATGGTGTCAGTGCCACTGGGTAGCTGGGATTGTTCAGGTGCCACATTTGGATGCATGTTTAGCTGTGTGTGGACTGGATCCCAGAAACTACCTATGAAAGTCATACATCAATGTGCACCAATATCTCATACAGTCTGGAGAAGGAGACCAATAAAGGGAGATATTTTGTTTATGATTTTGTAATGCATTTGAAGCCAAACTTTTTTTTTTTTTAAGAGACAGAGTTTTGCTCTGTGGCCCAGTCTGGAGTGCAATGGTACAATTCTAGTTTACAGCAGCCTCGAACTCCTGGTATCAAGTGATCCACACATTACCCTCCCAGGGAGCTAGGATGACAGGCCTATGTCACCATATCTGGCTAATTCTTTCATTTTTTATTGTGTGGCTATGGGGTCTTGCTATTTTGTCCAGGCAGGAGTATGGCAGTGTAGTCAAAGCTCACTATAGTCTCGAGCTCCTGGCCTCAAGTGATTCTCCCATTTCAGCCTCCCAAATTGCTGAGATAACAGATGTGAGACAGCCAGCCTGGCTGGACCCTGCACTTTTTTTCTTTTTTTTTGGTGGGTGAAAATGTAGCCTTGCTCTATTGCCAGGCTGGACTGCAGTGGCATCTCTGTTGGCTCACTGCAACCTCTGGCTCCTGGTTTCAAGTAATTCTCCTGTCTCAGCCACCCAAGTAGCTGGGACTATAGGTGCACACCACCTGGCCCAGCTGAGTTTTTTTTGTTGTTGTTGTTTTTTCAGAGTCTCACTCTGTCACCCAGACTGGAGTGCAATGGCGCGGTCTTGGCTCACTGCAAACTTCACCTCCCGCATTCAAGCAATTCTCCTACCTCACCCTTCTGAGTAGCAGGGACTACAGGCGTGCGCCACCATACCCGGCTAATATTTGCATTTTCAGTAGAGATGGGGTTTTGCCATGTTGGCCAGGCTGCTCTCAAAATCCTGACCTCATGACCCGCCCACCTCAGCCTCCCAAAGTGCTGGGATTACAGGTGTGAGCCAGCCCACCCAGCGCTAAGTTTTGTACTTTTAGTAGAAACGGGGTTTCACCACATTGGTCAGGCTGGTCTCAAACCTCTGAACTCTGGTGATCCGCCCACCTTGGACTCCCAAAGTGCTGGGATTACAAGCATTTGCCACTGTTCCCAGCCTTGACCCTGCACTTTTAATGACCTGGGATGGAGTGGAAAGCAGAGATAACACCAGTGGAAGAGGATAATTTCTTTTATTATTGCATCTAAAACAGGAAATCAGCCTCCCAAAGTGTTGGGATTACAGGCTTGAGCCACTGCGCCCGGCCAGGGGGGATTCTTTAAATCACTCTCAGCACTTTCATCGAACAGAGACTGTGGTTTTTTGCAGGACCTCTGATAAAGCAGGCATTTTAGGTACAACTCATTATAATTTTGCTCTGACATCAGAGCATAACTTCCTGTTAGAGAAGATGGAGTCATATTCTTCTACGCATTATTATTAAATGTTTCTTTTATGTTAAACATCACACAATGTATATATACATTGTATAGTAAAAGTTCAAAGAAAAGTTCGCTTACGCATCCCCTTTCCTGTCCAGCCTTCCCCCCGTTCCCATGGCTCAACGGGGAATCACTGCTGAGAGTTCTGTGGCAAGTCAGCATAAGTCCTGCAGAAATGTATTCAGTAACCATTATGAGATTTTAGACAAAATTCTCTGATGAATGCGCCTGTCGCCCAGACTGGAGTGCAGTGGCACAATCTTGGCTCACTGCAGACTCTTTCTCCCAGGTTCAAGTGATTCTCGTGCCTCAGCCTCCTGAATACCTGGGACTAAAGGTGTGTGCTACCACGCCTGGATAAGTTTTTTGTATTTTTAGTAGAGATGGTGTTTCACCATGTCAGCCAGGGTGGTCTGGCACTCCTAGCCTCAAGTGATCCGTCCTCCTCAACCTCCCAAAGTACTGGGATTACAAGCGTGAGCCACTATGCCTAGCCAAATGACTTTTTTTTGTTGTATGTTTTGTGAGACAGTGTCTCACCCTGTCATCAGGCTGGAGCATAGCAGCACATTGCAACCTCTGCTTTGTGGGTTCAAATGATTCTCTAGCCTCAGCCAACTGAGTAGCTGCGTTACAGGTATGTGCCATCATGCTTGGCTAATGGTTATATTTTCAGTAGGGATAGTGTTTCTCCATATTGACCAGGCTGGTCTCAAACTCCTGGCCTCAAGTGATCCTCCCTCCTCAGCCTCCCAAGTACTGGGATTACATGCGTGAGCCACTGAGCTCGACATGTTAAATGTTTTGTTGCGGTATTTTATCCTGCAAGTCTTTTTTTTTTTTATTTTTTATTTTTTTTTGAGACGGAGTCTCACGCTGTTGCCCAGGCTGGAGTGCAGTGGCGCGATCTCGGCTCACTGCAAGCTCCGCCTCCTGGGTTCACGCCATTCTCCTGCCTCAGCCTCCTGAGTAGCTGGGACTACAGGCGCCGCCACCGCGCCCGGCTAATTTTTTGTATTTTTAGTAGAGACGGGGTTTCACTGTGGTCTCGATCTCCTGACCTTGTGATCCGCCCGCCTCGGCCTCCCAAAGTGCTGGGATTACAGGCTTGAGCCACCGTGCCCGGCCTATCCTGCAAGTCTTAAAATGTTCCATGTTTTCAAGGTAGGAAACAAGATAGCTTGCTGTTTTTCATCCTCCTTGAGCATTTTCTGAATGAAGACACATGAGTCCTTCCCAGTTTTTCACTGTTACCAGGAAACCCACGCTGGCCGCCTGTGAGTGTGCTGACTTCACTACATGTATCTGGAGGGTTCCTGCAGGGGGCGCTATTGAGAAACTGATGGCTTCTTCTAGGATGTGGCATTTCCTCTTTTCTTAGATCTGGAAAGATTCCATCCCTACCCCCACCTGCAAAAGCGCTCTCTCTGAGAACACAGAGAGCACCATGTGTCCTGCAGCCTCTGCATTTCAGGCTCAAGCAATCCTCCCAGCTCAGCCTCCCAAGTAGCTGGGACTATAGGTGTGCACCACCATGTCCAGCTAATTTTTGTAGTTTTGGTAGAAACAGGTTTTCAACATGTTGCCCAGGCTTATTTTGAATTTTTAGTCTGATTATTTATAAGTCTCTGTTTTATAAATTTGTGTTTAATTTCTTGGGATCATCCATGTTATCTCTTTGTATATCTGGTTATGGTCTGTTGGAACTTTAGCAGTTCAGAAATCAGCCAGCTTTCATGGTTTTTGGTGTCTGACTTCAGTGAGGAAGGACACTCTCCAATCAGGCTGGCTAGAGATTCCTGAGACCTCTCCAGATTTTTCTCTATTTTCTTTTTTAAAGTTATTTATTTCTTTTTTTGAGATGGAGTCTCTCTATGTCACCCAGGCTAGAGGGCAGTGGCACAATCTCAGCTCACCGCAAACTCTGTCTCCCAGGTTCAAGTGATTCTTCTGTCTCAGCCTCTTGAGTAGCTGGGACTACAGGTGAGCGCCACCACACCTGGCTAATTTTTGTATCTTTGGTAGAGATGGAGTTTTACCATGTTGGCCAGGCTGGTTTCACAGTCCTGACCTCTGGTGATCTGTCCACCTTGGCCTCCCAAAGTGCCGGGATGGCAGGCATGAGCCACTGTGTGCCACCTTTTAAAAAATTTTATTTTTTATTTTTGAGACGGAGTCTCCCTCTGTCACCCAGGCTGGCATGCAGTGGTGCGATCTCAGCTCACTGCATGCTCCACCTCCCGGGTTCATGCCATTCTCTTGCCTCAGTCTCCCAAGTAGCTGGGACTACAGGCGCACGCCAACACGCCAGGGTAATTTTTGTAATTACAGGAGAGACGGGGTTTCTCCATATTGTTCAGGCTGGTCTCCAACTTCCGACCTCAGGCCATCTGTCCTCCTTCAGTGCCCGGCCTGAAGTGGTATTTTTTAGAGAGTAACTAAACCTTTTTTCAGCTTAATGACCCAGGGATGTATTTCTGAAGGTCTTGGCAGTGCTCCTTGTAAGGCAAACTACAAGGGAGATAGTACCTCTATCTCAGTAGGAAGTTAAGTAATTCAAACATCAAATATTTCAAATTTAAAGCTACAGACATTTAAATAATTCTGAGTCTTGAGAGGAACGTGGTCATGCAACCTGAGTCCAGTGGCATGCAGGTGCAACTTCTAAGAATTTTGCTGACCAGGTGCGGTGGCTCACGCCTGTAATCCCAGCATTTTGGGAGGCTGAGGCTGGCGGATCACTTGAGGTAAGGAATTAGAAACCAGCCTGGTTGCCGGGCGCGGTGGCTCACGCCTGTAATCCCAGCACTTTGGGAGGCTGAGGTGGGCAGATCACGAGTCAGGAGATCGAGACCATCCTGGCTAACATGGTGAAACCCCGTCTCTACGAAAAATGTAAAAAATTAGCCAGGCATAGTGGTGGGCGACTGTAGTCCCAGCTACTCGGGAGACTGAGGCAGGAGAATGGCGTGAACCCGGGAGGCGGAGTTTGCAGTCAGTGAGCCGAGATCGCACCACTGCACTCCAGCCTGGGTGACAGAGCAAGACTCTGTCTCAAAAAAAAAAAAAAAAAAAAAAAAAAAAAAAAGAAACCAGCCTGACCAACATGGTGAAACCCCTACTCTACTAAAAAATACAAAAGCATTAGCCAGGCATGGTGGCGTGTGCCTGTATTCCCGGCTACTCAGGAGGCTGAGGCAGGAGAACTGCTTGAACCCTGGAGATGGAGGTTGCAGTGAGACAAGACTGCGCCACTGCACAACAGCCTGGGTGACAGAGCACGATTCCGTACCAAAAAAAAAAAAAAAAAGTGCAATAGAATTTAGTTTCCTAATATCAATTAAATAAATAAAAAAGCAGTTTACCTGTAAATAATTAGGAAGACTAAGCAGCCCCAGAGATAAGACCTTTTGGCATCATTGTCCCTTGTTCTGGAGTGATAAAGTAACCTTCCTTGAAGTGTGTCAATCCGTCACCAATCAGGTTGCTGCAGCCGATGCACTGGTCTTGAATGGAAAATGTGGTGATTCTGCTAAAGCTTCTCTGTCTTTCCCTGTGTGTGAAACCTTAACGTCTCTACTTGGGAACAGGGGCCCCTTCATTTGGAATTGAGGTTTCCAGGTGGCTGTCCTCAAGCTTTGTGTTCAAATAAAGTCTATAATTAATCATGTATTCTAAATTTTATTATTTACTGCTGACATCAGTTTCTGTCCGATTGTAGGAGCCTCAACAGAGAGGGCACCTCTCACCATGTTGCAAAACTCACACTTGTCAAAAAGACATGGGTTAGGGTTACTCCCCCTCCCTCAGGATGAAGCTACTTAGCTGACACAGATGGTCACCTCCACTACCAAGTAGAGCCAGGATGAACTGTGTGTGAGCAAGGGTGTTGTCAAGTCCTCTTCCCTGAGGACTGATTAGTGTTTATCTTGAAAACATGTACTTAATGGGTTGTATAAAACAGTGAAGATTTTTTCTCTTTTCTTTTTTTATTTTTTTTTGAGACGGAGTCTCACGCTGTTGCCCAGGCTGGAGTGCAGTGGCGCGATCTCGGCTCACTGCAAGCTCCGCCTCCTGGGTTCAGGCCATTCTCCTGCCTCAGCCTCCTGAGTAGCTAGGACTACAGGCGCCCGCCACCGCGCCCGGCTAATTTTTTGTATTTTTAGTAGAGACGGGGTTTCACTGTGGTCTCGATCTCCTGACCTTGTGATCCGCCCGCCTCGGCCTCCCAAAGTGCTGGGATTACAGGCTTGAGCCACCGCGCCCGGCCGACGATTTTTTCTCTTTTCAACCTCTCAGGTCTTCGCCTCTATTTCCCATCACATTCTGGTCTAAGGCTTATTTATTAATAAAATGGTTTTTATTTCTTCCTCTTTTGTCGTGAAGATGATTTCTCATTTTGGGGAATATTTTTTAGTTTTTCAATTGTATTTTCTCAACATTTAAAAAACTAAGTAAAGAGTATTTCTTGGGCCAGGCACAGTGGCTCACACCTGTAATCCCAGCACTTTGGGAGGCCGAGGCAGGCGGATCACTCGAAGTCAGGAGTTCTAGACCAGCCTGTCCAACATGGTGAAAGCCCGTCTCTACCCAAACTACAAAAATTAGCCGGGCATCCGAGATGTCGCCACTGCACTCCAGCATGCGCGACAGAAAATAGTCTCAAAAAAAAAAAAACGAAAAGAAAAAATGTAAATAAAAGGGAAAAAGTAATAGATCTCTTTTACAAATATGCTGGGACAACTAACTGGATATCCACATGGAAAAGGGTAATGTTGGATTCCCATTTCATACAAGCAAAAAAAAAATTTTTTTTTTCTTCTTTTTTTTTTTTTTTTTTTTTGAGATGGAGTCTTGCTCTGTCGCCCAGGCTGGGGTGCAGTGGCTCCATCTCGGCCCACTGAAAGCTCCGCCTCTCAGGTTCAAGGCATTCTACTTCAGCCTTCTGAGTAGTAGCCTACGGGCGTCCGCCACCGCGCCAGGCTAATTTTTGTATTTTTAGTGGAGACGGGGTTTCACCGTGTCAGCCAGTCTCGATCTCCTGACCTCCCGATCCGCCCGCCTCAGTCTCCCAAAGTGCTGGGATTACAGGCTTGAGCCACCGTGTCCGGCCTAATCAAAATTGTATAAATTATTTCAAAATTAAAAGAAAAAAAAAAGAGACTGCGGGAGGAAATGTTACTTTGTCGTCCAGGCTGGCCAGGACCGCCAGGCTCAGCGATCCTACCGCCACTGCTTCCTGAGTAGCGGGGACCTCAGGCTCCCACGCCCGCGCCCGCATCCCTGCTGTGTTTAAGCAGCAGGTGATGACCTCACTCCTCCCTGGTCTGAGCACTCCGTCCCGCATCCCAGGCGGTGGCCCTAGGGAAGTCTCTGAAGCTGAGCACTGGGTGGACTCTCCCTCCCAAGTGAATGGAGAATAGAAAGGGAGAGGATTTCTATTCTGTCCTGTGAGCCGTCAGCATGAAATCCTACCTTACGCTCAGGCAGGGTTTTGCATTTTACATTCTAGTTTGCATCCTCCTTCCAGACTATTCCAGGGCTTTTGAATCATCCTTCTGCTTTCTTGGCTACTCTCGCCGCTAAAAGCCGGAGAACAGGGCTGGAAGGAGGCTGAGAGACTCACAGGTCCCGCTCCGGCCCCGCCCTCTGCCGGTACTAAAGGGTAAGGTCTCTCCGCTTTGCGCCCCGCCCCTACCTCACGCAGGCCCCGCCCCTACCTCACCCAGGCCCCGCCCCTACCTCACCCAGGCCCCGCCCACACCTCACCCAGGCCCCGCTCACCTCCTCATTGGCTCCACCCAGGCCTGGTTTCCGTCTAGCGCGCGCAAATGCGCGCAGACCAGGAAGCGGATCCCGTGGAGTGACGGTCGCACCGCGCCGGTGAGTTTTGCTCTGTGTTGTATTAAGTCTGCGCTTCCCAGGTCGCGGCACTGCTGTACATGGGATGTGGGGTCCCCACAGACCTGGAATTTCTCGTCTTTCTTCCTTCACTCAGAGCAAATGGAGATGTTCTCCTGGGAGTCCGGAAGTCCCTTCTTTTTAGGTTTAAAGTCGCCCTGAGGCTGGTCTCGTCCTCGGTCTTTCTGCTACAGGACATTGTATACACTTCCTATCGCGTAGTTTACCTGCTCAAAACAGTGTTTTGACTCCTTCCGCACTGCGCTTTTTTTGTTTTTTTTTTTTTTTTGAGACGGAATCTCGCTCTGTCGCCCAGGCTGGAGTGCAGTGGCGCGATCTCGGCTCACTGCAAACTCCGCCTCCCGGGTTCCCGCCATTCTCCTGGCTCAACCTCCCAAGTAGCTGGGACTACAGGCACCGCCACCACGCCCGGCTAATTTTTTGTATTTTTTAGTAGAGACGGGGTTTCACCGTGTTAGCCAGGATGGTCTCGATCTCCTGACCTCGGGATCTGCCCGCCTCGGCCTCCCAAAGTGCTGGGATTATAGGCGTGAGCCACCGCGCCTGGCCCCGCACTGCGCTTTTTAAAGTCCTCATCCGAGAGGTGTATTCCCTCTCTGCGCGCCTCCCAGCCTCACCCTCGTCGGTTGCTGGAGCACAGCACCCTGACCCCAGTCCCGGGGAGGCCGCGTTCTCTGTCTGGTCCTGGGATCCTGCGGATCCCACCCTTGTCTGAAGGCGTCGTTGCCCCCCACCTCCCTCCTCCTCATGCTGGGCCCCGCTGCTCTCCAGGTCCTCCCTCCGCAGTCACCGCTTCCCTTGAGCCCGCACTGTAGAGGTGCCCGGTGCCTGTCCTGTGATATGGGGTGTTCTTGCCTGCCCAGATCCAGCTCTTGGAAAATGCGCTCCTCCGAGATGCCGGTGTCTTCCTCCAAACCCTCGTGTGATTGTGTGGGCCAAAGGGATCAGGAGACAGAGAGAGGGACTGAGAGAGCAGTAGAAAACCAGAGACAGAGAAAAGAAGAATGAGGAAGACCCATACAGATAGCAAAGTAGAGGATAGGTGAGGGATTTGCCAAGAGACAGCGAAAGTGAAAAAAAGATAAGAAAGCAGGAGAAAAGCAACTGCAGAAATGTAGAGAACAGCTAGATGTACAGAGAGATGAAGGACAGACAGCACGGTATGGAGAGGGGCAGAAATGTGGAGGCTCATCAGAATGAGGAAGAGGAGGAGGGATTTGGAGCCAGGACAAACAGAGCAGAGTGGTGCTGGTGGCAAGGAGAACAGAGGGAGAACCACAGCAGGGAGGACACCTGGGGATCTGGGGTGTCAGATTAGGTCCAGGGGGTTATAACAGGGAAGAGAGAATTTAATAGTGAGAGCAGAGGAGGTGCAGAGATGGTATAGAGGCAGAAATCTATGGAGATTGGGACGATCTAAAGCTTGGGAAGGAGGAGCAACAAGAGGTTAAATAAATTGTGAGGATTGAGCCCGGGTAATTTTTGTATTTTTAGTAGAGACGGTTTCTCCATGTTGGCCAGGTTGATCTCAAACCCCTGACCTCAGGTGATCCACCCACCTCGACCTCCCAAAGTGCTGGAATTACAGGTGTGAGCCACCGCAGCTGTCCACCCGTGTATTCTTGATTGAAAATTTTTGCTTATGTCTTAGTTCTACAGCTGACCCTGTTTCCCTGTTTTCAAGGTCAATAGCTGTGTGTTTACACTTCTGCATTTTATAAATGTTACTGAGATTTCCTTGTAAGGAAGAATTCAATGTTGGGAGTCAGTTTTCATCAGAACCTTTCAAAAGAATTTTCTTTAACCCAGGTATATGATAGACACTTCTCTTAATTTTAAGGATGGGAATGATAAGACCAACCCATCCCATTAGCCCTTCCAGGCCCCCATGTAAGAATTCAGGCACACCTTCTCACTCATCTCAGACCTTCTCGGGGTAACTTGGTGAAAATGTTTCCCGCTCTGAGCCCGGGTGAGCCTCCCTGCAGTTTGATGATGAAGGGCTAGACCAGAAAAGCTCAACCTGAGTGACCCTGACCCCTGAAATGATTGGCAAAATAGTGGCGGTGTGTGGGCATGGCTTTTTCTCTAGGAGAGGGGAGTGCCCAGTTGTAATTAGAATTTTCCATGGGATGCAGTAAACCAAAAATGAAGAAAAAAAAAAAAAGCAGAAGAATGGAAGAAACAGAGCGGTAGACTCAGAAACAGAGACCATCTTCAGAGGCCTTTGTCTGTATGAGGATATCACAGCTACGTCTAAAGCAGGTCGTGTCAGTCCCTGGCAGGGAACCTCCCACTGGCTTCCTGTGTTCCCCGGGACAAAAGTCCAGCTCTTCACTGTGGCTCCACAGCCCTGTGTCCAGGGCCCCTGCCAGTGCCCAGCCTCCTCCTGGGAGCTTGCCCTCATCTCCTGGCTCCCTCTGCCCTAGTCACATTTGCTTTTCTCTTTTTTCAAACATCAAAACCCTTCCTGTCTCAGGTCGTTGTCTCCGCTTTTATTCTATGTTTCTAAATGAAGATGGCACTGTCCCTTTCTCCTTCAGGTCTAGGCTCAGAGATGCCTCCCATGGCCTCCCACCCCCATCTAAAGTTCCCTCTGCCTGTCAGTGTCTATTACATTACTCAAGTTTTCTTATCTCTGTGTCAATCCCATCAGAAATGTACTTTTTTTTTTTTTTTCAGACTCTCACTATGTCCTCCAGGCTGTGAGTGCAGTCTCGTGATCTTGGCTCACTGCAACCTCTGTCTCCTGGGTTCAAGTGATTCTTGTGCCTCAGCCTTCCAAGTAGCTGAGATTATAGGTATGTGCCTCCACACCCTGCTAATTTTTGTATTTGTATTTGTATTTTATTTTATTTTTGAGTCTTACTCTGCCGCCCAGGCAGGAGTGCTGTGGCATGATCTCAGGTCACTGCAACCTCCACCTTTCAGATTCAAGCAGTTATCCTACCCCAGCCTCCTGAGTAGCTGGGATTACAGATGCCCACCAAGCCTGGCTACTTTTTGTATTTTTAGTAGAGAGAGGGTTTCACCATGTTGGCCAGGCTGGTCTTGAACTCCTGACCTCAAGTAATCCACCCACCTCGACCTTTCAGAGTGCTAGTATTACAGGCATGAGCCACCGTGTCCAGCCCAATTTTTGTATTTTTAGTAGAGACAGGGTTTCTCCCTGTTGTCCAGGCTGGTCTCGAACTCCTGACCTCAAGTAATCCACCCACCTCGACCTTTCAGAGTGCTAGTATTACAGGCACGGGCCACCGTGTCCAGCCCAATTTTTGTATTTTTAGTAGAGACAGGGTTTCTCCATGTTGGCCAGGCTGGTCTCAAACTTCTGAGCTCAAATGATCCTTCCACCTCAGCTTCCTAAGTAGCTGAGACCACAGACACACAGACGTGCACCACCATACCTGGCTAAGTTTTTGTATTTTTGGTAGAGATCTCCTGAACGGGAGCTCATCCCAGCCCAGCTCCCCACTGCTGCAGTGTGTGTGTGTGGGGGGGGGGGCTTTTCCAGGAGCAGAGCAGGAGTTTTCCTGTAGGAATTTTTTGTTCCTGGTGCAGTGGGCAGCAGAGGGGACCATATTTCCTCAGAGTGATGTATCCTGTGTATGTGTCATTGTGTTACCGGGAAAGGATGTGTTGATTCTATGCAATAAACATCATATTTTTGACATTCAGGACTGACTTCTAAAGACTCTTGGTCCATGAGGAAGAAACCCGGAAGAGGAAGAGGAAAGCAGAGGAGTCAGGGATGGCTCTTCCTCAGGTGAGATGATATTTCGGTGGATTGTTCTGTCTCCTTCCTTTCAGAAACGCTGGGGCTTGGAGTTGGGAATCTTCTCTGAGTCTGAAGCGTCCTGCCTGACAGATTTGCTCACACTCACCCGTGCCTTCCCTCAGTCCCTCTCGTCTCGCTTAGATTCCGTCTCTTGTGACCCAGTGGCATGAACTTGGAAGGAGGCTGCAGTGGTTGTTGTCCTGGGAAGGGCTCACACCAGACATGGATGGAGACGGGGTGAGGGTCCCGTGGTGTCAGGGCTGTTGGGCAGCAGGGATTGTTCAGGGGTCACATGTGGATGCACGTTTAGCTCTCTGTGGACCAGGATTAGAGCAGCTGCCACTGGAAGTCATGTATTAATGTGCACAAAGTATGTGGTAAATTCCAGAAAAGGAGACCAACATGGAGAAATGTTTTCTGCCTGATTTTTTACTACACTTTTAGGTAATTGAATGAGTTACTGTGTTTCTGACTCCAAAAATCTTACTAATTAGAATGGAAAGTTCATACGTAGATATGAATAATGAATGATTCCTTTATTATTATTATTATCATCATCATTATTATTATTATTTGAGGCAATATTTTGCTCTTGTTGTCCAGGCTGGAGTGCAATGGCATGATCTCAGCTCACCTCAACCTCTGCCTCCTGGGTTCAGGCGATTCTCCTGCCTCAGCCTCCTGAGTAGCTGGGATTACAGGCATGTGTCACCACGCCCAGCTAATTTTGTATTTTTAGTAGAGATGGGGTTTCTCCATGTTGGTCAGGCTGGTCTCAAACTCCCAACCTCAGGTGATCTGCCCACCTTCGCCTCCCAAAGTGCTGAGATTACAAGTATGAGCCACTGTGCCTGGCCTATTCCTTCATTATTTTAAGAATATGAAATCAATGTAATAATAGCAGGAGGTTCATTAAACCATTCTTAGCACATTACGTTCATGGAGACAGTGGTGTTACTGTGGAGGGGCTTGTGAAACAAGTGTTTTTGGTAAAAATGGTTGCAATTTTTCTCAAATATGGAAGCAGTACTATTTTATCCAAGAGGATAAAGCTGTATTCTCATTCCGCGTATTGTTATTATTATTATTTTTCTGAAATGGAGTCTTGCTTTGTTGCCGAGGCTGGAGTGCAATGGCATAATCTAAGCTTACTACAACCTCTGTCTCCTAGGTTGAAGTGATTTTCCTGTGTCAGCCCATCTAGTAGCTGGGATTATAGGTGCGTGCCACCACGCCCAGCTAATTTTTTTGTATTCTTGGTAGAAACGGGGTTTCACCACGTTGGCCAGGCTGGCTTCGATCTCTTAACCTCAGGTGATCTGTCCGCTTCAACCCCCTAAAGTGCTGGGATTACAGGCACAAGTCACCATGCCCATCCCCACCAGTTATTATTAAATATAAATGGTTATATTTAAACGTCACATGATGTACACGTTTGTTTTGTGGTAAAACTCCAAGCAAAGCTGCAGCTTAGACCCTTGGCCACAAGGCATCTCCTTTCCCTTTCACATCCTCCACCCTCCTTCCAACCTCGCTGGGAATTGCTACTGTAAGTTCTGTGCCAAGTGTTTTAAGTGTAACTGTGCCAAGTGTTCTGTGCAAGTCTTGTACACGCGTATTTCTGCATCTTTATGAGACTTTAAAACTTCTGTTGTAAGTTAAAGAAAATTTTTCATATTTTTTTTTACTTTACATTTGGGGCTACATGTGAGGGTTTGTTATTGAAGTCAACTTGCGTCATTGGAGTTTGCTGTGCCAATTATTTCATCACACCAGTATCAAGGCTGGTACCCAATAATTTTTTTTTAAATTTATTTTTTTGAGATTGAGTTTGCTCTTGTTGCCCAGGCTGGAGTATAATGGCATGATCTCAGCTCACTGCAACCTCTGCCTCCTGGGTTCAAGTGTGTCTCCTGCCTTAGCCTCTTGAGTAGCTGGGATTACAGGTGCCAGCCACCATGCCTGGCTAATTTTTGTATTTTTAGTAGAGACAGAGTTTCACCATGTTGGCCAGGCTGGTGTTGAATTCCTGTCCTCAGGTGATCCACCTGCCTCGGCTTCCAAAAGTGCTGAGATTACAGGTGTGAGCCGCTGTGCCCGGGCCCAGTAGTTATTTTCTCTGCTCCTCTCCTTCCTCCCACCGCCAAAGTATCCTTTCCACTAAGACAAGATTCCTCTTCAGTTAAACAAATCTTGCTACTTCTATATTTTAAAAACTTTTATATATATAAATATATATATACACATACATACACACATATCTATGCGTAGACCTACCTATATACGCACACATACATATTTTGAAAATCTGGGGAAAATGACAACTTTTTTTTATTAACGTCTAATTTCTTGTGAGTCTTTGCACGTTTTATTATTTTTGGAGCATATATTTTCAGAGTAGATTTTCGTACTTTGAATAATGCTGTTTTCATATATTTATTTTATTTTGAGACAAGGTCTCACTCTGTTGCCCAGGCTGGAGTGCAGTGGCATGATCTTAGCTCACTACAACCTCCACACTCAGACTCAAGCCATCCCCCAACCTCTGCCTCTCAGGTAACTGGGACCACAGGTGTGTGCCACCATGCCGGTTTATTATTATTATTATTATTATTTTGAGATGGGATCTTGTTCTGCAGCCCAGGCTGGAGTGCAGTGGTGTGATGTCGGCTCACTGCAACCTCTGCCTTCTCAGTTCAAGCGATTCTCCTGCCTCAGGCTCCCGAGTAGCTGGGAATACAGGCGAGTGCCACCACGCCCAGATACTTTTTTGGTATTTTCAGTAGCGACGGGGTTTCACCTTTTTAGCCAGGATGGTTTCCATTTCCTAATCTTGCGAACTGCCCACTGCAACCTCTGCCTCACAGGTTCAAGCGATTCTCTTGTGTATTGGTTCGTTTTGGGATCACGTTGATTTGCCTTCCTCTAAATAGGGACTCATCTAAGGCCAAGGAAGTCCTCATTGGCTCTTTGTCTGAGAACTCTATATATGCAAACCCTTTGGAATGGCCACTAAATTTGGCACAGAGTTTGGTAACACAGTTGACCCAACCACAGCCAGGACAGTGAGCTTCCAGCTCTTCTGCTGTTGCACCATGGTCCACATTACCAACATAGATGGAACGGGCATCAGCCTCCATCTTCTCCTCAATGTACATGATCTCTGGGCCAGCATTGCCTGGAGGTGGACTCATATTCATCTACTTCTCTAACTCGTTCTGTAGCTCCTTTAGTTTCTCAGCTTCTTCCTCCATCCTCCTGACTCCCGCTTTGATAGCTTCTAGCACCGGGTCCTCAATGGCGCCGTCCCCTGGGTCACCCTCGACCAGTCCCGGCTCTTCCTCTTCCTCTTGGCTGCAGGGGTTCCCGAACCAGGCCCAGGGCCCGGAGCTCCCGGGCGAGGGGCGAGGGGCGAGGGGCGTGGGGCGTGGGGCGTGGGGCCGGGGCGGCTTCTCTTCAGACTGGGGCTCCAGCTCGGGCTCCAGCAGCAGTTCCTCAGGCTCCATTTCCTCACACTCCAGGCCATTCCTTTCGTCCCCTGCGCCCCCGGGACACCATCCCCGGCGTCTCCATGGGCCCCAGGCACAAGATGGCGCCGCCGCCCCTGCCGGAGCCCTAGTGGCCTGCAGCTCCTGCTGCTGTTGCCGCCGCCGCTCAGACTCCTTTTATTTTTATTTTTATTTTTATTTTTTTTGAGAAAGAGCCTCACTCTGTCACCCAGGCTGCAGTGAAGTGGCATGATCTCAGCTCACCACAACCTCCGCCTCCCGGGTTAAAGCATTTTGTTGCCTCAGCCTCTCAAGTAGCTGAGATTACAAGCAGCCAACACCACGTCTGGCTTTTTCTTTTGTATTTTCAGTAGAGAAGGGGTTTCATTATCTTGGCCAGGCTGGTCTTGAACTCCTGACCTGGTTATTCACCTGCTCGACCTCTTACAGTGCTGGGATTACAGGCATGAGCCACCGCGCCCGGCCCATAATAGTTATTTTTTCTGCTCCTCTCCTTCCTCCCACCCTCCACCCTCAAGTAGACCCCAGTGTCTCGTTTTCTTCTTTGTGTTCCAGTAAATATTTTGGTTTCATATTTGATTTTGCTAGTTGTGAATTTACATGTTGTCATGTTAGTAAACATGGCTAGCTTGCTCTTTGACATCTGCAGTGGAAACTGGCTCCTTTGCGATTTTTCCCTGTATAAAGAGTGCCATAGTGGCTGCCTCTGCGCACGCCTGCATTCCTACACATATCTGAAGCTTCCTCCAGGTCAGGCAGGTGAAAGGATGATTGCTTCCTCTAGGATGGGGCATTTCCTGTTTTCTTAGATCCCACAAGATTCCCCCTTGCGCCCGACTGCCAAAGTGTCCTTTTCCAGCAAGATGAGATTCCTCTTCAGTTAAACAAAATTTGCTACTTTTTATATTTTTAAAAACTTTATATATGTATATACACATCCCCACACATGTGCACACACATATACATACAAACACATGTATACACACGTATATATTTTGAAAATCTAGGACAAATGACAACCCTTTGTATTAACATCTAGTTTTTTGTGAGTCTCTGTAGGTTTTATTATTTTGTGAACATATATATACACAATTGATTTTTGTACTTTGAGTAATTTTGTTTTCATGTACTTTATTTTATTTTGGGACGCGGTCTCGCTTTGTTGCCCAGGCGTGAGTCCCCTGGCGGGATCGTAGCTCACTGCAACCTCCACCCTCAGGGTCAAGCCATCCTCCCTCCTTAGCCTTCCAAGTAGCTGGGACCACAGGTGCCTCCCACCACACCCAGCTAACGTTTTTTATTTTTTTTATTTTTTTGAGATGGAGTTTCTGTTGCCCGGGCTGGAGTGCAGTGACATGATCTGGGATCCCTGCAACCTCTGCCCCCCCGGATCAAACGATTCTCCTGCCTCAGCCTCATGCGTAGCTGGGATTACAGGCGTATGTCACTGTGCCCAGCCTATCTTTTACTGTGGGCATTGTCATCTTTTAAGACATCAGTCGTGCTCTGTCTCATCTAGATAATGTCACTTGGTGTGTCAAAAGTTCTGAACATTTTTATAACAGGAACCCAACATTGATTTTTCATTTGTTTATTTCTTGTATTTCTCACAAACATAGGAATTTCATACTGAAAGTGTGCCTGGACTTCTTCAAAAACTATAATAAAGACATCATGTGGTGAAAAATCCCTTCCTCGGATTTGTCAGAACATTCACTACAACTAAATCCGTGCTTTCCCCTCTCTCCTCTTCTCATTTTCGGTAAAGATGAGAACTCCTCCCATAACCATTTCCTTAAAATGTGTTTTCATTCCAGGGTCTGTTGACATTCAAGGATGTGGCCATAGAATTCTCTCAGGAGGAGTGGAAATGTCTGGACCCTGCTCAGAGGACTCTATACAGAGACGTGATGCTGGAGAATTATAGGAACCTGGTCTCCCTGGGTGAGGATAACTTCCCTCCTGGGGATGTGCCCTTGCATATCTTTGCCTTTTCTCTTGTTGCCTCTTGGAAGCCCCACACTTACTTGACTAAAATGGAAGCCGTATTGATTTTGACATGAAAAGCTTCATGATGCCAAGAGCACACCACTGCACTCCAGCCCAGGTGACAGAGCAAGACTGTCTCAGAAAACAAAAACAAATCTTATGGCAGACTTTAAACATATCCAGTTTCCTGTTTGCTTTTCTTGTGCTTTCAATTCGGTAGTTCTTGGAAGAGAGCTCGATGTCCACATATCACATATTACAATGCTCCCTCAGCATTCAGAAGGAAGCAGTCAGTGGAGGAATTTGTGAAATATTTTCCTAGATCCATCTGTAATGTTTTCTTTCCTACTGAAACATGGGCTGGGACTCTAGAAAAGCTCCAGCACATCATGGTCCTTTCTTTTTATAAGCAGGAGTCTCTTTCTGACCTGCTGTCTCCATGTTGGAGCAAGGGAAAGAGCCCAGGACTGTGGAGAGTGAAGTGAAAATAGCAAAAATATCCAGCTGGGAGGGAATGTATTACAGGTGTAAAGGCAGGTAAGAGCTCAGATGGGCAGAGTGGAAGCTCCACCTTCCAATAGTGTGTGGGGAAACTCTGCAAGTGGGAGAATTCTGTGGGAAAAGAAAAGTTTCAATCCTCATATCTCTGAAAGGGCATCTTTCTTTGCACCTGCTTATCTCTGTGCTCTTTCTTTCTTTCTATTCTTTCTTTCTTTTTTTTATGACAGAGTCTCACTCCGTGGCCCAGGCTACAGTGCAGTGGTACGATCTTGGCTAACTGCAGCCTCTGGCTCCTGGACTCAAAGCATTCTTGTGCCCCAGATTCCTGAGTAGCTGGAACTGCAGGCTCTTACCACCATGCCCAGCTAATGTTTGTGTTTTTAGTAGAGACAGTGTTTCACCATGTTGGCTAGGCTGGTTTCAAACTTGTGATCTCAAGTGATCCACCTGCCTCAGAATCCCAAAGCATCGGGATTACAGGTGCAAGCTGCCATGCCTGATCATTGTTATTATTTTAAATAGTTTTGTCTTTTAGTTCTTTAGATATTTGGGCAGAGGTTATTGTTGCAGGTATGTTAAACATCTTAAAGTTATAGCATAATAAAGAAACTTAAAATTTCCATAACCTGGATGTGTGCAGTGGCTCACATCTGTAATCCCAGCACTTTAGATGGCCAAGGTAGGCAGATCACCTGAGGTGAGGAGTTCAAAACCAGCCTGGCTAACATGTTGAAACTTCGTGTCTACTAAAATTACAAAAATTAGGCGTGGTGGTGGGTGACTGTAATCCCAGCTACTCAGGAGGCTGAGGAAGGAGAGCCTCTTGAATCTGGAAGGCGGCAGTTGCAGTGAGCCGAGATTGCACCATTGCACTCCAGCATGGGAGACAGAGTGAAACTCCGTTTTTCAAAAAGAGAACAAAAAAATTCCATAACCTGCAAAAACTACTTCGTCTCCACTGGAACTTTTTTTTTTTTTTTTTTTTTGAGACGGAGTCTCGCTCTGTCGCCCAGGCTGGAGTGCAGTGGTGCGATCTCGGCTCACTGCAAGCTCCGCCTCCCGGGTTCACGCCATTCTCCTGCCTCAGCCTCCCGAGTAGCTGGGACTACAGGCGCCCACAACCGCGCCCGGCTAATTTTTTGTATTTTTAGTAGAGACGGGGTTTCACCGTGGTCTCGATCTCCTGACCTTGTGATCCGCCCGCCTCGGCCTCCCAAAGTGCTGGGATTACAGGCGTAAGCCACCGCGCCCGGCCTTTTTTTTTTTTTTATTTATGTCAGAATTATTTCTGTGTATGTTGCATTTTTGTTAACATATGTACAGTGTTTTTCTGCCTTTTATTTTAAATAATGTGAAAAAAAGTTTAGTTATGAAGAAGAGGTATACATATGCCAGTTTCTGTATCTGTCCTTTTATTAATTATGTATTTATGAGACAGAGTTTTGCTCTTGTCACCCAGGCTAAAGTACAATGCTGCAATCTCAGCCCACTGGAACCTCTGCCTCTCAGGTACAACCAATTCTCCTGCCTCAGCCTCCTGAGTAGCTGGGATTACAGGCATGCGCCACCACGTCCATATACTTTTGTATTTTTAGTAGAGACAGGATTTCTTTTTGTTGCTCAGGCTGGTCTCAAACTCCCCACCTCAGTTGATCTGCCTGGCTCGTCCTCCCAAAGTGCTGGGATTATAGGCATGAACCACCACACCTGGACTATCTGTCTTTTTTTTCACATTTACTGGAGAACTTTATTTATTTATTTATATTATTATTATTATTATTATTATTGTGATGGAGTCTCACTCTGTCACCCAGGCTGGAGTACAGTGGTGTGATCTCAGCTCACTGCAACCTCCGCCTTCTGGGTTCAAGCAATTCTCTCCTTCCTGAGTAGCTGTGACTACAGGCATGCGCCACTACACCCAGCTAATTTTTGTATTTTTAGTAGAGACGGGGTTTCACCATGTTGGCTGGCCAGGATGGTCTCGATCTCCTGACCTCGTGATCTGCCCCCCTCAGCCTCCCAAAATGCTGGGATTACTGGTGTGAACCACCACACCCAGCCTGGAGAACTTTATATAGATTTGTGGGTTGGAGTTACTCTTGTTTTTTTTGTTTGTTTATTTGTTTGTTTTGAGACGGAGTCTCGCTCGTTGCGCAGGCTGGAGTGTAATGGTGCGTTCTTGGCTCACTGCAAGCTCCACCTCCCGGGTTCACGCCTGCCTCAGCCTCCCCAGTAGCTGGGACTACAAGTGCCTGCCACCATGCCTGACTAATTTTTTGGATTTTCATAGAGACGGGGTTTCACTGTGTAAGCCAGGATGGTCTCGATCTCCTGACCTTGTGATCTGCCTGCCTCGGCCTCCCAACGTGCTGGGATTACAGGCCTGAGCCACCACACCTGGCCTGGAGTTAGTCTTTAGCCTTCTTTCATTTTTTTTTGTTTGTTTGTTTCTTTGAGACAGAGTTTCAGTCTGTAACCCAGGCTAAAGTGCAGTGGTGTCATCTCAGCTCACTGCAACCTCCAATTCCCAGGTTCAAGCAATTCTCCTGCCTCAGCCTTCCAAGTAGCTAGGACTACAGGTGAGTGCTAACACACCAGGCTAGTTTCTTGTGTTTTTTTAGTAGAGATGGAGTTTCAGCTTGTCAGCCAGGATGGTCTCAATCTCCTGACTTAGTGATCCTCCCGCCTCAGCCTCCCAAAATGCTGGGATTACTGGCGTGAGCCTCTGCACCTGACCTGTCTCAAGGTTTTAAAAACATGTTAGTGCTAGTAGATGGCTTCAAATATTGCAAGTTTTACAGTACAGCCTCTTAACTTCCTTTGTTTAATTAGATTTGTCACCTTCAGTGATGTTAATGATGAGATGCTCTTTTTCCTGTCTCTGTCATTTCACTGTCCTGTCAGAAATAGCTTAGACTCGCCAGCCCCAGTGTCTCACTTTTCTAATCCCAGCACTTTTAGAGACCAAGGTGGGTAGATTGCTGGAGGTCAGGAGTTTGAGACCAGTCTGGCCAACATGTTGAAACACTGAATGTACTAAATGCCAAAAATGGGCCAGGTGCAGTGGCTCACACCTGTAATCCCAGCACTTTGGGAGGCTGTGATGGGTTGATCACTTGAGGTCAGGAGTTCGAGACAAGCCTGGCCAATATGGTGAAACCCCATCTCTACTAAAAATGCAAAAATTAGCTGTGTATGGTGGCGTGCACCTGTAGTCCCAGCTACTTGGGAGGCTGAGGCAGGAGAATCCCTTGAACCCGGGAGGTGGAGGTTGCAGTGAGCCAAGATCATGCCACTGAACTCCAGAACGGGTGACAGAGTGAAACTATGGACTGAGGAGGGAGAATCACTTGAGGTAGGATAATCCTGCCAGTACACTCCAGCATGGGCGATAGAGCGTGACTCGATCTGAAAAACAAACAAAAAAGGAAATAGCTTAAACTGGGAGGCTTAAGACACAGACATTTATTTCTCCTGAATTTGGAAAGTGGGAAATCCAAGAGCAAGGTGCCAGCCAAATTAGTTCCTGGTGAGAGCATTCTTCATGGTTTAGCCCAGCCATCTCCCTCCTGTGTCCTAATATGGTGGAAAGAGGAACAGGCAATGAGCTCTTTAATGTCTCTTTATAAATGCACTGGTCCTATTCACGAGTAGTCAACACCCATGACTCAGTCCTCTCAAGGTCTGCATCTGCAGGAACATCCTATTAGAGAATACCAAATCTACCGAAGCTTATTTGAGAAGTAGTTATTTATCTTGTTTGATTTTTTTGAGACAGTCTTATGCTGTCACCCAGGCTGGAGTGCAGTGGCACGATCCCGGTTCACTGCAACCTCCGCCTCCCAGGTTCAAAGGTTTTCTGCCTCAGACTACCAAGTACCTGGGATTACAGGCTCCCTCCATGACGACCAGCTAATTTTTTTGTATTTTTAATAGAGATGGGGTTTCACCATGTTGTCCAGGCTGGTCTTGAACTCCTGACCTCACGATTCACCTGCCTCAGCCTGCCAAAGTGCTGGGATCACAGGCCTGTGACACTGCACCCGGCTGTTAGTCAATTCTCATTCCTTATAATGCTGTGTATTTTCTTGACCTCATATATCAGAAGGTAGTGACCTTAACATGTATTTCAGGTCTTATGTTGTATGCTTATGGTAAGTACAAGTTTTGGCTCTTTTCTTAAGAGGGAATTGTTTAGAATTCTTCAATCTGTATAAATCTACTTATTATTTTCTGGCTTGTTTTATCATGGATTGCAGTATTTGATTAATTGATTTTTATGACTTTACATGTGAGTTTTTGGTATGTGGTATGCAATATAACTGACACACTTCCCCCATTAATGTCACAAAGTGCCACAGGTTGCTGTGGCTCAGCCTGTAATCCCATGTCTTTGGGAGGCCGAGACATATGGATCACCTGAGGTCAGCAGTTTGAGACCAGCCTAGCCAACATGGTGAAACCCCATCTCTACTAAAAAATGCAAAAATTAGCTGAGCATGGTGGCACGTGCCTGTAATCCCAGGTGCTCAGGACCTAAGGCAAGAGACTCATATGAACCCCAGCGCGGAGGTTGCATGAAGCCAAGATCATGCCATTGCACTCCACCCTGGGTGACAGAGCGAGACTCTATCTGAAAAAAATAAAAATATATAAAATTGAAAAAAAGTCCCAGCATGCCTCTTCCACATGGATATAGGTAATTTTGTAACAGTTATTCAGAAAAATACCGCATTAACATTTTCTTTTTTTTGAGATGGAATCTCACTCTGTCACCCAGGGTGGAGTGCAGTGGTGTGATCTCAACTCACCACAATCTTTGGCTCCTGAGTTGAAACGATTATCCTGCCTTAGCCTCCCAAGTAGCTGGAATTACAGGCGCCTGCGACCACACTTGGCTAGTTTTTGTATTTTTAGTACAGACAGGGTTTCTCCATGTTGGCCGGGATGGTCAAACTCCTGACCTGAGATGATCTGCCTACCTCGGCCTCTGGAAGTACTGGGATTATGGGCACGAGCCACCACACCCTGCCTTTTTTCTTTTTCTTTTTCTTTTTTTTTTTTTTTTTGTTGAGATGGAGGCTCATTTTGTCACCTGGGCTGGAGTGTAGTGGTGTAATATTGGCTCACTGAAACCTTTGCCTTTTGGCTTAACGCAATTCTTGTGACACAGCCTTTGGAATAGCTAGGAGTACAGGTGCAGGCTGCCATACCTGGCTAATTTTTGTAATCTTTTGTTATCTTGTCAGTGCTATGATTGTTTGACAATACAGAATTTCCATTGATTTTGGTTCTCCTTACAACAGCATGTTGTGGATTATTTACCAATATGGTATATTGTGTGATTCTTTAGCATTTATTTGTATACACTAAATATGCTGTAAATATGAAGATATATATTTTTATATTTTGATGTGACAGTGATGTGTTTTTTTGCAAACTGATACACTTTAGGGTCACAGTGGAAAAACACTCCTTTCTTTAGACTCACACATGTTTGTGCCCTGTCAGTGTCTTGTCATGATATTGGGAATAGGCTTCTGTAGAAATGATTTGAAGTACATGTAATTGCCCTTTATTTATTAAAGTATCTTACTGCTTTTGTGTTCATAAGCATGGAAGATCATGTTTGGGAAGTTTAAAATAAGTATTGTTTTTCATGTCATTTTTACACATTTCAGTATTATATACCATCTGTACTTAATTGGAAACCTATTGGTGTTTAAATTTTGTAGATATCTCTTCCAAATGCATGTTGAAGACGTTGTCATCAACAGGGCAAGGCAATACAGAAGTCATCCTCATCGGGACATTGCAAAGACAAGCAAGTCATCACACTGGAGAGTTTTGCTTCCAGAAAATTGAGAAAGACATTCATGGCTTCGAGTTGCAGTGGAAAGAAGATGAAACAAATGGTCATGCAGCACCCATGACAGAAATCAAAGAGTTGACTGGTAGTACAGACCGACATGATCAAAGGCATGCTGGAAACAAGTCTATTAAAGATCAGCTTGGATCAAGCTTCCATTCACATCTGCCTGAACTGCACATATTTCAGCTTGAAGGGAAAGTTGATAATCAAGTTGTGAAATCTTTCAACGATGCTTCCTCAGTTTCAACATCCCAAAGAATTTCTTTTAGGCCCAAAACCCTTATTTCTAATAAGTATGGAAATAATTCCCTCCATTCTTCATTACTCACACAAAAATGGGAAGTACACATGAGAGAAAAATCTTTCCATTATATAGAGAGTGGCAAATCCTTTAATTGTAGCTCACTTTTAAAAAAACATCAGATAATCCACTTAGAAGGGAAACAATGTAAATGTGATATATGTGGGAAGGTCTTTAATCAGAAGCGATACCTTGCATGCCATCGTAGATGTCACATTGGTGAGAAACCTTACAAGTGTAATGAGTGTGGCAAGACCTTTGGTCAAAATTCATCCCTCTTCATTAACAAGGCACTTCATACAGGTGATAAACCTTATAAATGTGAAGAATGTGACAAAGTTTTCAGTCGCAAATCACATCTTGAAGCACAGGAGATAATTTATACTGGAGAGAAAACATACAAATGTAAGGTTTGTGACAAAGCTTTCACGTGTAATTCATACCTGGCAAAACATACTATAATTCACACTGGAGAGAAACCTTACAAGTGTGATGAATGTGGCAAGGTTTTTAATCGACTATCAACCCTTGCACGCCATCGTAGACTTCATACTGGGGAGAAACCTTTTGAATGTGAAGAATGTGACAAAGTTTTCAGCCGCAAATCACACCTTGAAAGACATAAGAGGATTCATACTGGAGAGAAACCATACAAATGTAAAGTTTGTGACAAGGCTTTCGCATATAATTCATACCTGGGAAAACATAGTATAATTCACACTGGAGAGAAACCTTACAAGTGTAATGAATGTGGCAAGGTTTTTAATCAACAATCAACTCTTGCACGGCATCATAGACTTCATAGTGCAGAGAAACCGTATAAATGTGAAGACTGTGACAAAGTTTTCAGGTGCAAATCACACCTTGAAAGACATAGGAGGATTCATACTGGAGAGAAACCATACAAATGTAAGGTTTGTGACAAGGCTTTCCGGAGTGATTCATGCATTACAGAACATCAGAGAGTTCATACTGGAGAGAAACCTTACACATGTAATGACTGTGGCAAGGTTTTTAGTACAAAAGCAAACCTTGCATGTCATCATAAACTTCATACTGCAGAGAAACCTTACAAATGTGAAGAATGTGAGAAAGTTTTCAGTCGCAAATCACACCTGGAAAGACATAGGAGGATTCATACTGGAGAGAAACCATACAAATGTAAGGATTGTGACAAGGCTTTCCGGAGGGATTCACACCTGGCACAACATCAGAGAGTTCACACTGGAGAGAAACCTTACAAATGTAATGAGTGTGGCAAGACCTTCCGTCAGACATCATCCCTTATAATCCATCGTAGGCTTCATACTGGAGAGAAACCTTACAAGTGTAATGAGTGTGGCAAGACCTTCAGTCAGATGTCATCCCTTGTATACCATCATAGACTTCATAGTGGAGAGAAACCTTACAAGTGTAATGAATGTGGCAAAGTTTTTAATCAACAAGCACACCTTGCACAGCATCAGAGAGTTCATACTGGAGAGAAACCTTACAAGTGTAATGAGTGCGGCAAGGCTTTCAGTCAGATGTCAAACCTTGTATACCATCGTAGACTTCATAGTGGAGAGAAACCTTAAAAGTGTAATGAGAGTGGCAACACCTTCCATCACAATTCAACCCTTGTAGGTCATAAAGCCATTCATACTGGAGGGAAACCTTACAAGTGTAATGAATGTGGCAGGGTTTTTAATCAAAAAAGCAACTCTTGCACATCATCGTAGACTTCATACTGGAGAGAACTTTACAGATGGGAAGAATGTGACAAAGTTTTCAGTCGCAAATGAAACCTTGAAACACATAAGAAAATTCATACTGAAGAGAAACCATACAGATGTAAGGTTTGTGACAAGATTTCACATATAATTCATACCTGGCAAAACATCCTAGAATTCACACTGGAGAGAAACCTTAGAAGTGTAATGAATGTGGCAACACCTTTGGTCAAAATTCACACCTTGTAATTCAAAAGACAGTTCATACTGGAGAGAAACCTTACAAGTGAATGTGGCATGGGTTTTTTTTTTTTTTTTTTTTGAGACGGAGTCTCGCTCTGTCTCCCAGGCTGGAGTGCAGGGGCCGGATCTCAGCTCCGCCTCCTGGGTTCACACCATTTCCAGCCTCAGCCTCCCGAGTAGCTGGGACTACAGGCGCCCACCACCTCGCCCGGCTAGTTTTTTGTATTTCTTAGTAGAGACGGGGTTTCAACATGTTAGCCAGGATGATCTCGATCTCCTGACCTCGTGATCCACCCGTCTCAGCCTCCCAAAGTGCTGGGATTACAGGCTTGAGCCACCGCCCCCGGCCTGTGGCATGGTTTTTAATCAACAATCACACCTTGCAAGTCATCATAGACTTCATACTGCAGAGAAATCTTAAAAATGTGAAGACTGTGACAAAGTTTTCAGTCACAAATCACAGCTTGAAAGGATAATTCATACTGGAGAAAAACCATACTAATGTAAGGTTTGTAACAAGGCTTTTGGGAGTGATTCACACCTGTCAAAACATACCAGAATTAACACTGGAGAGAAACCTTACAAGTGTAATGAGTGTGGCAAAGTCTTTAGTGGGCAGTCACCACTGATTCACCATCAAGCAATCCATAGTATACAGAAAGTTAACTAATGTAATGATTGTCACAAAGTTTTCAGTAATGCTACAATCATTACAAATCATTGGAGAATGCATAATGAAGAGAGATCTTACAAGTGTAATAAATGTGGCAAATTTTTCAGACATCGTTCATATCTTGCAGTTCTTTGTCAAACTCATGCTGGAGAGAAACCTTATAAATGTCATGATTGTGGCAAGGTCCTCAGTCAAGTTTCATCCTATGCAAAACATAGGAGAATTCATACAGGAGAGAAACCTCACACGTGTGATGATTGTGGCAAAGCCTTTACTTCACGTTCACATCTCAATTGGCATCAGGAAATCCGTACTGGACAGAAATCTTACAAATGTCATCAGTGTGGTAAGGTCTTCAGTCTGAGGTCGCTCCTTACAGAACATCGGAAAATTCATTTTGGAGACAGTTATTTCAAATGTGATGAGTATAGCAAACCATCAAGCGTTAATTGACATTACAGTCAAACAAGCATTGACCTGAGTTTGAGTTGGCTTAACATTGAGTTCAAGCATGAGTTGACATTAAACTGTTTATGTTAAGAGGATTGGGCTGGGTGCTGTGGCTCATGCCTGTAATGCCAGCACTTTGAGAGGCCAAGACAGGTAGGTCACTGGAGGTTAAAAGTTTGAGAACAGCCTGGCCAACAGATGGGAGCCACTTTTCCTGGCCTGTATTTTCTTTTTTTTTTTTTTTTTTTTTTTGAGATGGAGTCTTGCTGTGTCACCCAGGTTGGAGTGCAGTGCCATGATCTCGGCTCACTGCAACCTCCGCCTCCCAGGTTCAAGTTATTCTCCTGCCTCAGTCTCCAAGTAACTGGGACTACAGGTGTGTGCCACCATGCCTGGGTAATTCTTTGTGTTTTTAGTAGAGACTGGGTTTCACCGTGTTCGCCTGGATGATCTTGATTTTCTGACCTTATGATCCACCTGTCTCCACCTCCCAAAGTGCTGAGATTATGAGTGTGAGCCACCGTGACTGGCCTGTTTTTTGTTTTTTTAACAAAAAGTTATATGGATTTCTATGGGTATTGTATTGAATCTAAATCACATTTGGTTATGTAATCATTGAGCAATACTAATTTTTCCAATCAATATGGGTTGTGTATGTATTTATACATGTTTTTAATCATTTTGATCAATGTTTGTAGATTTCAAGGTACAAGCTTCTCACCTTTATGTTTATTCCTAAATGTTTCTTACTTTAAGCTCTTTAGCAAATGGAAGTGGTTTTAATTTTCTTTTAAAATTATTTATTGTTAATGTATGAAAATTAAACTAATTTTTGGTGCTGTTATTCTATTCTGCAAATACACTGAATGTGTTCCAGTTGTACTTTGGTTGACTGTGATTTTCTTCACAGAAGATCATGCCGTCTACAAACAAATAGGATTTTACTTCTTTCTTTCTGATTTGGATGAGTTTGATTTCTTTTGCTATTTCATTGCTCTGGCTAGGACAGCCAGTATTGATTGAATAGAAGGGGTGGAGCATTCTTGCATCATGTGAGATCCTACAGGAAAAGCATTCCATTTTCCCTGATTGGTTATTTCCACTGTGGTCATTTCATGGATTGTCTTTGTATTGTTGAGGTAAATTTCCTTCTTTATCTATTTTGCTTAGGATTTCCATGATGACTGGACGTTGAATTTTGTGAAATGCTTTTCTCCATGTATTGAGATGATGTGGTTTCCATCTTTCATTCTGTTCAAGTGGAATATCACATTGAATTGCTTGAATATGTTGAACCATCCTTACATCTCAGAAATAAGTGGCACTTGAATATCTACAATCCTTTTTATATCGTCTTGAATACAGTTTGCTAGTACAAGGGGTCTTCAAGAAGTTCATGAAAAATACATATTATGAGAAAATTGTGCATGACATCACATTTTTTTGCACCAAAATAAAATGGTACAAATTTGTTATGTGTAAACAGGGTCTAGTTTGAGGCACTCAGAAGGGTAAGATGAGTTTGAAAAGAGAACCCATCAAAGCAATGTAAATTCTGCTAAAATTGAAAGAAGAAGAAACGTTGAATTTACAATGAGACCAGATGCAGTGGCTCAGGCCTGTAATCCTAGCACTTTCAGAGATCAAGACAGGTAGGTCACATGAGCCCTGGTATTCAAGACCAGCCTGGACAGAATGGTGAAACCCCTTCTTTACAAAAAATACAAAAATTAGCTGAGCATGGTGGCACATGCCTGCTGGTTCAGCTTCTCTGGAGTTTGTAGTGGGTGGGTGGCTTGAGCCCAGGAGGTAGAGGCTGCAGGGAGCCATGATCATGCCACTGCACTCCAGCTGGGGTGACAGAGTGAGATAGTGTCTCAAGAAATGAATATGCTGAAGTTTGGGTAGAGGGACAATTAAATCATTGATGCTTTGTGAAAAGGTTATGGGGACGATGCCCAAAAGAAATCATTAGTTTGTAAATGGATAACTCATTTTAAGTTGAGACAAGACAATGTTGAAAGTGATGCATGGAGTGGCAGGTAGAGCATTCACATCAGTTTTACAGACAAAAATAAATCTTGTTTGTGCTGCGATGAAGAGGACTGACAGCTAACAGCAGAAAGAATAGTCAGGAGTTTGAGACCAGCCTGGATAGCATGCTGAATCCCCATCCCTACTAAAAATACAACAATTAGCTGGGCATGGTGGTGGCCACCTGTAATCTTAGCTACTCGGGGGGCTGAGACATGAGAATCGCTTGAATCCAGGAGGCGGACGTTGCAATGAGTCGAGATCGTGCACCTGCACTCCAGCTGGGCAACAGAGCAAAACTCTGTCTCAAAATAAAATAAAATAAAACTGCTTCTCAAATAAGCTTTGGTAGAATCTTAAGGGGTCACATCATTGTTTTCCAACTATGATATGTGTTGAAAAATTTGTTCTTTGACCACACATTTTATTAGATTTTTTTTTAACCATTATTAATGGTTTTTCTCTGAAATGTATTGTGTTCAGGTTACATTGAGGACTGCATGTTTTCTAGTCTGTATCATATATTGGAAACATTTTCTGGTACCTGATAAATGATTAGTTTGTTTCAATGTGTACTTGATAAAGATATCACGGAACTTTTTTCTTTATGCTAACATCAAAATTTAGTTCAAGTGGCCATGATTCCATTTTATTTATTTATGTCATCTGATTAAATGGTGAGCTGTGAGCTTCTAAGTCATTGTTCCCCTCATGTTCCTCTGGTCCATAATATTTGCAGATGTTGAAGGATGGGCTGGATTGACCTGGAACCTTGTTCCACTGGAGCCCATGTGTTCATGAAGAAAACATTTGCTCAGATCTCCTTTTACCGCTGCTTCTTTTTCAGTGTTTTAAACACTTATGGCTATGTGTTCACAATTGTGTTTATTTTGAACGTTTCACAATCATTTTTCTGGGAAAATAATTACATGTTTAGGATTCGTGCCATCAGAACCTTAGACATTGAAAGAGACACTTCATTTGCTCAGGTATATAAAATGGTACTGAAATTTTTTCCTTCTTTTTGAGACAAGAATGTCACTCTGTCACCCATACTTGAGTGCAGGGACACGATCTTGGCTCACTGCACCCTCCACCTCCCAGGCCCAGTGATCCACCTTAGTCAGCCTCCCAGATAACTGAGACCACAGATGCACACCACCACAGCAGGCCAATTTTCTGTACTTTTGGTAGCGACGGGGTTTTACCAAGTCTCCCAGGTTGGTTTCAAACTCCTGGGCTCAATGGTCTACCCACTCCAGCCTCCCAAAATGCTACGATTACAGGGTTAGCCACCATGCCCGGCCCATTGTGGAATTTTCTAGAGAAGGAAAACCAACACAGCCTATTGGCACTTCCAGCCATCACATGGGAATCAGCCACACCTCCTGACTCAACTCAGAGCTTCTCAGGATACCTTAGTGAAGTGTCTCCTGCTCGGAACAACTGACACAACCTGTAATGTACAGGTGGGGAATAAGACCAGAAAAGCTCAGTCAGAGTGACACTGACCCCTGAAATACTTCACCAAATAGTGTGTGGCTTTTCCTGTAGGAGAGGGTAATGCTCAGGTGTAATTTGAATTTTAAATGGATTCCTGTCCTCCCAAAATGTAAAAAACACAAATACCAGAATGGAAAAAACGGGATTAGACTCAAATCGTCTTGAACCTCTCCTTGTCTCTGTCCACACAAACTGCTTTTCCTAATCTCGTCTCGCAGCTTTAACCCACCTACGCGGCTCCATGTCCCCTGCAGGTCTCTTCCCTGAGCTCTACAATCCTGTGTCCTGTTGTCTCCTCAGCTCTCTGCTGGGACATCACACTGGCATCTCCACATTCACGTGCCCATAAGTGACTTCCTAAACTCCCAAACACATTCCCTTACAGTCCTACAGATCTCAGATGAGGGTGACTGTGTACTTCCGGGGACTTAGCCAAACTTGACAGCATGTATTTTAAGTATGGGAGATAAATTATATTATTTGTAAGTGTTGTAATTTATACTGTAAAGAGAAAGTTGCATGTATACATAAAAGGAGTGAGAAAATACATCATTTCCAACCTTCTTTTGAGGTGTGGGGGAAAAATGTTTGGAGACCTCATCCCTATGGATCTGTGCTCCCAGGACCCCTCTAACCTCACCTCCTGCATGCGTCCCTCTCGCTTTCTCTGCTCCAGCCATGCAGGCCTCTTTCCTTTTTCTGGGACTGAGGTTTCTCCCATCTCAGGGCCTTCAACTGTGCTGTCCCTCTGCCTAGGACTCTGTGGCCACTGAGCTGCAAGTGACAAGCAGAGTTTCTTTCCCAAGTCTTTGTTCTGACATCACTTTTACTATGGAGAACTTTATGTTCTCCCATAGCCCCCCATTTGTCATGACAACTCCACCTTCACCCCCACCTCTGGTCCATGTTGCCTGTTCTGTGTGATTCTTTTTGCTCCTTCGCTGTTCACTGGATCCTGGTGAGGACAAGTCTCTAAGCAGAGAGCAGAGCCAGAAGGTGGGGCTGTGCTGGGCTGGTGCCCTCTGAGTGGAGCTCAACCCTGACTTTACATTGGGGTTCTCAGGCATTTTGCAAATACATCTTTTATGCTGTTTTATCAGAGATTGCTATTTTCACAGTATGGGACCCACCCTCAGCAATACCTACAATGACACAGGTGATTCTCATCTGTCTCCAGCATTGAACGTCAAGGCAGTTTCCTCCATGTTGAGAGCTGAGATCAGCCTGTGATCCACAGGGAGGTGAGGGGGCTGTGCTCTGCATGGGGTTTGGTTAGGGCAGATCTGTGCCCTGAAGGTCTCTCTCCTGCTGCAGCGTGTGTGTGTGTGTGGACTTTTCCAGGAGGGAGCAAGATCTGAAAACGGGTCAAAATTACCCTTGTAGATCTTCCCGTGGCACGTTCTTATCTCTGCATGATCTCTGGGACCGTGGGCAGCAGAGGACCATCCGTCTCCAGGGTAAGGTCTCCCCCGTGTGTGTGTTTTGTCACAGGAAAGGAGTGAGTGGTTTCTAAACATTAAATCTCTGATTTTTTTCACACACAGGATTTCCAAAGACTCATGTTACATGAGGAAGCCACCAAGAAGAGCAAAGAAAAGGATCCAGGGATGGCGCTTCCTCAGGTGAGTGATATTCCTCGGTGGATTCTGCTGTCTGTTTCCTTTCTGAAATGCCAGGTATTGTGGTAGCCAGTCTTCTGTGAGTCTGAAGCGTCCTGCCTCACACGTTTGCTGGCACTCACCCATGCCTTTTCTCAGTCCTTGTCATCTTCACTTAAATTCCATCTCCTATAACCTAGTGAATGAGGTTAGGAAGAGGCTCCCCTGGGCATGGTCCTGGGAAGGGCTCACACCAGACATGGATGGAGATGGGGTGTGGGTCCCGTGCTGTCAGTGATGTTGGGCAGCAGGGATTGTTCAGAGACCACATCTGGATGAACGTTTAGCTCTTTGTAAACCTGATCAGAAAAACCATATATGAAAGTCATTCATTAATGTGCCCTGGTATCTGGCAAATTCTAGAAAAGGAAACAAACTAGGGGAGATATTTTGTATCTGATTTTGTAATGCATTTGAAGTTACGCTTGTGAGTCAATATGTCTCTGACTCCAAACTGTTTTTTTAAGAGACAGGTGTCACTCTGGGGCCCAGTCTGGAGTGCAGTGGCACACAGCAGCCTCAAATTTGTGGCCTCAAGTGATCCCCACATTAGCCTCTCACGGAGTCAGATGACAGGCATGTGCCACCATGGCATGTGCCACCATGCCAGTCTATTCTAGTTTCAGAGAAGGTGAGAATGAGAGCTGTGTACAGAATGAGGGAGGGAAACAGTGATGAAGATGAAGGGGAACCCTGGGTGCAGATGAGTGGTGAGTTGATTAGATGTGATGATGAAGTGATGATGTGTTGCTTCCTCTCTTTACAATGTAATTAATGTAAAATTAAATTATGCAGATGAGAATCAGGGTTACAAGACTCCTGTGTCTAAGTGTGGTGCATTTTATAATTATGGTGTCAGAGACGAGCTTCCCTTTGCAATCCGTCTTCAGCCAGAGGACAGTGACTTAACTCGTTAGTTGTGGATCACCCTCTTCCCTTTTCATGGATGGGATGGGGAGTGGGGAAATGAAGTAGGGTAAGAAGTGACTGAGTCTCTGTTACTACATTGAATGTGATAAAAGGCATATTAAAAGTGCTTTTGTTCTTTTTCATAATTTTTTTTTTGTGTGGTTTTTTTTTCCTGGTTTCTCTTTTAATTAGCTTAGCTGTTCTTTTGTGTGTTTATGTGTTGTGGGATCTGGCCAGCAGCCTGCAATGCAGCGGGCTGTCTCTTTTTTCCCATGCAGATCAGCAGGTCGAGGTGAGAGGTCGAATAAGTGGAGGAAAAGGCACATAATCCCAACAAGAATAATTTCGTGCAGCAGGTAAATCGGTGTGAGAGGAAACTGGTGAGACAGAAAGTAAAAGGAGGAGAATCATTAAATAAAACCTATTGTAGGTGAGATTGAGTGCTGAAGGAGGAAGCGAAGAACAGAGGCATGTTATTTTCAGGCTAATAGAAATGGTGAGATTTTTAGGTTTGTAAGGAGAAAAAGAAAGTTAATCAGAAGGGGGATTAGTTACATGGGTCTCCATTGCCATTAGGGGGGATTGAATTAGACCTCTTGTGATTTGGTGTGCCAGCTTCTAAGGAGTTGGCACAGATCTCACCACATCTGAGGGCGGTTTGTGATGTGAACGTCTTTTCCCTGTGGTTTTCATCGTCAGTACTCACATGAAGCTTCAGTCTCCCAGTGGGTATCCAGAGAGGGGATTGGTGATCTCCCGGTGAAACAAGCATATCCTCTCCCCCACATTATAATTGTGCCAGGTTCTCAGGTATTGGTTTGGGAGTTTTTCCATAACACTTGCTTGCCTTCATTTAGGGAGAATTTTTTGCCTTTATAATGGTGTTCGGCTGCAGTTAGATTATTATCTCTAGGAACATTTAAAAAATTTAAAGTAAATAATGCCAAATGTATTTGGGAATGGGGGGTAGTTAAATTATGCTTTTGTTGTTCAGACTGTTTAGACAATCGGGTTTTTAAAGTGCAATTGGCCCGTTCCACCACAGCCTGTCCCTGAGGGCTGTAAGGGATTCCAGTAATATGGGAAATTCCCCGCTGTTGCATAAATAAATCAAAAGCCTTACTAACATATCCAGCGGCTTTGTCTGTATTTATTTGATATGGAAGCCCCATAATTGCAAAGCAAGAATACAGATTTTTTTAAACATGGGCCATGCCTTCCCCTGTTTGGCAGGTAGCCCAGATAAAACCTGAGAAGGTATCTACAGAGACATGCACATGTGACAGTCTGCCAAAGGAGATAACATGGGTCACATCCATTTGCCATAAATCATTAGGACTTAGGCCTCTGGGATTAACGCCAGGTTCCTGATTTGGAAGTACAAAAACTTGGCACTGAGGACAGCTGTGAACAATAATCTTAGCCTGTTTCCAGGTAAGAGCAAATGTATCTTTTAATCCAGCAGCATTGTCATGAGTGAGATTATGAAACTCCTGAGCTTCTTGGGTTGCAAAAGAGACCAAACACTCGACTTTATGGTTACCGGCAGACATGGGTCCTGGTAGAGTGGTATGAGATCTAATATGCATAATATAGAAAGGGTGTCTACGTTGGCAAACCGCCTGTTGTAACCTTGAAGATAAAGAAGCCAATTCAGAATTATCAATATGTTTGATAGTAGCAGTTTCTATATTTTTAGTGGCATGTACAACATAAGCAGAATCAGAGACAATATTTAAAGGATTAGGGAAATCCTGTAAGGCAATAATGACAGCAGTTAACTCTGCCTTTTAAGCAGAGGTGTAAAGGGTAGAAATAAGCTTATCTGCAGGACCCACATAACCAGCATTGCCATTACTGGAGCGGTCAATGAACACTGTAACGGCCTCAGGAGTGGGCTGACCTTTGGTTAAGACGTCACTTTTATAAAATCAAACAATTTGTTCTTTGGATAATGATTATCAATAACGCCAATAAAATCAGCCAAGTGAATTTGCCACAGTATGGAATGTTGAAAGGCGGCTTGAACTTTGAGCCGATTTAAAGGAACTACAGTTAAATTCAGATCAAATCTGGAAATTTTAAGTATTCTACACCGAGCTTCTCCAATTACAGTGGCCATTTGGTCTAGATAAACAGACAAAGTTTTGACACAGAGTGAGGAAGAAAACACCACTCCCCTAAATCATTATGTTGAACTATTAGTCCAGTAGGAGAGTGTAATGAAGTGAAAACCAGAAGCTGAAAAGGCTGAGACGGCTGTACTCTAGATAACTGGGCGGTCTGGATTCTTTCCTCTATAAATTCCAGTTCTAGTGAAGCCTCAGGGGTCAAAGTCCTGGGACTGTAGAGATTGGAATCTCCCCGCAGCATAGAAAACAATTTAGACAGTGCATAGGTTGGAATACCTGAAGTAGGTCTTCAATAATTAATGTTACCCAAAAGTTTTTGGAAGTCGTTAAAGTTTTCAAAGAATCTCTCCTAATTTGAACTTTTTGAGGTTGAATACATTGTTTATCGACCACCATTCCTAAATATTGAACAGGAGTGGTGTGTTGAATTTTATCCTGAGCGATGTTTAATCAGCCTCTGTAACATGGAGGCTCAAACTTTGATAACAGTCAATTACTTCTTTATCAGTGGGGGCAGAAAGTAAAATATCATCAATCTAATGAAGAATATAGGCCTGGGGAAATTGGGCTCGAACTGGTGAAAGCACTTGCCCAACATAAAGCTGGCAGACTGTAGGGCTATTCTATTCAGCATTCTCTGAGTAAGTACTCTCCATTGATAACGAGCTACAGCCTCCTGACTATAGATAGATGGTACAGTAAAAGCAAATTTTTCACAGTCCAATTTATGTAAAGGAATATGAAAAATATCTTTAAGATCGAGAACTATGAGAGGCCAATTTTTAGGTATTAAAGCAGGGGCAGGCCTGCCTGGTTGGATGGCCCCCATAGGTTTAATTACAGCGTTAATGGCCCTTAAATTGGTTACCATCTACCACTTGCCTGATTTCTTTTTTACTAGAAACAGGGGAATTCCAGGGGGAAAGAGAAGGTTCCACATTTCCAAGTTGTAATTGTTCAGAAACCAAGCGAGTTAAAGCCTCCAGTTTTTCTTTAGAGAGCTGCCACTGCTGAATCCAAACGGGTGTGTCAGATTTCCAGTGTAAAGGGATAGGATAAGGAGCCGAGGCAGCAGGATAACCTAAACCCACCCTGTTTTATTTTACAGTAACTGGGAGGGGTTTAGTAATCCCTTCATGTTTTGGATCGAGACGGAGTCCAGGAACAAACCTCATGGTTTCCATCATATGCTGACTGGGAGCACTATATGAATTATGTGGAATATTAATTTCAGCCCCCCATTGTGCCAGTAAATCTCTACCCCAAAGATTAATGAGGACTGGAGTGATATAAGGCTGAGCTGTACCCTTTTGACCACCAGGGTCTGTGCAAGGCAAGATAAATATGTTCTCATAAACTTCCTCGGCTTTTCCAACACATACTAGTCCCATGTTGGTGTGATGTTTAAGCCAGGAGGAAGACCATAAACTAGAGGAAATAACAGAAACATCAGCCCCAGTATCTACCAGGCCCTCAAACTTTTTTCCTTGAATGTGAATGGTGCAGGTGGGCTGCTGTTTAAAAATTATATTAATCCAATAAGCGGCCTTTTCACCACCTGAGCCAATCCTAGGGCCACGTGCCTTATTTCCTTTGTTTTAAATGATATTAGGTAGTAAAAGCTGGCCGGAATGGAAATAGGAGCCTTGGCAGATACGATTAATTTAATCTCATCAACGGAATCAGAATTAATGAGACCAGTATGAATGGTGATTCCTTTAGCAGAGGTGGATGCCCTACCTAACACCAGGCCTACTGAACCTTGAGGTAAAGGGCCAGTGACCCTTATGGGTACAATTAAAGGCAAAGAGTTACGTAGTAAATTTAGAGAAATAGTACTACAGATATCGACCTTCCCACCCCCTACCGTGGAGTTGGACAAGCATTGTATTGAGACAAAAGGAGAGGCTGAGACCTATTTGGGTTGGCTGTAGGTAAATTTGTTTGTGCTGGGGGTTGCATTGGGACCGCCTGAAGCAGAAACGCAACTTTGGTCTGAGTCTGAAGCATCCTATTTGACATTGGGGCCTGCCGCTGGCCCTGCTCCCCATTTCCCTGGTGTTGTGGTGGGGGTTTCCATCTATATCATATTTACAGCAGCAATTATTTGCCCAATGTTTACCTTTGTGACATGGGCAAACACTAGCAGCAGCATTTGGCTGTGTTTGTTGAGCTGGCTTAACAGCTTTTGTTTTTAACAGTGCAATTTTTTCAAGTATGACCAAGTTTACCGCTATTAGAAAAGAATTAGAAGTATACTGGTGATTACAGGTGTAAATGTGTGAAGAAGGTACAGAGAAGTAGTCTGAGTGGATGACAAAGGGACCCGGTGAGGAACCAAAATAACAGGAGGGTGAGGGGCTGAAGTGGATGGGGGAGGGCCTGAAGAATTATAGGTAAATTGTAGTTTGGTCCCAGAGCCATTAGGTAACTCTGGAGGTTTGAAGAGAGAAGAATTAGCATATATATGGTCCTGGACTGTCTGGGCTCCAAGAAAAGAATTAGTGGGACCAGTTTGGTTGGTGTCCTTCATAGCCCGTGCCCACAGAATAGCCTTGTGGGTGTCTGATTCAATGCCTTCACAAGCTTTAATATATACAGGCAACACCTCGTGATCAGGTAAATTTTGTCGTTGGACAGAATGCATAGCCATTTTACACTAATGGTTCGCATTTTCAAAAGCTAACATACGAAGGAGAATACCTTGAGCATGCTCATCAGAGACAGATTTTTCAACAGCATCTTGTAATTTAGCTGAAAAATCAGGGTATGATTCAGTGTGACCTTGTTTAACCATGGTAAAAGAAACAGGAGCTTGGCCTGGGGCACGTAATTTATCCCAGTTCTCATACCCACATTTGTTATTTGTTCTGTAGTAAGAGTATCAAAGTTTAATTGGGCTTAAGTATCAGAGAAACTATTGGAGCCTGTGAGCTGAGCCTGAGTAATTAGAATGCCATTAGTCCGACTTAGCCGGCAAACAGGCCTCTTCTATTTAATGGGTTGTACAGAACAGTGAAGTTTCTTTCTCTCTTTTTCCACCTCTTAGCTGTTTGCCTCGATTTCCCATCACATTCTGGTCTAAGGCTTATTTATTAATAAAATTGTTTTCATTTCTTTCTCTGTTATCGTCGTGGAGATGATTTCTCATTTGGGAGAAGAGTTTTTAGTTTTCAATTATACTTTGTCAACATTTAAAAAGCGAAGTAAAGAATATTTCTTGGGCCAGGCATGGTGGCTCATGCCTGTAATCCCAGCACTTAGGGAGGCTGAGGCAAGCAAATAACTTGAAGTGAGGAGTTCGATACCGGCTTGGTCAACATGGTGAACCCCGTCTCTACGAAAAATACAAAAATTAGCTGGGCATAGTGGCGCGCGCCTGTAATGCCAGCTGCTCCCGAGGCTGAGACAGGAGAATCGCTTGAACCCAGGAGGCAGAGGCTGCATTGAGTCGAGATCTCACCACTGGACTCCAGCCTGGGCGACAGAGAAATACTCTGTCTCACACACACACACACACACTCACACACACACACAAAAAAAGAAAGGAAAAGAAAAAGAAAAGAAAAAACAGAGAAAGAAAAAAGTAAATAATAATAATAATAAAGAAAGTAATTGATCTCTTCTACAAATGTGCCAGGACAACCAACTGGATATCCACATGGAAAAGAATAATGTTGGATCCCTTTGTCACACCATCAAAAATTTTAAAACGTTTTTTTAAAAAAGAGAAAGAGAGAGACAAGGAAGGGAGACCTGTGGCAGTGGGTGTTACTTGTCCCCGAGGCTGGCTTGGAACCCCAGGCTCAGCGATTCTCCTGCCTCTGCTTCATGAGCAGCTGGGACCTCAGGCTCCCACCCCCGTGCCTCTGCTGTGTTTAAGCAGCAGGTGGTGACCTCACTCCTCCCTGGCCTGAGCACTCCGCCCCGCACCCCAGGCGGTGGCTTTAGGGAAGTCTCTGAAGCTGAGCACAGGATAGACTCTCCCTCCCGAGTGGATGGACAATAGAAAAGGAGAGGATTTCTATTCTGCTCTGTGGGCCATCACCATGACATCGTACGTGCCGCCCAGGCAGGGCTTTGCATTTCATATTCTAGTTTGCATCCCGGTTCCAGACAATTCCAGGGCTTTTGAATCATTCCTCAGACTTTCTGGCCCTCTCCCCTCCACAGCCTGAAGACAGAGACGCTGGGAGCGGGGCTAAGAGATGCGCAGGACCTGCCCCGGCCCCGCCCTCTGCCAATTCTAAAGGACAGAGTCTCTCCGCCTCGCCCCCAGCCCCTACCTCGCCCAGGCCCCGCCCACCTTCTCCGGCCTCCCGCCCAGGCCTGGCTTCTGTCCTGCGCGCGCAGATTAACGCTAACCCGGAAGCGGATCGGGTGGAGAGACGGTCACGTCGCGCGGTGAGTTTTGCTCTGTGTTGTATTAAGTCTCCGCTTCCTAGGTCCCCAGCACTTCCCACCCTGGGAAGTGGGGTCCTCCCAGACCTGTAAATTCTCGCCTGTCTTCCTTCGCCCAGAGCAAATTGAGACATCCCCGTGAGACCCCGGGGTCGCTTCCTTTTGGGTTTAAAGTCGCCCTGAGGCTAGTCCCCTCACCCATCTTTCTGCTATAGGGCAATGTATACACTTCCTGTTGCGTAGTTTTCCTGCTCAAAACCTTGTTCTGACTCCTCCTGCCCCGCGCTTTTTAAAGTCCTCACCCTGGAGGTGGATTCTTGCCCAGGGGGCGCCTCTTAGCCTCCTCTTCGTTGGCCCCTGGAGCGCCGCGCTGCGGCCCCAGTCCCGGGGAGGTCCAGTCCTCTTCCGGGTCCTGGGATCCTGCAGAACCCAACCTTGTCCTAAGGTGCGCAACCCCCTCCCCACCTCCCTCCTCCTGCCAGGGCCTGCTGCTCCCCAGGTCTCCCCTCCGCCGTCACAGCTTTCACTGAAGCCGCACTGGGGATGTCCCAGGGGCCTGTCCTGTGACGTGGGATCTTCTGGCCTGCCGAGCTCCAGCCCCTGGAAAATGCGCTCCTCCGGGATGCAGGCGTCTTACTCCAAACCCTCCTGTGATTGTGTGGGCCAAAGGGATCAGGAGACAGACAGAGAGCAGTAGAAAACCTGAGACAGAGAAAAGAAGAATAAGAAAGGCCCAGAACAGATGGCAAAATAGCGGATTGGTGAGGGATATGCCAAGAGATGGCAAAAGTGAAAAAAAAAGAAAAAAAGTAAGAAAGCAGGAGGAGGAAAGCAACTGGAGAAATGTAGAGAAAAGCTAGATGTACAGAGAGATGAAGGACGGCAAGGTAGAGAGAGTGGCAGCAAAGAGGGAGGCTCATCAGAGTGAGGGAGAGGAGGAGGGATTTGGAGCCAAGGCAACAGAGCAGAGTGGTGCTTGTGTCAAGGAGAACCGAGGGAGAACCACAGCAGGGAGGACACCTGGGGATCTGAGGTGCCACAGAGTGGGGACTGGGGAGTATATCAGGGAAGAGAGAATTTAACAAGGAGATCAGAGGAGGCGCAGAGATGGGAGAAGAGGCAGAAATAGACGGAGATTGAGGACGATCTAAAGATTGGGGAGGAGGAGCAACAAGAGGTTAAAAAAGTTGCGAGGATGGAGCAGAAGAGGTGGAAGAGAAGGAATAGAGGGAAGAAGGGGATAAACAGCAGAAGAGGAGAGGGGTACAAAATGAGCAGCAGAATCCCAGGGAGAAAGAAAAGAAAATGAAAGCTAGAGAGAGAAGGGGAGAATGAGAGGTATGTACAGAATTAGGGAGGGAAGCACAGTAACGAAGAAAGAGGGGCTGGGCACAGTGGCTCACGCCTGTAATCTCCTCACTTTAGGAGACTGAGGCAAGGGGATTGCTTGAGTCCAGGAGTTCAAGACCAGCCTGGGCAACATAGTGAGACCCCCCCACCATCTCTGCCAAAAAAAAATAAGTAAATAACCGGGCTTAATGGTGTGCACCTGTACTCCCAGCTGCTCTGGAGGCCGAGCTGGGAGGATGACTTGAGCCCAGGGGGTCCAGGCTGCAGTGATCTGAGATCATGCAACTGTACTGCAGTCTCAAAATAAAAAAAAGGGTGAGAGACTTTGGGCTCAGATGAGTGGGTGAGTTCATTGGATATGATTAGTTGTGACATGTTGACTTCTGTGTATATAATCTAATAACTAAAAACTTGTTTAAATTATACAGATAAGATTGAGAATTTTAAAATTCATATCTGTAAGACGTGTATGGGCCGGGCTCGGTGGCTCACGCCCCCATAATTCCAGCACTTTGGGAGGCTGAGGTGGACGGATACCTAAGGTCGGGAGTTTGAGACCAGCCTAACCAACATGGAGAAACCCCGTCTCTACTAAAAATACAAAATTAGCTGGGCATGGTGGCACATGCCTGTAATCTCAGCTACTGGGGAGGCTGAGGCAAGAGAGTCGCTTGAATCTGGGAGGCGGAGGTTGTGGTGAGCCGAGATCGTGCCATTGCAGTCTAGCCTGCGCAACAAGAGAGAAACTCTGTCTCAAAAAAAAAAAAAAAAAGACATGTATATTCTATAAATCTTGGCATAAGAGGTTATGTTCCACTTGGAATCCCTATTCAGCTAGGTTGAAGTGACTAATTCAGTTGTCAATCACTGCCTTCCCTTTTCCTAGGATGGGGTAAGACATGGGGCAGTGAAGTGGGAAAATAGTCACTGTTATTACATAATACTTTTAATTGAATTAATCAATATTTTGAGACAGGGTCTGGCTCTATCACCCAGGCTGGAGTGCAGTGGCCTGACCTCCTCTAACTGCAGCCTCGACCTCTTGGGCTCAAGTGATCCTCCTACCTCAGTCTTCTCATTAGCTTGGACCAGAGGCATGAGCCACCAAGCCCGGCTAGTTTTTTTTTTTTTTTTTTTTTTTTTTTTTTTTTTGTAGAAATCGGGTTTCACTATGTTTCCCAGGCTAGTCTCAAAATCCTGGGCTCAAAGGATCCTCCTGCCTTGTCCTCCCAAATCACTGGGATTACAGGTGGGATTACAGGGATGAGCCACCGCGTCTGGCCTACATAGCCCTTTTTTTTTTCTTTTCTTTTCTTTTTTTTTTTTAAGAGAGGGAGTTTTGCTTTTGTTGCCCAGGCTGGAGTGCGATGGCATGATCTCAGATCACCACAACCTCCGCTTCGTGGTTTCAAGCGATTCTACTGCCTCAGCCTCCTGAGTAGCTGGGATTACAGGCGTGCACCACCACACCTGGCTAATTTTGTGTTTTTAGTAGAGACGCAGTTTCTTCATATTGGCCCAAGCTGCTCTCTAATTCCCGACCTCAGGTGATCCGCCCGCCTTGGCCTCCCAAAGTGCTGGGATTACAGGCATGAGCCACCATGCCAAGCCCATAGTAGTTTTTAAAAGGGACTTCAGGGCGCTGTGGCTCACGCCTGTAATCCTAGCACTTTGGGAGGCCTAGGTGCGTGGATCACGAGGTCAGGAGTTTGAGACCAGCCTGGCCAACACAGTGAAACCCCATCTCTACTAAAGAAATACAAAAATTAGCTGGACATGATGGCAGATACCTGTAATCCCACCTACTCAGGAGGCTGAGGCAGGACAATTGTTTGAACCCCGGAGGCAGTGGTTGCAGTGAACCAAGATTGCGCCACTGCATGCCAGCTTAGGCAACAGAGCTAGACTCCATCTGAAAAAAAAAAAGAAGGAGAGAGAAAGGAACGTCAAAGCCCAGCGTGGTGGCTCATGCCTGAATCCCAGCACTTTGGGAGCACTTAAGGTCAGAAGTTCGAGACCAGCCTGGCCTACATGGTGAAACCCTGTCTCTACCAAAGTACAAAAATTCACCGGGCGTGATGGCGCATGCTTCTAATTTCAGCTATTCCAGGGGCTGAGGCAGGAGAATTACTTGGACCTGGTTGGGAAGCCGAGGTTGCAGTTAGCCACGATCGCACCACGGCACTCCGGCCTGGGTGACAGAGTGAGACTGTCTCCCCCCCCCCGCCAAAAAAAAAAAAAAAAAAAGAAAATTAAAAAATTAGCCAAGGATGGTGGCATGTGTCTGTAGTCACATCGACTCAGGAGGCTGAAGCAGGAGAATCTCTTTAGGCAGGAGAATCATGCCACTACACTCCAGCCTGAGTGATAGAGCATGACTTGATCTCAAAAACAAAAACAAAAAAGAAATAGCAATCAGCTCTTTAATGTCTCTCTTTATAAAAGCGGTAGTCCTGGCTGTGCACAGTGGCTCACACTTGTAATTCCAGCACTTTGGAAGGCTGATGTGGGTGAATCACCTGAGGTTGGGGGTTCGAGACCAGCCTGACCAAAATAGAGAAACTCCATCTCTACAAAAAATACAAAATTAGCTGGGTGTGGTGGTGCATGCCTGTAATCCCAGCTACTCGGGAGGCTGAGGCAGGAGAATTGCATGAACCCAGGAGACAAAGGTTGTGGTGAGCCATGATTGCACCACTGCACTCCAGCCTGGGCAACAAGAGGGAAACTCTGTCTCAAAAAGTAAATAAATAAATAAATAAATAATAAAAATAAAAGCGCTAGTCCTATTCACATGTAGTCAACACCCGTGACCAAATTCTCTCAAAGGCACTATCTTCAGGAACATCCTATTGGACAATAAGAACTCTGAACATCGCTGTTGGCCAATATGATCATTCAGACCAGAGAGCCTATATCTTGCCTTTGATGTTTTTATTGTGCAATTTGTTTTATACAATGTTTTCTGTGATCTCAGTTTATAAATTTTCCCAGTACACATTCTATATTTTATATTTTATGCACAGTTAACTAGATAACTAAGGGCAATGCATATATATAAAATTGCTGTATTGCCTGGTGTTACCTAACTGTATCTGTGACATCATAATTAATTTCACCCTCCGACACTGTAAGTCAGTTCTTTTTTTTTTTTTTTTGAGACGGAGTCTCACTCTGTCGCCCAGGCTGGAGTACAGTGGCACAATCTCGTGATCCCCTGATCATGAAGTCAGGGGTTTGAGACCAGCCTGACCAACATGGTGAATCTCTACTAAAAATATAAAAATTAGCTGGGCATGGTGGCGGGCGCCTGTAATCCCAGCTACTCCGGAGGCTGAGGCAGGAGAATTGCTTGAACCTGGGAGGCAGAGGTTGCAGTGAGCCGAGATTGCACCACCGCACTGCAGCCTGGGTGACAGAGTGAGACTCTATCTCAAAAAAAAAAAAAAAAAAATGCATACAACCAGATAGATAATACCTGTGTCTCAGTAGGAAATTAAATAATTCAAACATCAAATGATTCCAATTTAAAGCTTTGGACCTTTAAATAATTCTGAGCCTTGAGAGGAATGTCATCCTGCAACCTGAGTCTAGTGGAATGCAGGCGCAACTTCTAAGAGTTTTCCTGGCTGACCATGGTGGCTCAAGCCTGTAATCCCAACAGTTTGGGAGGCCGAGGTGGGTGGATCACTTGAGGTCAGGAGTTCAAAACCAGCCTGGCCAGCTTGGCAAAACCTTGTCTCTACTAAATATACAGAAAAATTACAGGCGCCTGCCACCACGCCCAGCTAATTGTTGTATTAGGGTTAGTGTTAGGGTTTCTCCCCTTCCCTTGGGATGAAGCTAATTAGCTGACAGAGATTCTCACCTCCATTACAAAGTACAGCCAGGATGAACTGTGTGTAACCAAGGGCTTGTCAAGTCCTCTTCCCTGAAGACTGATTAGTGTTTATCTTTAAAACATGTACTTAATGGGTTGTTTAGAATACTGAAGTTTCTGTCTTTTCAACCTCTTAGCTGTTTGCCTCTATTTCCCACCACATTCTGCTCTAAAGCTTATTAATAAAATAGTTTCTCTTTCTTTCTCTATTATCGTCGTAGAAATGATTTCTCATTTGGGGGAATTCTCTTGGTTTTTCAATTATATTTTCTCACATTTAAAAAGTGAAGTAAAGAATATTTCCTGGGCCAGACATGGTGACTCATGAGTGTAATCCCAGCAGGCAGGTGGATCACTGAAGTCAGGAGTTACAGACCAGCCTGGCCAACATGGTGAAACCCCGTCTCTACCAAAAATACAAAATTTAGTTGGGTGTGGCCGTGTGCGCTTGTAATAGCAGCTACTCCAAAGGCTGAGGCAGAATAGCTTCCACTCAGGAGGCAGAGGCTGCAGTGAGTCATGAACTCGCAACTGCACCCCAGCATGGGCCACAGAGAAATACTCTGTCTCAAAAATAAAAGGAAAGAAAAAAGTAAAAAAAGAGAAAGTAATAGATTTCTTTCACAAATGTGCTGGGACAACTAACTGGATATCCACATGGAAAAGAGTAATGTTGGATCCCTGTGTCACACCATCAAAAATTTTATTTAAAAAGGGCTAGAAAAGAAAAAATCAAGGCGGGGCGCGGTGGCTCACCCCTGTAATCCCAGCACTTTGGGAAGCTGAGGCGGGTGGATCACGAGGTCAGGAGATCGAGACCATCCTGGCTAACACAGTGAAACCCGTCTCTACTAAAAATACAAAAAATTAGCTGGGCATCATGGCGGGCGCCTGTAGTTCCAGTTATTCGAAAGGCTGAGGCAGGAGAACGGTGTGAACCTGGGAGGTGGAGCTTGCAGTGAGCCAAAATCTTGCCACTGCACTCCAGCCTGGGCGACAGAGCGAGACTCCATCAAAACAGAAAAAAAGGAAAGGAAAAGAAAAGGGCAAGAGAGAGACGGAGAAGGGAGTCCTCCGGGAGGGGTGTTACTTAGTCGCCCAGGCTGGCCTGGACCCCCAGGTTCAGGGATTCTCCCGCGGCTGCTTCCTGAGTAGCTGAGACCTCAGGCTTCTGTCTGGTGCCTGCATCCCTGCTGTGTTTAAGCAGCAGGTGGTGACCTCTCCTCTCCCTGGCCTGAGCACTCCGTCCCGCATCCCAGGCGGAGGCCCTAGGGAAGTCTCTGAAGCTGAGCACAGGGTGGACTCTCCCTCCTGAGTGAATGCAGAATAGAAAGGGAGAGGATTTCTATTCTGTTCTGTGGGCTGTCAGCATGAAATCGTACATTCCGCCCAGACAGGGCTTTGCATTTCACATTCTAGTTTGCATCCCCGTTCCAGAGAATTCCAGGGCTTTTGAATCATGCCTCAACCTTCCTGGCCACTCTCGCTTCCAAAAATCCGAAAAACAGGCTCTGGGTGCCAGGCAGAGAGACCCACAGGTCCCGCCCCTGGCCCACCCTCCGCCGCTTCCACAGGGCAAGGTCTCTCCGCCACACGCCCCGCCCCTACCCCGCCCAGGCTCCGTTAACTTGCTCGCGGGCTCCGCCCAGGCCTGGTTTCTGTCCTGCGCGCGCAAACCCGGAAGCGGATCGCGTGAGGTGAAGGTCCTATAGCGGAGCGTGAGTTTAGCTCTGTCTTGTATTCACTGGCTTCCCAGGTCCCCAGCGTTTCTGTCCCTGGGACGTGGGGTCCCCACGGACCTGGAAATTCTCGCCTGTCTTCCTTCACCCAGAACAAATTGAGACGTCTCCGTAAGAGTCCGGAAGTTGCTTCCTTTTGGGTTTGAAGTCGCCCGGAGGCTGTTCCCGTCCCGGTCTTTCTGCTCTAGGGCAATGTATACACTTCCTATGCCATAATTTTCGCCTCAAAACCTTGTTCTGACTCCTCCCGCCCCATGATTTTTAAAGTCCTCAGGCTCGAGGTGGATTCCCGCCCTGTGCGCTGCCCAGCCTCGCCCCAGTCGGCCCCTGGAGCACAGCACGGCGGCCCCAGTCCCGGGGTGCTTCGACCTCTGCCTGGTCCTGGGATCCTGCAGGTCCAACCCTTGTCTTAAGGCGCTTTCAGCCCCCCACGTCCCTCCTCATGCTGGACCCTGCTGCTCCCCAAGTCTTTCCTCCGCAGTCACCGCTTCCCCTGAGCCAGGGTTGGGCAGGTCCCAGGGGCTTGTCCTATGACACCTGGTGTTCTTGCCTGCCCAGCTCCACCCCCTGGAAAATGCGCTTACTCCAAACCCTCCTGTGATTGTGTGGGCCAAAGGGATCAGGAGACAGAGAGAGGGACTGAGAGAGCAGTAGAAAACAAGAGACAGAGAAAAGAAGAATGAGAAAGGTCCATAACAGATGACAAAGTAGAGGATGGGTGAGGGATTAGCCAAGAGACAGCAAAAGTGAAAGAAAAAAAAAGCGGGAAGAGAAAAGCAACTGGAGAAATGTAGAGAAAAGCTAGCTGTACAGAGATGAAGGACAGCAAGATAGGGAGAGGGGCAACAAAGAGGGAGGCTCACCAGAGTGAGGGAGAGGAGGAGGGATTTGAAGCCAGAGCAGAGTGGTGCTGGTGGCAAGGAGAACAGAGGGAGAACTACAGCAGGGAGGACACCTGGGGATCTGGGGTGCTAGAGAGTGGGGACGGGGGGTGTAACAGGGAAGAGAGAATTTAACAGGGAAAGCAGAGGAGACGCAGAGATAAGAGAAGAGGTGGTAATATATAGAGATTGAGGACGATCAAAAGATTGGGGAGAAGGAGCAACAAGAGGTTAAATAAGGACTGGACGCGGTGGCTCATGCCTGTAATCTCAGCACTATGGGAGACTGAGGTGGGCGGATCACCTGAGGTCCAGAGTTCGAGACGAGCCTGACCAACATGGAAAAAACCACGTCTCTACTAAAAATACAAAATTAGCCAGGCGCGGTTGCACATGCCTGTAATCCCAGCTACTAGGGAGTCTGAGGCAGGAGAATCGCTTGAACCTGAGAGGCTGAAGTTGCGGTGAGCCGAGATCTCGCCATTGCACTCCACCCTGGGCAACAATAGCAAAACTCGGTCTCAAAGAAAAAAAAAAAGAGGTTAAATAAGTTGTGAGTATGGAGCACAAGAGGTGGAAGAGAAGGAATAGAGGGAAGAAGGGGATACATAGCAGGAGAGGAGAGGGGTACAAAATGAGGAGCAGAATCCCAGGGAAAAAGAGAAGAAAACAAGAACTAGAGAGAGAATTGGAGAATGAGAGATATGTACAGAATTAGGGTGCTCAGTTTTAACTCGAATTTTAAATGGGTTCCAGTTATCCAAATGTTAAAAAAAAAAAAAAAACACAAGATGAGCAAAAACAGGGGATTAGTCAAATCACCTTGAGCCTTATCATCTCAGAGCTTTAACCCACCTACACGACTCCATGTCCCCTACAGGCCTCGCCACTGAGCTCTACAATCCTTTGTCTAATTGTCTCCTCAGCTCTCTCCTGGGACATCAAACGGGCATCCTCACCTTCAGGTGTCCATAAGTGATGTCCTAAACCCCCGAACATTCCCTTACAGTCTGCACAGCTCAGAAGAGAGTGACTGTGTACTTCTGGAAACTTAGCTGAACTTGACAGCATGTGTTTTAAATATGGGAAATAAGTTACATTATTTATAAGTGTTGTAAATTATAATATAAAGAGAAACTTATATGTATACGTGAAAGGAGTGAGAAGATACAAAACTTCCTTTTTTTTTTTTTTGTTTTTTTTGAGACACATTTTCACTCTTGTGTCCCAGGCTGGAGTACAATGGCACGATCTCAGCTCACTGCAACTTCTGTCTCCTGGCTTCAAGGGATTCTCCTGCCTCAGAACCCCGCATAGCAGGGATCACCATCGACTTTCAAAATTCTTTTGGGTTGTGGGAGAAAATGTTTGAAGACCATGTCCCTATGGGTCTGTGCCCCCCCAGGACCTCTCTGACCTTATGTCCTACCTGTGCCCTCCTCTCTTCCACTGCTCCAGCCACATGGGTCGCTTTCCTTTTCCTGGGGCTGAGGTTGCTCCTGTCTCAGGGGCTTCACTGGAGCTGTCCCTCTGTCTAGGGCTCTCTGCCCCTCAGCTGCAAGTGAAAAGCAGCCTTTCTTTCCTAGGTCCCTGTTCTAATATCATCTTCTCCAGGTTTCCTTTGTGATCTCCCACAGCCCCCCGTTTGACATTGCAGCTGTGAAACCAGAAAATCTTACACAGATCTCAGTTAATTTAGAAAGTTTATTTTGCCCAAGGTGGTCGGGGCAGAGCTTTATTTTACACATATTATGGAGACATGAGGCATCAGTCAGTCCATGTAAGAAGTACATTGGTTTGGTCTGCATGGTGGCCAACTTTAAACAAAGGCAGGAAGACTTGAAGCAGGGCGGGGGCTTCCAGCTCACAGAGAACTGAGGCACAAATGGTTGCAATCTTTTGAGTTTCCTTTTTTTTTTGAAATGAAGTCTTGTTTTGTCGCCCAGGCTGGAGTGCCGTGGCACGATATCGGCTCCCTGCAACCTCTGCCTCCTGGGTTCAAGTGATTCTCCTGCCTCAGCTTCCCAAGTAGATGCCTGGATCATTTTTGTATTTTTAATAGAGTTGGGGTTTCACCATGTTGGCTGAGCTGGTGTTGACCTCTTGACCCCAAGTGATCTGCCAGCCTTGGCCTCCCACAGTGCTGGGATTACAGTCCTGAGCCACTGCTGGGTCCTTCTTTTGAGTTTCTGATTAGCCTTTCAAAGGAGGCACTCAGATATGCATCTATGTCAGGGAGCAGAGGGGTGACTTTGAATAGAAGGGGAGTCTTGTTCCCTAAGCAGTTCCCAGCTTGACTTTTCCCTTTTGCTTAGTGATTTGGGGCCCTAAATTCATTTTCCTTACACACAGGTGAGCCTTCGCCCTACCCCGGGTCCACATTGTCTGTTCTATTTGATTATTTTTGTGCCTTTGCCATCCGCTATTTGGATCCTAGTGAGAACAAGGCCCCAAGGGAAGAGCAGAACCAGAACGTGGGGCTGTGCTGGGCTCGCCCCTCTGAGTGGAGCTCAACCCTGGCTTCACATTAGACTGCAGAGCATTTTACAAATAGAGCATTTGTGCTGCTTTACTGGGGTTCTTATTCTGAAGGGCTGGAGTCCACCCTCAGTAATAGCTGCAGTGGCCCAGGTGCTTGTCATCTGTGCGCAGCACTGAGCATCGAAGCTCTGTGTCCCCCGTTTCTGAGGGCTGAGCTCAGCCTGTGATCCACAGAGATGAGGGGCTGTTCTCTGGATGGGGTTTGGTCGGGGAAGAGTCTGTATCCTGAAGGGGAGATCAGTCCAGCCCAGCTGCCCGCTGCTGCCTCGTGTGTGGGGGCTTCTCCAGGAGGGGAGTGAGATCTGAAGACCGGGGTCAAACGTACACTTACAGGTCTTCCTGTGGGGCTTTCTTATCTCTGCATGGTCTCTGGTGCAGTGGGCAGTGGGGACCATCTTTCTACAGGGTGAGGTCTCCCCTGTTCATGTGTTTTTGTCACGGGAAGGGAGTGAGTCATTTCTAACATGAAGTCTTTTTTTCACATACAGGATTGATTTCTAAAGACTCAGGTTACGTGAGGAAGCAGCTGAGAAGAGGAAAGGAAGGGAGCCAGGCATGGCCCTTCCTCAGGTGAAGTGATGTTCCTCTGGGGATGAATCTGTCTCTTTCCTTTCTGAAATGTCGGGAATGTAGTAGCCAGTCTCTTCTGAGTCTGAAGCATTTTGCCTGACAGGTTCGCTCACACTCACCCATGCCTGCCCTCAGTTCCTGTCATCTGCACTGAGATTTCATCTCCTGTGACCCAGTGACATGAACTTGGGAAGAGGCTCCACTGGGCACGGTCCTGGGAAGGGCTCACACCCAGACATGGATAAACATGGAGTGTGGGCCCATGGATGTCAGTGCTGCTGGGCAGCCTGGATGGTTCAGGGACCACATCTGGATGTCAGCTCAGAGAAACTACATATGAAATACATATGTTAATGTGCACAGATATCTGGTAAATTCTGGAAAAGGAGACAAATAAGGGGAGATATTTTGTATCTGATTTGGTAATGCATTTGAAGCCACACGAGTAGATCAACATGTCTCTTTCTCCAAATTTTTTTTTTTTTTAAGAGACAAGATGTTGGTCCAGGTATAGTGGCTCACACCTGTAATCCCAGCACTTTGGGAGGCCAAGGCAGGTAGATCACTTGAGGTCAGAAGTTCGAGACCAGCCTAGCCAACACGGTGAAACCCCATCTCTACTAAAAGTACAAAAATTACCTGGGTGAGGCCGGGTGCGGTGGCTCACGTCTGTAATCCCAGCACTTTGGGAGGCCAAGGCGGACGGATCACGAGGTCAGAAGATCAAGACCATCCTGGCTAACACGGTGAAACCCTGTCTCTACTAAAAATACAAAAAAATAGCCGGGCGTGGTGGTGGGCACCTGTAGTCCCAGCTACTCAGGAGGCTGAGGCGGGAGAATGGCGTGAACCCGGGAGACGGAGCTTGCAGTGAGCCGAGATCGTGCCACTGCACTCCAGTGTGGGTGACAGAGCGAGACTCTGCCTCAAAAAAAAAAAAAAAATTACCTGAGTGTGGTTGTGCATGCCGGTAATCACAGCTACTCAGGAGGCTGAGGCAGGAGAACCAGTTGAACCCAGGAGGTGGAGGTTACTGAACGCTGAAATTGTGCCCCTGCACTCCAGCCTTGGAGACAGAGTGAAACTCTGTCTCAAAAGAAAAAAGAGAGAGGAGAGAAGATGTTGCTCTGTGGCTTAATTCTGGAGTACAATGGCGCAATTCAGAGTTTACAGCAGCCTCAAACTCCTGGGCTCAACTAATCCCTGCTTTAGCCTCCCGAAGAGCCTGAAGGATAGGCATGGGTCACCATATATATCTATGTATGTATGTATGAATGAATGTATATATGTATTTATTTATTTGCATTAAGATGGAGTCTCGCTCAGTCACTAAAGCTGGAGTGCAATTGCACGATCTCAGCTCACTGCAACCTCCACCTCCCAGTTTCAAGCAATTCTTCTGCCTCAGCCTCCCAAGTTGCTGGGACTACAGGCACGCACCTCCACACCCAGCTAATTTTTGTATTTTTAGTTGAAACGGGGTTTCATCATGTTGGTTAGGCTGGTCTCGAACTCCTGACCTCGTGATCTGCCTGTCTCAGACTCCCAAAGTGCTGGGATTAAAGGTGTGTGCCACCGTGTCCAGCCTTATTTTTTACATTGTATTTTTATTTTGTTTTCCAGGCTGGAGTGCAGTGGTGCAATCACAGCTCTCTATAGCCTTGATATCCTGGCCTCAAGTGATCATCCCATCTTGGCCTCCCAAATGGCTGGCATTCCAGATGGGAGACAGCCAGCCCGGCTGGACTCTGCACTTTTTTGAGGTGGAGTCTCACTCTGTTGCCCAGGTTGGATTGCAGTGGCGGGATCTCAGTTCCCTGCAACCCCTGCCTTCTGGCTTTAAGCAATTCTTTTGCCTCAGCCCCCTGAGGATCTGGGATTATAGGCATTTGCTGCCACACCTGGCTAATTTTTTTGTATTTTTAGTAGAGATGGGGTTTCACCATACTGGTCAGGCTGGTCGAACTCCTGACCTTGTGATTCATCCACCTCGGCCTCCCAAAGTGCTGGGATTACAGGCCTGAGCCACTGTGCTTGGCCAAACTCTGCAGTTTTAATAACTTGGAATGGAATGGAAAGTGGAGATAGGCATCAGTGATAGGCTTTATTACATCATTGATTTAACTTTTTGTTTTGTTTTGTTTTTTTGTTTTGTTTTTTTGAGACGGAGTCTCGCTCTGTCGCCCAGGCTGGAGTGCAGTGGCCAGATCTCAGCTCACTGCAAGCTCCGCCTCCTGGGTTCACGCCATTCTCCTGCCTCAGCCTCCCGAGTAGCTGGGACTACAGGCGCCCACCACCACGCCCGGCTAGTTTTTTGTATTTTTTTTTTTAGTAGAGACGGGGTTTCACCGTGTTAGCCAGGATGGTCTCGATCTCCTGACCTCGTGATCTGCCCGTCTCGGCCTCCCAAAGTGCTGGGATTACAGGCTTGAGCCACCGCGCCCGGCCTGATTTAACTTTATTTTTTAATATTTTTTGAGTTGTGTCTCACTCTGTCGCCCAGGCAGGAGTGCAGTGGTGTGATTTCGTTTCCCTGTAGCCTCTGACTCCCGGATTACAGTGATTCTGTTGCCTGAGCCTCTCAAGTAGCTGAGTTTAGAGGTGCGCGCCACCACCTGTGTAACGGCGTGATGGGATGTGTGTGCGTGAATACGTGGATGGATAAGCCCATGGTTTATGTAGAAAACACAACATTTGTAATAAGTTTTATTTTTTATAATAATTGTAATGATTTTAACTATTTTTCATTTGCAATATGTTTTATTTTTTATAATAATTGTAATGATTTTAAGTATTTTTTATTTGGAAGGCTGAGGCAGGTGGATCACAACATCAGGGGTTCAAGACCAGCCTGGCTAAGGTGGTGAAACCCCTTCTCTACTAAATATATAAAAATTATATGCGGTGGCAGGTGCCTCAAATCCCACCTACTGGGGAAACTGAGGCAAGAGACTTGCTTGAACCTGGGTGGCAGAGGTTGCAGTGAGCTGAGATTGTGCCACTGCACTCCAGCCTGTGCAATAGTGAGGCTCCATCTCAAAAAAAAGAAAAAAAAAAGTAAGAAATATTGTGGAGGATTTTTTGCACGCCTGTATGTGTCTATTCAGTGACCTTGTAGGATGCTCCATGTTCTCACCCTTGACCTTTATCACATTCTCTCCACTAGATAAACCTGTGTCAGTTTAGTTTAAAGCTGTGTCTGTTACTTAGGTGTTTATATTCACATGTGAACCCCAGACATCTGGATTCAGGTGCTCATGTTGATATTTTTAGCTATTTGATTTGTGGCAAGTTTCCTAGAGTGTGTGTGATGTAACTGTCTCCAAGTACAGATCTTTCTTCATGGGATAGTATGTTATTTTATGGCTTATGACATGGGAAGCACTTAGAAGGGTGTATAGCACACGGGAAGCATTCAAAAGTGTTAGTCATGGCTATTGCTGTGATCGTGACAGTTTTTTTTTTTTTGAGTTTTTTGGAGACGGAGTATTGCTCTGTCACCCAGGCTGAAGTGCGTAGCATGATATCGGCTCACTGCAACCTCTGCCTCTTGGTTTCAAGCAATTCTGTGGCCACAGCCTCCTGACTATCGGGGATTATAGGCACCCCCCACCACGCCCAGCTAAGTTTTGTATTTTTAGTAGAGAAGGGGTTTCAGCAAGTTCCTAGGCTGGTCTCGAACTCCTGACCTCATGATCTGCCCGCCTTGGCCTCCCAAAGTGCTGGAATTATAGGCATGAGCCACTGTGCCTGATCGATCATGATAGTTTTTTGATTCGGACTTTTCTTTCAAAGCCATTGGACTTTGTCCTCTCTGAAACAGCACTTGTATCTTAGCTCATCTAGAGACTTAATATCACCTGGTATGTTGAACATTATATCTGACATACCTCTAGAGAAAACCCTATATTTGCTTTTTTTTTCTCCCTTTTTTTTTTGAGATGGAGTATCAGTCTGTTGCCCAGGATGGAGTGCAATGGTGCCAACTTGGCTCACTACAGCCTCCATCTCCTGGGTTCTAGTGATTCTCCTGCCTCAGCTTCCTGTGTAGCTGGAATTACAGGTGCCTGCCACCAAGCCTGGATAATTTTTATATTTTTAGTAGAGACAGGTTTTCACCATGTTGACCAGGCTGGTCTTGAACTCTTGACCTCAAATAATCTGCCCGCCTTGTCTTCCTGAAGTGTTGAGATTACAGGCGTGAACCACCATGCCTGGCCCTGTGCTTCCTTTTTATTTATATAGTTTTTATATTTTCCATAAGATCGAGACTTCCATAGTGACTTATGGGATCTTAAAATCTTTGAAGGAAAAGTATAATAAAATGCAACTGTGAGGAAAAAATATTCAAAAACACCTTAACGTGGTTTTGCCAGAACAGCCTTTGATCAAATACTTATTTTCTCTTTTCTCATTTCCTGTGAAGGTGATAACTCCGTCCTCCATAATGTTTTGTTGAAATGTGTGTTTCATTTTAGGGACGCGTGACTTTCAGGGATGTGGCTATAGAATTCTCACTGGCAGAGTGGAAATGCCTGAACCCTGCGCAGAGGGCTTTATACAGGGAAGTGATGTTGGAGAACTACAGGAACCTGGAGTCTGTGGGTAAGGAAAATGTCCCTGCAGACATGAGGAGTCTGCTCTTGTCTGTCTTGGCTCTTCCTAGTTTTGTATTCTCTTTTGTGATTTTGCCCCATACATGGTTTTTTTTGTTTTGTTTTGTTTTGTTTTTTGTTTTTGTTTTTGTTTTTTGAGATGGAGTTTCACTCTTGTTGACCAGACTGGAGTGCAATGGTATGATCTCAGCTCACCATAACCTCTGCCTTCCAGGTTCAAGCAATTCTCCTGCCTCAGCCTCCCAAGTAGCTGGGATTACAGGCATGTGCTACCGCACGCAGCTAATTTTGTATTTTTAGTAGCGACGGGTTTCTCCGTGTTGGTCAGGCTCGTCTCTAACTCCCGACCTCAGGTGATCCACCCACCTCGGCCTTCCAAAGTGCTGGGATTACAGGTGTGAGCCACCGTGCTCAGCTCATTCTGGTTTTTGAGGAGCATCACAGAAGCATCTCTCACTGGCACTGTGACAATGTTCATGCTGTAAACTAATGATCATGTTCTCTAAGCAGCAGTCAGTGGTGTTGAAATTCCTCCTAGTGAGGTCATTTGGGCTCACAGCCTCATATGTTTGAGGCTTTTGACCGAACTCTTGTTCATTTCGCATTTTCACACCAATATGTGCCATTGTTCATTTTTAACAAGAAAACCTATGTTCCCATTTTTTGTAGGATCAATCCTGTAACAGATATGGTTTTCATCAATCTTAGTGAGGGAGCTTGTGAAGTTGAATGGGGTTTCCATATTTTACTTCTACTGTCATTTCCTTAAGATACAGTGGCTTTCATCTTGTTGGTTTCTATGTTTTGCTTTGTTTTTACTTTTTTTGATTCGGAGTCTCACTCTGTTGCCCAGGCTTGAGTGCAGTGGCGTGATCTTGGCTCACTGCAACCTCCACCTTTTGGGTTCAAGTGATTCTCCTGCCTCAGCCTCTTGAGTGGCTGGGATTACAGGCATGTGTCACCACACCTGACTAATTTTTGGTAGTTCTATTCCAGATGGCGGTTTCGCCATGTTGACCAGGCTGGTTTTGTTAGCCTGACCTGACGTGATTCAGTGGCCTTGGATTCCCAAATTGCTGGAATTACAGGCATGAGCCACCGCCCCTGGCCCCATCTGAGTTTGTTTTTAAGGCTGAATAATATTCCATTGTATGTATATACCACATTTTGTTCATATATTTACCTGTCAGTGGACATCTGGGTTGGTTTCTTGTCTTTATTCTCATAAATAATACTGCCCAGGTGGGTGCGGTGGCACACACCTATAATCCCAGCACTTTGGAAGGCTGAGGTGGGTGAATCACCTGAGGTCAGGAGTTGGAGACAGCCTGTCCAACATGGGTGAAACCACATCTCTATTAAAGGTACAGTTCTTTTTATTTTTTATTTTTTTAAGACTGAGTATTGCTCTGTCACCCAAGCTGGAGTGCAGTGGTGCAACCTCAGCTCACTGCAAACTCCGCCTCCCGGGTTCAAGCAATCTCCTACCTCAGCCTTTTGAGTAGGTGGGATTACAGATGTGCACCACCATGCCTGACTAATGTTTTGTATTTTTTTAAGTAGACAGTGTTTCACCATGCTGGCCTGGCTGGTCTCGAACTCCTGACCTTGTGATCCACCCGCCCATCCAGTGTGCTGGGATTACAGAAGTGAGCCACTGCACTCAGCCAGGCTCTGTTTTCACAAGCACATCACTACCTACTCATCCAGGGGATCCTTGTTCTCCCCCATGGTCTCCTACATTGCTGCACTGTACTCTTCATAGCGTTTACTTGTTTTTTTGTGTGTGTATGCATTTCTGGAATCTACACAGGGAATTTTGTTGAGTACATGCTTGAAACTAGAAATCAGAGGCATTGAATTTAAGAGATGTAAAACTGCTTTCACCTCAGGCCACCATACTGCTGCTTTCTTGGATCTCTTTCATTCTTGTCCCTTGCCCATATTATAATTTGCATAGTTAACCTTGGGTCAATATTTTACCATTTGCTAAATTAGTTCTACTTTCCTCCAAGCTGAAGTTTTGGTCTATCTTAGTGGAATTCTATTCCCACCGACGTGCATGTACAAAGTTCACTCCTACAGGCCCATTACTTCCTGCCTTCCACACTTACCCTTTCTTTCGTGTCCTTGCCTCACATGATACATTGATCTGGAAGCAAATACTGTTTCTTTCCACCCTATTGATTTTGTAATGCCTGATGCCCCAATTTCCCCCGTGAGCCCCTCCTCTCCAACACTACTCACTGAGTAAGTCAAGACCTTATTCATCCACTGGACAAAATTGTACAAAGCTACCTAAATCAATGTGTGCAGGGCATGATGTCTCAGCACATGGTCCATAAGGGATGACTTAGCACCACTGTCAGCAGCACAGCTCAGCCCTTGTGTCCCAGCTCAGCCTTTGTATCCCACTTGATGTACTTATTTCTGTTCTCCTTGAATTTTCTATGACTTGTCATTTTCTGTACTGCCTGGGCTGACTATTGTGCCTAAGAACATGTGGTGGGATGCTTCAGGCCCAGGATCAAGTCTTGTCCCTCACTTACCATATGTGCAAACTGGGGTCATGTATATGACCATTATGGGCCTACTGTCATTATTTGAGAAATAATGTTAATTTGCTTCCAGGGTTGGTTTTGTTTTTTTTTGTTTTTTTTTTTTTGAGATGGAATTTTGCTCCTGTTTCCCAGGCTGAAGTGCAATAGCACAATTTCAGTTCACCGCAACCTCCACCTCCCGTGTTCAAGCGATTCTCCTGCCTCAGTCTCCCAAGTAGCTGGGATTACAGGCATGCTCCACCATGCCTTGCTAATTTTGTATTTTCAGTAGGGATGGGGTTTCACCATGTTTGCTAGGCTGGTCTCGAACTCCTGACCTCAAGTGATATACCCTCCTCAGCCTCCCAAAGTGCTGGAATTACAGGCATGAGTGCTCGGCCTTTTTTTTTTTTTTTTTTTTTTTAAGTCAGGTTTCCCTCTTGTTGCTCAGGCTGGAGTGCAATGGTGCAATCTCAGCTCACCGCAACCTCCACTTCCAGGGCTCAAGTGATTGTCCTGCCTCAGACTCCCAAGTAGCTGGGATTATGCCTGGTGCAAGCCTGGCTAATCTTTGTATTTTTAGTAGAGATGTGGTTTCTCCATAATGGTAAGGCTGGTTTCCAACTCCCAACCTCAGGTGATTCGTCCACCTGCTTTTTAAAACTAGTGAATACTATTAGACTTCTTCATCTATTATAAGTTTTATAGTAGAGACTCTAAACTTCCTTTGTTTAATAAGATTTGTCAGTCTTCGGTTATGTTGATGATGAGATGCCTCTTTTCCTGTCTCACTCATTTTACTGTTCTGTCAAAAATAGCTTACACTGGCCAGCCGCAGTTCGAGACCAGCCTGGCCAACATGGTGAAACCCTGTCTCTAGTAAAAATATAAAAATTAGCTGAGCGTGTTGGTATGAACCTGTAATCCCAGCTTCTTGTGAGACTGAGACAGGAGAATCACTTGAACCTGGGAGGTGGATGTTGCAGTGAACCATGATCGCACCACTGCACTCCAGCTCGGGTGACAGTTAGATTCCATTCCCCACCCCCCCCAAAAAAATTAGCCAGGCATGGTGGCACGTGTCTGTAGTCCCTGCTACTCAAGAGGCTGAGGCATGAGTATCTCTTTAGGTAGGAGAATCATGCCACTACCTGGGTGATGAAGCATTACTCAGTCTCAAAAATAGATTAAAAAAAAATAGCTTAAACTGGAAATCTTAAGACATAGAAATGTATTTCTCATGAATCTGGAGAGTGGGAAATCCAAGAGCAAGATGTCAGTTAGATTGGTTCCTGGTGAGAGCCTTCTTCATGGTTTAGCCCAGCCATCTTCCTGCTGTGTCCTGACATGATGGAAAGAGGAACAGGCAATCAGCTCTTTACTGTCTCTTTTTATAAAAGCATTTGTCCTGGCCGGGCGTGGTGGCTCACGCCTGTATTCCCAGCATTTGGGAGGCTGAGATGGCCAAATCACATGAGGTCGGGAGTTTGAGACCAGCCTGACCAACATGGAGATACACCGTCTCTACTAAAAATACAAAATTAGCCGGGAGCGGTGGTGCATGCATTTAATCCCAGCTACTCAGATGGCTGAGGTGGGAGAATCGCTTGAACCTGGGAGGCAGAGGTTGCAGTGATCCTAGATCACGCTATTGCACTGCAGCCTGGGCAATAAGAGTGAAACTCTTTTTCAAAAATAAATGAAAGAAAACATACAATTAAAAGCCCTAGTCCTATTCACAATTAGTCAACATGCATGACCAAATTCTCTAAAAGGCCCCATCTGCAGGAACATCCTATTGGAGAATAAGAAACCTGATAATGGCTTTTAGCTAAGACGAACATTTGGGCCAGGGAGCATACATCATATTTTTTGTTTTTATTGTGCAGTTTGTTTTATACAATGTTTTCTCTGATCTCAGTTTATAAATTTTCCCGGTACACTGTCTGTATATTTTATGCATAGTGAACTAGATAACCATGGGGAATGCATATATAGAAAATTGCTGTGTTGCCTGGCTATTACATATCTAGAGTTGTGACATCATAATTGCACTTTTCTACACTATTAGTCAATTATTTATCTATTTGTTTGTTTGTTTGTTTGAGACGGAGTCTTGCCCTGTCACCCAGGCTGTAATGCAATGGCGAGATCTCAGCTCACTGCAACCTCCGCCTCGTGAGTCCAAATGATTCTTTTGCCTTATCCTCCAGAGTAGCTGAGATTACAGGCGCCCACCGCCACACCCAGCTGTTTCTTTCTGTATTCTTAGTAGAGATGGGGTTTTCCCATGTTGGCCTAACTGTTCTCGATCTCCTGACCTCGTGATCCACCTGCCTCAGCCACCCAACGTGCTGGGATTACAGGTGTGAGCCACCGGGCTCAGCCATTAGTCAATTCTTATTTCTTAAAATGCTGTGTATTTTCTTGACCTCATACCTCAGAAGGTAGTGATCTTATCATGTATTTCTTTTCTTATGTTGTGTGCTGATGCTTAAGTCGAAATTGTGGCTTTTTTCTTAAGAGGAATTGTTTAGAATTCTGCAGGCCATATAAATGTACTCATTTGCTTGCTGGTTTTATCATGGGTTACAACATCTTATTTTTATAATTTTACATACGGCTTTACAGTATGTGGTATAGAATATAACTGACACACTACACTCGTTAATGTCACAAAGTGTCACCGGGTGCAGTGGCTCACACCTGTAATCCCAGAACTTTGGGAGGCCGAGGTGAGTGGATTACTTGAGGTCAGGTGTTTGAGACCAGACTGGCCAAGATGGTGAAACCCCATCTCTACTAAAAACACAAAAATTACACAGACATAGTGGTGCGTGCCTGTAATCCCAGGTACTCAGGAGGCTGAGGCAGGAGAATCACTTCAACCCAGGTGGCAGAGGTTGCAGTGAGCTGAGATCATGCCATGGCACTCCAAGCTGGAGTGAAAGACCCTGTCTCAAAAAAATAAAACTACAAAAAATTTTTCAAAAGTCACTAAGTGCCTGTTCTGTGTGGATATAAGTAATTTTATGACATTTATTCAGAATACATTGTAACATTTTTTTCTTTTTTTCCTTTTATTTTTGAGGCCGAGTCTCACTTTGTCTCCCTGGCTGGAGTGCAGTAGTGCGATCTTGGCTCACTGCAACCTCTGCTTCTCATGTTCAAGCGATTCTTGTGCCTCAGCCTCCCGAGTAGCTGTGACTACAGGCGCGGGCCACCACACCTGGCTAATTTTTGTAATCTTTTATTATATTCTCTGTGCTATAATTGTTTGACAATACGGAATTTACGTTGCTTTTGGTTATCCTTACATGAGGTTGTTGTGGATTATTTACCAATATTGTATATTGTGTGGGTTTTTGTTTTTTAGCATTTGTACACAGTAAATATGAAGAATATATATTTTTCTCTTCATTGATGTGACAGTGATATGTTTTTTGCAAATTGTGATACACTTTAGGGTCACAGTGGAAAAACACTCCTTACTTTCGGCTTACTCATGTTTGTGCCCTGTCAGTGTTTTGTCATGATATAGGAAATAGGTTTTCATGGAATTAATTTGAAGGATATGTAAATGCCCTTTGTTTATTAAAGAATCTTATTCCTTTTGTGTTCCTATACTTTGAAGATCATGTTTGGGAAATTCAAAATAAGTATTCTTTTTGTATCATATTTACACACTTCAGTATGATTTACCATCTGGACTTAATTTGAAACCTATTGGTGTTTATATTTTACAGATATCTCTTCCAAATGCATCATGAAGGAGTTCTCATCAACAGGGCAGTGCAATACAGAAGTGATCCACACCGGGACATTGCAAAGACATGAAAGTCATCACATTAGAGATTTTTGCTTCCAGGACATTGAGAAACAAATTCAGGACATTGAGTTTCAGTGTCAAGAAGATGAAAGAAATGGCCATGAAGGACCCATGACAAAAATAAAAATGTTCACTGGTAGTACAGACCGACATGATCAAAAACATGCTGGAAACAAGCCTATTAAAGATCAGCTTGGATCGAGCTTTCATTCACATCTGCCTGAACTGCGCATATTTCAGATCAAAGGTAAAATGGGTAATCAACTTGAGAAGTCTACCGATGATGTTCCCTCAGTTTCAACATCCCAAAGAATTTCTTGTAGACCCCAAATCCGTATTTCTAATAACTGTGAGAATAATTCCCCAAATTCTTCATTACTCACAGAAGAACAGGAAGTACACATGACAAAAACATCTTTCCAGTGTAATGAGAGTGGCAAAGCCTTTAATTGTAGCTCACTCTTAAGGAAACACCAGACAATCCATTTAGGAGACAAAATATATAAACGTGATGTATGTGGCAAGGTGTTTAATCACAAGCAGAACCTTGCATGCCATCAGAAATGCCACACGGGTGAGAAACCTTACAAGTGTAATGAGTGTGGCAAGTCCTTCAGTCAGGTGTCATCCCTTACATGCCATCGTAGACTTCATACTGGAGTAAAACCTTACAAGTGTAATGAGTGTGGCAAGCTCTTTGGTCAAAATTCAGCCCTTGTAATTCATAAGGCAATTCATACTGGAGAGAAACCTTACAAGTGTAATGAATGTGACAAGGCTTTTAATCAACAATCAAACTTTGCACGTCATCATAGAATTCATACTGGAGAGAAACCTTACAAATGTGAAGAATGTGACAAAGTTTTCAATCGCAAATCAACCCTTGAGACACATAGGAGAATTCACACTGGAGAGAAACCGTACAAATGTAAGGTTTGTGACACAGCTTTCACGTGGAATTCACAACTGGCACGACATACCAGAATTCACACTGTAGAGAAAACTTACAAGTGTAATGAGTGTGGCAAGACTTTCAGTCACAAGTCCTCCCTTGTATGCCATCATAGACTTCATGGTGGAGAGAAATCTTACAAATGTGAGCTTTGTGACAAGGCTTTCGCATGGAATTCACACCTGGTAAGACATACTAGAATTCACAGTGGAGAAAAACCTTACAAGTGTCGTGAATGTGGCAAGACCTTTCGTCAAAATTCAGATCTTTTAGTTCATAAATCAATTCATACTGGAGAGCAACCTTACAAATATGAAGAATGTGAAAAAGTTTTCAGTCGAGTATCAACCCTTGAGACACATAAGGTAATTCATACTGGAGAGAAACCATACAAATGTAAGGTTTGTGACAAGGCTTTTGCATCTCATTCCTATCTGGCAAAACATACTAGAATTCATAGTGGAGAGAAACCTTACAAGTGTAATGAGTGCGGCAAGACCTTCCGTCTGAAGTCATACCTTGTATGCCATCGTAGAGTTCATAGTGGTGAAAAGCCTTACAAGTGTAATGAGTGCAGCAAGACCTTCAGTCAGAGGTCATACCTTCATTGCCATCGTAGACTTCATAGTGGTGAGAAACCTTACAAGTGTAATGAGTGTGGAAAGACCTTCAGTCACAAGCCATCGCTTGTATACCATCGTAGACTTCATACTGGAGAGAAATCTTACAAATGTACACTTTGTGACAAGGCCTTTGTGCGTAATTCATACCTAGCAAGACATACTAGAATTCACACTGCAGAGAAACCTTACAAGTGTAACAAATGTGGGAAGGCTTTTAATCAACAATCACAACTTTCACTTCATCATAGAATTCATACTGGAGAGAAAATTTACAAATGTGAAGCATGTGACAAACTTTTCAGTCGCAAATCACACCTTAAAAGACATAGGATAATTCATACTGGAGAGAAACCATACAAATATAAGGTTTGTGACAAGACTTTTGGGAGTGATTCACACCTGGCACAACATACTGGAATTCACACTGGAGAGAAACCTTACAAGTGTAGTGAGTGTGGCAAAGCCTTTAGTGAGAAGTCAACAATTATTCCCCATCAGGCAATTCATGGTGTAGGGAAACTGGACTAATGTAATGATTCTCACAAAGTCTTCAGTAATGCTAAAACCGTTGTAAATCATTGGAGAATCCATAATGAAGAGAGATCTTACAAGTGTAACAAATGTGGCAAAATTTTCAGACATCGTTCATACATTGCAGTTCATTGCAAACTCATACTGGAGAGAAACCTTACAAATGTCATGATGATGGGCCGGGCGCGGTGGCTCAAGCCTGTAATCCCAGCACTTTGGGAGGCCGAGACGGGCGGATCACGAGGTCAGGAGATCGAGACCATCCTGGCTAACACGGTGAAACCCCGTCTCTACTAAAAAATACAAAAAACTAGCCGGGCGAAGTGGCGGGCGCCTGTAGTCCCAGCTACTTGGGAGGCTGAGGCAGGAGAATGGCGTGAACCCGGGAGGCGCAGCTTGCAGTGAGCTGAGATCCGGCCACTGCACTCCAGCCTGGGCGACAGAGCATGACTCCGTCTCAAAAAAAAAACAAAAAAAAACAAAAAAAACCAAATGTCATGATGATGGCAAGGTCTTCAGTCAAGCTTCATCCTATGCAAAAACAGGAGAATTCATACAGGAGAGAAACCTCACAAGTGTGATGATTGTGGCAAAGCCTTTACTTCATGTTCACACCTTATTAGACATCAGAGAATCCATACTGGACAGAAATCTTACAAATGTCTTAAGTTTGGCAAAGTCTTCAGTCCGAGGTCACTCCTTGCAGAACATCAGAAAATTAATTTTTGAGATAACTGTTCCCAATGCAATGAGTATAGCAAACCGTCAAGCATTAATTGACATTAGAGTCAAATCAGCATTGATTTGAGTTTGTATTGACTTAACATTCAGTTCAAGCCTTAATTGACATTAAAGTGTTTATGTTAAGAGGATTGAGCCAGGTGCGGTGGTTCATGCCTGTAATCCTAGCATGTTGGGAAGCCAAGGCACGTAGGTCACTTGAGGTCAGGAGTTTGAAACCAGCATGGCCAACAGATGTGAGCCACTTTTCCCAACCTATTTTCTGTTTCTTATTTTCTATTTTTCTTTTTTGAGATAGTGCTTTTTAAAGAGATAGTACTTTTTTGAGACAGTAGTTTTGAAAAGGGATATACCGTAGTACTTTTTAACAGGGATATCAGGCTGGGTACGGAGGCTCACGCCTGTAATACCAGCCCTTTGGGAGGCTGAAGCAGGTGGATCATGAGGTGAAGAGGTCGAGACCAGCCTTGCTAACACGGCGAAACCGCGTCTCCACTGAAAATACAAAAAATTAGCCAGGCATGGTGGCGGGTGCCTGTAGTCCCAGCTACTCAGGAGGCTGAGGCAGGAGAATGGTTTAAACCCGGGAGGCGGAGCTTGCAGGCAGCCGAGATCACACCACTGCACTGCAGCCTGGGCAACAGAGTGAGAGTCTGTCTCAGAAACAAAACAAAACAAACCAGGATATGAGAGCCCGACAAGGTGGCTCATCCTTGCAATCACAGTACTTTGGTAGACCGACTTGAGTGGATCACCTAAGGTCAGAAGTTCAAGAGCATCCTGGCTAACGTGGTGAAACCCCATCTCTATTAAAAATAAAAAAGTTAGCCAGGGCTGGTGGTGTGCACCTTTTGTTCCAGCCACTTGGGAAGCTGAGGCACAAGAATCACTTACACCTGGGAGGCAGAGGTTGCAGTGAGCCAATATCATCCCACAGCACTGCAGCCAGGGCGGCAGAGTAAGTCTCCATCTCAAACAAACACACAAACAAAAAATAGAAAAAAAAGAGACATCAAAAATTATTTTGTTCTCATTGTATAATAGATTTCCTTTTTTTTTTTTTCTTTCTGGTTCCTCTTCATTTCTCTATTTTTTATTTTTAATTTTTTTTTGCTGTTTGAGTTTGAGATAAATCTTAGTTTTAAAAATTTTATTTCTGGCCGGGCGTGGTGGCTCACGCCTGTAATCCCAGCAGTTTGGGAGGCCAAGGCAGTTGGATCACGATGTCAGGAGATTGAGACCATCCTGGCTAACACGGTGAAACCCCGTCTTTACTAAAAATACAAAAAATTAGCCGGGTGTGGTGGCGGGCGCCTGTAGTCCCAGCTACTCGGGAGGCTGAGACAGGAGAATGGCGTGAACCCAGAAGGCGGAGGTTGCAGTGAGCCGAGGTTGTGCCACTGCACTCCAGCCTGGGCGACAGAGCGAGACTCCGTCTCAAAAAAAAAATTTTTTTTATTTCTGCTCTCGGCCTTAGTGCCATGTTCTTGGAAACCTCTGTGCCATGAGAGCCAAGTGGAGAATGAAGCGAATGCTCAGCCTGAAGCACAAAAGAAGAAAGATGAGGTACAGCTCCAAGTAAACTGCTAGCTTGTTGCACCGTGGAGGCCACAGGAACAGAAACATGGAGTGCCAGACGCTGGCGATGCTGTTACAAGTTGTGAGACTGCATGCTACTATCTAGAGCTTGTCTCAATGGATCTAGAACTTCATCGCCCTGTGATCACCGATCACCTCTGAGACCCACCTTGCTCATAAACAAAACTGCCCATGTTGGTCCTCTGCCCTGGACCTGTGACATTCTGGACTATTTCTGTGTTTATTTGTGGCCGAGTGTAACAACCATATAATAAATCACCACTTCTGCTTTTTTAGCTGAACATATGAAAAAAAAATTATTTCTTTCTTAATCCGTAATGACTTCTGAAAGATGCCTTTGCAGCATCCTATAATCAGCTCACATCATTCATTTCTGTACTTGAGTATTTTCCGGTTATTCTCTGTTGACCCCGGAATTCATTAGAATTTTTTTTTTTAAACAATTTCAAAATAGTTGCTGTTTGAAATTAATATCCGGTTCAGTTCAAGGTCTGCATGCTTTCTAGTCGTTGTTATTTATTGGAAGCCTTGGTACCTAATACTTAAGTTTGATTGTTTCAGTGTATACTTGGTATAGATGTCAGTGACCTTTTAACTAAACATCAAAATATAGTTTAACCAGTTAGTCTGTTTTTCAGTTTTCTTTCCTTTTGTCATTGGTTAAAATCTTGAGCTGGGAGCTGTTTATTGCGTGTTTCCCTCAAGGCCCTCTGGTCCATTCTGTAAAAATGTTGAAACATGGGCTGCATTGGCATAGAACACTCCTCCAAAAGAACCCATGTGTTCTTTTCTTTTTCTTGAAATGGAGTCTTGCTCTGTCGCCTTGGGTGGAGTGCAGTGGTGCAATCTCAGGTCACTGAAACCTCTGCCTCCCAGGACCAAGGGATTCTCCTGCCTCAGTCTCCTGAGTAGCTAGAATTACAGGCACCCACCAGCACGCCAGGCTAATTTTTGTATTTTTAATATATTTTGGTATCTAAACATCACATGATGGACATATTTGTTTTCTGGAAAAACTCCGAGGAAAGCTGCCGCCATAGAGACCCATTGCCATAAATCATCTCCTTTCTCTGTCACATCCTCCACCCTCCTTACAAACTCACTGGACAGCAGCTACTGTCAGTTCTGTGTCAGGCGTCAGGGCAAGTCTCGTACACGTGTATTTCTGCATAAAGCAAAATAGTGTTGAAGTGTTGGGATGACGAAAATTTTTGGGGGTGGTATGGAGAGATAATGGGCGATGTTTCTCAGGGCTGCTGCAAGCGGATTAGGGGTGGCATGGGAACCTAGAGTGGGAGAGATTAAGCTGAAGGAAGATTTTGTGGTAATGGGTGATATTGTGGGCTTGTTAGAAGAAATATTTGTCACATAGAATTATTGGTGATGGCCTGGATACAGTTTTGTTTGAATTGAAAACCTAATGGAATAAGAGAAGGAGAAAAACAGGTAGTAAAGGACTAAGAAGCCGGGCGCGGTGGCTCAAGCCTGTAATCCCAGCACTTTGGGAGGCCGAGACGGGCGGATCACGAGGTCAGGAGATCGAGACCATCCTGGCTAACACGGTGAAACCCCGTCTCTACTAAAAAAATACAAAAAACTAGCCGGGTGAGGTGGCGGCGCCTGTAGTCCCAGCTACTCAGGAGGCTGAGGCAGGAGAATGGCGTGAACCCGGGAGGCGGAGCTTACAGTGAGCTGAGATCTGGCCACTGCACTCCAGCCCGGGCCACACAGCGAGACTCCATCTCAAAAAAAAAAAAAAAAAAAAAAAAAAAAGGACTAAGAATTGGGAGGACCCAGGACATCCAATTAGAGAGTGCCCAAGGAGGTTCAGCATAGCCCTGCCAGAAAGATTATTTATATACTTTAAGAGTTAAGAGTGGCAGTTTGGGAATAGCACCAGGAGATATCAGCTGTGATGTCTTGGAGAAATAGTGTAAACCAGCAGTGTAGAGAGCAGGGCATTTATGAGTAGTTGAGATCAGTGAATACAGAAGATAGTAGGGATGACAAAGTTTTGGGGACACAGTCCAAGTAGGTCTGGTGTCTGGAATGAGATTGGGACCTGATAAAAAGGAGTGTTGATACAGGAGCTCAAATGGGCTGTACCCTGTAGCATTCCAAGGACGGGACCTAATTCTGAGAAGGGCAAGTGGTAAAAGTATTGTCCAGTCCTTTTTAAGTTAGTGACCGAGCTTGGTGAGGTGTGTTTTGAAAAGACCATTAGTCCATTCTACCTTTTCTGAAGATTGAGGAAGGTAAGCAGTATGAAGGTTCCACTGAATACCAAGAGCCTGAGCTTGGGTGATTTAACTAATAAAGGCTGGTCCGTTATTGGACTGTATAGAGGTAGGAAGGCCAAACTGAGGAATTATGTCTGACAGAAGGGAAGAAACAACCATGGTGGCCTTCTCAGACCCCGTGGGAAACGCCTCTACCCATCCAGTGAAAATGTCTACCCAGACCAAGAGGTATTTTAGTTTCCTGACTCAAGGCATGTGAGTAAGTCAATTTGCCAGTCCTGGGCTGGGGCAAATCCCCAAGCTTGATGTGTAGGGAAAGGAGGGGGCCTGAGAAATTCCCAAGGAGTAGTAGAATAGCAGATGGAACACTGAGAAGTGATTTCCTTGAGGATAGAGTTCCATGATGGAAAGGAAACGAGAGGTTCTAAGAGGCAGGCTAGTGGCTTGTAACCTACATGGAAGAGGTTATGAAATGATGACAGAATAGAATGGGCCTGTGAGGCTGGAAGGAGATAATTTCCTTGGTTCAAGAACCATTTGCCTTGTGTGGGAAGAGATTGATAGGTGGAAGTTTCAGTGGGGGAGTGGCCAGATGAGAAGGAGAAAAACTGCTGTAAGAGATAGAAGTTGGAACACTAGCTGCTTTTTTAGCTACTTTATCAGCATAAGTGTTGTCCTGAGTGATGGGATCTGATGCCTTTTGATTACCCTTGGCGTGAATGGCTCCAGCTTCCTTTGTAGGTAAAGGGGCTTTGAGAAGAGTTTTTATTAAAGAGGCATTAATGATGGAGGACCCTTGCATGGTGAGGAAATTTTTTTCTGCCCATATAACAGCATGGTGGTGCAGGATATGGAAGGCATATTTAGAATCAGTATAAATATTGATGCACATTCCTTTTGCAAGAGTGAGGGCTCAAGTTCAGGCAATGAGTTCAGCTTGCTGAGAGGTAGTGGAGGGGGCCAGAGCAGTAGCCTCAATGATAGATACTATAGCATAGCCTGCGTTTGCTGGTGATTGGCGATTGGGCCTAGTGGAACTGCCATCAATACACCAAGTGTGATTAGGATGAGGAACAGGAAAGAAGGAAATATGGGGAAATGGAGTGAACGTCAGGTAGATCAGAGAGATACAGCCATGGGGGTCAGGTGTGGTATCCGGAATAATGTGGGAGGCCGGATTGAAGTCCAGGCTAGGAACAATGGTAATTGTAGGAGACTCTAAGAAACAGTGAGCATAGCTGAAGGAGCCAGGGAGCAGAAAGTATATGCATCAAGTGTGAGGAAGAAAATAGATTTTGGAAGTTATGAGAATTGTAGAGAGTGATTTGAGCAAAGTTTGTGATTTTGAGCCATGGGGGAGGATAGGCCAGACAATTTTGTTGATAAGGAGCAGATCCTGAACTAACCTGTAAGGCTTGTACGGTTTTTGGACAGGTAAAATGGGAGAATTGTAAAGAGAGTTTATAGACTTTAAAATGCCATGCTGTAACTGGTAAGTGATAACAGGCTTTAATCCTTTTAAAGCATGCTGTGGAATGGGATATTGGCATTGAGTGGGGTAAGGGAGATTAGGTTTTAATGAGATGGTAAGGGGTGCATGATCGATTGCCAAGGAGGGAGTAGAGGTATCCCATACTTGTGGGTTAAGGTGGGGGGATATGAGAGCAGGATGCGAAGGAGGCTTTGAACTGGGGAAAATGGTGGCAATGAGGTGCGGCTGTAACCTAGGAATTGTCAGTAAAGTAGATAATTTAGTTAAAATGCCTCAACCTAATAAGGGAACAGGGCAGGTGGGGATAACTAAAAAGGAGTGCTTAAAAGAGTATTGTCCAAGTTGGCACCAGAGTTGGGGAGTTTTAGGAGGTTTAGAAGCCTGGTCATCAATACCTACAAAAGTTATGGAGGCAAGGGAAACAGGCCCTTGAAAAGAAGGTAATGTGGACTGGGTAACCTCCGTATTGATTAAGAAGGGGTCGGACTTACCCTCCACTGTAAGAGTTACCCAAAGAGTCTGTGATGGTCCAGGAGGCGTCCGAGGCAATCTGGCAGTGTCAGTCTTCAGTCGCTAAGCCAAAAAGATCTGGGAAGGAGTCTGTCAGAGAGCCTTGGGCCAGAGTTCCAGGGGCTCTGGGAGTGGCTGCCAGGTTGGACAGTCTGATTTCCAGTAGGATCCCACACAGATGGGACACGGCTTAGGAGGAATCCTGGGCTGCAGACATTCCTTGGCCCAGTGGTCAGATTTCCAGCACTTGAAGCAAGCTCATGGGGTAGGCGGTCCTGGAGGGATGCCTGGCCACTGTGGTTCAGGCGTTTGGAAGTTCTTGTGTGTTGGAGATGTGGCTTGGGTTTGTCTCACAGTGGAGGCAAGGAATTGCAACTCAGAAATGTGTTGCTACTTGGCTGCTTCTACTCTATTATTATACACCTTGAAGGCGAGGTTAGTTAAGTTCTGTGGTGGGGTTTGAGGACCAGAATTTAATTTTTGGAGCTTTCTTTAACGTCAGGAGTAGAGTAATAAAATGTATATTGAGAATAAGATGGCCTTCTGGCTCCTTTGGGTCTAGGGCAGTAAAGCGTCTAAGGGCTGTTGCCAAACAGGCCATGGACTGGGCTGGGTTTTTATATATGAAAAAGAGCCTACATGCTAACTGATTTGGGAGAAATCAGAAAAAGAAAAAAGAGCATTAACCTTGACTATGCCTTTAGCTCCAGCCACCTTTTTAAGAGGAAATTGCCAGGCACGTGGGAGAAGGCTATGGGAGAGGGCTATTCACAGAACAAAACTGTTAACTGGACTGGGTGTGAAGAGGTGAGTTGATAAAAGGATTATAGGGTGGGGGAGCAGAGGCTGAGAAAGAATTGGGACCTGGCTTGGCCTGGTGAGGAGCAGCCTGGGGAGGAGGGGAGAGGTCAGATGGGTCCAAAGAAAAGGAAGATTAAAAAGACCCAACAAGATTGGGGTTGGGACTGAAGGGACAGGTGGGAGGGAAAGAAGCAAGATTTGGGATGAGTTGCATTGGGAACAGAGACTAGGTGGGGACCTACGTGTAACAGAATGCCTGTTCCTTGAACTGGTTGGTCTGAGGACAAGAGATTGTAGGTGGATCTTTCTCATGGAGCAAAGAGCAGGAGGACAGGGGATTGATCTCCCAAGGGAGGTCCCCCTATCCGAATCATGGCACCAAATTTCACTCTCTACAAGAGAAGAGACCACCCAACAGGCTTTATATGAGCAACAAGGCTGTTTATTTCACCTGTGTGCAGACGGGCTGAGTCTGAAAAGAGTCAGGGAAGGGAGATGGGGGTGGGGCAGTTTTATAGGATTTGGGTAGGCAAAGGGAAATTAGTCAAAGGGGGTTGGTCTTTGGCGGGCAGGGGCGGGGGTCACAAGGTGCTCAGTGGGGGAGCTTTTGAGCCAGGATGAGCCAGGAGAAGGAATTTCACAAGGTAATGTCATCAGTTAAGGCAGTAACAGGGCATTTTCACTCGTTTTCTGATTCTCCAGTTACTTTAGGCCATCTGGATGTATACGTGCAGGACACAAGGGATATGATGGCTTAGCTTGGGCTCAGAGGCCTGACAGTAAATTTTAGATAATTTTTTGTTTTCTTTTTCTTTTCTTTTTTTTTTTGAGACGGAGACTCACTCTGTCACCTGGGCTGAAGTTCATTGGCATGATCACTGCAACCTCTGCCTCCCGGGTACAAGCATTTTCCTGCCTCTACCTCCTGAGTAGCTGAGATTACATGAGCCCACCACCACACCTGGCTAATTTTTGTATTTTTAGTAGAGACGGGATTTCACCATCTTGGCCAGTCTGGTCTTGAACCCCTGACCTCATGATTCACCCACCTCGACCTCCCAAAGTGATGGTATTACAGGCATGAGCCACCGCGCTTGGCCAAATTTTTTTATATTTATGTTTTTACTTTAGGTTTGGGGCCACATGTGAAGCTTTGTTACATAGGTAAAGTTGTGTCATCGGGGTTTGTTGTACAGATTATTTCTTCACTCTTGTATTAAGTCCAGTACCCAATAGTTTTTTTTTTTTTTTTTTTTTTTTTTTTTTTGAGACGAGTTTTGCTCTTGTTGCTCAGGCTCGAGTATAATGGCATGATCTCAGCTCACCGTAACCTCTGCCCCTCAGGTTCAAGCAATTCTTCTGCCTTAGCCTCCCGAGTAGCTGGGATTACAGGTGCCTTCTGCCATGCCTGGCTAATTTTTGTGTTTTTTACTAGAGACAGAGTTTCACTATGTTGGCCAGGCTGGTCTTGAACTCCTGATCTCAGGTGATCCTCTCCCCTAGATCTCTCAAAGTGCTGGGATTACAGGTGTGAGCCACCATGCCCAGCCCCCAGTAGTTATTTTTTCTGCTCCTCTCCTTCCTCCCACCCGTCACCCTCAAGTAGATCCCAGCATCTGTTGTTTCTTCTTTGCATTCCAGTAAATATTTTACTTTGATATTTGATCCTATTGGTGTAAAAATTTACATGTTATCATGTTAGCAAACGTGGCTAGCTTGCTCTTTGACATCTGCATTGGAAATTGGCTGAATGACAAGGTGTGGGTCCTTTTTGATTTTCCTCTGTATAAAGAGTCCTGTAGTGACTGCCTCTGTGCATACCTGCATTACTACAGATACCTGAAGCTTCCTCCATGTCAGGCAGTTGAGAGTGATTTCTTCCTCTAGGATGGGGCATTTCCTGTTTTCTAAGATCTGACAAGATTTCCACCTGCCCCCAACTGCCAAACCATTCTTTTCCACCAAGATGAGATTCCTTTTCAGTTAAACAAAACTTGCTACTTCTTACATTTTTAAAAACATATATATACTATATACATTATATATAGTATATATACACACATCCCCACACATATACACACATATATACATACAGATTATTATATACACACACATATGTATATATTTTGAAAATCTTTTGTATTTTGAAAATCTGAGGAAAATGACAATCCTTTGTATTAACATCTAGTTTTTCTGAGTCTGTGTAGGTTTTATTATTTTGTTGACATATATATACAAAATGGATTTTTGTACTTTGAGTGATTTTGTTTTCATGTATTTTATTTTATTTTCAGACGGGGTCTTGCTTTGTTGCCCAGGCTAGTGTGCAGTGGTGTGATCGTAACTCACTGCAACCTCCACCCTAAGGATCAAGCCATCCTCCCACCTCCAGCCTGCCAAATAGCTGGGACCACAGGTGCCTGGCACCATGCCTGGCTAATTTTTTTTTTTTTTTTTGAGACAGAATTTCAGTTTCCCGGGTTGGAGTGCAGAGGCGCGATCTCGGATCACTGCAACCTCTGCCTCCAGTGATCAAGCGAATCTCCTGCCTCAGCCTCCCGCGTAGCTGGGATTACAGCCATGTGCCACCGTGCCTGGCCGATCTTTCACTGTGGATGTTGTCATCTTTGAAAACCTCACTCATGCTCTGGCAAATCTAGATACTGAATGTCACTTGGTGTGTCAAAGTTCCTAACATTTCTATAACGGGAACCCTGCATTGAGTTTTTAATTGATGTATTGCTTGTATTTTTCACAAACGTAAGAAATTCATACTGAGAGGGTGTCATGACCTCTTCAAAAAGTGTAATAAAACACAACTGGGAAGACGTCATGTGGTGAGAAATCCCTTACTCGGATTTGTCAGAACATTCATTACAATTAAATCCATGCTTTCCCCTCTCTCCTCTTCTCATTTTCTGTGAAGATAAGAACTCGTCCCATAACCATTTGGTATAAATGTGTTTTCATTTCAGCGTCTATTGACATTCAGGGATGTGGTCATAGAAATCTCTCAGGAGGAGTGGAAATGCCTGGACCCTTCTCAGAGGACTCTATACAGAGACGTGATGCTGGAGAATTATAGGAACCTGGTCTCCCTGGGTGAGGATAACTTCCCTGCTGGGGATGTGCCCTTGTGTGTCTTTGTATTTTCTCTTGTTGCCTCTTGGGAGCCCCATCGTTCTCTGACTAAAATGGAAGCGATATTGATTTTGAAATGAAAAGCTTCATGAGGTAGCACCTGGACTTTCACTGTCCCCTTTGTTTAGACGTTCTGCGTTCTTTGTGATAGCTCATTGGGGGTTCCAGAACTAAAGTAGGCATAAAACGTTATGGCAGGCTGGGCACGGTTAAAAAAACATTTTTGTAACCTGTAAAAACTACTACTTCTCCACTAGAACTTTTTGTTATTTATGTCGGAATTATTTCTGTATATGTTGCATTTCTGTTAACATGTATGTTATGTGCATGTTGCATTCTGTACAATGTTTTTCATGTCTTTTTATTCTAAATAATATTTTAAAAGTTTAGTTTTGAAGAAAAAGTACACGTATGCCAGTTTTTGTATCTGTCCTTTAATTAATTAATTTATTTATGTATTTATGACATGGAGTTTGTTCTTTTCACCCCGGCTGAAGTACAATGGTGCGACAGTGGCTCACTGCAACCTTTGCCTCTTGGCTTAAAGAGATTTTTGTGCCTCGGCCTCCTGAGTAACTGGGACTACAGGCGCAGGCCACCACACCTAGCTAATTTTTGTAATCTTTTCTTATCTTCCCTGTGCTATGATTATTTGACAATACGGAATTTCCATTGATTTTGGTTACCCTTACATGAGCTTGTTGTGGATTATTTATAAATATAGTATATTGCGTGGTCCTTTAGCATTTACTTGTCTACAGTAAATATGCTGTAAATATGAAGAATATATATTTTTCTCTTCAGTGATGTGACAGTGGTAAGTTTTTTGCAAACTGTTATATAATTTAGGGTCACAGTGGAAAAATACTCCTTACTTTAGGGTTATACATGTCTGTGTCCTGTCAGTGTTTTGTGATGATATTAGAAATAGGCTTCCATAGATATGATTTGAAGTACATGGAATCACCCTTTATTTATTAAAGAATCTTACTTCTTTTGATGAAAATATCCATAACCTTTTTCTTTACCCTAACAACAAAATTTAGTTGAAGTAGCTGTCAGGCCTCTGAGCCCAAGCTAAGCCATCATATCCCCTGTGACCTGTGTGTGTACATCCAGATGGCCTGAAGTAACTGAAGAATCACAAAAGAAGTGAAAATGGCCTGTTCCTGTCTTAACTGATGACATTACCTTATGAAACTCCTTCTCTTGGCTCAAAACCTCCCCCACTGAGCACCTTGTGACTCCCACTCCTGCCTACCAGAGAACTGCCCCCTTTGACTGCAATTCTCCATTACCTGCCCAAATCCTACAAAATGGCCCCACTCCTATCTTCCTTTGCCGACTCTCTTTTCGGACTCAGCCCACCTGCACTCAGGTGATTAAAAAGCTTTATTGCTCACACGAAGCCTGTTTGGTGGTCTCTTCACACAGATGCGAGTGAAAGTAGCCTATTCCATTATCCTTCCTTATGTCATCTGATAAAATGGTGAGCTGTAAGCTTCTAAGTAAATGTCCCCGTCAAGTCCCTCTGGTCCATAGTATTCTCCGCAGATGTGGAAGGATGGGCTGGATTGACTTGGAACCTTGGTTTAGCAGAGCCCATATGTTCATGAGGAAAACATTTGCTCCAATCTCATTTTTACAGCTGCCTCTTTTTCAGTGTTTTAAACATTTGTAGCTATGTGTTCACACTTGTGTGTATTTTGAATGTATTTCTGTGATTTTCTGAGAGTGAGTAATTACATGTTTGGCATTGATGTCATCAGAACCTTAGATCGTGAAAGAAGTTGCTTTTGCTCAGGTATATAAAAGACAGTCCGGGAACTTTGCTTTTTACTTGTTTCTTTGTGAGATAGAGTGTCACCCTGTCACCCAGGCTGGAATGCAGTGGCACAGTCTTGGATCACTGCAACCTCTGCCTCCCATGCTCAAGTAATCTTGCATCAGCCTCCCAAGTAGCTGGGACCACAGAGGTGTACCATGACACCTGGCTCAATTTTGTATTTTTGGTAGAGATGGGGTTTCACCATGTTGCCCATGTTGGTCTCAAACTTCTCAGCTCAAATGACCTGCCTGCAACAACTTCCCAAAGTGCTGGGATTACTCGGCTGAGCCCCCACTCCTGGCTGGTGTTGGAATTTTCTAGAGGAGGAAGACCAAGGCAGCCTATTGGGCCTTCCAGGCCATCACATGGGAATCAGCCACACCTCCTTCCTCCTCACCTCAGAGCTTCTCAGGATAACTTGGGGAAATGTCTCCCGCCGTGAACCTTAGTGAGCCCACCTGTAACATAGAGGTGAGGAATACGACCAGGAAAGCTCAGTCAGAGTGACACTGACCCCTGAAATGACTGACAAAATACAGTGTGTGGCTTTTCTTCCCCAGAGGGTAAAGCTCAGTTTGTTTGTTTGTTTGTTTGTTTTTGAGACCGAGTCTCACTCTGTGTCCCAGGCTGGAGTGCAGTGGTGAGATCTTGGCTCACTGCAACATCCACCTCCCGGGTTGAAGTGATTTTCCTGCCTCAGTCTCCCCAGTAGCTGGGATCAGAGTTGGCTTTCAATATTCTTTTGGGTTGTGGGAGAAAAATGTTTGAAGACCTTCTCCCTATGGATCTGTGCCCCCAAGACCTCTCTGATGTCATCACCTGCCTGTGCCCTCCTTTCTTCCACTGCTCCACCCACAGGGGCCGCTTTCCTTTGCCTGGGGCTGAGGTTGCTCCTGACTCAGGGCCTTCGCTTGAGCTGTCCCTCTGCCTAGGACTCTCTGTTCCCTCAGCTGCAAGTGACAAGCAGCCTTTCTTCCCTAGGTGTTTGTTCTGGAATCACCTTCTCTGTGGAAACCTTTGTGATCTCACAGAGCCCCCTCATTTGACATTGCAGCTGTGAACCCAGGACTTCTCAGACAGATCTCTGTTAATTTAGAAAGTTTACTTTGCCAAGGCTGAGGACACACCCGTGGCACAGCCTCAGGAAGCCCTGACGACATGTGCCCAAGGTGGGCGGAGCAGAGCTTAATTTTACACATTTTAGGGAGACATGAGACATCAATCAATATATGTAATAAGTACATTGGTTTGGTCTGGGAAGTTGGGACAACTTTAACCAAAGCCAGGGAGACTTGAAGCAGGGAGGGGGCTCCCAGGTCACAGAGAAGTGAGGCACAGATGTTTAGACATGAGTCAAAAAATCATGGCTAAAATGGGATATGTACCAGGAAAGGGACTAGGAAAAAAATGAAAATGGCATTAAAGTCCCAATTGAGGCTGAGGGAAATCAAGAAAGAAAAGGAATAGGGTATCCTTTTTAGGGGCGGCCACTGTAGGGTTTCCTAAACCCATTCCATTAACTTGGAAAGCAGAAAAACCACTACGGGTAAATCAATGGACTCTACCAAAACAAAAACTGGCGGCTTTACATTTATTAGCAAAGGAACAATTAGAAAAGGGACATATTGAGCCTTCATTCTCACTTTGGAATCCTCGTGTGTTTGTAATTCAGAAAAAATCCGGCAGATGGCGTATGTTAACTAACTTAAGAGACGTAAATGCCTTAATTCAACCCAGGGGGCCTCTCCAACACGGGTTGCCCTCTCCGGCCATGATCCCAAAATTATAACTGATCTGAAAGATTGCTTTTTTACCATTCCTCTGGCGGAGCAGAATTTTGAAAAATTTGCCTTTACTACGCCAGCCATAAATAATAAAGAACCAGCCACCAGGTTTCAGTGGAAAGTGTTGCCTCAGGGAATGATAATAGTCCAACTATTTGTCAGATTTTCATAGGTCGAGCTCTTCAACCAGTTACAGACAAGTTTTCAGACTGTTATAGCATTCATTATGTTGGTGATATTTTGTGTGCTGCAGAAACGAGGGATAAATTAATTGACTGTTACACATTTATGGAAGCAGAGGTTGCCAACGCAGGACTGACAATAGCATCTGATAAGATTCAAACCTCTACTCCTTTTCATTATTTAGGGATGCAGATAGAAAATAGAAAAATTAAGCCACCAAAAAAAAAAATAGAAATAAGAAAAGACACATTAAAAACATTAAATGACTTTCAAAAATTGCTAGGAGATATTAATTGGATTTGGCCTACTCTAGGCATTCCTACTTATGCCAGGTCGAATTTGTTCTCTATCTTAAGAGGAGACCCAGACTTAAATAGTAAAAGAATATTAACCCCAGAGGCAACAAAATAAATTAAATTAGTGGAAGAAAAAATTCAGTCAGCACAAGTAAATAGAATGGATCCCTTAGCCCCCCACTAACTTTTGATTTTTGCTACTGCACATTCTCCGACAGGCACCATTGTTCAGTATACTGATCTTGTGGAGTGGTCATTCCTTCCTCACAGTACAATTAAGACTTTTACATTGTACTTGGATCAAAGAGCTACATTAATTGGTCAGGCAAGATTACGAATAATAAAATTGTGTGGAAATGACCCAGGCAAGATCGTTGTTCCTTTAAACAAGGAACAGGTTAGACAAGCCTTTATCAATTCTGGTGCATGGCAGACTGATCTTGCTGATTTTGTGGGAATTATTGATAATCATTACCCAAAAACAAAGATCTTCCAGTTTTTAAAATTGACTACTTGGATTTTACCTAAAATTACCAGACATAAACCTTTAGAAAATGCTCTGACTGTTTACTGATGGTTCCAGCAATGGAAAAGCAGCTTACACAGGGCCAAAAGAGCGAGTCATCAAAACTCAGTATCAATGGACTCAAAGAGCAGAGTTGGTCACAGTCACTACAGAGTTACAAGATTTTAATCAACCTATTAATATTGTATCAGATTCTGCATATGTAGTACAGGCTACAAGGGATGTTGAGACAGCCCTAATTAAATATAGCATGGATGATCAGTGAAACCAGCTGTTCAATTTATTACAACAACTGTAAAAAAGGAAATTTCCCATTTTATATTACTCATATTCAAGCACACACTAATTTACCAGGGCCTTTAGCTAAAGCAAATGAACAAGCTGACTTACTGGTATCCTCTGCATTCATAAAAGCACAAGAACTTCATGCTTTGATTCATGTAAATGCAGCAGGATTAAAAACAATTTGACGTCACATGGAAACAGGCAAAAAATATTGTACAACATTGAACCCAGTGTCAAGTCCTACAGCTGTCCACTCAAAAGGCAGGAGTCAATCCCAGAGGTCTGTGTCCTAATGCGTTATGGCAAATGGATGTCACGCATGTACCTTCATTTGGAAGATTATCATGTGTCCATGTAACACTTGATACTTATTCACGTGTCATATGGGCAACCTGCCAGACAGGAGAAAGCACTTTCCATGTTAAAAAACATTTATTATCTTGTTTTGCTGTAATGGGAGTTCAAGAATAAAATTAAAACCGACAACAAACCAGGATACTGTAGTAGAGCTTTCCAAAAATACTTAAATCAGTGGAAAATTACAAATACAACAGAAATTCCCTATAATTCCCAAGGACAGGCCATAGTTGAAAGAACTAATAGAACATTCAAAATGCAGTTAGTTCAACAAAAGAAGGGGGAGACATTAAGGAGTGTACCACTTCTCCGATGAAACTTAATCTAGCACTCTATACTTTAAATTTTTCAAACATTTATGGAAATCAGACTACCGTAGGGAGACCCCCTGAAACTATTGCTATGGAATAAAAGATGAAATGTTCATGATTGTTGTAAATACAAAATTGCATGCCTGATTGTGTAAAGACATTGCCAGGTTGGACTGCCAGAATGAGCCAAGAGCTTGTGATGTGTTCCCCCTGCAGAGAGCCTATGAATGAATGTGCAGTCAGGGAGGTTTCACATCACCAAGATTCCTATCCCAGAAAAGCAGATGTTCATAGCTCTGGGAATGGAATGCGACCCTTGTGGAATGCACCTATAAATGGACACATGAGGGGCGCCTGTCCATATGGATAAGATAGGGCTATAAACGTCCTCATCTTGCCACGGCTCTTCTAGGCCTCTTTAGGGTTAAGGCATACTCCCTTCTGAGAATTTCTGGCCTAACTAGTTGTCTAGATTCATGTCCTGTTTCTATGGATTGTTTGTAACCAGCTTTTGCTGCAAGTGTTACTGCTGATTAATATCTAGCTAATTAAGGTTAGCTTATGGAAAGGTTATGGAAAGACTGTGTTTCTGTTTTAAGGCTCTGTTAGAAATTACTGATGTACACACACACTATATTGTAAATTCTTATCTCTGTATACTGTACTTCTGCAGACAGATGTTATGTTAAAGAATTACTTCATCCCCACATCACCATCTCACCTCATAATCAAATGACCCTAAATCCCTCACTAACCTACCCCCACCTCACTAAACATAATAATAAATGCTGGCATACCCAGTGCATTGTCGGCACTGCGGCACCAGAAGGCGGTGACGCCCCTGGACCCAGCTTTCACTATCTTGTGTGTGTCTGTTGTTTCTCGACCTGCCAATCTGCCTGGGAACAAAGAGATAGCCCCGTTCCATTGTGGGCTGCTGGCCAGATCCTGCAGTATCTCGTGCTCAACATAGCCTTCTTTGTTCCTCGGCTCAGTGCACTCTGAGTGTGGGTTCATGATGACTAGTCTTCAGTCTCGACGGTAAGGTCTCTGGGTACACTTTTTCCGACTCTCCCCTCTTTTCAGGTTTGTCGATCGGTATTATTCCAGGGTTATTATGGTACAATCACAGTCTAAACACCAGGCTTATCTGTCTTTTATTAAACTTCTTCTTCAACAGGGTGGAATCAAGGCTGATTCCAATAACCTTATTCTCTTATTTCAGACTATTGAAAAGCATTGTCCTTGGTTCCGTGACAAAGGTTCTATGGGCCTGTTAGACTGGGCTAGAGTTGGCGCCACTCTCCACCAACTCATGAGAGATGGTGTTTTACTTCCTATTTCTGTTTGGACGGACTGGGCTCTTATTCATGTTGCTTTACTTCCTTTTCAGTCTGGTGATCCTCTTCAACTGCCGCAAGTTAACGCGGATGGTGAACCACTCCCTTTACCTCGGGTAGCTGACCCCCCTACTATCCTCCTCCTGATGATGAGGGAGAATTCGATCTCTCCTTGTTTTCTCCCCAAGGAGAGGAACCTGGTGATCATCCCCTCCCTCCACCCCTCCACCTCCTATCTTGGAACCTGTATATGTTAACTCTTCTACTAAGCCGTTGCCCCCTCTGACAGAGGAGGACGTGTGGCATTCATCTGAATGGCCTGTTTCTCATTCCTCTTGTCCTTTTGGACTCTCCCCTCTTCTAAGCCTACAGTTTGTTTCAACACTCCGGGACCCCTTCTTTCGGAGGCTTGGAATCCTGCTTCCTGCCAATCCACGTCCCAGCGCCCTCGCTCTCCTTCTCTTCTTTCCTCTGCCCCTGCTAGACCTGTCTGCTCTTCTATTCAGGAGGCGATGGGTAGTTCTAGGGCTTCTGGTGGTTTGCATGCCTGGCAGTTCCGCATAGCCGTAGCCCCTAAGTCTGAGAGTGCAGGAGGTGGGGCAAAGGTACTGCTAAAGGCCGGCGACATTTTGAACCTTTCTTTTTGCAAATCCTTAAAGATTTTAAAGCTGCTTGTGATCAATATGGACCTAATTCTCCTTATGTTAAAACTGTTCTATATTCTCTTACTACTGAACAACAGCTTGTTCCTACGATTGGAATTTCCTAGCTCGTGCTTCTCTTACCCCTTCTCAATTCCCACAATTTAAGACATGGTGATCAGAAGAGGCCATGATTCAAGCTTCTATAAATTCTGAAAATGGGACTGAAGGCTCTTGTGATATGCTTATGGGTTCTAGTGATTTGTGGAATACTCCTGCTCGACAATTGGAATATGATCAACGTATTTTAACTCAGGTTACTCAAGTGTGTTTATGAGCATGGGAACGTATTCAAGATGCAGGCAAGGCCCCTTTGCCTTTTAGTGCTATTAAACAAGGTCCTTCTGAACCCTATCCTGATTTTGTGACTCAACTCACAGATGCTGCTGTAAAGTCTATTTCTGATACTAGAGCAAGAGATGTGGTTATCCAACTTACAGCGTTTGAAAATGCTAACACTGAGTGTCAGGCTGTCATACGACCTAAGACTCAAAACGTACCTGATGATGGCATAATTCCTTCCTACATTAGAGCCTGTGATGGTATTGGTTCTGAAACTCATAAAACTGTGCCCGTGGCTCAAGCCACGACTTCGTCCTTAAAAGCGGCTGCTGTTATTCCTAATGTTCCTACAACGGGTGTGCCCAATACTTTTCCTGGTACTTGCTATAAATGTGGGGGAGTAGGACACTTTAAAAAATCTTGTCCTTTACTTAATGCTAATCCCCAACAACCTACTCCACTAACTCCAAATTTACAGAAAGCACCTGCTACTACTTGCCCACGATGTAAAAAAGGTAAACGTTGGATGAATTCTTGTCGATCTAAATTTGATATTAGTGGTAATCTGTTGCCTCCTTTAAACGTGGCCAACACTGTTTCTAATCCCATTTCTTTTCAGGGAAACTGGGGGAGGGGCCAGCCTTGAGCCCCGATTGGGATTTCGGGGTCTGGTTTCTCCCTCTCTGTGGCTACCTCTATAACTGCACCAGCAATGCCGCAGACTCAAGTACAAACAGTGCCACAGGCATTACCTCAACTTCAATACCCACAACCCAGTGCGAAGTACCCCCTCCTCTTGTCCCAGTACAATGCCTGTCCGCCTCTACCACAGGAGGGGGCTCAATAGATTTATGTAGTACTCTCCCTCTGTCTTTACTCCCTGAAGAACAACCCGTCCTTGCTCCTGCTGGAGTTAAAGGGCCTTTACCTAAAGGTCATATTGGCTTAATTCTTGGCAGAGCTTCATTAACCTTAAAAGGTGTAGTTATTCATACTGGCGTTATCCATGCCAACACTACAGATGAAATTTGTTTGGTTATTTCTACCAAATCTCCCATTTTCATTGAACCAGAACGCATTGCTCAATTACTACTTGTCCCTGCACTGTGCCCCTCCGCAGACTCTGCTACTCGCACAGGAGCATAGGAAATACCTTTAAACAAAACAAAGCTGCTTATTGGGTTAATGCTATTTCTTCTCTTCATCCCACCTGTACTATTAAAATTTCCCAAAAAAGTTTGAAGGTTTAGTCGACACTGGGGCTGATGTTTCTGTAATCGCTGCTAATCAGTGGCCTTCCTCTCGGCCAAAACAGCCCTCTTCAACTAATTTAGTGGGAGTTGGAACGTCATCTGCTGTATACCAATTGGCACTATTCAACCTTTTATCACTCCGATTCCCATAAATTCATAGGGACGTGATTTACTGCAACAATGGGGAGCTGAAATATCTATCCCTTTATCAAATTATAGTGAAGCTAGCAAAAACATAATGTATAAAGTGAATTTTGTTCCTGGAAAAGGATTGGGAGTTAACGGAGAGGGAATTAAAGAGCCCTTGGAACCCTCCCCAAAACTTAATAAATCAGGACTTGGATACCCTTTTTAGGTGCGGTCACTGCTGCGCCTCCCCCACCAATCCCTTTACAATGGATGTGTGCGTCACCTGTTTGGGTAGAGCAGTGGCCGCTCTCCAAACACAAGTTGGAGGCTTTAATTGAAATTGTTAATGATTTACTACAAGCAAACACTATCGAGCCCTCCTTGTCTCCATGGAACTTGCCTGTGTTTGTTGTACAAAAAAAGTCAGGAAAATGGAGGATGGTAACAGACTTAAGAGCTGTTGATGCAGTTATTAAACCTACGGAGGCGTTACAACCTGGTATGTCCTCCCCCTCCATGATTCCTAAGGAATGGCCTTTAATTATCATTGACCTTAAGGAGTGCTGTTTTCATATTCCTTTAGACAAGTCAGACTGTGAAAATTTGCTTTCACTATACCTTCCATTAGCAATTCAGCTCCCACAGCTAGATATCGATGGAAAGTTTTACCTCAAGGAATGATTAACAGTCCTACTATTTGTCAGTTGTTTGTTGGTACTGTGTTACAACCTATCCAATAGACTTAAAAATAATTACATTCTTCGTTATGTGGATGATATACTGATTGCTGCCCCCACTAAAGATGAATTAATTCAATGTTTTACCTCTTTAAAATTAGCTGTTGCCAATGCAGGACTCCACATTTCTCCTGCTAAAATTCAACAAGCCAATCCAAAGGAGTTGTCTATGCCTCACATACAACTAAACTTGGCATTGCTCACATTAAATTTTCTCAATATTCCTAAATCCTGTTCTGTTACTGCTGCGTAAAAACATTTTTCTGGTAACTGTCCCACGGTAAACCAAGGAAGGGAAGTGTGGTGGAAAGACGTTCAATCTAATATATGGTCAAAATATTCTATTTTAACCTGGGGAAGAGGCTATGCTTATGTTTCCCCAGGTGAACATCAATCTCCTGCTTGGATTCCTGCTAGACACCTGAAATTGCGTCCTGAAAATGCATGCAACAACAAGACAGATAAATTTGCTGAAAAAGAGCCACAGCAGAAAGCAACTAACACATCCCATCGTCAAAAAGAAGAAAATGACCACGCTAACTCCTTGACAACAGACAATCCCCTCAGCCATCCTGAACAACTTGTCTCCAGCGATCCAGGTCCGGCTCAACCTCTGCCTCCTCCTGATGATACTGATCTTTCTACCCTCTGTCACTCCACAGACTGTTAAAAACCATACATATTGAGCCTATATTCCTTTTCCTCCTCTTATTCGAGCCATGACATGGATGGACGTTCCTATGGAGGTCTATGTTAATGATTGTATTTGGATGCCTGGTTCTGTAGATGACTGTTGTCCTGCCCAACCCTCAGAAGAAGGAACCCCTTTCAGTATCACTTTAGGTTGTAGTTATCCACCTTTGTGCCTGGGACCCTAATGGATGTCTCTCATTAGATATTCAAACTTGGGCAGTCACACTACTCTCTGGTCACTCTGTCCCTCCTTTAGGACACTTGGTATCAGGGCTCTCAGTAAAACCTCTAAGACAGATCAAAACAGGAATTGCTGATTATATTCACACATCCCAATATAAACTTTTAGGATCTACGTGTCCTCTCAACTTGTCTTCAAATGCTGACAAAGTAATATGGAAGGATTGTGTTAGTCCAGAAGAAACTGTGTTATTTAATTCTTCTCACCACACCATTGTTGATTGGTCTCCTAAAGGTCATATGACTAATGATTGCTCTCAGGGTCACAGAGATTGTCAACATTTTCTCTATGATATTACCTATCAAAAAAGCAGTGACAACCCTCCCCTATTATATCGTAGATTTAACTCCTGTTTTCCTTTTAAGTGGAAAGGGGCAGGGGTTGCCCCTCCAAAGTCAAGGTTCATTGTTCCCCACTTAGGACCTGAACATTCAGAATTATGGAGATTAACCATAGCTATGACTGGTATGAGAGTTTGGGCTGGAGAAAGTGTTATAAGTAAATACACCTTGTCACCTCGAAAACTAAGACAACAGATTGATTTACACTACTATTTCCACACAGCCAAAAATATCACTATGGCCATCCTCATAAGGTCAATTCAAAGATGGGATAGTAAAGATTATGAGGACTTATACCCCCCTGTTGCTAATGTCCCCCCACCACCTCTCATAAAACCTATTCCCTCCAATCCACATTCACAAAAAAGAGTGCCATCCCAAAATACATATACTATCTATATGGAGTCTAACAAAAAAATGCCACTGAAAAGTTGTGTTAAACCATCATATATGTTATTAGTAGGAAATATGCATATTAGTTCAAAAACCAACATAATTATCTGTGTTAATTGTTACTTGTATACTTGTGTTGACTCATCCTTTAATCAATATCATAGTATTTTAATAGTTGGAGCCAGAGAAGGTATTTGGCTCCCTGTAGTCTTACATAGGCCTTGAGAATCTTCCCCTTCTATCCATGTTATTATTAATATTCTACAGAAATTTCTTAAAAGGAGTAAACGATTTATTTTTACATTAATTGCAGTAATAATGGGCTTGATTGCTGTTACTGCGACTGCTGCTTCTGCTGGAGTTGCATGACATCAATCTATTCAAACTGCTCATTTTGTGGATAAATGGCAAAAAATTCTACTCGGATGTGGAATTCTCACTCAGGTATTGATCAAAAATTGGCCAATCAAATTAATGATCTAAGACAAACTGTTATATGGATGGGATACAGAATTATGAGTTTAGAACATAGATTACAAATGCAACGTGATTGGAATACTTCTGATTTTTGTATAACTCCTTCCAATATGAGTCTGTTCACAATTGGGAATTAGTGAAACGCCATTTACAAGGAAGTGAAGATAATTTAAGTTTAGACATAAGCAGGCTAAAACAACAGATTTTTGAGGCCTCTCAAGCACACTTAACTGCTTTATCCGGTGCTGAAGCTTTAGACGGTATCTCTGAGGGGTTATCTAATCTCAACCCCGTTCAATGGGTAAAATCTTTGGGAGGATCCACTATCGTTAATTTTGTTCTGTGCATAATTTGTGCCATTGGTTTATTGTTCATGTGTAAAATTGGAAAAAAAAAATCTTCAATCCAGTTGTAATGAGTGCCAAGCTATGATTGCTATGGCTCATTTAAATCAGAGAAAAGGGGGTGATATAGGGAGACCCCCTGAAACTATTGCTATGGAATAAAAGATGAAATGCTTCTGATTTATTGTAAATACAAAATTGCATGCAGGATTGTGTAAAGACAATGCCAGGTTGGACTGCCAGAATGAGCCAACAGTGCCTGATGTCCTTCCCCCTGCAGAGAGCCTATGAATGGATGTGCAGTCAGGGAGGTTTCACATCACCAAGATTCCTATCCCAGAAAAGCAGATGTTCATAGCTCTGGGAATGAAATGCAACCCTTGTGGAATGTGCCTATAAATGGACGCATGAGGGGCGCCTGTCCATATGGATAAGATAGGGCTATAAACGTCCTCATCTTGCCACAGCTCTTCTAGGCCTCTTTAGGGTTAAGGCATACTCCCTTCTGAGAATTTCTGGTCTAACCGGTTGTCTAGATTCACGTCCTGTTTCTATGGATTGTTTGTAACCAGCTTTTGCTGCAAGTGTTACTGCTGATTAATATCTAGCTAATCATAGGTTATGGAAAGAGTGTGTTTCTATTTCGAGGCTCTGTTAGAAATTACTGATGCGCACACACACACTATATTGTAAATTCTTATCTCTATATACTGTACTTCTGCATACAGATGTTATGTTAAAGAATTACTTCATCCCCATGTGACCATCTCACCTCATAATCAAATGACCCTAAATCCCTCACTAACCTACCCCCACCTCACTAAACTTAATAATAAATGCTGGTATATCCAGTGCATTGGCGGCACTGTGGGACTAGAGGCGGTGACCCCCCGGACCCAGCTTTCACTATCTTGTGTGTGTCCATTACTTCTCAAACTGCTGATCCACCTGGGAACAAAGAAAGAGCCCCGTGGCATTGCAGGTTGCTGGCCAGATCCTGCAACAGACTACGACCTCTGCAGAACAACATCTTACTGGTAAAAAGAACAGCCCACATGATGGAAAACTGATCTGGTGGAAAGACAATAAACATAAGACATGGGAAGTAGGGAAGGTGGTAACGTCGGAGAGAGGTTTTGCTTGTGTTTCACCAGAAGAAAATCAGCTTCCTGTTGGGATACCCACTGGAAATTTGAAGTTCTACAGTGAACCCATCGGAGATGCAAAAAAAAGCGCCTCCACGGAGATGGAGACACCGCCATCGAGCACCATCGACTCACAAGATGAACAAAATGGTGATGTCAGAGGAACAGATGAAGTTGCCATCCACCAAGAAAGTGGAGCCCCAACTTGGGTGCAATTAAAGAAGCTGACACAGTTAGCTAAAAAAAAGCCTAGAGAACACAAAAGTGACACAAACCCCAGAGGATATGCTGCTTGCAGCTTTGATGATTGTATCAGCGGTGGTCAGTCTCCCCATGCCTGCAGGAACAGCTGCAGCTAATTATACCTACCAAGCCTGTGTGCCTTTCCCGCCCTTAATTCGGGCCGTCACATGGATGGATAATCCTATTGAAGTATATGTCAATAATAGTGTTGGGTACCTGGCCCCACAGATGACTGTTGCTCTGCTAAACCTGAGGAAGAAGGAATGATGATAAATTTTTCCACTGGGTATCGTTATCCTCCTATTTGCCTAGGGAGAGCACCAGGATGTTTAAAGTCTGCAATCCAAAATTGGTTGGTAGAAGCACCTACTGTCAGCACCACCAGTAGATTTACTTATCACACGGTAAGTGGAATGTCACTCAGGCCACAGGTAAATTATTTACAGGACTTTTCTCATCAAAGATCATTAAAATTTAGGCCAAAGGAAAGCCTTGCCACAAAGAAATTCCCAAAGGATCAAAAGGCACAGAAGTTGTAGTTGGAGAAGAATGTGTGGCTGATAGTGCGGTGATATTACAAAACAATGAATTCGGAACTATTAGAGATTGGGCACCCCGAGGTCAATTCTACTACAATTGCACAGGACAAACTCAATCATGCCCCAGTACATGATTGAGAGACGAAAGGAAGGCACGTGGATCCCTGTGTCCATGGACCCACCGTTGGAGGCCTTGCCATCCATCCATATTTTGTCTGAAGATTTAAAAGACATTTTAAATAGATCCAAAAGATTCATTTTTACTTGAATTGCAATTATTATGGGATTTTTTTTTTTTTTTTTTTTTTTTTTTTTTGAGACGGAGTCTTACTCTGTCGCCCAGGCTGGAGTGCAGTGGCCAGATCTCAGCTCACTGCAAGCTCTGCCTCCCGGGTTTACGTCATTCTCCTGCCTCAGCCTCCCGAGTAGCTGGGACTACAGGCGCCCACCACCTCGCCCGGCTAGTTTTTTGTATTTTTTAGTAGAGACGGGGTTTCACTGTGTTAGCCAGGATGGTCTCGATCTCCTGACCTCGTGATCCGCCCGTCTCGGCCTCCCAAAGTGCTGGGATTACAGGCTTGAGCCACCGCGCCCGGCCTATTATGGGATTAATTGCAGTCACAGCTATGGCTGCTGTGGCAGGAGTTGCATTGCACTCTTCTGTTCAGACAGTAAACTTTGTTAACGATGGGCAAAAGAATTCTAAGAGATTGTGGAATTCACAATCCGGTATTGATCAAAAATTGGCAAATCAAATTAATGATCTTAGACAAACTGTCCTTTGGATGGGAGATAAGCTCATGAGCTTAGAACATCCTTTTCAGTTACAGTGTGACTGGAATATGTCAGATTTTTGCATTACACTCCGAGTTTATAATGAGTCTGAGCATCACTGGGACATAATTAGACGCCATCTACAAGGAAGAGAAGATAATCTCACTTTAGACATTTCCAAATTAAAAGAATAAATTTTTGAAGCATCAAAAGCCCATTTAAATTTGGTAGCAGGAACTGAGGCAATTGCGGGAGCTGCTGATGGCCTCACAAATTTTAACCCTGTCACGTGGGTTAAGACCATCGGAAGTTCTACTATTGTAAATTTCATATTAATCCTTGTGTGCCTGTTTTGTCTGTTGTTAGTCTGCAGGTGTACCCAGCAGCTCCGAAGAGACAGCGACCACTGAGAACCGGCCATGATGACGATGGCGGTTTTGTCGAAAAGACAAGGGGGAAATGTGGGGAAAAGAGAGATCAGACTGTTACTGTGTCTATGTAGAAACCTTAACGTCTCTACTTGGGAACGCTGATCCCATTTCTTTGGAGTTGATGTTTCCAGGTGGCTTTCTTCAAGCGTTGTGTTCATTAACTCTATACTTAATCATATAGTTTAAATTTTATTGTTTACTGCTGATATCAGTTTCTGTGGTATTGTAGGAGCCTCACCAGAGAGGGCACCTGTCGCCATGTTGTAAAACTCACACTTGTCTAAAAGACATGGGTTAGGGGTTTTCCCCCTCCCTCAAGATGAAGCTAGTTAGCTGACACAGGTGGTCACCTCCATTACCAGGTAGAGCCAGGATGAACTATGTGTGAGCAAGGGTGTTGTCAAGTCCTCTTCCCTGAGGACTGATTAGTGTTTATCTTGAAAACATGTATTTAATGGGTTGTACAGAACAGTGAAGTTTCTTTCTGTCTTTTCAACCTCTTAGCTGTTTGCCTCTATTTCCCATCACATTCTGGTCTAAGGCTTATTTATTAATAAAATGGTTTTCATTTCTTTCTCTGTTATCGTCATGGAGATGATTTCTCATTTGGGAGAACAGTTTTTAGTTTTCAATTATACTTTTAACGTTTAAAAAGCGAAGTAAAGCGTATTTCTTGGGCCAGGCATGTTGGCTCACGCCTGTAATCCCAGCACTTTGGGAGGTCGAGACAGGTAAATAACTTGAAGTGAGGAGTTTGATACCGGCCTGGTCAACATGGTGAAACCCTGTCTCTAACAAAAATACAAAATTTAGCCGGGCATAGTGGCGCGAGCCTTTAAGGCCAGCTGCTCCCGAGGCTGAGGCAGGAGAATCGCTTGAACCCAGGAGGCAGAGGCTGCATTGAGTCGAGATCTCGCCACTGGACTCCAGCCTGGGCGACAGAGAAATACTCTGTCTCAAAAGAAACAAACAAACAAACAAAACAAAACAAAAAAACAGAAAAAGCAAAAAGGAAATAATAATTAAAAAAAGAAAGTAATCGATCTCTTCGACAAATGTGCCAGGACAACTAAGTGGTTATCCACATGGAAAAGAATAATGGTGGATCCCTTTGTCACACCATCAAAAATTTTATTTAAAAAAGTTTTTTTTTTTTTTTTTTTTTTTTTTTTTTTTAAAGAGAGAGAGACGAGGAAGGTAGACCTGCGGTAGTGGGTGTCACTTGTCGCCCAGGCTGGGTTGGAACCTCAGGCTCAGCGATTCTTCCGCCGCTGCTTCCTGAGTAGCTGGGACCTCAGGCTCCCGCCCCCGCGCCTCTGCTGTGTTTAAGCAGCAGGTGGTGACCTCACTCTTCCCTGGCCTGAGCACTCCGTCCGGCACCCCAGGCGGTGGCTTTAGAGAAGTTCTTGAAGCTGAGCGCAGGATAGACTCTCCCTCTCAAGTGAACGGACAATAGAAAGGGAGAGGATTTCTATTCTGTTCTGTGGGCCCTCAGCGTGATATCGTAGGTGCCGCCCAGGCAGGGCTTTGCATTTCACATTGTAGTTTGCATCCCCGTTCCAGACAATTCCAGGGCTTTGGAATCATGCCTCAGAGTTTCTGGCGCTCTAGTCTCCAAAATCTGAAAACAGAGACGCCGGCAGGGAGACTGAGAGAGGCGCAGGTCCCTCCTCGGCCCCGCCCTCTGCCGGTTCTAAACTGCAAGGTCTCTCCGCCTCGCACCCTGCCCCTATCTCGCTGAGGCCCCGCCCACCTCCTCCCGCCTCCCGCCGAGGCCTGGCTTCTGTTCTGCGCGCGCAGATTAAGGCAAACTCGGAAGCGGATCGGTTGGAGTGAAGGTCACATCGCGCGGTGAGTTTTGCTCTGTGCTGTATTAAGTTTGTGCTTCTCAGGTCCCCGATCGCTTCTGTCCCTGGGACGTGGGGTCCCCACAGACCTGGAAATTCTCGTCCGTCTTCCTTCCCCAGAGCAAATTGAGACATCCCCGTGAGAGCCCGGGGGTCGCTTCCTTTTGGGTTTAAAGTCACCCTGAGGCTGTTCCGGTCCCCGGTCTTTCTGTTATAGGGCAATGTATACACTTTCTATTGCGTAGTTTTCCTGCCCAAAACCTAGTTCTGACTCCTCCCGCCCCGCGCTATTTAAAGTCCTCACCCGCAAGGTGGATTCTTGCCTGGGGCGCGCCTCCCAGCCTCGCCCTCGTCGGCCCTTGGAGTGCAGCGCCCCGGCTCCAGTCCCGGGGACGCCGAGTCCTCTGCGTGTCCTGGGATCCTGCAGACCCCATCCTTGTCCTAAGGCGCGCATCGCCCTCCCCGCCTCTCTTCTCGTGCCAGGGCCTGCTGCTCCCCAGGTCTCCCCTCCGCAGTCATCGCTTCCATTGAACCCGCTCTGGGGAGGTCCCAGGGGCCTGTCCTGTGGCACGGGATTTTCTTGCCTGCCGAGCTCCAGCCCCTGGAAAATACGCTCCTCCAGGATGCAGGCGTCTTACTCCAAACCCTCCTGCGATTGTGTGGGCCAAAGGGATCAGGAGACAGACAAGAGCAGTAGAAAACCTGAGACAGAGAAGAGAATAAAAAAGGCCCATAACAGACAGGAAAAATAGACGATTGGTGAGGGATATGCCAAGAGATGGCAAAAATGAAAAACAAAAAGAAAAACAACATAGGAATGCAGGAGGAGAAAAGCAACTGGAGAAATGTAGAGAAAACCCAGATGTACAGACAGATGAAGGACGGCAAGGTAGGGGGAGTGAAAGCAAAGAGGGAGGCTCATCAGAGTGAGGGAGAGAGGGAGGGATTTGGAGCCAGGACAGACAAAGCAGAGTGGTGCTTGTGTCAAGAACAGAGGGAGAAGCACAGCAGGGAGGACAACTGCGGATCTGAGGTGCCACAGAGTGGGGACAAGGGAGTATATAAGGGAAGAGAGAATTTAACAGGGAGAACAGAGGACGCACAGAGATGACAGAAGAGACAAATTGAGGACGATTGAAAGATTGGGGAGAAAGAGCAACAAGAGATTAAATAAGTTGCGAGGATGGAGCAGAAGAGGTGGAAGAGAAGGAATAGAGGGAAGAAGGAGATAAACAGCAGAAGAGGAGAGGGGTACAAAATGAAGAGCAGAATCCCAGGGAGAAAGAAAAGAAAACAAGAGCTAGAGAGAGAAGGGGAGAATGAGAGATAGGTACAGAATTAGGGAGGGAAGCACAGTAGTGAAGAAAGAGGGGCTGGGCACAGTGGCTCACGCCTGAAATCTCCACACTTTAGGAGACTGAGGCAAGGGGATTGCTTGAGTCCAGGAGTTCAAGACCAGCCTGGGCAACATAGTGAGACCCCCCCATCTCTGCCAAAAAAGATAAGTAAATAACCAGGCTTAATGGTACACCTGTACTCCCAGCTGCTCTGGAGGCCAAGCTGGGAGGATGACTTGAGCCCAGGAGGTCCAGGCTGCGGTGAGCTGATATCATGTCACTACACTGCAGCCTGGACAACAGAGCGAGACATTGTCTCAAAAGAAAAAAAGGGGCGAGAGACCTTGGGTTTAGATGAGTGCGTGAGTTCATTGGATATGATTAGTTGTGACAGGTTGACTTCCGTGTATATAATCTAACAACTGAAAACTTGTTTAAATTATACAGACGAGATTGAGGATTTTAAAATTCGTATCTATAAGACATGTACATTCTATAAATCTTGGCATGAGAGGTATCTTCCACTTGGAATCCCTATTCAGCCAGAGGGAAGTGACTTATTCAGTTGTGAATCACTGCCTTCCCTTTTCCTAGGATGGGGTAGGACGTGGGTAGTGAAGGGGGGAAAAAGTCACTGTCTGTTATTACATAATACTTTTTAATTTAATTAATTAAATCATATTTTGAGACAGGGTCTGGCTGTATCACCCAGGCTGTTGTGCAGTGGTGTGATCTCCTCTAACTGCAGCCTCAACCTCTTGGGTTCAAGCGATCCTCCCACCTCAGCCTTCTGAGTAGCTGGGACCAGAGGCATGAGCCACCTAGCCTGGCTAATTTTTGTATTGTTTTTGTAGAAATGGGGTTTCACTATGTTTCCCAGGCTGGTCTCAAAATCCTGGGCCCAAAGGATCCTCCTGCCTTGGCCTCCCAAATTACTGGGTTTACAGGTGGGATTACAGAGATGAGCCACTGCATCTGGCCTATATAGCCTTCTCTTTTCTTTTCTTTTCTTTTTTTCTGAGGGAGTTTTGCTCTTGTTGCCCAGGCTGGTGTGCGATGGCATGATCTCAGCTCACCACAATCTCCGCTTCTCAGCTTCAAGCGATTCTACTGCCTCAGAGAGGCAGGGTATTACACTGCAGCCTGGTCAACAGAGCGAGACATTGTCTCAAAAGAAAAAAAGGGGCAAGAGACCTTGGGTTTAGATGAGTGGGTGAGTTCATTGGATATGATTAGGAATACAAGCTAACTAACAGTGAGTAGCTGGGATTACAGGCATGCACCACCACGCCCAGGTAATTTTGTGTTTTTAGTAGAGACTGGGTTTCTTCATGTTGGTCCAGGCTGGTCTCTAACTCCCGACCTCAGGTGATCTGCCTGCCTTGGCCTCCCAAAGTGCTGGGATTACAGGCGTGAGCCACCATGCCCACACCCATAGTAGTTTTTAACATGGACATCAGGGCACGGTGGCTCACGCCTGTAATCCCAGCACTTTGGGAGGCCGAGGTGCATGGATCACGAGGTCAAGATTTCGAGACCACCCTGGCCAACACAGTGAAACCCCATCTGTACTTAACAGATACAAAAATTAGCCAGGTGTGGTTGCAGATGCCTGTAATCTCAACTGCTCGGAAGGCTGAGGCAGAATTGCTTGAATCTGGGAGGCAGAGGTTGCAGTGAGCCGAGATTGTGCCACTGCATGCCAGCCTGGGCAACAAGAGGGAAACTCCATCTCAAAAAATTAATTAATTAATTAATTAATTAATTAAACTAAAAGCACTGGTCCTATTCACGTGTAGTCAACACCCATGACCAAATTATTTCAAAGACACCACCTGCAGGAACATCCTATTGGACAATAAGAACTCTGAACATAGCTTTTGACCAATATGATCTTTCAGACCAGGGAGCCTACATCTTGTTTTTTATGTTTTTATTGTGCAATTTGTTTTATACAATGTTTTCTGTGATCTCCGTTTATAAATTTTCACAGTACACATTGCATGTTTTATATTTTATGCATAGTTAGCTAGAGAACTAAGGGCAATGCATATATATATAAATGCTGTATTGCCTGGTGTTATGTAACTGTACCTGTGACATCATAATTGCACCCTCCGACACTGTTAGTTACTTCATATTCCTTATAATGTTGTGTATTACTTGAACTCATACATCAGAAGGTATACATCTTAAGATGTATTTCAGTTCTTATATTGTGTGCTGGTGGTAAGTAGAAGTTGTAGCTTTTTTCTTAAGAGGGAATTTTTAGAATTCTGCAGGCTGTATAAATGTACTTATTATTTGCTTGCAGGTTTTATCATGGGTTACAATAGTTTACTGATTAACATTTAAGATTTCACATATGGCTTTTCGGTATATGGTATATAATATAACTGACACACTGCACTTGTTAATTTCAATAAGTCCCTGTTCTGTGTGGATATAGGTAATTTTATGACAGGTATTCAGAAAAATGTTGTATTAACATTGTTTTCTTTTTCTTTTTCTTTTCTTTTTTTTTTTTTTTTGAGATGGAGTCTCACTCTGTCACCCAGGCTGGAGTGCAGTGGTGCAATCTTGGCTCCCTGCAAACTTTCCCTTCCAGGTTCAAGCGATTCTTGTGCCTCAGCCTCCCGAGTAGCTGGGACTGCAGGTGCAAGCCACCAGGCCTGGCTAATTGTTGTAATCTTTTCTTATCTTCCCTGTGCTGTGATTATTTGACAATACAGAATTTCCATTGATTTTGGTTACTCTGACATGAGCTTGTTGTGGATTATTTACCAATATAGTGTATTGTGTGGTCCTTTAGCATCTATTTGTATACACTAGATATTCTGTAAATATGAAGAATATATACTTTTCCTTGTGTGACAGTGATATGTTTTTTGGAAACTGTGATGCACTTTAGGGTCACAGTGGAAAAATACTCCTGACTTTAGGCTTACACATGTTTGTGTCCTGTCAGTGTTTTGTCACGATATTGGAAATAGGCTTCCATAGAATTGATTTGAAGGACACGTAATCGCCCTTTATTTATTAAAGAATCTTACTCCTTTTGTGCTCCTAAACTTTGAAGATCATGTTTGGGAAGTTTAAAATAAGTACTGTTTTTTGTGTCGTATTTCCACATTTCAGTATGATTTACCACCTGGGCTTCATTGGAAACGTATTGGTGTTTATATTTTGTAGCTATCTCTTCCAAATGCTTAGTGAAAAAGGTGGAAGGATCACTTGAGCCAGGGCGTTGAAGGCTGCAATGAGCCCTGTTTTTGTCACCACATTCCAGCCTGGGTGAGTGAGCTAGACTCTGTCTCAAACAAACAAGCAAATAAATGAGAGGTACAATTCCTCCTTTGAAAATAAAGAAAGAGATTTTCTTTCCTTTCATCTCTTTTCTTAGGACATTTATTTAGAAAATTTGCAAATGCATTTTCTGTCTTCTGAGGTCCTCTCCTCTCCTCTCCTCTCCTCTCCTCTCCTCTCCTTTCCTTTCTTCTTTCCTTTCCTTTCCCTTTCCCTTTCCCTTTCGCTCTTGTTTCCCAGGCCGTAGTAAAATGGCGCGATCTCGGCTCACCGCAGTTTCCATCTGCCCGGTACATGCGATTCTCCTGCCTCAGCCTCCAGAGTAGCTGGGACTACGGGCACCCGCCATCATGCCTGGCTGATTTTTATAGTTTTGTAGAGACGGGGTTTCACCATGTTGGCCAGGCTGGTCTTGAACTTCTCATTTTAGATGATCCTCCAGCTCGGCCTTCCAAAGTACTGGGATTACAGGCCTGAGCCACCGCTCCCGGCCCAGGGATGTATTTCTGAAGAATTTGGGAGCTCGCTTTGAAAGGCAAACAACGGCTGGGCACGGTGGCTCACGCCTGTAATCCCAGCACTTTGGGAGGCCAAGGTGGGCTGATAAAGAGGTCAGGAGTTTGAGATCGCCTGACCGACATGGTGAAACCCTGTCTCTACTAAAAACACAAAAAAATTAGCCAGGCGTGGTGGCACATGCCTGTAGTCCCAGCTTCTCAGGAGGCTGAGACAGGAGAATTGCTTGAACCTGAGAGGCAGAGGTTGCAGTGAGCCGAGATTGCACCACTGCACTGCAGCCTGGGTGACAAAGCGAGACTCCATCTCAAAAAAAAAAAAAAAAAAGAAAAGAAACTAAATAATTCATCAAATGATTCCAATTTAAAGCTGTGGACCTTTAAATAATTCTGAGCTTTGAGAGGAATGTGGTCCTACAACCTGAGTCTAGTAAAATGCAGGTGCAACTTCTAAGAGTTTTCCTGACTGACCATCGTGGCTCAAGCCTGTAATCCCAACACTTTGGGATGCCGAGGTGGGTGGATCACTTGAGATCAGGAGTTCAAAACCAGCCTGGCCAGCTTGGTGAAACCCTGTCTCTACTAAAAATACAGAAAAATTACAGGCATCTGCCATGACGCCCTGCTAATATTGTGTTAGGGTTAGTGTCAGGGTTTCTCTCCCTCCCTCAGGATGAAGCTACTTAGCTGACAAAGATGGTCACCTCCATTACCAAGCAGAGCCAGGATGAACTATGTGTGACCAAGGGTGTTGTCAAGTCCTCTCCCCTGAGGACTGATTAGTGTTTATCTTGAAAACATGTACTTAATGGGTTGTACAGAACAGTGAAGTTTCTTTCTCTCTTTTCAACCTCTTGGCTATTTACCTCTATTTCCCACCATATTCTCATCTAAAGCTTATTTATTAATAAAATAGTTTTAATTTCTTTCTCTATTATCATCTGGAGATGATTTCTCATTTGGGAGGACACTCTTTGATTTTCAATTATATTTTCTCACATTTAAAAAGTGAAGGAAAGAATATTTCCTGGGCCAGGCACGGTGACTCACTAGTGTAATCCCAGCACTTTGGGAGGCTGAGGCAGGCAGATCACTTGAAGTCAGGAGTTCCAGACCAGCCTGGCCAACATGGTGAAACCCCGTCTCTACCAAAAATATGAAAATTAGCTGGGCATAGCCGTGTGCACTTGTAATAGCAGCTACTCCGAAGGCTGAGGCAGAATAGCTTCCACCCAGGAGGCAGAGGCTGCAGTGAACCACGATCTCGCAACTGCTCCCCAGCACGGGCCACAGAGAAATACTCTGTCTCATAAATAAAAGGAAAGAAAAAAGTAAAAAAAGAGAAAGTAATAGATTTCTTTCACAAATGTGCTGGGACAACTAACTGGATATCCACATGGAAAAGAGTAATGTTGGATCCCTATGTAACACCATCAAAAATTTTATTTAAAAAGGGTTTAAAAAAAAAAAAAGGGCAGACACGGTGGCTCACACCTGCAATCCTAGCACTTTGGGAGGCTGAGGCGGTCGGATCACGAGGTCAGGAGATCCAGACTATTCTGGCAAACACGGTGAAACCCCGTATCTACTAAAAATACAAAAACTTAGCGAGGAGTCGTGACTGGCGCCTGTAGTCCCAGTTACTCAAAAGGCTGAGGCAGGAAAATGGCGTGAACCCGGGAGGCGGAGCTTGCAGTGAACCAAAATCATGCCACTGCACTCCAGCCTGGGCGACAGAGCGAGACTCAGTCTCAAAAAAAAAAAAAAAAAAAAAAAAAAAAAAAAAAAAAAAAAGAAAAGAAAAGAAAGAAAGAAAAAAGAAAGAAAAGTAAAAGAGTGAGAGAGAGAGATGAGGAAGGGAACCCTGAGAGAGGGGATGTTACTTTGTCGCCCAGGCTGGCCTGGACCCCTAGGTCCAGCGATGCTCCGCCGTTCCTTCCTGAGTAGCTGGGACCTCAGGCTTCCTCCCCCGCGCCCGCATCCCTGCTGTGTTTAAGCATCAGATGGTGACCTCAGTTCTCCTTGGCCTGAGCACTCCATCCCGCATCCCAGGCGGAGGCCCTAGGGAAGTCTCTGAAGCTGAGCACAGGGTGGGCTCCTTCTCCTGAGTAAATGGAGAATAGAAAGGGAGAGGATTTCTTCTCTTTTCTTTTTTTTTTTTTTAGACGGAGTCTCGCTCTGTCCTCCAGGCTGGTGTGTAGTTACACGATTTTGGCTCACTGCAAGCTCCACCTCCCGGGTTCACGCCGTTCTCTTTCCTCAGCCTCCCGAGTAGCTGGGACTACAGGCGTCCACCACCACGCCCGGCTAATTTTTTGTATTTTTAGTAGAGACAGGGTTTCACCGTGTTAGCCAGGATGGTCTCGATCTCCTGACCTCGTGATCCGCCCGCCTCCGCCTCCCAAAGTGCTGGGATTACAAGTGTGAGCCACCTCGTCCGGCATTGAGAGGATTTCTATTCTCTTCTGTGGGTCATCAGCATGAAATCGTATGTTCCTTCCAGGCAGGGCTTTGCATTTCATATTCTAGTTTGCATTCCCGTTCCACACAATTCCAGGGCTTTTGAATCGTGCCTCAGCCTTCCTGGCCGCTCTCGCCTCCAAAACCCCGAAAAACAGAGGCTCTGGGTGCGAGGCTGAGAGACGCACAGGTCCCGTCCCGGCCCCGCCCTCTGCCCGTTCTAAAGGGCAAGGTCTCAGGTCTCTGGGTCCTGCTCCCCGCCCCGATCCCAGGCCCCGTTAACCAGCTCGCGGGTGGAGTCCAGGCCTGACTTCTGTCCTGCGTGCGCAAACCCGGAAGCGGATCGCGTGACGTGAAGGTCCTACCGCGGTGCCTGAGTTTTGCTCTGTCTTATATTAAGTCTGCCCTTCCCAGGTCCCCGGCGCTTCTGTCCCTTGGACGTGGGGACCCCACAGACCTGGAAATTTTTGCCTGTCTTCTTTCACCCAGAGCAAACTGAGAGGTCCCCGTAAGAGTCCGGAAGTTGCTTTTTGGGTTTGAAGTCGCCAGGAGGCTGGTCCCGTACCCGCTCTTTCTGCTATAGGGCAATGTATACACTTCCTATCGCATAGTTTTCCTGCTGAAAACTTTTTTTTGACTGTGTTGGGCTGGGGGATGTAAGGTCTTTCCCTTCCCACGAGGCCATATCTCAGGCTGTTTCAATGGGGAGAAACCTTGGACAATACCCAGGCTTTCTTGGGCGGAGGTCCCTGTGGCCTTCAGCAGTACATTCTGTCCCTGGGTACTTGAGATTAGAGAATGGCGGTGACTTTTACCAAACATACTGTCTGCAAACACTTTTTAACAAAGCACATCCTGCACAGCCTTAAATCCATTATCCCTTGTCAACACAGCACATGTTTCTGCAAGCACAGGGTTGGGGACAGGGTTACAGATTAACAGCATTTCAAGGCAGAAGAATTTCTCTTAGTAGAGAAAATGGGTTTCTTTTTTTTTTTTTTTTTTTTTTTTTGAGACGGAGTCTCGCTCTGTCACCCAGGCTAGAGTGCAGTGGCTGGATCTCAGCTCACTGCAAGCTCCGCCTCCCGGGTTTAGGCCATTCTCCTGCCTCAGCCTCCCAAGCAGCTGGGACCACAGGCGCCCGCCACCACACCCGGCTAGTTTTTTGTGGTTTTTTAGTAGAGACCCGGTTTCACCGTGTTAGCCAGGATGGTCTTGATCTCCTGACCTCGTGATCCGACCATCTCGGCCTCCCACAGTGCTGGGATTACAGGATTGAGCCACCGCGCCCGGCAGAGATGGGGTTTCACCATGTTGGCTGGACTGGTGTCGGCCTCTTGACCCCAAGTGATCTGCCTGCCTCCGCCTCCCACAGTGCTGGGATGACCGGGCCTGAGCCACTGTGCTGGGTCTTTCTTTTGAGTTTCTGATTAGCCTTTCCAAAGGAGACACTCATATAGGCATCTATGTCAGGGAGCAGAGGGGTGACTTTGAATAGAAGGGGAGTCTGGCTCCCTAAGCAGCTCCCAGCTTGACTTTCCATTTTGCTTAGTGATTTGGGGCCCCAAGATTTATTTTCCTTACACACAGCCCAACCTTCATCCCACCTCTGGTGCACGTTGCTTGTTCTATGTGATTACTTTTGTGCCTTTGCCATCTGCTGTCTGGATCCTGGTGAGAACAAGGCCCCAAGGGAAGAGCAGAGCCAGAACGTGGGGCTGTGCTGGGCTCGCCCCTCTGAGTGGAGCTCAACCCTGGCTTCACATTAGACTGCAGAGCATTTTACAAATAGAGCATTTGTGCTGCTTTACTGGGGTTCTTATTCTGAAGGGCTGGAGTCCACCCTCAGTAATAGCTGCAGTGGCCCAGGTGCTTGTCATCTGTGCGCAGCACTGAGCATCGAAGCTCTGTGTCCCCCGTTTCTGAGGGCTGAGCTCAGCCTGTGATCCACAGAGATGAGGGCTGTTCTCTGGATGGGGTTTGGTCAGGGATGGGTCTGTATCCTGAAGGGGAGATCAGTCCAGCCCAGCTCCCCGCTGCTGCCTCGTGTGTGGGGGCTTCTCCAGGAGGGGAGTGAGATCTGAAGACCGGGGTCAAACGTACACTTACAGGTCTTCCTGTGGGGCTTTCTTATCTCTGCATGGTCTCTGGTGCAGTGGGCAGTGGGGACCATCTTTCTACACGGTGAGGTCTCCCCTGTTCATGTGTTTTTGTCACAGGAAGGGAGTGAGTCATTTCTAACATGAAGTCTTTTTTTCACATACAGGATTGATTGCTAAAGACTCAGGTTACGTGAGGAAGCAGCTGAGAAGAGGAAAGGAAAGGAGCCAGGCATGGCCCTTCCTCAGGTGAAGTGATGTTCCTCTGGGGATGAATCTGTCTCTTTCCTTTCTGAAATGCCAGGAATTGTAGTAGCCAGTCTTTTCTGAGTCTGAAGCATTTTGCCTGACAGGTTCGCTCACACTCACCCATACCTGCCCTCAGTTCCTGTCATCTGCACTGAGATTTCATCTCCTGTGACCCAGTGACATGAACTTGGGAAGAGGCTCCACTGGGCATGGTCCTGGGAAGGGCTCACACCCAGACATGGATAAACATGGAGTGTGGGCCCATGGATGTCAGTGCTGCTGGGCAGCCTGGATGGTTCAGGGGCCACATCTGGATGTCAGCTCTTTGTGGACCAGATCAGAGAAACTACATATGAAATATATATGTTAATGTACACAGATATCTGGTAAATTCTGGACAAGGAGATGAATAAGGGGAGATATTGTGTATGTGATTTGGTAATGCATTTGAAGCCACACGAGTAGATCAACATGTCTCTGACTCCAAACTTTTTTTTTTTTTTAAAGAGACAGGATGGTGGTCCAGGTGCGGTGGCTCACACCTGTAATCCCAGCACTTTGGGAAGCCAAGGCAGGTAGATCACTTGGAGGTCAGGAGTTCAAGACCAGCCTAGCCAATATGGTGAAACTGTATCTCTACTAAAAATACAAAAATTAGCTGGCTGTAGTGGTGCATACCTGTAATCTCAGCTTCTCAGGAGGCTGAGGCAGGAGAATCACTTGAACCCTGGAGGTGGAAGTTACCATATGCCGAAATTGTGCCACTGCACTCCAGCCTAGGAGACAGAGTGAGACTCTGTCTCAAAAGAAAAAAGAGAGAGAGAGAAGGTGTCACTCTGTGGCTTAGTTCTGGAGTACAATGGCACAATTCAGAGTTTACAGCAGCCTCAAATTCCTGGGCTCAAGTAATCCCTACTTTAGCCTCCCAAAGAGCCTGAAGGATAGGCATGGGTCACCATATATATCTATGTATGTATGTATGTATGTATGAATGTATGTATGTATTTATTTATTTATTTTAAGATGGAGTCACTCAGTCAACAAAGCTGGAGTGCGATGGCACAATCTCAGCTCACTGCAACCTCTGCCTCCCAGTTTCAAGCAATTCTTCTGCCTCAGCCTCCCGAGTTACTGGGACTACAGGCACGCACCTCCACACCCAGCTAATTTTTGTATTTTTAGTTGAGACGGGGTTTCATCATGTTGGTTAGAGTGGTCTTGAATTCCTGACCTTGTGATCTGCCTGTCTGGGACTCATAAAGCACTGGGATTAAAGGTGTGGGCCACTGAGTCCGGCCCTATTTTTTATATTGTATTTTTATTTTGTTGTCCAGGCTGGAGTGCAGTGGTGCAATCGTAGCTCACTATCGCCTTGATATCCTGGCCTCAACTGTTCCTCCCATCTTGGCCTCCCAAATTGCTGGCATTCCAGATGGGAGACAGCCAGCCCGGCTGGACTCTGCACTTTTTTGAGATGGAGTCTCGCTCTGTTGCCCAGGTTGGATTGCAGTGGCGGGATCTCAGATCACTGCAACCTCTGCCTTCTGGCTTCAAGCAATTCTTCTGCCTCAGCCTTCCATGCATCTGGGATTACAGGTATTCACTGCCATGGCTGGCTAATTTTTTTGTATTTTTAGTAGAGATGGGGTTTCACCATATTGGTCAGGCTGGTTGAACTCCTGACCTTGTGATTCCTCCAGCTCGGCCTCCCAAAGTGCTGGGATTACAGGCCTGAGCCACTGTGCTTGGCCAAACTGCACTTTTAATGACTCAGAGTGGAATGGGAAGTGGAGATAGGCATCAGTGGTACAGGATGCTTTATTATATCATTGATTTTATTTTATTTTTTATTTTTATTTTTTGAATTGACTCTCACTCTGTCGCCCAGGCAGGAGTGCAGTGGTGTGATTTCGTTTCCCTGTAGCCTCTGACTCCCGGATTACAGTGATTCTGTTGCCTCAGCTGCTTGAGTAGCTGGAATTAGAGGTGCACACCACCACATGTGTAACGGCGTGATGGGATGTGTGTGCATGAACACATGGATGGATAAGCCCATGGTTTATGTAGAAAACACATTTGCAATAAGTTTTATTTTTTATAATAATTGTAATGATTTTAAGTATTTTTCATTGTTGTCAACTATCACAATAATGAGTTAATAGTAAGAAGGGGCTGGGAGCCATGGCTCACGCCTGTAATCCCAGCACTTTGGAAGACTGAGGAGGGTAGATCACTACGTCAGGAGTTCAAGACCAGCCTGGCTAAGATGGTGAAACCCCTTCTCTACTAAATATATAAAAATTAGATGGATGCTGTGGCAGGTGCCTCAAATCCCAGCTACTAGGGAGGCTGAGGCAAGAGAATTGCTTGAACCTGGGTGGCAGAGGTTGCAGTGAGCTGAGATTGTGCCACTGCACTCCAGCCTGTGCAATAAAGTAAGATTCCATCTTAAAAAAAAAAAAAAAAAAAGTATTGTGAAGGATTATATGCATGCCTGTGTGTGTCCATTCAGTGACCTTGTAGGATGCTCCATGTTCTCACCCTTGGACCTTTATCACATTCTCTCCACTAGGTAAACCTGTGTCAGTTTAGCTTAAAGCTGTGTCTGTTACTTAGGTGTTTATATTCACATGTGAACCCCAGACATCTGGATTCAGGTGCTCATGTTGATATTTTTAGCTATTTGATTTGTGGCAAGTTTCCTAGAGTGTGTGTGATGTAACTGTCTCCAAGTACAGATCTTTCTTCATGGGATAGTATGTTATTTTACGGCTTAAGACACGGGAAGCACTTAGAAGAGTGTGTAGCACATGGGAAGCATTCAAAAGTGTTAGTCATGGCTATTGCTGTGATCATGACAGTTTTTTGTTTTTTTGTTTTTTGGAGATGGAGTATTGCTCTGTCACCCAGGCTGAAGTGCAGAGCATGATACCGTCTCGTTGCAAACTCTGCCTCCTGGTTTCAAGCAGTTCTCTGGCCTCAGCTTCCCGAGTATCAGGGATTACAGGCACCCACAACCACACCCAGCTGATTTTTGTATTTTTAGTAGAGAGGGGGTTTCAGCATGTTCTCAGGCTGGTCTCAAACTCCTAACCTCATGATCCGCCCGCCTCGGCCTCCCAAAGTGCTGGGATTACAGTCATGAGCCACTGTGCCTGACCAATCATGATAGTTTTTAGATTCGGACTTTTCTTTCAAAGCCATTGGACTTTGTCCTTTCTGAAACACCACTTGTATCTTAGCTCATCCAGAAACTTAATATCACCTGGTATGTTGAACATTATATCTGACATGTCTCTAGAGAAAAGCCTGTGTTTGCTTTTTTTTTTTTTTTTGTGAGATGGAGTCTTGCTCTGTTACCAGGCTAAAGTGCAGTGGCATGATCTTGGCTCACTGCAACCTCCGTCTCCCAGATTCAAGCAATCCTCCTGCCTCAGCCTCTTGAGTAGCTGGGAGTACTGGCCCGCTCCATGACACCCAGCTAGTTTTTGTATTTTTAGTAGAGATGTGGTTTTGCCACATTGGCCAGGATGGTCTCGATCTCTTGACCACATTATCTGCCCGCCTTGGTCTCCCAAAGTGTTGAGATAACAGGTGAGAGCTATCACCTAGCAGTGTTTTTTTGTTTTGTTTTGTTTTGTTTTTGTTTTTTGAGATGGAGTGTCAGTCTGTTGCCCAGGATGGAGTGCAGTGGTGCGATCTGGACTCACTGCAGCCTCCGTCTCCTGGGTTCAAGTGATTCTCCTGCTTCAGCCTCCTGTGTAGCTGGGATTACAGGTACCTGCCACCATTCCTGGCTAATTTTTATGTTTTTAGGAGATACAGGTTTTCACCATGTTGGCCAGGCTGGTCTCAAACGCTTGACCTCAAATATTCTGCCCGCCTTGGCCTCCCGATGTGTTGGGATTACAGGCGTGAATCACCATGCCTGGCTCTGTGTTTCCTTTTTATTTATATAGTTTTTGTTTTGTCCATAAAATCGAGCCTTCCATAATGATTTATGGGATCTTAAAATCTTTCAAGGAAAAGTATAATAAAATGCAACAATAGGGAAAAAATATTCAAAAATACATTAACGTGGTTTTGTCAGAGCACAGTCTTTGATCAAATAAATACTTCTTTTCTCTTTTTCTCATTTCCTGTGAAGGTGATAACTCCTCCATAATGTTTTGTTGAAATGTGTGTTTCATTTTAGGGACGCGTGACTTTCAGGGATGTGGCTATAGAATTCTCATTGGCGGAGTGGAAATGCCTGAACCCTGCGCAGAGGGCTTTATACAGGGAAGTGATGTTGGAGAACTACAGGAACCTGGAGTCTGTGGGTGAGGAAAATGTCCCTGTAGGCCTGAGGAGTCTGCTCTTGTCTGTCTTGGTTCTTCCTGGTTTTGTATTCTCTTTTGTGATTTTTGCCCCATACATTTTTTTTTTTTTTTTTGTATTTTTTGAGATGGAGTTTCGCTCTTATTGCCTAGGCTGGAGTGCAATGGTATGATCTCAGCTCACCATAACCTCCGCCCCTCAGGATGAAGTGATTCTCCTGCCTCAGCCTCTCGAGTAGCTGGAATTACAGGCATGCGCCACCATGCCCAGCTAATTTTGTATTTTTAGTAGAGACGTGGTTTCTCCATGTTGGAGACCTCAGGTGGTCTGCCCACCTCGGCCTCCCAAAGTGCTGGGACCTCAGGTGGTCTGCCCACCTCGGCCTCCCAAAGTGCTGGGACCTCAGGTGGTCTGCCCACCTCGGCCTCCCAAAGTGCTGGGATTACAGGTGCAAGCCACCGTGCTCAGCTCATTCTGGTTTTTGAGGAGCATCACAGAAGCGTCTCTCACTGGCACTGTGACAATGTTCATCCCGTAAACTAATGATCATGTTCTCTAAGCAGCAGTCAGTGGTGTTGAAATTCCTCCCAGCGAGGATGTCATTCGGGCTCACAGCCTCATATGTTTGAGGCTCTTGACCGAACTCTTGTTCATTTCACATTTTTCACACCAATATGTGTCATTGTTGATTTTTAACAAGAAAACCTATGTTCAGTTTGTTGTAGGATCAACCCTGTAGCAGATATGGTTTTCATAAATCTTAGTGAGGGAGCTTGTGAGGTTGAATGAGGTTTACATATTTTAGTTCTACTGTCATTTCCTTAAGACACAGTGGCTTTCAACTTGTCTGTTTCTATGTTTTTTGTCTGTTTGTTTGTTTTGACTCAGTCTCACTCTGGTGCCCAGGCTTGAGTACAGTGACATGATCTTGGCTCACTGCAACCTCCACCTTTTGGGTTCAAGTGATTATCCTGCCTCAGCCTCTTGAGTGGCTGGGATTACAGGCATGTGTCACCACACCTGACTAATTTTTGGTAGTTCTATTCCAGATGGTGGTTTCGCCATGTTGACCAGGCTGGTTTTGATAGCCTGACCTGACGTGATTCGGTTGCCTTGGATTCCCAAAGTGCTGGGATTACACACATGAGCCACCGCTCCTGGCCCCATCTGAGTTTGTTTTTAAGGCTGAATAATATTCCATTTTATATGTATACCACATTTTGTTCATATATTTATCTGTTGTGAACATCTGGGTTGGTTTCTTCTCTTTATTCTTATAAATCATACTGCCAGGCTGGGTGCGGTGGCACACACCTATAATCCCAGCACTTTGGAAGGCTGAGGTGGGTGAATCACCAGAGGTCAGAAGTTCGAGACCAGCCTGTCCAACGTGGTGAAACCACATTTCTATTAAAGGTACAGTTCCTTTTCCTTTTTTTTTCTTTAAGATGGAGTATTGTTCTGTCACCCAGGCTGGAGTGCAGTGGTGCAATCTCAGCTCACTGCAAACTCCGCCTCCCGGGTTCAAGCAATCTCCTACCACAGCCTTCTCAGTAGCTGGGATTACAGACGTGCACCACCATGCCTGACTAATGTTTTGTATTTTTTTAGTAGAGACAGTGTTTCACCATGCTGGCCTGGCTGGTCTTGAACTCCTGACCTTGTGATCCACTCGCCCATCCTCCCAATGTGCTGGGATTACAGACGTGAGCCAGTGCACTCAGCCTGGCTCTGTTTTCACAAGCACATCTCTACCCACTCAGCCAGGGGATCCTTGTTCTCCCCCATCGTCTCCTACGTTGCTGCACTATACTCTTCATAGCGTTTACTTGTTTTTTTTTGTGTGTATGCACTTCTGGAATCTACACAGAGAATTTTGTTGAGTACATGCTTGAAACTAGAAATCAGAGGTATTGAATTTAAGAGATGTAAAACTGCTTTCACCTCAGGCCACCATACTGCTGCTTTCTTGGATCTCTTTCATTCTTGTCCCTTGCCCGTGTTGTAATTTGCATAGTTAACCTTGGGTCAATATTTTACCACTTGCTAAATTAGTTCCACTTTCCTCCAAGCTGAAGATTTGGTCTATCCTAGTGGAATTATATTCCCACAGACGTGCATGTACAAAGTTCACTCCTACAGGCCCATTACTTCCTGCCCTCCACACTTACCCTTCCTTTCCTGATGTTGTCTCACATGGTACATTGATCTAGAAGCAAATACTGTTTCTTTCCACCCTATTGATTTTGTAATGCTGAACACCCCAATTTCCCTGTGAGCCCCTCTCCTCCAACACTACTCTCACTGAGTAAGTCAAGACCTTATTCATCCACTGGACAAAATTATAGGAGGCTGCCTGAATCAATGTGCAGGGCATGATGACTCAGCACATGGTCCATGAGGGATGACTTAGCACCACTGTCAGCAGCACAGCTCAGCCCTTGTGTCCCAGCTCAGCCCTTGTATCCCCCTCAATGTGGGGCTTTCTGTTCTCTTTGTATTTTCTGTGTGTGGTCATTTTCTGTACTGCCTGGGCTGACTATTGTACCTAAGAACATGTCATGGGATCCTTCAGACCTAGAATCAGGTCTTGTCCCTCACTTATCATACATGCAAATTGGGGTCATGTACATGAACACTGTGAGCTTGCTGTCTTTAATTGAGAAATAATGTTAATTTAACTCCAGGGTTGGTTTTTGGTTTTTGTTTTTGTTTTTTGTTTTTGTTTTTGTTTTGAAATGGAGATTTGCTCCTGTTGCCCAGGCTGAAGTACAATGGCACTATCTCAGTTCACCATAACCTCCACCTCCCAGTTTCAGGCAATTCTTCTGTCTCAGCCTACTTAGCAGCTGGGATTACAGGCATGCACACCACGTGCTAATTTTGTGTTTTTAGTAGAGATGAGGTTTCACCATGTTGGCCAGGCTGGTCTCCAACTCCTGACCTCAAGTGATCTACCTTCCTCAGCCTCCCAAAGAGCTGGGATTACAGGCATGATCCAGTGTACCTGGCATTTTTGTTTGTTTGGTTGGTTGTTTTCAGGTGGAATTTCCCTCTTGTTGGCCAGGCTGGAGCGCAGTGGTGCAATCTCAGCTCACAGCAACCTCCACTTCCTGGGTTTAAGCAATTGTCCTGTCTCAGGTTCCCAAGTAGCTGGGATTATGCCTGGCACAAGCGTGGCTAATTTTTGTATTTGTAGTAGAGACGGGATTTCTCCATATTGGTCAGGCTGGTCTTGAACTCCCAACTTCAGGTGTTTCATCCACCTGCTTTTTAAAACAAGTGAATACTATCAGATGGCTTCATATATTTTTATAGTGTAGACTCTAAACTTCCTTTGTTTAATAAGATTTGTCAGCCTTCGGTGATTTTAATGATGTGATGCCCCTTTTCCTGTCTCACTCATTTTACTGTTCTGTCAGAAATAGCTTAGACTGGCCAGCCACAGTGGCTTTCGCCTCTATTTCCAGCACTTTCAAATGCTGAGGTGGGTAGATGGCTCACGGTCAGGAGTTTGAGCCCAGTCGGGCAAGCATAATGAAACCGTGAATCTATGATTGCGCCACTGCACTCCAGCCTGGGTGACAGAATTAGATTCCGTTCCCCCCCCCCCCAAAAAAATTAGCCAGGCATGGTGGCATGTGTCTGTAGTCCCTGCTACTCAAGAGGCTGAGGTGCGAGAATCTCTTTAGGTAGGAGAATCATGCCACTACACTCCAGCCTGGGTGATCAAAACAGACAAAAAAAAGAAAAAAAGAAAGAAATAGCTTAAACTGGAAAGCTTAAGACATAGAAATTTATTTCTCCTGGATCTGGAAAGTGGGAAATCTAAGAGCAAGATGTCAGCTAGATTGGTTCCTGGTGACAGCCTTCTAAGTGGTTTAGCCCAGCCATCTTCCTGCCCTGTCCTGACATGGTGTAAAGAGGAACAGGCAATGAGCTCTTTACTTTCTCATATTATAACAGCCCTAGGCCAGGCGCGGTGGCTCACACCAGTAATCCCAGCACTTTGGCGGCCGGGGCGGGTGGATCACGAGGTCAGGAGATGGACACCATCCTGGCTAACACGGTGAAACCCCGTCTCTACTAAAAATACAAAAAAATTAGCCGAGCGTGGTGGCGGATGCCTGTAGTCCCAGCTAGTCAGAAGGCTGAGGCAGGAGAATGGCGTGAACCCAGGTGGCGGAGCTTGCAGTGAGCCGAGATCGCACCAGTGCACTCCAGCCTGGAATCCGTCTCAAAAAAAAAAAAAAAAAAAAAAAAAAAAAGCCCTAGTCCTGGCCGGGCGTGGTGGCTCACGCCTGTAATCCCAGCACTTTGGGAGGCGGAGATGGCCAAATCACAAGAGACCAGGAGTTTGCGACCAGCCTGAGCAACATGGAGAAACCACGTCTCTACTAAAAATACAAAATTAGCCAATCTAAAAATACAAAATTAGCCAATAGTGGTGTCACTCACCGGGAGTGGTGCCTGTAATCCCAGCTACTTGGGTGGATGAAGCAGGAGACAGGAGACTCCCTAGAACCTGAGAGGCAGAGGTTGTGGTGATCCTAGATCACGCTATTGCACTCCAGCCTGGGCAACAAGAGCGAAACTCTGTCTCAAAAACTAAAGAGGCCGGGCAAGGTGGCTCACGCTTGTAATCCCAGCACTTTGGGAGGCTGAGGAGGGCGGATCACGAGGTAAAAGATCGAGACCAGGCCGGGCGCAGTGGCTCAAGCCTGTAATCCCAGCACTTTGGGAGGCCGAGACGGGCGGATCACGAGGCCAGGAAATCAAGACCATCCTGGCTAACACGGTGAAACCCCGTCTCTACTAAAAAGTACAAAAAACTAGCCGGGCGAGGTGGCGGGCGCCTGTAGTCCCAGCTACTCGGGAGGCTGAGGCAGGAGAATGGCGTGAACCCGGGAGACGGAGCTTGCAGTGAGCTGAGATCTGGCCACTGCACTCCAGCCTGGGCTACAGAGCGAGACTCCGTCACAAAAAAAAAAAAAAAAAGATCGAGACCATCTGGGCCAACATGATGAAACCCTGTCTCTACTAAAAATATAAAAATTATCTGGGCGTGGTCGTGGGCGCCTGTAGTCCCAGCTACTCAGGAGGCTGAGGCAGGGGAATCGCTTGAACCCGGGAGGCAAAGATTGCAGTGTGCCGCGATTGCGCCACTGAACTCCAGGCTTGGCGATGGAGCAAGACTCCGTCTCAAAAAAATAAAAAATAAAAGAAAGAAGAAAGAAAAAATACAATGAAAAGCCCTAGTCCTATTCACAATTAGTCAACACCTGTGACCAAATTCTCTAAAAGGCCCCATCTATAGTAACATCCTATTGGAGAATAAGAAATCTGATAATGGCTTTTAGTCAATACGAACATGTGGGCCAGAGAGCATATATCACATTTGTTTTGTTTTTATTGTGCAATTTGTTTTATACAATGTTTTCTCTGATCACAGTGTATAAAATTTCCCAGTACTCATTGTATATTTTATATTTTATGCGTAGTGAACTAGGTAACTATGGGGAATGCATATATATACAATTGCTGTATTGCCTGGCTGTTACAAAAGTGTAGTTGAGACATCATAATTGCGCTTTACTACGCTATTAGTCAATTCTTTATTTATTTATGTACTTATTTTGGAGACAGAGTCTTGCCCTGTCACCCAGGCTGGAGTGCAATGGCACGATCTCAGCTCACTGCAACCTCCGCCTCCTGGGTTCAAACAATTCTTTTGCCTCAGCCTCCAGAGTAGCTGAGATTACAGGTGCCCACCACCATGCCCAGCTGATTTTTTTGTATTCTTAGTAGAGATGGGGTTTCCCCAGATGGCCAGACTGTTCTTGAACTCCTGACCTCGTGATCCACTTGCCTTGGCCTCCCAAAGTGCTTGGATTACAGGTGTGAGCCACTGTGCCTGCCGTTAGTCAATTGTTATTTCTTAAAATGCTGTGTATTTTGTTTTGTTTTGTTTTGTTTTTTGAGATGGAATCTTGCTCTGTCGCCCAGGCTGGAGAGCAGTGGTGCGATCTCAGCTCACTGCAAGCTCCACCTTCTGGGTTCAGGCCATTCTCCTGCCTCAGCCTCCAGAGTTGCTGGGACTACAGGTGCCCGCCACCACGCCTGGCTAATTTTTTTGCATTTTTTTAGTAGAGACGGGGTTTCAGCATGTTAGCCAGGATGGTCTCAATCTCTTGACCTCGTGATTCGCTACCTCGGCCTCCAAAAGTGCCAGGATTACAGATGTGAGCCACCGCGCCCAGCCAAATGCTGTGTATTTCCTTGACCTCATACATCAGAAGGTAGTGATCTTAACATGTATTTCAGTTCTGATGTTGCGTGTTGGTGGTTAAGTAGAAGTTGTGGATTTTTTCTTAAGAGGAATTGTTTAGAATTCTGCAGCCTGTATAAATGTACTCATTTACTTGCTGGTTTTATCATGGGTTCCAATATTTTATTAATTAATTTTTATAATTTTATATATGGCTTTTTGGTATGTGGTATGCAATATAACTGACACACTCCACTCGTTAAAGTCACAAAGTGCCACCAGGTGCAGTGACTCACACTGGTAATCCCAGAACTTTGGGAAGCTGAGGCGGGTGGATTACTTGAGGTCAGGAGTTTGAGACCAGCCTGGCCAACATGGTGGCCAACATGGTGAAACCCCATCTTTATTAAAAACACAAAAATTTGCCAGGCATAGTGGTGCATGCCTGTAATCCCAGGTACTCAGGAGTCTGAGGCAGGAGAATCACCTCCACCCAGGAGGCAGAGGTTGCAGTGAGCTGAGATCGCACCATGGCACTCCAAGCTGGAGTGAAAGACCCTGTCTCAAAAAAATAAATATACAAAAAATTTAAAAGCGCCTGTTTTCTGTGGATATAGGTAATTTTATGACATTTATTCAGAAAAATATTGTATTAACTATTTTTTCTTTTTTTCTTTTTTTTTTTTTGAGGTGGAGTCTCACTTTGTCACCCAGGCTGGAGTGCAGTGGTGTGATCTCGGCTCACTGCAACCTCTGCCTCCTGATTCAAGTGATTCTTGTGCCTCAGCCTCCCAAGTAGCTGTGACTGCAGGCGCGGACCACCATACTTGGCTAATTTTTGTAATCTTTTCTTATCTTCTCAGTGCTATAATTGTTTGATAGTACAGAATTTCCATTGCTTTTGGTTATCCTTATATGAGCTTGTTGTGGATTATTTACCAATATTGTATATTGTGTGGGGTTTTTTTTTGTAGCATTTATTTGTATACAGTGAATATGCTTTAAATGTGAAGAATACTTATTTTTCTCTTCGTTGATGTGACAGTGATATGTTTCTTGCAAATTGTGATACACTTTAGGGTCACAGTGGAAAAATACTCCTCACTTTAGGCTTACACATGTTTGTGCCCTGTCAGTGTTTTGTCATAATACAGAAAATAGACTTCCATAGAATTGATTTGAAGGACATATAATTGCCCTTTATTTATTAAAGAATCTTACTCCTTTTGTGTTCCTATACTTTGAAGCTCATGTTTGGGAAGTTCAAAATAAGTCTTGTTTTTTGTGTCATATTTACACACTTCAGTATGATTTGCCATCTAGACTTAATTGGAAACCTGTTGGTGTTTATATTTTGTAGATATCTCTTCCAAATGCATGATGAAGGAGGTCTTGTCAACAGGGCAAGGCAATACAGAAGTGTTCTACCCAGGGACATTGCAAAGACCTGAAAGTCATCACATTGGAGATTTTTGCTTCCAGGACATTGAAAAAGAAATTCATGACATTGAGTTTCAGTGTCAAGAAGATGAAAGAAGTGGCCATGAAGCACCCATGACAAAAATTAAAATCTTGACTGGTAGTACAGACCAATATGATCAAAGGCATGCTGGAAACAAGCCTATTAACGATCAGCTTGGATCAAGTTTTCATTCACATCTGCCTGAATTGCACATATTTCAGATCAAAGGCAAAATTGCTAGTCAAGTTGAGAAGTCTACCAGTGATGCTCCCTCGGTTTCAGCATCCCAAAGAATTTCTTGTAGACCCCAAACCCAGATTTCTAATAACTATAGGAATAATTTCTTGAATTCTTCATTACTCACACAAGAACAGGAAGTACACATGAGAGAAACATCTTTCCAATGTAATGAGAGTGGCAAAGCCTTTAATTGTAGCTCACTCTTAAGGATACACCAGACAATCCATTTAGGAGACAAACCATATAAATGTGATGTATGTGGCAAGCTCTTTAATCATAAGCAGTACCTTGCATGCCATCAGAGATGCCACACAGGTGAGAAACCTTACAAGTGTAATGAATGTGGCAAGTCCTTCAGTCAGGTGTCATCCCTTACATGCCATCGTAGACTTCATACTGGAGTAAAACCTTACAAGTGTAATGAGTGTGGCAAGATCTTTGGTCAAAATTCAGCCCTTGTAATTCATAAGGCAATTCATACTGGAGAGAAACCTTACAAGTGTAATGAACGTGATAAGGCTTTTAATCAACAATCAAACTTTGCACGTCATCATAGAATTCATACTGGAGAGAAACCTTACAAATGTGAAGAATGTGACAAAGTTTTCAGTCACAAATCAACCCTTGAGACACATAAGAGAATTCACACTGGAGAGAAACCATACAAATGTAAGGTTTGTGACACAGCTTTCACGTGGCATTCACAGCTGGCTCGACATACCAGAATTCACACTGGAGAGAAAACTTACAAGTGTAATGAGTGTGGCAAGACTTTCAGTCACAAGTCCTCCCTTGTATGCCATCGAAGACTTCATGCCAGAGAGAAATCTTATAAATGTAAGGTTTGTGACAAGGCTTTCATGCGGAATTCACAACTGGCAAGACATACTAGAATTCACCCTGGAGAAAAACCTTACAAGTGTCATGAATGTGGCAAGACCTTTGGTCAAAATTCAGATCTTTTAATTCATAAATCAATTCACACTGGAGCGCACCCTTACAAATGTGAAGAATGTGAAAAAGTTTTCAGTCGCCAGTCAAGCCTTGAGACACATAAGGTAGTTCATACTGGAGAGAAACCATACAAATGTAAGGTTTGTGACAAGGCTTTCGCATGTCATTCCTATCTGGCAAAACATACTAGAATTCATAGTGGAGAGAAACCTTACAAGTGTAATGAGTGTGGCAAGACCTTCAGTCACAGGTCATACCTTGTATGCCATCGTAGAGTTCATAGTGGTGAGAAACCTTATAAGTGTAATGAGTGCGACAAGACCTTCAGTCGCAGGTCATCCCTTCATTGCCATCGTCGACTTCATAGTGGTGAGAAACCTTACAAGTGTAATGAGTGTGGCAATACCTTCCGTCACTGGCCATCCCTTATATACCATCGTAGACTTCACACTGGAGAGAAATCTTACAAATGTACTGTTTGTGACAAGGCTTTTGTGCGTAATTCACTCCTGGCAAGACATAATAGAATTCACACTGCAGAGAAACCTTACAAGTGTAATGAATGTGGGAAGGTTTTTAATCAACAATCACACCTTTCACGTCATCATAGAATTCATACTGGAGAGAAACCTTAGAAATGTGAAGCGTGTGACAAAGTTTTCAGTTGGAAATCACACCTTAAAAGACAGAATTCATACTGGAGAGAAGCCATACAAATGTAAGGTTTGTCACAAGACTTTTGCGAGTGATTCACTCTGGCACAACATACTGGAATTCACACTGGAGAGAAACAAGTGTAATGAGTGTGGCAAAGCCTTTAGTGGACAGTCAACACTTATTCCCCATCAGGCAGTTCATGGTATGGGGAAATTTGACTAATGTAATGATTCTCACAGTCTTCAGTAACGCTAAAACCATTGCAAATCATTTGAGAACCCATAATGAAGGGATATCTTACAAGTGTAATAAATGTGGTAAAGTTTTCAGACATCGTTTGTACATTGCAGTTCATTGGCAAACTCATACTGGAGAGAAACCTTACAAAGGTCATGACTGTGGCAAGGTCTTCAGTCAAGCTTCATCCTATGCAAAACATAGGAGAATTCATACAGGAGAGAAAGCTCACAAGTGTGGTGATTGTGGCAGAGCCTTTACTTCACGTTCACACCTCATTAGACATCAGATAATCCATACTGGACAGAAATCTTACAAACGTCATAAGTGTGGCAAGGTCTTTATTCCGAGGTCACTCCTTACAGAACATGAGAAAATTCATTTTTGAGCTAACTGTTCCCAATGAAATGAGTATAGCAAACCATCAGGCATTAATTGACATTAGAGTCAATTCAGCATTGACTCGAGTTTCTGTTGACTTAACATTGAGTTCAAGCCTTAATTGACATTAAAGTGTTTGTGTTAAGAGGATTGGGCCAGGTGTGGTGGCTCAGGCCTGTTGTGCCAGCACATTGGGAGGCCAAGGCAGGTAGATTACTTGAGGTCGGGAGTTTGAAACCAGCATGGCCCACACATGTTAGCCACTTGTCTCAGCCTGTTTTTTGTTTCTGATTTTCTATTATTATTATTATTATTATTATTGGAGATAGTACTTTTTAAAGAGATAGTACTTCTTTGAGATAGTACTTTTTAAAAGGAGTATCAGCTGGGTGTGGTGGCTCACGCCTGTAATCCCAGCACTTTGGGAAGTCGGGCGGATCACGAGGTCAGTAGATCGAGACCATCCTGGCTTACACGGTGAAACCCCGTCTCTACTTAAAAAAATACAAAAAAACCAGCCGGGCGAGGTGGCGGGCACCTGCAGTCCCAGCTACTTGGGAGGCTGAGGCAAGAGAATGGCGTGAACCTGGGAGGTGGAGCTTGCAGTGAGCTGAGATCCGGCCACTGCACTCCAGCCTGGGCAACAGAGCGAGACTCCGTCTCAAAAAAAAAAAAAAGAAAAGAAAAAGTACAAAAAATTAGCCTGGCGTGGTGGTGCGTGCCTGTAGTCCTAGCTACTGGGGAGTCTGAGGCAGGAGAATGGCGTGAACCCGGGAAGTGGAGCTTGTAGTGAGCTGAGATCATGCCATTGCACTCCAGCCTGGGAGACAGAGCCAGACTCCGTCTCAAAAAAGAAAAAAGAAGAAGCAAGGGTAATACATAGGGGAGCAGCAAGCAAGTTCTTATTACTAGCAATATATCTACAATGACGGTTTTAAATCCTGCTGTAGCTGGAAACTATTTTCTAAATAAAGACCTAGGATCAAACTCGTGCTCAGGCTGTACAGGCACATGTGAAAACTTTGTCATGTCCTTGACTATATTTTTAACTACGTGTCCTTGATCATTTATTTGTAGGCAGCAATTGGTTAAGTTAAATTTTTTACAGACTCCTCCTTCAGCTGCCAGCAAGTAGTCTAAGGTCAGTCTATTCTGATAGATAGCATTCTTCATTTGGGCTTCCTGCCAAGCTAAAACAGTCAAAGCTCTGCCAGTTTCATTAGTAATTATTTTTAAGATGGCAGGCAACTGTATGATCCGATTGAGCAAGTAGATGGGGGTTCAGTATCTTCATAAGCCATTTTGTGCCCATGTGGCAGGCTTATAATACTGTGTGATCCTTTCAGAGGGCCACTCATTATCTTTCCAGTTTCCTATAACTATGCTTCTCTTTTCTTGGGAGGCATAGACAAGGAAGCCTAGGAACTCACTTGGTTTTGCGGGTAATAAAAAAAAGGACAGCTTAAGAGTGCCAATAACACAACTGCCTGCCTATTTATTAGGTAACCAAATGTGGGCTCTGTGCCTACATATCCAGTATAGTCCAGCAGGGCCGTCCAGTCCTGATGAGATTCTGGATAAGCCCAGGCAGTTTTTAACTTAGAAAATTTACTAAATGGGTTCTTTTCAGTGTGGTTTAGGCCCCACAAAATAATTGTTTTTGTTGTGCTGTTGTACAACTTCTGTGCTATACAATTAAGATTTCTTACTGGGATGATAAAGTTTTTTCCTCCTCTAGCTATACAGTATTGTTCAATAATTGAGGTTTTTAGGACCTAGAAGTTGCTAGCTTAGGCCTTCTGAACTGGAATTACATCAGGAGCTGGATCAGTGGGCACCAACTCTTGGGCTTCCGAAGGCCATTGGTCTCTGATAGTGGTTCCTCCACATACGTAAGAAGTAACACTGCGGGAATGAGCTACATTTTCTGCTAATTGGAGCAACAATTTTTTTGTCTTTTTCAGAAGTTCTGGTTCTGGTAGATTCAGCTCATCATAAAAGGTTTGAAACACTGGTTCGGGAGAGCTCTTGTGAACCTCCCTTTGAAATAAAATGACAACTTGGGGGATTTAACCTTGTCCCATCAATTCAGGGTTACAAGTTCTCCTTTTTTCTAATGGGGATCTAGGGGATGGGTGATTATTAGTTCTAGTGGGTTACAGTGACCGGCAGCACAGGAGGGGTTGGCGGGGATCTAGGGGATGGGTAATTATTAGTTCCAGTGGGTTACAGTGACCGGCAGCACAGGAGGGGTTGGCTTCCTCCTTCTGAAGGTGAACCAGGTCCTTTTTGTTCTTTTTCTAAGTAGCCTAAATAACACATGGCTAACAGGCACAATTTTCACAAACTTCTGACTCATGACAAACATATTTATTTTCTATTCTGTAGCTTCTTTCCTAATTAAGAGAACCACATCCTGTTCCTAGCTTGTTACTATTAATGGCTGCACAAGCATCAAACCTTAAAGTTTCTTGTTTGGGGATTCCTTTTTCTTCTGTTCTAGTTATTGTTTTACTTGTATCACTGAGGAAAAGGCCAGTTCTTAATCTTATTTCAAAAACGGTGGCTGCAGGGGGCTCAGATGGATTATAACACACATCAGGTTGGTCATTCCTCAGGCTACATATCTTGTACTGAGTGGCATTATACAAACAAGTTTCTTTTAAGGTTCCTACACATTTATAATAACCATAGAACAGAAAGATTGTTTTAATTTGCTGTCTTACTTCAGTGACCTGATGAATACACTGGGAACAGTCTCCAGTTTGAGTAAGGTCAGTTGAATCCTTTACTGTATAATCTAAAATTTAAGGCCGGGCGTAGTGGCTCAAGCCTGTAATCCCAGCACTTTGGGAGGCCCAGGCGGGTGGATCACGAGGTCAGGAGATCGAGACCATCCTGGCTAACATGGTGAAACCCTGTCTCTACTAAAAAATACAAAAAAACTAGCCGGGCGAGGTGGCAGCTGCCTGTAGTCCCAGCTACTCGGGAGGCTGAGGCGGGAGAATGGCATAAACCCGGGAGGCAGAGCTTGCAGTGAGCCTAGATCCGGCCACTGCACTCCAGCCTGGGCGACAGAGCGAGACTCTGTCTCAAAAAAAAAAAAAAAAAAAAAAAAAATTTAAAGTGTAGAGTGTTAGATTAAGCTGCATCAGAGGAGTGGTACACTCCTTACGGTCTCCCTCTTCTTTTTGTTTAATCAATAGAGTTTTGAGTGTTCTATTAGTTCTTTCAACTATGGCCTGTCCTTGGGAATTATAGGGAATTCCTGTTGTATGTGTAATTTTCCACTGATTTAAGAATTTTTGGAATGCTTTACTTCAGTATCCTCATCCATTGTCAATTTTAATTTTTTTTTTTTTGGAACTCCCATGACAGCAAAACAAGAAGATAAATGTTTTTTAACATGGGAAGTGCTTTCTCCTGTCTGGAAAGTTGCCCATATGAAATGTGAATAAGTATCAACTGTTACATGGACACATGATAATCTTCCAAATGAAGGTACATGCGTGACATCCATTTGCCATAACGCATTATGACATACACCTCTGGGATTGACTCCTGCCTTTTGAGTGGACAGCTGTAGGACCTGACACTGGGTTCAATGTTATACAATATTTTTTGCCTGTTTCCATGTGACATCAAATTTGTTTTTTATTTTTATTTTTAAATTTTTTTTTTGAGACAGAGTTTCACTCTTTTTGCCCAGGCTAGAGTACAATGGCACAATCTCGGCTCACCGCAACCTCTGCCTCCCAGGTTCAAGCAATTCTCCTGTCTCAGCCTCCTGAGTAGCTGGGATTACAGGCATGCATCACCATGCTTGGCTAATTTTGTATTTTTAGTAGAGACAGGGTTTCTCCATGTTGAGGCTGGTCTTGAACTCCTGACCTCAGGTGATCCACCCGCCTTGGCCTCCCAAAGTGCTGAGATTACAGGCATGAGCCACTGGGCCTGGAAAATTTGTTTTTTAATCCTGCTGCATTTACATGAGTCAAAGCATGAGGTTCTTGTGCTTTTGTGAATGCAGATGATACCAGTAAGTCAGCTTGTTCATTTGCTTTAGTTGAAGGCCCTGGTAAATTAGTGTGTGCTCCAATATTAGTAATATAAAACAGGAAATTTCTTTTTCTTACAGTTTGCTGTAATAAATTGAACAGCTGGTTTCACTGATCATCCATGCTATATTTAATTAGAGCTGTCTCAACATCCCTTGTAGTCTGTACTACATATGCAGAATCTGATACAATATTAATAGGTTGATTGAAATCTTGTAACACTGCAATGACTGCAACCAACTCTGCTTTTAGAGCCGATTGATACTGAGTTTTGATGACTCGCTCTTTTAGGCCTCTGTAAGCCACTTTTCCATTACTGGAACCATCAGCAAACACTGTCAGAGCATTTTCTAAAAGTTTATGTCTGGTAATTTTAGGTAAAATCCAAGTAGTCAATTTTAAAAACTGGAAGATTTTTGTTTTTGGGTAATGATTATCAATAATTCCCACAAAATCAGCAAGATCAGTCTGCCATGCACCAGAATTGATAAAGCCTTGTCTAACCTGTTCCTTGTTTAAAGGAACAACGATCTTGTCTGGGTCATTTCCACGCAATTTTATTATTCGTAATCTTGCCTGACCAATTAATGTAGCTCTTTGATCCAAGTGCAATGTAAAAGTCTTAATTGTACTGTGAGGAAAATTTTTCAAAATCCTGCTCCGCCAGAGGAATGGTAAAAAAGCAATCTTTCCAATCAATTATATTTAAAGGCCCGTCCTTTGAGATCATGGCCGGAGAGGGCAACCCGGTTGGAGAGGCTCCATGGGTTGAATTATGGCATTTACGGCTCCTAAGTCAGTTAACATTCGCCATCTGCCGGATTTTTTCTGAATTACAAACACAAGAGAATTCCAAGGTGAGAATGAAGGCTCAATACAGAGTAGTATTGCCTCCAGCATATCACACCTCCAGTCACAGTGTGGTTTTCTCCTATCTAAGAATAGAACCAATGGGAATGGTCGGCTTTACACCAAGACATTCCATTCCCAGAACTTGCAGGAGACAGATGCCTTCCTCTTATCTCAACTGCAAAGAGGCCTCCCTCTTTCACTGATCCTCCTCAGCACAGACCCTTCAAGGGTGTCGGACTGGTGGATGGTAAGGTCTTTCCTTTCCCAGGAGGCCATATCTCAGGCTGTCTCAGTGGGGGGAAACCTTGGACAATACCCAGGCTTTCTTAGGCAGAGTTCCCTGTGGCTTTCCACAGTGCACTGTGTCCCTGGTTAATCGAGAATGGAGAATGGCGATGACTTTTACCAAGCACACTGCCTGCAAACATACTGTTAACAAGGCACATCCTGGCCAGGCATGGTGGCTCACGCCTGTAATCTAAGCACTTTGGGAGGCTGAGGCATTCGGATCACAACGTCAGGAGTGCCAGACCAGCCTGACCAAGATGGTGAAACCCCATCTCTACCAAAAGTGCAGAAATTAACCAGGTGTGGTGGTGAGCACCTGTAATCCCAGATACTCAGGAGACTGAGGCAGGAGAATCTCTTGAACCCTGGTGGCAGAGGTTGCAGTGAGCCGAGATCACACCACTGCACTCCAGTCTGGGCCACAAAATGAGACTCCACCTCGAAAAACCAAAACCAAAAAAAAAAAAAAAAAAAACCGAAAAACAAGAAACAAAAAAGGGCACATCCTGCACAGCCCTAAATCCATTAAATTTTGATTCATTATAGCACATGTTTCTGTGAGCACAGGGTTGGGGCTAAAGTTACAGGTTAACAGTATCTCAAAGCAGAAATAATTTTTCTTAGTACAGATCAAAATGGAGTTTCTTATATCTTCCTTTTCTACATAGACACAGTAACAATCTGATCTGTCTTTCTTTTCCCCACAATCCAGGCACAGTACCTTTCCTTAAACTCATTCATGATACAGAATCCTTTGCTCACATGTTGTTTCCCTGCTGACCTTCTCCCCACCATCACCCTGTTACCCTGCTGCACTCCCCTCAGCAAGATAGTAAAAATAGTGATCAACAAATACTGAGGGAACTCAGAGACCAGCACCGGTGGGGGTCCTCGCATGCTGAGTGTGCCCGTCCCCTGGGCCCACTGTTCTTTCTCTATACTTTGTCTCTGTGTCTTATTTCTTTTCTCAGTCTCTCATCTCCACCTGAGGAGAAATATCCACAGGTGTGGAGGGGCTGGCCCCCTTTATTTTTCACATATAGGATTGATTTCTAAAGACTAATGTTACATGAGGAAACAGCTCAGAGGAGGAAAGAAAAAGAGCCAGGCCTGGCTCTTCCTCCAGTGAAGTCATCTTCCTCGGTGGATTAATCTGTTTCTTTCCTTTCTGAAATGCCAGATATTGTAGTAGCCAGTCTTTTCTGAGTCTGAGGCAGTCTGCCTGACACGCTCACTTCCACTCACCCATGCCTGACCTCAGTTCCTCTCACCTGCTCTGAGATTCCATCCCCTGTGACCCGGTGACAAGAACTTCTTTTTTTTTTTTTTTTTTTTTTTTTTTTTTTGAGACGGAGTCATACTCTGTCGCCCAGGCTGGAGTGCAGTGGCCGGATCTCAGCTCACTGCAAGCTCCGCCTCCCGGGTACACGCCATTCTCCTGCCTCAGCCTCCCAAGTAGCTGGGACTACAGGCGCCCGCCACTTTGCCCGGCTAGTTTTTTTTTTGTATTTTTTAGTAGAGACGGGGTTTCACCCTGTTAGCCAGGATGGTCTTGATCTTCTGACCTCGTGATCCGCCCGTCTCGGCCTCCCAAAGTGCTGGGATTACAGGCTTGAGCCACCGCGCCCGGCCAAGAACTTCTTAAGAGGCTGCACTGGGCACGGTCCTGGGAAGGGCTCACACCCAGACATGGATGGACACCGGGTGTGGGCCCCCTAGTGTCAGTGCTATTGAGGAGCCTGGATTGTTCAGGGGCCACATCTGGATGTCAGCAATTTGTGGACCAGATCAGAGAAACAATATGTGAAGTGCATACGTTATTGTGCACAGATATCTGGTCAATTCTGAAAAAGGAGACCAATAAGGGGAGATATTTTGTATCTGATTTGGTAATGCATTTCAAGCCACACTTTGGGGCCGGGTCTGGTTAGACGGCGTGGGGCGGGTGGGGACTGGGGTGGGGCAAAAAGTAGGAGGCTGCCTGGAGGCTGGGCTGGACAGCGGGACGGGGTGTGGCCAGAGGCTTATTTTTGTCTTGGGGCCTGGGCTTGAAATGTGTTGTTCTTCAGGGCGGGGCCTGGCGGCGATGGGTCGGGGCTCTCTCCTCAGCTGGGTCCATGATGTGAGCTGCTGTCATCCTCTTCACCTCCAGGACTGGATCCCCCGGGTTCTGATTGGTGGATTGTTGCTGGTGTGCCGTGATATTACCCCTAATATCACAGGGATACTTCCTGCCCATTTTAAGTTAGCATTTCCAGCAATCGAAGGTAAAACATTTTGTAGTGGGCCACCCGTACTGAACGCTAAATCTTTTTTTCTCTGAAGTTGAAAATGGTTTTAAGGCAAAGCGCCTTTTTCGAGCAGGTAGAGTCGCGCGTCCTGCAGGCGGGGCGAGTTCCCCTCAGGCTGGGGCAGGACTGGGGACAGGGGCAGGTACCTCGGTAAAGGGGTGGAGTGGGGCGCTGCTTACAACCGGGACTGACAATTAGAATGGCTTAGTAAACTAAGCAAAGTCCTGGGTTGTTTGAGTGGATAATGGACACTGAAAGGTGACGTGGAAAACTGCCTATTACACTATACCCACCGTTTATTTAGTCTTAGGAAGACTAAGCATCCCCAGCGGTAAGACCTCCTGGGATCCTTGTCCCTTCTTACGGAGTGATAAAGTAACCTTCTCTGAAGTGTGTCAATCCGTCACCAATCAGGTTGCTGCAGCCTGTGCACTGGTCTTGAATGGAAAATGTGGTGATTCTGCTAAAGCTTCTCTGTCTTTCCCCGTGTGTGAAACCTTAACGTGTCTACTTGGGAACGCTGAGCCCATTTATTTGGAGTTGCTGTTGCCATCTGGCTTTCTTCAAGTGTTGTGTTCACATTAACTCTATACTTAATCATATATTTTAAATTTTATTATGTACTGCTGACTTCAGTTTCTGTCAGATTGTAGGAGCCTCACCAGAGAGGGCACCTGTCGCCATGTTGTAAAACTCACACTTGTCAAAAAGACATGGGTTAGGGTTACTCCCCCTCCCTCAGCTACTTAGCTGACACAGATGGTCACCTCCATTACCAGGTAGAGCCAGGATGAACTATGTGTGAGCAAGGGTGTTGTCAAGTCCTCTTCCCTGAGGACTGATTAGTGTTTATCTTGAAAACATGTACTTAATGGGTTGTATAGAACAGTGAAGTTTCTTTCTGTCTTTTCAACCTCTTAGCTGTTTGCCTCTATTTCCCATCACATTCTGGTCTAAGGCTTATTTATTAATAAAACTGTTTTCATTTCTTTCTCTGTTATTGTCATGGAGATGATTTCTCATTTGGGAGAAGATTTTTTGGTTTTCAATTATACTTTGTCAACATTTAAAAAGCGAAGTAAAGAATATTTCTTGGGCCAGGCATGGTGGCTCATGCCTGTAATTCCAGCACTTTGGGAGGCCGAGGCAGGCAAATAACTTGAAGTGAGGAGTTCGATACCGGCCTGGTCACCATGGTGAAACCCCGTCTCTACCAACAATACAAACATTAGCCGGGCATAGTGACACGCGCCTGTAACGCCAGCTGCTCCCGAGGCTGAGGCAGGAGAATCGCTTGAACCCAGGAGGCAGAGGCTGCACTGAGTCGAGATCTCGCCACTGCACTCCAGCCTGGGCGACAGAGAAATACTCTGTCTCAAAAGAAAGAAAAAAAGGGAAAGCAAAAAGTAAATAATAATAATAAAAGAAAGTAATAGATCTCTTCCACAAATGTGCTGGGACAACTAACTGGATATCCACATGGAAAAGAATAATGATGGATCTGTACGTCACACCATCAAAAATTTTATTTAACAAAAAAAAATTTTTTTTTTTTTAAGAGAAAGAGAGACGAGCAAGGGAGACATGCGGCAGTGGGTGTTACCTGTAGCTCAGGCTGGCTTGGAACCCCAGGCTCAGCGATTCTCCCTCTGCTGCTTCCTGAGTAGCTGGGACCTCAGGCTCCCTCCCCCGCGCCTCTGCTGTGTTTAAGCAGCAGGTGGTGACCTCACTCCTCCCTGGCCTGAGCACTCCGTCCCGCACCCCAGGCGGTGGCCCTAGGGAAGTCTCTGAAGCTGAGTACAGGGTGGACTCTCCCTCCAAGTGAATGGACAATAGAAAGGGAGAGGATATCTGTTCTGTTCTGTGGACCGTCACCATGACATCGTACGTGCTGCCCAGGCAGGGCTTTGCATTTCACATTCTAGTTTGCATCCCGGTTCCAGACAATTCCAGGGCTTTTGAATCATGCTTCAGACTTTCTGGCGCTCTAACCTCCAAAACCTGAAAACAGAGAGGCTACGAGGGAGACTGAGAGATGCTCAGGTACCGCCCCGCCCCGCCCTCTGCCTGTTCTAAAGAACAAGGTCTCTCCGCCTCCCGCCCCGCCCCTATCTCGCCCAGGCCCCGCCCACCTCCTCCCACCTCCCACCCAAGCCTGGCTTCCGTCCTGCTTGGGCGAAGATGAACGCAAACCCGGAAGCGGATCGGGTGGAGTGAAGGTCACATCGCCGCAGTGAGTTTTGCTCTGTGTTGTGTTAAGTCTGCGCTTCACAGGTCCCCGTCGCTTCTTTCCCCGGGACTTGGGGTCCTCACAGACCTGGAAATTCTCACCCATCTTCCTTCACCCAGAGAAAATTGAGACATCCCCGTGAGAGCCCGGGGGTCTTTAAACTCTTTTGGGTTTAAAGTCGCCCTGAAGCTGGTCCTGTCCCCAGTCTTTCTGCTATAGGGCAATGTATACACTTTCTATTGCGTAGTTTTCCTGCTCAAAAGTTTGTTCTGACTCCTCCCTCCCCGGGCTTATTAAAGTCCTCACCCGGGAAGTGGATTCTTGCCGGAGGCGCGCCTCCCAGCCTCCCCCTCGTGGGCTCCTGGAGCGCCGCACTGCGGCCCCAGTCCCAGGGAGGCCCAGTCCTGCCGGGTCCTGGGATCCTGCAGACCCCATGCTGGTCCTAAGGCGCCGTCCTCCCTGACTTCCCTTCTCATGCCAGGGCCTGTTGCTTCCCAGGTCTCCCCTCCGCAGTCACGGCTTCCATTGAGTGCCGAGACCAGCTCGGTCAGGGAGACCCTAACCCAGTGGCTCTAGAGGAATTAAAGACACACACACACACAGAGAAATATAGAGGTGTGAAGCGGGAAATCAGGAGTCTCACAGCCTTCAGAGCTGAGAACTTGGAACAGAGATTTACGCACGTATTTATTAGCAACAAGCCAGTCATTAGTGTTGTTTCTATAGATTTTAGATTAAAAGTATCTCTTATGGAAAAGGAAGGGATGACCTGAAATAGAGGGATGGGTCTGGCTAATTATCTACAGCAGGAGCATGTCCTTAAGGCACAGAATGCTCATGCTATTGTTAGTGGCTTAAGAATGCCTTTTTTTTTTTTTTTTTTTTTTTTTGAGACGGAGTCTCGCTGTGTCACCCAGGCTGGAGTGCAGTGGCGCGATCTCGGCTCACTGCAAGCTCCGCCTCCCGGGTTCCCGCCATTCTCCTGCCTCAGCCTCCGAGTAGCTGTGACTACAGGCGCCGCCACCTCGCCCGGCTAGTTTTTTGTATTTTTTTAGTAGAGACGGGGTTTCACCATGTTAGCCAGGATGGTCTCGATCTCCTGACCTCGTGATCCACCCGCCTCGGCCTCCCAAAGTGCTGGGATTACAGGCTTGAGCCTCCGCGCCCGGCCTTAAGAATGCCTTTAAGCGGTTTTCCACCCTGGGTGGGTCAGGTGTTCCTTGCCCTCATTCCGGTAAACCCACAACCTTCCAGCGTGGGTGTTATAGCCATCATGAACATGCCACAGTGCTGCAGAGATTTTGTTTATGGCCAGTTTTGGGGCCAAATTATGGCCAGATTTTGAGGAGCCTGTTCCCAACCATTGAACCTGCACTTGGGAAGTCCCAGGGCCTGTCCTGTGACACGGGGTCTTCTCACCTGCTGAGCTCCAGCCCCTGGAAAATGCTGTCCTCTGGGATGCAGGCGTCTTACTCCAAACCCTCCTATGATTGTGTGGGCTAAAGGGAGCAGGAGACAGAGAGCAGTAGAAAACCTGAGACAGAGAAAAGAAGAATAAGAAAGGCCCATAGCAGATGGAAAAATGGAGGATTGGTGAGGGATATGCTAAGAGATGGCAAAAGTGAAAACAACAACAGCAACAACAAAAATATAAGAAAACAGGAGGAGAAAAGCAACTGGAGAAATGTAAAGAAAAGCTAGATGTACAGAGAGATGAAGGACGTCAAGGTGGGGAAGTGGCAGCAAAGAGGGAGGCTCATCAGAGTGAGGGAGGGAGGGATTTGGAGCCAGGGTAGACAGAGCAGAGTGGTGCTTGTGTCAAGGAGAACAGAGGGAGAACCACAGCAGGGAGGACACCTGGGGATCTGGGGTGCCACAGAGTAGGGACGGGGGAGTATGTCAGGGAAGAGAAAATTTAACAGGGAGATCAGAGGAGGTGCAGAGATGAGAGAAGAGACAGAAATAGATGGAGATTGAGGATGACTGAAAGATTGGGGAGAAGGAGCAACAAGAGGTTAAATAAGTTGTGAGGATGGAGCAGAAGAGGTGGAAGATAAGGAATAGAGGGAAGAAGGAGATAAACAGCAGAAGAGGAGAGGGGTACAAAATGAGGAACAGAATCCCAGGGAAAAAGAAAGGAAAACAAGAGCTAGAGAGAGAAGGGGAGAATGAGAGATAGGTACAGAATTAGGGAGGGAAGCACAGTAATGAAGAAAGAGGGGCTGGGCACAGTGGCTCACACCTGTAATCTCCTCACTTTAGGAGACTGAGGCAAGGGGATTGCTTGAGGAGTTCGAGACCAGCTTGGGCAACATAGTGAGACCCCCATCTCTGCCAAAAAAAATAAGTAAATAACCGGGCCTAATGGTGTGCACCTGTACTCCCAGCTGCTCTGGAGGCAGAGCTGGGAGGATGACTTTAGCCCAGGACGTCCAGGCTGCGGTGAGTTGAGATCAGGCCACTACACTGCAGCCTCATCAACAGAGCAAGACCTTGTCTTAAAAGAAAAATGGGGCAAGAGACCTTGGGTTTAGATGAGTGGGTGAGTTCTTTGGATATGATTAGTTGTGACATGTTGACTTCTGTGTATATAATCTAATAACCAAAAACTTGTTTAAATTATACAGATGAGATTGAGAATTTTAAAATTGGCATCTATAAGACATGAACATTCTATAAATCTTGGCATGAGAGGTTATGTTCCACTTGAAATCCCTATTCAGCCAGAGGGAAGTGACTTATTGAGTTGTGAATCACTGCCTTCCCTTTTCCTAGGATGGGGTAGGACGTGGGTAGTGAAGGGGGAAAAAGTCACTGTCTGTTATTACATAATACTTTAAATTTAACTAATTAATTAAATCATATTTTGAGACAGGGTCTGGCTGTATCACCCAGGCTGTTGTGCAGTAGTGTGATCTCCTCTAACTGCAGCCTCAACCTCTGGGGCTCAAGCGATCCTCCCACCTCAGCTTTCTGAGCAGCTGGGACCAGAGGCATGAGTCACCTAGCCCGGCTAGTTTTTGTAACTTTTTTTGCAGAAACAAGTTTTTACTGTTTCCCAGGCTGGTCTCAAAATCCTGAGCTCAAAGGATCCTTCTGTTTTGGCCTCCCAAAGTACTGGGATTGCAGGGATGAGCCATTGCACCTGTAATCCCAGCACTTTGTAGACCGAGGTGATTGGAACACCTAAAGTCAGGAGTTCAAGAGCACCCTGGGCAACATGGTGAAACCCCATCTCTCCTAAAAATACAAAAGTTAGCTGGCTGTGGTGACATGCACCTGTAGTTCCAGCTACTTGGGAGGCTGAGGCATGAGAATCTCTTGAACCTGGGAGGTAGAGGTTGCAGTGAGCCAAAATCCTATCACTGCACTGCAGCCTTGGTGACAGAGCGAGTCTCCATCTCAAAAAAACAAAAAATAAAATAAAATAACCAAAGTGACATCAAAAGTGCTTTTGTTGTCGTTGTGCAATAGATTTTCTTTTTTTTTTTTTTCTTTCCGGTTCCTCTTCTCTCTTTATTCTTTCCTTGTTTTTGCAGTTTTTGAGTTTGAGATAAATCTTAGCTTTAAAAATTTCTTTCTTAATACATAATCACTTTTTTTTTTTTTTTTTTTTTTTTTTTTGAGATGGAGTCTTTCTACTTCACCCAGGCTGGAGTGCAGTGGTGTGATCTCGGCTTACTGCAATCTCCGTCTCCCTGGTTCAAGTGATTCTCCTGCCTCAGCCTCCTGAATAGCTGGGATTACAAGCACCCTCCAACATGCCTGGCTAATTTTTGTATTTTTTAGTAGACACGGGTTTTCACTGTAGAGTCCAGCCCTACAGGGCTTAGCAGGTGTTCTCCCCATGTGCAGAGGCAAGAGATTGTAAGAAATAAAGACACAAGACAAAGAGATAAAGAGATAACATCTGGGACCGGGGAACCACTACCACCAAGACGTGGAGACCGGTAGTGGCCCCGAACAGCTGGGCGTGCTGATATTTACTGATAGGAGACAAGGGGGCAGGGTAAGGAGGGTGAGTTGTCCAGGTGATTGATAAGATGAAGCAAGTTACGTGATCATAGAACAGGGATTCCTTCCCTTATAGGTAGCTGAAGCAGAGAGAGCAGGCAGCATACATCAGCGTTTTCTTCTATGAACTTATAAGAAAGATCAAAGACTTTAAGACTCTCACTATTTCTGCTACCGCTGTCTACTACGAACTTCAAAGAGGAACCAGGAGTACGGGAGGAACATGAAAGCGGACAAGGAGCGTGACCACTGAAGCACAGCACCACACGGAGGCGTTTAGGCCTCCGGACGACTGCGGGCAGGCCTGGATAATATCCAGCCTTCCACAAGAAGCTGGTGGAGCAGAGCGTTCCCTGACTCCTCCAAGGAAAGGAGACTCCCTTTCACGGTCTGCTAAGTAACGGGTGCCTTCCCAGACACTCGCGTTACCACTTGACCAAGGAACCCTCAAGTGGCGCTTATGCGGGCGTGACAGAGGGCTCACCGCTTGCCTTCTTGGTCACTTCTCATAATGTCCCTTCAGCACCTGACCCTATCCCCACTGGTTATTCTTTGGTAATATGAGTAATACAACAAAGAGTAATATTAAAAGCTAATGATTAATAATATTTATAATAATGATTGATAATTATCCGTGATCATCTCTATATCTCAATTGTACTGTGAATATTCTTATTGTAACTATTTCCTTTATTATACTGACACAGTTTGTGCCTTCAGTCTGTTGCTTTGGCAGCTAGGTAGTCTTTCACCCACATCTCCCCCCTTTGTATTGATTAGGATTGTCATTGCCATCATTCCTTGTCGCTGACTTTGAGCTTTTCATCAGACTTCATGGAGACACCTGCAGACTAAAAGCAAACGACATAAACACACCAGTACTAGTAATGTCAATAATAAAAGTGAAACTCCAATGGGTTTGACCTACTTGAAAGGGTTTAGATCAGATAGTCCCTTTGTAATTGTTTCAAATATGTCAGAACAAGGAACGGTAGTTAAGCGAGCCTGGGAAACCTCAAAAATCTGCTCCTTCTGTCTTGAAATGTCTAAGGTTAAAGTATCATCCCAGGCTTTTAGATGCCTTTGGACTTTTTCCCAACTATGTTGATCTTCTTTGTAAGCATAAGGTGTTATGCAAAAATTAGAAGTATTCCAATCGCATTGTAGTTGCATTCGGTGTTCTAAATTCATTATTCTATCTCCCAACCAGATGACACTCTGGCGGAGATCATTAATTTGATTGGCTAGTTTTTGATCATTCTGAGCCTGAGAATTCCAAAGCCTGGTGAAATTCTTTTGCCATATTTCCACGTAATGAGTGGTCTGACAGAGTTATGAATGGCTACTCCAGCAGTAGCCGCTGTTGTAGTAATAGCAGTTAAACCTGCAATCACGGCAATGAGAGTAAAAATGAATCTCCTAGTTCTTTTAAGGATCTCTTTAAGGATTTCATTGACTATATGAATAGAAGGAGAAGATTCCCAGGGGCAGTGTAAAGAAACTGGTATCCATACCCCTTTCCTGGCCCTGACCAGGAGAACATTTGTTTTTTTATCAAATGTAGCATCAATGCACGTAAACAATTTGCAACTATCGCGTTCAATAGTTTGACAATCGGGGTGATAATTATGTTTCCAGCTAATAACATATAGAGTGGTTTAACACAGCTCCTAATGGGTATCACCCTTTCAGACATTAAAATGATCTTATACCTGTTTGTTTTGGTATTTGTAAGAACTTTTTGATAAGCTACATTCCATAATCTGATTCCGGACATGGCTGCAGTCAACCTCCACAATTGAGGATGCTCCGAGGTAACTATAGCATGAATCATTTTTGGTCTAGGAGGAACGATGCCCTTGTCCAAGCATTTGAATGGGTAAGGGGACACCCATTCCCTCTTTTTGGAGGACTGCCAGTCTTCTTCATAATCTATTGAATAGTTAAACTCTGAACATTGGGTATTTTGGCCAGAGCGATCTCGCCAATATACCCTTTTGGGATCCAGTCAATGACAGTCCCTGTGACGGGACTCCATGACACTGCTGGTGTTGGGGCGTTGCAGTCACTCCATAGGATGTTTCCAATTATTATTATTATTATTTTTTTTTTTTTTTTTTTTTTGAGACGGAGTCTCGCTCTGTCGCCCAGGCTGGAGTGCAGTGGCCGGATCTCAGCTCACTGCAAGCTCCGCCTCCCGGGTTCATGCCATTCTCCTGCCTCAGCCTCCCGAGTAGCTGGGACTACAGGCGTCCGCCACCTCGCCCGGCTAGTTTTTTGTATTTTTTTTTAGTAGAGACGGGGTTTCACCGTGTTAGCCAGGATGGTCTCGATCTCCTGACCTCGTGATCCACCCGTCTCGGCCTCCCAAAGTGCTGGGATTACAGGCTTGAGCCACCGCGCCCGGCCGATGTTTCCAATTATTAATGGTCCCTTTATAGTGTCTTTCAAAGAGTCTGGCAATCCTTGTGTTTTATTATGTTTTACTGTGACAGGAATTCTCCGTTCCTCAAATGAATTTATTCTAACGGTCAGAACCTGAAAATAATTACTACTGAAAACATTGTGCACCTGATAAGAATCATTACTGGAGGCCGGTACGGTTCACATGTATTGTGACACAAAGGTCAGACATAGCTTATTTGGAGATGCCCAAAGAAGGGTGAATCCAATTAATATCGCCAAGTAATTTTTGAAAGTCATTTAAAGTTTTTAAGAAGTCTCTCGTAAGCTGAACTTTTTGTGGTTTAATCACCTTGTCTTCCAACTGCATGCCCAAATATTGAAAAGGAGAGGAAGGCTGAATTTTTTTCTGGTGTAATAGAGACTGCCAGTTGAATTTTTTTCTGGGCTTCCGAAATGGCCTGTTGAATCATGGAAAAGCAGGAAGTCAAAACGGCATGCTTGGGGGCTGTGCAGAGGATATCATCCATAGAGTGAATGATGAGGAAACTGAAACATTGGGGAAGCTGATCCCTAACTGGTTGAAGCATGCGCACCACAAAATACTGACAAATAGTGGGACTATTAAGCATGCCCCGTGTTAGAACTTTCCCATGGAGTATGCAGCTGGAGTGACATTGTTGAGGGAAGGGACAGTAAAAGCAAATTTTTCAAAGTCCTGAGAGGCCAATGGAATGTTAAAAAAGCAATCTTTAAGATCTTTAAGATCTATGATAATTAGGGACCAATACTCAGGGAGCATAGAAGGGGAAGGGAAGCCAGGTTGTAATGTCCCCATGGGTTGAAGTACAGCATTAACTTCCCTGAGATCAGTGGCCTTTCTCCAATTTCCAGATTTCTTTTGGATAACAGACAGGTGAATTCCTTGGAGAAGAAGATTCTTCAGTGTGTCACAATTCTGATTGTTCCAAGACTAAATTATGGAGAGCCTCCAGCTTACTTTTTGGGAGTAGCCACTGATCCACCCAAACCAGTTTCTGAGTTTTTCAAGTTAAAGTGATGGGATCTGGAGGCTTGATAGTTGACAGTGACTGCTTCTAAAAAGACTAACCAAGCCCTTTAGAGTCAAATTTATAGGAAGGTTGAATAGGCTCAGTAATACCTTAACCAATTTTCCCAGACCAGTGCCTTGAACAAATCCCATTTTTGTCATAATGTTTTTACTTTGCTCACTGTAAGTAGCATGCAGGAAGGAAATTTGTGCACCCCATTGTTGTAAAGGATCTCTTCCCCAGAGATTAACTGGAATGGGTGTAATTAGAGGGAGAATAGTACCAGTCTGTCGCTCTGGGCCAGTACAATGTAAAATAGTGAAACTTTCGTAAACCTAGGAGGCCTGACCAACTCCCACCAACCCAGTGGATGCGCTTTCTTTGGGCCATTGCTGAGGACATTGATGTAAAGCAATAATGGAGACATCAGCACCCATGTCAATAATGCCCACGAATTTCTTTCCCTGTATATGCACGGGACAAACGGGTCAGGTGTCAGAAATTTTCTTAGCCCAGTAAGATGCTTTACCCTGATTATCTGTACTTCCAAAACCTCCAGTTCTTTTATGAGAACTAGATCCGAGTGAAATGTATGGCAAAAGAAGAAGCTGAGCAATTCTATCTCTTGCCGAAGCTTGCCAAGGAACTGCAGAACTAACAATACTGTGTATTTCCCCAGAGTAATCAGAATCAATCACACCAGTATGTACCTGAGCACCTTTTAAATTTAAGCTTGAGCGACCAAGCAATAAACCAACAGAACCAGGTGGCAAGGGCCCAAAGACACTTATGGGAACAGTGATTGGTGGCTCTCTGGGCAAAAGGGGACTGTCCCTAATACAGCAGAGATCTACTGCTGCAGATCCTGTGGTGGCGGGGGACAAACATTGAACTGAGATCCTTGTTGAGGCTGTGACATCTGTGCTTGTGGCAAGAATGGCTGAAGTGGAAACTGGATGGTTGGTCGATTGGTTGGGCCAGAAATCCACCCATTTGGCTGGAAGGCCAAGGCTGGGAGTTGGGGAATGCCCCCTTGTTTGAAGGGGCCTGGTGCTGTCTCCTCTTCCAGTTTTCCTGGTTTTGAAGTGGTGGTAAATGATTGCCGTCAATGTCGAATTTCGAGTGGCAGTGAGCTGCCCAGTGATTCCACTTACGGCATCTTGGGCATGGTATGGAAGGTGGGGCTCACTGTTGTATGGCCTTTTAGGTTTGGTGTTGTACAGGGCAGTGGTCTGAACACCGAGGACATTTTTTCCTGGTGAGTCCAGTTTGGCTGCAGTGAAAACTATTACCAGGAAATTGTTCAGGCATTCTAAAACTAGCCATAGCCTGAGCCATGACCATAGCAATATGTAAAGTTCCACCAACACCCTCACATGCCTTAATATAGGATGTGACTAAATCACCTCCTGGTGGGATTTTACCTTTTACAGGGTGAATAGCAGCCTGACAGTCTGGGTTTACTTGTTCATAAGCCATAAGTTCCACAACCAAATGCTGGCCATTTCGATCAGGAATAGCTTTTTCTGCCATGTCCTGAAGATGGGCAATGAAGTCAGGGTATAGTTCATTTTGCATTTCTCTAACGGCTGTAAAGGATGGACATCTAGAGCCATCATCCTGAATCTTATCCCAAGCATCCAGGCAGCATTTTCAGAGTTTGCTCAATGACTTCATCATTCAATATAATTTGGTTTCTAATTGCAGCTCACTGCCCCATTCCCAGTAACTGGTCAGCTGTGACATTGACAGGAAGATTAGAGCCCTGATTAAGGCGGACTCGATCCTGGACAGCAAATCAACCCACCATGTCCTAAATTGTAAATATTGAGATTTAGATAAGACAGATTTTGCTAGAATTTCCCAGTCATAGGGCACCAAGCGTTTATCTTCTGCTAAGAACTTTAAGGTGGAACGGATGAAAGGGAAATTGGTACCATATTGTTTAACCAACTCTTTGAAATCTTTAAGGAATTTGAAAGAAAAACTTTCCCAAGTAGCTGGTCGTAAGTGGACCTAACCAGGGTGTAAGGGATCAGGTTGCACCACAGCCTGAATGGCAGGTATGCCAGGAATTGGCTGTGCTGCGGCAGCGGGCCCTTGTTGCACCAACTGAGGAGCCTGATCATTGAGCTGCGGGTCTGGAGAAGCAGTGGGATCAGCCACCCGCTGAGCTTGGTCAGCGGGCTGTGACTGGTCTGGCACAGCCGGAGCAGGGGCAGCAGGAACGGGAGTGGCAGGTATAGGAGATTCTAGAATAACAGGAAATGGCCATGCCTCAGGATCCCCATATTCCCTTGCCTGAGAAATGGCCCTCATAAAAGATGTGTCATTCTCAGGAATGTACACAACCTGTTGCTTATGTGTAGCAACAGCACTTGTGACCAGACCAGAGGCAGAAAAGAAATTGGAGATTTGAATAGAGGAGAAGTTGAGAGCCTTCAAGCCAGGCTGAAGCGCAGTCGCCTGCTCTGCAGATCTTTCAGGGGCCTGAGCTCCAGGCTGCTGCATGGACTGCAGGACCTGAACTCCAGGCTGCTGCATGGACTGCAGGTCAGGCTTCTGTGGATCCTGATATATAGGAGGAAAGGCAGAATTGAGTGAAGAGATAGCATTGAGGGCCTCTTTACTGGGCTGAACAGGGATAGAGTTGAGAGCCTCATGACCGGGCTGAACAGGTGGATGGTTGAGAGCCCTACAGCAGGCCTGAGAGAGTACAGGAGGTTCCAGCCACAATGGCTGCTGATAGTACATTTCAGAGGGATTTTTTTGATCTGAAAGAGGGAAGGAGATTCTTCATAAGGTCCTCATAAAGCGATGTTGGGGGTGCAGTAGGCGCGGTAGGCTGTGGTGTATTTGGTGGAGCCAAAAGAATGTCAGAGTGGAGGTCCATTTCTGAAATGATGGCCTCAAGTTGTGTGGTGTCCTCTGGATAGAGAGTAGTGAGGTTCTCCTCAACCTCTTCAGAGGAGAGGAAAGGTAGCATACCCTCCATTCCCTCCTCCTGTGGCTGCAAGGATTCTAAGATGGAGTGAACCTAGGACCAAACCCTCCAAATGACCAGCGGGATAACATGTCCCCCTCTGTGACAGATTTTAAGCTGTCAGCCCGCCTCATCCCAATCTTTAAGTTCTAGAGTTCCCTAGGTTGGAAACCAAGGGCAAGTGAGATCGACAACCTCAAAAAGTTCAATTAGCTTGTCAGAGGAAACTGAATTTCCTCCTTCTTTAAGAAGGGTTTTTATGAAGTTTAAATAGGCCAAGTCCTTAGTACTGGCTTGTCCCATGGTGTCCCCGAGATGCTCTGAGTACCCAAGCTTACCACCAAGCTTAATGACCGCAATCCTCAAGAATCTGTTGTCACAGTCCTCCACTGAGTCCCGTGCTCAAAGTGCAACTTTACACAGCAAGGGAGAAACCCACGTTGGAGTGCCAAATGCAGGGTCCAGCCCTACGGGGCATAGCGGGTGCTCTCCCCATGTGCGGAGATGAGAGATCGTAAGAAATAAAGACACAAGACAAAGAGATAAAGAGAAAACAGCTGGGCCCTGGAGACCACTACTATCAAGATGCGGAGACTAGTAGTGGCCTCGAATGGTTGGGTGTGCTGATACTTATTGCATAGAAGACAAGGGGGGCAGGGTAAGGAGGGTGAGTCGTCCAAGTGATTGATAAGATCAAGCAAGTCACATGATCATGGGACAGGTGGCCCTTCCTGTCTCATGTTCACTGCAACCTCTACCTCTCAGGTTCAAGCAATTCTCCTGCCTCAGCCTCCTGAGTAGCTGGGATTACAGATACCTACCAAGCCCAGCTACTTTTTGTATTTTTAGTAAAGTTGGGGTTTCACCATGTTGGCTAGGTTGGTCTCAAACTCATGACCTCAGGTGATCTGCCTGCTGTGGCCTCCCAATGTGCTGAGATTACAGGCGTGAGCCACGGTGCGCTGTCAGAAATGCCCTTCTGCATGGATTATTTTGATTGTTTTGTGTCCCTTTGTTGAAGGATGGACAGTTCCCATCTTGGCCACAGGATGATTGCAGCACCTACTCTGGGGTTGTGGTTTAGATGCAGAGGCATCCTCAGGGAAGACCAAGGGGCTGGGGAAGTGTGAGGATGGTCCCATGTTTCTACTGGAAATTTCAACTCTAATTGATCTAAACTTGCTGTGACTATTTGTTTCAGTCAAAATAAGAAGAGAAGGGCTCACAAAGGTCAGAAAAGCATTACAGACAAGACCTTGTGTCCTCAGGCACTGCCAAGGCATTCCCATTTCTGCCATCTGTTCCACTGCCTCACTCCAGCTCCTGGGGCTTCCCACACTCTGCACATCACCAGGGCCCAGTTTGGCAACTATGGGCAGGGACTTTGCCACCAGCAGGTGATGTGCTCAGAGTCAGGTGTCCTGGATTCCCTTCAGGAAGGGTGGGGAGATGCGGGGGGATGAATGACACACCCCTACACAACTAGTTCTGTTTGGGAGAAGGTAGAAGACACTATGATTCAGGAAATATTTTTCCAACAATCAGAGTGCAAACAGCACAGTGAACTGCAGCCCAAGGGCCACCTCCTCCTCCAGGCCAGTGACAATGACTCTGTACTGTTTTTTCCTTGCCTGTCAAAGCATGTGAGCATACACACACACACACACACACACACACACACACACACACACACAGTCACAAGGCTGCTGGGGAGCCAAGAGTCAGGATGTTATAATGTAAATGTGTGACTTGGTGTGGTAGCCCATGCCTGTAATCCTAGCACTTTGGTCAAGGTCAAGATGGATGGATCATGAAGTCAGAAGTTTGAGACCAGCCTGGTCAATATAGGGAAACATAGTTTCTACTAAAAATACATAAATAAATAAATGAATGAATGAATGAATGAAATAAATGAAATAAGCCAAGCGGTGTCCACCTGTAATCTCAGCTACTTGGAAGGCTGAGGCAGGAGAATTGCATGCAGCCAGAAGGAGGAGGTTTCAGTGAGCAGAGATGGCACCATTACACTCCAGCCTGGGTGACAGTGCAGGACTCCATTTCAAAAAAATAAAAATAAAAAATGAAAAAAGATGGCTGGGCACGGTGGCTCACACCTGTGATTCCAGCACTTTGGTAGGCTGAGTGGGGCGGATCGTGAGGTCAGGAGATCAAGACCATCCTGGCTGACATGGTGAAACCCTGTCTCTATTGAAAAAATGCAAAAATTAGCTGGGCAGGGTGGCACGTGCCTGTAGGCCCAGCTGTTCAAGAGGCTGAGGCAGGAAAATTGTTTGAGCTCTGAAGGCAGAGGTTGCAATGAGCTGAGATCGTGCCACTGCACTCCCCCCTGGTGACAGAGTGAGACTGCTTCTCAACATAAATGAATGAATGAATTAATTAATTAATAAGATGTTGGAGGCCAGAGGAATAAGGGTCATAACTAACTCAGTATGCCACTGGAGGCTATGTGAGCAAACTGCAAACTGTTCTTATGAAAGCAGGATGTTGGCATGCTGACACCTGTATCTGCCACCAGAAGGAATGCTGAGGGCAGTCACGTCCCAGGCACCATGTTCCTTGAAATTATCTACAGGAACATCTGGAGTCTGTTGAACAAAGAAAGCAATTATGTATGCCTGTGTTAAATCAAATAGTTGACCGACAGTTACCCCATCCTTCCTGCTTCATCTACCCAGTAAATACAAAGGGCTGTAGAAGCTCAGGGCTCTTATTCTCTATAAGCGAGAAGTCCTCGACCCCTTCTTGGAAAGAGATCCTTTTGTCTTTGTCTTCATTCTCGCATTTGTCCTTCTCGGTTCAGTCTCGAAGTAACACCTATGAGTGATGCCCAAACAGGGACTTGAACAAAGAAGGTCTGCTGGAGCAGAGGAAGTGAAACTGATCAGACAAACAGGGAACCCCAGGACAAGTCTGCCAGTGCAGGATACAATGTCAGTGCCCTAAGACAGTACTGGGAATGGGGAGTTTCTGAAGCAGGGTAACATGGGACAGAATTTGTCTATTGAGGAGCAACATTATGTGTGTTTGCTCAGTTTTACTTAAACAATCTGGTGCTCAGGTTAGTTCTCAAACACTAAGTCTCTGCAAGAGGTTATTATGCAAACCCTTGGTTTCCATAGGCAGGCACCCTCAATGTGGAAAATTGGGACCTGGTAGGAGAAGAGTTGAAATGGGCTCCTCAAAAAGGCCTTAAAGTAGACCCTTTTGTTTTCTCTACTTGGGGTTTAGTCTGTACTGTCCTCCTGCCATTGTCCTCTTCTTTTTCTGCTGGACAGCAGGAGTGATGTTCTGAATCTCAATAATTGAAAGGATATTTTATCTCACCAAGAGTGACTATTGAAAATGATAAACAGGAGAGAGGGGATAACTGGCCTTTACTGCCTCCTACAGTAACAGAAATAGAGACCCCAGTACAAATACAAAACATTTTGAATGCTGCTGCCATAGCTGAGGAATCTTTAGGATCTTACAGTTTTTCTATGACTGTAACGCCTGATCCAAATAATCCACAGAGGCTTATTCATAGACACATGCCAATAGAATTTAAGCTAGTGAAAGAATTAAAAGCGAGTGTGGTTAACAATGGAATACAGAGCCCATTTACTTTAGGATTGCTAGAATTGGTATTTAGTGCTATGCACCTCCCACCCTTTGATATGAAGCACATGGCTCACACTTGCTTGTCGACTAGTGCATATTTGACATGGAATTTAAATGGGCAAGAAATGCGTGCAGACCAGGCTAGGCATAATCATGCCGTTGGACATGGGAACATTGCAGAGGACATGCTATTTTGTAGTGGCCCTTATTTGAACCTTGTGCAGCAATTGGCACTCACAGACATTGCTTACCAGCAGTGTCCTTGGCTGCTAAGTGTGCCTGGGCCACAATTCCTGAGGGGATGCAATCTTTTCGGCATGTCATGCAAGGATTGCAAGAACCCTATGCATAATTTATTGCAGTTACAAGAGGCAGTGCAACATCAGATCCCTCATGCCGCTGCTGTAGAAATGCCTACTTTGACTCTAGCTTTTGAAAATGCGAATGCAGATTGTAAATGTGCACTGGCTCCTGTGAGAGCTACAAAGAGCTTGGGAAATTTTCTTAAAGCCTGTCAAGATGTGGGAACTTAACTCCATCGTTCTACAATGTTGGCTCAAGCAGTGGCTAGTTTAGTAGTGAACAAATCTAGAAAGAGCCAAGGGTTGAACCATAAAGTGGGAAAATGTTATAATTGTGGAAACATTGGACATTTCAAAAAAGAATGCTGTCAGACCTCAGGGCAGAAGGGACTTTATAATGCAGTACCCACGCCCCCCCAACAGAAAAAAACTCCAGGGCTCTGCTCTCTTTGTAATAAAGGAAATCACTGGGCTAATCAATGCCGCTCAAAATTTCATCAAAATGGCACTCCCCTGTCAGGAAACGAGAAGGGGGCCTGGACCCAGGCCCCTCAAACAATGAGGGCATTCCCTGTCCCAACCATAACCCCACTTCAGGAGTGGGTTTCCAGAGGAACATTGATTCCATCTCCCCAGGAACAGCTGGGAGTGCAGGACTAGATCTCCCAGCCAGAGAATGCGTTACATTAGTTGGAGGAGATAAACCCACCAAGGTTCCCACTGACATTTGGGGACTTTGCCAACAGGATATATGGGATTAATTTTGGGCAAAAGCCATCTTAACTTACAGGGCATTATTGTGGTCCCTGGGGTTGTTGACTCTGATTATGAGGGAGAAATCGAGGTTTTTTTGGTTTTTTTTTTAATGATTTTTTTTTTTTTGAGAGTGTTTCACTTTTGTCACCAAGGATGGAGTGCAATGGTGCAATCTTGGCTCACTGCAACCTCCACCTCCCAGGTTCAAGCAATTCTTCTGCCTCAGCCTCCCGAGTGGCTGGAATTACAGATGTCCACCACCACGCCAGCTAATCTTTTTTGTATTTTTAGTAGAGATGGGGTTTCACTGTGTTGGCCAGGCTGGTCTCAAACTCCTAACCTCAGGTGATCCGGTCACCTCGGCCTCCCAAAGTGCTGGGATTATTACAGGTGTGAGCCACTGTGCCCAGCCCAAAAAGGCATTTTAAACAAAAATTCTGACATTTAAAAGCTGAAAATATATCACGCCACTGCACTCCTCCCTAGGTGACAGAGCAAAACTCTGTCTCAAAAAAACAAAATGAAAAACAAAAAACCCTGAAAATATGAGCCCAGGAGTTCAAGGCTGCAATGAGCCAACACTGCACCCTTGTTCTCCCACCTGTGTGACAGAGTGAGACCTTGTTGGTAAGAAAAAAAAAACCAAAAACCTGAAAATAGAAGAGGGCTTTTACAATGTTGATGAACTCATCTTAGAGTACATGATTTATAAATACATAAATATCCATGCATACTTTTACAGTGATAACTACTGGAAAAAATGAGAATGTTAAAAAAGCCAATCTAGACAGAGTCCTTCTCATTCCACCTGCCTCTTTATGTTGGTAATACCAGGAGTCTTAAGAGAGCTGCTGTGGTCGACGTCACATTCATCCCAGCCTCCTTTCTAATCCTGTAGCTGATGATGAAAATGTGATAAATCTTCTGGCTTAGCTTTGATGCTTTTTCATTAATTCACTTCTGGTAGTAAATTGTGGCAGGTCTTCCACTTCAATCCCACTGGCCATTTCCATCATCTTGTCTAAAAGGTCTTTATTGTAACTGCAGCCTAGGAAGAGATGGTTGACCCAGACCATGGAGAGGGACAGCAGCTGGTCCAGGCGGCCACCGCCGTCGGGCTGGTCGCAGTAGTCGGACAGGTGGCGCAAGATGAATTCCATGCGGGCCTTCCATTTCTTCTCGCTCTCTGAGTAGGAGCGGAACTGCTCCGTGAAGTCGGCCGCCTGCTGCACCCACAAGACCAGCTCCTCCACTGCAGCTGCCGCTTCGCCACCGACCATGGTACCCGCCGCAAGCCGAGCAGTAGTTTTAATGTCACAAGATCTTTGGGTTTTTGAACTGGGGGAACATATTGCTCAACTATTGTTTATTCCCTGCAAATTACACCCTTCTCCATGAAAGGAAAAATGAGGAAATCAAGGATTTGGGAGTATAACTACACAGGAAATGTATTTATCACAACCCATAGCATCTAATTGACTCACTTGTGCAGTGCAAATTAAATGAAAGAAATTCTATGGGCTTATGGATACAGGAGCTGATGTGTCAATAATATCCAAAAACTATTGGCCCCCATCCTGGCCCCTGCAATGAACCTATACATCCCTAGTGGGAGTGGGAACAGCTCAAAGTGTTCAACAGAGTCCTGAGATTTTACCCTGTCTTGGTCTGGATGGACAGCTGTGTACTTTTCAACCTTATGTCGCAAATATAGCTGTTAATTTATGGGGCCAAGATTTACTTACAGCATGGGATCTGAGACTTACAAATGATAAACTTGATAACCCAGGATATAAAATGTTGAAGGACAAGCGATATCAAAGTGGGAAAGGCTTGGGAAAGTTCCTGCAGGGAAACCCTAATCCAATATCAATAACCGGGCAAACAGATAGAAAAGGACTAGGACATCAGGATTTCTAAAAGGGGTCATTGATACTTCTCCTCCATCCACAGCTTTGCCGCTAAAGTGGATAACTGATAAACCTGTGTAGGTGGATCAATGGCCCCAATCACAGGAGAAACTGACTCAACTCCATCAGCTGGAAAAAGAGCAATTGGATGCAGGACACATAGAGGAGTCAGCCCCTGGAATTCACCAGGATTTGTGGTCCTGGAAAAGGAAAATGGCAACTGCTGCATGATTAGAGAGCTATTAATGCACAGATTAAACCAATGAGTGCATTACAGCAAGGTCTACCCTTCCCAACAACCATTCCTAGAGATTGACCTCTCGTAATAATCAATCTTAAATATTGCTTTTATACTATACTCTTACATGAGAAGGATAAGCCTAAATTTGCCTTCTCTGTGTCCTCTATTAATCAGAGAGAGCCTGTCTCTCATTATCGATGGAAAGTTTTACCCCAAGGCATGCTCAACAGTCTCACGTTATGTCAGCATTTTGTAGGAAGGGCATTAAAGGAGCCTTGGAATATGTTTCCCGCTGCCTACATCATTCATTATATGGATGGTATTCTTTTGGCCACTCCTACAATTCAAATATTACACCAATTATACAGAGAAATAAAGCAGGCCTTAACTGAATGGAATCTCAAAATAGTTCCTGAAAAGGTACAAGCAACCCCCCATACCAACAGTTGGGTACTACTGTTACTGAAAGAAGTGTTCAACCTCAGGAAATAACTCTCCATAGGGACAGGTTACCAACTCTGAACGATTTCCAACAATTATTAGGGGATATAAATTGGCTGTGCCTGATGCTAGGTATTGTCGCTTATCAACTCACACACTTTTATCAAACCCTCCAAAAAGAGTCGTCATTAGATTCCCCTCAGCAACTTACTAAAGAGGCAGAAGCTGAGTTTTAGCTTGTAGAGCAGATGCTTCAACAATGACATGCCTTCTGGCTACAACTGCGAAAGAATTTGCTTTTGTTTATTCTTCCTACCCCCCATTCTCCAGAAGGACTTTCGGGCCAATTCATAGACAAATCCATAATGGTAATAGAATGGCTCTTTTTATCCAATCAGACAGTGAAAACTTGGCAAGTTTTTCTTTAATTACACAACTTATGACAATAGGCAGGTGTAGATCAAGAATGCTTACAGAATATGATCCTGATAAAATGGTTGTTCCTTTGGAGCCCTGACAGCAGGCCGTAGCTTGGGAAATGTCAACTGCTTGGCAAATCACTCTCACAGATTTTGTGGGAATAACAGGTGACCATTATCCATCAGACAAAATCTTGCAATTTTATAAAGTTCACCCTTTCATCCTCCCTGTGATTACTCACTACAAGCCTATTCCAGGTGGACAGACCTATTTTACTGATGGTTTTTCCAAAGGTCATGCAGGTATGTATGGACCTAAACATACTCAAACAATAAAGACTTCTGGAGTTTCAGCTCAGCATTCAGAATTAATCACAGTTATTCTGGTTCTAGAGCTCACAACTTTATCTCCTATTAATATTGTTTGTGATTCAGCCTTTGTGGTAAATGTAGCCAGTTGCTTTGAGACTGTCACTATTAAATGTACCCTAGAACCGGAACTGTTTACCTTGTTTCTAAGACTCCAACAAGCTATTCACTCTTGTACTGCCTCTTTTCATCTTTCTCATATCTGCTCTCACTCTCAACTCCCTGTGCCACTATCTCTAGGTAATAATAGAGCAGATAAACTGATCAGTTCTGTTTTTTGACAATCCCAAGCTTCTCTTGCATTACCGCATCAAAACACCTCTGCCCTTACAGCCAAGCTCAAGCTACTGTGCAAGGATGCCCCACTTGCCAACATGTTCCTGGTGTTGCACCTGTAGAAGAATGTAACCCATGAGGTTTGCATCCAAAAGAAATCTTGCAGATGGATGTTACCCATATAGCTGCCTTTGGCAACCTCAGCTATGTTTATATGACTATAGACACTTACTCCCATATAATACATGCCACATGCCAAACAGGGAAAACAGCTGGTCATGTCCAGTGATGTTGTCCATCATGACTAGGGGCCCCGTGGTCAATTAGATGGGTGAGATGAGAGTCAGACATCATGGCACAAACTTCGCTGGTACTGGTGGCAGACCTTCAACCTTTCTTTGCTACACTGCACAGGGATTGAATCTGCCGTGCAGCTTCCTTGGCACGGGACAGGCTTTAACCCACCTTTACCTCAGTGGTGGCATCAAGGAAAGGGGGACCCAATTCAGGGGTCGGTATGGAAAGCAGCACTCCCATTGATGAGTGGCAGCTTCTGGGTTGGGACACTCCAGTGCCGGTAATGTTGCTCAACACAGTGTTAATGTTACCTTTGTAAGGAATATTACCACTCAATTTACAGTTTGTGTTTTTCTAAGAAGGATTAGCTCCAGGTAAATGTCATTCCTGGATTGTGTATCCCTGTCAATCTGTCTGAACCTTGGACTACCACCCTCGCTTTACACTTCGTGAAACTCTTTCTCACTCAGCTCACTCATCGTGCTCATAGAGTCTTGGGCATGGTAATTTTTGCTATCGTTTCCTTAGTCACACTAATAACCTCTGTGGTGGTGTCCTCAGTAGCACTGCACAGCTCTATTCAAAAAGCCCGATATATGGAAAATTGGATGCACACAGCTTACCAGGCATGGATGCTTCAAAATCAAATTAATACTGAATTACAAACCAAGGTGACAGTGTTAAAGACTACTGTTTTGTGGTGAGGGTAACAAATACAGAGTTTACAGTTGCAGCAGAAATTACACTGTCATTTTAAGCATACTCGCATTTGTGTAGACAATTTGGAATATAACCAAAGTGAATATCCATAAGACCTTGTAAAGGCTCATTTTCGAGGGCTTTTACATCCAATGTCACTTTTGACATCAATGAATTGCAAAGTAAAATTCTTGACTTGAGTAAGCAGACTCGAGTTTCAGCCCTCTTTAGAAGCTTGGACAGAATTCCTGCAGGATTTAGAAAGTATCAATCCTTGAACCTATGTTAAACATCAGCTTAATGTCCTTTTTATACTTATAGGAATAATATTATGTCTCTGTTTTCTGTTTATAGTCTGTAAGATCGGGTGGGCCACCAACCGGCAATTGAAAACTGCACAGCCTGGAATTCCTTTATTCAATTAATGCAAAAACATAAATGGGGAGATGTTGGAGGCTGAAGGAATGAGGGTTGAGACCAACTCAGTATACCACTGGGGGCTATATGGGGAAACAGGAAACTGTTCTCATGAAAGCAGGATGCTGGCAATTTGACAACTGCATCTGCCACCAGAAGGAATGCTGAAGGCAGTCACATCCCAGGCACTGTGTTCCTTGAAGTTATCTACAGGAGCATCTGGAGCCTGTAGAACCAAGAAAACAATTATGTAGGCCTGTGTTAAATCAAATAGTTGACCAACAGTTACCCCTTCCTCCCTGTTTACCCAATAAATTCAAAAGGCTATAGAAGCTCAGAGCCCTTGTTCTCTATAAGCAAGGAGTCCCCTGACCCTTTCTTGCAAACAGATCCTTCTCTCTTTGTCTTCGTTCCTGCATTCGTCCTCCTCCTTTCAGTCCCCATGTAACAGCAACAGTTCGAGACGAGCCTGACCAACACGGTGAAACACGATCTCGACTAAAATACAGAAATTAGTTGGGTGTGGTGGTGGGCGCCTATAATCCCAGCTACTGAGGATGCTGAGGCAGGAGAATTGCTTGAACCCGGGAGGCGGAGGTTGCAGTAAGCTGAGATCGTGCCACTGCACTCCAGTCTGGGGGACAGAGTGAGACTCCATCTCAACAAAGTAAAATAAATAACTACTTCTCAAATAAGCTTTGATAGAATCTTATGAGCTCACATCATTGTTTTCCAACTATGATATTTGTTCAAAATTATTTTCTTTGACCCCACCTTTCATTAGATGTGTATATTTTTAACCATTTTAAAATTGTTTCTCTATGAAATTTATTGTGTTCAGTTTACATTGAGGACTGCAAGCTTTCTAGTCTGTATAATATATATTGGAAACATTTTCTAGTACCTGATAAATTATTTCAGGTTTTTTTTTTTTTAGATGTAGTCTCACTCTGTCACTCAGGCTGGAGTGCAGTGATGTGATCTTGGCTGACTGCAAGCTCTGCCTCCCGGCTTCACACCATTCTCCTGCCTCAGCCTCCTGAGTAGCTGGGACTACAGGCACCTACCACCACGCCTGGCTAATTTTTTGTAATTTTTTTTTTAGTAGAGACGGGGTTTCACCATGTTAGCCAGGATGGTCTCTATCTCCTGACCTCGAGATCCACCGCCCTCAGCCTCCCAAAGTGCTGGGATTACAGGTGTGAGTCACCGTGCCCGATTTTAGGCTGTTTCAATGTGTACTTGATACAGATATTAAAGGCCTATTATTTATTTATTTATTTATTTATTTTTTACTCTTGTTGCCAGGGCTGGAGTGCAATGGTGCGATCAAAGCTCACTGCAACTTCCGCCTCCTTGGTTCAAGTGGCTTTCCTGCCTCAGCCTCCCCAGTAGTTGGGATTACAGGCATGCACCACCATGCCCAGCTAATTTTGTATTTTTAGTAGAGTCGGGGTTTCTCCATGTTGGTCAGGCTGGTCTCAAACTCCCGACCTTAGGTGATCCGCCCGCCTCGGCCTCCCAAAGTGCTGAGATTTCAGGTGTGACTTACTACGACTGGCCCTAGGACCTTTTTCCTTTATGCTAACATCAATATTTAGTTCAAGTAGCCTGTTATTCCATTTTCTTTTTTTTTTTTTTTTTTTTTGAGACGGAGTCTCGCTGTGTCTCCCAGGCTGGAGTGCAGTGGCGTGATCTCGGCTCACTGCAAGCTCCGCCTCCCGGGTTCACGCCATTCTCCCGCCTCAGCCTCCCAAGTAGCTGAGACTACAGGCGCCCGCCACCACGCCCGGCTAGTTTTTTGTATTTTTAGTAGAGACGGGGTTTCACCATGTTAGCCAGGATAGTCTCGATCTCCTGACCTCGTGATCCACCCGCCTCGGCCTCCCAAAGTGCTGGGATTACAGGCTTGAGCCACCGCGCCTGGCCTGTTATTCCATTTTCTTTCCACCCACTTCGACCTCCCAAAGTACTGGAATTACAGGCATGAGTCACTGTGCCTGGCCTCTAGTTGGAGATTCTTAAAGTGTTGAATTTGTTTCTTTTGCCTTCTGAAATTAGATATTTTTGGCCATTATTTCTTCCAACAGGATTTTCTGCTCCTTTCTTCCTCTCACTGTCTTCTGGGACTTCTGGTAGTTTTTCTTGAGATGGAGTCTTGCTCTGTTGCCCAGGCTGGAGTTCAGTGGTGCAGTCTTGGCTCATTACAGCCTGCGCCTCCTGGGTTCAAGCAGTTCTTTCACCTCAGCCTTCCAAGTACCTGAGATTACAGGTTCCCACCAGCACACCAGGCTAACTGTTATATTTTTAGTAGAGATGGAATTTCACCATGTTAGCGAGGCCAGACTTGAACTCCTGACCTCTGGTGATCCCCCAACCTTGGCCTCCCAAAATGCTGGGATTACAGGTGTCAGTCACCATGCCCAGCCTGGGATGTTTATAACGTGTAGGATGTTGTCCTTTTACATTTAATTTAATTTATTATTATTATTTTAATTATTTTTTTTTTCCAGACGAAGTCTCGCTGTTGCTCCCCAGGCTGGAGTGCAATGGTGCGATCTCAGCTCATTGCAACTTCTGCCTCTTCAGGTTCAAGCGATTCTCTGGCCTCAATCTCCAGAGTAGCTAGGACTGCAAGTGCGCACCACCATGCTCTGCTAAGTTTTGTATTTTTAATAGAGATGGGGTTTCACTATATTGTTCAGGCTGGTCTTGAACTCCTGACCTCATGATCCGTCTGCCTTGGCCTTTCAAAGTGCTGGGATTACTGGCGTGAGCCACCATGCCCAACCAGGATGTTGTCCTTGATGTTGTTCAGTCAGTTTGTTTAGACTCCCTTCATTTTTCTTTTTTTTTTTTTTTTTTTTTTTTTTTTTGTTGTTTCTTTTCCTCTTCACTAATTTTTTTTTTTTTTTTTTTTTTTTTTTTTTTTTTTGAGGTGGAGTTTCACTCTTGATGCTCAGGCTGGAGTGCAATGGTGTGATCTCAGCTCACTGCAACCTCAGCCTCCGGGATTCAAGTGATTCTCCTGCCTCAGCCTCTGCAGTAGCTGGGATTACAGGCAGCATCACCATGCCCGACTAATTTTGTATTTTTAGCAGAGATGGGGTTTCACCATGTTGGTCAGGCTGGTCTCAAACCCCCAACCTCAGGTGATCTCCCTGCTTAGGCTTCCCAAAGTGCTGGGATTACAGGCATGAGCCACCAGGCCTAGCCTATTATTTTTATTTTTATTTTTATTTTTTTGAGACAGTCTTGCTTTGTGGCTCAGGCTGGAGTGCAGTAGAGTGATCTTGACTCACTGCAACCTCTGCCTCCCATGTTCAAGTGCTTCTCCTGTCTCATCCTCTAGAGTAGCTAGGACTACAGGAGGCCACCTCCACACCTGGTTAATCTTTGCATTTTTAGTAGAAACAAGGTTTCACCACATTGGCCAGGCTGGTCTCCGCACTCCTGACCTCAAGTAGTCCACCCACCTTGGCCTCCCAAAGTCCTGGTGTGAGCCACCTCAGCCGTTGCCTCTTCACTAATTTTTAATTTACATAATGAATTCTGATTTGGATCCCATGTATTGAGTTTTTCCATTTAGTTACTGTATTTTTAGCCCGAGAGTTTCTGTGTAGTTCTTCATAATTTCTCTATGTTGGTTGACCTTCTCATTTTCTTCATGCATTGCTTTTATAGTTTCTTGAAGCTGTCTCTTATTTCAATGCATTTCCAACTTTTTGGTGGGTGGGGGTGACGGGGTCTGACTGTGTGCCCCAGGCTGGAGTGCAATGGTGCAATCTTGGGTCACTTCAACCTCTGCTCTCCAGGCTCAAGCAATCCTCCCACCTCAGCCTGTGGATGTGTCCTCTCTAAGTTTTTGCTTATAATCTCTGAACTGAAGTTAATTTAAGTGTGTGTGGATGTGATTTGAAGTATGCAGGAGAGCATTAATGGAGAAGCCCAACATGCTGAAACCCCGTCTCTACTAAAAATAGAAAACAATTAGCCAGGTGTGATCATGCTGGCCTGTAATCCCAGCTACCTGTCTGACTGAGGCAGGAGAACTGCTTGAACCCAGGAGGTGGAGGTTGCAGTGAGCCGACATAGCACCAGTACACTCCAGCCTGGGTGATAGAGCTAGACGCTGTCTGAAAAAACAACAGCAACAGCAAACAAACAATAAAAAAAAGGAGGAGTTCTTCTGTAAATAATCAGGAAGACTAAGCAGCCCCAGAGATAAGATCTTTTGGCATCATTGTCCCTTCTTATGGAGTGATAAAGTAACCTTCCTTGAAGTGTATCAATCCGGAACCAAGTTGCTGCAGCCTGTGCACTGGTCTTGAATGGAAAATGTGGTGATTCTGCTAAAGCTTCTCTGTCTTTCCCTGTGTGTGAAACCTTAACATCTCTGCTTAGGAACGCTGATGCCATTCATTTGAAGTTGATGTTTCCAGGTGGCTATTTCCAAGCTTTGTGTTCAAATAACCTTTGCACTTAATAGTGTATTCTAAATTTTATTATTTACCTCTGACATCAGTTTCTGTCGGATTCTAGGAGCCTCACCAGAGAGGGCACCTGTCGCCATGTTGTAAAACTCACACTTGCCAAAAAGACATGGATTAGGGTTTTCCCCCCTCCCTCATGATGAAGCTATTTAGCTGACACGGATGGTCACCTCCATTACCAAGTAAAGCCAGGAAGAAGTACGTGTGACCCAAGGGTGTTGTCAAGTCCTCTTATCTGAAGACTGATTACTGTTCATCTTGAAAACGTGTACTTAATGGGTTGTACAGAACAGTGAAGTTTCTCTCTTTTCAACCTTATAGCCGTTTGCCTCTATTTCCCCATCACATTTGAGTCTAAGGTTTCTTTATTAATAAAATGGTTTTTATTTCTTTCTCTGTTGTCGTGGAGATAATTACTCATTTGGGGGAAGATTTTTGTTGTTGTTGTTTTCAATTGTATTTTCTCAACGTTTAAATAGTAGAGTATTCCTTAGGCCAGGCAAAGTAGCCCATGCCTGTAATCCCAGCGCTTTGGGAGGCCAAAGCAGGTGGATTACTTGAAGTTCGGAGTTTGAGACCAGCCTGACCAACATGGTGAAAGCCCTCCTCTATCAAAAATACAAAAATTAGATGGGCATGGTTGCGCGCGCCTCTAATACCAGTAATACTGTAATACTCTGGAGGCTGAGGCAGGAGAATCGCTTCAACCTGGGAGGCAGAGGTTGCAGTGAGCAGAGATCACGCCACTTCACTCCAGCCTGGGCGACAGAGGGAGACTCCCTCTCAAAGAAAAAGAAAGGAAAAACGTGAGAAAGAAAAGTAATAGATTTCGTCCACAAATGTGCTGGGACAAATAACGATATCCACACGGAATAGAATAATGTTGGATCCTTATGTCACACCATCAAAAATTTCATTTAAAAAAGTTTAAAAAGAGAGAGAGACAGGGAGAGAGAGGGAGACAAGGAAAGGGGCCCTGCGGGAGGTGGTGTTACTTTGTCGCCCAGGCTGGCCTGGACCCCAGGGCTCAGCTATCCTCCTGTCGCTACTTCCTGAGTAACTGGGACCTCAGGCTCCTGCCTTCGCGCCCGCACCCATGCTGTGTTTAACCAGCAGGTGGTGACCTCACTCCTCCCTGGCCTGAGCACTCCGTCCCGCACCCCAGACGGTGGCTCTAGGGAAGACTCTGAAGCTGAGTACAGGACCGACCCTCCCTACCGTATGAATGGAGAATAGAAAGGAAGAGGATGTCTATTCTGTTCTGTGGGCCATCAGCATGAAATCGTGCATTCTGCCCAGGCAGGGCTTTGCATTTCACATTCTAGTTTGCATCCCCGTTCCAGACAATTCCAGGGCTTTTGAATCATGCCTCAGACTTCCTGGCCGCTCTCGCCTCCAAAACCCCAAACACAGAGGCGCTGGGAGCCAGGATGTGAGACACATAGGTCCGGTCACGGCTCTGCCCTCTGCAGGTTCTAAACTGCAAAGTCTCTCTGCTTCGCGCCCCGCCCCTACCTCGCCCAGGCCACGCCCACCACCTCGCGGGTCCCGCCCAGGCCTGGTTTCTGTCCTGCGCGCGCAGATTCTCGCAAACCTGGAAGCGGATCGCGTGGAGTGACGGTCACACCGCGGCGGTGAGTTTCGCTGTTTTGTATTAAGTCTGCGTTTCCCAGGTCCTCAGCGCTTCTGTCCCTGGGACCTAGGGTCCCCATAGATCTGGAAATTCTCGCCCATCTTCACCCAGAGCAAATTGAGACATCCCCGTGAGAGTCCGGAAGTCGCTTCCTTTTGGGTCTAAAGTCGCCCTGAGGCTGGTCCCATCCACAGTCTTTCTGCTGTAGGGCAATGTATACATTTTCTATCGGGTAGTTTTTTTGTTTGTTTGTTTTGTGTGTGTTTGTTTGTTTGTTTTGCTCAAAACCATTTTCAGACTCCTCCCGCCCCGCGCTTTTTAAAGTCCTCACCCGCGACGTGGATTCCCGCCTTGGACGCCTCCCAACCTTGCCCTTGTCGGCCCCTGAAGCACAGCGCCGCGGCCCCCGTCCCGGGGAGGCTGCGTCCTCTGTCTTGTCCTGGGATCCTGCAGATCCCACCCTTGTCAGGCACCGTCTCCCCCAACCTCCCTCCTCGTGCCGGGCCCTGCTGTTCCCCAGGTCTCTCCTCCGCAGTCACCGCTTCTCCTGAACCCGCGTTGGGGAGCTGCCCGGGGCCTGTCCTGTGACACGGGGTGTTCTTGCCTGCTCAGTTCCAGCTCCTGGAAAATGCGCTCCTCCAGGATGCAGGTGTCTTACTCCAAACCCTCCTGCGATTGTGTGGGCCAAAGGGATCAGGAGACAGAGAGAGGGACTGAGAGAGCAGTAGAAAACCAGAGACAGAAAAGCAGAATGTGAAAGACCCATAACAGATGGCAAAGTAGAGGATGGTGAGGGATTTGCGAAGAGACAGCAAAAGTGAAAATAAACAAGCAGGAGGAGAAAAGCAACTGGAGAAACGTAGAGAAAAGCTAGATGTACAGAGAGATGAAGGACAGCAAGGTAGGGAGGAGGGCAGCAAAGAGGGAGGCTCATCAGAGTGAGGGAGAAGAGGAGGCATTTGGAGCCAGGGCAGACAGAGCAGAGTGGTGCCGGTGGCAAAAAGAACAGAGGGAGAACCACAGCAGGGAGGACACCTGGGGATCTGGAGTTCTAGAGAGTGGGGATGAGGGTATAACAGGGAAGAGGGAATGTAACAGGGAGAGCAGAGGAGGCGCAGAGATGGGAAAAGAGGTGGAAATATATGTGTTGCGGTAAAGTGAAGAATGGAGAGACCAATATGAGAGAAACAGAATTGTTTATTTTAGGTGCACACCGGCTCAGTGGATTCATATCCAAAAAGCTGAGTATTGAACAAAGACAGAGTGGAGTTTTTACAAGTGGCCTTACAAAAGCAATGAATTATACAGTGACAGGCCATGTAATTGATAGCATATCTTGTGATCTTGCATAGCCAGTGACCTTGCAGCTGCATCAAAAGAAAAACAAGAACTGGCTAAATACATTTGTAAAACATCATAATGCTTAAGAAGCCTGGAAAAAGAGTAACAGTAAAATAATTTTTCACTCTTTTTTTTTCTTCAACCTTGCTCTGGAATGTGGGGGTGTCTGGAGCCCATTCGTTTAGACTTGGTTATTCGGACAGTGTTATCCTGTAACCGTCCTTAACCTGAGCTTGCAGAGGAAAACGTATTCTTTTCTTTTTATTTTTAACCCTTGCCTTGCTATATTATGGGCCTTCGCTTTTACTTTTATTGGAGTGAATAAATGCAGTACTTATTATATTTAAATTTCTATCTCATATGGAGATACAAGATGATCAAAAGATTGGGGAAAAGAGCAACAAGACGTTAAATAAGTTGCAAGGATGGAGCAGAAGAGGTGGAAGAGAAGGAATAGAGGGAAGAAGGCGATAAACAGCAGGAGAGGAGAGGGGTACAAAATGAAGAGCAGAATCCTGGGGAAAAATAAAACAGGAGCTAGAGAGAGAAGGGGAGAATGAGAGATATGTACAGAATTAGGGAAGGAAGCAAAGTAATGAAGAAAGAGAGGCTGGGATTCATGCCTGTAATCCCAGAACTTTAGAAGACTGAGGCAGGGGGATTGCTTGAGTCCAGGAGTTCTAGACCAGCCTGGACAACATAGTGAGACCCTTATCACTGCCAAAAAAAAAACTTAATTGGGCATGATGGTGCACACCTGTAATCCCAACTACTCTGGAGACTGAGGGAGGAGAATCACGAGCTCAGGAGGTCCAGGCTGCAGTGAGCCAAAATCATGCCACTGCACTGCAGCCTGATCAACAGAGTGAGACCCTGTCTCAAAAGAAGAGAAGTGGCGGGGGGACTTTGGGATCAGATGAGTAGGTGAGTTTATTGTATATGATTAGTTGTGACATGCTGACTTCTGTGTATATAATCTAAGAACTTAAAACTTGTTTAAATTATAAAAATGAGATTGAGAATTTTAAAACTTCTATCTGTAAGACATGTACATTCTGTAAATCTTGGCATCAGAGCTGAGCTTCCACTTGGAATCCCTATTCAGCCAGAGGGCAGCGACTTACTGAGTTGTGAGTCACTCTCTTCCCTTTTCCCAGGGTGGGGTAGGACGTGGGGCAGTGAAGTAGGACAAAAATCACTTTCTATTATTACAAAATACTTTTAATTAATTAATATTTTGAGACAGGGTCTGGCTCTATCACCCAGGCTAGAGTGCAGTGGCATGATCTCCTCTAACTACAGCCTTGGCCTCCTGGGGTCAAGCAATCCTCCTACCTCAGCCTCCTGAGTAGTTGGGACCACAGGCATTAGCCACCAAGCCCGGCTAGTTTTGTATTTAAAAAAACAAACAAACAAACAAAAAATGGAATTTCACTATGTTTCCCAGGCTGGTCTCAAAATCCTGGGCTCAAAGGATCCTCCTGCTTTGGCCTCCCAAAGTACTGGGATTACAGGGTTGAGACACCGTGCCTGGCCTACATAGTATTTTTTTTTTTTTTTTTTTTGAGTTGGAGTTTTACTCCTGTTGCTCAGGCTGGAGGGCAATGTTGCGATCTCAGCTTACTGCAACCTCTGCTTCCTGGTTTCAAGCGATACTCCTGCCTTAGCCTCCTGAGTAACTGGGATTACAGGCATGCGCCATCACCCCGGGCCAATTTTGTATTTTTAGTAGAGACAGGGTTTCTCTATGTTAGACAGGCTGGTCTCAAACTCCTGACCTCAGGTGATCTGATCACCTCTGCCTCCCAAAGTGCTGGGATTACAGGTGTGAGCCACTGCACCCAACCCATAGTACATTCTAAAATGGACATCAAAGCCAGGTGTGGTATCTCATGCCTGTAATCCCAGCACTTTGGGAGACTGAGGTGAGGGAATCACCTAAGGTCAGGAGTTCAAGAGCAGCCTGGCCAACATGGTGAAATCCCATGTCTATGAAAAATACAAAACTTAGCTCAGCATGGTAGCATGCACCTATAGTTCCAGCTGCTCGGGAGGATGAGGTACAGAATCGCTTGAACCTGGGAGGTAGAGGTTGTAGTGAGCTGAAATCATGCCACTGCACTGCAGCCTGGGCGGCAAAGTGAGGCTCCATCTTAGAAAAACAGACAAAAAAATAAAATAAAAAACAAAAGGGACATCAAAAGTGCTTTTGTTCTCATGGTGTCATAGATTTCCTTTTGTTTTTCTTTCTAGTTCCTCATTTTTTAAATATATAGATATTTTTGCAGTTGGAGTGTGAGAAAAATCTTAGTTTTAAGAATATCTTTTTAATACATAATCACTTCTGAAAGATGCCTTTGTGGCATCCTATAACCAACTCACATCATTCCTTTCTGTACATGTGTATATTTCAGTTATGTTCCCATTGACCTCAGAGTTTGTTAGCTTTTTTTTAAAAAAACAATTTAAAAATAGTTTCGGTTTGAAATTAGTTGCATCTGGTTCAGATCGAGGTCTGCATGCTTTCTAGATTTTATTATTTATTGGAAACCTTTGGTACCTCATACAGAAGTTTTGATTGTTTCAGTGTGTACCCGGTAAAGACGTCGGGGACCTCTTACCTTAACATGAAAATGTAGTTTAACTAGTTAGTCTATTTTTCAGTTTTCTTTCCTTATGTCATTGTTAAAATCTTGAGTTGTAAGCTATTAAGTACATGTTTCCCTCAAGGCCATCTAGTGCATTTGGACAAATGTTGACAGATGGGTCAGTTTGGCATGGAATGCTGTTCCAGAAGCACTCCTGTATTTTTTTTTTGGACAGTTTCACTCTTGTTCCCCAGGCTGGAAGTGCGATGCTGCCATCTCAGCTTGCTGCAACTTTTGCCTCCGGGGTTCAAGTGATTCTCCTGCTTCAGCCTCCCGAGTAGCTGGGATTACAGTTGGCTGCCACCATGCCTGGCTCATTTTTTGTATTTTTAGTAGAAACGAGGTTTCACCATGTTTACCAGGCTGGTGTCAAAATCCTGACCTCAGGCGATCCACCCACCTCGACCTCCCAAAATGCTGGGATTACAGGCGTGAGCCACCGTGCCTGATCACCCACATATTCTTGATTAAAACAATTTGCTTATGTCTTAGTTCTACAGCTGACCTTCTTTCACTGTTTTCAAGGTCAATAGCTATATGTTCACACTTCTGCATTTTATGGATGTTACTGTGATTTTTTTTTATTTATTTATTTTTTGAGACGGAGTCTCGCTGTGTCACCCAGGCTGAAGTGCAGGGGCGTGATCTCGGCTCACTGCAAGCTCCGCCTCCCGGGTTTACACCATTCTCCTGCCTCAGCCTCCGAGTAGGTGGGACTACAGGCGCCCGCCACCATGCCCGGCTAGTTTTTTGTATTTTTTAGTAGAGACGGGGTTTCACCATGTTAGCCAGGATGGTCTCGATCTCCTGACCTCGTGATCCACCCACCTCGGCCTCCCAAAGTGCTGGGATTACAGGCGTGAGCCACCGCGCCCGGCCGTTACTGTGATTTTTTTAAAGGAAGAATTAAATGTCAGGAATTAATGGCATCAGAACCTTGTAAAAGAAGTTTCTTTAGCCCAGGCATGTGAAAGATGCTTCTCTAATTTTCAAGGATAGGGGTGATAAAGACCAACCCTTCCCGTTAGTCCTTCCAGGCCCCCATGTAAGAATTCAGGCACACCTTCTCACTCATCTCAGACCTTCTCAGGATAACTTGGTGAATATGTCCCTGCTCTGAGCCCCAGTGAGCCTCCCTGCAACTTGGCGATGAGGGGCTAGACCAGAAAAGCTCAACCCGAGCGACGCTGACCCCTGAAATGATTGGCAAAATAGAGTGTGTGCCTGGGCGTGGCTTTTCATCTGGGAGAGGGGAGTGCCCAGTTGTAACTAGAATTTTAAATGGGATGCAGTACCCTAAAAATGAAGAAAAGCAGAAGAATGGAAGAAACTGGTGTAGACTCAGACACAGAGACCATCTTCGGGGCCTTTCTCTGTATGAGGATATCACAGCGAAATCTAAAGCAGGTCGTGTCAGTCTCTGGCAGGGAACCCTCCACTGGCTTCCCGTGTTCCCCAGGACAAAAGCCCAACTCCTCACTGTGGCTCCACAGCCCTGTGTCCAGGGCCCCTGCCAGTGTCCAGCCTCCTCCTGGGAGCTTGCCCTCCTCTCCCGACTCCGTCTGCCCCAGTCACAGTTTTTTTAATTTCCTCAAACACCAAAACCTTTTCTGTCTCAGGTCATTGTCCCTGCTCTTACCCTATGTCCCTAAATGATCACCGCATTGTCCCTTTCTCCTCCTTCAGGTCTAGGCTCAGAGCTGTCTCCCATGCCCTCCCACCACCTTCTGAAGTTCCCTCTGCCCATCAGTCTCTATCACGTTACCCAGGTTTTATTATCTCTGCATGAATCATATCAGAAGTGCTTTTTTTTTTTTTTTAAGACAGACTCTCACTTTATTGTCCAAACTGTGAGTGCAGTCTCGTGATCTTGTCTCACTGCAACCTGTCTCCCAGCTTCAAGCGATCCTTGTGCCTCAGCCTCCCAAGTAACTGGGATTACAGGTGTGTGCCACCACACCCGGTTAATTTTTGTATTTGTATTTGTATTTTATTATATTTTATTTCTGAGTCTTACTCTGTCACCCAGGCTGGAGTATAGTGGTGTGATCTTGGCTCGCTACAACCTCCACCACCCGAGTTCAAGCAATTCTCCTGCCTCAGACTCCCGAGTAGCTAGGATTTCAGATGCCCACCAAGCCAGGCTACTTTTTATGTTTTTAGTAGAGACGTGGTTTCACGATGTTGGCCAGGCTGGTCTCGAACTCCTGACCTCAAGTGATCCACCAGCCTCAGCCTCCCAGAGTGCTAGGATTACAGGCATGAGCCCCTGCACCCAGCGTAATTTTTGTATTTTTAGTAGAGATGGGGTTTCACCATATTTGCCTAGATAATCTCAAACTCATGACCTCAGGTGATCCACCTGCCTTGGTCTCCCAGTGTGCTGGGATTACAGACGGGAGTCACTGTGCCCGCCCAGAAACACCCTTCTGCGTGGATTACTTTGTGTGTTGGGTCTCCCTTACTTGAAGGATACACATTTCCCATCTTGGCCACAGGACAACTGCAGCATCTACTCTAGGGTTGTGGTTTAGAGGCTGAGGCATCCTCAGGGAAGACTGAGGGGCTGGGGCAAATGTGAGGATGGTCCCACATTTCATCTGGAAATTTCCACTCTAATTGATCTGAACTTCCTGTGGCTATTTATTTCAGTCAAAATAAGAGGAGAAGGCCTCACTGAGGTCAGAAAAGCCCAACAGACCAGACCTTGTGTCCTCAGCCAATCCCGAGGCATTCCCATTTTTGCCGTCTGTGTCACCGCCTCACTCCAGCTCCCGAGTCTTCCGTGCTCTGCGCATCACCAGGGCCCAGTTTGGCCATTATGGGCAGGGGCTTTGCCACCAGCAGGTGATGTGCTCAGAGGCAGGGTCCTGGGTTCCCTTCAGGAAGAGTGGGGAGAAGATCAGGGTGCTGAAGGGCATGAAGGACACACCCCTACACAACTAGTTCTGTTCTGGAGGAGCTGGAGGCTCCATGACTTCAGGAAAGATTCTTCCAAGGATCAGAGTGCAAACAGCACAGTGAACCGCAACCTGAGGGCCACCTCCTCCTGCCAGGCCAGTGGCGATGACTCTCTACTGGCTTTTCCTTGCCTGTCACAGCACGTGAGCGCACACACACACACACACAGTGCCACACACACACACAGTCTCACACACACACAGTCACAAGGCAGCTGAGGAGCCGAGGGTCAAGTCAAGATGCTATAATGTAAATGTTGGACTGGGCGTGGTGGCTCACCCCTGTAATCCCAGTTACTTGGGAGGCCAAAGATTCACCCCAGTCAGCCTCCCAAATAGCTGGGACCACAGATGCACACCACCATACCTGGCTATTTTTTGTACTTTTCTTAGAGACAGGGTTTCACTGTGTTGCCCAGGTTGGTCTCAAACTCCTGGGCTCATATGATCTACCCATGTCAGCCTCCCAAAGTGCTGGGATTACAGGGGTGAGTCACCACACCCAGCCCATCCTGCAAATTCCTAGAGAAAAAAACCAATGCCAGTCTGTTAACCCTTCCAGGCCATCACATGGGAATGAGCCACACCTCCTTCCCACTCAACTCAGAGCTTCTCAGGATAACTTGGTGAAATGTCTCCTGCTCTGAACCTCAGTGACTGCACCTGTAATATACGGGTGACAAATAAGACCAGAAAAGCTCAGTCAGAGTGACACTGGCCCCTGAAATGATTGACCAAATAGTTTGTGGCTTTTTCTATAGGACAGGGTAATGCTCAGGTGTAATATGAATTTTAAATAAATTACTGTTCTCCAAAAATGTAAAAAACACAAGTACCAGAATGGAAAAAACAGGGAATTAGACTCAAATCATCTTGAACCTCTCCTTGTCTCTGTCCACACCCACTGCCCTTCTATACCATGTCATTTCACAACTTTAACCCACCTACACAACTCCATGTCCCCTGCAGGCCCTCTCCCCTGAGCTCTACAATCCTGTGTCCCGTTGTCTCCTCAGCTCTCTGCTGGGACATCAAACAGGCATCTCCACATTCACATTTCCGTAGGTGATTTCCTAAACCCCCAAACACATTCCCCTGCAGTCCTGTACATCTCAGATGAGGGTGACTGTGTACTTCCAGGGACTTAGCCAAATTTGACAGCATGTATTTTAAATATGGGAAATGAATTCCGTTATTTGTAAATGTTGTAATTTATAACGTAAAGAGAAAGTTGCGTGTATACATGAAAGGAGTGAGAAAATACATCATTTCCAAAATTCTTTTGAAGTGTGGGAGAAAAATATTTCAAGACCTCATCCCTATGGATCTGTGCTCCCAGGACCCCTCTGACCTCACCTCCTGCATGCGTCTTCCTGGCTCCCTCTGCTCCAGCCACGCAGGCCTCTTTCCTTTTTCTGGGGCTGAGGTTGCTCCTGTCTCAGGGCCTTCACCTGTGCTGTCCCTCTGCCTAGGATTCTCTGTCCCATCAGCTGCAAGTGACAAGCAGCCTTTCTTCCCTAAGTCTTTGTTCTGACATCACTTTCTCTATGGAAACCTTTGTGATCTCCCCAACCCCCCATTTGACATGGCAGCCCCACCTTCACCCCCACCTCTGGTCCATGTTGCCTGTTCTGTGTGATTCTTTTTGCTCCTTCGCTGTTCACTGGATCCTGGTGGGAACAAGTCCCCAAGGGGAGAGCAGAGCCAGAAGGTGGGGCTGTGCTGGGCTGGCGCCCTCTGAGTGGAGCTCAACCCTGACTTTACATTGGGGTTCTCAGGCATTCTGCAAATACATCTTTTATGCTGTTCTGTCAAAGATTGCTATTATCATAGGATGGGACTCATGCTCACTAATACTTACAATGGCACTGGTGATTCTCATCTGTGTCTATTGTATTGAACGTATTGAACGTCAGGGCACTTTCCTCCATGTTGAGATCTGAGATCGGCCTGTGATCCACAGGGAGGTGAGGGGGGTGCAGTGGTTCACCCCTGTAATCCCAGCTCTTCAGGAGGCTGGGGTGGGCAGATATCGAGGTCAAGAGATCGAGACTATCCTGGCCAACACAAAATTAGCTGTGTGTGGTGGCACATGGCTGGAATCCCAGCTAGTCGGGACACTGAGGCAGGAGAATCTCTTGAACTGGGGAGGCGGAGATTGCAGTGAGATGAGATCATGTCACTGAACCCCATCATGGTGACAGAGCTGGACTCCATCTCAAAAAAAAAAAATTAAATATCATATTTTTTTTCTCACACAGGATTAATTTCCAAAGACTCATGTTACATGAGGAAGCCACCAAGAAGAGCAAAGAAAAGGATCCAGGGATGGCTCTTCCTCAGGTGAGTGATATTCCTCGGTGGATTCTGCTGTCTCTTTCCTTTCTGAAATGCCAGGTATTGTGGTAGCCAGTCTTCTGTGAGTCTGAAGCGTCCTGCCTCACACGTTTGCTCGCACTCACCCATGCCTTTTCTCATTCCCTCTCATCTTAAATTCCATCTCCCTTTATTGCCCAGCCTGGAGTTCACTGGAGCACTCTGGGCTCACTGTAACCTCCACCTCCCAGGTTCAAGAGATTCTCAGGCCTCAGCCTCCCAAGTAGCTGGGATTACAGGCGTCCACCATCACATTGGGCTAATTTTGTATTTTTAATAGAGACAGGATTTCACCATGCTGTCCAGGCTGGCCTCAAACTCCTGACTTCACATAATCTCCTTGACAGTTTTTCACTGTTACCAAGAATAACACACTGGCTGCCTGTGGACATGGTGACTTCACTGCAGATATCTGGAGCTTTCCTACAAGTTGGGGTATTGAAAAGCTGATTGCAGGCCAGGCGCGGTGGCTCATGCCTGTAATCCCAGCACTTTGGGAGGCTAAGGCGAGTGGATCACGAGGTCAGGAGATCGAGACCACCCTGGCTAACATGCTGAAACCCCGTCTCTACTAAAAATACAAAAAAATTAGCCGGGCGTGGTGGCGGGCGCCTGTCATCCCAGCTTCTTGGGAGGCTGAGGAAGGAGAATGGTGTGAACCCGGGAACCAGAGCTTGTAGTGAGCGGAGATTGCACCACAGCACTCCAGCCTGGGTGACAGAGCAAGACTCCGTCTCAAAAAGAAAAAAAGAAAAGAAAAGCCGATTGCTTCTTCTTGGAGTTGTCATTTCCTCTTTTAGATGTGGGAAGATTCCATCCCTGCCCCCAGCTGCAGAGGTGCCCTCTCTGACTAAGAACATGGGAAATTTCCCACGCATTAAGCAAAGCTTACTACTGTGGTCTTATCACTATGATTCTTACCACCATGGTCTTACCACCTCAATTCTCCTGCCTCAGCCTCCCGAGTAGCTGGGATTACAGTCGCACACCACCACACCTGGCTAATTTTTTGTATTTTTAGTAGAGATGGGTTTCACTATGTTGGCCAGACTGGTCTCAAACTCCTGACCTCATAATCTGCCCGCCTCAGCCTCCCAAAGTTGTGGGATTAGAGGCGTGAGCCACCGCCCGCCCAGCCGAGAACTATCTTGATAATATTACAGGGGCTCCCTCTTGACAGTGACAGTTAGCTCTTCTTTTGGCTGTTGTTAGGATTCTCTATCTCTGAATTTTGACAGTTTTATTATGATGTTGTCTGTTGTAGGTCTCTTAGATTTATCCTAGTTGGATATTCTTAAGGTATTGAATTTGTTTCTTTTGCCTTCTGAAATTAGAAATTTTTGGCCATTATGCCTTGCAACAAGCTTTTCTATTCCTTTGTTCCTCTCACTCACTTCTGTGACTTCTGGTACTCTTTTTTTTTTTTTTTTGAGATGGAGTCTTGCTCTGTTGAGGTATTGCTCCTCACAAGACAGCATTAGCTGCGGGGGTCTGCGTGCCGACCCTGACCTAAACCATGTATGAATAAAACATACACTGACACACAGATAATTCTGTTTGGCTAGTTCTGCTGTGTTTCCCGACCACTAGCCTTAAGCAACTGTCTTAACGCTTTTATATGCTGTTTCCAACTTTCCCCAGAACGTGGTAACCTAGAGTGGGCACCAGTGACTTGCTGATTACTCACTGACTTGACCACATGGTCCTTCTTTGCCTTCGTTTTCGGGGGTCGCGTTCCTCACGCTTCCATCACAGCTTTCCTCTTGAGGGCGGTCCTCACCCTTCCTTTGCAGGTTGCCTCAGGAGGGGCTTGAACTGCTGGGGGTCTGTTTCTGCAGATCCCTGACTTTCCTCACACGGGGCACCAACTGAGGTATTGCTCCTCACAACAGGGCATTAGCTGCAGGGGTCTGCCCACAGTCCCTGGTCCAGACGGATGAGTGAAACGTACACCGACACACAGACAGACACTCTGCTTTGCCAGTCCTGCTGGGTGCCCAGTTGCCTGCACACCAAGAGAGGTTTGTCACTGCAGCGGCCCTGAGCAGCTCACACTCCAGGCATTTATGTAGCATTGAATTAACAACAGAAGTTTGAGTAAACACACTTGAGGATAATTAACATGGTTAAGAGAGTGGTTTTATGAATGATTAAAGCCCAGGTACTGTGGTCTAAAGTAAATACCATTAAGGGACAATTTCCCTGGTCAGCCTCCCCCTAGAGTGCCATGTGGCTCAAAGGTTAGTTACTGGAGGCAGGGTAAACAGACACAACTGGGGAAGCCTCTGTTGTCCCTAGTATTTACCCTATGACCTAATGCTGTAAGGTAAGAGCCGGCTGCCTTCAGCCTGTTCAATTACTACAAGCTATGTAACCTTTTGGCCTTCCAAAAGGTTTGTGACTATTCCCTATAACTTTCCCTAATATTTCCCTTTAATATTTCTGCCCCTATCTTGAGTAAATCCCAACACTGTTGCCCAGGCTGGAGTGCAGTGGTGTGATCTCACCTCACTCCAGCCTCTGCTTCTGGATTCAAGCAATTCTCTCACCTCAGCCTCCCAAGTGGCTGAGATTACAGGTGCACACCACCACACCTGGCTGATTGTTGTATTTTCAGTAGAGATGAAATTTCACCATGTTGGCCAGGCCGGTCTTGAACGCCTGACCTCAGGTGATTCCCACACCTGGGCCTCCCAAAGTGCTGGAATTACAGGCGTGAGCCACAATCTGGCCTGGGACTTTCCTAATGTGTTAGGATGGTGTCCTTGCTGGTGTCCTGTTAGTCTGTTTAGACTCCCTTCATTTTTCTTTATTCTTTGTTGTTGTTGTTTCTTTTCCTATTCACTACTTTTTTTTTTTTTTTTTTGAGATGGAGTTTCACTCTGGTTGCTGAGGATGGAGTACAAGGTCACAAACTCGGCTCATTTTAACATCCACTTTCATGGTTAAAGCAATTCTCCTGCCTTAGCCTTTTGAATAGCTGGGATTACGGGCATGTACCACCATGCCCAGCTAATTTTGTATTTTTAGTAGAGACAGGGTTTCTCTATGTTGGTCAGACTGGTCTTGAGCTACTGACCTCAGGTGATCCATCCGCCTCGGCCTCCCAAAGTGCTGGGATTACAGGCATGAGCCACCAAGCCTGGCCTTTCTTTTTTTTTTTTTTTTTTGGAGACAGAGTTTTGCTCTTATTGCCCAGGCTGGAGTGCAATGATGCAATCTCGGCTCACCGCAACCTCCACCTCCCAGGTTCAAGCGATTCTCCTGCCTTAGCCTCCCAAGTAGCTGGGATTACAGGCATGCACCATCACACCCAGCTAATTTTGTATTTGTAGTAGAGATGGGGTTTCTCCATGTTGGTCAGGCTGGTCTTGAACTCCTGACCTTGGGTGATCTGCCTGCCTCGGCGTCCCAAAGTGCTAGGATTACAGGCATGAGCCATCACACCTGGCCCACGCCTGGCCTTTTTTAAAAAATTATTTTATTATTTTCTTTTGAGACAGTCTCACTCTGTCATCCAGGCTGGAGTGCAGTGGGAAGCCCACCACTACACCCTGCTAATCTTTGTATTTTTAGTGGAGACAAAGTTTTATCATATTGGCCAGGCTGGTCTCCGAACTCCTGACCTCATGTGATCCACCCTCCTCAGCCTCCCAAAGTCCTGATGTGAGCCACCTCACCCATCCCCTCTTCACTAATTTTTAATTTACATAATGAATTCTGATTTTGATCCCATGTATTGAGTTTTTCTATTTAGTTACTGTATTTTTAGCCTGAGAGTTTCTCTGTAGTTCTTCATAATTTCTGTATGTTGGTTGACCTCATTTTCTTCATGCATTGCTTTCATGATTTCTTGAAGCTGTCGCTTAATTCAATGAGCTTCAGACTTTTTGGGGGGTGGGGGTGACAGGGTCTGACTGTGTCCCCCAGACTGGAGTGCAGTGGTGCAATCTTGGTTCGCTTCAACCTCTGCTCTCCAGGCTCAAGCAATCCACCCACCTCAGCCTGGTGAGTAGCTATGGATGTGTCCTCTCCAGGTTTTTCCTTATAATGTCCGGACTGAAGTTAATTTAAGTGTGTGTAGATGTGATTTTAAATGTGTCCTGGAAAGCATTAATGGAGAAGTCCATGATTTTTTTGAGACAGAGTCTCACTCTGTCGATAGGCTGGTGTGAAGTGGCACTATCTCAGCTCACTGCAACCTCAGCCTCCCGAGTTCAAGTGATTCTCCTGCCTCAGCCTCCTGAGTAGCTGGGATTACAGGTGCATGCCACCACACCAAGCTAATTTTTGTATTTTTAATAGAGTCGGGGTTTCAGCATGTTGGCTCAGATGGTCTTAATCTCTTGACCTCGTGATCCACACGCCTCAGCCTCCAGAAGTGTCAGGATTGTAGATGTGAACCACCATGCCCAGCCAAGCCCATGGTTTTTGTAGAAAACACATTATTTGCAGTATATATTTACATATATTTTTATTTTGAGAAAGACTCACTCTGTTGCCCTGGCTGGAGTGCAGTGCTATGATCTCAGCTTATTGCAACGTCTGCCTCCAGAGTTCAAGCAATTCCCCTGCCCCAGCTTCCCAAATAGCTGGGATTACAGGCGGTTCCCCCACCATGCCCAGCTAATTTTTCTATTTTTAGTAGCTATGGGGTTTCATCATGTTGCCCAGGTTGGTCTCAAACTCCTGACCTTAAGTGATCCACCTACCTTGGTATCCCAAAGTGACAGGGTTACAGGTGTGAGCCCCCATGCCTGGCCATATACATATATATTTTGTTTGTTTGTTTGTTTGTTTGTTTGAGATGGAGTCTCACTCTGCAGTCTAAGCTGAAGTACAGTGGTACAATCTCAGCTCACTGCAACCTTCACCTCTGGAGCTCAAGCGATTCTCCTGCCTCAGCCTCCCAAATAGCTGGGACTAGAGGCGTGCACAAGCACACCCAGTTAATTTTTTTGTATTTTTAGTAGAGACTTGGTTTCACCATGTTGCCCTGGGTGGTTCGAACTCCTGAGCTCAGTTGATCCACTCACCTCGGCCTCCGAAACTGCTGGGATTTCAGGTGTGAGCCACCGCACCCTGGACACACACACACACACACACACACACACACATATATTTTTTGAGACAGGGTCTCGCCCTGTCTCCCAGACTGGAGTGCAGTGGTATGATCTCGGCTCACTGCAAGCTCCGTCTCCCGGGTTCACGCCATTCTCCTGCCTCAGCCTTCTGAGTAGCTGGGACTACAGGTGCCCGCCACCACGCCCGGCTAATTTTTTGTATTTTTAGTAGAGATGGGGTTTCACTGAGTTAGCCAGGATCCTGGACATGTGTTTTTTATATTTTCCATAAAACTGAGACTTCCACAGTGAGTTAGATTTTAAAATCTATAATGGGAAAGTACAATAAAACACAACTGTACAGAAAAAACTGTTCAAAAATACCTTAGCGGCCGGGCGCGGTGGCTCAAGCCTGTAATCCCAGCACTTTGGGAGGCCGAGATGGGCGGATCACGAGGTCAGGAGATCGAGACCATCCTGGCTAACACGGTGAAACCCCGTCTCTACTAAGAAATACAAAAAATAGCCGGGCGAGGTGGCAGCGCCTGTAGTCCCAGCTACTCGGGAGGCTGAGGCAGGAGAATGGCGTGAACCCGGGAGGCGGAGCTTGCAGTGAGCTGAGATCCGGCCACTGCACTCCAGCCTGGGCTACAGAGCGAGACTCCGTCTCAAAAAAAAAAAAAAAAAAAAAAAAATACCTTAGCGTGGGTTTGTCAGAACACAGTCTTGGATCAAATCAATGCTTATTTTCTCTTTTCTCATTTTCTGTGAAGGTGATAACTCCTCCATAATGTTTTGTGGAAATGTGTGTTTCATTTTAGGGACACTTGACTTTCAGGGATGTGGCTATAGAATTCTCTTTGGCGGAGTGGAAATGCCTGAACCCTGCGCAGAGGGCTTTATACAGGGAAGTGATGTTGGAGAACTACAGGAACCTGGAGTCTGTGGGTGAGGAAAATGTGTCTCCACACGTGAGGAATCTGCCTTTGTCTTTCTTGGCTCTTCCTGATTTAGTATTCTCTTTTGAGATTTTGTGATACATGCTTTTGATGTACATGTCATTCTTTTCTGCAGTGATGACCCTCCTATCTGTCATGGGTAGCTTCTTAGAGACTCTCCTATGGAGTGGTTTTACATAAAAACAGAACACTGGTTTTTTTTTTTTTTTTTTTTGAGACGGAGTCTCGCTCTGTCGCCCAGGCTGGAGTGCAGTGGCCGGATCTCAGCTCACTGCAAGCTCCGCCTCCTGGGTTCATGCCATTCTCCTGCCTCAGCCTCCCGAGTAGCTGGGACGACAGGCGCCCGCCACCTCGCCCGGCTAGTTTTTTGTATTTTTTTAGTAGAGACGGGGTTTCACCATGTTAGCCAGGATGGTCTCGATCTCCTGATCTCGTGATCCGCCCGTCTCGGCCTCCCAAAGTGCTGGAATTACAGGCTTGAACCACCGCTCCCGGCCCAGAACACTTATTAACACTCTGACTAATACAATTGAATATCATCCTGCTCTAGGCAGAGATGTCCCTGGAAGCCCTGAGCAGAATTGTCAGCATGGCCCAGGATATGAGATTGAAAGCATGACACTGACACTGACTGACAAGTGTTTCCAGCTGTGGTTCTGGTTTTGTTTTGTTTTGTTTTTTTTGAGACAGAGTCTCCCTCTGTTGCTCAGGCTGTAGTGCACTGTTGTGATCTCAGCTCATGACAACCTCCACCTCCTGCATTCAAGCAATTCTCATACCTCAGTCTCCCAACCTAACGGGAATTACAGATGCAAGCCACGATACCTTGCGAATTTTTGTATTTTTGTTAGAGATAGGGTATCACCATGTTGACCAGGCTGGTCTCAAATTTCTGGTCTCAAGCAATCTGCCCACCTCAGCCTCCAGCCAAGTGTTGGGATTACAAACCTGAGCCACCATGCTTGGTCTTTCATTCTGGTTTTAAAGGAGCATCACAGAAGCATCTCTCCCTGGTACTGTGACAGTGATCATCACATAAACTAATGATCAGCTTCTCTAAGCAGCAGTCACTGCTGTAGAAGTTCCTCCTAGGGAGGACATGATTCAGGCTTACTGCCTCATGTATATGAGGCTCTTGACTGAACTGTTTTTGTTTGACATGGAATTTTGCTCTTGTTACCCAGGCTGGAGTGCAATGATGTGATCTCTGCTCACTACAACCTCTGCCTCCCAGGTTTAAGAAATTCTCCTGCTTCAGCCTCCTGAGTAGCTGGGATTACAGGCACCCACCACCATACCTGGCTAATTTTTGTGTTTTTAGTAGAGAGAGGGTATTCTTAAACTTTGAAGATCATATTTGGAAAGTTTAAAATAAGTATTGCTTTTTGTGTAATATTAACATTTCAATATTAACCTTTATTTACCATATGTACTTAATTGGAAACCTATTGGTTTTTCTATTTTTTAGACAGCTCTTTTAAAACCATGATGGAGTACTCATCAACAGGGCAAGGCAATACAGAAGTGTTACACACTGGGATGTTGGAAAGACATGAAAGTCATCACATTGGAGATTTTTGCTTCCCAGAAATCAAGAAAGATATTCATGACTTTGAGTTTCAGTGGCAAGAAATTAAAAGAAAGGTCCATGAAGCACCCATGACAAAAATCAAAAAGTTGACAGGTAGTACAGACCGACATAATCAAAGACATGCTGGAAACAAGCCTATTAAAGATCAGCTTGGATCAAGCTTTCATTCACATCTGCCTGAACTGCACGTATTTCAGACTGTAGGGAAAATTGATAATCAAGTAGAGAAGTCTATCAACAATGCTTCCTTGGTTTCAACATCCCAAAGAATTTCCAGTAGGCTTAAAACCCATATTTCTAATAGGTATGGGAAGAATTTTCTCCATTCTTCATTATTCACACAAATACAGGAAGTACACATGAGAGAAAAACCTTTCCGATGTAATGAGTGTGGCAAAGCCTTTAATTATAGCTCACATTTAAGGAGACATCACATAACCCATTCAGGAGAGAAACAACATAAATGTGATGTATGTGGCAAAGTCTTTCATCAAAAGCAATACCTTGCATGGCACCATAGAGTCCATACTGGAGAAAAACCTTACAAGTGTAATGAGTGTTGCAAGACCTTCGGTCACAAGTCATCTCTTACACGCCATCATAGACTTCATACTGGAGAGAAACCTTACAAATGTAATGAGTGTGGTAAGACCTTCAGTCAGACATCATCCCTTGTAGGCCATCGTAGACGTCATACTGGAGAGAAACCTTACAAATGTGAAGAATGTGACAAAGTTTACAGTTGCAGATCACAACTTGAAACACATAGGCGAATTCATACAGGAGAGAAACCATACAAATGTAAGGTTTGTGACAAAGCTTTTAGGCATAATTCATGCCTTTCACGCCATAACAGAGTTCATACTGAAGAGAAACCTTACACATGCAATGAATGTGGCAAGGTTTTCCGGCGTGATTCATACCTTGCACAACATCAGAGAGTTCATACTGGAGAGAAACCTTACACATGTAATGAATGTGGTAAGGTTTTTAATCAAAAAGCACACCTTGCATGTCATTATCGACTTCATACTGGAGAGAAACCTTACAAGTGTAATGAGTGTGGCAAGACCTTCAGTCAGAAGTCATCCCTTGTAGGCCATCGTAGACTTCATACTGGAGAGAAACCTTACAACTGTCATGAGTGTGGCAAGACCTTTGCTCGAAATTCATCCCTTGTAATTCATAAGGCAATTCATACTGGAGAGAAACCTTACAAGTGTAATGAATGTGGCAAGGTTTTTAATCAACAATCAAACCTTGCACAACATCAGAGAGTTCATACTGGAGAGAAACCTTACAAGTGTAATGAGTGTGGCAAGACCTTCAGTCATATGTCATCCTCTGTATACCATCATAGACTTCATAATGGGGAGAAACCTTACAAGTGTAATGAGTGTGGCAAGACCTTCAGTCATATGTCATCCTTTGTATGTCATCATAGACTTCATACTGGAGAAAAACCTTATAAGTGCAATGAGTGTGGCAAAGCCTTTAGTGGGCAGTCATCACTTACTCATCATCAAGCAATCCACAGTATAGGCAAACTTTACAAATGTAATGATTCTCACAAAGTCCTCAGTAATGCTACTATCATTTGCAAATCATTAGAGAATTCATAATGAAGAGAGATCTTACAAGTGTAGTAAATGTGGCAGAGTTTTCAGACATCGTTCATAGCTTGTAGTTCATTGGCGAACTCATACTGGAGAGAAACCTTACAGATGTCATGATTGTGCAAGGTGTTCAGTCAAGCTTCATCTTATGCAAAACAAGAGAATTCATACAGGAGAGAAACCTTACAACTGTGATAATTGTGGCAAAGTCTTTTTTTTTCTTTTTTTTCTTTTTGAGATGAAGTCTTACTCTTTCTCCCAGGCTGGGGTGCAGTGGCACAATCTCAGTTCACTGCAACCTCCGCCTCCCAGGTTCATACGATTCTCCTTCCTAGCCTCCCGAGTAGCTGGGACTGCAAGCATGTTCCACTAAGCCTGGCTAATTTTTGTTTTTAGTAGAGACAGGGTTTCACCATGTTGGCCTGGCTGCTTTCAACTCTTGACCTTGTGATCTGCCCACTTTGGCCTCCCAAAGTGCTGGGATTACAGGCACGAGCCACCGCGCCCAATGTGGCAAAGTCTTTACATTCACACCACATTAGACATCAGAGAATCTATACTGGACAGAAATCTTACAAATGTCATAGGTGAGGCAAGGTCTTTAGTCTGAGGTCTCTCCTTGCAGAACAGCAGGAAATTCATTTTTGAGATAATTGCAGTGGCGTGATCTCGGCTCATTGCAAGCTATGCCTCCTGGGTTCACACCATTCTCCAGCCTCAGCCTCCCGGGCAGCTGGAACTACAGGTGCCCGCCACCATGCCTGGCTAATTTTTTGTATTTTTAGTAGAGACAGGGTTTCACTGTGTTAGCCAGGATGGTCTCGATCTCCTGACCTCGTGATCTGTCCGCCTCGGCTTCCCAAAGTGCTGGAATTAAAGGCATGAGCCACTGCGCCCAGCCATCAGTGTATTTCTTGAATGTATTTGATTGATGTCTAATGCCTCCCTAAACAGCCTAAGAACAAGCTGTTCCCCATTACCTTGACACACGTTCTCAGGACCTCCTGATGGTCATTCATATTTAGCTCAGAATAAATCTCTAAAGATATTTTACAGAGTTTGACTCTTTTCCATGATAAGAATAACTCATTTTAAGTGCAGCATGAAATAACAAATATAAGGAACACTTGGGCAATTTATATGCACTGTTTAAATGTCAGTGCCTTTTTTTTTTTTTTTTTTTTAATTACTTTTTTTCTTATTGACATGGAGGAGGGAGCTCTGGGGTAGAGGGTCTTACTTTGTCACCCAGGTTGGCCTGGACCTCCGGGCTCCGCGATCCTCCTGCTCCTGCTTCCTGAGTAGCTGGGACCCCAGACTCCCGCCACCCTGCCTGCATCCCTGCTGCGTTTAAGCAGCAGGTGGTGACCTCACTCCTCCCTGACCTGAGCCCTCCCCTTTGCACCCCAGGCGGTGGCCCTAGGGAAGTCTCAGGAGCTGAGCACAGGGTGGACTCTCCCACTCCAGTGAATGGAGAATTGAAAGGGAGAGGATTTCTCTCTTGTTCTGTGGGCCGTCAGCATGAAGTTGTAGGTTTCGCTCAGGCAGGGCTTTGCATTTCGCATTCTAGTTTGCATTTCTGCCCTAGACAACATCGAGGCTTTGGAATTAAATTGCTAAAATTAATTTCATTAGCAAGGAACTTTCCCGTGTCCAATTACCGCCCCACGTCGACTTCTCAGAGAGGTACTATTTCCCTGACTGCTGAGCTGCTTCAGCCTCACTGGCGGGTTTTGCCTCCAAAACCCGGAAAACAGAGGCGCCCAGAGCGAGAGGGAGGGAAGCTCCCCCTCCTTCCCGCCCCCGCAGACCCCTCACAGTCCAGGACTCTTGTCCCTCGCGCCAGGTCACCTGTCCTGGGCGCCCCGCCCCTGCCTCGCTCAGACCCAGTCCACCTCTTCGAGTCTGTTCCCGGCCTCACCGAGGCCCCGCCCACCTCCTGGGTGTCCCGCCCAGGCCTGGCTTCTGTCCTTTTCTGATTGGCTCAGACCCGGAAGCAGATAGCGTGTACTGAAGGTTGCGCGGCAGTCTGTGCGCTTCCCAGTTCTCTGGTGCTGCTTTACCGGGGACATGGGGTCCCCACAGACCTGGAAATTTCAGCCCCTCTTTCTAAACCCAGAGCAAATTGAGACGTCCGGCTGAGAGTCCGTGAGTGGCTTCCTTTTGAGTTTAAAGTCGCCCTGACGCCGGTCCCGTCCCCGGTCTTTCTGCAGTATTGTGCAGCCACCTCATGTCGCGAAACTTTCCTTCACAAAACGCTTCCCGATCCGTCCTCCCACCTCGCGCTGTTTCAAGTCCTCACCCGCGAGCTGGATTCTCGCCCTGGGCGCCTAGTAGCCTCGCTGTTACGTCGGCCTATGGAGCGCAGCGCCGCAGCCCCAATCCCCAGGAGGCCGAGTCCTCTGCCTGATCCTGGGATCTTGCAGACCCCACCCCTGTCCGAAGGCGCCGTCGCCCCCCACCTCCCTCCTCCTGCCGGGCCCAGCTTCTCCCCAGTTCCAATCCCTGGAAAACGTGCTCTTCCTGGAGGCAGCCCTCTTCTCCATCCTCTTATTCCATCAGGAAAGCACTCCAGAGCGGGGAGTGGGTCTGAGCGAGCATCTCCAGGGCCCCGTTTACAAAGTTTTGCGGGGTTAAAGTATTTCTTTTGAGGTCCCTATGGGCTATTCCTTATCTGGATGAAGGATTTGGCCTTTGGCCAGTGAAATGCTGAGGTGAACGGGCCCGAGGCCAGAGCAGATGGGTGCCCTATGCAGATGAAGGTATGGCCGGCGCTTGAAACTTCCACCGCCTGGGTTCAAGCAATTCTTCTGCCTCAGCCTCCTGAGTAGCTGGAATTACAGGCATGTGACACCACAACCAGCTAATTTTTGTATTTTTAGTAAAGATGGGGTTTCACCATCTTGGTCTGGCTAGTCTTGAAATCCTGACCTTGTGATCCACCCGCCTCAGCCTCCCAAAGTGCTGGGATTACAGGCGTGCACTACCATGCCCAGCCTAATTATTATTAAATATATTGTTATATTTAAACATCACATGATATATATATTTGTTTTGTGGTAACACTCCAAGCAAAGCTGCAGCTTAGGCCCTTGGCCATAAGGCATTTCCTTTCCCTGTCACGTCCTCCACCCTCCTTCCAACCTCACTGGGGAGCCGCTACCGTCAGTTCCGTGTTAGGTGTCAGAGCAAGCCTTGTACACATGTATTTCTGCATAGTTATGAGACTTTAGGAAAAATTCTGCAGTAAATTAAAATTTTTTATATATATATATTTTTTACTTTAGGTTTGGGGCTACCTGTGAATGAATGGGGTTTGTCATACAGATTATTTCATCATTTAGATATTAAACCCAGTACCCAATAGTTATTTTTTATTTACTTTTTTTTTTGAGACAGAGTTTGGCTCTTCTTGCCCAGGCTGGAGTATAATGGCATGATCTCTGCTCACTGCAACCTCCGCCTCCTGGGTTCAAATGATTCTTCTGCATCAGCCTTCTGAGTAGCTGGGATTACAGGTGTCCACCAGGACATGTGGCTAATTTTTTGCATTTTTAGTAGAGGCAGGGTTTCACCATATTGGCCAGGCTGGTCTTGAAGTCCTGACCTCAGGTGATCCACCTGCCTCGGCCTCTCAAAGTGCTGGGATTAGAGCAATGTATCCCCTTACCTAGCTGAATTTTAGTTTCTGATCTTTCACTGTGGCCATTGTCATCTCTGAAAACATCACTTATGCTCTGTCTCATCTGGATACTGAATGTCACTTGGTGTGTCAATAAAATATTCTAACATTGCTTTTTTTGTTTTGTTTTGTTTTTGGAGACAGAGTCTTGCTCTGTTGCTCAGGTTGGAGTGCAGTGGCTTGAACTCGCCTCACTACAACTTTTGCCTCCAGGTGTCAAGCAATTCTCCTACCTCAGCCTTCCCAGTAGCTGGGACCACAGGCTCACGTTGTTACACCTGGCCAATTTTTTTTTTTTTTTTTTTTTTTTTGAGACGGAGTCTCGCTCTGTCGCCCAGGCTGGAGTGCAGTGGCGCGATCTCGGCTCACTGCAAGCTCCGCCTCCCGGGTTCACGCCATTCTCCTGCCTCAGCCTCCCGAGTAGCTGGGACTACAGGCGCCCACAACCGCGCCCAGCTAATTTTTTGTATTTTTAGTAGAGACGGGGTTTCACCGTGGTCTCGATCTCCTGACCTTGTGATCCGCCCGCCTCGGCCTCCCAATTTTTTGTATCTTAGTAGAGATGGGGTTTCACCATGTTGTCCAGGCTGGTTTTGAACTCCTGAGCTCAGGCAATCTGCTTGCCTTGGTCTCGAACTGCTAGAATTACAGGCGTGAGCCACCATGACTGGCCGCTACCATTTCCATAACGGGAACTCTGCATTGATTTTTTGTTTGTGTCTTTCTTGTATTATCCACAAACATAAAATTCATACTGAGAGGGTATCATGACCTCTTTATAAAGTATAATCAAACACAACTGGGAAGATATCATGTGGTAAAAAGTCCCTTACTCGGATGTCAGAACATTCACTACAATTAAATCCATGCTTTCTCCTCTCTCCTCTTCTCATTTTCTGTAAAGATAAGAACTCGTCCCATAACCATTTGCTTAAAATGTGTTTTCATTTCAGCGTCTATTGACATTCAGGGATGTGGCCATAGAATTCTCCCAGGAGGAGTGGAAATGCCTGGACCCTGCTCAGAGGACTCTATACAGAGACGTGATGCTGGAGAATTATAGGAACCTGGTCTCCCTGGGTGAAGATAACTTCCCTGCTGGGGGTGTGCCCTTGTGTGTCTTTGCCTTTTCTCTTGTTGCCTCTTGGGAGCCGCATCCTTGCTTGACTAAAATGGAAGCCGTATTGATTTTGAAATGAAAAGCTTCATGATGTAGCATCTGGACTTTCACTGTCCCCTTTGTTTAGATCTTCTGCTTTCTTCATGATAGCTCAGTGGGGCTTCCAGAAGTAAAGTAGGCATAAAACCTTATGGCAGCCGGGCGCGGTGTCTCAAGCCTGTAATCCCAGCACTTTGGGAGGCCGAGACAGGCGGATCACGAGGTCAGGAGATCGAGACCATCCTGGCTAACACGGTGAAACCCCGTCTCTACTAAAAAATACAAAAAACTAGCCGGGCGCAGTGGCGCAGGGCGGGTGCCTGTAGTCCCAACTACTCGGGAGGCTGAGGCAGGAGAATGGCGTCAACCCAGGAGGCGGAGCTTGCAGTTAGCCGAGATCCGGCCACTGCACTCCAGCCTGGGCGGCAGAGCGAGACTCCGTCTCAAAAAAAAAAAAAAACCTTATGGCAGGTCAGGCATGGAGACCCACGCCTGTCATCACTCCCACTTCAAGAGGCCAAGGCTTCTGGATTACTTCAGGTCAGGAGTTCGAGAGAAGCCTGGTCAACATGGTGAAACCCCATCTGTATTAAAAATACAAACATTAGGCCGGTGTGGTAGCACACATTTGTAATACTAGCTACTAGAATGGCTAAGGAAGGTGAATCGCTTGAACCTAGAAGCAGATGGTTGCAGTGAGCCAAGACTGTGCCTCTGCACTCCAGCCCAGGGAACAGAGCAAGACTGTCTCAAAAAAAAAAAAGAAAAACAAAACCTTATGGCAGACTTTAAAGATATCCAGTTCTGGTTGGGTATGGTGGCTCACACCTGTAATCTCAGCATTTAGGGAGGCCAAGACAAGGGAATCACCTGAGGTCGGGAGTTCGAGACCAGCCTGACTAACATGGAGAAACCTCCTCTCTACTAAAAATACAAAATTAGCCAGGGGTGGCGCATGCCTGTAATCCCAGTCACTCAGGAGGCTGAGGCAGGAGAATCTCTTGAACTGGGGAGGTGGAGGTTAGATCACGCCATCGCACTCTGGCCTGGGCAACAAAGTGAAACTCCGTCTCAAAGCAAACAAACAAACAAACAAAAAAACCCAGTTTCCTGTTTGCTTCTCCTGTGCTTTCGATTCAGTAGTTCTTGGAAGAGACCTTGATGTCCACATATTACATATTACAATGCTCTGTAAGCCTTAAGAAGTAGGCAGTGAGTGGAGGAATTTGTGAAATATTTTTCTAGATTTTTCTGTAATGTCTTCTTTCCTACTGAAACGTAGGGCTGGGACTCTAGAAAAGCTCCAGCACATTATGTTCCTTTCTTTTTATAAGTAGGAGTCTCTTTCTGCCCTGTTGTCACCATGTAGGGGCAAGGGAAAGAGCCCTGGACTGTGGAGAGTGAAGTGAAAATAGCAACAAAATCCAGCTGGGTGGGAATGTATTACAGGTGTAAAGGCAGGTAAGAGCTCAGATGGGCAGAGTGGAAGCTCCACCTTCCACTAGTGTGTAGGGAAACTCTCTGCAAGTGGGAGAATTCTGTGGGAAAAGGAAAGTTTAAATCCTGAGATCTCAGAATGGACATCTTGCTTTGCTCCTACTTATTTTTCTGCTATTTATTTATTTATTTGACAGAGTCTCACCATTTTGCCCAGGCTGGAGTACAGTGGCACAATAGTTCACTGCAACCTCTGCCACCTGAGTTCAAGTGGTCCTTCTGCCTCAGCCTCCCAAGTAGCTGGGACTACAGGCATGCATCACCACCACAGCTGGCTAATTTTTGTTTTTTTAGGAGTTTTGCCATTTAGGCAAGTTTGGTCTCAAACTCCTAACCTCAGGTAATTTGCCTCTCTGGGCCTCCCAAATGCTGAGATTACAGGTGTGAGCCACCGCGCCCGGCCCCTCTGCCCTTTAAATGTGTAGTACTTTGATCTTTCTGCCCTCTAGTGGTGCCACAGCTCAGAGAAAAAGGCAGAGCCTTTACTTTATCCTGATGGGCAATAACACCCTGTCACCTGGCTTCTGTGACCTCTTTGGTTTCTTGACCCTGTGGCACAGGGAGGGCTGTGTCAAAGGAGCTCTTTCCCCTGTGGTCTCTCCTTCTGTACCTGATTCCATCTGATGCTCCACTTTCTGTCCCTATAGATCAGACTTGAGGCCTCCATACACCTACCCCTTGACCTCTTCAGGTTCCATCCCATTTCCTGTACTTGGAACACCTAATCAGGAGATGAGAAAACATGGGCTGTGCCTCCTTTGCCTCTGGGGCCCAGGATACTGCACAGATCCCTCTGTGCTTCTTCAGATAGTCTGCTTGTCTATTTGAAATATGAAAAAGGCCATGCGCTGTGGCTCATGCCTATAATTCAAACACTTTGAGAGGCTGAGGAGGGTGGATCACTTGAGGTCGGGAGTTTGAGACCAGCCTGGCTAACATGGTGAAACCCCGTCTCTACTAAAAATACCAAAAGTAGCCGGGTGTGGTGGCAGGCGTGTGTATTCCCAGCTACTTGAAAGACTGAGGCAGGAGAATATCTTGAACGTAGGAGGCAGAGGTTGCAGTGAGCTGAGATTGCGCCCCTGCGCTCCAGCTTGGGTGACAGAGCGAGACTCCATCCTCCCACCAAAAAAAAAAATATGAAAAAACAAATGTGCTTTTCCTACTCTCACATGCTGCTGAGCACAGAATGCCTCCCTTCTGATCACCAAAATGTGTATTTCCCCTCAACGACATACAGATTTGGATGGACACAAACTGAATGTCTCGTAGTTGAATTCAGTTCTGACACTGTCTGCCTGGAGTTAGAGTGAGAACTCACAGGTCAAGGGTTGAACTCCAGGCCGTCAAGGCTGCCCCCGACCTCAGACACCAGTTCCAAGTAGTAGATGGTCACATGTTCTTCTGACCAACCAGCTGTAAGTTGAGTTTCGTCAACCCCTTTCTTGGGTTTGATTACTTTGCTAGGGTGGCTCACAAAACTCAGTGAAACACTTTCTTGAGTTCATGATGAAGGATGTTTCGCAGGACACAGATGGACAGCCAGATGAGATTCACGGGGTGGGACAGTAAAATGTAAATCCATAGTCACTCTCTGATATAACAGTTCCACACATGATTGATATAAAACAGAATACAAAGACTATCACACAAAATAGGAAAATGATTATTAAATAAATAAAATCCAACATCATGTATAATATGTAGAAATGAATAACAGTGTACTTAACACTAGAGGCACCTTTCCAGGGAGCTGTGCTCCGCACAAGGAGCGAGGGAAGATTCACTGGGTGTGCCGTGCCCCAGGCCCTGTGTGTGTTCAGCATTTGGAAGCTCTCATCTCCCATAGTTTAGGGATTTGCGTGGAGGCTTCATCACAAAGTCATGATTGATGGTAACTCAGTCTCCAGCCCCTCTCCCCTTCCTGGAGGATGGTGGATGGCAGTGACTGTCCATGCCCCTAGGCCTAGCCTGTTCTTGCTGGTGATCAGCTCCATCCAGGAGACCATAGAGGTTGCCTCATTAGGACAAATCATGCTCCTGCACCCAGGACGTCCCAAGGTCTTTGGAGCTCTGTGTCAGGAACTGGGCAAAAGACCAATATATGCATTTCTTCTTATTCCACAAGGCCCCTCAGCCATTCTTCAGTTGTGCTTCATCCACACTTTACTGGTGTGTGTCACAGGGGAGTAGGTGACTGTTCTGAGATGGTTACTCAGCTGAGTGGGAAAGACAGTTGACAGAAAGACCCTGTATTGGGGCCCAAGGTCCTTGTGGGGAGCATAGGTCACTGGAATGATGCCTTTGGTACGAAGTTCACTGTTATTTGGTTAAGCCACTACTTTCATCTTGGACATTTCTATATATTACACATGATCTTGGATTTTATTCATTTAATCATCAGTTTCGTGTGTGTGTGTGTGTGTGTGTGTGTGTGTGTGTGTGTATGATGAAGTCTTGTTCTGTCTGTCACCCAGGCTGAAGTAGAGTGGCACAATCTTGGCTCACTGCAGCCTCTACCTGCTGGGTTCAAGTGATTCTCATGCCTCAGCCTCCCATATAACTGGGACTACAGGCACCCACCACCACGTCCAACTAATTTTTGTATTTTTAGTAGCTATGAGGTTTCACTGTGTTGGCCAGGCTGGTCTCAAACTCCTGACCCCAGGTGATCCTCATGCCTCAGCCTCCCAAAGTGATAGAATTCCAGGCATGAGCCATGCACCCGGCCTCCCTCTACTTTTTTATTGTTCAGTGCTCTTGTAGTTTTACCCATTATTGAAAGTGGAATGTTGAAATCTCCTAGCATTACAATGGAGCCATTTTTTTTTTTTTAGTTATGTAAACATTGGCTTTATATATGGAGCTCTCATATTCATGCATATATATCTCTAGTTATTGTATATTCTTGGTGAATTAACCCTATTATCATGATGTAATATCTTTCCTTCTCTCCAGTAAAATATTTTCAAGTTAAAATATGTTTTAGGTCTGGGTGCGGTGGCTCACGCCTGTAATCCCAGCACTTTGGGAGTCCAAGGTGGGCAAATCATGAGGTCAGGAGTTCTAGACCAGCCTGACCAACATGGTAGAACACTGTCTCTACTAAAAATACCAAAAATAGCCAAGCATGCTAGTGTGCACTAATTCCAGCTACTTGGGAGGTGGAGGGAGAAGAATTGCTTGAACCCAGCAGGCAGAGGTTGCAGTGAGCCGAGATCACACCACTGCACTCCACCCTGGGTGACAGAGCAAGACCCCATCTCTAAAAAAAAAAAAAAAAAAAAAAATTACTATAACCACCTCTGCTCTCTTGTGATGACATTTGCTTGGAATATTATTTTTATTTTTTGTGTTATTTTCTATTTAAAAATTTTTTTAGATAGAGCGTCTCACTCTATCCCCCAGGGTGGAGTGCAATGGTGGGATTAGGGCTCACTGCAGCCTTGGATTCCTGGGCTTAGGCGATTGGCCCATCTCAGCCTCCCTCAGCAGCTGGTACAGGTGCATGCCACCATGAGGGGCTAATTTATCACTTTTATTTTTCTTAGAGACAGTGTCTTACTGTGTTGTTGAAGTTGGTCTTGATCTCCTGGGCTCAAGAGACCCTCCTCAGCCTCCTGAGTAGCTGGGGTTACAGGCACCAACCTCCATAACTAATTATTGGTTTTTTTTTTTAATTTTAGTGTATGTGTGTCCATAGGGCTAATATGAGTCTTCTATGAACAACATGTAGTTGGTTCCTGTTGATGGAGCCAGTCTTCGCCTTCTGAGTGCAGAGTTAAATATTTGCATTTGAAGTATTCCTGATGGAAAAGACCTTACCGTTGCCTTTCTGTTACATCTTATCTGCGTGTCTTGTAGGTTGCTTTGTTCTTCATTTCTCATTTACTATTTTTTGTGTATAATTGCTTTTTTGTGTCAATGTGCTTTGACTCCCTTCTTATTTACCTTTTTTTTTTGTTTATGACGAAGTCTCACTCTGTTGTCCAGGCTACAGTGCAGTGGTGTGATCTTGGTTAACCACAGCCTTTGCCTGCTGGGCTCAATGGATTCTTATGCCCCAGCTTCCTGAGTAGCTGCAACTACAGGCACCCAGCACCTGCCCAGCTAATTTTTGTGTTTTTAGAAGAGATGGGGTTTCGCCATGTTGGGCAGGCTGGTCTCAAACTCCTGATCTCAAGTAATCCATGTGTCTTGGCTTCCCAAAGCACTAAAATTACAGGCACGAGCTGCCGTGCCCGGCCATTGTTATTATTTTAAATAGTTTTGTCTTTTAGTTTTTAGTAAACATATAAGTGGTTGAAGCATGATTCCAGTGAGACTATAACAACCACGTTAGTGTCCATTCCTTTCAATATGAAGAACCGAAGTGTGTTGTATAGATGTTTGGGCGAGGTTATTGTTGAAGGTATGTTAAACATCTTAAAGTGGTAGCATAATAATGAAACTTGAAATTTCCATTACCTGGCTGGGTGAAATTCTGTCTCTACTGAAAATGCAAATGTTAGCCAGGCATGGTAGTGGGCACCTGTAATCCCAGCTACTCAAGAGGCTGAGGCAGGAGAAACACTTGAATTTGAGAGGTGGAAGTTGCAGGAGCCGAGATGGTGCCATTACACTCCACCCTGGGAGACAGAGTGAGACTCCATCTCAAGGAAACAGAATGAAACAAAACAAAACAAAAATTCCATAACCTGCAAAAACTACTCTATCTCCACTAGAACTCTTTGTTATTTATGTCAGAATTAGTTCTGTGTATGTTGTATTTTCATTAACATATACGCAGTGTTTTCTTCATGCTTTTTTCTTCTAAATGGAAAAGTTGAGTTATAAAGAAAAGGCACACTTATACCGGTTTCTGTATCTGTTTGTTTGTTCATTTATTTATTTATTTACAAGATGGAGTTTTGCTCCTGTTGCCCAGGCTGGATTGCGATGGCATGATCTCAGCTCACTGCAACCTCTGCTTCCTGGGTTTAGGTAATTCTTCTGCCTCAGCCTCCCGAGTAGCTGGGATTATAGGCATGTGCCACCACGCCTGGCTAATTTTGTATTTTTAGTAGAGACAAGGTTTCTCCTTGTTGATCAGGCTGGTCTTGAACTCCCAAACTTAAGTGATCTGCCCACCTTGGCCTCCCCTCCTGAAGTGCTGGGATTACAGGCGTGAATCACCTTTGGTGGGTGCACAGCAACATATTCAAGCTTATGTACAAGGCATTTGAGGTTGAGGCATGGAAAAATACTGAGGCACTGTGTGTATGTTGTTTGTGCATGAGACTATAACTCCTTGACCCTGAAATCAGGACAAGGAGTAGACTGTGTGATAAGAAATGCTGCAAACAGTCTCCTGTGAATGTGGTCTAAGTGCTTTTACAAGGCCATATGTGCCTCATGACCTGACTGCACAGAGCCCCGAGGTGGATGCATTTTGTTTGTCTGAAGTGTCATTTATTTTATTATTATTATTATTATTATTTTGAGATGGAGTTTCACTCTTGTTGCCCAGGCTGGAATGCAATGGCACAATCTTGGCTCATTGCAACCTCTGCCTCCTGGATTTAAGCGATTCTCCTGCCTCAGCCTCCTGAGTAGCTGGGATTACAGGCTTGTATCACCACCCCAGCTAATTTTGTATTTTTAGTAGAGACGTGGTTCCTCCATGTTGGTCAGGCTGGTCTTGAACTCCTAACCTCAAGTGATCCGCCCACCTCAGCCTCCCAAATTGCTGGGATTACAAGCATGAGTCACCACGCCAGGCTGAAGTGTAGTTTAAACAAGCCCTTTAAAAAAAGACTTGGAGGATGGATTCTGGGGCGGCACTCTCTCAGAAGGGTTGATCTCTGCCCCCACTCAGCTGGAATTGTCTGAGTACTTCATTCTTGGAGTTCACTGCAAGCTATAAGCTGCACCATGGCGCCTGGCCTATCTGCTTTTTATTTGCCTTTAATGGAGAACTTTATATATATGTGTGTGGGTTGGAGTTACTCTTTAGCCTTCTTTAATTCCTTTTGTTAATTTTTTTTAAAAATTTTTTTAATTCAAAACGGAGGCTCAGTCAGTCACCCAGGCTAAAGTGCAGTGACGTGATCTCAGCTCACTGCAACCTCCACCTTCCAGGTTCAAGCGCTTCTCCTAACTCTACCTTCCAAGTAGCTGGGACTACAGGTGCGTGCCACAATGCCCAGCTAATTTTTTTTTTTTTTTTTTTTTTTTTTTAGCAGAGACAGTTTCACCGTGTTAGGCAGGATGGTCTCGATCTCCCGCTTCAGCCTCCCAAAGTGATGGGATGACAGGCGTGAGCCACCATGCGTTGCTTGCCTCAAGGTTTTTAAAACATGATAGTGCTATTAGATGGTTTGAAGTATTGCAAGGTTTGTAGTACAGACTGTAAACTTCCTTTGTTTAAACAGACTTGTCAGCCTTCAGTGCTGATGATGAGATGCTCCTTCTCCTGTCTCCGTTATCTCGCTGTCCTGTCAGAAAGAGTTTACATTGGCTGGCCTGGGTGGGTCACACGTCTAACCCCAGCATTTTGGGAGGCTGAGGTGGGCAGATCGCTTGAGGTCAGGAGTTTGAGACCATTCTGGCCAACGTGAAGAAACCTCGAATCTACTAAACAAACAAAAAAATGGGCCAGGCACGGTGGCTCACACCTGTCATGCCAGCACTTTGGGAGGCCAAGACAGGCAAATCACCTGAGGTCAGGAGTTTGAGAGTAGCCTGGCCAACGTGGTAAAACCCCATTTGTACTAAAAATACAACAATTAGCTGGGCGTGGTGGCTTGCACCTGTTATCCCAGCTACTCGGGAGGCTAAGGTAGCAGAAATACTTGAACCAGGGAGGCAGAGGTTGCAGTGAGCCAAGATCATGCCACTGCACTCCAGCCTGGGTAACAGAGTGAGACTCCAGGCTGAGGAGGGAGAATCTCTTGAGGCAGGAAAATTGGGCCACTACACTGCAGTCTGGGTGATAGAGCATCACTTGGTCTCAACAACAAACAATAAAGGAAGTAGCTTAAACTGGGAGGCTGAAGACACAGACATTTATTTCTCATGAATTTGGAAAGTTGGAAATCCAAGAGCGAGGTGCCAGCCACATTGGTTCCTGGTGAGAGCCTTCTTCATGGTTTAGCCCAGCCATCTCCCTGCCGTATTCTCACATGCTGGAAAGAGAAACAGGCAGTGAGCTCTTTACTGTCTCTTTTTATAAAAGCACGAGTCCTATTCACTAGTAGTCAACACCCATGACCAAATTCTCTCAAAGGCCCCATCTGCAGGAACATCCTATTGGAGAATAAGAACTCTGAACATGGCTTTTGGTCAATAAGAACATTCAGACCTGGGAGCCTGAATCATGTTTATGTTTTTATTGTGCGATTTGTTTTCTAAAATGTTTCCTATAATCTCAGTTTATAAATTTACCCAGTACACATTCTATGTTTTGTATGTTATGCATAGTAAACTAGATAACTAAGGGCAATGCATATATATAGAATTGCTCTGAGGCTGGGCACGGTGGCTAACGCCTGTAATCCCAGCACTTTGGGAGTTCAAGGCAGGTGGATCACCTGAGGTCAGGAGTTGGAGACCAGACTGGCCAACATGGTGAAACCCCATCTCTACTAAAAATACAAAAAATTAGCCAGACATTGTGGTGCACACCTGTAATTCCAGCTGCTCAGGCATCTGAGAAAGGAAAATCGCTTGAACCCGAAGGTTGTAGTGAGCTGAGATCACGCCATTGCACTCCAGCCTCCAGCCTGGGCAACAGGAGCAAAACTCTGTCTTAAAAAATAAAATTAAATTGCCGGGCGCGGTGGCTCAAGCCTGTAATCCCAGCACTTTGGGAGGCCGAGACGGGCGGATCACGAGGTCAGGAGATCGAGAGACGATCCCGGCTAACACGGTGAAACCCCGTCTCTACTAAAAAATACAAAAAAATAGCCGGGCGAGGTGGCGGGCGCCTGTAGTCCCAGCTACTGGGAGGCTGAGGCAGGAGAATGGCGTAAACCCGGGAGGCGGAGCTTGCAGTGAGCTGAGATCCGGCCACTGCACTCCAGCCTGGGTGACAGAGCAAGACTCCGTCTCAAAAAAAAAAAAATAAAAAAAAAAATAAAATAAAATAAAATAAAATTAAATTAAAATATAAATAACAAAAAGAATTGCTACATTGCCTAGCTGTTACATAACTGCAGTTGTCACATCATAATTACAATCTTTGACACCGTTAGTCATAACTTTTTAAAAATTTTTTTTGAGATGGAGTCTCAGCTTGTTGTCCAGGCTGGATTGCAATGGTGTGATCTCGGTTCACTGCAACCTTATAATGCTGTGTATTTTCTTGACCTCATACATCAGAAAGTAGTGATCTTAACATGTATTTCAGTTCTTATATTGTGTGCTGGTGGTAAGTAGAAGTTGTGGCTTTTTTCTTAATGGAATTGTTTAGAATTCAGCAGGCTGTATAAATATACTTATTATTTGCTTGCTGGTTTTACGAATTACAATATTTTACTAATTAAGTTTTATGATTTTACATCAGGCTTTTTGGTATGTGGTATGGAATATAACGGACACACTCCACTCATTAATGTCAAAAGTGCCACCGGGAGCCTTGGCTCATGCCTGTAATCCCAGGAGTTTAAGAGGCTGAGGCGGGTGGATCACTTGAAGTCAAAAGTTTGAGGCCAGCCTGGCCAACATGGTGAAACACCATCTCTACTAAAAATACAAAAATTAGCCAAGCATGGTGGTGTGTGCCTGTAATCCCAGCTACTCGGTAGCCTGAGGCAGGAGAATTACTTGAACCCAAAAGCAGAGGTTGCAGTGAGCCGACATCAGGCCATTGCACTCGAACCTGTTATGATAAAGCTAGACTTCATCTCAAAAATATAAAAATACAAAAAACTTTTTAAAAATGTCACAACATGCCTTTTCTGCATGGATATAAGTAATTTTATGACAGTTATTCAGAAAAATCCTCTGTTAATTTTTTTTCTTTTTTGAGATAGAGTCTCACTTTGTCAACCAGGCTGAAGTGCAGTGATGTGATCTCGGCTCACTGCAACCTCTGCCTGTTGGGTTCAAGCCATTCTTGTGCCTCAGCCTCCCAAGTAACCAGGACTACAGGCATGGGCCACCATGCCTAGCTAATTTTTGTAATCTTTTCTTATTTTCTCAGTGCTATGATTGTTTGACAATACAGAATTTCCATTGATTTTGGTTGTCCTTACAGTAGCTTGTTGTGGATTATTTATCAATATAGTATATTGTGTGGTTCTTTAGCCTTTATTTGTACACAGTAAATATGCTGTAAATATGAAGAATATATATTTTTTCTCTTCTTTGATGTGACAGTGATATGTTTTTTGCAAACAGTTATACACCTTAAGTTCACATTGGAAAAATACTCCTTACTTTAGGCTTATACATGTTTGCCCCCATCAGTGTTTTGTCATGATGTTGGAAATAGGCTTCCGTACAAATAATTTGAAGTACATGTAATTGTCCTTATTTATTAAAGAACCTTACTCCTTTTGTGTTCCTAAACTTGGAAGATCATGTTTGGGAAGTTTAAAAATAAGTATTGTTTTTTGTGTCATATACACATTTTAGTATTATTTACCATCTGTACTTAATTGGAAACATATTGGTGTTTATATTTTGTAGCTGTCTCTTCCAAATGCAGGATGAAGGAGTTCTCATCAACAGGGCAAGGCAATACAGAAGTGATCCACACAGGGACATTGAAAAGACAAGCAAGTCATCACATTGGAGATGTTTGCTTCCAGGAAATTGAGAAAGATATTCATGACTTTGTGTTTCAGTGTCAAGAAGATGGAAGAAATGGCCATGAAGCACCAATGACAAAAATAGAAAAGATGACTGGGAGTACAGACCAATATGAGTAAAGGCATGCTGGAGGCCGGGCGCGGTGGCTCAAGCCTGTAATCCCAGCACTTTGGGAGGCCGAGACGGGCGGATCACGAGGTCAGGAGATCGAGACCATCCTGGCTAACACGGTGAAACCCCGTCTCTAGTAAAAAATACAAAAAAAAAAACTAGCCGGGCGCGGTGGCGGGCGCCTGTAGTCCCAGCTACTCGGGAGGCTGAGGCAGGAGAATGGCGTAAACCCGGGAGGCGGAGCTTGCAGTGAGCTGAGATCCGGCCACTGCACTCCAGCCTGGGCGACAGAGTGAGACTCCGCCTCAAAAAAAAAAAAAAAAAAAAAAAAAAAAAAAAAAGGCATGCTGGAAACAAGCCTATTAAAGACCAGCTTGAATCAAGCTTTCATTCACATCTGCCTGAACTGCACATATTTCCGACTGAAGAGAAAATTGATAATCAAATTGAGAAGTCTATCAACAATGCTTCCTCAGTTTCAACATCCCAAATAATTTCTTGTAGGCCCAAAACACATATTTCTAATAAGTATGGGAAGAATTTCCTGCATTCTTCATTACTCACACAAAAACAGGAAGTACACATGAGAGAGAAATCTTTCCAATGTAATGAGAGTGGCAAAGCCGCCAATTGTAGCTCATTCTTTTTTTTTTTTTTTTGAGACGGAGTCTCGCTCTGTCGCCCAGGCTGGAGTGCAGTGGCCGGATCTCAGCTCACTGCAAGCTCCGCCTCCCGGGTTCACACCATTCTCCTGCCTCAGCCTCTGGAGTAGCTGGGACTACAGGCGCCCGCCACCTCGCCCGGCTAGTTTTTTGTATTTTTTAGTAGAGACGGGGTTTCACCATGTCAGCCAGGTTGGTCTCGATCTCCTGACCTCGTGATCCGCCCGTCTCGGCCTCCCAAAGGGCTGGGATTACAGGGGTGAGCCACCGTGCCCAGCTGTAGCTCATTCTTAAGGAAACACCAAATAATGCCCTTAGAAGAGAAACAATATAAATGCGATGTATGTGTCAAGGTCTTTCATCAGAAGCGATACCTTGCATGCCATCATAAATGTCGCACTGGTGAGAAACCTTACAAGTATAATGAGTGTGGCAAGACCTTCAGTCAAAATTCAGCTCTTGTAATTCATAAGGCAATTCATACTGGAGAGAAACCTTATAAGTGTAATGAATGTGGCAAGGTTTTTAATCAACAATCAAACCTTGCACGTCATCATAGACTTCATACTGGAGGGAAACCTTACAGACGTGAAGAATGTGACAAAGTTTTCAGTCCCAAATCACACCTTGAAAGACATAGGACAATTCACACTGGAGAAAAACCATACAAATGTAAGGTTTGTGACAAGGCTTTTGGGAGTATTTTACACCTGACACTACATACTAGAATTCACACTGGAGAGAAACCGTACAAGTGTAATGAGTGTGGCAAAGGTTTTGGTGGGTAGTCAACACTTATTCACCATCAAGCAATCCATGGTATAGGGAAACTTTACTAATGTAATGATTGTCACAAAGTCTTCAGTAATGCTACAACCATTGCAAATCATTGGAGAATCCATAATGAAGAGAGATATTACAAGTGTGACAAATGTGGCAAATTTTTCAGACATCTTTCATACCTTGCAGTTCATTGGCAAACTCATACAGTAGAGAAACCTTACAAATGTGATGATTGTGGCAAGGTGTTCAGTCAAGCTTCATCTTATGCAAAACATAAGAGAATTCATACAGGAGAGAAACCTCACAAGTGTGATGATTGTGGCAAAGCCTTTACTTCACATTCACACCTCATTAGATATCAGAGAATGCATACTGGACAGAAATCTTACAAATGTCATCAGTGTGGCAAGGTCTTCAGTCTTAGATCTGAGGTTACTCCTTGCAGAACATCAGAAAATTCATTTTTGAGATAATTGTTCCAAATGCAATGAGTATAACAAACCATCAACCATTAATTGGCAATAGAGTCATTTCAGCACTGACTTGAGTTTGAGTTGACTTAACATTGAGTTCAAGCATTAACTGACATCAAAGTGTTTATGTTAAGAGGATTGGGCCATGCAGGGTGGCTCACACCTGTAATGTCAACACTTTGGGGGGCCAAGATGGGTAAATCACTTGAGGTGAGGAGTTTGAGACCAGCCTGGCCAACAGATGTGAGTCACTTTTCCCAGTTTGCTTTTTGTTTCTTTAACAAAAACTGATAGGGATTTTCATGGGTATTGTGTTGAATCTAAATCACATTGGGTTATATAATCATTTAACAATATTAATTTTTTCCAGTCCATCAATATGGGTTGTATCTCTATTTAATCATTTTGATGAATGTTTGTAGATTTCAAAGTAGAAACTTCTCATCTTTTTACTTTTATTCCTAAGTATTTCTTACTTTAAGTAAACCACCTCCCAGGTTCAAGCAATTCTCCTGCCTCAGCCTTTCAAGTAGCTGGAACTATAGGAGCATGTTGCCATGCCCGGATAATTTTTTCATATTTTAGTAGAGACGAGGTTTCACCATGTTACCCAGACTTGGGCAATCCGCCTGCCTCAGCCTCCCAAAGTGCTATGGTTAGGTTACAGGCATGAGCCACCGTGCCTGCCCCAGGGATATATTTCTGAAGGACTTGGGAACTCTCTTTGAAAGGCAAACAACAAGGAAGATAATATTTGTATCTCAGTAAGAAATTAAGTAATTCAAACCTTAAATACTTCCAATTTAAAGCTATGGACCTTTAAATAATTCTGAGCCTTGAGAGGAATGTAGTCATGCAACCTGAGTCCAGTGGTATGCAGGCGCAACTTTTTTTTTTTTTTTTTTTTTTTTGAGACGGAGTCTCGCTTTGTCGCCCAGGCTGGAGTGCAGTGGCCGGATCTCAGCTCACTGCAAGCTCCGCCTCCCGGGTTTACGCCATTCTCCTGCCTCAGCCTCCCGAGTAGCTGGGACTACAGGCGCCCGCCACCTCGCCCGGCTAGTTTTTTGTATTTTTAGTAGAGACGGGGTTTCACCATATTAGCCAGGATGGTCTCGATCTCCTGACCTCGTGATCCGCCCGTCTCGGCCTCCCAAAGTGCTGGGATTACAGGCTTGAGCCACCGCGCCCGGCCTTGCAGGCGCAACTTCTAAGAGTTTTCCTGTAGGTAGTTAGGAAAACTAAGCAGTCCCAGAGAAAGACCTCCTCTGATCGTTGTCCCTTCTTCTGGAGTGATAAAGTACCTTCCTTGAAGTGTATCAATCTGTAACCAATCAAGTTGCTGCACCCTATGCACTGGTCTTGAATGGAAAATGTGGTGATTCTGCTAAAGCTTTTCTGGCTTTCCCTATGTCTGTGAAACCTTAACGTCTCTACTTGGGAATGCTGATCCCATTCATTTGGAGTTGACGTTTCGAGGTGGCGCTCTTCAAACTATGTGTTCAAATGATCTATACTTAATCATGTAGTTTAAATTTTATTATGTACTGCTGACATCAGTTTCTGTCGTATTGTAGGAGCCTCACAAGAGAGGTCACCTTTCACCATGTTGTAAAACTCACACTTGCCAAAAAGACATGGGTTCGGGTTTTTCTTCCTTCTTCTGGATGAAGTTAAGTAGCTGACACAGATGGTCAACTATGTTAACAAGTAGAGCCAGGATGACCTATGTGTGACCAAGAGTGTTATCAGTTCCTCTCCCCTGAGGACTGATTAGTGTTTATGTTGAAAACATGTACTTAATGGGTTGTATAGAACAGGGAAGTTTCTTTCTCTCTTTTCAACCTCTCAGCTGTTTGCCTCTATCTCCCATTGTCAGGCCTCTGAGCCCATGCTAAGCTGTCATATCCCCTGTGACCTGCATGTATACATCCAGATGGCCTGAAGCAACTGAAGAACCACAAAAGGTGACATTCCACCACTATGATCTGTTCCTGCCCCACCCTGACTGATCAATTGACCTTATGACAATACACCCTTCCTGTCCTTGCGATAATGAACTTTGTGATATTCTCCCGCCCTTAAGAAGGGTACTTTGTAATATTCTCCCCGCCCTTGAGAATGTACTTTGTGAGAGCCACTGCTTGCCCACAAAAAAGTGCTCCTAACTCAACCGCCTATCCCAAACCTTTAAGAACTAATGATAACCCGACCACCGTTTGCTGACTCCTTTCTCGGACTCAGCCCGCCTGCACCACCCAGGTGAAATCAACAGCCTTGTTTCTCACACAAAGCCTGTTTGGTGGACTCTCTTCACATGGATGTGCATGACATTTGGTGACAAAACCCTGGACAGGGGGACTCCTTTGGGAGACCACCTCCCTATCCTCACCCTCACCCCATGAGGAGATCCACCTACAACCTCAGGTCCTCAGACCAACCAGCCCAAGTAACATCTCACCAATGTTAAATTGGGTAAGCGATCTCTTTTTACTCTCTTCAGCCTCTCTCACTATCCTTCAACCTCTTTCTCCTTTCAATTTCTGTGCCACCCTTCAATCTCTCCCCTTAATTTCAATTCCGTTCCTTTTCTGGTAGAGACAGAGGAGATGCACTTTATCCGTGAACCCAAAACTGCAGCGCCGGTCACGGACACGGGAAGACAGTCTTCCCTTGGTGTTTAATCACTGAGGGGACACCTGCCTGATTGTTCACCCACGTTTCAGAGGTGTCTGATCACCGTGGGGAAGCCTACCTTGATCCTTCACCTTGGTGGCAAGCAACACCTCCCCTGGGGGGCAACTACCTTCCACCCCCATCTCTCCGTGTCTCTACCCTTTCTTTTTTCTGGGCTTGCCTCCTTCAGTTTGGGCAACCTTCTACCCTCCATTCCTCCTTCCTTTCCTCTAGCCTGTGTTCTCAAGAACTTAAAACCTTTTCAACTCACACCTGACCTAGAACCTAAAAGCCTTACTTTCTTCTGCAACACCGCTTGACCCCAATACAAACTCAACAATTGTTCTAAATAGCCAGAAAATGGCACTTTTACTTTCTCCATCCTATAAGATCTAGATAATTCTTGTCGTAAAATGGGCAGATGGTCTGAGGTGCCTGATGTCCAGGCATTCTTTTACACATCAGTCCCTTCCTAATCTCTGCTCCCAATGTGACTCATCCCAAATCTTTCTTCTTTCTCTCCTGTTCCTTCAGTCTCCACTCCAAACTCTGAGTCCTTTGAATCCTTCTGTTCTATGGACCCATCTGACCTTTCCCCTCCCCAGGCTGCTCCTCACCAGGCCAAGCCAGGTCCCAATTCTTCCTCAGCCTCCACTCCTCCACCCTATAATCCTTCTATCACCTCCCCTCCTCACACCTGGTCTGGCTTACAGTTTCATTCTGCAGCTCGCTCTCCCGAGCCTGCCCAACAATTTCCTCAGAAAGGTGGCTGGAGCTGAAGGCATAGTCAGGGTACCTGTGCCTTTTTCTCTATCAGACCTCTCTCAGATCAGTCAGCACTTAGGCTCTTTCTCACCAGACCCCACTAAATATATATGGGAATTCCAATATCTAACTCTGTCCTACAATTTAACCTGGAGTGACTTAAATGTCATCCTAACTTCTACCCTCTCCCCAGATGAACGGGAAAGAGTTTTTTCTCTAACCGTCTTACAGATGTGGCTGGAGCTGAAGGCATAGTCAAGGTTAATGCTCCTTTTTCTTTAGCCGACCTCTCCCAAATCAGTTAGCATTTAGGCTCTTTTTCATTAAATATAAAAACAGCCCAGGCCGGGCACGGTGGCTCAAGCCTGTAATCCCAGCACTTTGGGAGGCCGAGACGGGCGGATCACGAGGTCAGGAGATCGAGACCATCCTGGCTAACACGGTGAAACCCCGTCTCTACTAAAAAATACAAAAAACTAGCCGGGCGAGGTGGCGGGCGCCTGTAATCCCAGCTACTCGGGAGGCTGAGGCAGGAGAATGGCGTAAACCCGGGAGGCGGAGCTTGCAGTGAGCTGAGATCCGGCCACTGCATTCCAGCCTGGGCAACAGAGCGAGACTCCGTCTCAAAAAAAAAAAAAAAAAAAAAAAAAACAGCCCAGTTCATGGCCCGTTTGGCAACAACCCTTAGACGCTTTCCGGCCCTAGACCCAGAGAGACCAGAAGGCCGTCTTATTCTCAATATACACTTTATGGCCGGGCGCGGTGGCTCGCCTGTGGCTCAAGCCTGTAATCCCAGCACTTTGGGAGGCCGAGGCGGGTGGATCACGAGGTCAGGAGATCGAGACCATCCTGGCTAACATGGTGAAACCCCGTCTCTACTAAAAATACAAAAAAAACTAGCCGGGCGTGGTGGCGGGCGCCTGTAGTCCCAGCTACTCGGAGGCTGAGGCGGGAGAATGGCGTGAACCCGGGAGGTAGAGCTTGCAGTGAGCCGAGATCTGGCCACTGCACTCCAGCCTGGGCGACAGAGCGAGACTCCGTCTCAAAAAAAAAAAAAAAAAAAAAAAAAAATATATATATATACACTTTATTACCCAATCCACTCCTGACATTAGAAAAAGCTCTGAAAATTAGATTCTGGCCTTCAAACCCCACAGCAGAACTTAATTAACCTCGCCTTCAAGGTGTATGATAATAGAGAAGAGTTGCAATTATTTGCCTCCGCTGTGAGAAAAACCCCAGCCACATCTCCAGCACACAACAACTTCAAAACACCTGAACTACAGCAGCCAGGTGTTCCTCTGGGACCTCCTCCCCCAGGATCTTGCTTCAAATGCCAAAAATCTGGCCACGGGGCCAAGGAACGCCCACATCCCAGGATTCCTCCTAAGCCATGTCCCATCTGTGTGGGACCCCACTGGAAATTGAACTGTCCAACTTGCCTGGCAGCCACTCCCAGAGTCCCTAGAGCTCTGGCCTAAGGCTCTCTGACTCCTTCCCAGATCTGCTCGGCTTAGTGGCTGAAGACTAATGCTGCCTGATATTGCCTTGGAGGCCTCCTGGACCATCACGGATGCTGAACTTCAGGTAACTCTCCCAGTAGAGGGTAAGTCCATCCCCCTTCTTAATCAATATGGAGGATACCCACTCCATGTTACCTTCTTTTCAAGTGCCTGTTTCCGTTGCCTCCATACCTGTTGTGGGTATTGATGGCCAGGCTTCTAAACCCGTTAAAACTCCCCAACTCTGGTGCTAACTTGGACAACATTCTTTTATGCACTCCTTTTTAGTTATGCCCACATGCCCAGTTTCCTTATTAGGTCGAGACATTTTAACCAAATTATCTGCTTCCCTGACTATTTCTCGGCTACAGCCTCACCTCATTGCCACCTTTCCCCCCAGTTCAAAGCCTCCTTCGCGTCTTCCTCTCATATCCTCCCCACCTTAACCCACAGGTATGGGAAACCTCTACACCCTCCCTGGGAGGGAGAAACATTACAAATGTCATGATTGTGGCAAGGTTTTCAATCAAACTTCATCTTATGCAAAACAGGAGAATTCATACAGGAGAGAAACCTCACAAGTGTGATGATTATGGCAAAGATTTTACTTCACGTTCACACCTCATTAGACATCAGAGAATTCATACTGGACAGAAATTTTAAAATGTCATCAATGTGGCAAGATCTTCAGTCTGAGGTTCCTCCTTGCAGAACATCAGAAAATTCACTTGGGAGATAATTGTTCCAATGCAATGAGTATAACAAACCATCACGCATTAATTGACATTAGAGTCAATTCAGCATTGACTTGAGTTTGAGTTGACTTAACATTGAATTCAAACATTAATTGACATTTAAGTGTTTCTATTAAGAGGACTGGGCCAGGTGTGGTGGCTCATGCCTGTAATCCCAACACTTCAGGGGGCCAAGACGGGTAGATTACTTGAGGTCAGAAGTTTGAGGTCAGCCTGGCTGAGAAACATGAGCCACTTTTCCCAACCTGTTTTTTGTTTCTTTGACAAAAACGGATAAGGATTATTACGGGTTCTGTGTTGAATCTAAATCACATTGGGTTAAATAATTATTTAACAGTATTGATTTTTCCAATTCATCAATATGTGTTGTATCTCTCTTTATATAAAGTTTTTAATCATTTTGATGAATGTTTATAGGTTTAAAGGTACAAAGTTCTCACCTTTTTACGTTTATTCCTAAGTATTTCTTACTTTAAGATCTCTAGCAAATGAAAGTGTTTTTAAATTTTATTTTATAATTATTTATTAATGTATCAAAATTCAACTAATTTTTGATGCTGATAATTTATTCTGTAAATACACCGAATGTGTTTATTAGTTACAGTAGTATTTTGGTTGACTATTTATGATTTTTTTACACAGAAGATTACATCATCTACAAACTAATATAATTTTACTTCTTTCTGATTTGGATGAGTTTCATTCGTTTTGCTATTTAATTGTTCTGGCTAGGACAGCCAATATTTATTGAGTAGAAGGAGTGAGAGCATTTTTGCATCATGTGAAATTCTACAGGAAAAGCATTCCATTTTCCCTGCTTGACCAATTCCATTTCTGCATTGGTCATTTCATGGATGCTCTTTCTATTGTTGAGGTAAATTTCCTTCTCTATTTTGTTTTGGATATCCATGATGACTGGATGTTGAATTTTGTGAAATGCTTTTTCTCCATCTATTGAGATGATGTGGTTTTCACCTTTCATTCTGTTCAAGTGGCATATCACATTGATTTGCTTGAGTATGTTGAACCATCCTTGCATCCCAGAAATAAGTGGCACTTGAATATCTACAATCCTTTTTATATCCTCTTGAATACAGTTGCCTGTACAAGGGGTCCTTAAGAAGTTCATGGAAAAATACATATTATGAGAAAATTGTGCATAAATTTCACACCCTTTACACCCAAATGAACTGATACAAATCTGTTTTAACATGTCTGAACAGGCTCTAGTTTGAGGCACTCAGAAGGATAAGACATGAGTTTGAAAAGAGACTATATCAAAGCAGTACAAATTCTGCTAAAATTGAAACAAGAAAAAACATCAACTTTCTGATTAGAACAGATGAAGTGGGTCAGGCCTGTAATACCAGCACTTTCAGAGACCGAGACAGGTGTGGCATGTGAGCGCAGGTATTCAAGACCAGAATGGGCAACATGGCAAAACCCCCTTCTCTACAAAAAAAATCTAAAAATTATCTGGACATGATGGCATATGCCTGCAGTCTCAACTACTGTGGAGTCTGTGGTGGGAGGATGGCTTGGGCTTGGGAGGTCGAGACTGCAGTCAGCTGTGATCATGCCACTGCACTCCAGTGTAAGTGACAGAACAAGACACTGTCTCAAAAGAAGAATACTTATGGTAAAGTTTGGGTAGAGACATAATTAAATCATTAATCCTTTATGAAAATGTTATGGTGATGATGCCCCCCAAAAATCACCAGTTTGTAAATGGATAACTCATTTTGAGTTGGTACAAGACAATGTTGAAAGTGATGCATGGAGTGGCAGGCAGACCATCCACATCAGTTTTACAGACAAAAATTAATCTTATTTGTGCCGTAATGAAGAGGACTGACAGCTAACTGCTGAAAAAATAGGAGTTTGAGACCAGCCTGGTTAACATGGTGAAACCCCATCTCTACTACAAATACAAAAATTAGCTGGGTATGGTGGTGGGTGCCTGTAATCCCAGCTACTTGGGAGGCTGAGGCAGGAGAATCGCTAGAACCCTGTAAGTGGAGGTTGCAGTGAGCCAAGATGGCACCATTGCACTCCAGCCTGGGGAACAAGAGCAATACTCCGACTCAAAAAATAAATAAAAATAAATAAAGATGTCAAGCCCCTTCTTTTCTTTTTTTCACCATCGTAGTGTGCACTTGACTCTGCTTCTCACCATGTCCTCTCAAGAGAGTTTCAGGATTAAGAGATTCCTGGCCAAGAAACAAAAGTAAAATCATCCGATTCCCCTAGTGGATTCAGATGAAAACTGGTAATAAAATCAGGTATGACTCTAAAAGGGTACATTGGAGAAGAACCAAGATGGGTCTATAAAGAATTGCAGATGAGATAGCACACATATTTATGCTGTCTAAGCATCACAATCACGTTACCGTATCAAACTGAAAATGTCACCACTATCTGGAGAGTTGGACATTTTTTATTGCTAATGTATTTTTTCTCTCTGACTTTGTTATGAATGCATACATTGGCTGGGTTCAACAATAAATATGTGAGACTTTTCATTTCAAAAAGATAAAGTAAAATGATGTAATTCCATAGAGATCCATAATTTGTGAACTGCTTTTGGATTTTTTGAGATGGAGACTCCACTGGGTTCAGTGGATCACACCTGTGGTCCTGGCACTTTGGGAGACTAAGATAGGATGGTTGCTTGAGGCCAGGAGACTTCTGGGAATCTTCTCGTCTCTCCTAACCCACTTCATGATAGACCCTTGGACTTCACTGTTATGGAAAAATCTATATAAAGCAATATCAGTGTGTCAAAGCATTATGTCAGTCACAAGCTTGTGAAAGAAAAATAAAAATTGCTAAGCCAAAGAGAAAAGTCAAGCTGGGAACTGTGTCAGACAAACCTGCCTCCCATTTTATTCCTAGACAAGATAGCTACAAGTATTTAAAAAACAGTTACAGAGAGGCTGGGTGCGGTGATCACCTGAGGTTGGGAGTTCGAGACCAGCCTGACCAACACGGAGATACCCCGTCTTTACTAAAAATACCAAATTAGCCAGGCATGGTGGTGCCTGCCTGTAATCCCAGCTACTCAAGAGGCTGAGGTAAGAGAATCACTTGAACCCAGGAGGTGAAGGTTGCGGTGAGCAGAGATTGGGCCACTGCACTCCTGCTTGGGCAAGAGTGAAACTGTCTCAAAAAACAGGAAGGAAGGAAGGAAGGAGAAAAGCTACAATACTCCCCTCACTAACTGGGAACCTCAAGATCTTCACCCTAAAATAGTTCTGTTGAATTACTCCTTGGTAAGGTAAACTGATAGCTTATCTGCCCAAGCGTGGGACAGAACCCGTCCCTCTGCACACCTGAGACAAATGCCTATCCGATTGCTTCACCTGCCCTATTTATGTAAAAATTCAGAGCCACTGAACCAGACTAAGGCATAAGTGACTATCCTCTACTCCCTCTCATATATAAATTGTGTATTCAGTGGAAGGCTGATCAGTCACTCAAAGAATGTGATCATTTGTTATCTACCTGTGACCTGGAAGCCCCCAGTTCGTTTTTCCACCTTTCCAGACCGAATTAATGTACATCTATGTACTGATTGATGTCTCATGTCTCTGTAAAATGAGTAAAATCAAGTTACAGCCTGAACACTTGGGCACACGTCGTCAGGACCTCCTGAGGCTATCGGGGTGCATTTTTAACATTGGCAAAATAGATTTCTAAATTGATTGAGACCTGTTAGATACTTTTGGTTCACAAGCTCATGAACACAGAAAAAAAAAGACTAGCACAAAATCAGTTCCAGAATGACCGAGATGCCGCCATTGCACTCCAGTCTGGGCAACAAGAGAGAAACTGCGTCTCAAAAAACAGTAAAAGAAAAAAGAACTAGGTGTAATGCAAAACACTAAATCAGTTCCAATTTCTGAACGACTTCATATTTATTCAACATAGGGAAATGCTCTTCAACTTTGTGTGATTAGATTCCATTTGTGAATGATAGATTTCTAATATTTGATTAAAATAAAAACCCATGCTATGTAATTTTAGCCAATTTAAAGCTGCAGATAATAAATGATCAATTATATACATACATGAAACTTACTAATATTTCACTCAGTATTGCTATTGTTATGTTCTTGAGGCAGACGCTCAGTCAGATACATTACCAGAGATTGGTGTCGTCCATATTTGTGCTTAGGACTCTGTGGTACATGAGTGTATAAATTGTTAAACAGGAACCTAGGACAGCTAGAGCGTGGAGGCCATACCTGGAACAAGACTGGGGCGGGGCAAGAGGGAGGAGGCTGCCTGGGGGTCAGGCCATACAGCGGGAAAGGGCAGAACCAGAGGGTTATCGTCATCTTGGGGGCGGGGTCTGGAGGGGGTGTTGTTCTGAAGGGCGTGGGCCTGCAAGGGTCGGGTTTGGGCTCTCTCAGTCGGGCCCCGGATGTCGCCTACCGTCATCCTCTTGCCGGCCTGGACTAAATCCTCCGGGTTCTGATTGGTGGATTGGTTCTGATGTGCCGTGATATTACCCCTAATATCATAGACCTTTCCTGCCCGTTTCAAGTTAGTGTTTCAAACAATCGAAGGTAAAACAACATATTGTAGTGGGCCATCAGTACTGAACGCTGAATCGTTTTTCCTCTTAAGTAGAAAATGGTTTTTTTTGTTTTTTTGGTTTTTTTTGAGACGGAGTCTCGCTCTGTCGCCCAGGCTGGAGTGCAGTGGCCGGATCTCAGCTCACTGCAAGCTCCGCCTCCCGGGTTCACGCCATTCTCCTGCCTCAGCCTCCCCAGTAGCTGGGACTACAGGCGCCCGCCACCTCGCCCGGCTAGTTTTTTGTATTTTTTTTTAGTAGAGACGGGGTTTCACCGTGTTAGCCAGGATGGTCTCGATCTCCTGACCTCGTGATCCGCCCGTCTCGGCCTCCCAAAGTGCTGGGATTACAGGCTTGAGCCACCGCGCCCGGCCAGAAAATGGTTTTAATGTAAAGCGCCTTGTTTGAGCAGGTAGAGTCCTGGAGGCGGGGCGGGCGAGCTCCCCTCAGACTGGGGCAGCGTAGTGGGGAGGGGCAGGGACCTCCGTAAAGGGGTGGAGTGGGGGGCTGGTTGAAGAGGGGACTGACAATTAGAATCAGGAGAACTGCTTGAACCCAGGAGGTGGAGGTTGCAGTGAGCTGAGATTACACTCCTGGGCGACAGAGCAATACTCCCTCTCAAAGAAAAAAGAGTTTTCCTGTCAATAATTAGGAAGACTAAGCAGCCCCAGAGCTAAGACCTCATGGGATCATTGTTACTTCTTATGGAGTGATAAAGTAGACTTCCTCAAATTGTATCAGTCCATAACCAAACAAGTTGCTGCAGCCTATGCACTGGTCTTGAATGAAAACTGTCATGATTCTGCTAAAGATTCTCTGTCTTTCCCTGTATGTGAAACCTTAACGTCTCTACTTTGGAACGCTGATCCCATTCATCTGGAGTTGATGTTTCCAGGTGGCTGTCCTCAAGCTTTGTGTTCACGTAAACTCAATACTTAATCATATATTCTAAATTTTATTATTTACTGCTGACATCAGTTTCTGTTGGATTGCAGGCACCTGACCAGAGAGGGCACCTGTCGCTATGTTGTAAAACTCACACGTGTCAAAAAGGCACGGGTTGGGGTTTTCCCCCTCCCTCTGGATGAAGCTAATTAGTTGACACAGATGGCCACCTCCATTACCGGTGTGAGCCAGGATGAACTATGTGTGACCAAGGGTGTTGTTAAGTCCTCTTCCCTGAGGGCTGATTAGTGTTTATCTTGAAAACGTGTATTCAACGGGTTGTATAGAATAGCGAAGTTTCTTTGTCTCTTTTCAACCTCTCAGCTGTTTGTCTCTATTTTCCCATCATATTCTGGCTTAAGGCTTATTTATTAATAAAGTGGTTTTTATTTCTCTCACTATTATCGTCGTGAAGATGAGTTCTCATTTGGGAGAAGATTTTGTTTTGTTTTGTTTTCCATTATATTTTCTCAAAATTTAAAGAGTAAAATAAGGAATATTTTTGGGGCCAGGCATGTGGCTTATGACTATAATCCCAGCACTTTGAGAGGCTGAGGCAGGCAGATCACTTGAAGTCAGAAGTTCCAGACCAACCTAGACAACATAGTGAAACCCCGTCTCTAAAAATTAGAGAGGAGGTTTTTAAAATACAAAATTAGCTGGGCATGGTTGCGCGCGCCTGTAATGTCAGCTACACCAGAGGCTGAGACAGGAGAATCGCTTCAACCCACGAGACAGGGGTTGCAGTGAGCCCAGATCTCGCCACTGCATTCCAGCTTGGCCAACAGAGAAAACTGTGTCTCAAGAATAGAAAAAAGTAAATATAAAAAAGAAAATAAGCCAGGAGCGGTGGCTCACGCCTGTAATCCCAGCACTTTGAGAGGCCGAGGCGGGCAGAGCATTTGAGGTCGGAAGTTTGAGACCAACCTGACCAACATGGAGAAATCCCATCTCTACTAAAAATACAAAATTAGCAGGGCATGGTGGCACGTTCCTGTAATCCCAGCTACTTGGGAGTTTGAGGCTTGAGAATCGCTTGAACCCAGGAGGTTGCGGTGAGCCGAGATCGCGCCAATGCTCTCCAGCCTGGGCAAGTAGAGCAAAACTTCATCTCAAAAAAAAAAAAAAAAAAAAAAAAAGTAATAGATCTCTTACACAAATACGCTGGGACAACTAACTAGATATCCACGTGGAAAAGAATAATGTTGGATCCCTATGTAACAGCATCAAAAATGCTATTATAAAAAAAGGAAGAGAGAGAGACGAGGAAGGGAGCCCTGCGGGAGGGGGTGTTTGTCGAGGAGTCCAGGCCAGCCTTTGTCGCCCAGGCTGGCCTGGACTCCCAGGCTCAGCGATCCTCCCTCCGCTGCTTCCTGAATAGCTGGGACCTCAGGCTCCCGCTCCCGCGCCCGCATCCCTGCTGTGTTTAAGCCGCAGGTGGTGACCTCACCTCTCCTTGGCCTGAGCACTCCATCCTGCATCTCATGCAGTGACCTGAGTCTCTGAAGCTAAGCACAGGGTGGACTCTCTCCCAAGTGAGACAATAGAAAGGGAGAGGATTTCTATTTGGTTCTGTGGGCCGTCAGCATGAAATCGTACTTTTTGCCCAGGCAGGGCTTTGCATTTCCCATTCTAGTTTGCATCTTCGTTCCAGACAATTCCAGGGCTTTTGAATCATGCCTCAGCCTTCCTGGTCGGTCTCGCCTCCAAAACTCGAAAAACAGACGCGCTGAGAAGGAGGCTAAGAGAGGCACAGGTCCCGCCCTGGCCCCGCCCTCTGCCGGTTCTAAAGAGGAAAGTCTCTCCGCTTTCCGCCCCGCCCCTACTCCTCAAGGCCCCGCCCACCTCCTCCCGGCCCCCGCCCAGACCTGGCTTCCGTACTGCGTGCGCAGATTCGCGCAAACCCGGAAGCGGGTTTGGTGGAGTGAAGGTCACACCGCGGCGGTGAGTTTCGCTCTTGTATTAAGTCTGGGCTTACCAGGTCCCCTGCGCTTCTATACCTGAAACGTGGGGTCCCTACAGACCTGGAAATTCTCGCCCTTCTTCCTTCACCCAGGACAAATTGAGACGTCCCCGTGAGAGTCCGGATATCGCTTCCTTTTGGGTTTAAAGTCGCCCTGAGGCTGGGCCGGCCCGGTCTTTCTGCTATAGGGCAATGTTACACTTCCTGTCGCGTAGTTTTCCTGCTCAAAACCATTTTCTGACTCCTCCCGCCCCGCGCTTTTTAAAGTCCTCACCGGGGAGCTGAATTCCCTCCCTAGGCGCCTCCCACCCTCGCCTTGGTAGGCCGCTGGAGCGTAGCGCAGGGACCTCAGTCCCACGGAGGCCGCGTCCTCTGCCTGGTCCTGGAATCCTGCAGACCCCCACCCTTGTCTTAAGACGCCCCCACCTCCCTCCTCGTGCCGGGCCCTGCAGTTCCCCAGGTCTCCCCTCTGCAGTCACCGCTTCCCTGAGACCGCGTTGGGGAGGTTCCCGGGGCCTGTCCTGTGATATGGGGTGTTCTTGTCTGCCCAGCTCCAGCCACTGGAAAATGCGCTCCCCCGGGATGCAGGCTTCCTACTCCAAACCCTCCTGTGATTGTGTGGGTCAAGGGCTTCAGGAGACAGAGCAGTAGAAAACCTGAGACAGACAAAAGAAGAATGAGAAAGACCATAACAGATGGCAAAGTAGAGGATGGGTGAGGGATTTGCCCAGAGACAGCAAAAGTGAAGAGAAAACGATAAGAAAGCAGGAGGAGAAAAGCAACTGGAGAAATGTAGAGCAAAGCTAGATGTACAGAGAGATGAAGGACAGTAATGTAGGGAGAAGGGCAGCAAAGAGGGAGGCTCATCAGAGTGAGGGAGAGGAGGGATTTGGAGCCAGGGCAGACAGAGCAGAGTGGTGCTGGTGGCAAGGAGAACAGAAGGAGAACCACAGCAGGGAGGACACCTGAGGACTGGGGTTCCAGAGAGTGGGGACAGGGAGATATAACAGCGAAGAGAGAATGTAACAGGGAGAGCAGAGGAGATGCAGAGATGGGAGAAGAGACGGAAATATATCAAGATTGAGGATGATCGAACGATTGGGGAGAAGGAGCAGCAAGAAGTTAGGTAAGTTGCGAGGATGGAGTAGAAGAGGTGGAAGAGAAGGAATGGAGGGAAGAAGGGGATAAACAGCAGAAGAGGAGAGGGGTACAAAATGAGCAGAATCCCAGGGAAATTAAAGAAAACAAGAGCTAGAGAGAGAAGGGGAGAGAGATAGGTACAGAATTAGAAAGGGAAGCATAGTAATGAAGAAAGAGGGGCTGGGCGCAGTGGCTAATGCCTGTAATACCAGCACTTTAGGAGACTGAGGCAAGAAGATTGCTTGAGTCCAGGAGTTCAAGTCCAGCTTGGTCCACATAATGAGACACCCCCATCTCCGCCAAAAAAAAAAAAAAAAATTAACGGCATGATGGTACGCACCTGTAGTCCTAGGTACTCTGAAGGCAGAGGCAGAAGAATAACTTGCGCCCAGGATTTCCAGGCTGCAGTGAGGCGAGAGCATGTCACTGCACTCCAGGCTGGTCAATAGAGCAAGACCTGTCTCAAAAGAAAAAAAGGGGTGGGGGACTTTGGGTTTAGATGAGTGGGTGAGCTCATTGGATACGATTAGTTGTGACATGTTGACTTCTTTGTATATAATCTCGTAACTTAAAACTTGCTTAAATTATACAGATGAGATTGAGAGTTTTAAGAATCCTATCTATAAGATATGTACATTCTATAAATCTTGGCCTCAGAGGTTAGCTTCCACTTGGAATCCCTATTCAGCCAGAGTGGAGCGACTTATTCACTTCTGAGTCACTCTGTTCCCTTTTCCCAGAGTGGGGTAGGGAGTGGGGCAGTGAAGTGAGAAAAAAATTCCTTTCTGTTGTCACATAATTTTTAACTTAATTAATTAACTAATATTAAGAGACAGGGTCTGGCCAATTGCCTAGGCTGGAGTGCAGTGGCATGATCTCTAACTGCAGCCTGGTCCTCCTGGGCTCAAGTAATCCTACCTCAGCTTCTTGAGTAGCTGGGACCACAGTCATGAGCCACCAAAAAGCCCATCATTGTTTTTTTTGTTTGTTTTTTGGTAGAAACGAGGTTTCACTGTGTTCCCAGGCTGGTCTCAAAGTCCTGGGCCCAAAGTATCCTCCTGCCTTGGCTGCCCAGAGTACTGAGATTATAGGAAAGAGCCACCGAACCTGGTCTACATAGTTTTTTGATTTTTTGCTTGTTTGTTTGTTTTAGATGGAATTTACCAGCCTGGGAAAGGCTGAAGTACAGTGGCGTGATTTTGGCTCACCACAATCTCAGATTCCCAGATTCTCGGGATTCTCTTGCCTCAGCCTCCCAAGTAGCTGGGATTACAGACGCCCACCAAGCCCAGCTGCTTTTTGTATTTTTAGTTGAGACGGGGTTTCACCATGTTGGCCAGGCTGCTCTCGAACTCCTGACGTCAAGCAATCCGCCCGCCTTGACCTTTCAGAGTGCCAGTATTACAGGCATGAGCCACTGCGGCCGGCCCACTTTTTGTATTTTTAGTAGACAGAGTGTTTCAACATGTTGGCATGCTGGTCTCGAACTCCTGAGCTTAAGCAATTCTCCCACCTCAGCTTCCAAAGTAGCTGGGACCATAGACACAAAGACATGCACCATCATGCCTGACTACGTTTTTTTTTGTATTTTTGGTAAAGATGGGGTTTCACCATGTTGCCCAGGCTGATCTCAAACCCCTGAGATTAAACGATCCACCCGCCTCGGCATCCCAGAGTGCTGGAATGACAGGCACGAGCCACTGCACCAAGCCTCTGCATGGCGTTTGGTCAGGGCTGCGTCTGTGCCCTGAAGAGGTGCTCATTCCAGCCCAGCTCCCCACTGCTGCAGCGTGTGTGGACTTCTCCAGGAGGGTGCGGGAGTTTTCCTGTAGGAGTTTATTGTCTCTGGGGCAGTGGGCAGCACAGGGGACCATATTTCCTCAGTGTGGGGTCTCCTTTATATGTGTGGTTGTGTTACAGGGACGGGGTGTGTTGATTCTGAGCAATAAACAATGTATTTTTAACATTTAGGATTGACTGCTAAAGACTCTTGGTCCATGAGGAAGAAACCCGGAAGAGGAAGAGGAAAGCAGAGGAGTCAGGGATGGCTCTTCCTCAGGTGAGATGATATTCTCGGTGGATTGTTCTGTCTCCTTCCTTTCAGAAACGCTGGGCCTTGGAGTTGGGAATCTTCTCTGAGTCTGAAGCGTCCTGCCTGACAGGTTTGCTCGCACTCACCCATGCCTTCCCTCAGTCCCTCTCATCGCGCTTAGATTCCATCTCTCGTGACCCAGTGACATGAAGTTGGGAAGAGGCGGCACTGGGCATGGGCCTGGGAAGGGCTCACACCAGACATGGATGGAGATGGGGTGAGGGTCCCGTGGTGTCAGTGCTGTTGGGCAGCAGGGATTGTTCAGGGGCCACAACTGGATGTACTGTCAGCTCTCTGTGGATCAGGAGTAGAGCAGCTGCCAATGGAAGTCATCTATTTTTTTTTTTTTTTTTTTTTTTTTTTTTTTTTTTTTTGAGACGGAGTCTCGCTCTGTCGCCCAGGCTGGAGTGCAGTGGCCGGATCTCAGCTCACTGCAAGCTCCGCCTCCCGGGTTCGGGCCATTCTCCTGTCTCAGCCTCCTGAGTAGCTGGGACTACAGGCGCCCGCCACCTCGCCCGGCTAGTTTTTTGTATTTTTTATTAGAGACGGGGTTTCACCGTGTTAGCCAGGATGGTCTCGATCTCCTGACCTAGTGATCCGCCCGTCTCGGCCTCCCAAAGTGCTGGGATTACAGGCTTGAGCCACCGCGCCCCGCCGGAAGTCATCTATTAATGGGCACAAAGTATGTGGTAAATTCTAGAAAAGGAGACCAACAAGGGGAAATCTTTTCTCCCTGATTTTATACTATATTTTTAGGTAATTGAGTGAGTTACTGTGTTCCTGACTCGAAAAATCTTACTAATTAGAATGGAAAGTTCATACACAGACATGAATGATACAAGGTGTTTTATTCCATCATTATTTTAAGAATATGAAATCAGGCCGGGCGCGGTGGCTCAAGCCTGTAATCCCAGCACTTTGGGAGGCCGAGGCGGGTGGATCACGAGGTCAGGAGATCGAGACTATCCTGGCTAACATGGTGAAACCCCGTCTCTACTAAAAATACAAAAAACTAGCCGGGCGTGGTGGCGGGCGCCTGTAGTCTCAGCTACTTGGGAGGCTGAGGCGGGAGAATGGCGTGAACCCGGGAGGCGGAGCTTGCAGTGAGCCGAGATCATGCCACTGCACTCCAGCCTGGGAGACACAGCGAGACTCCATCTCAAAAAAAAAAAAAAAAAAAAAAAAAAAAGAATATGAAATCAACCTAAATAATAACTAGAGATTTTTTTTTTTTTTTTTTTTTTTTTTGAGGCAGAATCTCTGTTGCCCAGGCTGGAGTGCAGTGGTGCGATCTTGGCTCACTGCAACTTCTGCCTCCCGGGTTCATGCCATTCTCCTGCCTCAGCCTCCCAAGTAGCTGGGACTACAGGCACTTGCCACCATGCCCGGCTAATTTTTTTTTTTTTTCTGTATTTAGTAGAGACAGGGTTTCACTCTATTAGCCAGGATGGTCTCGATCTCCTGACCTTGTGATCCTCCCGCCTCGGCCTCCCAAGGAGCTGGGATTACAGGCGTGAGCCACCACACCTGGCCCGCTAGAGTTTCTTTAAACCATTGTTAGCACACTAAGCTCTTGGAGATTGTGGTGTTACTGTGGAGAGGCTTGTGAAACAGGTGTTTTCGGTAAAAATAGTTACAGTTGGGGCCGCCATGTTGCAGCAGGATAGTTATGATGACACTGAAGATGTTTCACTGTTTGATGCAGAAGAGGAAACGACTAATAGACCAAGAAAATCCAAAATCAGACATCCAGTAGCAGCATTTTTCCACTTGTTCTTTCGAGTCAGTGCAATGGTCGTCTGTCTGCTCTGTGAGTTGCTCAGCAGCAGCTTTATTACCTGTATGGTGACAATTATCTTGTCGTGTGACTTTTGGGCAGTGAAGAATGTCGCAGGTAGACTCATGGTTGGCCTACGTTGTTGGAATCACATTGCTGAAGATGGAAAGAGCCATTGGGTATTTCAATCTAGAAAGGAGTCCTCTCAAGAGACTAAAACTGTGTCAGAGGCTGAATCGAGAATCTTTTGGTTGGGACTTATTGCCTGTCCAGTGCTGTGGGTGATATTTGCCTTTAGTGCACTCTTCTCCTTCAGAGTAGAGTGGTTGGCGGTGGTTATCATGGGTGTGGTGCTACAAGGTGCCAACCTGTATGGTTACATCGGGTGTAAGGTGGGCAGCAGAAAGAATTTAACCAGCATGGCTACTTCACATTTTGGAAAGCAGTTCTTACGACAAAACACTGGAGATGATCAGCCTTCCTGAATAGAGAAAACTTACATGCTTTGTTACATTGGGGAACAACTGAAGAGATTCTTGACTCTGAACCTTTTAGAGCTTAGTCCATGTTGCAATGAGGAGTGTTGGCTTTGTTTTTCCACTTAAAAACTTTATTTATAAAAAGGAAAAGTAGTTTTCATATTAAGTTTTTATTTGCTTTCCAGCATTTGGGGCTAGAAAGTATATGCTGGCACTAGAAACATTGTCAGGATTTATTCTGTGGTGTAGGTGTGCATGTGTTCCATAGGTATGCACACAGCTGTGTAATATCAGTATATCCCAAGTTAATGAAAGTGGTCATTTACATAGGTAATGGAGACCTTTGCATTTTGATCCATAAAACATAGGAAGATGTTCTTAGTCTGTCTCAAAGTTCTATGTGTTTACATATTATTTCTGTAGACTATTTTCAGGAGCAAATTTTGCTTCCATGGTAAGAGTGAGCACTTTGGCTTATGTATGAGTTAGAAATTATTGTTAGTTTTTAATATGTACTTCATGGGGGAAATTTCTTAAACATATGCAAACAAGTGAAAACGATTAGGGCCAGTGGTATTAACTACTTTCTAAAATCTTATTTTTATTTGGAAGAAGTCGTTTACTGAAGGCCCAGGTAATATAAGTGGAATCATCATCGTTTGTTTAAGGAATACCCAGAGATTGCTGCTGTTCTATTTATTTTACAGAAAGGATAGCTAGATTGAAAGCTCCTCAGTGGACCTTGAGCTAATAGATCTTTTACCACTAAAAGAGCATTATTCTCATATCATAATGAGAATAATCGTTTACATACTTGGCATAATAAATGCCTAAAAGACATTTTATTTTCTGAATCTATTTTTTTTTTCTTGCTATAATGGGGATATTGTAAATTATGCATTTGTATTAATGGTATTTCCTAAAGCATTCTGTGTAACTGTAAACCAATCCAGAAACTATTGTAGGCATTTGTAAATTCTGTTATAGATATTATACACTTTGTTGAAGTCTTAATCAGCAGATTATATTGTGAATATATTTGTACATTGTTAAAATAGTTTTTAAGATTTTTTTTTAATTAAGTGTCTTATTGAAGTGATAACTTTGAAGGTGCAAAACTTTGTATAAAATTCTACTATTGGCCGGGCGCGGTGGCTCAAGCCTGTAATCCCAGCACTTTGGGAGGCCGAGACGGGCGGATCACGAGGTCAGGAGTTCGAGACCATCCTGGCTAACACGGTGAAACCCCGTCTCTACTAAAAAATACAAAAAACTAGCCGGGCGAGGTGGCGGGCGCCTGTAGTCCCGGCTACTCGGGAGGCTGAGGCAGGAGAATGGCGTAAAAATCCGGGAGGCAGAGCTTGCAGTGAGCTGAGATCCGGCCACTGCACTCCAGCCTGGACGACACAGTGAGACTCCGTCTCAAAAAAATAAAATAAAATAAAATAAAATAAAATTCTACTATTTACAAGGGAAAAAAAGTTACAATTTTTCTCAACAATGGGAAAAGTACTTTTGTATCCTAGAGGATTGAGCCATATTCTCATTCCACCTGTTATTATTATTATTGTTGTTGTTGTTTTGAGATGGAGTCTTGCTCTGTCACCCAGGCTGGGGTGCAGTGGCATGATCTCAGCTTACTGCGACCTCCACCTTCCGAGTTCAAGTGATTCTCCTGCCTCAGCCTCCCGAGTACCTGAGATTACAGGCATGTGCCACCACGCCTGTCTAATCTTTTTGTAGTTTTAGTAGACACGGGGTTTCATCATGTTGGCCAGTTTGGTCTCGAATTCCTGACCTCAGGTGATCCTTCTGCCTCAGCGTCCTATAGTGCTGGGATTACAGGCATGAGCCACGGTGCCCAGCCCCACCAATTATTAGTAAATATATACTTTTACACTTAAACATCACATGATGTATATATTTGTTATTTATTTATTTATTTTGAGAGAGTTTCACTCTTGTTGCCCAGTCTGGAGTGCAATGACGTGATCTTTGCTCACCGCAACCTCCACCTTTTGGATTGAAGTGATTCTCCTTCCTTAGCCTCCTGAGTAGCTGGTACTACAGGCAGGTGTCACCATGCCCGGCTAATTTTGTATTTTTAGAAGAGATGAGGTTTCTCCATGTTGGCCAGGCTGGTCTCGAATTCCCAACCTCAGGTGATCCGCCTGCCTTAGGCCTCCCAAAGTGCTGGGATTACAGGCATGAGCCACCACACCTGGCCAATGAATATATTTGTTTTGTGGAAAACTCTAAGCAAAGCTGCATCTGAGGCCATTGGCCATAAAGCATCTCCTTTCCCTGTCACATCCTCCACCCTCTTTCCAACCTCACTGGGGAGCCGCTACTGTCAATTCTGTGCCACGTGTCAGAGCAAGTCTCGTATATGTGTTTTTCTGCATCGTTATGAGACTTCAGAAAAAAATCAGTAAATTTTTAAAAAATTATATTCATTTTTTAACTTTAGGTTTAGCGCTACATGTGAAGGTTTGTTACACAGTTAAACTCGTGTCATTGGGGTTTTGTTGTACAGAGTATTTCGTCACTTTGGCATTAAGCCCTAGTACCCAATAGTTATTTTTTTATTTATTTTTTTGAGACTGAGTTTTGCTCTTCTTGCTCGGACCAGAGTATACTGGCATGATCTCAGCTCATTGCAACTTCCACCTCCCAAGTTCAAGGGATTCTCCTGCTTCGGCCTCCTAAGTAGCTGGGATTACAGGTGCCTGCCACCATGCCTGGCTAATTTTTGTATTTTTAGTAGAGACAGGGTTTCGCCACGTTGGCCAGGCTGGTCTTGAACTCCTGACCTCAGGTGATCCACACACCTGGGCCTCCCAAAGTGCTGGGATTACAGGCATGAGCTACCATGCCCAGCCCCAAACAGTTTTTTTGTTTTTTCTTTTGCGCCTCTCCTTCCTCCCACCCTCCACCCTTAAGCAGACTGCAGTGTCACACTTGTCCGTGTGAAGTGACCACCAAACAGGTTTTGTGTGAGCAAAAAGACTTTATTTCACCTGGGTGCAGGCAGACTGAGTCCGAAAAAGGAGTCAACAAAGGGAGATATAGGGGTGGGGAAGTTTTATGGGACTGGGGTAAGCAGTGGAAAGTTACAGTTAAAGGTGGTTACCTATTATCAGCAGAGAAGGGGGTCACAAGGTGCATGGTGGGAGATCATAAGACTTATTGTCTAGAAGAATGTCTCGAGGTCGATCGATGGATCAGTTGGGGCAAGGCAGAAACAAGTCATCATGGAATGTCATAAGGTTGGTCAGTCAGTTAAGACGGGAGCTGGCTGTTTCACTTTTGTACTTTTTGGTTGCCTCAGGCCATCTGGACATATACATGCAGTCTTGGGCTCAGAGGCCTGACATTCCTCTCTTCTTATATTAATAAGAAAAATAAAACAGTGGTGAAGTGTTAGGGTGGCAAAAATTTTGGGGGGTGGTATGGAGAGATAATGGGTGATGTTTCTCAGGGTTGCTTCAAGCGGGATTAGGGGCTGCATGGGCACCTTAAGGAAAATTTTATGAGTTACAAGGAATAGACATTTAGGCTGTGGGGAGATCTTGGTGCAGAGGATGGTACTGTGGGGTTGTTAAAAGTAGCATTTGTTGTATAAAATGATTGGTGATGGTCTGAATGTGGTTTTGAATGAATTGAGAAATGAAATGGAAGACACAAGGCCTGAATAAGACAAGGAGAAAAACAGGAACCAGGGGACTAAGAATAGGGAGCAGCCAAGACACTCAGAAAGTGTCCAGGTGGGTCCAGAGTAATTATTTGCCTGGTTGGCAAATTTTTGTACTCTATCCTTGAGTTTTTTTATGTTGTCATATACCAGGCCAGACTGATTTAGGTGAAAACAATACTCTTCATTTAAAAATATACGGAGTCCTCCTTTTTCAGCAGTAAGTCGGGGCCTCAGCGATTTTGGAGGACAACTGAGCCCGATCGCAGGGGGTGCCTGCACCCCCGGCGATGGGGCTCCCAGAAGCCAGGGGGGCGGGCCAGGGGTGGCTGAGAGTCGACTTGGCCTGAAGGACTGATAAGTTTGTGATATATCTGTAATGCTAGTAGAAATGTCATTTGAAAGGCTATGGAAGGTCGTGACAGAAGTTGAAACACCTGCCATTCCAGCTCCAAGGGCAATAGTGGAAGCAGAAAGTCCTAACCCTACAAGTAGAGGGATTAGAGGAATAACTTTTTGTCTGGTTGGTGTCATGAGCAGGACAGGAAGTTGTTCAGTCCCATTTGCAAATTGAATTTTGGGAATAAGAAAAATGAGTGTACCTGTCCAATTAGCAGGTAGACACATGTAAGTGGAGGAGCCACAGGAGAAGAGGTCTTGTGCAATGCAAAATTGGAAATACAAAGTGAAAAGATGAGTACTAAAAGAGGTGTCTTGTACCCAGACTCCTAGGGATCCAGCTAGGGCGGCAGCCATCAGAGGTGGTAATGGGGACTGATGGGGTAATTGTATAGAGGGGGAGGTTCGATTTTCATGGTGTTTGAGAAAGTGTCAAGTGTCTATGAGCAACATTTCACTGTTATTTATGGGGCTGGGTATAAGTAAACAAGAAAAGGCCCTGGGAGGAGAGTCTGAAGAGGAAGGGGAAGGTAGCCAAGGATGGAGTGAAATACAGGGTAAATGTTCTCCTAAGCAATAGTAACTGCTAATGTTTTTAAGTTTGCCAGTATTGATAGAGGGCTTATCTGTAATACAGAGCTGGAAGGCCCCAATTGTTTCAGTGATATGTGTAGTTGGGCTTTGGAGATGAAGAGTGAAGGAGCATTGAGAAGGTGAAAGGTTACCCAAGGGAATTCCAGTGGGTCTTTGCCGAGAGATGCATAATGGAGCAGCCACAAGAGTAGCAGCTTGTGTTGTGGGGAGTCCAAATATGAGGGGAGTATCTTCGCAGCAAGATACCGTCCTGCTCCTTCAACATTTATTTTCCAAAGGATATCAGGTATCCCCCTCCAAAGCTCAAATTTCTTCCCCATCCATTACCTACCTTGGCATAATTCTTCATGAAAACACTCATGCTCTCCCTGCCAACTGTGTCCGGCTGATCTCTCAAATCCCAACCCAAGCTTTGCGAAGACTCAAAGGAGGGATTACAGAGTAGAAGGTCATTAATGTTTGGAATAAGGTAGGAAGCAGAGGAGTGGAAAGAAAGTAAATGAGAAAGAGCTTGGCTAAAGTAATGAGGGCTATCCCGGAAACTTTGTGGCAGTACAGCCCAGGTAAGCTGCTGGAACTGATGGGTCTCAGGTTCAGTCCAGGAAAAAGCAAAGAGGGGCTGAGACGAGGTGTGCAGGGGAATAGCGAAAAAAGCATCTTTAAGATCAAGAATATGGCCAGGCGCGGTGGCTCACACCTGTAATCCCAGCACTTTGGGAGGCCGAAATGGGCAGATCACGAGGTCAGGAGATCGAGACCAGCCTGGCTAACACAGTGAAACCCCATCTCTACTAAAAACAAAAATACAAAAAATTAGCCAGGCGTGGTGGCGGGCGCCTGTAGTCACAGCTACTCGTGGAGGCTGAGGCAGGAGAATGGTGGGAACCTGGGAGGCAGAGCTTGCAGTGAGCCAAGATCACGCCACTGCACTCCAGCCTGGGTGACAGAGCCAGACTCTGTCTCAAAAAAAAAAAATCAAGAATGGAATAGTGAGTTGTGGAGGGAGGTATTGAGGACAAAAAGAGTGTACCGGTTGGGCACCACAGGGTGGACAGGCAAAACAATTCGGTTTAAAAGGCACATATCCTGAACCAACCTGTAAGACTTGTCCATTTTTTGGACAGGTAAAATGGGGGAATTGTAAGGAGAGTTTGTAGACTTTAGAAGCTCATGCCGTAGAAGGCGAGTGACAACAGGCTTTAATCCCCTTAAAGCCTGTTGTGGGATGGGATACTGGTGTTGAGCAGGGTAAGGGTGATTAGGTATGGGTGTGTGATTGGTTGCCAGGGAGGGAGTAGAGGTGTCCCATACCTGTGGGTTAATGTCGGGGGAGACAAGAGGAAGACGTGAAGGTAGCTTTGGGTTGGGAAGAAGGGCAGCAATGAGATGTGGCTGTAGTCTGGGAACAGTCAGGGAAGCAGGTAATTTGGTTAAAATGTCTCAGCCTAATAAGGGAACTGGGCAGGTGGGGATAACAAAGGAGTGCATAAAAGAATATTGTTCAAGTTGGCACCAAATTGGGAAGTTTTAAAGGGTCTAGCAGACTGGCCTTCAATACCCACAACAGTTATGGAGGCAAGGGAAACAGGCCCTTGAAAAGAAGGTAATGTGTAGTGAGTAGCCCCTGTATCAATTAAACAGGGGATGGACTTATGCTCCACTGTGACATTTACCCAAAGCTTGGCATCCCTGATGGTCCAGGGGTCTTCCGAGGTGATGGGGGCAGTGTCAGTCTTCAGCTGCTAAGCTGAGCAGATCTGGGAAGGAGTCAAAGAGCACGGGGCCAGAGCTTTAGGGGCTCTAGGAGTGGCTGCTGGGTGAGCTGGGCAGTCTGATTTCCAGTGGGTCCCTGAACAGATGGGACACGGCTTGCGAGGAATCCCTGGCTGCAGGCATTCCTTGGCCCAGTGGCCAGATTTCTGGCACCTGAAGCAGGATCCTGAGGGAGGTGGTCCTGTAGGAATGCCTGACCACTGCACCTTAGGCATTTTGAAGTTCTTGTGTGCTGGAGGTGCAGCTTAGTTTTGTCTCACAGCAGAGGCAAGTAATTGTAACTCAGAAATGCATTGCCACTTGGCTGCCTCCTATTATTCACACCTTGAAGACGAGATTGATTAATTCCTGTTATGGGGTTTGAGGAATGGATTCCAATTTTTGAAGCTTTTTTCTAATGTCAGGAGCTGACTGGTTGATAAAATGCATATTGAGAATGAGATGGCCTTCTGACCCTTCAGGGTCTAGGGCTGTGAAGTGTCTCAGTGTTGCTGCCAGATGAACCATGAACTGGGCTGGGTTTTCATCTTTTCCTTGGGTAGTTTCTTTAAGTTTGTCACTTTGAAATCTGCCTTTTTAAGCACTTCAACTAGGCAGGAAATCATATAATCTCACCTACCTACACCTGGTGAGCCTGTCTGGTATTCCCACTGGGGATCTTCTTGGGCAACTATACTGATGCCTTCTTGAAGGTCTTGCTCATGATGACAGTGGGTGTCAGTGTGGGACTGGGCTAGGGTATAAACTCTATCTCGCTCATCTGGGGAAAGGGTAGAAGTTAGGATGACATTTAAGTCACTCTAGGTTAAGTTGTAGTACTCGGTTAAATACTGGATTTCCTGTATATCTTTAATGGGGTCTGATGAGAAGGGGCCTAAGCACTGATTAATTTGGGAAAGGTCTGATAGAGAAAATGGTACATACACTCTGATGATGCCCTCAGCTCCAGCCACCTCTTGAAGAGGAAATTGTTGGGCAGGTGGGGGAGTATTTGCTGCAGAACGAAATTGTAAGCTAAACTGGGTGTGGGGAGGGGAGGTGACAGCAGGGCTATAAGGTGGGAGAGCAGAGGCTGAGGAAGAATCGGGACTTGATTCAGCCTGCTGAGGAGTGGCCTGGGAAGGGGGAGAGAGGAAAGAGGGGTCTGCAGAAAAGGAGGATTCAGAAGACTCAGCAGCACTTGGGTTTGGGACTGAAGGGACAGGCGGGAGGGAAAGAAGGATTTGGGACTAGTCACATTGGGAGCAGAGGCTAGGGAGGGAGCAAAGTGTAAAAAATGCCTGGACATAAGGCACCTCAGACCATTTGCCCATCTGATGACAAAAATTACTTAGGTCTTGTAGGATGGAGAAATAGAGTGCCATTCTCTGGCCATTTAGAGCCATTATCAAGTTTGTATTGGGGCCAAGCAGTGTTGCAGGAGAAAATAAGATGCTTAGGTTTTAGATCAGGTGGGAGTTGAAGAGGTTTCAAGTTTTTAAGAACACAGGCTTAAGGGGGAAGAAGGAGGAATGGAGGGCAGATGGTTGCCCATAGTAAAAAGATAAGTTTAGAGAAAAGAGGGGTAGAGACACAAGTGGGGGGTGGTACTTGCTGCCCAGAGGCAGTGGTACTTGCCACCAAGGTGGAGGATCAAGGCAGGTGTCCCTGCAGTGATCAAACAAATCTGAAATGTGGGTGAATAATCAGGCAGGCATCCCTGCAGTGATTAAACACCAAGGGAAGACTGTCTTCCCAAGTCCGTGACCAGCGCCGGAGTTTTGGGTTCATGGATAAAACAAGTATCCTCTGTCTCTACCAGAAAAGGAAAGGAACTGAAATTAAGGGAAGGGAGAGACTGAAAGGCAGTGCTGAAATTGAAAGAAGAAAAAGGTTGAGGGATAGTGAGAAAAGTTGGAGAAGAGAGTAAAAAGACCACTTACCCAATTTGAATCCTTGGGCTGGTTTGTCTGAGGACCCGAGGTCGTAGGTGGATCTCCTCATGGAGTGGGGGCCAGGACAGGAGGTCAGTCTCCTGAAGGAGTCCTCCTGTCCTGGGTCTCACCAAATGTCATGCACGTCCGTGTGAAGAGACCACCAAACAGGTTTTGTGTGAGCATCAAGGCTGCTTATTTTACCTGGGTGCAGGCAAGCTGAGTCCAAAAAAGGAGTCAGCAAAGGGAGATAAATGAGAGGCAGTTTTATAGACTGGGGTAAGCAGTGGAAAGTTACAGTTAAAGGTGGTTATCTATTGTCAGCAGAGGAGGGAGTCACAAGGTGTATGGTGCGGAGATCATAAGACTCATTGTCCAGAAGAAGAATGTCATGAGGTTGATCCATCAATCAGTTGGGACAGGACAGAAACAAGTCATAATGGAATGTCATAAGGTTGGTCAATCAGTTAAGACAGGAGCTGACTGTTTCACTTCCTTTGTACTTTTCGGTTGCCTCAGGCCATCTGGATGTATACATGCAGGCTTGAGCTCAGAGGCCTGACGCCCAGTGTCTGTTGTTCTTTGTGTTTTAGTAAATATTTTACTGATATTTGATCCTGCTGGTTGTGAAAATTTACACGTTCTCATGTTAGTAAACATGGCTACCTTCCTCTTTGACACCTGCATGGAAATTGGCTGAATGACATGTGGGTCCTTTGTGACTTTTCTTTGTATAAAGAGTGTCATAGTCACTGCCTCTGTGCTCGCCTGCATTACTGCCAATATCTGAGGATTCCTCCAGGGAAGGCTGTTAAAAGAGTGATTGCTTGTAGGATGGGTAATCTGCTGCTTTCTTAGAACTGAATAGATTCCCCCGTGCCCCCAACTGCCAAAATATCCTTTTCCACCAAGATGAGATTCCTCTTCAATTAAACAAAACTTGCTACTTTATATATATATATACACACACACGTACATATTTTGAAAATCTGGGGAAAATGACAACCCTTTGCATTCAACTCTAGTTTTTTGTGAGTCTGTGTATATTTTATTATTTTGTGGATATACACAAAATGTTTGTTTGTACTTTGAGTAATTTTGTTTTCATGTATTTTGAGATGGGGCCTCACTTTGTTGCCCAGGCCTTCCAAGCAGCTGGAACCATAGATGCCTGCCACCATGCCCAGCTAAATTTTTTTATTATTTTTTGAGATGGAATTTCTGTTGAACAGGCTGGAGTGCAGTGGTGTGATCTTGGATTACTGCAACCTCTGCCTCCCAGGATCAAGCAAGTCTCCTGCCTCCTGTGTAGCTGGGATTACAGGCATGAGCCATTGAGCCCGGCTGACATTTCACTGTGAATATTGTCATCTTTGAAGGCATTACTCATGCTCTATCTCATCTAGATACTGAGTGTCACTTGGTGTGTCAATAAAAATTTCTAACATTTCTTTTTTATTTTCTTTTTGAGACGGAGTCTGTGTTGCCCAGGTTGGAGTGCAACTGTGCGATCTCCGCTCACTGCATCCTCCACCTCCCGGGTTCAAGCAATTCTCCTGCCTCAGCCCCCTGAGTAGCTGGGACTACAGGCATCTACCACTATGTCCAACTAATGCTTGTATTTTTTTTTTTTTTTTTGAGACGGAGTCTCGCTCTGTCGCCCAGACTGGAGTGCAGTGGCCGGATCTCAGCTCACTGCAAGCTCCGCCTCCCGGGTTCACGCCATTCTCCTGTCTCAGCCTCCCGAGTAGCTGGACTACAGGTGCCCGCCACCTTGCCCGGCTAGTTTCTTGTAGTTTTAGTAGAGACGGGGTTTCACTGTGTTCACCAGGATGGTCTCGATCTCCTGACCTCGTGATCCAGCCGTCTCGGCCTCCCAAAGTGCTGGGATTACAGGCTTGAGCCACCGCGCCCGGCCTGCTTGTATTTTTAGTAGAGACAGAGTTTCACCAGATTGTCCAAGCTAGTCTCAAACTTCTGACCTTGTGATCCACCTGCCTCAGCCTCCCAAAGTGTTGGGATTACAAGTGTGAGCCACCGCACCTGACCAAAAGTTTTTAACTTTTCTATAATGGGAACCAGGCATTTATTATTTATTTGAGCGTCTCTTGTGTTCTTCACAAACATAAGAAATTTATACCGAGAGGGTATTATGACCTGCTTAAAAAGTGTAATCAAACACCACTGGGAAGACATCATGTGGTGAAAAATCCCACACTCAGATTTGTCAGAACATTCACTACAATTAAATCCTTGTTGTCACCACTCTCCTCTTCTCACTTCTGTAAAGATAAGAACTCCTCCCATAACCATTTGGTTAAAATGTGTTTTCATTTCAGGGTCTACTGACATTCAGGGATGTGGCCATAGAATTCTCTCAGGAGGAGTGGAAATGCCTGGACCCTGCTCAGAGGACTCTATACAGAAACGTGATGCTGGAGAATTATAGGAACCTGGTCTCCCTGGGTGAGGATAACTGCCCTCCAGAGGTGGGGGTGTGCCCTTGCATATCTTTGTATTTTCTCCAGTTGTCTCCTGGGAGCCCCATCCTTGCTTGACTAAAATGGAAGCTGTATTGATTTCAAAATGAAAAGCTTCATGATGTAGCATCTGGACTTTAACTGTGCCCTTTGTTTAGATGTTCTGCTTTCTTCATGACAGTTCAGTGGGGTTTCCAGAAGTAAAGTAGGCTTAAAACCTTATGGCTGGCAAGGCATGGTGACCCATGCCTGTAATCCGAGCACTTTGGGAGGCCAATGCTTGTGGATCACTTCAGGTTAGGAGTTCGATACCAGTCTCACCAACATGGTGAAATGTCGTGTGGTGGCACACGCCTGTAATCCCAGCTACTAGAAAGGCTGAGGTAAGATTATCACTTGAACCTGGGAGGCAATGGTTGCAGTGAGCTGAGAACACGCCACTGCACTCCAACCCTGGCAACAGAGCGAGACTCTGTCTCAAAAAACAAAAACAAAACCTTATGGCAGACTTTAAAGATATCCAGATTTCTGTTTGCTACTCCTTTGCTTTCAATTCAGTAGTTCTTGGAAGAGAGCTTGATGTCCACATATTACAATGCTCTTTAAGGATTCAGAATAAGGCAGGCAATGGAGGAATTTGAAATATTTTCCTAGGTTCATCTGTAATATCTTCTTTCCTACAGAAACATAGGGCTGGGGCTCTAGAAAAGCTCCAACATGTCATGTTTCCTACTTTTTATAAGCAGGAGTCTCTTTCTGACCTGTTGGAGCAAGGCAAAGAGCCCTGGACTGTGTAACGTAAAGTGAAAATAGCAAAAAAATTCAGATGGGTGGGGATTATTTATTATTATTTTTTTGAGCCAGAGTCTCACTCTGTCGCCCAGGCTGGAGTGCAGTGACACGATCTCAGTTCACTGCAACCTCCACCTCTTGGGTTCAAGCAATTCTCCTGTCTCAGCCTCCTGAGTAGTTGGGACTGCAGGCACATGCCACCACGCCCAGCTAATTCTTGTATTTTTAGTAGAGACGGGATTTCACCAGTTTGGCCAAGATGGTCTCCTTGTGATCCACCTGCCTCGGCCTCCCAAAGTACTGGGGTTACAGGCATGAGCCACCGTGTCCGGCTGGGAATGTTTTACAGATGTAAACACAGGTAAGAGGTCAGATGGGCAGAGTGGAAGCTCCATCTTCAAATAGTGTGTGGGGAGACTCTTTGCAAGTGAGAGAATTCTGTGGGAAAAGCATCATTTAAATCCTGAGATCTCTGGACATATTTCTTTGCCCCACTTATCCCTCTGCTTGCTCTTTTTCTCTTTTCTTTTTACAGATATGCACCACCACCACACCTGGCTAATTTTTGTATTTTTAATAGCGACGAGGTTTTGCCATGTTGGCCAGATTGGTCTCAAACTACCAACCTCAGGTGATTTACCCGCCTCAGCCTCCTAAAGTGCTGGGATTACAGGGGTGAGCCACCGCGCCTGTGCCCTGTGCTCTTGAGACGTGTATTAGTTTGACCTTTTGTCCTCTAGTGATGCCGCAGCTCAGAGACAAAGGCACAGTCTTTATCCTGATGGGCAGCGCCCTGTCATCTGGCTTCTGTCACCTCTTTGGTTTCTTGACTCTGCAGCACAGGGCGGGCTGTGCCAAAGTGGTTTCTTTCCTCTGTGGTCTCTCCTTCTGTACTTGATTCCATCTGATGCTCCGTTCTCTGTCCCTATAGATCAGAACTGCCCCGTCCCTCTAGATATACCTGCCCCTTGACCTATTCAGGTTCCATCCCATTTCCTGTACTTGGAACACCTAATTAGGAGATGGAAAAATCTGGGCTGCTCCTCCTTTGCGTCTGGGGTGCGGGATACTGCACAGAGCCCTCTGTACTTGTTCAAATAGTCTGGTTGTCTATTTGAAATAGGAAAAATGGCCACATGCAGTGGCTGCCTGTAATCCCATCACTTTGAGAGGCTGAGGCAAGCGGAACACTTGAGGTCGGGGGTTTGAGACCAGCCTGGCCAACATGATAAAACCCTGTTTTTACTAAAAATACAAAAAGTAGTCGGGCGTGGTGGCGGGTGCCTGTAGTCAGGAGACTGAGGCAAGAGAATCTCTTCAACATGGGAGAAAGAGGTGAGCTGAAATCATGCTGAATCTATACATTGGATTTGTTGAATATGTGCCTATAAATAGAATTCATAGGTCATTCAGTTTGACAAATTTCATAGGATACATTATAAGAGATGTAAACCTGCCTCCTTCCCACATTATCATACTGACTTTTAAAAATCTCTTCCATTTTTGCTGCACAATTGCAATTTTTCCCAGAGTTGAAGATAGGGTACTTTTTTTTTTTTTTTTTTGAGACCGAGTCTTGCTCTGTCATCAGACTGGAGAGCAATGGCACGATCTTGGCTCACTGCAACCTCTGCCTCCCAGGTTCAATTGATTCTCCTACCTCAGTCTCCCGAGTAGTTGTGACTACAAGCACGCACCACCATGCCCGGCTAATTTTTTCATTTTTAGTGGAGACAGGGTTTCATCATGTTGGCCAGTATATTCTTGATCTCTTGACTTCGCGATCTGCCTGCCTCTGCCTCCCAAAGTGCTGGGATTACAGGTGTGAGCCACCATGCCCAGGCAAGGATGCAATATTATTAATGCTCTTTATTAAATCAGTTCTTTTCTACTAAGGTCAGAATTTTAACTGATGAACTATAATTATATATTTTTTCACACACAGTCTTGCTCTGTTGCTCAGGCTGGAGTACAGTGGCATGATCTCTGCTCACTGCTATCTCCTCTTCCTAGATTTAAGTCATTCGACTGCCTCAGCCTTTCCAATAGCTGGGATTACAGGCGCCAAACTCCATGTCCAGCTAATTTTTGTATTTTTAGTAGACAGGGTTTCATCGTGTTGACCAAGCTGGGTTTGTACTCCTGACTTCAGGTGATCCACCTGCCTGAGCCTCCCAAAGTGTTGAGATTACAGGCGTGAGCCACTTCTCCCGGCCTACTGTCACTTATGAACGTATTAATCTTTGTATTTCTGACCACCTCAATATCCACAGTACTCTCTCAGACCCCACACTACTCTCATTATGTAAGGAAAGACACATGCTTATCCATGGGACAGCCTTCTCAGGACACAGCCTAAACCAATGTCTGCTCTGTATGATGGTTGACATGCCACTGTCTAAATTTTAAGTTCTGGGGTACATGTGCAGAATGTGCAGGTTTGTTATGTAGGTATACATGTGCCATGGTGATTTGTTGCATCCATCAACCCGTCATCTAGGTTTTAAGCCCTGCATGCATTAGGTGTTTTTCCCAATGTTCTCACTCCTCTTGCCCCCCACCCCGATAGGCCCTGCTGTATGTTGTTTCTGTCCCTGTGTCCATGTGTTCTAATTGTTCAACTCCCACTTATGAGTCAGAACATGCAGTGTTTGGTTTTCTGTTCCTGTGTTAGTTTGCTGAGCATGATGGCTTTCAGCTTCATCCATGTCCCTACAAAGGACATGATCTCATTCTTTTTTTTCTTTTCTTTTCGAAATGGAGTTTCGCTCTTGTTGCCCAGGCTGGAGTGCAATGGCATGATCTCGGCTCACCACAACCTCCACCTCCCGGGTTCAAGCGATTCTCCCGCCTCAGCCTCCAAAGTAGCTGGAATTACAGGTATGCACCACCTTGTCTGGCTAATTTTGTATTTTTAGTAGAGAAGGGGTTTCACCATGTTGGTCAGGCTGGTCTCCAACTCCTGACCTCAGGTGATCTGCCCACCTTAGCCTTCCAAAGTGCTGGGATTACAGGTGTGAGCCACTGTGTCCTGCCAGTCTCATTCTTTTTTATGACTGCATAGCATTCCATGGAATATATGTGCCACATTTTCTTTAACCAGTCTATCCTTGATGGGCATTTGGGTTGGTTCTAAGTCTTTGTTATTGTAACTATTGCTGCAAGAAATATACATGTGTGTGTGTCTTGATAGTAAAATGATTTATAATCCTTTGGATATATACCCAGCAATGGGATTGCCAGGGCAATACTACATCCACTTTTAAGAACATGTCTGGGTCTGCAGCCCAAGATCAAATCCCATTGACCTATTTTCAGTGTAAATTGGTGGACCTACTCTATTTATTTGAAAAGCAATAATTTACTCCAAATTTCTTTTTTTTTTTGAGACGGAATCTCACGCTCTTGCCTAGGCTGGAGTGCAGTGGCACGATCTCGGCTCACTGCAAGCTCCGCGTCCCGGGTTCCCGCCATTCTCCTGCCTCAGCCTCCTGAGTAGCTGGGACTACAGGCGCCCGCCACCGCGCCCGGCTAATTTTTTGTATTTTTAGTAGAGACGGGGTTTCACTGTGGTCTCGATCTCCTGACCTTGTGATCCGCCCGCCTCGGCCTCCCAAAGTGCTGGGATTACAGGCTTGAGCCACCGCGCCCGGCCTACTCCAAATTTCTTTTGGCAAGTTAGTGTTTGTTGGTAGATGGCTGGGAATACTGCAGAGTTTTTGTGAAGATGAAAAAGTTACTTTAGTTAAGAAAAAAGATTTATCAGTCTCTGTCAGATTTATTAGATGGAGCTTTTCATGTCTTAACCACCTCAAACTACCGTAAGAAATACTGTAGACTGAGATGCTTAACACCTTAAACTGCAGGAAATAATTTCTCATAAATCTGTAAACAGTGAAGTCCAAGATGCATAAAAACACTTCCCGGGTGGTGCCTTCTTTCTATTTTACCCTAGTCTGCTGTTTTTTTTTTTTTTTTTTAATGGAGTTTTGCTAATTTTTGTATTTTTAGTAGAGATGGGGTTTAATAATGTTGGACAGGCTGGTCTCAAACTCCTGACCTCAGATGATTCACCCACCCTGGGCTCACAAATTGCTGAGATTACAGGCCTGAGCCACCGCACCTTGCCCCAGCCAGCTTCTTGCTGTGTCTCACATGTCAGAGTGAAAGGAAGCAAGCACTCTAGTGGTTTTCCTTATATAGGCACTAATCCTGTTCATTAGAGCTTCCTCCTCATGGCCTAATTGTTGCCCAATGTCCCCACTTCCAATAACATAATATTGGGGAATAGGATCTTAGTAGACTAATTTTGGTCAGTGCAAACATTTAGACCATGGGTGCCTTCGTTGTGTTGTATACCTTTTATTTTTCAGTTTGCTCCAAAGAATGTTTTCTCTGACCTTAGTCAATAAATTTCCCAATTCCAAAATTCTTTTCAATTACTAGATAGCCATGTTTCCCTTCTATTGTATGCCCAGGCTTCATGTTGGAAAAATTCTCCTTTTTGGGGAGCTAACCTAACTAATTTTTGCAATGTAAGTGGTTGGTCGTAGCTTTCTTTATACTACTGTTCTGCAGTTAGTTTGAATTATGTGCAGTCACCCTTTCTCTACTAGAAAATATCTGTTCCTGGCCGGGTGCGGTGGCTTACATCTGTAATCCCAGCACTTTGGGAAGCCAAGGTGGGCGGATCATGAGGTCAGGAGATCGAGACCATCCTGGCTAACATGGTGAAACCCCATCTCTACTAGAAATATAAAAAATTAGCCGGGCGTAGTGGCGGGCGCCTGTAGTCCCAGCTACTTGGGAGGCTGAGGCAGGAGAATGGCGTGAACCCGGGAGGCGGACCTTGCAGTGAGCCGAGATTGCACCACTGCACTCCAGCCTGGGCGACAGAGCAAGACTCCATCTTAAAAAGAAAAAGAAAAGAAAATATCTGTTCCTTTTGTTCTCCAAAAAATTAAAAATCATGATTGGGAGTTTTATAATTTCCTTTAACATAAGCATTACTCTTAGTGTAATATTACATATTTCAATAGGAGATATTTATTATCTGTAATTAATTGGAAACTGTGGGTTCCTTATGTCTTATAGGTATTTTTTCTAAATATGAGATCAAGGAATTACCAACAAAAAAGGAGAGTAATACAGGAGAAATATTCCAGACAGTAATGTTGGAAAGACATGAAAGCCACGACATAGATTTTTGCTTCAGTGAAACCCAGAAAAATGTACATGACTCTCAATGTCGGTGGAGACATGATGAAAGACATTACAAACGAGTGTGTGTGACCTATAAGGAAAGTCTTATTGGTAGAAGAGACATGCATGGTAGAAAGGATGATGTACAAAACAAGCCTATTAAAAGTCAACTTGGATTAAACTTACAGTCACACCTACCAGAACTGCAGCTATTTCAAGCTGAAAGGAAAATATATAAATATGATCACATGGAAAAATCTGTCAACAGTAGTTCCTTAGTTTCCCCACCCCGTATTTCTTCTACTGTCAAAACCCACGTTTCTCATACACATGCATATAATTTTGTGGATTCATTATTCACACAAAAAGAGAAAGCAAACATTGGGACAGAACACTACAAATGTAATGAGTGTGGCAAGTCCTTTCACCAAGGCTTACATTTTACTATACATCAAATAATCCATGCTGAGGAGAAGCAGCTTAAATGTGATATATGTGGCAAGAGCTTCAATAAAAAATCAAACCTTTCAAGTCATCGAAGAATTCATACTGGAGAGAAGCCATATAAATGTAACGAATGTGGCAAGGTCTTCAATAATATTTCACACCTTGCACAGCATCGCAGGATTCATACTGGAGAGAAACCATATAAATGTAATGAATGTGGCAAGGTCTTTAATCAAATTTCACACCTTGCACAACATCAAAGAATTCATACTGGAGAGAAACCTTATAAATGTAATGAATGTGGAAAGGTATTCCATCAAATTTCACACCTTGCACAACATCGGACAATTCATACTGGAGAAAAACCTTACAAATGTAACAAATGTGGCAAGGTGTTCAGTCGCAATTCCTACCTTATACAACATCTGATCATTCATACTGGAGAGAAACCCTACAAATGTAATGAATGTGGAAAGGTCTTCAATCATATTTCACACCTTGCACAACATCGGAGAATTCACACTGGAGAGAAACCCTACAAATGTAACGAATGTGGCAAAGTCTTCAGTCACAAGTCATCCCTAGCAAATCACTGGAGGATCCATACTGGAGAGAAACCTTACAAATGTAATGAATGTGGCAAGGTCTTCAGTCGCAATTCATACCTTGCCCAACATCTGCTAATTCATACTGGTGAGAAACCTTTTAAGTGTGATGAATGTAACAAAGCATTCAGTCAAAATTCACATCTTGTACAACATCGCAGAATTCATACTGGAGAGAAACCTTACAAATGTAATGAATGTGGCAAAGTCTTCAGTCAAAATTCATACCTTGCATATCATCGGAGAATTCATACTGGAGAAAAGCCTTATAAATGTAATGAATGTGGGAAAGTCTTCAGTCTGAACTCATCCCTAGCACATCATCGGAAAATTCACACTGGAGAGAAACCTTACAAATGTAATGAATGTGGCAAAGCTTTCAGTGTACGTTCAAGCCTTACTAATCATCACGTGACCCATACTGGAGAGAAACCTTTCAAATGTAATGAATGTGGCAAACTCTTCCGCGACAGTTCATATCTTGTTGGTCATCAGAGATTTCATGCTGGAGAGAAATCTAACAAATGTAATTAATGTGGCAGAGGGTTCAGTCAGCATTAAAGCCTTGCAACACATACAATAATTTATACTGGAGAAAAACTTTGCAAGTATAATGAATGTAGCAGAGCCTTTAGTTTTGTTCAAGGCTTAATAACCATTAGCTAGTCCATAGGGGAGAGAAACTTTACTAATGTATTGAATGTGGCAAGGCCTTAAGGTAAAAGTCTGAGATCAGGATTTTTCAAAGAATTCTTGCTGGTGAGAAACCTAACAAATGTAATGAAAGTGGCAAGGTCTTCTGGCACAACTCTCACATTGTACAATATTGCAAAATTTCATACTTGAGAAACAAAAACACTGAGTGGGAAACCATTATGACTTCAAACATTCATCAACATCAGAGAATCCATACTAAAGAGCCTTTATATAATTATATGTGATAGAGATTTTCTGCAGGCCATAGTCTTACTAGGCATCAAAAACTTTTTTGATGAAACCATACAAAGGGAATGTGCACGCTTAGGCTTTTACCCAAGCATTAAAACTGGAACATCACAGGGTTTATACTGGAGAGTAACTACACAAAGATAATGAATGTAATAAGCCTTTCAGTGTAATATTCATTATTTTGTCATGAGAGATCTATTCAATAAAAACCAAGTAAATGTAGTAAATCTGGAAAGGTCACTAGTCTAAGATGCATTCTCATGGTTCATTAAAAATTCATAGTGGAGGCCGGGCGCAGTGGCTCACGCCTGTAATCCCAGCACTTTGGGAGGCCGAGGCAGGCGGATCACAAGGTCAGCAGTTCGAGACCATCCTGGCTAACACGGTGAAACCCCGTCTCTACTAAAAATACAAAAAATTAGCCGGGTGCGGTGGTGGGCGCCTGTAGTCCCAGCTACTCAGAAGGCTGAGACAGGAGAATGGCATGAACCCGGGAGGTGGAGCTTGCAGTGAGCCGAGATTGCACCACTGCACTCCAGCCTGGGCGACAGAGCAAGACTCCGTCTTTTAAAAAATATATATATATATTCATATTGGAGGGCTGGATGCAGTGGCTCATTCCTGTAATCTCAGCACTTTGGGAGGCCGATGCCGAGGCGGGTGGATCATGAGATCAAGAGATTGAGACCATTGGCCGGGCGCGGTGGCTCAAGCCTGTAATCCCAGCACTTTGGGAGGCCGAGACGGGCGGATCACGAGGTCAGGAGATCGAAACCATCCTGGCTAACACGGTGAAACCCCGTCTCTATTAAGAAATACAAAAAAAAAAAACTAGCCGGGCGAGGTGGCGGGCGCCTGTAGTCCCAGCTACTCGGGAGGCTGAGGCCGGAGAATGGCGTGAACCCGGGAGGCGGAGCTTGCAGTGAGCTGAGATCCGGCCACTGAACTCCAGCCTGGGCGACAGAGCAAGACTCCGTCTCAAAAAAAAAAAAAAAAGAGATTGAGACCATCCTGCCAACCAACATGGTGAAACCCTGTCTCTACTAAAAATACAAAAAATAGCTGGGGGTAGCAGTACACGCCTGTAGTCCCAGCTGCTTGGGAGGCTGAGACAGGAGAGTTGCTTGAACCTGGCAGGCAGAGGTTGCAGTGAGCCAAGATCGTGCCACTGCACTCCAGCCTGGTCGAGAGAGTGAGACTCTGTCTCAAAAAATAATTCATAGTGGATCCCAGGTGTGGTGGCTCACGCCTGTAATCCCAGCACACTGGGAGGCCGAGTTGGGTGGATCATGAGGTCAGGAGTTTGAGACCGGCTTGACCAACATAGTGAAACCCCATCTCTACTAAAAATACAAAAATTAGCCAGGTGTGGTAGTGGGTGCCTGTAATCCCAGCTATTTGAGAGGCTGAGGCAGGAGAATTACTTGAACCTGGGAGTCAGAGCTTGCAGTGAGCTGAGATCTCACCACTGCACTTCAGCCTGGGCAACAGAGTGAGACTCCATCTCAAAAAAAAAAAAAAAAAAGAAAAAATTATAGTGGAACAAACACAAATGTAGTGATATGGTAAATTAACCAATTCACAGACTATAATCCATCTGAGAGCTCATAAGAAGTCTAATTCTCTGCCATTAATCTTTTATATTACATTCTGCAGAATAATTACAATTCAAAGCATGTTAAAAGTCATGACATACATCAAAGACTCAAAGACATTTGGAAATGGCCAGTTACCTTCAGGTCATAAAATAATTGATTACATTATTGAAGGAGAAAGACTTCTTTACCAATGTTAACTTTCAAGCTGACATTAGAAATGTTTTTATGATGTCTTTCTTAGTCATTTCATGATCTATAGGCAAGAATAGGAAAAAATGGCCTACTTCATTAGGTGAGATCATTTCCATATTCCTGTGAAACAGGGACACTATCTTTTGAAATTAAATATTGGCTGAATATTGGCTAATCCCAGCACTTTGGGAGGCGGACATGGGTGGATCACTTGAGGTCAGGAGTTTGAGAACAGCCTGGCCAGCATGGTGAAACCCCATCTTTACTAAAAATAACAAAAATTAGCCAGACATTGTGGCTGGCACCTGTAATCCCAGCCACTCGGGAGACTGAGGCAGGAGAATTGCTTGAATCTAGGAGGCGGAGCTTGCAGTGGGCCGAGATTGCGCCACTGCACTTCAGCCTGGGTGACAGGTGAGACTCCATCTCTCAAAAAAAAAAAAAACACACACACAAAGAAAAGGAAACAGAACCAGACAGAGATTGTTGCCTACGTATGTGTTTCTGTGATGCTCCTCAAAAACAACAATGGGCCAGGCATTGTGGCTCACTCCTGTAATTCCAACACTTTGGGAGGCCGAGGCAGGTATATCACCTGAGATCAGGAGTTCGAGACGAGCTTGGGCAAGAAAGTGAAACCGCATCTCTACTAAAAATACAAAAACACGCCAGGCATAGTGACGCACGCTTGTAATCCCAGCTATGAGAGGCTGAGGCAGGAGAATCACTTAAACCCGTGAGGTGGAGGTTGCAGTGAGCCTAGATTGTGCCACTTCACTCCAGCCTGGATGACAGAGTGAGTATTTCAAAGAAAAAAAAAAAAAAGGAAAAAAATGGCTGAATTAAGATTTGTAAGGGGCTGAGAATAATGTAAAGCTGTGATATCAGTCATATTATTGCATACAGGGCATTCTTCACAGAGAGGGCCAGTGTGGATTATAGGAAAGAAATGCTCTACTAACCAATCATGAAACAGAGCAATCCAAGACCTCAAGAGACTGCAGTTTTTACTGGAGGAGATTAATACGTTAATAGGAAGTGATTACATGTAAGGTAGAGGTAATGCAGGGGAAATGTTAGCCACATCTCCATTGAATGGCAGTAGCTGTCATGTAGCAAGATTGAGGAAAAATTGATCTTAATCTTGAAATTGAAAAGATTAGTTATCACAGAGAAGAGGATTTTTTAGCATTTTTTTCTTTTTTTCTATTTGTAGAGACGAGGTTTCGCTATGTGTCCCAGACTGGTTTTGAACTCCTGAGCTCAAGTGATCCTTCTGCTTGGCCTCCTAAAAGTGTTGGGATTACAGGTGTGAGCCACTGTATCTGGTCCAAAGAGGAGAGTTTAATTATTTAAAAAAAAAAAAAAAAAACCACAATAGCATGTTCTTGATTAGGAATCCCATTAAACTGCCAGCATTACATTTTCTATTGTTTGTTTTTTGAGACAATGTCTCACTCTGTCACCCAGGCTGGATTGCAATGGAGCGATCATGACTCACTGCAACCTCCGCCTCCCAGGTTCAAGCAATTCTCCTGCCTCAGCCTCCCTAGTAGATGGGACTACATGCGCACCACCACCATGCCCGGTTAATTTTTGTATTTTTTGGTAGAGATGTGGTTTCACTGTGTTGGCCAGGCTACATTTTCTATTGTTTTATTTAGAATGTATCATAAATTTCATGTGTCAATAAAATTTATTTTTTTATAACTATGAGTTAATTATGTCCCATCTACCTGCATAGCTTTATCTCACCTCTATAGGATCCTTCATGTCTAAACACAAACAATGCCCCATCAGGTTGCTAAGGCTGAAGGATCTACAGTTTTATTTTATGATGGAATTAAACATCATACAATTTGAGAACATACAATCACCCCTTCCACTTCAGTTATCCTCTCTGCAGTCGGCCTTAGGTTACTTATGTGAACATGATGAGAATCCCATAGCAGTGCAGTTTCACACTCTGACAAACCTGCATCCCTATTGATAAGTGTAACTTGTATTCTTCTAAATGTCTTTCTCTTATGTCCCAAATGAACACAAGGCATGCATTTTAATTTACGTAAAATAAAAATACACATATAGTAAGGATATAAAAAGTGCTGTGAAATAAAAGTAAATGTGGGGAATATGAACAAAAGTAACACCAAAATTGAGCTGGGCGTGGTGGTGTACGACTGTAATCTCAGCTACTCGGGAGACTGAGTAAGGAGAATCGCTTGAACCCAGAGGTGGAGGTTGCAGTGAGCAGAGATCACACTGCTGCACTCTAGCCTGGGTGACAGAGAGAGACTCTGTCTCAGCAAAAGAAAAAAAAAGATCTCCAGTTGCCTCTATGTTTTTGCAAATGACAGGATACCATACTTTTTGATGGCTGAACATTGGTCCGTTGTGTGTAAGCACCACTTTTTTTTTGTCCATTTATCTGTTGCTGGACACTTAGGTTGCTTCCAAATCTTGGCTATTGTGAACAGGAGTGCACACACATGGTAGTGCAGAGATCTTTTTCACATACTGATTTCTTTTATTTTGCATGTATACCCAGCACTAGGCTTGCTGGATGATATGGTAACTCAATGTTTAAGTTTTAAAATAGCTTATTTGCCTTATCTCTTTGCTTTCCCCCTGTTCCTACTAGCCAGACTCCTTTTCCCTAATTAGGACTCCACAATAAATCCAAATATATTCTGAAGACTCTCTCTGTTATAGGTTTTCTAACCATACCTGACAGAAAGAGAAAACAAAGAAAAGGTATAAAATAACTTATAGGGCCGGGCGCGGTGGCTCACGCCTGTAATCCCAGCACTTTGGGGGGCTGAGGCGGGCGGATCACCAGGTCAGGAGTTAAAGACTAGACTGGCCAATATGGTGAAACCTCATCTCTACTAAAAATACAAAAAAAAGTTAGCTGGGAGTAATGGTGCATGCCTGTAATCCCAGCTACTTGGTAGGCTGAGGCGGGAGAACTGCTTGAACCCAGGAGACGGAGGTTGCAGTGAGGCAAGATAGTGCCACTGCACTCCAGCCTGAGTGACAGACTGAAGACTCTGTCTCAAAAAAATAATAATTTTAAAATACCTTATAATTGGCTGGGCAAGGTGGCTCATGCCTGTAATCTCAGCACTTTGGGAGGCCGAGGCAGGCAGATCACTTGAGGACCGGAGTTTGAGACCAGCCTGGCCAACATAGCGAAATGGCATTTCTACTAAAAATACAAAAATTAGCCAGGCGTGGTGGCGCACACCTGTAATCCCAGCTACTCAGGAGGTTGGGGTAGGAAAATTGCTTGAACCTGGGAGGCGGAGGTTGCAGTGAGTCAGGATCACACCACTGCACTCCAGCCTGGGTGACACAGTGAGACTGTCTCAAAACAAACAAAACCCTTACAATTTGACAATAAAAAGCATCTTTTCTAGTTACTTTCAGAATGCACGTAAAGTGGATTGAAAATTCTGCCGTGGTGAAAGTTCATCCTATCAGTTGGGTCACCCTTGCCATATCCAACTGATACAGGAGGTAGAAAGAAATTATTTAGGCAGATAGTGAGGGCAAAAACTCCTCTGCAGAGCTTCCCTTCTAACAAAAAGCTGCCCAAAATATCATTTTGTTCTAACGAAGAGCAGCCTGAAAAATTGATCTGCAAACAGGTAAGCAAGCTGGAAGCTTGCATGGAGGAAAGTCAGCAGCTGCGCCAATAGGAAAGGGGCAACCTTGGGGCTAGGCATGCCCACAATGGAAGCTCCGTCTTTCCTTTTTTGTTAGCACGTGTACAGTAAGAAAGAAATGGGCAAGATGGTGCACATCTCAGGCACAGAACCCACCTGCATAATAAAACATTGGGGAGGGGGCTACCAGAAATTCATGCCGTATGCAAATGACACATCTGGTCCTAACGAGTTTTTCATGCCCTATGTAGATAAGACACTGCCTCCCCACCAGCTCATCAATAAAACCCCTACATTTTACCACGAATCCTCAAACCATTTTTCCAGGACCCCTCTCTGTAGCAGAGAGCTATTGACTTTCTTTCGCCTATTGAACTTCTACTCTAACGTCACTCTTGGGTGTCCATGTACTTGATTTCCGTGGCCATGAGACAATGAACCTCAGATATTACCCCAGAAAATGAGGCTGCTTCACAACTAAACCAAAGTCAAGAGGACATATAAAAAATAAACTCAGGACACATACATTGCTTCAAGAACGTGATTCTCTGAAGTATGGCTGCTGAAACTTCCTGATGTAACCAGAAACCCCTGAAACCAGCTTTTCCTTTTTTCTTTTTTTTTGGACAGAGTCTTGCTCTGTCACCAGGCTAGAGAGAAGTGGCACAGTCTCGGCTCACTGCAAGCCACGACTCCCTGGATCAAGCGATTCTCCAGCCTCAGCCTCCGGAGTAGCTGGGATTAGAGGCACGTGCCCAAGACACCCGCTAATTTTTGTATTTTTACTAGAGACAGGGTTTCACCATCTTCACCAGGATGGTCTCGAACTCCTGACCTTGTGATCTGCCCGCCTTGGCCTCCCAAGGTGCTGGGATTACAGGCATGAGCCACCGTACCAGCCCAGATTTTTCTTATAGCTGCTAAAATAAATCACCTGGGACTTTAAAAATAGTTTGTGAGCCAAGTATCTGAGACATCTCAATCAGTTTAGAAAGTTTATCTTGCCAAGGTTAAGAGTATGCGCATGACGCAGGCTCAGGAGGTCCAAATGGCATGTGCCCAATATGGTCTAGGTAGACCTTACATTTTAGGGAGACATGTCATATCAATCAGTAAGTGTCAGAGGTACATTGGTTCAGTCGGGAAAGGTAGAACAACTCAAAGCCGGGGAGGGGGGTTCCAGGACATAGGTAGATAAGAGACAAATGGTTGCTTTCTTTTCAGTCTCTGATTAGCCTTTCGTACTTTGAGTAACTTTGTTCTCATATATTTTATTTTATTTTGAGATGAGGTCTTGCTCTTTGCCAGCTACTCGGGAGGCTGAGGCAGGAGAATCGTTTCAACCTGGAAACGGAGGTTGTGGTGAGCTGAGATCATACCATTGCACTCCAAGATGTGGTGGGGAGAAATCCACAAATTTTGGTGATCAGAACGGAGGCATTCTGTGCTCAGTGGCATGAGAGAGTAGGGAAAACACTTTTTTAAAAAATTTTTTTTTGGCCGGGCGCGGTGGCTCACGCCTGTAATCCCAGCACTTTGGGAGGCCGAGGCGGGCGGATCACAAGGTCAGGAGATCGAGACCACGGTGAAACCCCGTCTCTACTAAAAATACAAAAAATTAGCCGGGCGCGGTTGTGGGCGCCTGTAGTCCCAGCTACTCGGGAGGCTGAGGCAGGAGAATGGCGTGAACCCGGGAGGCGGAGCTTGCAGTGAGCCGAGATCGCGCCACTGCACTCCAGCCTGGGCGACAGAGACTCCGTCTCAAAAAAAAAAAAAAAAAAAAATTTTTTTTTATTTTTATTTTTGGCGGGTGGGACGGAGTCTCACTTTGTCGCCAAGGCAAAGTGTAGTGTCAAAATCTCGGCTCACTGCAAAGTCCACCTCCTGGTTTCAAGAGATTCTTCTGCCTCAGTCTCCTGAGTAGCTGGGATTATAGACACCCACCACCACGCCCGGTTACTTTTGGTATTTTTAGTAGAAACGGGGTTTCACCATGTTGGCCAGGCTGGTCTCAAACTCCCGACTTCAAGTGATCTGCCCTCCTCAGCCTCTCCAAATGATGGGATTACAGGCATAAGCCACCGCGCACGGCCTTTTTTCCTATTTCAAATAGGCAAGCCAACTATTTGAACAACCAGAGAGGGCTCTGTGCAGTATCCCGGGCCCCAGATGCAGAGGAGCAGCCCGGGTTTTCTCATCTCCTGATTAGGTGTTCCAAGTACAGGAAATGGGATGGAACCTGAAGAGGTCAAGGGGTAGGTGTATGGAGGCCTCAGCTCTGATCTACAGGAACAGAGAACGGAGCATCAGATGGAATCAAGTACAGAAGGAGAGACCACAGGGGAAGAGATCCCGTCGACACAGCCCTCCCTGTGCCAGAGTCAAGAAACCAAAGAGGTCACAGAAGCCAGGTGACAGGGTGTTGCCCATCAGGATAAAGACTGTGCCTTTGTCTCTGAGCTGCAGCATCACTAGAGGACAAAAAAACCAAACTACTACACATCTAAAGAGCAGAGGGGCCTGGAGCGGTGGCTCACACTTGTAATTTCAGCACCGGGCAAATCACCTGAGATCAGGAGTTCAAGACCAGCCTGGCCAACATGGTGCCACACTATCTCTACTAAAAATAAAGAAATCAGCCTGGTGTGGTGGTGATGCATGACTGTATTTCCAGCTACTTGAGAGGCTGAGACAGGAGAGTCACTTGAACCCAGGCGGCGGCGGTCATAGTGAGCTATTGTGCCACTGCACTTCAGTCTGGGCAAGAGGAAGACACTGTCTCAAAAAATTAAATAAATAAATAAATAGCAGAGAGATAAGAGGGGGCAAATAAAGATGTTCACTCAGAAATCTCAGGATTTAAACTTTTCTTTTCCCACAGAATTCTCCCACTTGCAGAGTTTCCCCACACACTAGTGGAAGGTGGAGCTTCCACTCTGCCCATCTGAGCTCTTACCTGCCTTTACACCTGTAATACATTCCCACCCAGCTGGATTTTGTTGCTATTTTCACTTCACTCTCCACGGTCCAGGGCTCTTTCCCTTGCTCCAACATGGAGACAGCAGGTCAGAAAGAGACTCCTGCTTATAAAAAAAGGAAGATAACATACTGGAGCTTTTCTAGAGTCCCAGTCCTATGTTTCAGTAGGAAAGAAGACATTGCAGATGATCTAGGAAAACATTTCACTAATTGTTCCGCTGACTGCCTCCCTCTGAATGCTTGGGGAGCATTGTAATATGTAATATGTGGACATCAAGCTCTCTTCCAAGAACTACTGAATCAAAAGTACAGAAGCAAACAGGCAAACGGATATCTGTTTGTTTTTAGGCAGAGTTTCGCTCTTGTTGCCCAAGGTGGAGCGCAATGGTGCGATCTCAACTCACTGCAACCCCTGCCTCCGGGTTCAAGCGACTTCTCTCGCCTCAGCCTCTTGAGTAGCTGGGATTACAATCACGCGCCACCACCCCTGCCTAATTTTGTATTTTTAGTAGAAACAAGGTTTCTCCATGTTGGTCAGGCTGTTCTCAAACTCCCTACCTCTGGTGATCCGCCCGCATCAGCCTCCAAAAGTGCTGAGATTACAGGCATGAGTCATCGCGCACGGCCAGAACTGGATATTTTTAACGTCAGCCAGAAGGTTTTGTTTTGCTCTTTGAAACAGAGTCTCGCTCTGTCACCTGGGCTAGAGTGCAGTGGCAGGATCTTGGCTCACATCCACTAGCCTTAGCCTCCCAAAGTGCTGGATTAATTAATATTTGGGACAGGCTCTGGCTTTATCGCCCAGGCTCACGCCTGTCCCAAGTATTAATCAATTAAATTAAAAGTATTATGTAATAACACCAATTTTTCTTTCCCCACTTCACTGTTCCACTTTATACCCAACTCTGAGAAAAGGCAAGAGAGTGACTCACAACTGAGTAAGTCACTGCCCTCGGGCTGAATAGGGATTCCAAGTGGAAGCTGACCTCTGATGCCAAGATTTACAGAATGTTAACGTCTCATAGATAGGAGTTTAAAAATTCTCAACCTCATCTGTATAATTTAAACAAATTTTTTAAAGTTATTAGATTATATACAAAGAAGTCAACATGTCACGACTAGTAATACGAACTCACTTACTCATCTGAACCCAAAGTCCCCCGCTTTTTTTCTTTTGAGACAGGGTCTCACTCTGTTGACCAGGCTGGGGTGCAGTGGCATGATCTCGGCTCACTGCAGCCTGGACCTCCTGGGCTCAAGTGATCCTCCTACATCGGCCTCCAGAGTTAGGATTACAGGTGTCCACCATCGCGCCCCGTTAATTTTTTTTTTTTCTTTTTTCGGTCAGAGATGTGGGTCTCATTATGCTGCCCAGGCTGGTGTCGAGCTCCTGGACTCAAGCAATCCCCTTGTCTTAGTCTCCTACAGTGCCTGGATTACAGGCATGAGCCACTGTGCCCAGCTTCTCTGTTTTCATTACTATGCTTCCCTCCCTAATTCTGTACATATCTCTCATTCTCCTCTTCTCTCTCCAGCTCTTGTTTTCTTGTCTTTTTCCCTGGGATTCTGCGTCTCATTTTTGCCCCTCTCCTCTCTTGCTGTTTATCCCCTTCTTCCCTTTATTCCTTCTCTTCCACCTCTTCTGCTCCATCCTCACAACTTATTTAACCTCTTATGGCTCCTTCTTCATAGATCTTTCAATCTTTCGATTGTCCTCAGTCTCCATAGATTTCTCCCTCTTCTCCCATCTCTGCGCCTCCTCTGCTCTCCCTGTTAAATTCTCTCTTCCCTGTTATATCCCCCGTCCCCACTCTATGGCACTCTAGACCCACAATAATCCTCCCTGCTGTGGTTCTCCCTCTGTTCTCCTTGCCATGTCTCTGTACATCTAGCTTTTCTCTACATTTCTGCAGTTACTTTTCTCCTCCTGTTTTCTTTTCTTATCTCAGGTTTTCTACTGCTGTCTCCTGATCCCTTTGGCCCACACGATTACAGAAGGATTTGGAGTAAGACGCCTGCATCCCGGGGGAGCACATTTTACAGGGGCTGGAGCTGGGCAGGCAAGAACAGCCCGTGTCACAGGACAGGCCCCGGGCACCTCCCCAGCGCGCGCTCAGGAGAAGCGGTGACTGCGGAGGGGAGACCTGGGGAGCAGCAGGACCCGGCACGAGGAGGGAGGTGGGGGGCGACGACGCCTTAAGACAGTGGTGGGGTCTGCAGGATCTCAGGACCAGGCAGAGGACGCGGCCTCTGAAGGACTGGGGCCAGGGCGCTACACTCCACAAGCCAACGAAGGCGAGGGTGGGAGGCGCCCAGGGCGGGAATCCACCTCACCTGTGAGGACTTTAAAAAGCGCGGGGCGGGAGGAGTTAGAAAAAGGTTTTAAGCAGGAAAACTATGCAATAGAAAGTGTATACATTGCCCTACAGCAGAAAAACCAGACCGCACCAGCCTCAAGGCGACTTTAAACCCAAAAGGAAGCGAACCCCAGACTCTCAATTTGCTCTGCATGAAGGAAGACGGGCGAGAATTTCCAGGTCTGTAGGAAAGGAAGTGAACCCCAGACTCTCAAAGGGACGTCTCAATTTGCTCTGCATGAAGAAGGGCGAGAATTTCCAGGTCTGTAGGGACCCCACGTCCCAGGTACAGAAGCGCCGGGGACCTGGGAAACACAGACTTAATGCAAGACAGAGAAACTCACGGGCTGCGGTGGGACCTTCACTCCACGCTATCCGCTTCCAGGTTTGCGTGAATCTGCGTGCGCAGGACAGAAATAAGGCCTGCGCGGGGTCCACGAGGAGGTGGGCGGAGCCTGGGCAGGGCGAAGCGCGGCGCCACGGGGAGAGACTTTGCCCTTTAGAACCGGCAGAGGGCGGGGCCGGGGAGGCACCTGTGAGTCTCAGTCTTGAGCCCAGCGCCTGCTTTTCCGATTTTGGAGGCGAGACCGGCCAGGAAGGCTGAGGCTTGATTCAAAAGCCCTGGAATTGTCTGGAATGGGGATGCAAACTAGAATGTGAAATGCAAAGCCTTGCCTGGGCGGAATGTACGATTTCATGCTGCCGGCCCACAGAACAGAATAGAAATCTTCTCCCTTTCTATTCGCCATTCACTCTGGGGGGTGGGAGTGGGGGTGAGGGAAGGGTCTACCCTGTGCTTAGCTTCAGAGACTTCCCTAGGGCCACACCTGGGATGCGGGACGGAGTGCTCAGGCCAGGGAAGAGTGAGGTCACCACCTGCTGCTTAAACACAGCAGGGATGCGGGCGCTGGGGTGGGAGCCTGAGGTCGCAGCTACTCAGGAAGCAGCAGCGGGAGGTTCGCTGAGCCTGGGGTTCCAGACCAGCATGGGCGACAAAGTAATAGTCCCTCCCGCAGTGCTCCCTTCCTCATTCTCTAAATTTTTAAAATAAAATTTTGATTCTGTAGGGATCCAACATTATTCTTTTCCATGTGAATATCCAGTTAGTCGTCCCAGCACATTTGTGGAGGAGATCTAATACTTTCTTTTTTTAATTTCCTTTTTTTTTTTTTTTAAGACAGTATTTCTCTGTCTCCCAGGCTGGAGTGCAGTGGCAAGGTCTCAGCTCAGTGCAGCCTGTACACCCTGTGTTGAAGTGATTCTCCTGCCTCAGTCTTCGGAGTAGCTGGCATTACAAGCGCGCCACCATGTCCAACTAATTTTTGTATATTTGGTAGAGACGGGGTTTCACCATGTTGGCCAGGCCGGTCTCAAACTCCTCACTTGAAGTGATCCACCTGCCTCGGCCTCCCAGAGTGTTGTGATTACAATCGTGAGCCACCAAGCCTGGCCCAAGAAATACTCTTTACTTCACCATTTAAATGTTGAGACAATATAATTGAAAACAAAATGATCTTCCCCCGAATGAGAAATCATCTACACGACGATAACAGAATAAGAAATAAAAATGATTTCATTAATAAATAAGCCTTAGACCAGAATGTGATGGCAAATAGAGGAAAAGAGCTAAGAGGTTGAAAACAGAGAAAGACACTTCACTGTTCTATACAACCCATTAAGTACATGTTTTCAAGATAAACACTAATCAGTCCTCAGGGACTGATTAAGTACATGTTTTCAAGATAAACACTAATTACTCCTCAGGGAAGAGGACTTGACAACACCCTTGATCGCACATGGCTCTACTTGGTAACGGAGGTGACCATCTGTGTCAGCTAACTAGCGTCATCCTGAGGGAGGGGGAGAAACCCTAACCCATAACTTTTGGCAAGTGTGAGTTTTACAACAGGGCAGCAGGTGCCCTCTCTGGTGAGGCTCCTACAATCCGACAGAAACTGATGTCAGCAGTAAATAAAATTTAGAGTATATGATTAAGTACAGAATTTACTTGAAGGCAAAGCTTGGAAATAGCCACCTGGAAACATCAACTCTAAATGAATTGGATCAGCATTCCAAAGTAGAGATATTAAGGTTTCACACACATAGGGAAAGACAGAGAATCTTTAGCAGAATCACCACATTTTTTTATTCAAGACCAGTGCATAGGGTGCAGCCACTTGCTTGGTTGTGGATTGATACACTTCAAGGAAGGTCAAAGTGTACCTTATCATTACAAAAGAAGGGACAATGATCCGAGGAGGTCTTAGCTCTGTGGCTGCTTAGTCTTCCTAATTACTTACAGGAAAAGTCTTAGAAATTGCCCCTGCATAACACTGGACTCAGCTTGCATGACCACATTCCTCTCAAGGCTCAGAATTACCTCAAGGTCCATAGCCTTAAATTGAAGTCATTTGATGTTTGAATTATTTAATTTCCTACTGAGATAAAGGTACTGTCTCCCTTGTTGTTTGCCTTTCAAAAAGAACTCCCAAGTCCTGCAGAAATACATCCCTGGGTCATTAAACTGAAAAAAGGTTTAGTTTCTAAAAGAAAAAAAGAAAAGTTAGCCGGGCATGGTGGCTCATGCCTGTAATCCCAGCTACTCGGGAAGCTAAGGCAGGAGAATCGCTTGAACCCAGGAGATGGAGGTTGTGGATGAGGCGAGATCGCGCCTTGCACTGCAGCCTGGGTAACAGAAAAAAACTGTCTAAAAAAAATAATAACACCTCAGAAGACAGAGAAAATGAATTTACAAATTTTCTAACTGAATATTCTAAGAGATAAAAGGAAATAAAATCTCTTTCCTTACTTTTAAAGGAGGAATTACACCTCTCATTTATTTGCTTGTTTGTTTGAGACAGGGTCTAGCTTTGTCACCTAGGCTGGAGTGTGGTGGCGAGTTCAGAGCTCACTGCAGTCTCCAACTTTCTGGCTCAAGTGATCCTCCCACCTCAGCGCCCCAAGCAGCTGGGACCACGGGCGTGGACCACCACACCTGGCAGATTTTTTTGATTTTTAGTAGAGACGAGGTCTCACTATGTTGCCCAGGCTGATTTCGAACACCTGGGCTCAAGCGATCCTCCTGCCTCGGCTCTTGAACCTGCTGGGATTACAGGTGTGAGACACCACTCCAGGCCGTGACTTTATTTCCATGAAATATGAAATTATCCTCCACTCCTGTGTGTAATAGGCAGTTTTGCATGTCACCTTTCAGTTTCCATTATCCACTCAAACAACCCAGGATCTTGCTTAGTTTAATAAGCCATTCTAATTACCAGTCCCCGCTGCAACCAGCGCCCCACTCCACCCCTTTACCAAGATTCCTGCCCCTCTCCCCTACCCTGCCCCAGATGGAGGGGAGCTTGCACCGCCAGCAGGATGCGTGACTCTACCTGCTCAAAAAAGGCGCTTTGCATTAAAACCATTTTCAACTTAAGAGGAAAAACGATTCAGCGATCAGTACAGGTGGCCCACTACAGTAAGTTGTTTTACCTTCGATTGCTTGAAATATTAACTCAAAACGGACAGGAAGCATCCCTGTGATATTAGGGGTAATATCACGGCATATCAGAAACAATCCACCAATCAGTAACCCGGGAATCCAGTCCTGCAGGATGGAGGATGGAGAGGATGACAGCAGGAGACATCTGGGGCCCAGCTGGGGAGAAAGACAGCACCCGCCCCCTCCAGACCCTGCACTTCAAAACATCCCTTCCAGACCTCGCCCTCAAGATGATCATCTCTCTCTGGCCCGGGCGTTCCCACTTTCCAGCCCGGCTCCCAGGCAGCCTCCTCATTCTTGCCCTGTCCAGATCCTGTTCAAGGCCCCGCCCCTTCTAACCAGGCCCCACCCCTACAGCCGCCTCCACACTCTCATAGCCAGGAGTGGCTGTGATCTATCAGCCTTGGCCTCCCAAAGCGTTGGGATTACAGGCGTCAGCCACCCCACATAGCCCAATCTTCTTAACATAAACACTTTAATGTCAAGTAATGCTTAAACTCAATGTTAGGTCAACTCAATCTCAAGTCAATGCCTAATTGGCTCTAATGTCAATTAAAGCTTTATGATTTTCTATGGTCACTGTATTTGGAACAATTATCTGAAAAATGAATTTTCTGATGTTCTGCAAGGATTGACCTCGGACTGAAGACCTTGCCACCCTTACGACTCCAACTCAAACAATTTTGGAAACTCATTGAGTTAAGAGACAGCTTCAAGAAATCAAAAAACCAATGCATGAAGAAAATGAGAAGGTCAACCAACATACAGAAATTATGAAGAACTACACAGAAGCTCTCGGGCTAAAAATACAGTAACTAAATGGAAAAATTCAATACATGGGTTCAAAATCAGAATTCATAATGTAAATTAAAAATTAGACTGGGGGACTGGCAAGGTGGCTCACACTAGGACTTGGGGAGGCCGAGGTGGGTGGATCACCTGAGGTCAGGAGTTTGGAGAACAGCCTGGTTATTATGGCAAAACCCTGTCTCTACTAAAAATACAAAGATTAGCTGGGTGTGGAGGTGGGCTCCTGTAGTTCCAGTTACTCTAGAGGCTGAGGCAGGAGAAGCACTTGAACATGGGAGGCAGAGGTTGCAGTGGGCCAAGATCGCTCCACTGTACTCCAGCCTGGGTGACAAAGCAAGACTGTCTCAAAAAAATAAAACAATTTAAAAAATAGGCCAGGCACGATGGCTCACGCCTGAAATCTCTGCACTTTGGGAGGCCAATGTGGGCAGATCACCTGAGATTGGGAGTTTGAGACCAGCCTGACCAACATAGAGAAACCCCAGTTCTATGAAAAATGTAACAATTAGCCAGGTGTGCTGGTGCACACATGTAGTCTCAGCTACTTGGGAGGCTGAGATAAGAGAATCACTTAAACCCAGGTGACAGAGGCTGGAGGTGAGCCGAGTTTGCACCACTGCACTCCAGCTTGGCAACAGAGCAAAACTTCATCTCAAAAAAATTTTTTTTCAAGTACCAGAAGTCCCAGAAGACAGTGAGAGGAAGAAAGGTATAGAAAAGCCTGTTGGCACTTTGGGAGGCCGAGACGGGTGGATCACGAGGTCAGAAGATCGAGACCATCCTGGCTAACACGGTGAAACCCCGTCTCTACTAAAAAATACAAAAAACTAGCCGGGCGAGGTGGCGGGCGCCTGTAGTCCCAGCTACTCGGGAGGCTGAGGCAGGAGAATGGCGTGAACCCGGGAGGCGGGGCTTGCAGTGAGCTGAGATCCGGCCACTGCACTCCAGCCTGGGCGACAGAGCAAGACTCCGTCTCAAAAAAAAAAAAAAAAAAAAAAAGAAAAAAAGAAAAGCCTGTTGGAAGACATTAATGACCAAAAATTTCTAATTTCAGAAGGCAAGAGAAATTATGGCCATCATGGTGAAACACCATCTCTACTAAAAAGTACAAAACTTAGCTGGGAGTGGTGGCGCCTGCCTGTAATCGCAGCTACTCGGGAGGCTGAGGCAGAAAAACTGCTTGAACCCGGGAGGCGGAGGCTGCAGTCAGCCGAGATCATGCCATTGCACTCCAGCCTGGGTGACAAGAGCAAAACTCAGTCTTAAAAAAAAAAAGCGGGCATGTGAAAGAACATTTCTGTTTTATCCTTAAAAAATGCATAATATGAACAAATCACCAGGACAAAAATAAAGAACAAAAGAATACAAAATAGCTCTCAAAATACATGAAAAGAATGCTTTCAGCAAAGTATTAAAATCTATTTTAAATATACATGTACACGATTAATGACATCTACTCAGACTCTCAAGGAATAGAAAATATAAATAAAAAGGGCTTTCATTTTCACCGAAAACAAAAAAGGACATGGTGGTAAGACCACAGTAGTAAGCCTTGCTTGAAAGAGTGAGACATTTCTCATGTTCTCAGTCAGAGAGGGCACCTTTGCAGCTGGGGGGGGTCCGGATGGAATCTTCCCATATCTAAAAGAGGAAATGGCAAGTCCAAAAAGAAGTAATAGGTTTTGCAGGAATTCTCCAGATATCTGCAGTGAAGTCACCACACTCACAGGCATCCAATATGTTATTCTTAGTAACAGTGAAAAACTGTCAAGGAGATTATGTGAAGTCAGGGGCTTGAGACCAGCCTGGCTAACATGGTGAAACCCTATCTCTACGAAAAATACAAAATTAGCCAAGCCTGGTGGCGGACGCCTGTAATCCCAGCTACTTGAGAGGTTGAGGCACGAGAAATCACTTGATCCTGGGAGGTGGAGGTTATAGTGAGCCCAGATTGCTCCAGTGAGCTCCAGCCTGGGCAACGGAGGCAGATGGAATTTAAGATGAGAGAGACTGAGAAAAGGCATGGGTGAGTGTGAGCAAACTTGTGAGGTAGGACGCTTCAGAATCACAGAAGACCGGCTACTACAATACCTGCTATTTTAGAAAAGAAGGAGACAGAAGAATCTACTGAGGAATGTCACTTTACCTGAGGAACAGCCATCCCTGGCTCCTTTTCTTTGCCCTTTGTGGTGGCTTCATTACATAGCAAGAGTCTTTGGAAATCAATCCTGTGTGTAAAAAAATATGAGATTTAATTTTTCCTTTTTTTTTTTTTTTTTTTTGAGATGGATTCTAGCTCTGTCACCAGGATGTGGCTCGGTGGCATGATCTCAGATCACTGTAACCTCTGCCTCCCTGGTTCTAGCGATTCTCCTGCCTCAGCCTCTTAAGTAGCTGAGACTACAGGCATGAGCTGCCAGGCCCAGCTAATTTTTCTATTTTTACTAGAGACGGGGTTTTACCACATTGACCAGGATGGTCTTGATCTCCTGACCTCATGATCTGCCCACCCAGGCCTCCCAAAGACTCAGGATTGATGTGAGCCACCGCACCCAGCCGAGATTTAGTGTTTAGAAATCACTCATTCCTTTCCTGTGACAAAACACGCACACACAGGGGACACCTCACCCGGGAGAAGTCCTCTGCTGCCCACTGCACCAGAGATTACGCAGAGATAACAATGTCCCACAGGAAGATCTACAAGGGTAATTTTGACTTGTTTTTAGATTCCACTCCCCCCTCCCTGGAAAAGTCCACACACACACGCTGCAGCAGGGCACAGACCTTCAGGGCACAGATCTGGCACTAACCAAACCCCACACAGAGCACAGCCCCCTCACCTCCCTGTGGATCACAGGCTGATCTCAGCTCTCAACATGGAGGAAACTGCCTTGACGTTCAATGCTGGACACAGATGAGAATCACCAGCGCCATTATAAGTATTATTGAGGGTGGGTCCCATCCTATGATAATAGCAATCTCTGATAAAACAGCATAAAACATGTATTTGCAAAATGTCTGAGAACCCTCATGTAAAGTCAGGGTTGAGCTCCACTCAGAGGGCGCCAGCCCAGCACAGCCCCACCTTCTGGCTCTGCTCTCCCCTTGGGGACTTGTTCTCACCAGAATCCAGTGAACAGTAAAGGAGCAAAAAGAATCACACAGAACAGGCAACATGGACCAGAGGTGGGGGTGAAGGTGGGGCTGCCATGTCAAATGGGGGACTGTAGGAGATCACAAAGGTTTCCATAGAGAAAGTGATGTCAGAACAAAGACTTAGGGAAGAAAGGCTGCTTGTTACTTGCAGCTGCAGGGCCAGAGTACTAGGCAGAGGGACAGCCCAGAAGGCCCTGAGACAGGAGCAACCTCAGTCCCAGAAAAAAAGAAAGAGGCCTGTATGGCTGGAGCAGATGAAGTGAGGAGGACGCAGGCAGGAGATGAAGTCAGAGGGGTCCTGGGAGCACAGATCCCTAAGGTTGAGGTCTTGAAATATTTTTCCCCCACACCTCAAAAGAAATTTGGAAATGATGTATTTTCTCACTCCTTTCACGTGTACATATAATTTTCTCTTTACCTTATAAATTACAACACTTACAAATAATGTATTTCCTATATTTAAAATACATGGTGTCGACCTCAGCTGAGCCCCTAGAAGTACATTGTCGCCCTCATCTGAGACGTGTAGGACTGCAAGGGAATGTTTGGGGGTTTAGGAAGTCACTTATGGACATGTGAAGGTGGAGACGCCTGTTTGATGTCCCAGGAGAGAGAGGAGAGAACTGGGCACAGGACTGTAGAGCTCAGGGGAGAGGACTGCAAGGGACATGGAGCCATGTAGGTGGGTTAAAGCCATGAGATGAAAAGGTTCAAGGTGATTTGAGTCTAATCACCTGTTTTTCGGAGGACTGGAATCCATTTAAAATTCAAATTACAACTAAGCATCACCCTCTCCTACAGGAAAAGCCACACACTCCATTTTGCCCATTATTTCAGGGTCAGTGTCACTCTGACTGAGCTTTTCTGGTCTTCTCCCTCACCTGTATGTTACAGGCGGGCTCACCGAGGTTCACAGCGGGGGACGTTTCCCCAAGTCATCCTGAGAAGCTCTGAGTTTTGGAAGGAGGAGTCGCTGGTCTTCATGTGATGGCCAGGAAGGGTCCATAGGCTGCGTTGGTCATCCTCCTCTAGAAAATTCCAGGACTGGCCACGTGTGGTGGCTCACTCCTGTAGTCCCAGCACTTTGGAAAGCCCAAGCAAGCGGATCAGTTAAGCCGGATCAGTTAAGCTGAGGAGTTTGAGACTAACCTGGGCAACATGGTGAAACCTGTCTCCTGGATAGACGAGAATCGGCCTCCCACAGTGCTGGGATGACAGGCATGAGCCATTGCGCACGGCCTATATGTATATTTTTTAAAAACCAAGAAATAAGGCGGGCATGGTGGCTCAAGCCTGTCATTCCAGCACTGAAGGAGGCCGATGCTCCAGGATCACTTTAGCCCTGCAGTTGGAGCCCGACCTGGACAACAAGGCAAAAGCCTGTCTCTACCAAGAACACAAAAATTATCACGGTGTGGTGGCGCGTGGCTACTCTAGAGGTTGAGGTGGGAGGATCCCTTGAGCCCAGGAGGTTGACGCTGCAGTGAGCTGTGATGCTATCACTGCTCTCCCACCTGTGTAACAGAGTGAGACCCCGATATCCCAAAAAATAAATAAATAAATAAATAAGGAATCTAAAACCAATTAACGTGAACTTTCCAAAACTAGACTAAAAGGAAAAACCCCATCTTCCCACCAGAAGTAACAAAGGATCAAAGGCTGCTCTCCCTAGCGCCCTCCCCCTTCCACCAGGTATCAGATGGAAAGAGCAAGAGCCCAGGAGTGGCCACAGCCAAGCACTGGCCACCACTTACTCTGTGTAGGGCACCCATCTGCTCTGGTCTCAGGCGAATTCACCTCAGTATTTCGTTGGCCAAGGGCCAAATCCTTCATCCAGATATGGGGTAGCCCATAGGGACCTTAAAAACAACAACAACAAAAAACTTTAACCTCTAAAAACTTTGTAAACGGGGCCCTGGAGACGCTCACTCGGGCCCACTCCCACCCTGTGGAGTGCTTTCTTGATTAAATTTCTGCTTTCGCTGCTTCATTCTTTTGTTACTTTGTGTTTTTGTTTGTTTGTTTTTCAATTATGTTTAATATCCAAGAACCTGGAAACTTCACACTCCAGGCCTGCCTTCCGGGAACAACAGGGAGAGGGTGGAAAAACAGGGTTGCCTCCAGCAGGAGCACGTTTTCCAGGAGTTGGAACTGGGGAGAAGCAGGGCTGGGTACGAGGAGGGAGGTGGGGGGCGATGGCGCCTTCGGACAGGGGTGGGGTCTGCAGGATCTCAGGAGCACATAGAGAACGTGGTCTCCCCGGGACTGGGGCTGCAGCGCTGCGCTCCAGGAGCCGAAGAGACCAAGGCTGGAAGGCGCCCAGGGTGAGAGTCCAGCTCGAGGGTGATGGTGAGGACTTGAAACAGCAGGAGGCGGGAGGATGGGTCGGAAGGGTTTTTAGAAGGAAAGTTTCGCGACAGGAGGTGTCTGCCCGGCCCCACAGAAAGACAGGGACGGGACCAGCCTCAGGGAGACTTTAAAATCAAAAGGAAGCGACTCATGGACTCTCAGCTGGACTTCTCAATTTTCTCTGAGTTGAGAAAGAGGGGGCAGAATTTCCAGGTCTGTGGGGACCCCACGTCCCCGGTATAGCAGCACCAGAGAACTGGGAAGCTCAAACTCCACGGTACAACCTTCAGTCCATGCCATCAGCTTCCGGGTCTGTGCCAATCAGCGCAGGGCAGAAGCCAGACCAGGGGTAGAGGTGGGCGGGGCCTGGATCAGGCCAGAACGTGAGGGGAAGAGGTGGGCGGGGCCTGAGTCAACCAAAATACTAATGGATTCGGTGGATTTGCACAGTACAGTATCAGCACCAAAAATTAGTTGAATTTCCATATATTAACAAAAAACACTTTTAAACGAAAATTTAAAAACACTTCCATTTGCTGGGGATCTTAAAAAACACTTCCATTTGCTAGAGATCTTAAAGTGAGAAATACTTAGGAATAAACGTTAAAAACTGAGAATTTTGTACCTTGAAATCTACAAACATTAACCCAAATGATTAAAAACATATATAGAGATACAACTCATATTGATGGTTTGGAAAAATTAATATTGCTAAATTATTACGTAACCCAGTGTGATCCAGATTCAACACAATACTCATAAAAATCCCTATCGGTTTTTGTTAAAGAAACAAAAAGCAGGCTGGGAAAAGTGACTCACGTCTGTTGGCTAGGCTGGTCTCAAACTCATGATCTCAAGTGATCTACCCACCTCGGGCTCCTAAAGTGCTGGGATTACAGGCGTGAGCCATCGCACCTGGCCCAATCCTCTTAATATAAACACTTTAATGTCAATTAATGCTTGAACTCAATGTTTTAAGTCAACTCAAACTCAAGTCAATGCTGAATTGACTCTACTGTCAATTAATCCTTGATGGTTTGCTATGCTCATTGCATTTGTAACTATTACCTCAAAAATGAACGTTCTGATATTCTGCAAGGAGTAACATCAGACTGAAGACCTTGTCACACATATGACATTTGTAAACTTTCTGTCCAGTATGGACCCTCTGATACCTAATGTGGTGTGAACGTGAAGTAAAGACTATGCCGCCGGGCGCGGTGGCTCAAGCCTGTAATCCCAGCACTTTGGGAGGCTGAGACGGGCGGATCACAAGGTCAGGAGATCGAGACCATCCTGGCTAACACGGTGAAACCCCGTCTCTACTAAAAAATACAAAAAACTAGCCGGGTGAGGTGGCGGGCGCCTGTGGTCCCAGCTACTCCGGAGGCTGAGGCAGGAGAATGGCGTAAACCCGGGAGGCGGAGCTTGCAGTGAGCTGAGATCCGGCCACTGCACTCCAGCCTGGGCGACAGAGCCAGACTCAGTCTCAAAAAAAAAAAAAAAAAAAAAAAAGACTATGCCACAATCATCATATTTGTGAGGTTTCTCTCCTGTATGAATTCTCCTATGTTTTGCAAAAGATAAAGCTCAACTGAAGACCTTGCCATAATCATCACATTTGTAAGGTTTCTCTCCTGTACAGGATCGCCCATGAACTGCAAGGTGTGAATGATGTCTGAAAAACTTGCCACACTTATTATGCTTGTAAGACCTCTCTTTATTATGGATGCTCCAATGTTTTGCAATGGTTGTAGTGTTACTGAAGACTTTGTGACAATCATTACATTTGTAACTGACCACTAAAGGCTTTGCCACACTCATTACACTTGTACAGTTCCTTTCCAGTGTGAATTCCAGTATGTTGTGCCAGGTGTGACTCACACCTGAAAACCTTGTCACAAACCTTACACTTCTATTATTTCTCTCCAGTATGAACTCTCCTATGTATTTCAAGGCGTGATTTGAAATTGAAAACTTTGTCACATTCTTCACATTTGTAAAGTTTCTCTCCAGTATAAAGTCTGTGATGACAGGCAAGGTTTGATTGTTGCCTAAAAACCTTGCAAATTAATTACGTTTATAAGATTTCTTTTCACTATGAAGTCTATGATGACATTCAAGGTTTGATTTTCGATTAAAAACCTTGCCACATTCATTACACTTGTAAGGTTTCTCTCCAGTATGAATGACTTTATGCATTACAAGAGATGAATTTTGAACGAAGGTCTTGCCACAGTCATTACACTTGTAAGGTTTCTCTCCAGTATGAATGACCTTATGCATTACAAGAGATGAATTTTGAACGAAGGTCTTGCCACACTCATTACACTTGTAAGGTTTCTTTCCAGTGTGAACTCTCTGATGTTGTGCCAGGTGTGAATCACGTCCGAAAGCCTTGTCACAAACCTTACATTTGTATGGTTTCTCTCCAGTATGAATTCTCCTATGTCTTTCAAGATGTGATTTGCGACTGAAAACTTTGTCACATTCTTCACATTTGTAAGGTTTCTCTCCAGTATGAAGTCTATGATGACGTGTAAGGTTTGATTGTTGATTAAAAACCTTGCCACATTCATTACACTTGTAAGGTTTCTCTCCAGTATGAATTGCCTTGTGAACTAAGAGGCCTGAATTCTGCCTGAAGGTCTTGCCACACTCATTACACTTGTAAGGTTTCTCACCAGTGTGACATCTATGATGGCATGCAAGGTATCGCTTCTGATGAAAGACCTTGCCACATACATCACACTTATATTGTTTGTCTCCTAAATGGATTATCTGATGTTTTTTAAAGAGTGAGCTATGATTAAAGGCTTTGCCACTCTCATTACATTGGAAAGATTTTTCTCTCATGTGTATTTCCTGTTTTTCTATGAGTAATGAAGAATGAAGGAAATTCTTCCCATACTTATTAGAAATATGGGTTTTGGGCCTACAGGAAATTCTTTGGGATGCTGAAACTGAGAAAGCATCATTGATAGGCTTCTCAACTTGATTGCCAATTTTCCCTTCAGGCTGAAATATGTGCAGTTCAGGCAGATGAGAATGAAAGCTTGATCTAAGCTGATCTTTAATAGGCTTATTTCCAGCAAGCCTTTGATCATATCGGTCTGTACTACTCATCAACATTTTTATTTTTGGCATTGGTGCTTCATGGCCATTTGTTTCATTTTCTTGCCACTGAAACACAAAGTCATGAATATCTTTCCCAATTTCCTGGAAGCAAATATCTCCAATGTGATGACTTGCTTGTCTTTGCAATGTTCCTGTGTGGATCACTTCCGTATTGCCTTGCCCTGTTGATGAGAACATATTCATCATGCATTTGGAAGAGACAGCTACAAAATATAAACACCAATAGGTTTCCAATTAAGTACAGAAGTTACATAATACTGAAATGTGTAAATATGACACAAAAAACAATACTTATTTTAAACTTCTCAAACATGATCTTCAAAGTTTAGGAACACAAAAGGGGTAAGATTTTTTAATAAATAATGGGCGATTACATATTCTTCAAATCATTTTTACTGAAGCCTCTTTCCAATATCATGACAAAACACTGACAGGGCACAAACATGTGTAAGCCTAAAGTAAGGAGCATTTTTCCACTGTGACCCTAAAGTGTGTCACAATTTGCAAAAAACATATCACTGTCACATCAAAGAGGAGAAAAATATATATTCTCCATATTTATAGGGTATTTACTGTATACAAATAAATGCTAAAAAAAAACAGACAAGGTATTATATTTTTTAATAATCCACAATAATCTCTTGTAAGGATAATCAAAACCAATGCAATTTCTATATTGTCAAACAATCATAGCACTGAGAAGAAAATATTACAAAAATTAGGCAGGTGCGGTGGCCCACGCCTGTAGTACCAGCTACTCAAGTGGCTAATGCACAAGAATTGCTTTAAGCCAAGAGGTAAAGGTTGCAATGTACCAACATCGCACCACTGCACTCCAGCCTGGGTGAAAAGTGAGACTCCACCTCAAAAGAAACAAGGCAGGGCATGATGGCTCATACCTGTAATCCCAGTACTTTAGGAGACTGAGGCAGGCAAATTACCCGAGGTCAGGAGTTCAAGACCAGCCTCGCCAACATGGTAAAACCCCTTCTCTACTAAAAATACAAAAAGTAGGCGGGCGTGATGGCGGGCACCTGTAATCCAAGCTACTTGGGAGGCTGAGACAGGAGATTTGCTTGAACCCGGGAGGCCAAGATTGTAGTGAGCTGAGATCGTGCCACTGCACTCCACCCTGGGTGACAGAGTGAGACCACATCTCAAAAAAGAAAAATGTTAATACCACATTTTTCTAAATAACTGTTACAAAATTACCTATATTCATGTGCAACAGGCACTTTGTGACTTTTTAAAAATTTTTTTGAATTTTTATTTTTTTGAGATGGAGTCTCGCTCTGTCACCCAGGCCAGAGTGCAATGGCATGAGCTTGGTTCACTGCAGCCTCTGCCTCCTGGGTTCAAGCAAGTCTCTTTTCTAAGCCTGCTGGGTACCTGGGATTACAGATACGCACCACCATGCCTGGCGTCCTGGAATTACAGGCAGGAGCCACTGCGCCCGGCAGCACTTTGTGACATTAACAAGTGGAGTGTGTCAGTTACATTGCATATCACATACCGAAAACTCACAGGTAAAGTCATGAAAATCAGTTAATGAAATATTGTAACCCTTGATAAAAGAAGTCAGAAAATAATAAGTACATGTATACAGCCTGCAGAATTGTACACAATTCCCCATTAAGAAAAAAGCCATAACTTGTACTTACCACCAGTACACAACATAAGAGCTGAAATACATGTAAATATCACTACTTTCTGATTTATTAGGTCAAAAATATACACAGCACTATAAGGAATAAGAATTAACTAATGTCCAGGCACTGTGGCACATGCCTGTAATCCCAGCACTTTGGAGGTCCGAGGTGGGTGAATCACGAAGTCAGAAGTTCGAGACCAGCCTGGCCAACATGGTGCAAACCCATATCTACTAAAAATACAAAAACATTAGCTGGGCGTGGTGGATGGTGCCTGTAATCCCAGCTACTTGGGAGGCTGAGGCAGGAATCGTTTGAACCTGGAAGGCAGAGGCTGCAGTGAGCCAAGATCGTGGCAGAGCACTCCAGACAGGGAGACGGGATGAGACTCCATCTCAAAAAATAAGATAAATAACTACTTTTCAAATAAGCTTTGGTATATTTGGTATTCTTTAATAGGATGTTCCTGCAGATGCAGACTTTGAAAGAATTTAGTCATGAGTGTTTACAACTCGTTAATAGAACTAGTACCTTTATGAAGAGACATTAAAGAGCTCTTTCTACCATGGTTCCTCTTTCCACCATGTCAGGACATGGCAGGAAGATGACTGGGCTAAACCATGAAGAAGGCTCTCACCAGGAACCAATTTGGCTGGCACCTTGCTCTTGGATTTCCCACTTTCCAAATTCATGAGAAATAAGTTTCTGTGTCTGAAGCCTCTCAGTTTAAGCTATTTCCTTTTTTGTTTATTTTTGAGATGGAGTCACGCTCTATCACCCAGGCTGGAGTGTACTGGCAGGATTCTCCTACCTCAAGTGATTCTCCCTCCTCAGCCCAGAGTCTCACTCTGTTGCATGGGCTGGAGTGCAGTGGAGTGATCTTGGCTCACAGCAACCTCCACCTGCTGTGCAGATCAAGTGATTCTCCTGCCTCAGCCTCTCAAGTAGCTGGGATTACAGGCACCTGCCACAATGCACAGCTAATTTTTGTATTTTTAGTAGAGAGAGTTTCACCATATTGGCCAGGCTTGTCTCAAACTCCTGACCTCAAGTAATTGGTCCATCTCAGCCCCCCAAACTGCTGGGATTACTGGGAGCCACTGTGCCTGGCCCATTTTTGGCATTTAGTACATTCGATGCTTCACCACATTGGCCAGACTGGTCTCAAACTCCTGACCTCAAGTGATCTACCCACCTCGGCCTCCCAAAGTGCTGGGATTAGAGGTGTGAGCCACGGCAGCTGGCCAGTCTAAATTATTTCTGACAGGACAGTGAAATGACTGAGACAGGAACAGGAGCATCTCATCATCAACATCACCAAAAGCTGACAAATCTTATTAAACAAAGGAAGTTAAGAGTCTGTACTATAAAACTTGCAATCCTTGAAGCCATCTAATAGCACTAATGTGTTAAAAAAAAACCTTCAGATGAGCCGGGCACGGTGGCTTACACCAGTAATCCCAGCATTTTGAGAGGCTGAGGCAGAAGGATCACAAGGTCAGCAGATCTAGACCATCCTGGCTAACAAGATGAAACGCCGTCTCTACTAAAAAATACAAAAAATTATCCCAGCATGTTGGCACTCACCTGTAGTTCCAGCTACTTTGTGGGCTGAGACTAGAGAATTGCTAGAACCTGGGAGGTGGAGGTTGCAGTGAGCCAAGAGCCAAGATCACACCACTACACTTTAGACTGGGTGACAGACTGAGATTTTGTCTCAAAAAAAAAAAAAAAAGAAATGAAAGAAGTCTAAAGAGTAACTCCAACCCACAAACATATATGAAGTTCACCAGTAAAGATAAATTTAAAAAAAAAACAAAACAGGCCAGGCATGGTGGTTCACACCTGTAATCCCAGCACTTTGGGAGGACGAGCCAGGTGGATAACCTGAGGTCAGGTGTTCGCGACCAGCGTGACCAACAAGGAGAAACCCTTCCTCTACTAAAAATACAAAATTAGCTGGGTGTAGTGGCGCATGTTTGCAATCCCAGCTACTCAGGAGGCTGAGGCAGGAGAATTGGTTGGAGGTGGAGGTTGTGGTGGTGAGCTGAGATTGCAGCATTGCACTCCAGCATGGGCAACAAGAGCAAAACTCTGTCTCATAAATACATAAATTAATTAATAAGAGGACAGATACAGAAACTGACATATGTGTACCTTTTGTTCAGAACTAAACTTTTATAATATTATTTAAAATGAAAAAACACTACATATATGTTACCAGAAATGCAACATACACAGAAATAATTCTGACAAAAATTTAAAAAGTTCTAGAGAAGTAGTTTTTGCAGGTTATGAAACTTTTTTTTTGAGATAGGGTCTTACTCTGTCTCCCATGTTGGAGTGCAAAGATGCAATCTCAGCTCACTGCAACCTCTACCTCCTGGGTTCAAACAACTCTCGTGCCTCAGTCACCTAAGTAGCTGGGATTACTGCCACCCACCACTGTGCCTGGATAATTTTTGTAATTTTAGTACAGATGAAGTTTCGCCATGTTAGCCAGGCTGGATTTGAACGCCACCTCGGCCTCCCAAAGTGCTGGAATTATAGGCATGAGCCACTACACCTGGCCAGGTTATGAAAAGTTTAAGTTTCATTATTATGCTATAACTTTAAGATCTTTAACATACCTGCAACAATAACCACTTCTCAAAACTACTACTCCTCTATAACTATTTTTATTTTTGTCAGAATTATTTCTGTGTATGTTGCATTTCTGGTAATATATAAGTACAGTGTTTTTCATGCCTTTTTATTTTATTTATACAACACACTTAACTTCTGTTTACTGAAAGAAATGGGCACAAACAGGCACGGTGGCTCACGCCTGTAATCCCAGCACTTTGGGAGGCCAAGGTGGGTATATCACGAGGTCAGGAGATCGAGACCACGGTGAAACCCCGTCTCTACCAAAAATACAAAAAAAAAAAAAATAGCTTGGCGTGGTGGTGGGCGCCTGTAGTCCCAGCTACTCAGGAGGCTGAGGCAGGAGAATGGCGTGAACCCTGGAGGCGGACCTTGCAGTGAGCCAAGATCGCGCCACTGCACTCCAGCCTGGGCGACAGAGCGAGACTCCGACTAAAAAAACAAAAAGAAAGAAATGGACACTAACGTGGTTGCTATATTCACACTGGAATCATGCTTAAACCACTTACATGTTTACAGAGAACTAAAAGACAAAACTATTTAAAATAATAACAATAGTTGTGCATGGCGGCTCACGCCTGTAATCCCAGAGCTTTGGTGTAGGGTCCAGCCCTATGGAGCTTACCGGGTGTTCTCCCCGTGTGTGGAGATGAGAGGCTGTAATAAATAAAGACACAAGACAAAGAGATAAAGAGAAAACATCTGGGCCGGGGGACCACTACCATCAAGACGCCGAGACCCGTAGCAGCCGAAATGGCTGGGCACTCTAATGTTTATTGCATACAAGACAAGGGGCAGGGTAAGGAGGGTGAATCTTCTAGGTGATTGACGAGGTGAAGCAAGTCACGTGATCAGAGGACAGTGGGCGCTTGCCTCTTATGTAGCCGAAGTAGAGAGAGAGAAGCCAGCATACATCGGCGTTTTCTTCTATGCACTTATAAGAAAGATCAAAGACTTTAAGACTTTCACTGCTTATTCTACCACTATCTACTATGAATTTCAAAGAGGAACCAGGAGTACCGGAGGAACATGAAAGTGGACAAGGAGCGTGACCATTGAAGCACAGCACCACAGGGAGGGGTTTAGGCCTCCGGATGACTGCGGGCAGGCCTGGATCATATCCAGCCTTCCACAAGAAGCTGGTGGAGCAGAGCGTTCCCTGACTCCTCCAAGGAAAGGAGACTCCCTTTCATAGTCTGCTGAGTAACGGGGGCCTTCCCAGACACTGGCGCTACTGCTTCACCAAGGAACTGCTTCAAGCGGCCCTTATGCGGGTGTGACAGAAGGCTCACCTCTTCCCTTCTAGGTCACTTCTCACAATGTCCCTTCAGCACCTGACCCTATACCTGCCAGCTAGTCCTAGGTTATATTAGTAATGCAACAAAGAGTAATATTAAAAGCTAATGATTAATAATGTTTATAATAATGATTGACAATTGCCATGATCATCTCTATATCTAATTTATATTATGACTATTCTTATTTTAACTATTTTCTTTATTATACTGAAATAGTTTGTGCCTTTAGTCTCTTGCCTCAGCGACTAGGTAATCTTAGGCCCACACTTTGGGAAGCCAAAGCAGGTGGATCACTTGAGACCAGCCTGGCCAACATGATGAAACCCTGTCTCTACTGAAAACATAAAAATCAGCTGGGCATGGTGGTGAGTGCCTGCAGTCCCAGCTACTCAGGAAGCTGGGACACAAAAATCCTTTGAGCCTGGGAGGCAGAGGCTGCTGTTAGCCAAGATCATACCACTGCACTGTAGTCGGGGCAACAGACTGAGACTCTTTCATAAAATAAGAAAAAGAAAGGAAGAGCAGAGGGATAAGAGGGGGCAAAGAAAGATGTTATTTCAGAGATCTCAGGATAGAAACTTTCCTTTTCCCACAGAATTCTCCCACTTGCAGAGTTTCCCCATACACTATTGGAAGGTGGAGCTTCCACTCTGCCCATCTGAGCTCTTACCTGCCTTTACACCTGTAATACATTCCCACCCAGCTGGATTTTTTTGTTATTTTCACTTCACTCTCCACAGTCCAGGGCTCTTTTTCTCGCTCCAACATGGAGACAGCAGATCAGCAAGAGATTCCTGCTTATAAAAAGAAAGGACTGTGACGTGCTGGAGCTTTTCTAGAGTCCCAGCCCTATGTTTCAGTAGGAAAGAAGACATTGCAGATGATCTAGGAAAATATTTCACTGATTGCTCCGCTGACTGCCTCCTTCTGAATGCTTGGGGAGCATTGTAATATGTGATATGTGGACATCGAGTTCCCTTCCAAGAACTACTGAATCGAAAGCACAGGAAAAGCAAACAGGGAACTGGATATCTTTAAAGTATGCCAGAAGGTTTTGTTTTTGTTTTTGTTTTTGTTTTTTGAGACAGAGTCTTGCTCTGTCACTCGGGCTGGAGTGCAATGGTGTGTTCTCAGCTCACTGGAACCTTGGCCTGCTGGGATCAAGCGATTCTCTTTTGTCAGCCTTTCTAGGAGCTGGGATTACAGGCATGCACTACCACGCCTGGCTAATTTTTGTGTTTTTGGTAGAGATGGGATTTCTCCATGTTGGCCAGGCTGATCTTGAACTCCTGACCTGAAGTGATCCACACACCTCAGACTCCCAAGGTGCTGGGATGACAGGCGTGAGCCACCATGCCTGGTCTGCCATAAGGTTTTATGCTTACTTTACTCTGGAACACCCCCGAGCTATCATGAAGAATGCAAAACATCTAAACAAAGGGGACAGTGCTACATCATGAAGCTTTTCATTTCAAAATCAGCATGATTTCCACATTAGTCAAGCAAGGATGGGGCTCCCAGGAGGCAACAAGAGAAAATACAAAGATACAAAAGGGCACATCCCCACTTCTGGAGGGAAGGTATCCTCACCCAGGGAGACCAGGTTCCTATAATTCTCCAGCATCACGTCTCTGTATAGAGTCCTTTGAGCAGGGTCCAGGCATTTCCACTCCTCCTGAGAGAATTCTATGGCCACATCCCTGAATGTCAGTAGACCCTGAAAGGAAAACACATTTTAACAAAATGGCTATGGGAGAAGTTCTTATCTCTACAGAAAATGAGAAGAGGAGAGAGGGGAAAGCGTGGATTCAGTTGTAGGAATGTTCTGACAAATCCAAGTGAGGGATTTTCCACCACATAATGTCTTCCCAGTGGTGTTTGATTACACTTTTTGAAGAGGTCAGGATACCCTCTCAGTATGAATTTCTTATGTTAGAAGTAAATAATTAGCTGGGCATGGTGGCAGGCACCTGTTGTCCCAACTACTTGGAAGGCTGAGGTGGGAGGATGGCTTGACTCTGATGGTGGAGGTTTCAGTGAGCTACGATTGCGCCAAGGCGTTCCAGCCTGGGCAACAAAGGAAGACTCCATCTCAAAATAAAATACATGAAAATAAGATTAATTAAAGTACAAAACTCTATTTTGTATATGTTCAAAAAATAATAAAACCTACACACACTCACAAAAAACTACATGTTAATACAAAGTGTGGTCATTTGTCCCAGATTTTCAAAGTATGCAATATTTTCAAAATACATACATATGTGTATATATGTATGTGTATGTATATATGTGTATATATATAAAGGTTTTAAAAATATAAAAAGTAGCAAGTTTTGTTTAACTGAAGAGGAACCTCATTTTGGTGGAAAAGGATACTTTGGCAGCTAGAAGTACTGCTCCTATACTTCAGAAAAATTGTAACCAGTTTTACAAAAAACACCTGTTTCACAAGACTCTCCACAGTAACACCACTGTCTCCATCAGGTTAATTTGTTAAGAATGGTTTAATAAATCTCCTGCTGTTATTTAGGTTGACTTCATATTCTTAAAATAATGATGGAATAAAACCCCTGTATCATTCATGTCTGTGTATGAATTTCCCATTCTAAGTACTAAGATTTTTTGAGTCAGAAACACAGCAACTCACTCAATTACTGAAAAATTTAGTATAAAATCAGGGAGAAAAGATTTTCCCTTATTGGTCTCCTTTTCTAGAATTTACCACGTACTTTGTGCATATGAATATGTGACTTCCATTGGCAGCTGCTCTAATCCTGATCTACAGAGAACTGACAGAGCATCCAGATGTGGCCCCTGAACAATCCCCACTGCCAAACAGCACTGACACCATGGGACCCTCACCCTGTGAACAAGATGAGAGGGACTGAGGGAAGGCATGGGTGAGTGTGAGCAAACCTGTCAGGGAGGACACTTGAGACTCAGAGAAGATTCACAACACCAAGGCCCAGGGTTTCTGAAAGGAAAGAACAGAACAATCCACCGAGAATATCATCTCACCTGAGGAATAGCCATCCCTGACCCTTTGCTTTCCTCTTCCGTGTTTTTTCCTCACGTACCAAGAGTCTTTAGAAGTCAATCCTGAATGTTAGAAATATGTTGTTTATTGCTCAGAATCAACACACTTCCTCCCTGTAACACAATGACACATACAAAGGTGCCCTCACCCTGAAAAAATACAGTCACCTCTGCTGCCCACTGCACCAGGGATGATACATTTCTACAAGACTCTCACTTCCCTCCTGGAGAAGCCCACACACACACTGCAGGATTGAGGAGCCGGGCTGGAATGAGATCCCCTTCAGGGCACAGACCCAGCCCTGACCAAACCCCGTGCAGAGGCTGGGTGTGGTAGCTCATGCCTGTCATCCCAGCACTCTGGGAAGCCAAGGTGGGTACATTGCTTGAGCTCAGGAGTTTGAGACCAACCTGGGCAACATGGGAAACCCCATCTCTACCAAAAATACAAAAATTTGGCCATGTATGGTTGGTGCACGTCTGTGTGTCTCTGGTCCCAGCTACTTAGGAAGCTGAAGTGGGACGATCACTAGAACTCAGGAGTTTGAGACCAGCCTGGCCAACATGGTGAAACCCTGTCTGTACTAAAAACACGAAAATTGGGCTGGGCGTGATGGTTCATGCCTGAAATACTAGCACTCTGGAAGGCTGAGGTGGGAGGATTATTTGAGGTCAGGAGTTCGAGAGCAGCTTGGCCAACATGGTGAAACCCTGTATCTACCAAAAATACAAAAAGTAGCCAGGCTTGGTGGGGTGTCAGTAATCCCAGCTACTCCAGAGGCTGAGGTTGCAGGATCACTTGAACCTGGGAGGTGGAGGTCGCAGTGAGCCGAGATGGCACCCTGGACTCCAGCCAGGGCAACAGAGTGAGACTCAAAAATAAAATAAAATACAAATACAAAAATTAGCCGGGTATGGTGGCACATACCTGTAATCTCAGCTACCTGAGAGGCTGAGGCACAAGAATTGCTTGAATTCAGGAGACAGAGGTTACAGTGAACCAAGATCACAAGACTGCATTCACATCCTGGAGGACAGAGTGAGACTCTCTGGGAAAAGAAAAAAAAGCATGTTTCTGATGTGATTGACGCAGAGATAATAAAACCTGAGTAATGTGATAGAGCCTGACAGGCAGAGGGAACTTCAGATGGGGGTGGGAGAGCATGGGAGACATTTCTGAGCCAAGACCTGAAGGAGGAGAAGGGGACAGTGCTGTGAGCATTTAGGGACATAGGGTAAGAGCAGTGAAAACAACCTGAGACAGGAAGGGTTTTGAGGTTTGGGAAAAGAGAAAAAGCAAATGTGACTGGGGCAGAGGGAGACATGAGGTGAGGGTAAGCTCCCAGGAGGAGCTGGACACTGGCAGGGGCCCTGGACACAGGGCTGTGGAGCCACAGTGAGGAGCTGGGCTTTTGTCCTGGGGAACACGGGAAGCCGGTGGAGGGTTCGCTGCCAGGGACTGACATGACCTGCTTTAGATTTCGCTGTGATATCCTCAGAACAAGGACATTTTCAATGAGTTACGCTGAGAAGGTCTGAGATGAGTGAGAAGATGTACCTGAATTCTGACATGGTGGCCTGGAAGCGCTAATGGAAAGGGCTGGCCTTATCAAAATTATCCTTGAAACTTAGAGAAGCATCTTTCACATACCTGGGATAAAGAAACTTCTTTTGTCAGGTTCTGATGCCACTGATTCCCAACATTTAATTCTTCCTCACAAGAAAATTACAGTAACATTTATAAAATGCAGAAGTATAAAGACACAGCTAGTGACCTTGAAAACAGAGAGGCCAAGTGCAGTGGCTCACACCCGTAATCCCAGCACTTTGGGAGGCCGAGGCGGGCGCATCACCTGAGGTTGGGAGTTCTAGACCAGCCTGACCAACATGGAGAAATCCCATCTCTACTAAAACTACAAAAATTATCTACAAGTGGTGACGCATGCCTGTAATTCCAGCTACTCAGGAAGGCCAAGGCAGGACAATCACTTGAAACTGGGAGGTAAAGGTTGCAGTGAGTAGGCCAGGCTTGGTGGCTCATGCCTGTAATCCCAGCACTTTGGGAGGCCGATGCCGGCGGATCACCTAAGGTCAGGAGTTCGAGACCAGCCTGACCAATATGGAGAAACCCCATCTGTACTAAAAATACAAAATTAGCCTGGCGTGGTGGTACATGCCTGTAATCCCAGCCACTAGGGAGGCTGAGGCAGGAGAATTGCTTGAACGAGAAAGTCAGAGGTTGCAGTGAGCCGAGATCGCATCATTGCACTCCAGCCTGGGCAACAAGAGGGGACCTCCCATCTCAAAAAAAAAAAAAAAAAAAAAAAAAAAAAAAAAAAAAAGGCTTGCGGTGACGTGAGATCGCTCCATTGCACTCCAGCCTGGGCAACAAGAGTGAAAGTGCGTCTCAAAACAAACAAAAAACAGGGAAAGAGGGTCAGCTGTAGAACTAAGACATAAGCAAACTTTTTCAATCAAGAATGCATGAGTGGCCAGGTGCGGTGGCTCACGCCTGTAATCCCAGCAATTTGGGAGGTCGAGGCGGGTGGATCACCTGAGGTCAGAAGTTCAAGACCAGCTTGGCCAACATGGTGAAACCCTGTCTCTACTAAAATTACAAAAATTATCTGGGTTCCATCCTCACATCTTGTTTAACCTCTTGTTGCTCCTTCTCCCCAATCTTTAGATAGTCCCCAATCTCCATCTATTTCTGCCTCTTCTCCCATCTCTGCTCCTCCTCTGCTTTCCCTGTTAAATTCTGTCTTCCCTGTTATACCCCCTGTCCCCGCTCTCTGGCACCCCAGATCCCCAGGTGTCCTCCCTGCTGTGATTCTCCCTCTGTTCTCCTTGCCACCAGCACCACTGTGCTCTGTCTGCCCTGGCTCCAAATCTCTCCTCCTCTCCCTCACTCTGATGAGCCTCCCTCTTTGCTGCCCCTCTGTACCTTGCTGTCGTCCATCATCTCTCTGTACATCTAGATTTTCTCTACATTTCTCCGGTTGCTTTTCTCCTCCGCTTTCCTTTCTTTTTTTCTTTTTTTCCCCCGCTTTTGCTGTCTCTTGTAGCTTTTCTCTACATTTCTCCTCCCGCTTTCTTATCTTTTTTATTTTCACTTTTGCTGTCTCTTCACAAATCCCTCACCATCCTCTACTTTGCTATCTGTTATGGGACTTTCTGCTTTTCTCTGTCTCAGGTTTTCTATTGCTCTCTCTGTCTCCTGATCCTTTTGGCCCACACAATTGAAAGGAGCTGGGCACATTCCTCAGCCCCGGGCTCAAAACTCCCTGAGCCTAGCACAAACACATCCCATCCTCCCATCCCACCACCATATATCTCTCAAACTCCCTGAGCCCAGTATAAACACCACCTGGAAAGTCTCCGATAAGGGGACAGCCGTTCAAGGTTACTGAAAGCGCAGGAGCCAAAAGAATTTCTTTGTTCCCCTACAACTTTCGGGCTATAAAAAGCAAACGCTCGCATTGTTCAGGGCCCTCTTGTATACTGTGTAAAGGAGGGACCAGGTTCGAACTTGTAGTAAAGATCCTTGCCGCTTGGCTTTGACTCTGGACTCTGGTGGTCTTCTTTGGGGAACAAACAGTCTGGGCATAACACAATCACAGGAGGGTTTGGAGTAAAACGCCTGCATCCCTGAGCAGCTCATTTTTCAGTGGCTGGAGCTGGGCAGGCAAGAACACCCCGTGTCACAGGACAGGCTCCGAGCACCTCCCCAACGCGCGCTCAGGAGAAGCGGTGACTGCTAAGGGGAGACTTGGGGTGCAGCAGGGCCCAGCATGAGGCGGGAGGTGGGGTGTGACGACGCCTTCGTACAAGGGTGGGGTCCACAATATCCCAGCACCAGGCAGAGAACGTGGCCTCCCCGAGACTGGGGTGGAGGCGTTTGCGCTTCAGGGGCCTTCAAGGGTGAGGCTGGGAGGCGCCCAGGTCGGAAATACACATCTCGGGTGAGGACTTTGAAACGCGCGGGGAGGGAGGAGTTAAAAAATGGTTTTGAGGCCGGGCGCGGTGGCTCAAGCCTGTAATCCCAGCACTTTGGGAGGCCGAGACGGGCGGATCACGAGGTCAGGAGATCGAGACCATCCTGGCTAACACGGTGAAACCCCGTCTCTACTAAAAATACAAAAAACTAGCCGGGCGAGGTGGCGGGCGCCTGTAGTCCCAGCTACTCCGGAGGCTGAGGCAGGAGAATGGCGGGAACCCGGGAGGCGGAGCTTGCAGTGAGCTGAGATCTGGCCACTGCACTCCAGCCCGGGCTACAGAGCAAGACTCCGTCTCGGAAAAAAAAAAAAAAAAAAAAAAAAAAAAAATGGTTTTGAGCACAAAAACTACGCGATAGGAAGTGTATACATCGCCCTGTAGCAGAAGACCGGAGACGGGAACAGCCTCAGGTCGACTTTAAGCACAAAAGGAAGCGACTTCCGAATTCCCAGAGGAATGTCCGCATTTTCTCCGGTTGAAGGAAGATGGGCGAGAATTTACAGGTCTGCGGGGACCCCATGTCCCAGGTGCGGAAGTGCTGGGGACCTGCGGAGTGCACACTTAATACAACACAGAGCAAAACTCACCGCCGCGGCGCGATTTTCACTCTAGGAGATCTGCTTCCTGGTCTGCGCGCATCTGTGCGCACAGGACTAAAGCCAGGCCTGGGTGGAGCCAACGAGAAAGTGGGCTGGGCCTGAGCAAGGTAGAGGTGGGGCCCCAGGCGGAGAGACCTCGCCCTTTAGAACCAGCAGAGGGCGGGGCAGGGGCGGGACAGGTCCCTCAGCCTCGCTCCCAGCGACTCTATTTTTGGGACTTTGGATGCCAGAGAGGTCAGGAAGGCTGAAGCAAGATTCAAAAGCCCTGGAATTGTCTGGAACGGGGTTGCAAACTAGAATGTGAAATGCAAAACCCTGCCTGGGCAGAACGTACAATTTCATGCTGACGGCCCAGAGAACAGAATAGAAATCCTCTCCCTTTCTACTCTCCATTCACTCAGAAGGGAGAGTTCACCCTGTGCTCAGCTTCAGAGACTTCCCGAGGACCCCTGCATGGGATGCGCGATGGAGGGCTCAGGCCAGGGAGGAGTGAGGTCACCACCTGCTGCTTAAACACAGCAGGCATGCGGCCGGGTGGGCAGGAGCCTGAGGACCCAGGGGCGGGAGGATCGCTGAGCCTGGGGGTCCAGGCCAGCCTGGGCGACAAAGTCACACCTCCCGCAGGGCTCCCCTCCTTGTCTCTTTTAATTTTTAAAATAAAATTTTGATTGTGTGAGATAGGGATCCAACATTATTCGTTTCCATGTGGTTATTCAGTTAATTGTCCTAGCACATTTGTGGAAGAGATCTATTACTTTCTTTTTTAATTTCTTTTCTTTCTTTTCTTTTCCTTTTTTTTTTTTTTTATTTTATTTTTTTTTTTGAGACAGAGTATTTCTCTGTCGCCCAGGTTGGAGTGTAGTGGCTAGATCTCGGCTCAGTGCAGCCTCTGCCTCCTGGGTTCAAGCGATTCTCCTGCCTCGGCCTCCGGAATAGCTGGCATTATAGGCGCGCGCCACCACACCCGGCTAATTTTTGTATTTTTTGTAAAGACGGGTTTTCACCATGTTGGTCAGGCTGGTCTCAAACTCCTGACTTGAAGTGATCTGCCTGCCTCGGCCTCCTGAAATGCTGGTATTACAGGAGTGAGCCACTGTGCCTGGCCCAAGAAATACTCTTCACTTCGCTTTTAAATGTTGAGAAAATATAATTGAAAACTAAAAAATCTTCCCTTAAATGAGATATCATCTTCACGACGATAACAGCGAAAGAAATAAAAACTGTTTTATTAATAAATAAGCCTTATACCAGAATGTGATGGGAAATAGAGAACAGTTGAGAGGTTAAAAAGAGAGAAAGAAACTTAACTGTTCTGTACAACCCAAGTTCATGTTTTCAAGATAAACACCAATCAGTCCTCAGGGAAGAGGACTTGACAACACCCTTGATCACACATAGTTCATCCTGGCTCTACTTGGTAATGGAGGTGACTATCTGTGTCAGCTAATTAGCTTCATCCAGAGGGAGGGGGAGAAACCCTAACCCATGTCTTTTTGACAAATGTGTTTTACAACATGGCGACAGGTGCCCTCTCTGGTGAGGCTCCTACAATCCGACAGAAACTGATGTCAGCAGGAAATAATAAAATTTAGAATACATTATTGTCATGCGCGTCCATTTGAAGAGACCACCAAACAGGCTTTGTGTGAGCAATAAAGCTTTTTAATCACCTGGGTGCAGGAGGGCTGAGTCCGAAAAGAGAGTCAGCGAAGGGAGATAAGGGTGGGACCATTTTATAGGATTTGGGTAGGTAAAGGAAAATTACAGTCAAAGGAGGTTGTTCTCTGGCGGGCAGGAGTGGTGGGGGTCACAAGGTGCTCAGTGGGGGAGCTTTTGAGCCAGGATAAGCCAGGAAAAGGAATTTCAGAAGGTAATGTCATCACTTAAGGAAAGGACTGGCCATTTTCACTTTTTTTGTGGTGGAATGTCATCAGCTAAGGCAGGGACAGGGCATTTTCACTTCTTTTGTGATTCTTCAGTTACTTCAGGCCATCTGGGCGTATACATGCAAGTCACAGGGGATGCAATGGCTTGGCTTGGGCTCAGAGGCCTGACAATTATTAATTATAGAGTTTATTTGAACACAAAGCATGAGAATAGCCACCTGGAAACCTCAACTCCAAATGAATGGGGTCAGTGTTCCGAAGTAGAGACATTAATGTTTCACACAGATAAGGAAAGATGAGAAGCTTTAGCAGAATCACCACTTTTTCCATTCAAGTCCAATGCATAGGTTGCAGTAGCTTGATTGGTGACAGACTGATACACTTCAAGGAAAGTTACATTATCACTCTGTAAGAAGGGACAATGATGCCAGGAGGTCTTATCTCTGGGACTGCTTAGCTTTCTTATTTACATGAAAAAAATTTTAATTGATATTAGGAAACTCAATTGTATAGCACATTTTGTTTTGTTTTGTTACGGAGTCCTGCTCTGTTGCCCAGGCTAGAGTACAGTGGCACGATCTCGGCTAACTACAACCTCCACGTCCTGGATTCAAGCAGTTCTCCTGCCTCAGCCTCCCAAGTAGCTGAAAATACAGGCGTGCACCACCATGCCCAGCTAATGGCTTTGTGTTTTCAGTAGAGACGGGGTTTCCCCATGTTGGCCAGGCTGGTTTATAATTCCTGACATCAGGTGATCCGCCCACCTCAGTCTCCCAAAGTGCTGGGATTACAGGTGTGAGCCACCGTTCCTGGTCAGGAAAACATGTAGAAGTTGAGCCTGCATGCCACTGGACTCAGGTTGCATGACCATGTTCCTCTCAAGGCTCAGAATTACTTAAAAGTCTGTAGCTTTAAATTTGAAATATTTGATGTTTGAAATATTTAATTTCCTACTGACAGTCCGAGTGACCTCGGACTGAAGCCTTTGCCACACTGATGACATTTGTAAGATTTCTGTACAGTATGGATTCTCTGATGTCTAATGAGGTGTGAACATGAAGTAAACGCTCTGCCACAATCACCACAGTTGTGAGCTTTCTCTTCTGTATGAATTCTCCTGTTTTGCATAGGATGAAGTTTGACTGAAGACCCTGCCACAGTCATGACATTTGTAAGGCTTCTCTGTGGTATGAGTTTGCTGATGAACTGCAATGTATGAACTGTGTCTGAAAAATTTGCCACGTTTATTACACTTGTAAGATCTCTCTTCATGATGGGTTCTCCAATGATTTGCAATGGTTGTAGCATTACTGAAGACTTTGTGACAAACATCATGAGAGGTGACAGTGCACTAGCAGCCCCCACTCTCGGCGCCTCCTCAGCCTATGTCCACTCTGGTAGTACTTGAGGAGTCCTTCAGCCCGCCACTGCACTGTGGGAGCGCCTTCTGGGCTGGCTGAGGCTGGAGCCAGCTCCCTCTGCTTGTGGGGAGGTGTGGAGTGAGAGGCACAGGTGGGAACTGGGGCAGTGCACGGCGCTCACAGAGAGTTCCAGGTGGGCATGGGCTTGGCGGGCCCCACACTTGGAGCGGGTATCTGGCACCGCCAGCCCCGGGCAGTGAGGGACTTAGCACCTGGGCCAGGAGCTGTGGAGGGTGCGCCAGGTCCCCCAGTACTGCCAGCCCAACTACGCCATGCTTGAATTCTCACGGGGCCTCAGTGCTTCCCCATGGGACAGGGCTCAGGATCTACAGCCCACCATGCCTGAGCCCAACCCCGCCCTGTGGGCTCCCCTGTGGACCGAGCCTCCCCAAGAGGCACCGCCCCCTGCTCCATGGCTCCGAGTCCCATCGACCACCCAAGGGCTAAAGAGTGTGGACGTGCGGGACTGAGGGACAGCTCTGCCTGCGACCCCAGCGCAACATCAACTAGGCAAAGCCCGCTGGGCTCCTGAGTCGGGTGGGGACTTGGAGAACTTTATGTCTAGCTAGAAGATTGTATATGCTCCAATCAGTACTCTGTGTCTAGCTCAGTGTTTGTGGATGCACCAATCAGCACTCTGTATCTAGCTAATCTAGTGGAGACTTGGAGAACTTTTCTGTCTAGTACTCTGTGTCTAGCTAAAGGATTGTAAACGCACCAATCAGCACTCTGTATCTAGCTAAAGGTTTATTAACACACCAATCAGCACCCTGTAAAAATGGATCAATCAGCTCTCTGTAAAGTGGGCCAATAAGCGCTCTGTAAAATGGACCAATCAGTATGATGTGGGAGGGGTCAAATAAGGGAATAATAGCAGGCTGCCCCAGCCAGCAGTAGCATCCTGCTAGGGTCCCCTTCCACACTGTGGAACCTTTGTTCTTTCACTCTTTACAATAAATCTTGCTGCTGCTTCACTCTTTGGGTCCACGCTGCCTTTATGAGCTATAACACTCATTGCAAAGGTCTGAAGCTTCACTCCTGAAGTCAGTGAGACCATGCACCCACCAGAAGAAAGAAACTGTGGACAAATCCGAACATCTGAAAGCACAGACTCCGGATACACCATCTTTAAGTACTGTAACACTCACCGCGAGGATCCGTGGCTTCATTATTGAACTCAGTGAGACCAAGAACCCACCAATTCCGGACACAATTACATTAGTCAACTTTCCCTAAACCATGAATTGCCTGATGGTGAATAAGCACTGACTGCTCACTAAAGGCTTTGCCACACTCACTACACTTAAAAAGTTTCTCTCCAGTGTGAATTCTACTATGCCTTTTAAGGTGTGATTTGCGACTGAAAACTTTGTCACATGCTTCACATTTGTAAGGTTTCTCTCCAGTATGAATTCTATGATGACTTGAAAGGTGTGACTGTCGATTAAAAACCTTCCCACATTCATTACACTTGTAAGGTTTCTCTGCAGTGTGAATTGTAGTATGTCTTGCCAGGAGTGAATTACGCACGAAAGCCTTGTCACAAACCGTACATTTGTAAGATTTCTCTCCGTTATGAAGTCTACGATGGCATACAAGGGATGACCAGTGACGGAAGGTATTTCCACACTCATTACACTTGTAAGGTTTCTCACCACTATGAAGTCTACGATGGCATAGAAGGGATGCCTTCTGGCTGAAGGTCTTGCCGCACTCATTACACTTGTAAGGTTTCTCACCACTATGAAGTCTATGATGGCACACAAGGGATGACCTGTGACTGAAGGTCTTGCCGCACTCATTACACTTGTAAGGTTTCTCTCCACTATGAATTCTAGTATGTTTTGTCACGTAGGAACGACACGTGAAAGCCTTGTCACAAACTGTACATTTGTAAGATTTCTCTCCACCATGAAGTCTTCGATGGCATACAAGGGATGACTTGTGACTGAAAGTCTTGCCACACTCATTACACTTGTAAGTTTTCTCTCCAGTGTGAATTCTGGTATGTCGTGCCAGCTGTGAATTCCACGTGAAAGCTGTGTCACAAACCTTACATTTGTACGGTTTCTCTCCAGTGTGAATTCTCTTATGTGTCTCAAGGGTTGATTTGCGACTGAAAACTTTGTCACATGCTTCACATTTGTAAGGTTTCTCTCCAGTATGAATTCTATGATGACGTGAAAGGTGTGATTGTTGCTTAAAAGCCTTCCCACATTCATTACACTTGTAAGGTTTCTCTGCACTGTGAATTCTAGTATGTATTGCTAGGACTGACTTACGCACGAAAGCCTTGTCACAAACTGTACATTTGTAAGATTTCTCTCCAGTATGACGTTTACGATGATATACAAGGGATGACCAGTGACGGAAGTTATTGCCATACTCATTAAATTTGTAAGGTTTCTCACCACTATGAAGTCTACGATGGCATAGGAGGGATGACCTGCGACTGAAGGTCTTGCTGCACTCATTACACTTGTAAGGTTTCTCACCACTATGAAGTCTACGATGGCATACAAGGGATGACCTGTGACTGAAGGTCCTGCCACATTCATTACACTTGTAAGGTTTCTCTCCACTATGAACTCTACGATGGCATACAAGGTATGACCTGTGACTGAAGGTCCTTCCACACTCATTACACTTGTAAGGTTTCTCACCACTATGAACTCTACGATGGCATATGAGGTATGACATGTGAATGAAGGTCTTGCCACACACATTACACTTGTAAGTTTTCTCTCTAGTGTGAATTCTTCTATGTCGTGCCAGCTGTGAATTACACGTGAAAGCTGTGTCACAAACCTTACATTTGTATGGTTTCTCTCCAGTGTGAATTCTCTGATGTATCTCAAGGGTTGATTTCTGACTGAAAACTTTGTCACATTCTTCACATTTGTAAGGTTTCTCTCCAGTATGAAGTCTATGATGACGTGCAAGGTTTGATTGTTGGTTAAAAGCCTTGCCACACTCATTACACTTGTAAGGTTTCTCTCCACTATGAATTCTAGTATGGTTTGCCAGGTAGGAATGACACGTGAAAGCCTTGTCACAAACCTTACATTTGTAAGGCTTCTCTCCAGTATGAAGTCTATGATGACGTGAAAGGTGTGATTGTTGATTAAAAGTCTTGCCACATTCATTACACTTGTAAGGTTTCTCTCCACTATGAATTGCCTTATGAATTACAAGGGCTGAATTATGACCAAAGATCTTGCCACACTCAATACACTTGTAAGGTTTTACTCCATCACATTTATATTGTTTGTCTCCTAAATGGATTATCTGGTGTTTCCTTAAGACTGAGCTACAATTAAAGGCTTTATCACTCTCATTACATTGGAAAGATGTTTCTCTCATGTGTACTTTCTGTTTTTGTGCGAGTAGTGAAGAATTTGGGGAATTACTCTCATAGTTATTAGAAATATGGATTTGGGGCCTACAGGAAATTCTTTGGAATGTTGAAAGTGAGGGAGCATCATTGGTAGACTTCTCAAGTTGATTAGCAATTATACCTTTGATCTGAAATAAGTGGAGTTGAGGCAGATGCGAATGAAAGCATGATCCAAGCTGATCATTAATAGGCTTGTTTCCAGCTTGCCTTTGATCATATCGGTCTGTACTCCCAGTCAACATTTTAATTTTTGTCATGGGTGCTTCATGGCCATTTCTTTCATCTTCTTGACACTGAAAATCAATGTCATGAATTTCTTTCTCAATATCCTGGAAGCAAAAATCTCCAATGTGATGACTTTCATGTCTTTGCAATGTCCCTGTGTGGAACACTTCCGTATTGCCCTGCCCTGTTGACAAGATCTCCTTCATCATGCATTTGGAAGAGATATCTACAAAATATAAACACCAATAGGTTTCTAATTAACTACAGACAGTAAATCATACTGAAGTGTGTAAATGTGACACTTCAGTATGACACTTCATATTTATATGAAGAAGGCTCTCACCAAGAACCAATCTAGCTGACATCTTGCTCTTGGATTTTCCACTTTCCAGATTCATGAGAAATAAATTGCTATGTCTTAAGCTTTCCAGTTTAAGCTATTTCTTTTTTTGTCTGTTTTTGAGATCAAGTAATGCTTCATCACCCAGGCTGGAGTGTAGTGGCACGATTCTCCTCCCTAAAGAGATTCTCGTGCCTCAGCCTCTTGAGTAGCAGGAACTACAGACACATGCACCATGCTGACTAATTTGTTTTTTGTTGTTGTTGTTGTTTTCTTTTTTTTGGGAAATGGAATCTAACTCTGTCACCCAGGCTGGGGTGCAGTGGCACGATCATGGTTCACTGCTACATCCACCTCCCAGGTTCAAGTGATTCTTCTGTCTCAGTCTCACAAGAAGCTGGGATTACAGGTGCATACCAACACACCCAGCTAATTTCTGTATTTTTACTACAGACGGGGTTTCACCATGTTGGCCAGGCTGGTCTTGAACTTCTGACCTCAGGTGATCCGCCTGTCTCGGCCTTCCAAAATTTTGGGATTATAGGCATGAACCATCATGCCCGTCCAATTTCTTTTAATTTAGTAGATTCAAGATTTCATTATGTTTGCCTGACTGGTCTCAAACTCCTGACCTCAAGACATCTACCCACCTCAGCCTTTCAAAGTGCTGGAATTAGAGGAGAAAGTCACTGCAGCTGGCCAGTCTAAGCTATTTCTGACAGAACAGTGAGATGAGTAAGACAGGAAAATGGGCATCTCATCATTAACATCACTGAAGGCTGACAAATCTTATTAAACAAAGGAAGTTGAGACTGTAGTATAAAATGTATATGAAGTCATCTAATAGTATTCACTTGTTTTAAAAAGCAGGTGAACGAAATCACCTGAGGTTGGGAGTTCGAGACCAGCCTGACTAATATGGAGAAACCCCCTCTCTCCTAAAAATACAAAAATTAGCCAGGTTTGTGCCAGGCATAATCCCAAATACTTAGGAGCCTGAGGCAGGACAGTCACTTGAACCCAGGAAGTGGAGGTTGCGGTGAGCAGAGATTGCACCATTGCACTCCAGCCTGGGCAAGTAAAGGGAAGCTCCATTAAAAGAAAAAGAAAAAAAAAAGAGGCCGGGTACAGTGGCTGATGCCGGTAATCTCAGCACTTTGGGAGGCTGAGATAGACAGATCATTGAGGTCAGGAATTCGAGACAAGCCTAGCCAACATGGGGAAAATTCATCTGTACTAAAAATACAAAATTAGCCAGTGTGGTAGCACATGCCTGTAATCCCAGCTACTTGGCAGGCTAAGGCAGGAGAATCACTTGAACCCGGGAGGTGGAGGTTGTAATGAACTGAGATTCTGCCATTGAACTTCAGCCTGGGCAGCAGGAGCAAAACTCCATCTCAAAGAAAAAAAAAAACCAAAAACCCTGGAGGCAAATTAACATAATTTCTCAAATAACGACAGCAGGCCCACAGTGTTCATGTACATGATCCCAATTTGCACATACGGTAAGTGAGGGACAAGACTTGATCCTGGACCTGAAGGATCCCACAACATCTACTTAGGCACAATAGTCAGCCCAGGCATTACAGTAAATGACTGCACACAGAAAATACAAGCAGAACAGAAAGAAGTACACCAAGGGGGATACAAGGGCTGAGCTGGGACAAAAGGGCTGAGCTGTGCTGCTTACAGTGGTGCCAAGTCATCCCTCATGGATCATGTGCTGAGTCATCATGCCCTGCAGGCATTGATTCAGGCAGCCTCCTATAATTTTGTCCAGTGGATGAACAAGGTCTTGACTTACTCAGTGAGAGTAGTGTTGGAGGAGAGGGGCTCACAGGGAAATTGGGGTGTTCAGCATTACAAAATCAATAGACTGGAAAGAAACTGTATTTGCATCCAGATCAATGTATCACCTGAGGCAAGGCCAGGAAAGGAAGGGTAAGTGTGGAAGGCAGGAAGTAATTGGCACGTAGGAGCGAACTTTGTGCGTGCACATCTGTGGGAATAGAATTCCACTAGGATAGACCAAATCTTGAGCTTGGAGGAAAGTGGAACTAATTTAGCAATGGTAAAATATTGACCCAAGGTTAACTATGTAAATTACAATATGGGCAAGGGACAAGAATGAACGAGATCCAAACAAGCAGCAGTATGGTGGCCTGAGGTGAAAGCAGTTTTACATCTATTAAGTTAAATGCCTCTGATTCCTAGTTTCAAGAATATACTCAACAAAATCCCTTGTGTAGATTCCAGAAATACATACACATACACACACACACACACACACAAAACAAGTAAACTATGAAGAGTACAATAGAGCAATGCAGTAGACCACAGGGGTGAACAAGGATCCTCTGGCTGAGTAGGTAGAGATGTGTTTGTGAAAACAGAGCCAGGCTGAGTGAAGTGGCTCACGTCTGTAATGCCAGCACATTGGGAGGACGAGAGGGTGAATCACGAGGTCAGGAGTTTGAGATCAGCCAGGCCAGCATGGTGAAACACTGTCTCTACTAAAAAAATAGAAAACATTAGCCGGGCATGGTGGTGCACATCTGTAATCCCAGTTACTCAGAAGGCTCAGGTAGGAGATTGCTTGACCTGGGAGGCAGAGGTTGCAGTGAGCTGAGATTGCACCACTGCACTCCAGCCTGGGTGACAGAGCAATACACCATCTTAAAAAAAAAGAAACTATACCTTTAAAAAAATGTGGTTTCACCATGTCGGCCAAGCTGGTCTCAAACTCCTGACCTCAGGTGATCCACCCACCTCAGCCTTCCAATGGGCTGGGATTACAGACATGAGCCAACGCACCCAGCCTGGCAGTATTATTTATAATAGTAAAGAGAAAAAACCAACCCAGATATCCATCAACAGATAAATATATGAGGAAAATGTGGTACACACATAAAATGGAATAGTATTCAGCATTAAAAACAAACTCGGATAGGCAGTGGCTCATGCCTGTAATCCCAGCACTTTGGGAATCCAAGGCAACCGAATCACGTCACACGAGGCTATCAAAACCAGCCTGGCCAACATGGTGAAACCACCATCTGGAATAGAACTACCAAAAATTAGTCGAGTGTGGTGACACATGCCTGTAATCCCAGCCACTCAAGAGGCTGAGGCAGGAGAATCACTTCAACCCAAAAGGTGGAGGTTGCAGTGAGCCAAGATCACACCACGGCACTCAAGAGACTCTGACTCAAAACAAACGAACAAACAAACAAAAAAATACCATAGAAACGAGCAACTTGAAAGCCACTGTGTATCTTAAGGAAATGACAGTAGAATTAAACTATGGAAACCTCATTCAATCTCACAACCTCCCTCAACAACATTGATTAAAACCATATCTGCTACAGGGTTGATCCTACAAAAAACTGAACAGAGGTTTTCTTGTTAAAAATGAACAATGACGGCCGCGCGGTGGCTCAAGCCTGTAATCCCAGCACTTTGGGAGGCCGAGATGGGCGGATCACGAGGTCAGGAGATCGAGACCATCCTGGCTAACACGGTGAAACCCCGTCTCTACTAAAAAACACAAAAAACTAGCCGGGCGAGGTGGCGGGCGCCTGTAGTCCCAGCTACTCAGGAGGCTGAGGCAGGAGAATGGCGTAAACCTGGGAGGCGGAGCTTGCAGTGAGCTGAGATCCGGCCACTGCACTCCAGCCCGGGCGGCAGAGACTCCGTCTCAAAAAAAAAAAAAAAAAAAAAAGAACAATGACACATATTGGTATGAAAATGTGAAATGAGCAAGAGTTCATTGAAGAGCCTCATACATAGGAGGCTGTGAGCCCGAATGACGTCCTTGCTGGGAGGAATTTCAACACCACTGACTGCTACTTAGAGAACATGATCATTAGTTTATGAGATGAACATTGTTACAGTGCCAGTGAGAGATGCTTCTGTGATGCTTCTCAAAAACCAGAATGAGCTGGGCACGGTGGCTCATGCCTGTAAACCCAGCAGTTTTGGAAGCCAAGGTGGGTGGATCATCTGATGTCAGGAGTTAGATATGAGCCTGACCAACATGGAGAAACCCTGTCTCTACTAAAAATACAAAATTAGCTGGGCATGGTGGCACATGCCTGTAATCCCAGCTATTTGGGAGGCTGAGGCAGGAGAATCGCTTGAACCTGGAAGGCGGAGGTTATGGTGAGCCAAGATCACACCATTGCACTCCAGCTTGGACAACAAGAGTGAAACGCCACCTCAAAAAACAAAAACAAAAACAAAAACAAACATGTATGGGGCAAAATCACAAAAGAGAATACAAAACCAGGAAGAGCCAAGATAGACAACAGCAGACTCCTCAGGCCTACAGGGACATTTTCCTCACCCACAGACTCCAGGTTCCTGTAGTTCTCCAACATCACTTCCCTGTATAAAGCCCTCTGCGCAGGGTTCAGGCATTTCCACTCTGCCAATGAGAATTCTATAGCCACATCCCTGAAAGTCAAGCGTCCCTAAAATGAAACACACATTTCCACAAAACATTATGGAGGAGTTATCACCTTCACAGGAAATGAGAAAAGAGAAAATAAGTATGTATTTGATCAAAGACCATGTTCTGACAAACCAAGTTAAGGTATTTTTGAATATTTTTTCCCTATAGTTGCATTTTATTATACTTTTCCTTGAAAGATGTTAAGATCCCATCAGTCATTAGGGAAGTCTGGATTTTATGGACAATATAAAAACTATATAAATAAAAAGGAAACACAGGGTCAGGCGTGGTGGTTCATGACTGTAATCCCAACACTTCAGAAGGCCAACACAGGTTATTTGAGGTCCAGAGTTCAAGACCAGCATGGCCAACGTGGTGAAAACTTGTCTCTACTAAAAATATAAAAATTAGCCGGGCATGGTGGCAGGCACCTGTTATCCCAGCTACATAGGAGGCTCAGGCAGGAGAATCACTTGAACCCAGGAGATGGAGGCTGCGGTGAGCCAATTGTGCACCACTGTACTCCATCCTGGGCAACAGACTGATACTCCATCTAAAAAAAAAAAAAAAGCAGTGATGGGCAGTGGCTCTCGCCTGTAATCCCAGCACTTTGGGAGACCAAGGCAGGCAAATAATGTGGTCGAGAGATTGACACCATCATGGCCAACATGACAAAACTACGTCTCTACTAAAAATACAAAAAATTAGCTGGGTGTCATGTTGTGGGTCTGTACTCCCAGCTACTCAAGAGGCTGAGGCAGGAGCATCGCTTGAATCTGGGAGGCAGAGGTTGCAGTGAGCCGAGATCGCACCACTGCACTTTAGCCTGACAACAGAGAAAGACTCCATCTCAAAAAAAAAAAACAAACAAACACAGAGTTTTCTCTACAGATATGTCAGATATTACATTCCACATACAGGTGACATTTAGTCTCTAGGTGAGCTAAAACACAAGTGCTGTTTCAGAGAGGACAAAGTGCAATGTCTTTGAAAGAAAAGTATGAATCTAAAAACTATCATGATTGGTGAGGCACAGTGGCTCATGCCTGTAATCCCAGCACTTTGCGAGGCTGAGGTAGGTGGATCATGAGGTCAGGAGTTCGAGACCAGTCGGGGAACATGCTGAAAACTCTTCTCTACTAAAAATACAAAAATTAGCTGGGCGTGGTTGTGGGTGTCTGTAATCCCCGACATTCAGGAGGCTGAGGCCAGAGAATTGCTTGAAACCAGGAGGCAGAGGTTGCAGTGAGCCAATATCATGCCACTGCACTTCAGCCTGGGTGACAGAGCAATACTCCATCTCCAAGAAAAAAAAAAACTGTCATGATCACAGCAATAGCCATGACTAACATTTTTCAATGCTTCACATGTGCTACACACTGTTCTAAGTGCTTCCCGTGTCTTAGGCCACAAAATAACATACTATCCCATGAAGAAAGATCTGTACTTGGAGACAGCTGCATCACACACACTATAGGAAACTTGCCACAAATCAAATAGCTAAAAATATCAACACGAGCACCCGAATCCAGATGTCTGGGATTCACATGTGAACATAAACACCTAAGTAACAGACACAGCTTTAAACTAAACTGACACTGACACAAGTCTATCCAGTGGAGAGAATGTGATAAAGGTCCAAGGGTAAGAACATGGAGCATCCTACAAGGTCACTGAATGGACACACACAGGCATGCACATAATCCTTCACGATACTTCTTATTTTATTTTTTTCCCAGACAGTCTCACTCTATTGCACAGGCTGGAGTGCAGTGGCACAATGTCTCAGCTCACTGCAACCTGTGCCACCCAGGTTCAAGCCATTCTCTGGCCTCAGACTCCCCAGTAGCTGGGGTGTGAGGTACCTGCCACTGTGTCCATCTAATTTTTGTATATTTAGTAGCAACGGGGTTTCACCATCTTAGCCAGGCTGGTCTTGAACTCCTGACATCTTGATCTATCCACCTCAGCCTCCCAAAGTGCTGGGATTAAAGGCATGAGCCACCAAGCCTGGCCCCTTCTTACTATTAACTCATTATGATGATAGTTGAAAACAATGAAAAATACTTAAAATCATTACAATTATTATAAAAAATAAAACTTATTGCAAATGTGTTTCCTACATAAACCATGGGCTTATCCATCTATGTGTTCATACACACACATCATGCCATTATACCCGTGGTGGTGTGCACTTCTAATCCCAGCTACCCGAGAGGCTGAGGCAAAAGAATCACTGTAATCCGGGAGTCAGAGGCTACAGGGAAACGAAATCACACCACTGCACTCCAGTCAGGGTGAAAGAATGAGAGTCAATTCAAAAATAAAATAAAATAAAATAAAATCAATGATATAATAAAGCATCCTGTACCACTGATGCCTATCTCCACTTCCCATTCCACCATGAGTCATTAAAAGTGCAGAGTTTGGCCAAGCACGGTGGCTCAGGCCTGTAATCCCAGCACTCTGGGAGGCCGAGCTGGAAGAATCACAAGATCAGGAGTTCAGCCAGCCTGACCAATATGGTGAAACCCCATCTCTACTAAAAATACAAAAAAAAAGACTGGGCGCGGTGGCTCACGCCTGTAATCCCAACACTTTAGGAGACCGAGGCAGGCGGATCATGAGGTCAGGAGATCTAGACCATCACGGCTAACACGGTAAAACCCTGTCTCTATTAAAAATTTTTTAAAAATTAGCCGGGAGTGGTGGTGGGCACCTGTAGTCCCAGGTACTCAGGAGGCTGAGGCAGGAGAATGGCATGAACCCAGGAGGCAGAGTTTGCAGTGAGCTGCGATTGCGCCACTGCACTCCAGCCTGGGTGACAGAGCAAGACTCTGTCTCAAAAAAAAAAAAAAAAAAAAAAAAAAAAAAAAAAAAAAAATTAGCAAGGCGTGGCAGCAAATGCCTTACTCGGGAGGCTGAGGCAAAAGAATTGCTTGAAGCCAGAAGGCAGAGGTTACAGTGAGCTGAGATCATGCCACTGCAATCCAACCTGGGCAACAGAGCGAGACTCCATCTCAAAAACGTGCAGTCAGGCCGGGCTGGCTATCTGCCATCAAGAATGTCAGCAATTTGGGAGGCCAAGACAGGAGGATCACTTGAGGCCAGGATATCAAGGCTATAGTGAGCTATGATTGCACCATGCACTCCCGCCTGGACAACAAAATAAAAATATAATATAAAAAATAAGGCCGGACACAGTAGCCCACACCTTTAATCCCAACACTTAGGGAGTCTGAGACAGGCAGATCATGAGGTCAGGAGTTCCAGACCAGCCTAACCAACATGATGAAACCCCGTCTCAACTAAAAATACAAAAATTAGCTGGGTGTGGTGGTGCGTGCCTGTAGTCCAGGCAACTTGGGAGGCTGAGGTAGAAGAACTGCTTGAAACTGGGAGGGGGAGGTTAAATTGAGCCGAGATGGTACCATTGCACTCCAGCTTTAGTGACTGAGTGAGACTCCATCTTAAAATAAAGAAATATGTACATACATACATACATACATACATACATACATACATACGGTGACCCATGTCTATTATTCAGGCTCTTTGGGGGGTTAAATTAGGGATTAGTTGAGCCCAGGAGTTTGAGGCTGCTGTAAACTCTGAATTGTGCCATTGTACTCCAGAACAAAGCCACAGAGTGACACCTTCTCTCTCTCTCTCTTTTTTCTTTTGAGACAGAGTCTCACGCCATTTCCCAGGCTGGAATGCAGTGGCACAATTTCGGTGTACGGTAACCTCCACCTCCCGGATTCAAGTGATTCTCCTGCCTGAGCCTCCTGAGTAGCTGAGATTACAGATATGCACCACTACATGCAGCTAATTTTTGTATTTTTAGTAGAGATGGGGTGTGAGCCCTTCCCAGGACCGTGCCCAGTGGAGCCTCTTCCCAAGTTCATGTCACTGGGTCACAGGAGACAGAATCTCAGAGCAGGTGACAGGAACTGAGGGCAGGCATGGGTGAGTGTGAGCGAACCTGTCAGGCAAAATGCTTCAGACTCAGAAGAGACTGGCTACTACAATTCCTGGCATTTCAGAAAGGAAAGAGACAGATTCATCCCCAGAGGAACATCACTTCACCTGAGGAAGGGCCATGCCTGGCTCCTTTCCTTTCCTCTTCTCAGCTGCTTCCTCACGTAACCTGAGTCTTTAGAAATCAATCCTGTATGTGAAAAAAAGACTTCATGTTAGAAATGACTCACTCCCTTCCCGTGACAAAAACACATGAACAGGGGAGACCTCACCCTGTAGAAAGATGGTCCCCACTGCCCACTGCACCAGAGACCATGCAGAGATAAGAAAGCCCCACAGGAAGACCTGTAAGTGTACGTTTGACCCCGGTCTTCAGATCTCACTCCCCTCCTGGAGAAGCCCCCACACACGAGGCAGCAGGGGGAAGCTGGGCTGGACTGATCTCCCCTTCAGGATACAGACCCATCCCTGACCAAACCCCATCCAGAGGACAGCCCCTCATCTCTGTGGATCACAGGCTGAGCTCAGCCCTCAGAAACGGGGGACACAGAGCTTCGATGCTCAGTGCTGCGCACAGATGACAAGCACCTGGGCCACTGCAGCTATTACTGAGGGTGGACTCCAGCCCTTCAGAATAAGAATCCCAGTAAAGCAGCACAAATGCTCTATTTGTAAAATGCTCTGCAGTCTAATGTGAAGCCAGGGTTGAGCTCCACTCAGAGGGGTGAGCCCAGCACAGCCCCATGTTCTGGCTCTGCTCTTCCGTTGGGGCCTTGTTCTCACCAGGATCCAGACAGTGGATGGCAAAGGCACAAAAGTAATCACAGTGAGGCCGGGCACGGTGGCTCACGCCTATAATCCCAGCACTTTGGGAGGCAGAGATGGGTGGATCACGGGGTCAGGAGTTCAAGACCAGACTGGTCAACATGGTGAAACACTGTTTCTACTAAAAATACAAAAAATTAGCTGGGCATGGTGGTGGGCACCAGTAATCCTAGCTATTCAGGAGCCTGAGGCAGGAGAATTGCTTGAAGCGGGAGGCGGAGCTTGCAGTGAGCTGAGATCCCACCACTGCACTCCAGCCTGGGTGACAGAGCAAGACTCCGTCTCAAAAAAAAAAAAAAAAAAAAAAAAAAATCACACAGAACAGTAAATGTGGACCAGAGGTGGGATGAAGGTTGGGCTGTAAGGAAAATAAACCTTGGGGCCCCAAATCACTAAGCAAAAGAGAAATGTCAAGGTGGAAACTGCTTAGGGAACAAGACTCCCCTTCTATTCAAAGTCACCCCTCTGCTCCCTGACATAGATGCATATCTGAGTGCCTCCTTTGGAAAGGCTAATCAGAAACTCAAAAGAAGGACCCAGTACAGTGGCTCAGGACTGTCTGTCATCCCTGCACTATGGGAGGCCTAGGCAGGCAGATCACTTGGGGTCAAGACATGGAGACCAGCCCAGCCAGCATGGTGAAACCCCATCTCTACTAAAAATACAGAAATGATCGGGGCATCTACTTGGGAAGCTGTGGCAGGAGAATCACTTGAACCCAGGAGGCAGAGGTTGCAGGGAGCCGACATCCTGCCACTGCACTCCAGCCTGGGTGACAAAATGAGACTTCATCTCAAAAAAAAAAAGGAAACTCAGAAGATTGCAACCATTTGTGCCTCAGTTCTCTGTGACCTGGAAGCCCCCGCCCTGCTTCAAGTCTTCCTGCCTTTGTTTAAAGTTGGCCACCATGCAGACCAAACCAATGTACTTCTTACATGTACTGACTGATGCCTCATGTCTCCATAATATGTGTAAAATGAAGCTCTGCCCCGACCACCTTGGGCAAAATAAACTTTCTAAATTAACTGAGATCTGTGTAAGATTTTCTGGTTTCACAGCTGCAATGTCAAATGGGGGGCTGTGGGAGATCACAAAGGAAACCCGGAGAAGATGATATCAGAACAGGGACCTAGCAAAGAAAGGCTGCTTGTCACTTGCAGCTGAGGGGCAGAGAGTCCTAGACAGAGGGACAGCTCAAGCGAAGGCCCTGAGACAGGAGCAACCTCAGCAGCAGGAAAAGGAAAGCGACCCATGTGGCTGGAGCAGTGGAAGAGAGGAGGGCACAGGTAGATGAGGTCAGAGAGGTCCTGGGGGCACAGACACATAGGGATACGGTCTTCAAACATTTTTCTCCCACAACCCAAAAGAATTTTGAAAGTCAACTATGATCCCAGCTACTCGGCAGTCTGAGGCAGGAGAATTCCTTGACCCCAGGAGACAGAGGTTGCAGTGAGCCGAGATCGTGCCATTGCACTCCCCCTGGCCCACAAGAGTGAAAATTTGTCTTAAAAAAAAAAAAAAAATTGGAAGTGATGTATCTTCTCACTCTTTTCACATATACATGTAAGTTTCTCTTTATATTATAAATTACAACACTTACAAATAATGTAATTTATTTCCCATATTTAAAACACATACTGTCAAGTTCGGCTAAGTTTCTGGAAGAACACAGTCACTCTCAACTGAGCTGTGCAGACTGCAAGGGAATGTGTTTGGGGATTTAGGAAGTCACTTATGGACACCTGAAGGTGGGGATGCCTGTTTGATGTCCCAGGAGAGAGCTGAGGAGACAATTGGACACAGGATTGTAGAGCTCAGGCCTGCAGGGGACACGGAGTCGTGTAGGTGGCTGAAAGCTCTGAGATGATAAGGTTCAAGGTGATTTGAGTCTAATCCCCTGTTTTTGCTCATCTTGGAGAGCTGGAATTCACTTGAAATTTGAGTTTAAGGCAGGGCACGGTGGCTCAAGCCTGTAATCCCAGCACTTTGGGAGGCCGAGACGGGCGGATCACGAGGTCAGGAGATCGAGACCAGCCTGGCTAACACGGTGAAACCCCGTCTCTACTAAAAATACAAAAAACTAGCCGGGCGAGGTGGCGGGCGCCTGTAGTCCCAGCTATTTGGGAGGCTGAGGCAGGAGAATGGCGTAAACCTGGGAGGCAGAGCTTGTAGTGCGCTGAGATCCGGCCACTGCACTCCAGCCTGGGTGACAGAGCCAGACTCTGTCTCAAAAAAAAAAAAAAAAAAAAAAAAAAATTTGAGTTTAAAATGAGCAATAACCTCTTCCAGAAGAAAAGCCACTCACTGTATTTTGTCAGTCATTTCAGGGGTCAGTGTCACTCTGACTGAGCTTTCCTGGTCGTATTCCTCACCTCTATGTTCCAGGTGGGCTCACCGAGGCTCACGGCGGGAGACATCTCCCCAAGTTATCCTAAGAAGCTCCGAGGTGAGGAGGAAGGAGGTGTGGCTGATTCCCATGTGATGGCCTGGAAGGCCCAATAGGCTGCCTTGGTCTTCCCCTCTAGAAAATTCCAAGACCAGCCAGGAGTGGTGACTCACCCTTGTAATCCCAACACTTTGGGTAGTTGAGGCAGGCAGACCACTTGAGCCTAGAAGTTTGAAACCAACGTGGGCAACATAGTTAACCCGATCTCTATCAAAAATAAAAAATTAGCCAGAGCTCATGGCATGCATCTGTGGTCCCAGTTACTTGGGAGGATGATGCAAGATCACTTGAGGCTGGGAGGCAGAGGTTGCAGTGATCTAAGATTGTGCCACTGCATTCCAGCCTGGGTGATAGGGTAACACTTGATCTTACAAAAAAAAAAAAAAAAAAAAAGGCAGCCAGACAAGGTAGCTCATACCTGTAATCCCAACACTTTGGGAGGACAAACTGGGTGAATCACGAGGTCAGGAGTTCGAGACTATCCTGGCCAATATGGTGACATCCCATCTCTACTAAAAATACAGAAATTAGCCAGGTTTGGGGATTCACGCCTACAGTCCCTGCTACTTGAGAGGCTGAGGCAAAAGGATTGCTTGAACCCGGTAGGTGGAGGTTGCAGTGAGCTGAGATCATGCCACTGCACTCCAGCCTGGGCGAAAGAGCAAGACTCCATCTCAAAGAAAAACAAACAAACAAAAATTCCAGGACTATCTTTTATATACCTGAGCAAAGCAAACTTCTTTCAAGTTGTAAGGTTCTGATGGCACCAATCCCAAACATATAATTACTCACTCCCAAAAAAATGTTCAAAATATGCACGACTGTGCACACATAGCAATAGGTCTTTGAAACACTAAAAAAGAGGCAGCTGTAGAAATGAGATCTGAGCAAATGCTTTTCTCATGAACATATGGGCTCTGCTAAACCAAGGTTCCAAGTCAATCCACTCCACCCTTCAACATCTGTAGAGAATATTATGGACCAGAGAAACTTGAGGGAGACACTTACTTAGAAGCTCACAGATCACCATTTTTTCTGATGACAAAAGAAAATGGAATAGGCTACTTCAACTAAATTTTCATGTTAGGGTAAAGAAAAAAGGTCCCTGATATCATTATCAAGTACACACTGAAACAACCTAAAATCATATCACATAGTAGAAAATGTTTTTGATATATGATAAAGACTAGAAAGCACACAGTCCTCAATGTAAACTGAACACAATTTCATAGAGAAACAATTTTTAAATGGTTAAAAAATATAGATCTAATGAAATCTTGGGTAAAAGGAGAAATATTTGAAAATATACTTTGAAAACAATGAGGCCAGGCATGGTGACTCACACCTATTATCCCAGCACTTTGGGAGGCCGGGGCAGGAAGACCACAAGGTTAAGAGTTCGAGACCACCCTAGCCAACATGGAGAAACCAGGTCTCTACTAAAAATAGAAAAATTAGCAGGGCATAGTTGTGCACACCTATAACCCCAGCTACTCAGGAGGCTGAGGCACAAGAATCTCTTGACTCCAGGAGGCGGAGGTTGCAGTGAGACCACTGCACTCCAGCCTGGGTGATAAAGAGAGTTTCAATAAATAAATAAATAAATAAATATATATATATATATATAAATAAAAACATTAGCCAGGCTACTCCTCCAGTCCCAGCTACTCCAGAGGCTGAGGTGGGAAAATCACTCGAGCCCAGGAGGTTGCCGCTGCACTGAGCTGTGATCCTGCTACTGTACTCCAGCCTGGGAAACAGTAAGAGTGTCTCAAAAAAAAAAAAAAAAATTAAAGGCTGGGCATGGCAGCTCATGCCTGTAATCCCAGCACCTTGGGAGGCTGAGGCGGGAGGATCACTGAGGTCAGGAGTTCAAGACTAGCCTGACCAAGATGGAGAAACCCCATCACTACTGAAAATACAAAATTAGCCAGCCATGGTGGTGCTCGCCTGTAATCATAACTACTCAGGAGGCTGAGACAGAAGAATCACTTGAACCCCAGAGGTGAAGGTTGCGGTGAGCCAAGATCACGCTGTTGTACTTTAGCCTGGGCAACAAGAGCAAAACTCCGTCGGTCCTTATTTAACCTCTTGTTGCCCTTCTCCCCAATCTTTTGATCGCCCTCAATCTCTATATATTACCGCCTCTTATCTCTGCGTCTCCTCTGCTCTGTTAAATTCTCTCTTCCCTGTTACATTCCTCTGTCCCCACTCTCTAGCACCCCAAAAACCCAAGTGTCCTTCCTTCCGTGGTTCTCCCTGTTCTCCTGGCCACCAGCACCACTCTGGGGGTTTGAAGAAAGACGCCTGCATCCCGGAGAAGCGCATTTTCCGGGGGGTGGAGCTGGGCAGGCAAGAATACCCGGTGTCATAGGGCAAGCCCCTGGGACCTGCCCAACACTGATTCAGGGAAAGCGGTGACTGCAGAGGGAAGACTTGGGGAGCAGCAGGGCCCGGCACAAGGAGGGACCTGGGGGACAACGGCGCCTTAAGACAAGGGTGGCCCCTGCAGGCACCCAGGACCCAGGAAGAAGACGCAGCCTTCCCGGGACCGGGGCCGGGAGCCTGGGAGGCGAGCCTGGAGGCGCTCAGGGCGGGAATCCACCTCGCGGATGAGGACTTTAAAAAGCATGGGGTGGGAGGAGTCAGAACAAGGTTTTGACCAGGAAAACTGCGCTATAGGAAGTGTATACACTGCCCTATAACAGAAAGACTGGATAGGGGACCAGCCTCCGGACGACTTCAACCCCAAAAGGAAGCAACTCCTGGACTCTTAAGGGGACGTCTCAGTTTTCTCTGGGTGAAGGAAGACGGGCAAGAATTTCCAGGTCCGTGGGAACCCTACGTCCCAGGGACAGAAGCGCCAGGGACCTGGGAAGGGCATACTTAACACAAGACAGAGCGAAACTCACGCGCCGCGGTAGGACCTTCACTCCTGGGAATCCCCTTCCGGGTTTGCGCGCGCAGGACAGAAGTCAGGCCTGGGCGGGGCCCGCGAGCAGTGTAGCGGGGCCTGGGCGGGGTAGCAGCGGAGAGACTTTGCCCTTTAGAACCCGCAGACAGCCGGGCCGGGGCGGGAACCGTGCGTCTCTCCGCCTCGCACCCAGCGTCTCTGTTTTCTGGGTTTTTGGAGGTGAGAGCGGCCAGGAAGGCTAAGGCGTAATTCAAAAGCCCTGGAATTGTCTGGAACGGGCATGCAAACTAGAATGTGAAATGCAAAGCCCTGCCTGGGCGGAACGTAGGATTTCATGCTGACAGCCCACAGAACAGAATAGAAATCCTCTCCATTTCTATTCTCCATTCACTCCAGAGGGAGAGTCCACCCTGTGCTCAGCTTCAGAGACTCCCCTAGGGCCTCCCCCTGGGAAGAGGGACGGAGTGTTCAGGCCAGGGAGGAGTGAGGTCACCACTTGCTGCTTAAACAAAACAAGGTTGCAGGCACGGGGCTGAAGCCTGAGGTCCCAGCTACTCAAGAAGCAGCAGCGGGAGAATCGCTGAAATTGGGGGTCCAGACCAGTCTGGGCGACAAAGTGACACCCCCTTCCGTAGGGCTCCCTTCCTTGTCTCTCTCTGGCTGTGCAGTGGCAAGATTTTGGATCACTGCAAGCGCCTCCTCCTGGGTTCACACCATTCTCCCGCCTCAGTCTTTCCAGTAACTTTGACTACAGGTGCCCGCCATGATGCCCGTCTGTTTTGCATTTTTAGTACAGAGGGGGTTTCACCATGTCTGGATCTCCTGACCTCGTGATCCGCCCGCCTCAGCCTCCCAAACTGCTAGGATTACAGATGTAAGCCACTGCGGCTGGCCTTGTGTGTGTTTTTTCTTTTGTTTTTACCGTTTTTAAATAAAATTTTTCATGGTGTGAGATAGGGATCCAGCATTATTCTTTTCCATGTGAATATCCAGTTAGTTGTCCCAGCACATTTGTGAAAGAAATCTATTACTTTCTCTTGTTTTCACTTTTTTCTTTCCTTTTATTTATGAGACAGAGTATTTCTCTGTGGCCCATGCTGGGGTGCAGTTGCGAGACTGTGGCTCACTGCAGCCTCTGCCTCCTGAGTGGAAGCTATTCTTCTGCCTCAGCCTTTGGAGTAGCTGCTATTACAAGCGCACACGACCACACCCAGCTAATTTTTGTATTTTTGGTAGAGATGGGGTTTCACCATGCTGGCCAGGCTGGTCTGGAACTCCTGACTTCAAGTGATCCACCTGCCTCGGCCTCCCAAAGTGCTAGGATTACACTTGTGAGTCACCGTGCCTGGCCCAGGGAATATTCTTTACTTCACTTTTTAAATGTGAGAAAATATAATTGAAAAACAAAGAGTATTCCGCCAAATGAGAAATCATCTCTATGACGATAATAGAGAAATTAAAACTATTTTATTAATAAATAAGCTTCAGGACAGAATGTGATGGGAAATAGAGGCAAACAGCTAAGAGGTTGACAAGAGAGAAAGCAACTTCACTGTTCTGTACAACCCATTAAGTACATGTTTTCAAGATAAACACTAATCAGTCCTCAGGGGAGAGGACTTGAGAAGCCATTGGTTACACATAGTTCATCCTGGCTCTACTTGGTAACAGAGTTGAGAATCTCTGTCAGCTAATTAGCATCATCCCGAGGGAGGGGGAAATACCTTAACACTAACCATAATACAAAAATAATCTGGGCGTGGTGGCAGACACCTGTAATTTTTCTGTATTTTTAGTACAGACAGGGTTTCACCAAGCTGGCCAAGCTGGTTTCAAACTCCTGAAGTCAAGTGACTCAGAAGTCTCGGTGTCTCAAACTGTTGGGATTACAGGCTTGAGCCACCAGGGTCAGCCAGGAAAACTCTTAGAAGTTGCGCCTGCATTCCCCTGGACTCAGGTTGCAGGACCACATTCCTCTCAAGGCTCAGAATTACTTAAAGGTCCAAAGCTTTAAATTGGAATCATTTGATATTTGAATTATTTAATTTCCTACTGAGACACAGGTACTATTTATCTTGTTGTTTGCCTTTTTTTTTTTTCTTTTTGTTTTGAGATGGAGTCTCACTTTGTTGCCCAGGCTGCAGTGCAGTGGCACAATCTTGGCTCACTGCAGCCTCTGCCTCCCAGGTTCAAGCAATTCTCCTGCCTCAGTCTCCCGACTAGCTGGGACTACAGGCGTGTGCCACCATGCCCGGCTAATTTTTTTTGTATTTTTAGTAGAGACAGGGTTTCACCATGTTGGTCAGGTGGTCTCGAACTCCTGACCTCGGGATTGGCCCACCTTGACCTCCCAAAGTGCTGGGATTACTGGCCTGAGCCACCACACCCGGCTATTGTTTGTCTTTCAAAGCGAGTACCCAAGTTCTTCAGAAATACAACCCTGGGCCGGGAGCGGTGGCTCACACCTGTAATCCCAGTACTTTGGAAGGCTGAGCCTGGAGGATCATCTGAAATGAGAAGTTCAAGACCAGCCTGGCCAACATGGTGAAACCTCGTCTCTACAAAACTATAAAAATCAGCCAGGCATTATGGTGGGTGCCTGTAGTCCCAGCTCCTCTGGAAGCTGAGGTGGGAGAATCGCATGTACCGGGCAGATGGAAATTGCAGTGACCAGAGATCACACCATTTAACTCCAGCCTGGGCAACAAGAGCTAAACCCCGTCTCCATCTGAAAGAAGAAAAGACTACCTCAGAAGACAGAAAACGCATTTGCAAATTTTCTAAATAAATGTCCTAAGAAAAGAGACGAAAGGAAGAAAATCTCTTTCTTTATTTTCAAAGGAGGAATTGTACCTCTCATTTATTTGCTTGTTTGTTTGAGACAGGGTCTAGCTCACTCACCCAGGCTGGAATGTGGTGGCAAAAACAGGGCTCACTGCAGACTTCAACGCCCTGGCTCAAGTGATCCTTCCACCTTTTTCATCAAGCATTTGGAAGAGATATCTACAAAATATAAACATAATACATTTCCAATTAAGTCCAGATGGTAAACCATACTGAAATGTGGAAATACGACACAAAAAAATACTTATTTTAAACTTCCCAAACATGATCTTCAAAGTTTAGGAGCACAAAAGGAGTAAGATCCTTTAATAAAAGGCGATTACATGTTCTTCAAATCATTTCTATGGAAGCCTATTTCCAATATCATGACAAAACACTGACAGGGCAGAAACATGTATAAGCCTAAAGTCAGGAGTGTTTTTCCACTGTGACCCTAAAGTGCATCACAATTTACAAAAAACATATCACTGTCACACAAGGAAAAGAAAACTGTATATTTTTCATATTTACAGAATATCTACTGTATACAAATAAATTCTAAAAGACCAAACAACATACTATGTTTATAAATAATCCACAACAAGCTTATGTAAGGGTAACCAAAATCAATGGAAATTCTGTATTGTCAAATAATCATTGCACAGAGAAGAAAAGATTACAAAAATCAGGCAGGCATGGTGGTGGGCACCTGTAGTCTCAGCTACTCGGGAGGCTGAGGCACAAGAATCGTTTGAACCTCGGAGGCAGAGATTTCAGTGAGCCAACATTGTGCCACTGCACTGACAGAGTGAGACTCCATCTCAAAAAAAAAAAAGTTAATACAATCTTTTTCTGAATACCTGTCATAAAATTACCTATATCCACGCAGAACAGGGACTTATTGAAATTAACAAGTGCAGTGTGTCAGTTATATTACATACCATATACCGAAAAGCCATATGTGAAATCTTAAATATTAATCAGTAAGCCATTGTAACTCATGATAAAACCAGCAAGCAAACAATAAGTACATTTATACAGCCTGCAGAATTCTAAACAATTCCCTCTTAAGAAAAAAGCCACAACTTCTACTTCCCACCAGCACACACTATGAGAACTGAAATACATGTTAAGATCACCACCTTCTGATGTATGAGTTCAAGTAAATACACAGCATTAAAAGGAATAAGAACTGATGAACAGCGTCGGAGGGTGTAATTATGATGTCACAGGTACAGTTAGGTAACACCAGGCAATACAACAATTTTATATATATGCATTGCCCTTAGTTATTTAGTTAACTGTGCATAAAATACAAAACATAGACTGTGTACTAGGAAAATTTATAAACTGAGATCACAGAAAACACTGTATAAAACAAATTGCACAATAAAAACAAGAAAAACCTGATGCAGGCTCCCTGGTCTGAATGATTATATCGGCCAAAAGCAATGTTCAGAGTTCTTATTGTCCAATAGGATGTTCCTGCAGATGGGGTCTTTGAGAGAATTTGGTCATGGGTGTTGACTACTCGAGAATAGCGCTAGTGCTTTTATTTTTATTATTTATTTATTTATTTATTTATTTATTTATTTATTTATTGAGATGGAGTTTCCCTCTTGTTGCCCAGGCTGGAGTGCAATGGCACGATCTTGGCTCACCGCAACCTTTGCCTCCTGGGTTCAAGCAATTCTCCTGCCTCAGCCTCCCGAGTAGCTGGGATTACAGGCATGTGCCACCACACCCAGCTAATTTTGTAGTTTTATAGAGACAGGTGTCTCTATATTGGTCAGGCTGGTCTTGAACCCCCAACCTCAGGTGATTCACCCGCATCAGCCTTCTGAAGTGCTGGAATTACAAGTGTGAGCCACCGCGCATGGCCACGACTACTGCTTTTATAAAGGGAAACATTAAAGAGCTGATTGTTATTTCTTTTTTTGTTTTTTGAGACCAGGTCACGCTCTATCACTCAGGCTGGAGTGCAGTGGCATGATTCTCCTGTCTAAAGAGATTCTCCTGCCTCAGCCTCCAGAGTAGATGGGACTACAGATGCATGTCACCATCCTTGGCTAATTTTTTTTCTTTTTTTGGGGGGGAGACAGAGTCTCACTCTGTCACCCAGGCTGGAGTACAGTGGTGCGATCGTGGCTCACTACAATTTCTGCCTCCCAGCCAGGTCCAAGTAATTCTCCTGCCTCAGCCTCCAGAGTAGCTGGAATTAGAGGCATGTGTCAACATGGCCAGCTAATTTTTGTATTTTTGGTTAAGACAGGGTTTCACCATGTAGGCCAGACTGGTCTCGAACTCATGACCTTCAGCAATCTGCCCCCAAAGTGCTGGGATTACAGGCATGAATGAGCCGCCACGCCTGGCTTTGATGTTCCTCACTTTTTATTTTTTTTCTCAGACGGAGTCTAGCTCTGTTGTTCAGGCTGGCATACAGTGATGGAATCTCGGCTCACTGCAACTTCTGCCTCCCGGGTTCAAGCAATTCTCCCACCTCAGCCTCCCGAGTAGCTGGGATTTTAGACATCTGCCACCACGTCCAGCTAATTTTTGTGTGTGTGTGTGTGTATATATGTATATATATATATATATATATATTTTTTTTTTTTTTGAGACGGAGTCTCGCTCTGTCGCCCAGGCTGGAGTGCAGTGGCTGGATCTCAGCTCACTGCAAGCTCCACCTCCCGGGTTTACGCCATTCTCCTGCCTCAGCATCCCGAGTAGCTGGGACTACAGGCGCCCATCACCTCGCCTGGCTAGTTTTTTGTATTTTTTAGTAGAGACGGGTTTTCACCATTTTAGCCAGGATGGTCTCGATCTCCTGACTTCGTGATCCGCCCATCTCGGCCTCCCAAAGTGCTGGGATTACAGGCTTGAGCCACCGCGTCCGGCCTAATTTTTGTATATTTTAAGCAGAGATTGGGTTTCACCGTGTTGGCCAGGTTGGTCTCGAACTGCTGACCTCCTGATCCACTCACCTGTCTCCCAAAGTGCTGGGATTACAGGCGTGAGTCACCACGCCCTGACATCCCTTTTAAAAACTGCTATGGCCTCAGCTTGGTGGCTTACACCTGTAATCCCAGCACTTTGGGAGGCCGAGGCAGCAGGTCACCTGAGGTCGGGAGTTAGAGACCAGCCTGGATCAACATGAAGAAACCTCATCTCTACTAAAAACACAAAATTAGCCAGGCATGGTGGTGTATGCATGTACATCCAGCTACTCAGGAGGCTGAGGCAGTAGAATCGCTTGAAGCCAGGAAGCTGAGGTTGTGGTGAGCTGAGATCATCTCATCGCACTCCAGCCTGGGCAACAACAGCAAAACTCCCTCTCAAAAAAAAAAGGGGAGGGCTATGTAAACCAGACGTGGTGGGTCATCTCTGTAATCCCACCTGTAATCCCAGTAATTTGGGAGGCCAAGGCAGGAGGATACTTTGAGCCCAGAATTTTGAGACCAGCCTGGGAAACACAGTGAAACCCCATTTCCAAAACAAAACAAAACAAAACAAAAACTAGCCGGGCTTGGTGGCTCATGCTTCTGGTCCCAGTTACTCAGAAGGCTGAGGTAGGAGGATCGCTTGAGCCCAAAATGTTGAGGCTGCAGTTAGAGGAGATCACGATAGTGCACTCCAGTCTGGGTGATAGAGCCAGACCCTGTCTCAAGATATTATTTAATTAATTAAATTAAAAGCATTATGTAATAACAGACAGTGACTTTTTTCCCACTTCACTACCCACGTCCTACCCCATCCTAGGAAAAGGGAAGGCAGTGATTCACAACTGAATAAGTCACTTCCCTCTGGCTGAATAGGGATTCCAAGTGGAAGATACCCCTGATGCCAAGATTTATAGAATATACATGTCTTATAGATACAAATTTTGAAATTCTCAATCTCATCTGTAAAATTTAAACAAGTTTTCAGTTGTTAGATTATATACACGGAAGTCAACATGTCACAACTAATCATATCCAATGAACTCACGCACTCATCTAAACCCAAAGTCTCTCGCCCCTTTTTTTCTTTTGAGACAAGATCTCTCTCTGTTGTCCAGGCTGCAGTGTAGTGACATGATATCAGCTCACTGCAGCCTGGACCTCCTGGGCTCAAGTCATCCTCCCAGCTTGGCCTCCAGAGCAGCTGGACTGAGTACAGATGCACACCATTAGGCCCGGTTATTTACTGTTTTTTTTTTTTTTTTTTTTGGCAGAGATGGGGGTCTCACTATGTTGCCCAGGCTTGTCTCGAACTCCTGGCCTCAAGCAATCCCCTTGCCTCAGTCTCCTGAAGTGTGGAGAGTACAGGCGTGAGCCACTGTGCCCAGCCCCTCTGTCTTCATTACGGTGCTTCCTTCCCTAATTCTGTACCTATCTCTCATTCTCCCCTTTTCTCTCTAGCTCTTGTTTTCTTTTCTTTCTCCCTCGGATTCTGTTCTTCATTTTGTACCCCTCTCCTCTTCTGCTGTTTATCTCCTTCTTCCCTCTATTCCTTATCTTCCACCTCTTCTGCTCCATCCTGGCAACTTATTAACCTCTTAATGCTCTTTCTCCCCAGTCTTTCAGTTGTCCTCAATCTCCATCTATTTCTGCCTCTTCTCCCATCTCTGAGCCTCCTCTGCTCTCCCTGTTAAATTCTCTCTTCCCTGACATACTCCCCTGTCCCCACTCTGTGGCACCCCAGATGTCCAGGTGTCCTCCCTGCTGTGCTTCTCCCACTGTTCTCCTTGCCACCAGCACCACTCTGCTCTGTCTGTCCTGGCTCCAAATCCCTCCCTCTCTCCCTCTCTCTGATGAGCCTCCCTCTTTGCTGCCACTCCCTCTACCTTGCCGTCCTTCATCTCTCTGTACATCTAGCTTTTTCTACATTTCTCCAGTTGCTTTTCTTCTCCTGCTTTCCTAGGTTTTTTTGTTTCTTTTTTTCCCCACTTTTGCCATCTGCTGGCATATCCCTTACCAATCCTCTATTTTCCATCTGTTATGGGCTTTTCTTATTCTTCTTTTCTCTGTCTCAGGTTTTCTACTGCTGTCTGCCTCCTAATCCCTTCGGCCTACACAATCGCAGGAAGGTTTGGAGTAAGATGCCTGCATCCCGAAGGAGCGCATTTTCCAGGGGCTGGAGCTCAGCAGGCAAGAAGACCCCGTGTCACAGGACAGGCCCCTGGGACCTCCCCAATGCGGGTTCAGTGGAAGCGGTGACTGCGGAGGGGAGACCTGGGGAGCAGCAGGCTGTGGCAAGAGGAGGGAGGTTGGTTGCGGGGCGACAGCGCCTTAGGACAAGGATATGGTCTGCAGGATCCCAGGACCCAACAGAGGACTCGATCTCCCCGGGACTGAGGCTGCGGCACGGCGCTCCAGGGCCCAACGACGGGGAGACTGCAAGGCGCGCCCTGGGCAAGAATCCACCTCACGGGTGAGGACTTTAAATAGCGCGGGGCGAGATGAGTCAGACAAGGTTTTGAGCAGAAAAACTACACAATAGAAAGTGTATACATTGACCTACAGCAGAAAGACTGGACACGAGAACAGCCTCGGCCGACTTTAAACCCAAAAGGAAGCGACCCCCGGGCTCTCACGGGGATGTCACAATTTGCTCTGGGCGAAGGAAGACCAGAGAGAATTTCGAGGTCTGTGGGGACCCCACGTCCCAGGGACAGAAATGCCGGCGACCTGGGAATCGGAGACTTAATGCAACACAGCAAAACTCACCGCCGCGATGTGACCTTCACGCCACCCGATCCGCTTCCGGGTTTGCTTTAATCTGCGCGCGCAAGACAGAAGCCTGGACGGGAAGCGGGAGGAGGTTGGCTGGGCCTGGGCGAGGCCCGGGGGGGGCGGGGGGGCGCACCAGGCGGACAGACCCTGCCCTTTAGAACCGGCAGAGGGCGGGGCCGGGGCAGTACCTGCGCGTCTCAGCGGCTCTCCCAGCATCTGTTTTCAGGTTTTGGAGGCGAAAGCGCCAGAAAGTCTGAGGAATGATTCCAAAGCCCTGGACTTATCTGGAACTGGGATGCAAACTAGAATGTGAAATGCAAAGCCCTGCCTGGGCGGCACGTACGATATCACGCTGACAGCCCACAGAACAGAATAGATATCCTCTCCCTTTCTATTGTCCCATTCACTCGGGAGGGAGAGTCCGCCTTGTGTTCAGCTTCAGAGACTTCCTTAAAACCACAGGCTGGGGTGCGGGATGGAGTGCTCAAGCCAGGGAGGAGTGAGGTCACCACCTGCTGCTTCAAGACAGCAGAGGCGCGAGGGCGGGAGCCTGAGGTCCCAGGGACTCAGGAAACAAAGGAGAGAATGGCTGAGCCTGGGGTTCCAAGCCAGCCTGGGCGACAAAGTAACACCCACTGCCACAGGTCTCCCTTCCTAATCTCTCTCTCTTTTCCTTAAAAAAAAAAAAAAAAAAAAAAAAACTTTTTTAAATAAAATTTTTGATGGTGTGATATAGGGATCCCGCATTATTCTTTTCGATGTGGATATCCAGTTAATTGTCCCAGTACATTTATGGAAGAAATCTATTACTTCATTTTTTTAATGATTATTTACTTTTTTCTTTCTCTTTTTTTTTTTTTTTTGAGACAGAGAATTTCTCTGTCGCCCAGGCTGGAGTGCAGTGGTGAGATCTCGACTCAATGCAGCCTCTGCCTCCTGGGTTCAAGCGATTCTCCAGCCTCAGCCTCAGGAGCAGCTGGCATTACAGTCGCGCGCCACCATGCCTGGCTAATTTTTGTATTTTTCATACAGACGGGGTTTCACCATGTTGACCAAGCGGGTATGGAACTCCTCACTTCAAGTTATTTGCCTGCCTAGGCCTCCCAAAGTGCTGGGATTATAGGCATGAGCCAACATGCCTGGCCCAAGAAATATTCTTTACTGTGCTTTTTAAATGTCGACAAAATATAATTGAAAACTAAAAAATCTTCTCCCAAAGGAGAAATCATCTCCACGAAGATAACAGAGAAATAAATAAAAACCATTTTATTAATAAATAAGCCTTGGACCAGAATGTGATGGGAAATAGAGGCAAACAGCTAAGAGGTTGAAAAGAGAGAAAGCAACCTCACTGTTCTATACAACCCATTAAATACGTGTTTTTGTCGGACGCGGTGGCCTACAGAATTCAAAACAATCTCCTTTTAAGAAAAAAGCCGCCGGGCGCGGTGGCTCAAGCCTGTAATCCCAGCACTTTGGGAGGCCGAGACGGGTGGATCACGAGGTCAGGAGATCGAGACCATCCTGGCGAACACGGTGAAACCCCGTCTCTACTAAAAAATACAAAAAAATAGCCGGGCGAGATGGCGGGCGCCTGTAATCCCAGTTACTTGGGAGGCTGAGGCAGGAGAATGGCGTAAACCCCGGAGGCGGAGCTTGCAGTGAGCTGAGATCCGGCCACTGCACTCCAGCCGGGGCGACAGAGCGAGACTCCATCTCAAAAAAAAAAAAAAAAAAAAAGAAAAAAGCCACAACTTGTACCTACCACCAACACACAATATAAGAACTGAAATACATGTTACATTCTCTACCTTCTGACATATGAGGTCAAGAAAATACATAGCATTATAAGAAATGAACATTGACTAACGTCCATGTGCAGTGGCACATGCCTGTAATTGCAGACTTTGGGAGGCTGAGATGGGTGGATCATAAGGTCAGGAGTTCGAGAGCAGCCTGGCCAACATGGTGAAACCCCGTCTCTACTAAAAATACCAAAAAAAAATTAGCTAGGCATGGTGTAATCCAAGCTACCTGGGAGTGTGAGGCAGGAGTGGTTTGAACCCAGGAGGTGGAGGTTGCATTGAACCGAGATCACGCTGTTGCAATCCAGCCTGGGTGACAGTGCATGTATAAAAAGAGACAGTAAAGAGCTTGTTGCCTGTTCCTCTTTCCACCATGTCAGGGCACAGCAGGAAGATGGCTGGGCTAAACCATGAAGAAAGCTCTCACCAGGAACCAATTTGGCTGGCACCTCGCTCTTGGATTTCCCACTTTCCAAATTCATGAGAAACATATTTCTGTGTCTTAAGCCTCCCAGTTTCAGCTATTTCCTTTTTGTCTGTTTTTGAGACTGAGTCATGCTCTATCACCCAGGCTGGAGTGTAGTGGCACGACGATTATCCTACCTCAAGTGATTCTCCCGCCTCACTCTGTAGTCTCGCTCTGTCACTTGGGCTGGAGTGCAGTGGCAAGATCTTCGCTCACTGCAACCTCCACCTCCCAGGCTCAAGAGATTCTCCTCCCTCAACCTCCCAAGTAGCTGGTATTAGAGGTGTGTGCCACAACACCCAGCTATTTTTTGTATTTTTAGTAGAGACCGGGTTTCACCATGTTGGCCAGGCTGGTCTTGAACTCATGACTAAAGTGTGCTGCCTGTCTTGGCCTCCCAAACTGGTGAGATTGCAGGTGTGTACTGCACCAGGCCCATTTTTAACATTTAGTAGATTAAATGTTTCACCATGTTGGCCAGAGTGGTCTCAAACTACTGACCTCAAGTGATCTACCCACCTGGGTGTCCTAAAGTGCTGGGATTAGAGGTGTGAGCCACCACAGCCAGTCAGTCTAAGCTATTTCTCACAGGACAATGAAATGACAGACAGGAAAAAAAGCATCTCATCATTAACATCACCGAAGGCTGACAAATCTTATTAAACAAAGGCAGGTGAGAGTCTGTACTGTAACACTTGCAATACTTGAAGCCATCTAATAGCACTAACATGTTTTTAAAACCTTGAGACAGGCCGGGTGTGGTGGCTCATGCCTGTAATCCCAGCACTTTGGGAGGCCAAGGAGGGAGGATCACAAGATCAGGAAATTGAGACCATCGTGGATAACAAAGTGAAAACCCGGCTCTACAAAAATAAAATATATATGTATATACACACATGTATATATACTTATATATATATTCCAAGAAATAAGACTGGCGTGTTGGCACAAGCCTGTAGTGTCAACTACTCGGGAGGCTGAGGCAGGAGAATCACTTTAACCCGAGAGGTGAAAGTTGCAGTGAGCTGAGAAAGCACCTTTGCACTTCAGCCAGGGTTACAAGAGCAAAACTCCATTTCATAAATATATAAATTAATTAATTAATAAAAGGACAGATACAAAATTGGCATACATGTACCTTTTCTTCATAATGAAACTTTTTTCATATTATTTAGAATAAAAAGGCATGAAAAACACTGTATGTATATGTTAACAGAAATGCAACACACACAGAAATAATTCTGACATAAATAACAAACAGTTCTAGTGGATAAGGAATAGTTTGTACAGGTTACAGTTTTTTTTTTTTTAATGGTGCCCAGTATGCCATAAGGTTTTATGCCTACTTTAGTTCTGGAATCCCCAATGAGCTATCATAAAGAATACAGAACATCTAAACAAAGGGAACAGTGAAAGTCCAGATGCTACATCATGAAACTTTTCATTCCAAAATCAATATGGCTTCCGTGTTAGTCAAGGAACAATGGGGCTCCCAAGAGGCAACAAGAGAAAATGCAAAGATACGCAAGGGCACATCCCCAGGAGGGAAGTTATCCTCACCCAGGGAGACCAGGTTCCTATAATTCTCCAACATCACATCTCTGCATAGAGTCCTCTGAGCAGGGTCCAGGCATTTCCACTCCTCCTGAGAGAATTTTATGGCCTAAATGTCATACCTAAATGTCAATAGACCATGAAATGAAAACACATTTTAACCAAATAGTTCTGGGAGGAGTTCTTATCTTTACAGAAAATGAGAAGAGGAGAGAGAGGAAAGCGTGGATTTAATTGTAGTGAATGTTCTGACAAATCCGAGTAAGGGATTTCTCACCACATGACGTCTTCCCAGTTTTATTCTACTACATTTTTTGAAGAGGTCATGACACCCTCTCAGTATGAATTACTTATGTTTGTGAAAAAATACAAGCAATACATAAATAAAAAAATCAATGCAGGGTTCCCGTTATAGAAATGTTAGGAAGTTTTATTGACACACCAAGTGACATTTATCTGGATGAGCCAGAGCATGAGTGAGGTCTTCAAAGATGACAACATCCACAGTGAAAGATCAGCCAGGCATGGTGGCACATGGCTATAATCCCAGCTACATGGAAGGCTGAGGCAGGAAAATCACTTGATCACTGGAAGCAGAGGTTGCAGTGATCCGAGATTATGCCACTGCACTCCAACCTGGGAAACCGAAATTCAGTCAAAAAAAAAAAAATTAGCCAGGCATGGTTCCAGGCACGTGTGGTCCCAGCTATTTGGGAGACTGAGGTGGGAGGATGGCTTGTTCCTGAGGGTGGAGGTTGCAGTGAGCTATGATCCTGCCACTGTGTACCAGCCTGGGCAACAAAGCAAGACCCTGTCTCAAAATAAAATAAAATACATGAAAACAAAATTACTCAAGATACAAAAATCCATTTTGTATATATATGTCCACAAAATAATAAAACCTGCACAGACTCACAAAAAGCCAGATGTTAATACAAGGGGTTGTCATTTGTCCCAGATTTTCAAAATATAAAAGATATTCAAAATATATACATATGTGTGTATACATGTATTTGTATGTATATGTGTGTGCATGTGTGGGGGATGTGTATATACATATATAAAGATTTTTAAAATATAAAAAGTAGCAAGTTTTGTTTAACTGAAGAGGAATCTCATCTTGCTGGAAGAGGACACTTTGGCAGTTGGGGGTAGGGAGGAATCTTGTCAGATCTAAGAAAACAGGGAATGCCTCATCCTAGAGGAAGCAATCACCATTTCAACTGCCTGACCTGGAGGAAGCTTCAGATATCTGTAGGAATGCAGGCGTGTGCAGTGGCAGCCACTGTGGCACTCTTTATACAGGGAAAAATCAAAAAGGACCCAAACATTGTCATTCAGCCAATTTCCAATGCAGATGGCAAAGAGCAAGCTATCCATGTTCACTAACATGACATGTAAATTTTTACAACCAATAGGATCAAATATCAAAGTAAAATATTTACTAGAACACAAAGAAGAAAACAACAGAGGCTTGGATCTACTTGAGGGTGGAGGGTGGGAGGAAGGAGAGGAGCCAAAAAAATAACTATTGGGGGCCAGGCCAGGCGCAGTGGCTCCTGCCTGTAATCCCAGCACTTTGAGAGGCCGAGGGGGGTGGATCAACTGAGGTCAGGAGTTCAAGACCAGCCTGGCCAACATAGTGAAACCCTGTCTCCAGTAAAAAATACAAAAATTAGGGAGGTATGGCAGCAGGCACCTGTAATCCCAGCTACTTGGGAGGCTGAGGCAGGAGAATCGCTTGAACCTGGGAGGTGGAGGTTACGGTGAGCTGAGATCATGCCATTATACTCGAGCCTGAGCAACAAGAGCAAAACTCAGTCTCAAAAAATAAATAAATAAAAAATAACTATTGGGTACAGGGCTTAATACAAGAGTGATAGTCTACTACAACAAACCCTGATGATACAACTTACGTAACAAAGCTTCACATATAGCCCCAAACCTAAAGTAAAAATCTAGAAATAATCTGTAGAACAAACCCCGATGACACAACTTGACATATGTAATAAAGCTTCACATATAGCCCCAAACCTAAAGTAAAAACGTAAATATAAAAAAAAAAATTGGCCACACACAGTGGCTCACACATGTAATCCCATCACTTTGGGAGGTTGAGACGGGAGAATCATGAAGTCAGGAGTTCAAGACCAGCCTGGCCAAAATGGTGAAACCCCGTCTCTACTAAAAATATGAAAAAAAATTAGTCGGGGGTGGTGGCACTTGACTATAATCCCAGTTATTCTGGAGGCTGAAACAGGAGAATTGCTTGAACCTGGGAGGAAGAGGTTACAGTGATCTGAGATTGCACCACTGAACTCCAGCCTGGGCAACAGAGACTTTGTATCAAAAAAAAAAAAAAAAAAGAGAGAGAGAGAGAGAGAAAAGGCCAGTAGAGGTGGCTGACACCTGTAATCCCAGCACTTCAAAGGCCGAAGTGGGCGGATCACGAGGTTAGGAAATTCAGACCATCCTGGCTAACAAGGTGAAATTCCATCTCTACTGAAATACCAAAGCATGGTACTGGCACCGTGGCACTCACCTATAGTCCCACACACTTGGGAACCTGAGGTAGGAGAATCACTTGAACCCGGGAGGCAGAGGTTGCAGTGAGCTGAGATCATGCTGCTGTTCTCCAGCCTGGCTACAGAGTGAGACTCCATCTCAAAAAAAAAATTAAGAGAGCATGGTGGTACACACCTGTGGTCCCTGCTACTTGGGAGGCTGAGATTGGGGGATGGCTTGAGCCTGAAGGAGGTTGCAGTGAGCTAAGATCACGCCACTGTGCTCCAGTCTAATCGACAGAGCAAGACCTTGTCTCAAAATAAAATCAAATATATGAAAACAGAATACTCAAAGTATGAAAATCCATTGTGTTTATATAAGTTTGCAAAATAATAAAACATACACAGACTCACAAGAAACTAGATGTTAGTAAAAAAAAAAGTTGTCATTTTCTCCAGTTTTTTTTTTTTTAAGACAGGGTCCTGTTCTGTCACCCAGGCTGCAGTGCAGTAATATAATCTTGGCTCACTGCAACTTCTGCCTCCTGGGTTCAAGTGGTTTTCCTGCCTCAGTCACAGAGTAACTGGGATTACCAGTGCCTGCCACCATGCCCGGCTAACTTTCGTATTTTTAGTAAAGATGGGGTTTCACCATGTTGGTCAGGTTGGTCTTGAACTCCTGACCTCAGGCGATCCACCCACCTTGGCCTCCCAAAGTGCTGGGATTACACACGTGAGTCACCAAGCTCAGCAGATTTTCAAAAAATATACATGTATATGTAAATATGTATATATATATGTGTATGTGTGTGTATATATGTGTGTGTGTGTGTGTGTGTGTGTATATATAGTTTTAAAAATATAAAAAGTAGCAAGTTGTGTTTAGCTGAAGAGGAATCTCATCTTGCTGGAAAAGGACACTTTGGCAGTTGGGGGCAGGGGGAATCTTGTCAGATCTAAGAAAACAGGAAATGCCCCATCCTAGAGGAAGCAATCACCCTTTCAACTGCCTGACCTGGAGGAATGTTCAGATATGTGTAGGAACGCAGGCGTGCACAGAAGGAACCACTATGGCACTCCTCATACAGGAAAAAATGGCGAAGGACCCACATGTTGTCATTCAGCCATTTTCCAATGCAGATGGCAAAGAGCAAGCTAGCCATGTTTACTAACATGACAACAGGTAAATTCACAACCAGCAGGATCAAATATCAAAGTAAAATATTTACTGGAACACAAAGAAAACAACAGACACTGGGGTCTACTTGAGTGTGGAGGGTGCAAGGAAGAAGAGGAGCAGAAAAAATAACTATTGGGGGCTGGGCACAGTGGCTCACGCCTGTAATCCCAGCACTTTGGGAGTCTGAGATGGGTGGATCACTTGAGGTCAGGAATTCAAGACCAGTCTAGCCAACATAGTGAAACCCTATCTCTACTGAAAATACAAAAATTAGCCAGGCATGGTGGGGGGCACCTGCAATCCCAGCTACTCAGAAGGCTGAGGCAGGAGAATCACTTGAACCTGGGAGGCGGAAGTTGCAGTAAGCCATGATCTGTGTATGAACTCTCCATTTTCATGAGATTTTTGGAGTCAGAAACACAGTAACTCACTCAATTACCTAAAAATGTAGTATAAAATCAGGCAGAAAACATTTCCCCTTATTGGTCTCCTTTTCTAGAATGTACCATGTACTTTGTGCTAATTAATACGTGACTTATATTGGCAGCTGCTCTAATCCTGGTCCATCCTGGATGACAGAGCAAGACTCTTGTCTCCAAAAAACAAAAAACAAAAACAAAACACAGAAAGGCAGAAAAGATTTCCTGAATTCTTATTGCAGAATTTACCAGGTACTTGCGCACATTAGTACATGACTTCTGAGGGCAGCTGGTCTAATCCAGGTCCACAGAGAGCTGACAGAGCATCCAGATGTGGTCCCTGAACAATCCCTGCTGCCCAACAGCACTCACACCACGGGACCCTCACCCCGTCTCCATCCATGTCTGGTGTGAGCCCTTCCCAGGCCTATGCCCAGTGCCGCCTCTTCCCAAGTTCATGTCACTGGGTCACGAGAGATGGAATCTAAGCGAGATGAGAGGGACTGAGGGAAGGCATGGGTGAGTGTCAGCAAACCTATCAGGCAGGAAGCTTCAGACTCAGAGAAGATTCCCAACTCCAAGGCCCAGCGTTTCTGAAAGGAAGGAGACAGAACAATCCACCGAGAATATCATCTCACCTGAGGAAGAGCCATCCCTGACTCCTTTGCTTTCCTCTTCCTCTTCCGGGTTTCTTCCTCATGGACCAAGAGTCTTTAGAAGTCAATCCTGAATGTTAAAAATATGTTGTTTATTGCTCAGAATCAACAACCCCCTCCCCCTGTACCACAATCGCACATACAAAGAAACTGGAAGCTAACCTCTGATGCCAAGATTTATAGAATGTACACATATTATAGACAGGAATTCTAAAATTCTCAATCTCATCTGTATAATTTTTTTTTTTTTTTTTTGAGATGGAGTCCCACTCTGTCGCCCAGGCTGGAGTGCAGTGGCGCGATCTCGGCTCACTGCAAGCTCCGCCTCCCGGGTTCACGCCATTCTCCTGCCTCAGCCTCCCGAGTAGCTGGGACTACAGGCGCCTGCCACTACGCCTGGCTAATTTTTTGTATTTTTAGTAGAGACGGGGTTTCACTGTGTCTGCCAGGGTGGTCTTGATCTCCTGACCTCATGATCCGCCCGCCTCGGCCTCCCAAAGTCCTGAGATTACAGGCGTGAGCCACCGCGCCCGGCCTCATCTGTATAATTTAAACAAGTTTAACTTATTAGATTATATACACGGAAGTCAACATGTCACAACTAATCATATTCAATGAACTCACCCACTCATCTGAACCCAAAGTCGCCTACCCCTTTTTTTCTTTTGAGACAGGGTCTCGATCTGTTGACCAGGCTGGAGGTCTTGCTGTGTTGACCAGGCTGGAGTGCAGTGGCATGATCTCCGCTCATTGCAGCTGGACCCCCTGGGGTCAATTGATTCTCCTGCCTCAGCCTCCAGAGTAGCTGGGATTACAGGTGAGTACCATCAACCCCAGTTAATTTTTTTATTTTTGGCAGACATGAGTGTCTCATTATACTGCCCAGACTGGCCTCAAACTCCTGGACTCAAGGAATCCTCTTGCCTCAGTCTCCTAAATTGCTAGGATTACAGGCGTGAACCACTGCGCCCAGCCCCTTTCTTCATTACTGTGCTTCCCTCCCTAATTCTGTACATATCTCTCATTCTCCCCTTCTATGTTCGTTTTTCTTTTTCCCTGGGATTCTGCTCCATATTTTGTACATCTCTCTTCTCCTGTTGTTTATCTCCTTCTTCCCTCTATTCCTTCTCTTCCCCCTCCTCTGCTCCATTCTCGCAACTTTTTTAACCTCTTGTTGCTCCTTCTCCCCAATCTTTAGATCGTCCTCGATCTCCATCTATTTCTGCCTCTTCTCCCATCTCTGCTCCTCCTCTGCTCTCCCTGTTAAATTCTGTCTTCCCTGTTGTACCCCCCTGTCCCCACTCTCTGGCATCCCAGATCCCCAGGTGTCCTCCCTGCTGTGGTTCTCCCTCTGTTCTCCTTGCCACCAGCACCACTCTGCTCTGTCTGCCCTGGCTCCAAATCCCTCCTCCTCTCCCTCACTCTGATGAGCCTCCCTCTTTCCTGCCCCTCTCCCTACATTGCTGTTCTTCATCTCTCTGTACGTTTAGTTTTTCTCTACACTTCTCCAGTTGTTTTTCTCCTTTTGCTTTCTTATCTTTTTTTCACTTTTGCTGTCTCTTGGCAAATCCCTCACCCATCCTCTACTTTGCCATCGGTTATGGGTCTTTTTCATTCTTCTTTCCTCTGTCTCAGGTTTTCTATGGCTCTCTGACTCCCTCTTTCTGTCTCCTGATCCCTTTGGCCCATACAATCACAGGAGAATTTAGAGTAAGACGCCTGCATCCCTGAGAAGTGCATTTTCCAGGGTCTAGAGCTGGGCAAGCAAGAGCACCCGTGTCACAGGACAGGCCCTGGGCACCCCGCGGGCTCAGGGGAAGCGGTGACTAGCAGTAGAGACCTGTGGAGCACCAGGGCCCCGCACGAGGAAGGAGGTGGGGGGCGACGGCGCCTTAAGACAAGGATAAGAGCTGCAGGATCCCAGGACTAGGCAGAGGACGCCGCCTCCCCGGGGCTGGGGCCACCGCGCTGCGCTACAGGGGCCGACTAGGGCGAGGGTGGGAGGGGCCCAGGGTGAGAATCTGCCTCCCGGGTGAGGACTTTGAAAAGCACGGGGCAGGAGGAGTCAGAAAAAGTTTTGAGCAGGAAAACTACCAGACAGGAAGTGTACAGAAGCACCCGGGACCTGGGAAGCGCAGACCTAATACAAGACACAGAGAAACTCACGCGCCGGCGGTGGGACCTTCCCTCCACGTGATCCGCTTCCGGGTTTGTGCAAATCTGCCCAGGCAGAACAGAAGCCAGGCCTGGGCGGGACCCGCGAGGAGGTGAGCCGGGCCTGAGGGAGGTCGGGGTGGGGCGCGAGGCGGAGAGACCTTGCTCTTTAGAACCAGCAGCGGGCGGGGCCTGGGCGGGACCTGTGGGTCTCTCCGCGTCGCTCCCAGAGCCCCTGTTTTTCAGGTTTTGGGGGCGAGACCAGCCAGGAAGGCTGAGGCATAATTCAAAAGCCCTGGAATTGTCTGGAACGGGGATGCAAACTAGAATGTGAAATGCAAAGCCCTGCCTGAGTAGAACCTACGATTTCATGCTGACGGCCCACAGAACAGAATAGAAATCCTCTCCCTCTCTATTCTCCATTCACTCGGGAGGGAGAGTCCACCCTGTGCTCAGCTTCAGAGACTCCCCTAGGGCCTCTGCCTGGGATGCGGGATGAGTGCTCAGGCCAGGGAGGAGTGAGGTCACCACCTGCTGCTTAAACACGGCAAGGATGCGGGGGTGGGGTCGGGAACCTGAGGTCCCAGCTACTCAGGAAGCAGCGGCTGGAGGGTCGCTGAGACTGGGGGTCCAGACGACTTTGCTTTTGTTTCTTGGCGGTAATCGCTTAATCCTGAAAGTCCTGAGAGGACATGGGAAGCGTAGTCAAGCACACACCACCATGATGGAGAAAATAAGAGAGGGGATGTCAGGCCTCTGAGCCCAAGCCAAGCCCTCGCATCCCCTGTGACTTGCACTTATATGCCCAGACGGCCTGAAGTAACTGAAGAATCACAAAAGAAGTGCAAATGCCCTGCCTCGCCTTAACTGATGACATTCCACCACAAAAGAAGTGAAAACGGCCAGTCCTTGCCTTAAGCGATATTATCTTGTGAAATTCCTTTTCCTGGCTCATCCTGGCTCAAAAAGCTCCCCAACTGAGCACCTTGTGACACCCCCACTCCTGCCTGCCACAGAACAACCCCCCCTTGACTGTAATTTTCCTTTACCTACCCAAATCCTATAAAACGGCCCCACCCTTATCTCCCTTCGCTCTTTTTGGACTCAGCCCGCCTGTACCCAGGTGAAATAGACAGTATTCAAGAGGATATAAAAAGGATTACAGATATTCAAGTGCCACTTATTTCTGAGATGCAAGGATGGTTCAACATATTCAAGCAAATCAATGTGATATTCTGTTGCAGGAAATCAGGGACCCTGAAAGGAGGGACCAGCTGAAGCTGCAGCAGAAAAACATAGATTGTGAAGATTTCATGGACATTTATTAGTTCCCCAAATTAACACTTTTATAATTTCTTACACCTATCTTTACTCTAGTCTCCGAACATAAATTGTGAAAATTTCATGAACACTTATCACCTCCCCAATCAAAACTCTTGTGATTTCCTATGCCTGTTTTTACTTCAATCTCTTAATCCCGTCATCTTTGTAAACTCAGGAGCATGAATGTCGACTCAGGACCCTGTGATGATTGTGTTAACTGCACAAATTGTAGAGCATGTGTGTTTGAACAATGTGAAATCTGGGCACCTTGAAAAAAGAACAGGATAATGGCAATCTTCAGGGAACAAGGGAGATAAGACGTGGAGTCTGACTGCCAGTGAGCCAGTGGAAGAGAGCCATATTTCTCATCTGGTACCAAGGCTGATGTGCAGTGGCACAATCATGGCTTACAGGAGCCGTGACCTTTCAGGCTCAAGCCATCCTCTCTACTTAGCCTCCCAAGTAGCTGGGACTACAGGTGTGCATCACCATGTGTGGCTTTTAAATTTCCTATAGAAACTGGGTATTGCTATATTGCCCAGGCTGTTCTCAAACTCCTAGACTCAAGTGATCCTCCCACTTTAGCCTCTCAATATACTGGGATTACAGGCATGAGTCTCTGTGTCCAGCTGTATGCATAAAATGTTCTGGTAGATTTTTTTTTCCCTCAAGATGGAGTCTTGCTCTGTCACCCAGGCTGGAGTGCAGTGGTGCAATCTCGCATCACTGCAACCTCCACCTCTCGAGTTCAAGCAATTCTCCTGCCTCAGCCTCCCTAGTAGCTGGGACTACAGGCGTACACCACCATATTCAGCGAATTTTTGTATTTTCAATAGAGATGGGGTTTCACCATGTTTGTCAGGCTGGATTCGAACTCCTCACATTGTGATCCTCCTGCCTCAGCCTCCTAAAGTGCTGGGATTACAGGTGTGAGCCACCGCACCCAGCCTGATTTATTATTATTATTGTTACTTAATTTGAGATGGAGTCTCCCTCTGTCTCCCAGGCTGGAGTGCAGTGGCACAATCTCGGCTCACTGCAACCTCTGCCTCCCAGTTTCAAGTGATTTTCCTGCCTCAGCCTCCCAAGTAGCTGGGATTACAGGTGCCTGCTACCATGTTGGGGTAATTTTTGTATTTTTTTAGTAGAGACAGGGTTTCACCATGTTGGCCAGGCTGGTCTTGAACTCCTGACCTCAAGTGATCCACCTGCCTCAGCCTTCCAAAGTGCTGCGAATACAGGCAGTGTGAGCCACTGCGCCCAGGCATAATTTGTTTTAAGACTTAGTGGAAAAAAATCAAACCATATTTTCCTCTCTCTGGTCTCACACCACAAAAGAATAAACACAGAAAACTTCTGTGACCAAATGTGGGTTTTTTCCTCCACCAATAAGCAAGCAATCAATTCTGCAGTGTCTACTGGCTGAGTGCCCTTGAATTCAATTCTGACACTATGTACCTGGAGGTAGCATCAAATCCTACAGGTTGAGGGCTCAGTCCCCAAGAGTGCAAATAGACTAGTAGCAAGTCCAGGCCTCCAGAACTTCTGACCAACTGACTTCAAGTTGGGTTCCCATGACTCCTACTTTGAGATTGATCAATTTGCTAGACAGGCTCACAGAACTCAGAGTAACACTTAAATGTGCAGGTTTATTGTAAAAGATATTACAAAGGGTGCAAGTGAACAGCCAGATGGAGAGATACATAAGGTGAGGTCTGGAGGGGTCCCAAGCACATGAGCTTCTGTCCCCTAAAGTTGGCTTGTGCCACTCTCCTCCTGGCACGTGGAGGAGTTCTCATTCATCTTACTGTTAGTTTTCATGTGTTCAGCCTTCCAAAACTCTCTAAACCCAGTCCTTTTGGGTTTTTATGGAAGTGTATTACATAGACATTACTGAAATATGGACAAATGTGTAAAAATGTAATTCTAGAGTGTATGATCTAAACCCTGTAAGGCCCATCTTTTCAGATTCTTCTTGACCTCTTCTGGGTAGGATTTTTTCCTCCAGGCTATGGGGCAGAACCCTGTCTGGAATGAGGGTCTTGTGACTCACCATTAGAAAAACAGGAACAAGCCGAACGGTGGCTCACGCCTGTAATCCCAGAACTTTAGGAGGCCAAGATGGGTGAGATTGCTTGAGCTCAAGAGTTCAAACCAGCCTGGATGACATGGCAAAACCCCATCTCTACTAAGAATACAAAAACTAGGCAGGTGTGGTGGGTCATGTCTGTAATCCCAGGTACTCAGGAGGCTGAGGCAGGAAAATTGCTTGAACCTCATAGGCAGAGGTTGTAGTGAGCTGAAATCACACCACTGCACCCCAGCCTGCATGACAGGGTAGGACTGTCTCAAAAAAAAAAAAAAAAAAAAAAAAAAAAAAGAAGGCCAAGTGCGGTCACTCATGCCTATAATCACAGTACTTTGGGAGGCCAAGGTAGGTGGATCACAAGAGGTCAGGTGTTCGAGACCAGTCTGACCAACATGAAGAAACCCCATCTCTACTAAAAATACAAAATTAGGCAGGCGTGGTGGCGCATGTCTGTAATGCCAGCTACTCGGGAGGCTGAGGCAGGAGAATCACTTGAAGCTGGAAGGCGGAGGTTGTGGTGAGCCGAGATCATGCCATTGCCCTCCAGCCTGGACAAGAACGAAACTCCAAAAATAAATAAATAAATAAATAAAATAAAATAAAAGGCCGGGAGCGGTGGCTCAAGCCTGTAATCCCAGCACTTTGGGAGGCCCAGACGGGCGGATCACGAGGTCAGGAGATCGAGACCATCCTGGCTAACACGGTGAAACCCCGTCTCTAATAAAAAATACAAAAAACTAGCCGGGCGAGGTGGCGGATGCCTGTAGTCCCAGCTACTCGGGAGGCTGAGGCAGGAGAATGGTGTAAACCCAGGAGGCGGAGCTTGCAGTGAGCTGAGATCCAGCCACTACACTCCAGCCTGGGCGACAGAGCAAGACTCCGTCTCAGAAAAAAAAAAAAAAGAAAAGAAAAAGAAAAGAAAAGAAAAGAAAGGAAAAGAGAAAGAAAAGCAGAAGCAGGTTAAATTCCTGCCTTGAGCAACGGGTCAGAGAGAGAGGTTCTATTTCTTGCGGCCTTCTTTTGAGGCATAAAGCACCACAACACTATAAGACATGACTATAAGAAGGGCTGTGGGAATTATGAGTCAGGAATCATGGATAAAAACCTCCACACATGCACACACACACATCATAATATCACAAGGACACATTGTATTTTCTATGATATATTTTCAATTTTCTGAACATAATCTATGCATATTACTTAAACTTCCCTTTCTGTTTGTTGGAACAAATGCTATTTCTAATCATTGTGTTTTCTCTCTAGAGTCCATGTCCATCTTGGTTTTTGGGAGGCCGAGACGGGCGGATCACGAGGTCAGGAGATCGAGACCATCCTGGCTAACACGGTGAAACCCCGTCTCTACTAAAAAATACAAAAAACTAGCCGGGCGAGGTGGCGGGCGCCTGTAATCCCAGCTACTCGGGAGGCTGAGGCAGGAGAATGGCGTGAACCCGGGAGGCGGAGCTTGCAGTGAGCTGAGATCCGGCCACTGCACTCCAGCCTGGGCAGCAGAGCGAGACTCCGTCTCAAAAAAAAAAAAAAACAAAAAAACAAAAAACAAAAAAAACAAATTAATTTTTAAAATATGTCCTAGTATTTTATGGGAAATTTAGCCCATTTATTGCACTTCATGGACTTCTCCACTATTTGTTTATATTACCTGTGTTTTCTGCAAAATTTCTGAAGTTCTGGAAATTACATTCTTAACAAATGAAGATGCTTTGTTCCCAATCTTTCCTTCTATCTGAATTTCCTGTAATGTTCACCTGGTCCGTGTTAATCTACACCCCGGCACTTTCCTGCTGTTCTCTGGCTCTTATTAGCTGCTTATGTTGCTGATGAACTAGTCCATGGGTCTCCACACCATTGCCAGGAAACATTTCTGCACTGTGCTGATACTGACAATGCAGTCAGTACAAGCCATTTCACTATGGACCATTTACCTATTTTCTCCATAAGGTTATATGTGTTCTTCTGGTGATAATTATGAAATCAAATGTATTAGTTTTAGATAAATGTACATAACTTCCATTCATTCACAGTCACAACTATACATCTACTATTCTGTAAAGCAGTGGACCCCTGATGTTATGACACTTTTGTTTGTGAAATATGTGTTATAGTGTTTTACATTGTATGAGCTTAGCGGAGTTTAAATAGATCATTTTTTACTGTTTTTTTGAGTTTAGATTTAATTGATTACCAGGCATATTTAAGCTCACTTCCTTCCCAATTTGAGTACCCCCCTCCAATTTCTGTTCTCTTTGTATGAATTTGAGCATTTTTAGATATCTCACATAAGTGGAATCATACAGTATTTGTCTTTTTATGCTGGCTTATTTCACTTAGCATTGTGTTTTCCAGGTTTATTTATTTTGTAGTATATTAGTGCACTTTCATACTGCTATGAAGAAATACCCAAGACTGGGTAATTTATAAAGAAAAAGAGGTTTTCCACATGGCTTGGGAGGCCTCACAATCATGGCAGAAGGCGAAGGAAGAGCAAAGGCATGCCTTACCTGGTGGCAGGCAAGAGAGCATGTACAGGGGAACTCCCCTTTATAAAACCATCAGATATCATGAGACTTATTTACTATCATGACAACAGCATGAGAAAAACACACCCCCATGATTCAATTACCTCTCACCAGGTCCCTCCCATGACATTTGGGGATTACAGGAGCTACAATTCTGGATGAGATTTGGGTGGGAAAACAGCCAAACCATATTATTCCATCCCTGGCCCCTCCCAAATCTCATGTCTTCACACTTCAAAACTAATCATGCTGGCCAGGCACAATGGCTCATGCCTATAATCCTAGCACTTTGGGAGGCCAAGATGGGTGGATCATGAGGTCAGGAGATTAAGACCATCCTAGCTAACACAGTGAAACCCGGTTTCTACTAAAACTACAAAAAATAAGCTGGGTGTGGTGGCACACACCTATAGTCCCAGCTACTTGGGAGGCTGAGGCAGAATTGCTTGAACCCAGGAGGCGAAGGTTAGTGAGCTGAGATCACGTGATTGCACTCCAGCTGGGCGACAGAGTGAGATTCTGTCTCAAAAAAAAAAAAAAAAAAAAATCAAACTAATCATGCCTTCCCAACAGTCCCCCAAAGTCTTATTTCAGCATTAGCTGAAAAGTTCACAAAGTCTCATCTGAGACAAGGCAAGTCCCTTCCACCTATGAGCCTATAAAATCAAAAGCAAGTTAGTTACTTCCTAGATACAATGGGAAGTATAGGCATGGGGTAAATACACCTATTCCAAATGAGAGAAAATGGTCCAAACAAAGGGGCTACAAGCTGCGTGCAAGTCCAAAATCCAGTGGTACAGTCAAATCTTAAAGCTACAAAATGATTTCCTATGGTTTTGCAGGGTACAACCCCACTCCTGGCTGCCTTCATGGGCTGGCATTGAGTATCTGTGGCTTTTCCAGGTGCCCAGTGCAAACTGTTAGTAGATCTAACGTTCCAGGGTCTGGAGGACAGTGGCCCTCTTCTCACAGCTCCCCTAGGCAGTGCCCAGTGGGGACTCTGCATGGGGGCTCCCACCCCATATTTCTCTTCTACATTGCCCTAGCAGAGGTTCTCTAGGAGGGTTCTGCTCCCATAGCAAACTTGTGCCTGGACATCCTGGCATTTCCATACACCCTCTGACATCTAGGTAGAAATTCTCAAACCTCATTTCTTGACTTCTGTGCAACCACAGGCTGAATACCATGTGTAATCTGCAAAGACTTCAGGCTTGCACCATCTGAAGGAATAGCCTGAGCTCTATACTGGTCCCATTTAGCCATGGCTGGGACACAGGGCACCAAGACCAAAGACTGCACAAGATCCTGGGCCCGACCCATGAAACAATTTTTTCTTCCTAAGCCTCCCAGTCTGTGATAGGAGGGGTTGTTGTAAAGACCTCTGACATGCCCTGGAGACATTTTCCCCATTTCTTGGTGATTAACATTTGGGTCCTCATTATTTATGCAAATTTGTGCAGCAGATTTGTGTTTCTACTCATGAGTTTTTCTTTTCTATCACATTGCTAGAATGCAAATTTTCCAAACTTTTATTATGCTCTGCTTCCCTTTTAAACATGTTTCAATTTCAAACCGTATCTTTGAGAATGAATAAAACTGAATGCTTTTAAGAGCACCAAAGTCACATATTGAAAGCTTTGCTGCTTAGAAATTTCTTCTGCCAGCTACCAAAATCCTCTCTCTCAGGTTCAAAATTTCACAGATAAACAGGACAGGGACAAAATGCTGCCAGTCCCTTTGTTTAACCATAGCAAGAATAACGTTTGTTCCAGTTCCCAATAAGATCCCGATCAACATCTGAGACCACCTCAGCCTGGAGTTCTCTGTCTATATCACTATCGGCATTTTGGTCAAAACCATTCAACAAGTCTCTAGGAAGCTCCAAATTTTCCCACATTCTCCTGTCTTCTGAGCCTTCCAAAGTGTTCCAGCCTCTGCCTTTTACTGAGTTCCAAAGTTGCTTCCACATTTTCAGGTATTTTTATTTTTCATTTTTAATTTTTTTAGATGGAGACTCACTCTGTCACCTAGGCTGGAGTGCAGTGGTATGATGTCGGCTCACTGCAATCTCCACCTCCCAGGTTCAAGCAATTCTCCTGCCTCAGCCTCCAAAGTAGCTGGGACTACAGGCACACACTACCACACCCGGTTAATTTTTTCAAGTATCTTAATAGCAGTATCCCACTCCTAGAAACAATTTACTGTATTAGTCCATTTTCATACTGTTATGAAGAAATACCTGAGACTGGATGATCTATAAAGAAAAAGAGGTCTAATGGACTCACCATTCCACATGGCTGGGGAGGCCACGCAATCACGGTGGAAAGTGAAGAAGGGGCAAAGGCATATCTTACATGGTAGCAGGAAAGAGAGCATGTGCAGGGGAACTGCTTTTTATAAGACCATCAGATGTTGTGAGACTTATCCACTATCATGAGAACAACACAGGAAAAACTCATCACCATGATTCAGTTACCTCCCACTGGGCCCCTCCCACTGGGCCCCTCCCATGACACGTGGGGATTATGGGAGCTACAATTCAAGATGAGATTTGGGTGAGGACATAGCCAAACCATATCGTTTAGCATATAAACAAATTTCTAGCCAGGCATGGTTGCTCATGCCTGTAATCCAAGTACTTTGGGAGGCTGAGGCAGGCAGATCACTTGAGGTTAAGAGTTCAAGACCAGCCTGGCCAACAAGATGAAGCCCCCACCTCTACCAAAAATGCTAAAAATTAGCTGAGCATGATGGCACATGTCTGTAATTGCAGTTACTCGGGAGGCTTAGGCATGAGAATCACTTGAACACGGGAGGTGGAGGTTGCAGTGAGCTGAGATCATGCCATTTAATTCCACGCTGGGCAGCAGACCCAGACTTCATCTCAAAAACAAATTTATATATATATATATATTACAGACAGACACAAGCACACACACACATATATATATGCGTGTATACATTTTTTTAAATTTAAAAAAAAATTTTTTTTAAATACAAGATCTCACACTGTTGCCCAGGCTGCAGTGCAGAGGCATAATTAGAGCTCTTTGCAGGCTTCCAAGTAGCCAGGACTACAGGGGCAGGATAACATGCACAGCGTATTTTAAAATTTTTTACAGAGACAGGGTTGTCCTGTGTTGCCCAGGCAGGTCTCAAATCCCTAGTCTCAAGTGATCCTCCCGTCTCATCCTCCCAAAGTGCTGGGATTACAGGCATGAGACATCAAACATGACTTAATTTCCATAGTTTTGGACCAAATAATGGTTTTATGTATATAATACATTTTGTTTCTCCATTAATCTTTTCGTGAACATCTAGCTTGTTTCTACCTGTTTGTTATTTTGAATAATGCTGCAATGAACATGGGTCTCTAAATGTCTTAAGGATCCTGCCTTGAATTTTGTATATAGACCCAGATGAGGAATTATAGGCTATACTGGTCATTCAATTTTGAATTATTTGAAAAAATGTCCTACTTCTTTCCATAATTGCGTCATTTTACATTACCACCAACAGTACACAAGTCTCCTATTTCTCCACATTCTTGCCAACACTTGTGAATTTCTGTTTTTGTTTGCTTGGGGTTTTTTGTTCCCTACATTAAACATTCTTCATGGGTGCAAATGATATCTCATATTATGCTTTTCATTTATATTTTTCTTTTCTTTTCTTTTTTTGAGACGGAGTCTTGCTTTGTTGCCCAGGCTGGAGTGTGATGGTGTGATCTCGGCTTACTGCAACCTCTGCCTCCTGGGTTCAAGTGATTCTCCTGTCTCAGTCTCCTGGATAGTTGGGATTACAGGCACCCATAACCATGCCTGGCTAATTTTTGTATTTTTAGTAGAGACAGCATTTTGCCATGTTTGTCAGGGTGGTCTCAAAATCCTGATTTCAGGTGATCCACCTGCCTTGGCCACCCAAAGTGTTGGGATTACAGGCATGAACCACTGCGTCTGGCCTCCTTTTTCTTTTTTGTAAGATGAAGTCTCACTCTGTCACCTGGGCTGGAGTGCAGTGGTGCTATCTGGGCTCACTGCAATTTCAGCTTCCTGGGACTAAGTGATTCTCATAACTCAATCTCTGGAGTAGCTGGGATTACAGGCACCCACCACCATGCCCAGCTAATTTTTGTATTTTTAGTAGAGACAGGGTTTCACCATGTTGGCCACGCTGGTCTCAAATTCCTGACCTCAAGTAGTCCACGCACTTCAGCCTCCCAAAGTGCTGGGATTACAGGCATGAGCCACCCTGCCTGCCTGACTACTTGCATTTTTCTAATGATCAGTGATATTTGACATCTTTTCATTTGGTTGTTTATTTGTATATCACCTCCAGAGAAAGTTATTTCTATTTCCTCTTTTTTTTTTTTAATGCTGAAGTAGATTCTTGCTCTGCCACTCAGGCTGGAGTGTGATGGCATAATCTCCGCTCATTTCAACCTCCACCTCCTGGGTTCAAGTGATTCTCCTGTCTCAGACTCCTGAGTAGCTAGGATTATCAACGTGTGCCACTACACCCAGCTAAGTTTTGTATTTTTAGTAGAGATGGGGTTTCACCATATTTGCTAGTCTGGTCTTAAATTCCTGGCCTCAAGTGATCTGCCTGCCTCAGCCTCCCAAAGTGTTGGGGTTACAAGCATCAGCCACCATGCCCAGCCCTTTCCCTATTAATCAGATTGTTTGTTTTTTTATTTTTAGGAGTTATTTATTTATGTATTTATTTATTTAGAGATGGAGTCTCACCCTGTCGCCCAAACTGGAATATGGTGATGCAATCTTGGCTCACTGAAGCTTCCACCTCCCAGGTTCATGCAATTCTCCTGTCTCAGCCTCCTGAGTAGATGGGATTACAGGCACTTGCCACCACGCCCTGATAATTTTTGTATTTTTAGTAGACATGGTGTTTCACCATGTTGTTCAAGCTGTTCTTGAACTCCTGACCTCGTGATCTGCCCAACTCAGTCTCCCAAAGTGTTGGAATTACAAGCGTGAGCCACCATGCCCAGACTGAGTTATTCATATATAATCTAGATATTATCATATCAGAGATATGATTTGCTAATATTTTGTCATGTATCCTGCATTTTCTTTTTATTCCTGTAATTGTTTTTTGCTCTTGTTTTGAGATGAAGTCTTGCTCTGTCACCAAGGTGGAGTGCAGTGGTGCAATCTCGGCTCACGGCAAACTCCAACTCCCTGTTTCAAGTGATTCTCCTGCCTCAGCCTCCTGAGTAGTTGAAATTACAGGCACACGCCACCATGCCCAGCTAATTTTTGTATTTTTAGTAGAGATGGGTTTTCACCATGTTGGCTAGGATGGTCTCGATCTCCTGACCTTGTGATCCATCCACTTCAGCCTCCCAAAGTGCTGGGATTATGGGCATGAGCCATTGCACCCGGCTGTAATTGTTTTTTTTAGAACCATAATAGTTGTCAGTTTTATTGTGCATTTTATGTATTTTTACCTATTTTTTGTGCTTTTGGTGTTATATCCAGGAAAGCGTTATTGAATCTAATTTCATGATGCTTTTTACCTGTGATTTCTTCTAAGAGTTTTATAGTTTTAGGTCATGAATCCACTTTAAGTTACTTCTTGCACATGATGTAAAGTAAGGGTTCATCTTCATTCCTTTGCATGTGGACATCAAATTTCTTCTGTATTATTTATTTGAAGAGACTGTCTTTTTCCCATTGCATAGTCTTAGCATCCATATTGAACATCATTTGACCATATATTTGAAGGTTTGTTTGTGGCCTCTCCATTCTCTGTTGCCTTATACATATGTCTTTATGGCAATACTGTTTTGTTTTGATTAAGGTACCTTGGTAACAAGTTTCATAATCATGCAATGTAACAACACCTCCAGCTTATTTATTTCAACTTTGTTTTGCGATTGAAGCAGTTATGTAATTTTATATTAATTTTAGGATGAATCATGTGGAAAACTTCACTGGTATTTTGCTCAGAATTTCAGTCAATCTGTAGCTTTCTTTGGGTATAACTGTCATCTTAACTTTAAGTCCTCCAAACCATAAACATGGACTCTTTTTTTTTTTTTTTTTTTTTTTGAGACGGAGTCTCGCTGTGTCTTCCAGGCTGGAGTGCAGTGGCGTGATCTCGGCTCACTGCAAGCTCCGCCTCCCGGGTTCACGCCATTCTCCTGTCTCAGCCTCCCAAGTAGCTGAGACTACAGGTGCCCGCCACCACGCCCGGCTAGTTTTTTGTATTTTTTTTTTAGTAGAGACGGGGTTTCACCATGTTAGCCAGGATAGTCTCGATCTCCTGACCTCGTGATCCACCCGCCTCGGCCTCCCAAAGTGCTGGGATTACAGGCTTGAGCCACCGCGCCCGGCCAAACATGGACTCTTTTTGCATTATTTGCATCTTTAATTTCAGCAATATTTTATAGATTTCTGTGTAGAAATTTTCCCTCTTTGTTAAGCCTATTCTTAAGTATTTAATTCTTTTTGATGTCATTGTAAACTTAATTATTTTTCTAATTTTAGGGATATGATCTATTTTTTGGTGGTGTGTTCTAAACACATCTGTTATGTGTAATGGGTCTCTTGTGGTGTTTGAGTCCTCTCTTTCCTTAGTGTTCCACTTGATGTTATTCATTTTTGAAAATGGTGTATTGAAATCTACTTTTATATTGTGGAGCTATTTTTTCATTTAATTTTTCATTCTATATTTAGTTTTGTGTGTGTGTGTGTGTGTGTGTGTGTGTGTGTGTGTGTTTTTTTTTAGATAAGAGTTTCACTCATTACTCAAGCTGAAGTGTGCAGTGGCATGATCTCAGTTCACCACAACCTCTGCTTCCCAGGTTCAAATGATTCTCCTGCCTCAGCCTCTGAAGTAGTTGGGATTACAGGCATGTGTCACCAGGCCTGGCTTTTTTTTTTTTTTTTTTTTTTTTTTTTTTTTTTTTGTATTTTTAGTAAAGATGGGGTTTCTCCATGTTGGTCAGGCTGGTCTCTAACTTCTAACCTCTTGTGATGCACCTGCCATGGCCTCCCAAAGTGCTGGGATTACAGGCAAGAACCACTGTGTCTGGCCACTTAGGAGCTTTATATCTTGATAATTGAGCCCTTTATCATTTTCTAATATGTCTCATAACAGGTTTGAGTAAAAGTCTGTTTTCTTTTTCTTTCTTTGACACGGAGTCTTGCTCTGTCACACAGACTGGTGTGCAGTGGCATGATCTTGGCTCACCACAACCTCTGCCTCCCAGATTCAAGTGATTCTCCTGCCTCAGCCCTCCAGTAACTGAGATTACAGGCTCATGTCACCATGCCTGGCTAATTTTTGTATTTTTATTACAGACAGGATTTCATCTTGTTGGTCAGGATGGTCTTGAACCCCTGACTTCATGATCTGCCTGCCTCAGCTTCCCAAAGTGTTTGGATTACAGCACTGTGATTGTGGTGAGCCACCGTGCCCAGCAATAGTCTGTTTTCTTTGATATTAACATAGCCACCTTGTTTACTGATGATTAACATTTGCATGGAATATATTTTTCCATCCTTTGAATTTCATTCCGTGTATGTCCTTACAGTTAAGGGGGTTCTCTTGTGGACAGATATCAGTTGAATCCTATTTTCTTCTGATTCTAAAGTTACATCATTTAGATTTGAAGTACTCATAGAGAAGTTCTTATTGTTGCATATTTTTACACACTATCTATAGATCTTGTAACATCTTGTAGAATTTTTGTCCTGCATACCTCTCTTCCTATCGGCTTTTGTGTTTTGATTTTTTTTTTTTTTTTGTAGTAATGTGCTTTGATTCCCATCTCACCTCCTTCTGTGTATGTTCTGTAGATTTTCTTTTTGTGGTTACCATTGCAGTTATGTAAAATATTCTAAGTTGAAAATTCTTTTTTTTTTTTTTTTTTTTTTTTGAGGCGGAGTCTCGCTCTGTCGCCCAGGCTGGAGTGCAGTGGCGCGATCTCGGCTCACTGCAAGCTCCGCCTCCCGGGTTCCCGCCATTCTCCTGCCTCAGCCTACGAGTAGCTGGGACTACAGGCGCCGCCACCACGCCCGGCTAATTTTTTTGTATTTTTAGTGGAGATGGGGTTTCATTGTGTTAGCCAGGATGGTCTCGATCTCCTGACCTCGTGATCCGCCCGCCTCGGCCTCCCAAAGTGCTGGGATTACAGGCTTGAGCCACCGCGCCCGGCCCTAAGTTGAAAATTCTATTTTAAAATGTTAACAGTTTAACTTTGATCATATACAGAAAACTACTTTATAATTTGGCTCTGACTTTATGTTATTAATGGCATAAATTACTTCTATATATGTTATGTTTTTATTAACATAAACTTATAGTGCATTTTAAGTGATTTTGCCTTTTAAATGCTAGGAATGAATTAAAAGTCAAGTTTCAAATGAAAAGTACATGAACACATGCTTGCATATGTGATCATTTAATGACCATTAATGCTAAACTTATATTTTCATTTTGGTTAGTGTACTGTCTTGGGTCCTTTTATTTCATCTTGAAGAACTCCCTTTAGCATTTCTTTTTAGACAGATCTAGAGTACTAATGAACTTTCTCATCTCTTCTTTATCTAGGAAAGTCTAAATTACTCCTTTATTTTTGGAGGTCACTTTTGCTAAAAAGTAGTTCTTAGCAAAATCCATTAAAAAGTAAAATCAGGCCGGGTGCGGTGGCTCAAGCCTGTAATCCCAGCACTTTGGGAGGCCGAGACGGGCGAATCACGAGGTCAGGAGATCGAGACCATCCTGGTTAACACGGTGAAACCTCGTCTCTACTAAAAATACAAAAAACTAGCCGGGCGAGGTGGCGGGCGCCTGTAGTCCCAGCTACTCGGGAGACTGAGGCAGGAGAATGGCGTAAACCTGGGAGGCGGAGCTGGCAGTGAGCTGAGATCCGGCCACTGTACTCCAACCTGGGTGGCAGAGCCAGACTCCGTCTCAAAAAAAAAAAAAAAAAAAAAGTAAAATCAATTAAAAAGTAATTTTAATTGTGTCTCTTTGTGAATGGCCTTGGGTCAATTTTAGTTAGAGTGGTCAAGCTTCTTTAATTTATATATACTTTTTTTTTCAGATTTGGGACCTTTTGGAAATTCTTAGTTCAATTGCATATTCTGATCATCTGTCTTCTACGTATGAACCTCCAATAGTTTGTATATTTTTCCCCTTGATCACTTGATAGTATCCCACAAATTTATTAGAATCTGTTTCCTTTTCTTGGCCAGGTATGGTGGCTCACACCTATAATCCCAGAACTCTGAGAGGCTGAGGTAGGCAGATCACTTGAGGCCAGGAGTTTGGGACCAGCCAGGCCAAAAAGATGAAACCCCATCTCTACTAAAAATACAAAAATTAGCCAGGTGTGGTGATGCACATCAGTAGTCCCAGGTACTTGAAAGTCTGAAGCATGAGAATCACTTGAGTTTGGGAGATGGAGGTTACAGTGAGCCACAATTGTGCCACTGTACTCCAGCCTGGACAACAGGTGAGACTGTGTCAAAAAAAAATTTTTGCTGTTGTTTGCTTTTCTTTATGTTTTTTTTTTTTTCTTTGAAGATGATACTCTGGAGTAACATATCTTTATTTTTGCTTATTTTTTTCTGTGCCTTGTTCAGTCTGATGTTTTGCAGCCTAACGAATTTTTACTTCAGCTACTGTATTTCCACTCCAGAATTTGATTTTTGTTTTCAATAGTTTCTTCTTTGTTTTTATATTCTCTTTTTCATGTATTGTTTTCCCAATTTTATGTATGTAATTAAGTGGAAAAGTCTATTGAGCAGAGTCCCTCAAGTTTTACCACTTGAAAAAATTTCTTCTAGTGTGAAAACCCACGTTAATAAATGTAGCAGTGATTTTATTGATTCTCCACTTCTCCCACAAGAACAGAAAACACACATTAGGGAAAATTCTTATGAATGTAATGAGCATGGCAAAGTCTGTAGAGTGTCTTCAATCCTTGCTAACCATGACATGATCCTGGATCCAGATAAACTTTACAAACGTAATGAGTGTGGTAAAGTCTTTAGGAACAATTCATACATTGTACAATACCACAGAATTCATACTGGAGAGAAACCCTACAAATGTAACAAATGTGCAATATCTTTAATCGCAATTCACATCTTGCAGAACATCTGAGAATTCATACTGGAGAGAAACATTACAAATGTACGAAATGTGGCAAGGTCTTTAGTCACAATTCATACTTTACAGAGTACTGGAGAGTCCATACTGGAGAGAAACCTTACAAATGTAATGAATATGGCAAGTTCTTTAGTCACAATTCAAACCTTGCACAACATCAAAGAATTCATACTGGAGAAAGTGTCAGAAATACAATGAATGTGGCAAAATATTTAATGAGTGGTCAGATCGCACTGTCCACCTTGTAATTCATACTGGAGAGAACCTTAGAAATGTAAAAAATGTGGCAAAGTCTTCAAGTATGAGTTATTCCTTATCAGTCATCAGAGAATTCATACTGGAGATAAACTTTACAAATGTAATGAGTGCGGTAAAGTCTTCAGGAAGAATTCATACCTTGCAAAACATCAGAGAATCACACTGGAGATAAACCTTACAAATATAATGAATGTTAAAAGGTCTTTACTTGCAGTTCACACCTTGCAGAACATTGGATAATTCAAACAGAGAGAAGCCTTACAAACATAATGCATATGGCAAAGTTTTTAGTCAACTTTCATACTTTGTATGACATCAAAGAATTCATATGGGCTCTCCCATATGCATCTCCCTAGGAATGCATGAAAAGCCTTACAAATATATTGAATGTAGCAAAGCATTTAGTGACTATTCAGGCCTTACTGTCCATCTTCTAATCCATAGTGGAGAAAAACCTTACAAAGTAAAGAACGTGGCAAGGTCTTCAGGCATACGTTATCTCTAAGCAATCATCAGAGAATTCATGCTGGAGCCAGGCCTTACAAATGTAATGAATGTGGCAAGGTCTTCAATTAAATTGCACACCTTGCATGACATTGGAGAACTCATACTGGAGAGAAACATTACAAATGTAATGAATGTGGTAAGATCTTTAGCTGCAATCCACACCTTACAGAACACTGGAGAATTCATATGGTAGAAAAACCTTATAGATGTAATGAATGTGGCAAGGTCTATAGTAGCTATTCATACCTAGCACAATGTTGGATAATTCATACAGGAAAGAAACTTTACAAATGTAATAAATGTGGCAAAGAATTTAGTGGGCATTCAAGTCTCACTACCCATCTGTAAATCCACACTGGAAAGAAACCTTATAAATGTAAGGAATGTGATAAGGACTTCAGGCACAAGTTCTCCTTAACAATTCATCAGAGAATTCATACTGGAGAGAGACATAAATGTAATGAATGTGGCAAAGCCTTTAATCAAATTTCACACCTTGCAAAACATCAGATAGTTCATACTGGAGAGAAACCTTACAAATGTAATTAATATAGCTAAGCATTTAGTGTGCATTCAAACCTTGCTTTTCATAAAATAATCCACAATGCAGAGAAACCTTACAAATGTAATGAGGAGGCAAGGTTTGTAAACAAAAGTTCCACCTTACAAGTCATCACAGGGTCCATTCTGGAGAGAAACCTTACAAATGTAATGAGAGTGTAAGGTCTTCTGAGTGGTCTCTTGAGTGTAAGTTTTCTGTTTATACAAATCAAGTAAGAACATAAGCTTCCAGGCTGAGCACAGTGGCTCACACCTGTAATCGCCTCCTTGGGAGGCCAAGGCAGGTGGATCATTTGAGGTCAGGAGTTGGAGACCAGCCTGGCCATCATGGCAAAATGCTGTCTTTTCTAAAAATAGAAAAATTAGTTGTACGTGGTGAGGAATGCATGTAATACCAGCTATTCGAGAGGCTGAGGCACAAGAATCGCTTGAGCCTGGGAGGCAGAGGTTGCAATGGGCAGCGATGTGTGTGTGTGTATATATATATATGTGTATATATATATATATATATATACACACACACACACACATATAAATATATGTATATATGTGTATGTGTGTGTGTGTGTCTGTGTGTGTGTGTGTGTGTGTGTGTATATATGTATGTGTGTGTATATATATATATATATATATAGAGAGAGAGAGAGAGAGAGAGAGACCGTAATAGGCTTCCTATCTATTTCACTGCGAGGAACATCATGATTAATTAACCAATGCCAGAGCTGTACATGAGTCAGACTATTCTGATTGCTGCTTTGTCTCTGATGCTCATTACAGGAACTACACCCACCTTGCCTTTAAAGATTGAGCACTGCCACTTGGCCCCTGCAACCTCAAGATCTAATTATTCCCATTGCATTTAATTTTTCCAATTGGGTGACTGTGATTCCCACTGTAAGATCTGGCATACAGAGAAGAGCAATCACAGAGATTCTCAAGGATTTGTCTTCTCCTCACAAATCTATTTTGCAAGGTATTGGTGAAGGGGATGTCTTCCGGATCCTTCAAGTTGGGATGAGTAAGTTCTAAAATGGCAAACCCATGCTAGCATTCCAATCTGCCTAAGCCTTTGGATCTGTTCCTCTATATTAAACCAAGGGAGATCAGGCACTTTCAGCTCATTCACAGTGAGCCAGATTTCAATCCATGCTTCAGCTAACCAAGCAAATAAACTCTTAGAACCTTTTTCTAACTCACTGAACTGCAACACTAAATGCAAATTCCCTGGTTTATTGAGCCCACATTAATAAATTCAGCCTGATCCAACTTTATGTTCCTACCACCATTATCTCACACCCTGGTTCCCTGGATTTCTGCTTATGTAAGAAAACTCAAGCAGTTCTTTTGCAGTGCAGTGCACCTCCTCATGGGTCCCATCACCTCGAAGAGCCACTGGGACTTGAGTCTAGTTCAAGGTCTAGAGGCAAAGAAGGGTGGTGGGGGTGGATCCTGAGAAGAATCAGCATTGCCTTGCCCTGCAGCTGGCTCAGAGGAGGCTATTGTTGCTTCCTTAGGCAATGGATGGTGAATCTCCTCAGAAAAAATGTACAAAGACTAGAAGCAGCCTGGGTGGGGAAGAAGATGTTGCCACCATGAGGGGTAGGGAGGCCATTTTCTCTCACAAAAGGGGCTTATCAGGATTTAAGAGCTCAGTGTTCCCAGCTTCATCAGGATCCTCCCACACATCACCATGTCAAGTTACATGGTCCTAATCTTTCCCAACCAATGCCCTCACTTTATAGACACCTGGTGAGGCTGACTGTGCACCAATTATTCTAGGCCATCCACTCACATAAGAGTTTGTGTCTGATTTTTGGCAATTTCAGCCTTTTGTCTATAAAAGAGTCCACCCAGGGTACCCTTAGAAACTTTGAGGTTAAGTATGATATCTTCTAGATCCGGGACTTATCTTCTCTGAGCTTATCCATTTCTTTCATCATTTTTAACCAGGGAACTTAGGAAAGCAACTTCATTATATTCTTTGGTTCTCCACAAATGTTGAAAAGTATCATGTATAAAGTCACTAAACTCCTTGCCTCTCGGGAGCACTGAATCATGAGTATCAAATACATTTATTTTGCACAACTCTCTAAACAATGCATACCAAGACTATCAGTGCTCTCTGTACTATTAGAAGTACAGTCCTTAGCATTTTTAGTTCTAATAAGATTAGAGAGCCAACTCCAGAAGCCCCTAAACCAACTAAGGAAATTCATCCTTAAAATTTTGTTCCTCTAGGCTGGACACAGTGGCTCACACCTGTATTCTCAGTACTTTGGGAGGCCAAGGCATGTGGATAGCTTGAGTTCAGGAGTTCAAGATCAGCCTGGGAAGCATGGCAAAACCCCATCACTACAAAAAATGCAAAAATTAGCCAGGTATGGTGGTGGACACCTGTAGTCCCAGCTACTCGAGGGGCTGAGGCAGGAGGATTCCTTGAACCTGGGAGGTGGAGGTTGCAGTGAGCCAAGATTGCATCACTGCACTCCAGCCTGAGCAAGAGTGAGACCCTGTCAAAAAAAAAAAAAAAAAAAAAACTAAATATATATATATATATATATATATATATATATATACTCCTCTAGAATCACTCCAGGCACCAAAGTCTCTATTAGTCGGGGTTCTCTATAGGTACAGAACCAATGGGATACATGTATATATAAAAGGGAGTTTATAGGGAGAATTGGCTCACACAATTACAAGGCAAACATCCTATGATAGGCTGTATGCAAGCTGGAGAAGAGAGAAGGTGGTAGTGGCTCAGTCCAAGTCTGAAAGCCTCACAACTAGGGAAGCCAACAGTGCAACCTTCAGTCTGTGGTCAAAGGCCCAAGAGATCTCAGGAAGCTACTGGTTCAAGTCCCAGAGTCCAAAGACTGAAGAACCTATAGTCTGATGTCCAAGGGCAGGAGAAGCTTAAGGAAGCAACCAGCATAGGAAGAAGAAAGAGAGCCAGAAGACTCAGCAAGTGAGGTTATCCCACGTTCTTCCACCTGCTTTGTTCTAAGCACACTGGCAGCCAGTTGGATGGTGCCCACTCACATTGAGGGTGGGTCTTCCTCTCCTAGTCCACTGACTCAAATAATCTCCTCTATCAACACCCTCACAGACACACCCAGAAACAGTATACTTTATCAACCATCTAGACACCCTTCAATTCACTCAAGTTGACACCTAATATTAACCATCACATTATTCAGACATCACAAAATGAAGTCTAACTCTTTAGGATAACACTGAATGTTTACTCTTGAAACTCCAGACTTGGTTAGGAGAGACTTCAATTTTCTTCATGGTAATAGCTTATTACATTCCTCTTGTGGCTGCACACATAGGTCCCATTGCACAATATGACTGTGGAAAATACTTGTGAAATATTGTTTAGTAAAACTGCCTAAGATATTTTTCATAGCAGTTCAGTGAAAATTATTGTGAAGTGTTTACTACATAATATATTATTATATAATTGTTATATAATAAATATGATTCTACTAGAAGAGCATTTTTCCAAAAGCTATGGAAATGTCATTTTTGATTATGGTATTAAGCAAAACATTCTCTGGTTCTTTTTCAATTGTAATAAAATTATTTTTTATTTTTGTATATAATTAAAAAATTTTTTTTTCTTTTCCATAGGTCGCAGTCTACATTCTATGTTTGATGCATTTCTTCCCTTTGTTACTGTAGTGAAAGGATTAGGGGACACATAAATGAGGCTGTTATTTGGAGAAAAAAATATGACATGAGTATGCACATAAGACCATGGCAGGCATAAACTAGGATTATTGTAAATACGAAGAAAGAAGGAAATACTTATACTACATTAGAAGCCTTGAAATCCCATGAAATGATTCCAACACTTTATTTTTTTTCCAGATGTTTTAGGCATTCTAGTTTTTTCTCTTCTTTTGCCTTTCTACATAATTTTTTGGATAATCTTGTTAGTATCTACAAATTGGCTTGATAGGAAATGTATTAATATTGTGTATCAATTTGGTTAATTTCACATTGTTTCTATGTTGAGTCTTCCAATAAATTGACATTTTATATGTCTCCATTTGAGTGTTTTTGATTTCTTTCATCAGCACTTTGTAGCTTAATTTTCTTTCTTTCTTTTCTTTTTTTTTTTAAAAGAGTTGGGGGTCTCACTCTATTTCCCACAGGCTGGAATACAGTGGTTTGATTATGCTTACTGCAGTCTCAACTGCTGCCCTCAAGTGATCCTCCCACCTCAGCCTCCCAAGCAGGTGGGACTACAGGTTTGTGCCACCATGCTCAGCTAATCTAAAAAAAATTTTTTTTTTTTTTTTTTTTTTAGGTGACACTTCGCTCTTGTTGCCCAGACTGGAGCGCAGTGGCACGATCTTGGCTCACCATAACTTCCGCCTCCCAGGTTCAAAAAGTTACTAACAGATATAATCTACAAAGGTAAATTGAGGCATGGTGATTCATACCTGTAATCCCAGTCAGCATTTGGGAGGCTGAGACCAGTGGATTGCTTGAGGTCAAGGCTTCAAGACCAACCTGGCCAACATGGCAAAACCCCGTCTCAACTAAAAATACAAAAATCAACTAGGCATGTTGCCATGCACCTATAATCCCAGCTATTTGGGAGGCTGAGGCAGAAGAATCACTTGAACCTGGAAAGCAGAGGTTGCAGTGAGCCAAGATTGTGCTACTGCACTCCAGTCTGGGCAACAGAGTGAGACTCTGTCTCAAAAAAAAAAGAAAAAGTAAATCGAGAGAGGGTTGCCTGGTAAAACATGAAATGAGTTCAAGGATAACAACATGGAACTTCATGAAAGGTTATTATATATTCATTATATATGCACACATTATATACACACACATGCAAACACATATTACAGTACTATGCTTACTATTATTCAACTCAATGTGACAACACAGGAAAAATTTAAGGCCATGGAAACTATTGTAGAGATAATTTCAAGTGTTAAATATAAAACTTATTGATTAAATTATGATGAGTGTTTGATGAGAGCCATGACTTGCTCATCCATGCACTTGTGTAGACATATATATATACACAAGATTAAATTAACTCATATAACAGTTGTCTACCAATGAGTTTTTCAGCAACTTCTTAAAAATCACCATTTTTGTTTGTTTCTATTTCAGCACGTATGGAAATGTATCAACTGTTCTTAATTTAGTTCATCAACATTTTTCTATTTTAAGCTAGTAAAAAATGGTACAAACATTTTTAAAAAAATAGAGAAAACTATTGGGAAAAGGGCTTATGGGGTGCCTGTATAAACTGGTCATAAAAATATGGGACAATAAGCTGTGGAAAGCCACAAGAGGCCTCTGAGGAGGAAAGCCTCCTAATTGCCATCATGTTCCCATGCTCTGAGCAAGACCTGCTCTCTTATCTGTAAACACTGTGTTCAAGGAGAAAGACACTCCTTTGAAGCATTGGAATGTGGCCAGACTTGCTGGCTTCTAGTTAAGCCCACTCCCCACAGCTGCTCTCCGATAAGTTAAAGAATGAATCAGTAGTAAAGTTTATGCTGCTTCAGCACAAAGAAAATTTACCTAAACTGCCACTGCTAAAGATTACGTGTATGACACATCACATCCCTTTCACCGTTTCACCCCTGAACATCTGCTTCTTATCAAAGTGATTGTACTCAATAAACAGTATGGAGACCAGAGCTCGGGTCTCCTAACTTGCATCTGGCCCCCTGATCCCCACCTTTATGCACTCTTAACTTGTCTCTTCTCATTCCTTCATCACCATCGGACTTTGGGTACCCTACGGGTGGTGTTGAGGCTGGTCCCCAACATCTTGGTGCCCAACAATGGGGCCCGAGAGAATCCGGTAAAGGAACGCTCAAGCGTGTGAAATGGAGGGCCAACGGATAGAGGACTCCTGAGGATGAAAAAGCTTTTAAGCTCTGCAGGTAAGTGAGGCACTTGGAGAAAGGCAGGGACACAAAGGGGACAAACTGAAAGTAAGTACGCCACGTATTTGAGCTTGCTACGGCAACTCTTGAAGCGTAGTGGGGCAAAAGTTGATCTGAAAAATCTTATGGATTGTTTCAAGCTGTGGAACAGTTTTGTCCTTGGTTCCCTAAACAGGGAACTTTGGAATTGAAAGATTGGGAAAGAGTTGGAAAGGACCTTAAAAGAGCACAGAGAGAAGGAAAGGAAATTCCTTTGCCTGTTTTGTCAGTTTGGTCATTGGTGCGGGCAGCACTGGAGGCTCTTCAGACAGACGATGAGGCCGAGTCAGAGGACGAAAGAGAGGAGTTTGATCATCAGAACTCTGAACCACCTCTACCAAGTACTAGCCAAAGGAGAGTCCAGGTGTGATTTATGCCAAGCCCCCGCCCCCAGTCTCCCTAAACCTACTCAGAAAATTGTTCAACCCACAGCTCTTCCAGAGGAATGCCGGGAATGGCCACCTACTCCTCAACCAAGTGAGTGCTGGGGGAGGGGCCCCGAGACTCGGCTCAACTTGTCAATTATTGCCTGCCCCGCAGTTCATGATGGAGAGGGGCGATTCAGGCTCGCCCTGCAGTTTACTACTGTCTCAGTCAAACAGCGGCCACTCCGTAAGGAATCGTTGGGAGGGCATATCATTAAATACTTAAAGAACTACTAGAAAAAGGACACGTTTCACCCACTTTCTCTCCTTGGAATTCCCCAATATTTGTAATTAAGAAAAAGTCTGGCAGATGGCGCATGCTGACTGACTTGGGCAGGGGGGTCAAAGCTGTAATTCAACTGATGGGAGCTTTACAACCCGGGCTTCCATCCCCTACCATGATCCCTAAAGACTGGCCACTTGTTATTATAGATTTAAAAGACTGCTTTTTTACAATTCCTTTAGCAGAGGCAGATTCTGAAAAATTTGCCTTTACCACCCCTGCTGTTAATAACAAAGAACCTGCAGTCAGATATCATTGGAAATTTTTACCCCAGGGTATGTTAAACAGTCCCACAATTTGTCAAACTTTTGTGGGCAGAACTATCCAGCCTGTTAGAGATCAATTTCCAGATTGTTACATCATTCATTATATGGATGATACACTATGTGCAACATAAAATAGAGACCAACTTATCTAATGTTATTCATCTTTACAAAAGGCAATTACAAATGATGGATTACTTATAGCACCTGACAAAATTCAAACGACTCTTTTTCAGTATTTGGGGATGCAAGTACAGGATAGAGCCATTAAGCCTCAAAAGGTTCAAATTAGAAAAAATGCTTTAAAAACCTTAAATGATTTTCAAAAATTGTTAGGAGATATTAATTATATTTGACCCACCTTAGGAATTCTTACTTATGCTATGTCTATCCCTTCTCAATATTGAGGGGAGATTCCAACTTACAGAGTAAAAGAGAACTAATGCCTGAGGCCATTAAAAAGTAAGAGTAATTGAAGAAAAAATTCAGCAAGCCCAAGTCAGTAGGATTGACTCAGACTTGCCTTTACAATTCATTGTGTTCCCTGCTTTGCACTCCCGAATGGTGGTTATTATTCAAAATGATGATTCAGTTGAATGGTCCTTTTTGCCACATAATACCATAAAAACATTTACAGTATATTTAGATCAGATGGCAATTTTAACTGAACAGGCTGGTATATGAATTGTTAAACTTTGTGGTACTGAGCCAAATAAGATTATAGTTCCAATGAATAAAAATCAAGTTAAACAGGCATTTATTAACTCAGTTACATGGTAAGTTAATTTAACAGAATTTGTTGGATGTATTGATAATCATTATCCTAAAAATAAAACTTTCCAGTTCTTAAAATTAACTACATGGATTCTTCTGAAAATTACCCATGATGTTCCTGTGGGAGAAGCCGTGACTATTTTTACTGATGGCTCCTGTACTGGGAAAATGGCATATGTGGGACCTTGTGATAAAGTTATCTACACTTACTTTTCCTCAGCCCAAAGAGCTAAATTACAGGTGGTGATTACAGTATTAGAAGATTTTAATCAGCCAGTTAATATTGTTTCAGATTTAGCTTATGTTGTGCAAGCTACTCTGCATATTAAAACTGCCTTAATTAAATATATTATTGAGGAACAGCTTTATCAGTTGTTCAACTCTGTACAAACAGCTGTGCATGCTTGGGAGTCTCCTTTCTATATAACTCATATCTGAGCACACACCAATCTTCCAGGACCCTTGGACTAAGGGTCATGAGCAAGCTGACTTGTTGGTTTCCCCCTCACTTACTGATGCCCAAAATTTCCACTCATTAACACACCTTAATGCAACAGGACTTAAAAACAAATACCAAATTACGTGGAAGCAGGCCAAGGACATTATACAGCATTGTCCTCAGTGCCAAGCTATTACCACATCAAGGAACTGGTGTTGAGCCTCAGAGGTTGGCATCTAACATGATCTGGCAAATGGATGTCACCCACGTTCCTACATTTGGCAAACTTTCTTATGTCCATTAACCATAGATACATATTCTCATTTTATATGGGCTACTTGCCAAACCGCTGAGACTGCAGCACATATAAAAAGACACTTGCTTACCTGTTTTGCTGTCATGGGAATTTCAAAAAAATTAAAACCAGACAATAGGCCTGGCGCAGTGGCTCACGCCTGTAATCCCAGCACTTTGGGAGGCCGAGGCAGGTGGATCACGAGGTCAGGAGATCCAGACCATCCTGGCTAACACTGTGAAACCCTGTCTCTACTAAAAATACAAAAAAATTAGCCATGTGTGGTGGCGAGCACCTGTATTCTCAGCTACTCAGGAGGCTGGCAGGAGAATGACTTGAACCCGGGAGGCGGAGGTTGCATTGAGCCGAGATCGCATCACTGCACCCCAGCCTGGGCGACAGAGCGAGACTCTGTCTCAAAAAAAACAAAACAAAACAAAAACAAAAACAAAAAAAATCAGACAATGGACAGGTTACTGTAGTAAATCTTTCCAAACATTTTTCAAACAATGGAGCATTAAACACAGTACAAGTATCCCCTAAAATTCTCAAGGGCAAGCGATTGTTGAGTAAGCCAATCGAACCTTAAAAATTCAATTACATAAACAGAAAATAGGGGGAAATAGGGAAGATTCCACCCCTCATGTGCAATTATAATTGACTCTTGTTACCTTAACTTTTTGAACATCTCCCGGGATCAGGTTACTATAGTAGCTGAGCGGCATTTAACAGGACACAAGATAAATGTTCATGAAGGAAAATCTGTGTGGTGGAAGGACTTTAAAACAAAGACCTGGGAAAGAGGGTTTGCTTGTATTTCCCCAGGAGAAAACCAGCTTCCAGTTTGGGTACCTACAAAACATCTTAAACTCTACCATGAGCAAAATTCCAAAGGAAAGGATTTTGGAATCAAGATCTTGACCCCCCAGCACACTGATGGCTTGAATGAACATTTCAGCTGACCAGATGAAGACCAACAAAACCCGTCAAGCAAGCCCAACAACTTGGGACAGATCAAGAAGCTGACCCAACTTGCAGAGGAAAACCTGAAAAACCACTAAACTCTAGTAAGCTCATGGTGGCTATGATTGCAGTAATTGTTGTGGCGGTAAGTCTCCCTACGGCTACAGCAGACCAAAATTGTATCTATTGGGAATATGTCCCATTCCCACCTTTAACTAGGTCTGTCACTTGGTTGGAATCCCTGGTTGAGGTTTATGTTAATAATAGTGTTTGGATGCCTGAGCCTACAGATACTCATGGGCACTCTCACCCAGAGGAGGAAGGAATGTTGATAAATGTGTCCGTGGGTTATCAGTCCCCCCTCTTTGCATAGGGCCAGCTATCGGTTGCCTAAAAGGCTACCAACAATATTAGCTAGTTAAGACTCCGGGTCATAATCAAAGACCAGTATCCTATAATTTATTTTCTGGATGGAGCCTGGTTCATTCACAGACTTCAGTCCAACTGGAACAGTTTAAGACCAGAAAAGAGGTGCCAACAATCTCAACAATGGTCAAACGATTTAGAAATGCTGATTTGGAAAGATTGCATGGCTGACCACGGTGTGCTACTGCAAAATAATTCCTATGGAATCATCATTGATTGGTCCCCTTAAGGGGACCTTTGCAGTTAATTGTACCAATCAGAATGATAGATGCAAGACAAAACTAAAACAGGATCTATACTATCAAAGAGATGACACTACTTACACTGAAAAGCATGTTCATTTTCCCATAATTTTGACCAATTTTGATATGGCCGGCCCACATCCAAAAATAATTAATCCAATAATAGGCCCTGGACACCCTGAATTATGGAAGTTAATGATGGCCCGATCTCATATTAGGGTTTGGGAAGGAAAATATTATTTTGAGGGAAAAGGTGAGACTTCAATTTGTGTATCAGTTTTCTTCCAACCTAACAGTACCCATTCAGAGGTGTGTCAAGCCTCCTTTTATGTTGATGGTTGGAAATATTCATATTTGACCCAATTCTCAAACTATTGTCAAAACTGTCACCTTTTCACCTGTATTGATTCCATGTTTGGTGTGAAAACATCTGTGTTGCTGGTAAGGGCTAGAAAAGGAACTTGGATACCGGTTTCCCTCAATAGACCTTGGGAAGCCTCTCCTTCCATTCATATCATCACAGAAATGTTAAGGGGGTATTTACCACAACAAAAAGATTTATTTTACCATTATAGCAGTCATTATGAGCCTCACTGCAGTCACAGCTACCGCTGCAGTTGCTGGAATTGCTTTACATTCCTCTGTTCAAACTGCAGAATATATAAATAATTGGCAAAATAATTCCTTTAAATTATGGAATTCTCAGACTCAAATACATCAAAAATTGGCAAATCAAATAAATGATCTTAGGCAGACTGTTATATGGATGGGAGATTGTATAATGAGCTTAGAGCATCGACTGCAAATGTAATGTGATTGGAAATACTTCTAATTTCTGCATAACTCCCCATTCATATAATGCTACAGAACACCATTGGGAAAAAGTTTGACATCATCTGGAAGAAAGGGATGGAAATTTAACATTGGATATAGCCAAATTAAATGAACAGGTTTTTGTTTTTTTTTTTTTTTTTTTGAGACGGAGTCTCGCTCTGTCGCCCAGGCTGGAGTGCAGTGGCGCGATCTCGGCTCACTGCAAGCTCCGCCTCCTGGGTTCACGCCATTCTCCTGCCTCAGCCTCCCGAGTAGCTGGGACTACAGGCGCCCACAACCGCGCCCGGCTAATTTTTTTGTATTTTTAGTAGAGACGGGGTTTCACCGTGGTCTCGATCTCCTGACCTTGTGATCCGCCCGCCTCGGCCTCCCAAAGTGCTGGGATTACAGGCGTGAGCCACCGCGCCCGGCTACGAACAGGTTTTTGAAGCATCTCAGGCTCATTTAATTCTACTGCCTGGTACTGACATCCTAGCTGGAGCTGCTGATGGACTTTCAAACGTAAATCCTCTTAAATAGGTTAAGACCACTGTAGGATCAACTACTGCAAATTTTGCTTTAATGTGTATCTGTTTATGCTGTTTGCTTTCAGTCTGCAGACAGGGAAGACACCTCTGGAGAGAGACCAGACAACACGAACAAGCCATGATAGCAATGGTGGTTTTAAAAAAGAAAAAAGGGGTGGTGTTGAGGCTGGTCCCCAACAAAAACTATACCACTACTATTAATATAATTCAGGACAAAAACCATGCCATCATCTCAATTGATGCAAAAAGAGCATTAGGAAAAATTCAACAGCATTTCTGGATTAATACACTTAACAAACTAGGAATAGAAGAAAACCTCATGACATTGGTTTTGGAAAAGATTTCTTGGATATAATACCAAAAGCACATGCAAGAAAAGCAAAAAACTAACAGATCTACATCCAACTTAAAAGCTTTTGCACTTCAAAGGAATCAATCAAAAGAAAGAAAAGGCAAACCTATGGAATGGGAGAAAAGTTGCAAATCATATATCTGGTAGGCATTAATAGATTATCAAGTAACTTCTACAACTCAACACCAAAAATAAATAGCCCAATTAATGAATGGGCAAAGGAACTGAATAGACATTATTCCAAAGAAGATGACAATATGGCCAACAAGCACATGATAAGATGCTCATCACCACCAATCATAAGACAAATGCAAATCAACATTACAATGAGGTATCACCTCACACCCATTAGGATGGCCATTATCAATAGGCAGGAGAATCACTTGAACCTGGGAGGCAGAGGTTGCAGTGAGCCAAGATCGCACCACTGCACTCCAGCCTGGCGACAGAGTAAGACTCTATCTCAAAAAAATAAAATAAAATAAAAAACATATATATATACACACACACATATATACACACACCCAGAAGTGAGACTGCCGGATCATATGGTAGCTGGATCATACACACATATATGTGTGTATATATGTGTGTGTGTGTGTATATATATGTGTGTGTATATATATATACACACATTAAAGACTTGAAAGCAGGCCCTCAAAGAGATATTTGCAAATCCCTGCTCATCACAGCATTATATTCAAGAGCTAAGAAGACGGAAAAACTAACATGTCTATCTACAGATGAATGGATAAAGAAAATGTGGTATACACATGCAATGGAATATTGTTCAGCTTTATAAAAGGAGAAAATCCTGTCATATGCTATAACATGGATGAACCTTGAGGACATTACACTAGGGAAAATAAGACAGTCACAAAAGGACAAATACTGTGTGATTCCATTCACATGGGATACTAAAGTAGTCGAATGCATATAAACATGACATAGAAAGATGAGTTGACAGAGGCTATAGTGAGGTCAGAAGGGATGTACTGTATTCTGGGTATACAGTTTCAGTTGTGCAAGATGAAAAATTCCTAGATATGTTTGCACAGTAATATGAATGTACTTAACATTACTGAACTATAAACAGGCAAATAAACTTTACTAACAGACATAACAAAGACAGGAACATGGACCAGAAAACCCAATTCTTATTAGCAGATGGGGTGACACAAAGACCTCTCTGACTAGGAATCCACAGCCATTCAAATACAAAAGAAGTATATGAGTTTTTAATGACTGTGTCCTGTCAAAAGAGAACCAACATGATTTTGAAAAGAAAAACAAAATGGAGGGGTTTGCCAAATATGTAAGAACCTTTTATAACAAACATCTGTAATTTTATAATGAATCAAATAAAATACTTATGATATACACAAAAATTCAAATTAAACACAGATGTAAACAAAATTTTAAACAACAAAACTTCATTCCTAAATGAAACTTAGTACTTAATAATCATGCAAGGCCTTCCAAATCAAAATGAAACAAACAAAGGCACAACAAAACTCAGAAGGTATAAAGGAAAGATTTGTCTTACACTTAAAAAATGTATAACCTAAAATAAAAGACATCAGGGCATATGTAAAGAATAAAAACCACAGGAATTAAAACAGATACTAAAATACATGGAAAGAAAATTGAGCAAGGTATGAAAATTCATTTTATATATACATGTCCCCAAAACAATAAAACCTATGTAGACTGACAATATATTGAAAAAATGAAAATATAGAGGGTTGTCATTTTCCCCAGATTTTCAAAATATATATATAAATATAGTAGCAAGTTTTTTTTTAAATGAGGGGGAAAATCTAACTTGTTCTTGGTGAGAGAGGTACCCTTGCAGTTGGGGATAACAGGAGAACCTTGCAAGATCTAAGAAAATAGGAAATGCCCCATCCTAGAAGATGTATTACTCAAGTCTTACCATTTTCACCTGAAACATCTGTCTCACAAGAGTCTCTGTAGGAATAACACAGTCTCCATGGAATGGATGTACTTAGAATGGTTTAAAGAATCTCTTGTTGTTAAATATTTATTACAAATGGAGTATAAAATCAGGCAGAAAAGATTTCCTCTTCCTAATCTCTTCTTCCAAATTTTATCATGCATTTGTGCACATTAAGACTTCCACGTGCAGCTTCTATAATCCAGTCTACAGAGAGCTGGCAGTGCATCCACACCTGGTCCTTAAACAACCCCTCAATCCCTGCTGCCCAATAGCAGAGACACCATGGGGCCCACACCCTGTCTCCGTCCATGACTGGGTATAAGCCCTTCCCAATGGAGCCTCTTCACAAATTCCATATCACCGGTCACTGTGAGATGGAATTTAAGTGACATGAGAGGGACTGAGGGAAGACATGGGTGAGCGTGAGCAAACATGACAGGCAGGATGCTTCAGACTCAGAGAAGACTGACATCTCCAATGCCCGGTGTGTACAGGGAAAAGCTCTCCTCAAATCGTGTTTTTCCTCTACTCTCATACCACAACAATCATCAACACAGAAGACCTCTGTGACTAAATGTATGTGGGTTATTTACCCACACACCAAGCAGCAGACACTAGCTGGGTATCTTCCAATTTACTTTCAACATTGTCTCCCTGGACACAGTGTCAGATCACATGGGTTGATGGCTCAGTCTCCAAGACTGCCTCCACACACACCAGTCACAAGTCCAGGCCTTCAGAACTTATGACCACCCAGCTTCAAATTGGGGTTCCCATGACCCCCTTTTTGGGTTCAATTAACATGCTAGATTGGCTCACAGAACTCAGGGAAGCACTTACTTACCTTTACCAGTTTATTATAAAGGATACTGCAAAGGATACAGATGAAGAGGCACTTGTGGTAAGGTATGGAGGAAGGGGTGCAGGGCTTCCATGCCCCCTGAGGGGTGCAGAGTTTCCATGCCCCCACTGGGCTTACCACCAGGCTTAACACACCCAACATTATAACAAAAGACTGTAACAAGGGCTATGGAGGTTATGAGCCAGGAACCATCAATGGAAACCGATATATATGATAACACCACCTGTGGCATTTCAAAAAGGAAAGAGACACGGAACAGTCCACTGAGAATATCACCATACCTGAGTAAGAGCCACTCCTGATTCCTTTTCTTTCCTCTTCCTCCTTTTCTAGGCTTCTTCCTTAGGAGAGATGAAAGAGGCTTTAGAAGCTAATCCTGAAAGAAAAAAAAATTTTTTAAAAAGGAAGTTAAGCTGGAGTGTTCAAAATATGCTGTTTATTGCTAAAAATCAACACACCTGCTCCCTGTGCCACAACCACACACACAGGAGAGACCTCGCCCTGTGGAAATATGGCCCTCTGCTGCCCACAGCACCAGGGATGATGCAGACAAGAAAGTCCTACAGGAAGAACAAGTGAGTTTTTGAGCTCTTCAAAGCTTACTACCCTCCTAGAGAAGCCCACATACACAATGCAGCAGTAGGGTGCTGGACTGGACTGAGCTCCCCTTCAGGGCACAGATATGGCCCTGACCAAACCCCATGCAGAGCACAGCCTTTCCCCTCTCTGTGGATCACAGGCTGGAAGACACAGCACCCTGATGTTCAATGATGAATACAGATTAGTATCATGTGGGACACTGCACTTGAACCTATATGCATGGGAATCTCTGGAAAGGAGGCACAAGAGATATATTTGCAAAATGTCTCAGCATTTTAATGTGAAGCCAGGGTTGAGTTAAACTCAGAGGGAGCAAGCCCAGAACAACCCCCACCTTCTGGCTCTGCTCTCCTCTTGGGTCCTTGTTGTCACCAGGATCCAGACAGTGGACAGAAAAGGAGCAGAAAGAAACATCCAAGGCAGGCAATATGGGCCAGAGTTGGTGAGGGTGAGATAGGGAAGGGTCACATAAACCTCCACTGAGAAGGTGACATCAGAACACAGACCTAGGAAAGGGATGATGTTTGTCACCTGCAACTGAGGGGCTAGAGAGTCCTAGGCAGAGGGACAGCCCAGGTGAAGGCCCTGAGACAGGAGCAACCTCAGCTCCAGGAAAAGGAAAGAGGCCTGTGTGTCTGGAGCAGAGGGAGCAAGCTGACACAGGGAGGAGATGAGATCAGAGAGGTCCTGGGGGTGCAGATCAGATAGGGCAGAGGCCTTTTAACATTTTTCTCCCTCACCTCAAAAGAATTTTGGAAATGCTAGTTTCTCACCCATTTTAAGCAATCATGTAATTTTTTCTTTATATTATTCGTTAAAACACTTTCAAAAAGGAACTGTCTCCTAGACTTTAAATATATACCAATATGTTCACTTAAGCTCCCAGAAGTATGGGGTCACTCTTATCTGAGATAGGCAAGACTGCAGGGGGGTGTACATGGGAGAATTCAGGACGTCACTAGTGGACACGTAAATACGGAGATGCCTGTTGGATGTCCCAGCAGAGAGTTGAGACAACTGGACACAGAATTCTAGAAATTAGGAGAGAAGTCTACAAGGGATGTAGACATAAAGGTGGAGTTTAAAGCCATGAGATGAAATGATAAAGAAAGGCAGTGGCTGGGCGTGGTGGCTCAAGCCCATAATCCCAGCACTTTGGGAGGCCGAGGTGGGTGGATCATGAGGTCAGGAGTTTGAGACCAGTGTGACCAACATGGAGAATCCATCTCTACTAAATATACAAAAGTAACCAGGTGTGGTAGCACATGCCTGTAATCCCAGCTACTCGGGAGATTGAGGCAGAAGAATCGTTTGAACCTGGGAGGTGGAGGTTGCCATGAGCTGAGATCACGTCATTGCACTCAAGCCTGGACAACAAGAGCGAAACTCCGTCTCAAAAAAATGGTTGGAGAACTAAGCCATGGGTCACTCCCACATTCAGAAAACAGTGAGTCAGGACATACCGGCACAGAAAAATGGTAAGAGATGAAGATGACATCAAGAAAATTAAAGAGCAGGAACAGATCCTTTCAGGTCAATACTGAGTAGAAAGCACGGGGCTTGAGACAGGTGGGTGAACTTGTTACAAATATCTTCCCATCATCGAGACAGGAAACAACAAACTGTTTTTATTGCTCTCATGCTCAACACAGAATACTTTACTTCTGGTCAAGAAAAGGTGTGGTTTTCCCTACACTGACAAGTTCCTTGCAGACTTCCACCTGAGAATCCTAAAATTTAGCTCATTTCTTACACTATCTACAAGGAGATAGTGTCAGATCCCATAGGTGAAAAGTTCAGTCCCATAAGACTACCCTTCACCTTAGAAGCTGTACATAAGTAGTAGTTGTCACCTCTACTTCTGACTGACCAGACAAACATCATGGTTCCCAAATCCCCTCCTGCATTCAATTAATTTTCTAGAACTGCTATTCCATCTGGCTGTTTATCTGCAACCTTTGTAATATCCTTTAAAACAAATGAGTAAATCCATGTAAAACGTTTCTGAGTTCTGTGAGCTGCTCTGGCAAATTAATAAATACTGAAGATTGGGTCATGGGAATCCTCAATTTATACCCAGTAGCTTAGAAGTTCAGGTTCCAACCTGGGACTTGTAATTGACATCTGAAGTGGAGAAGTCTTGCGGACTGAGCCTTTAATCTGTGGGATCTGATGCTTACTCCAGGTAGAGCTGTCAGAAATGAGGTAAACTATGGGACACGGAGTTGGTGTCTGATACAGAACTGCTTGTTAGTGGGGAGAAATCCCCACACATTCGGTGACCACAGGTGAAGTATTCTGGGTTCAGTGTTTACTATCGTGTTGAGTTTCAGAGGAGGAAAGACTAAATAAAGCGTTTTTCCTCTGGACGAGCACATTTTCCAGCGGGTACAATTTGGAACGAAAAAACACTGTCAAAAGTCAGGCCCCGTCAACTCCCTCAAAACGGGGTAAGGAATGCGGTGACTGTGAAGGGGAAACCTGGGGAACAGAAGGGCCCAGCCCAAGGAGGACAAGGGTTGGGGTGGATTAGGAGAGGGATGGGGTTTCCAAAACCCCGGGCCGGACAGAGGACACGGCGCTGATGCATTCGGACTGCGGGGCTGAGCTCCAAGGGACCAGAAGGGCGAGACTTGGAGGACCCAGAGGACATGAATCCACCTCGTGGGTGAGAGCTTTTACCTGACGCGGGACCAAAGAAGTGGTCAGTAAAGGGTAAGCAGGTAAACGGGACAAAAAGCGTCTACGTGGCCTGAAGGCAGAGAACCCAGGGGCAGGACCAGCAGCGTCCGGGCGATTTAACCTCTGAATTTCTTGGCGACATATTAATTTACCTAGGGTGGAGGGAAAGGCGGGAGGACTTTAAGGTCCGTAGGAACCCCTCCACCAACACTGAGTACAGAAGCGCTGGAAGCGGATCTAATCTAAAGAAAGAGAAACTCAGCCAATGCTGTAAGACTGTCACCCCAAGCGAGCGACTTCCGGGTCTTCAGGAAACTGGGCTTGCGAGTTCACTCCCCAAGATTCACTTCCGGGTTTGCAGGAAACGGTGCGCAGCGGAAGCCAGGGCTGGGCGAGGCACGGGAGAAGTGAGGATGGGGCGAGGTGGAGCGGTGAGCGGCGGGGTCTGCGCTTCCTTCTTCCTCTCTGGGCGCGCCTGTTTTCCAGGTTTTTGAGCAAAGACCATATCGGTGACCAGCAGCCAAGCGGTCTGGGAACTGGGATCGCTATGAGAGGGTCAAAGTAGGGACAGTGATTGGACCTAAGATAGCTCCTGCAATTAAAGTTAATTTTAGTATTTTAATGTAAAAGCCCTGGAATTTTCTGGGACAGGGATGCGAACTAGAATGTGAAATGCAAAGCCCTGCGTGGGTGGAACATGCAAATTGATGCTGGCTCCCACAGAACAGTAGAAATCCTCTCCTTTTCTATTCTCCCTACATTCTGGAGTGTGAGGATCAACCCTGTGCTCAGCTCCTGAGAATTTCCCAGGGACAATGCCTTGGGCATGGACGGCTAAGGCCAGGGATAAGTTAGGTCCCCAACTGTTGCTTTTAAAATGGAAGCTAAAACTTTTAGATGATAGATATAAATGACTCTTAAACTTTTAAACAATAGATATAAATAGCTCTCCCTTATGCCTGTTACTCTATTCCAAACTTCAGATGAATTAACCTCAAACACCTCTGAGATAAACTTTATTGACATCATAATGTCAATAATTTCTATATGTAGAGTGAATTTCAAATTTACATGCACTCTGAATGTAAATAGAAAATATGCTTTTTGGCTGGGTGTGTTGGCTCATGGTTCTAATCCTGTAGCAGGACGAGTCACAGACAAAACTCCTCAGACACTGGATTAAAAATGGAAGAGGTTTTTTTTAAGGCCGGGCGCGGTGGCTCAAGCCTGTAATCCCAGCACTTTGGGAGGCCGAGGCGGGCGGATCACAAGGTCAGGAGATCGAGACCACAGTGAAACCCCGTCTCTACTAAAAATACAAAAAAAATTAGCCGGGCGCGGTGGCGGGCGCCTGTAGTCCCAGCTACTCAGGAGGCTGAGGCAGGAGAATGGCGGGAACCCGGGAGGCGGAGCTTGCAGTGAGCCGAGATCGCGCCACTGCACTCCAGCCTGGGCAACAGCGCGAGACTCCGTCTCAAAAAAAAAAAAAAAAAAAAAAAAAAAAAAAAGGAAGAGGTTTTTATTCGGCTGGGAGCATCAGCAGACTCGCATCTTAAGAGCTGAGCTCCCCGAAAAAGATATTCCTAGCCCTTTTAAGGGCTTACAACTCTAAGGGGTCCACTTGAAAGGGTCGTGATAGATCAAGTAAGCGTGAGGAATGTGACTGGGGGCTACATACATCAGCGAACAGAACAAAAAGTTTTACAGTGCTTTCTCATATGTCTGAAATTTACAGATAACACAAGTAGTTTTGGTCAGGGGTTAACATTAGTATTATTTTAACCACCAGGGCCAGGTGGTGGCACCAAGGTCATCTAGCTATTTGTCTTACTTCTGTTTCTTTCCAACTTTTTGCTTTCTCCCTTTTCTCCTGTCTTACAAACTAGGGAAAAGGGGATGTGGCAGAGAAGCTGGGAAGGACAATAGGAAAAGTGGTGGTCTCATTCCAATCCTAGCACTTTGGGAGGCTGAGATGGGAGGATCTCTTGAGGCTAAATGTTCAAGACTAGCCTGGGCAACAGAGCGAGTCCGTCTCTCTTAAAAATTACACACACATAATCCCAGCACTTTGGGAGGCCGAGACGGGCGGATCACAAGGTCAGGAGATCGAGACCATCCTGGCTAACACGGTGAAACCCCGTCTCTACTAAAAAATACAAAAACCTAGCCGGGCGAGGTGGTGGGCGTCTGTAGTCCCAGCTACTCGGGAGGCTGAGGCAGGAGAATGGCGTGAACCCGGGAGGCGGAGCTTGCAGTGAGCTGAGATCCGGCCACTACACTCCAGTCTGGGCGACAAAGCGAGACTCTGTCTCAACAACAAAAAAAAGAAAAAATTACACACACAGCTGGGCAGTGGCTCACACCTGTAATCCCGGCACTTTGCGAGGCCAAGTCGAGCAGATCACCTGAGGTTGGGAGTTCGAGACCAGCCTGACCAACATGGAGAAATCCTGTGTCTTCTAAAAATACAAAATTAGCTGGGCTTTGTGGCACATGCCTGTAATCCCAGTTACTCAGGAGGCTGAGGCAGGAGAATGGCTTGAACCTGGGAGTTGGAGGTTGTGGAGAGCAGAGATCGGGCCATTGCCCTCCAGCCTGGGCAACAAGAGTGAAATTCCGTCTCCAAACAAAACAAAACAAAAAAACAAAAACCAAAAACACACAAAAAAACCAAAAACACACTTTTTGTTTTTTTTTAAGTTGCTGAAGGGGTGTCATTTCTTGAATTAAATAATGCAGGATTTTTTAAAAATCTGTAACTGATTTACATTTGATTTTTAGGAGACACTGTTTACATCAGCTCACTACAAAGTAGATTTACATACAACTATTGCAGAAAAAGAAAGTTTCTTTGTGATCCAAACACAAAGAAATATTTTTTATGATCTTTTCCTTGATCATAAAAAAAAATGCAGTACTTTTAGAAGGTAAAGCTAGTACTTTACAGAAGTGCAAAACACCAAAACACTTTAAGCAAAAACTCCTTGTTTTTAAGAAAAAGGTATGACTTCTCGTTTTCTGTTCTTGGCATAAATTTTAATTCTTTCCAGTAGAACCGAAACCTCCTGAACCCCTTTTGGTGTCATCCAAAACTTGAACTTCTTCTATTTCTGGATAGAACATCCGTTCACAAATGAGCTGTGCAATTCGATCACGTTATTTGACTTCAAACTTTTCTTTGCCAAAATTAAAGACTACAACACCAATATTTCCTCTATAATCTTCATCTGTGACACCAGCTCCTACATCTACAACGTGTTTTGCAGCCAAGCCAGACCGTGGAGCTACTCTTCCATAATACCGAGAAGAAAGTGCTATCTGAATGTCCATTTTCACAAGAGCCTTCTCCATAGGTGATATTGTGTAACCATAGGCACTGTACAGGTCATAGCGCGCATGCCCGAGAGCCACGCAAAGCGGAGCTGTATGTTGCCCTCCTCCAAGGACTGGGACCCCGTGCTGGGTGAAAGGGCGGGTCTTAGCTCCACAGCAGCCTCTGCTTAGGACAGCCGCAGGGGCGTCCAGTGCTGTACTGCGTGGATGAGGGGTGGGCCTGGCCCGGAGAGCCCTGCGGCCCCGGCCCCTTGCCGTGAGCCTCACGCGTTTTGCATCACCAAGCAAAGTAGAGAGGGAAGGAAATGCTAGCAGAGCGCGGGGCAAGGGCAGAGGGACTCATTTCCCCCAAAGTTTGGGCTGGTTGGCTCCTCGGCACCTCTGGACGTGTGCCAGGCTTCCACCCTGAAGACGCGCGCGTCCCAGGCCAGAAGTGAAAAATCTCTGGGTAGAAAATTATAAACAGTGATGAAAGAAGTGGAAAGGTTACACAAAAAGTAAAGACATCTCATCTTGATGGGTGGGAAAAATTAATATTGTGTATATGATCACACTACCAAACGCAATGTACAGCTTCAATACATTCTCTTTCAAAATATCCAAAGACATTATTCACAGAAATAGAAAAAAAAGATTCCTATGGCTGGGTGCGGTAGCTTATGCCCGTAATTCCAGCACTTTGGGACGCCAAGATGGGGGGATCGCCTGGCTCGGGAATTTGAGACCAGCCTGGGCAGCAATGCAAAACCCAACCCTACAAAAAATACAAAAATTAACCAGGTGCAGTGGTGCGCACCCGTGGTCCTAGCTACTCAGGAGACTGAGGTAGGTGAATCGCTTGAGCCTGGGAGGTAGAGATTTCAGTGAGCTGAAATCGCGCTATGGCACTCCAACCCTGGCAATAGAGAGAGACCACGTCTCAAAAAACAACAAAAAAAAAAATCCTAAAATTCATAGGGAACTACAGAAGATCCAAAAAAGCCAAAGCAGTTTTGAGCAAAATGAACCAACCTGAGGGATATTACACTACCTGACTTCAAAATATACTAGAAAGTAATGGTATCCAAAACAGCTTGTTACTGGGATAAAAATAGACACATAGACTAACTGAACAGAACAGAGAACAAAGAAATAAACCCACATCTTTGCAGCCAGCTGATTTTTGACAAAAAACATGCATTGGGAAAAACGACAGTCTCTTCAAAAAATTGTGCTGGAAAACTGGATATCCATATGCAGAAAAATAAAACTAGACTCCTATTTCTCACCATACACAAAAATAAAATCAGAATGGATTTGACATAAATGGAAGATCTGAAATTATAAAACTATAAGAAACAATAGGAAAACTCTTCAGGGCATTGATCTGGGCAAAGATGTCTTAGGTAAGACCTCAAAAACACAGGCAACAAGGGCAAAAATAGACAAAATGGATTATGTCAAACTAAAAAGATTCTGCACAGCACAGGAAACAGTCAAGATAGTGAAGAGACAAGTGACAGAATTGGAGAAAATATTTACAATCTATCCTTTTGACAAGGGATTAATAAACGGAATATGTAAGAAACTCAAACACCTCAATAGCAATTTTTTTTTTTTTTTTTTTTTTTTTTTTTTTTTTTTTTTTGAGACGGACTCTCACTCTGTAACCCAGGCTGGAGTGCAGTGGCATGATCTTGGCTCACTGCAACCTACCCCCTCCCGGGTTCAAGTTATTCTCATGCCTCAGCCTGCCAAGTAGCTGGTATTACAGGGGTGCACCACCACGCCTGGCTAATTTTTGTATTTTTAGTAGAGACAGAGTTTCACCACCTTGGCCAGGCTGGGCTTCAACTCCTGACCTCGTGATCCACCTGCTTCGGCCTCCCAAAGTGCTGGGATTATACGTGTGACCCACCGCACCTGGCCACAAATAAATTTTTAAAGCCAATTGAAAAACGGAGCAATAACCTGAAAAGACATTTCTCAAAGGGAGACATACAAACGACCCACAAGCCTGTGAAAAAATGCTCCACATCACTAATTATCAAGTAAATGCAAATGAAAACCATAGTGAAATATAACTTCACCTCATTAGAATGGACATCATCAAAAATACAAAAAATAACAAATGCTGGTGAATATGCAAAGGAAGAAAATGCTAGCACACTGGTTGGTGGGAATGCAAATTAGTATAGCCGTCATGGAAAATAGTATGGAGTTTCCTCAATAAACTACAAACAGAACTACCACATGATCCAACAATCCCACTGCTGGAAAGAGAGAAATAGAGAGAGAGTGAGAGCAAGCATGAGCAAGTGCACGATTGAGAGAGAGAGGCAATGAGAATAAATAGAAATCTGCACACGCATGTTTACTGCAGCACTGTTCTCAATAGCCAAGATATGGGATCAACTTACATTTTCATCACGAACAAATGGATAAAAAAGTATATATAGACAATGAAATACTGTTCATCCTTTAAAAAAAAGGAGGCCTAGCCGGGCGCGGTGGCTCAAGCCTGTAATCCCAGCACTTTGGGAGGCCGAGACGGGCGGATCACGAGGTCAGGAGATCGAGACCATCCTGGCTAACACGGTGAAACCCCGTCTCTACTAAAAAATACAAAAAACTAGCCGGGCGAAGTGGCGGGCGCCTGTGGTCCCAGCTACTCGGGAGGCTGAGGCAGGAGAATGGCGTAAACCCGGGAGGTGGAGCTTGCAGTGAGCTGAGATCCGGCCACTGCACTCCAGCCTGGGCGACAGAGCCAGACTCAGTCTCAAAAAAAAAAAAAAAAAAAGGAGGCCTAGCAGAAGGCCAACCAGAACAAAATTAGTACATTAAACAACCAAAACTCAGGACCCTCACAGAGTCCATTTCACCCCCCTGCCACCTACACTGGAGCAGGTCCTGGTGTCCACAGCTGAGAGACCCACAGACAGTTCACATCACAGGACTCTGTGCAGACAACTCCCAGTACCAGCCTGCAGCCTGGTAGATCTGCTGCTGGCTAGATCATCCAGATAGGAGATAACAATCACTACAGCTCGGCTCTCAGGAAGCCACATCCCTAGGAAAAGGGGGAGAGTACTACATCAAGGGAACACTCCGTGTGACAATCTGAACAACAGCCTTAAGCCCTAGACGTGCCCTCTGACACAGCCTAAGCAAATGAGAAGGAACCAAAGCCAACTCTGGTAATATAACAAAACAAGATTTTTTAACATCCTCCAAAAAATCATACTAGCTCACCAGCATTGGATACAAACCAAGAAGAAATCCCTGATTTACCTGAAATCAGGTCAGTTATTAAGCTAATCAAGGAGGCACTAGAGAAATAAATGATACTATAAATGATGAGAGAAATTTCAGTTAAAAAGATAGCACAAATAAAAAAAATCAAAACTTCAGGAAACAATGGATGTGCTTACAGAAATGCAACACACTCTGGAAAGTCTCAGCAAAAGAATCAAACAAGCAGAAGAAAGAATTTCAGAGCCCAAATACAAGGCATTTTTGTTTGTTTTGAGATGGAGTCTCACTCCATCGCCCAGGCTGGAGTACAATGGCGAGATCTTGGCTCACTACAACCTCCACCTCCCAGGTTCAAGCAAATTCTTCTGCCTCAGCCCCCGGAGTAGCTGGGACTACAGGCACTCACTACCACACCCAGCTAATTTTTGTATTTTTAGTAGAGATGGGGTTTCACCATATTGGCCAGACTGGTCTTGAACTCCTGACCTTGTGGTCTGCCCATCTCAGCCTCCCAAAGAAAGATAAAGTTTTTGAATTAACGCAATCCAACAAAGACAAAGAAAAAATAGGAAAATATGAACAAAGCCTTGAAGAAGTCTGGGATTATGTTAAACAATGAAACCTAAGAATAATCGGCATTTCTGAGGAAGATGAGAAATCTAAAAGTTTAGAAAACATATTTAGGGTAATAATTAAGGAAAGCTTTCCCAGCCTTGCTAGAGACCTAGACATCCAAACATAAGAAGCTCAAAGAACACATGGGAAATTCATCCCAAAAAGATAATCACCTAAGCACACTGTCATCAGGTTATCGAAAATTAGTAACATTCCCATTCTGTGTGCTCAGACTTAAGAGAAAATGCATGTTTTCTCTTCCACTTCAAAAATAAGACTACTGTTTTCCATCTTTGCTAAACAGGAACTATTGCTATTCAATTGAGGAGGTAATCACCCCATCCCCTGCATGATTTCTACCATGTAATCAGTACCGAACAACAATTATTCTCTTCCCATAAAAATGTCATGCCTTTAATGGCATGCTCTATTTTATGGCTATTAGAGCACAGAAGCACTACACCCTTGTCAAGAAAAGGGTGGGCGGAAGGCAATCAGCCTGACTGCTTCATGCAGTCATCATTTTATGTTATTCTCTACCCATGTCCCTGCTGTCTAAATCAGACAACATTTAATATAAAAAGGCAGTGTTGTTCTTCCAGGAAACTGAATAGAAATTATCTCCAGCTAGTGAAATAAGCCCTGTCATCCTATTGATTCTTTCAATTGATTCTTTCCCAGAGACCACAGTGAAAGGCTTGTAGAAGGAGGCACATATCAAGATCCCAAGTAGCTTTGTGCTGAGACCAGCTCAGTGGTGGAGACCCTAACCCAGCGGTGCTAAAGGACTTAAAGACACTCACACAGAAATATAGAGTGTGGAGTGGGAAATCAGGGGGCTGACAGCCTTCAGAACTGAGAACCACGAACAGAGTTTTACCCACGTATTTATTGATAGCAAGCCAGTGATAAGCATTATAGATTATAGATTACATAAAAGCATTCCTTATGGGAAACAAAGGGATGGGCCAAAGGGATGGGCTCTGGTTATCTGCAGCAGGAACATGTCCTTAAGGCACAGATGGCACATGCTATTATTTGTGGTTCAGGGAAACCTTAAGCGGCTTTCTGCCCTGGATGGGCCACGTATTCTTTGCCCTCATTCTGGTAAACAAACAACCTTCAGGGTGGGCGTCATGACCATCAAGAACATATCACAGCACTACAGATTTTGTTTATGGCCAGTTTTGGAGCCTGTTTCTGGCCAGATTTGGGGGCCTGTTCCCAACACTTATAGGAAAAAAGATAATAATTAAATTCTATCATGTTCTCCAGTAATGGTCCTTGGATATCCTCAGTATACACAATCCATCTGTGTGGTTTTATCCAAGAAGTGTATTTTGATTTCTAGTGATTTGGAAGGCCTCAGGAAAGCCTGGGTCACATACATTTATATGATTTCTCCTTGGTATGAAATCTCTGATGTTCATTAATGCTAGAGCTCATGATGAGATTTCCATACACAGTTTGTAAGGACTCTTTCATGAATAAATTATCTGATGCTGTCCAAGGTGTGAATGGTGACTAAAACATCTTACCGTGTACATTGCATTTGTAAGGTTTCTCTCCATTATGTAGTGATTTGCATTAGTAAGGTTTCTCTCCATTATGTGGTGATTTGCATTAGTAAGGTTTCTCTCCATTATGTGGTGATTTGCAAGGTGTGAATTTCAATTGGAGACATTGCCACATTCAAAGGTTTGTCTGCAGTATGGATTACAAGATGGGCAATAAGGCCTGAACATTATCTAAATGCTTTGCCACATTCACTGAATTTGTAAGGCTTCTCTGCAGTATGAATTCTATGGTGATTGGTTAAGGAATACTTGTGACTGATGACCTTTCACATTGTTTGTTCGCTGATTTGTTTCTTTGTTTTTCTAGATAGGGTCTCACTCTGTCACCCAGACTGGAGTTCAGCACTGCAAACATGACTCATGGCAGCCTCAACCTCCCAGGCTTAAATGATCCTTCTGCCTCAGTCTCCCAAATAGTTGGGAATACAGACATGTACCAACACACCTGGCAAATTTTTTTATTTGTAGAGGTGGAGTTGTCCTTATGTTACCCAGGTGGGTCTGAAACCAGCCTGGCTAACATGGTGAAAACCTGTCTCTACTAAAAATACAAAAAAGTAGCCAGGCATGATGGCATCATGTGTTTGTAGTCCTAGCTACTTGGGAGGTAGAGGCAGGAGAATCGCTTGAACCCAGGAGGTGGAGGTTGCAGTTAGCTGACATTGCACCACTGCACTCCAGGCTGAACATCAGAGCGAGACTCTGTTTCTTTTTTTTTTTGAGACGGAGTCTCGCTGTGTCGCCCAGGCTGGAGTGCAGTGGCCGGATCTCAGCTCACTGCAAGCTCTGCCTCCCGGGTTTTTACGCCATTCTCCTGCCTCAGCCTCCCGAGTAGCCGGGACTACAGGCGCCCGCCACCTCGCCCGGCTAGTTTTTTGTATTTTTTAGTAGAGATGGGGTTTCACCGTGTTAGCCAGGATGGTCTCGAACTCCTGACCTCGTGATCCGCCCGTCTCGGCCTCCCAAAGTGCTGGGATTACAGGCTTGAGCCACCGCGCCCGGCGAGACTCTGTTTCTTAAAAAAAGAAAAAAAAAGGCCGGGCGCGGTGGCTCAAGCCTGTAATCCCAGCACTTTGGGAGGCCGAGGCGGGCGGATCACGAGGTCAGGAGATCGAGACCACAGTGAAACCCCGTCTCTACTAAAAATACAAAAAATTAGCCGGGCGCGGTGGCGGGCGCCTGTAGTCCCAGCTACTCGGGAGGCTGAGGCAGGAGAATGGCGTGAACCTGGGAGGCGGAGCTTGCAGTGAGCCGAGATCGCGCCACTGCACTCCAGCCTGGGCAACAGCGTGAGACTCCGTCTCAAAAAAAGAAAAAAAAAAAAAAAAAAAAAAGACTTCTCTCCACTATGAATTACAAGATAAACAGTAAGACCTGAACACCCTCTAAATACTCTGCCATATTCATTACATTTGTAATGCTTCCTTCCAGTATGAATTCTTTTTTTTGGGGGGGGGGATGGAATCACACTGTCACACAGGCTGGAGTGTAGTAGCACATTCTTGGCTCACTGCAACCTCCGTCTCCCGGGTTTATGTGATTCTCCTGCCTCAGCCTCCTGAGTAGCTGGGATTACAGGCACCCACCACCACACCTGACTAAATTTTTTGTTTTTAGTAGTGATGGGGTTTCAACATGTCGGTCAGACTGGTCTCAAACTCCTGACCTCAACTGATCCATCTGCCTTGGCCTCCCAAAGGGATTACAGGCATGAGCAACTGCACCCAGCCTCCAGTATGAATTCTTTGATGTACAAGGAGTGAATTGTGACTTTGACCTTGTCACATTCATTACATTTAAAAGTTATCTCTGCAGTATGAATTTTCCAATGTTGTGCCAGGTGTGCATTTTATTTGAAGATGTCACATTCATTTGTAAGGTTTCTCTCCAGTATGGATTCTAAGATAGTTTACAAGGTGTATATTTTAAGTGAAGACCTTGCTACACTTGTTACATGTTTACAGTCGATCACCAGCGTGAATTCTCTTGATGAGAGGTCAGGGGAAACATAAGCCTGGAGACCTTCATGTATTCTTTACATTTGTAAGGTTTCCTTCTAGTATGGATTAACAGATGGATAGAGACGCCTGATTTCGTAAGAAATTCTTTGCCATATTTATTACTTTTGTAAGGCTTCACCAATTTTTTTTTTTTTTTTTTTTTTTTTTTGCTCCTCTTGCCCAGGCTGGAGTGCAATGGTGCGATCTTGGCTCACCACAACCTCGGCCTCCTGGGTTCAAGCAATTCTGCCTCAGCCTCCCAAGTAGCTGGAATCACAGGTGCCTGCCACTTCAGCCAACTAATTTTGTATTTTTAGTAGGGAAAGGATTTCTCCATGTTGGTCAGGCTGGTCTCGAACTTCCGACCTCAGGTGATCCGGCCCAGCCTCCCAAAGTACTGGGATTAAAGGCATGAGCCACCACACCTGACAGCTTCACTAAATTTTTTTTTCTCTCTCTTTTTGAGACGGAGTTTCACTCTGTTGCCTAGGCTGGAGTACAGTGGCTCACTCGGCTCACTGCAGGCTCGACCTCCCAGGTTCATGCCATTCTCCTGCCTCAGCCTCCCAAGTTGCTGGGACTACAGGCACCTGCCACCATAGCCAGCTAATTTTTTTTTTTTTTTTTTTGATTTTTAGTAGAGACAGGGTTTCACCATGTTAGCAAGGATGGTCTTGATCTCCTGACCCCATCATCCACCAACCTTGGACTCCCAAAGTAATGGGCATACAGGTGTAAGCCACTGTGCCCTGCCAGCTTCACTAAATTTTTAAGGCTTCTCTCTGGTATGAATTCTCCAATGTTGTACCAGGATTCAGTTTTTACTAAAGACCTTAACACACTCATTACAACTGTATGTCTTCTTTCCAGTATGAATATTCCTATGCTGTGCAAGGTGTGAATTCTGACTGAAGACCTTGCTACATTCATTTCATTTATAAAGCTTCTCTCCAGTATGAATTTTCCTATGTCGTGAAAGGTGTGAATTCCTACTGAAGACCTTGCCACATTCATTACAACTGTAAGCCTTCTCTCCAGTATGAATATTCCTATGTTGTGTAAGGTGTGAATTCTGACTGAAGACCTTGCCACATTCATTACATTTGTAAAGCTTCTCTCCAGTATGAATTTTTCTATGTCGTGCAAGGTGTGAATTCTGACGGAAGACCTTGCCACATTCGTTACATTTGCAAGGCTTCTCTCCAGTATGAATTCTAGAGTGATAAGTTAGGGAAGACTTGTGCCCGAAGACCTTGCCACACTCTATACATTCATAAGGTTTCTCTCCAGTATGGATTAGAAAATGGGCAGTGAGATCTGAATACTGTCTAAATGCTTTGCCACATTTATTACATTTGCAAGGCTTCTCCCCAGTATGAATTTTCCTATGTCGTGCAAGGCGTGAATTGCCAATAAAGACCTTGCCACACTCATTACATTTGTAAGGTTTCTCTCCAGTATGAACTTTCCAATGCCTTACAAGGAATGCAATTCGACTAAAGCCCTTGCCACATTCCTTACATTTGTATGGTCTCTGTGTAGTATGAATTGTCCGATGAATGGTTGGGGAAGACTTGTGACTGAAGACCTTGCCACGTTCCTTACAATCATAAGGTTTCTCTCCAGTATGGATTAAAAGAGGAGCAGTAAGACTGGAACACACATTAAATGCTCTACCACATTCACTACATTTGTAAGGCTTCTCTCCAGTGTTAATTTTCCTATGTTGTGCAAGGTAGGCATGGTGACTAAAGACTTTGTCACATTCACTGCAATTGTAAGGTTTCTCTCCAGTATGAATTTTCTGATGTTGTGCAAGGTATGAATTCTGATTGAAGACCTTGCCACATTCATTACATTTGTAAGGCTTCTCTCCAGTATGGATTCCTTGATGTTGTGCAAGGTTTGAATTGCTACTAAAGATCTCGCCACAGTCACTTTGTTTGTAAGGTACATCTGCAATATGGATTACTTGATGGTTAATAAGGCTTGAAGATGCTCTGAAGACTTTGCCATGCTCTTTACATCCATAAGGTTTTCCCCTAATGTGTATTTTCTGTTCTTGTGGGAGTATTGTAGAAAAAACAAAATCATTTTTGTAGTTATTACAAATATGGGTTTTGACATTGGAAAAACTTATTTGAACTGGTAAAACTGAAGAATTGTCACTGATAGATTTTTCAACATGCTTACATCCATAAATATTCCTTACAGCTTGAAGTGGCTGCCATTCAGCCAGATGTAACTGAAGAGTTAATCCATGTCGATTTTTAAGTGGCTTATTTCCTGCATTGCTTCCCAATTTAGAACTCTTCTCTAGAAAAGCAAGAAAACATTGGAACTTAATCCATGATTCTGGCATGTTTAAAGTCTGACAGAAAACAAGATTGTGGATCACTTGACTCAGACATTGAAAGTATCAGCATACTTTGCTTTTATTGAGATGGAGTCTCACACTGTCACCCAGGCCAGAGTGCAATGGTGTGATCTTAGCTCACTACAACCTCTGCCTCCTGGGTTTAAGCAATTCTCCCTCCCAAGTAGCTGGGATTACAGGTGGCTGCCACCACACCTGGCTAACTTTATGTATTTTAGTAGAGACGGGGTTTCACTATGTTGGTCAGGCTGGTCTCAAACTCCTGACTCGTGATCCACCTGCCTCAGCCTCCCAAAGTGCTGGGATTACAGGCATGAGCCACCGTGCCCGGCCAGTATCAGCATACTTTGTATAACATGTTGGTACTGCAGAAAACACAAGGGAGTGAGGTGATGTACTGGAGCATCTGGAATCTGCAGGAGTCAGGGGAACTATGGGAGAGCTTGAGAGAGATTATAAGCAGACAAATAAAAGAGAAACTAACAGCTTCTGTGAAAAAGCAGGGATAAGTCTCTTAAGGAAAATAAGATATTTAAGAGCAGCAGTGTAGACATTTGTAATACTACTTTCACAAAGTCAGGAAAGATATAGCCCAGAAAAGAATCGAGTGTTCATATACCCTTACAAGAAGTAAGGTCTCCCACAGCACAGTATAAAAAATAACTGAAAAAAGTGGTTGTTTTCCCAAACCTAAACCAAAAACTACTATAAAGGCCTATGAAAAGATGAGAAAATATGGCTTAAAGAATAACAAATAAATATATAAATAAATAAAACTCCAGATACAAAAATAAAAGATAACAGAGACAGAAAATTAAATAAAATGAGAAAAATAATACGTGAAAAGAATGAGGATAACAAACATGGGAAATCATTAAAAACAAGAGAACAGGCTAGGCGCAGTGGCTCAAGCCTGTAATCCCAGCACGTTGGGAGGCAGAGACGGGTGGATCACGAGGTCAGGAGATCGAGACCATCCTGGCTAACACGGTGAAACCCCGTCTCTACTAAAAAATACAAAAAACTAGCCTGGCGTGGTGGCGGGCGCCTGTAGTCCCAGCTACTCGGGAGGCTGAGGCAGGAGAATGGCGTGAGTGAACCCGGGAGGCAGAGCTTGCAGTGAGCTGAGATCGCACCACTGCACTCCAGCCTGGGCGACCAAGCAAGACTCCGTCTCAAAAAAAAAAAAAAAAAAAAAAGACAATTGTCGTTCACAACTCAAAGGATTTCAACTTTGGTTTTCCCACAGAATTCTCCCACTTGCAGAGTTTCCGAAACGCTATGTAATAGTGTGGCTTTGCAGAGTATAGTGGCTCAAGCCTGTAATCCCAACATTTTGGAAGACCAGCCAGAAGGATCATCCCTAAGTCCAGGAGTTTAAGGCTGCTGTGAGCTATGATTGCCACTGCACTCTAGCATAGATGACAAAGTGAGACCCTGTCTCAAAAAACAAAAATTATGGGGCCTCCACTCTGCCCACCCGAATTCTCACCTGTTTTCACACCTTTGATGTACTCCCTGCCATTTGGATTGTTTGCTACTTTCACATCACTCTGCAGAGTCCAGGGATCTCTATTTTGCTCCAAAATGGAGATAACACTCAGGTCAGGAAGACAGATTCCTATTTATAAAAAGAAAGAATAAATGTGTGCTGTGGCATCTCCGAAGTCCAAGCCCTATATTTAGGTAAGAGAGACCCTATTACAAATTAATCAAGAATATTTCACAAATTCATCCACTGACTGCCACCTTCTGAATGCTGAGGGAACATTGTAACATGTAGACATCAAGCCCCCTTTCAAGAACTACTGAATCAAAAGCACAGGGGTATAAAACAGGGAACTGAATAATTATTAAGTCTGTCATAAGGTTTCATGCTTACTTCAGCAGTGGTGCAACCAATGACGAATCATGAAGGAAGCAGAATATCTGAAGAAAGGGGACTTTTTTTTTTTTTTTGAGACAGAGTCTCACTCTGTCGCCCAGGCTTGAGTGCAGTGGCATGATCTCAGCTCACTGCAGCCCCTGCCTCCCAGGTTCAAGCAATTCTTCTGCTTCAGCCTCCCGAGTGGCTGGGACTACAGGCATGTACCACCATGCCTGACTAATCTTTGTATTTTTAGTAGGGATGGGGTTTCACCATGTTGATCAGGCTGGTGTAAGGGGACATTTCAAGTCCAGAAAGGATAATGCTTTTCATTTCTCAGTCAACAGGTTTCAATCTCAGTCAAGCAATGCAGGGGCTCCCAAGCGACAGACAAGAGGAAATGCAAAAAGATATACCAGAGCAGATCCAGGCTTCTGGAGGAACATTATCCTCACCTAGGGAGATCAGGTTCCTGTAGTTCTCTAACATCACATCCCTGTATAAAGCTTTCTGCCCAGGGTTCAGGCATTTCCACTCCTCCTGAGAGAATTCTATGGCCACATCCCTGAATAACAATTGTCCCTAAAAGGAAATCCACATTTCAAAAACAGGATATGGAGAGAGTACTTATCTTCAAAGAGAATGAGAAGATAGTTGGAAGGATTGACTGCACTGAAGTGAGCATTGTGACAAATCCACATTAACATATTCTTGAGTTAGTTATGTGTCTGTGATTGTGTTTTATTACACTTTTCCATAAGAAGTGGTGACGTTCTGGCCGGGCGCGGTGGCTCACGCCTGTAATCCCAGCACTTTGGGAGGCCGAGGCGGGTGGATCACGAGGTCAGGAGATCGAGACCATCCTGGCTAACACGGTGAAACCCCGTCTCTACTAAAAATGCAAAAAATTAGCCGGGCGAGGCGGAGGGCGCCTGTAGTCCCAGCTACTCGGGAGGCTGAGGCAGGAGAATGGCGTGAACCCGGGAGGCGGAGCTTGCAGTGAGCCGAGATCGCGCCATTGCACTCCAGCCTGGGCGACTAAGCGAGACTCTGTCTCAAAAAAAAAAAAAAAAAAGTGGTGACGTTCTTTAAATCAGAGCACATGTTTCATTTTGTGGATAATACAAGTAATACAAACAAAAAATTAAACCAGGGTTATCTCTACAGAAATGTTAGGTATTATTGCCGGGCGCGGTGGCTCACGCCTGTAATCTCAGCACTTTGGGAGACAGAGGCGGGTGGATCATGAGGTCAGGAGATCAAGACCATCCTGGTCACACGGTGCAACCCCATCTCTACTAAATACAAAAAATTAGCCAGGCGTGGTGGGGGGCGCCTATAGTCTCAGCTACTCAGGAGGCTGAGGCAGGAGAATGGCGTGAATCCAGGAGATGGAGCTCGCAGTGAGCCGAGATTGCACCACTGTACTCCAGCTTCAGCAACAGAGCGAGACTCCATCTCAAAAAAAAAAAGAAAAGAAAAAGAAATGTGAGGTATTATTTTTGACACATCTAGTGACATTTAGTATCTACCTGAGATACAAGTGTGTCTTCAGAAATGACAATGTCTACAGTGCTCTTTCTCTTTTTGAGATAGGATCTTACTCTGTTTCCCAGACTGGAATGCAGGGGTGTGATATCGACTCACTGAAACCCCTGCCTCCCAGGCTCAAGTAATCCTCTAACCTCAGCCTCCCGAGTAGCTGGGACTACAGGCTCACACCACTATGCCCAGCTAATTTTTGTATGTTTTGTAGAGACAGAGTCTCATCAGGTTGTCCAAGCTGGTCTCAAACCCCTAAGCTCAAGCAATCCTCCCACCTCAGCCTACAAAAATGCTGGGATTACAGGCATGAGCTACCACATCCGACCTATAGTGGTTTTTAAAAATGGTCAAAATCTGGGCCGTGGGTGGTGACTCACGCCTGTAATCCCAGCACTTTGGGAGGCCGAAGCAGGTGGATCAGGAGCTCAGGAGTTCAAGACCAGCCTGGTCAACATGGTGAAACCCCATCTCTACTAAAAATACAAAAAATTAGCTGGGCATGGAGTTGTGCACCTCTAATCCCAGCTACTCAGGAGGCTGAGGCAGGAGAATGGCTTGAACGTGGGAGGCAGAGGTTGCAGTGAGCCGAGACTGTGCCATTGCACTCCAGCCTGGGTGACAGGGTGAGACCCTGTCTCAAAAAAAATAAAATACAATAAAATTTTAAAATGGCCAAAATCTGAAAACTGTGATGCTAACAGTAGCAATGGCTGAATAGAACACTTCCCATGTGATAGGCACTATTCTAAATGATTTACATGAACTAACTGGTATAGCAACAAAAGCCAATGAAAGAATGATCTGTTCCTATCTTACTGAAGAGACAACTCTTTCACATGCACGCTAGCTTGCCCCAGGTGTGAGGGCTGAAACAGCAGAGTAAGCACCAGATCCCAGGTCTCTGAGCATGAGAATCAAACCTAAAGAACCAAACAGTTAAGTAACAGATCAGCATCAAAAGTCAATTGACAATTACCTAATTCACTAAATTCAAAACAACTTCAAGGATTAAAAACATGGAATTGCCTAAAAGTTCATCATATGTGCATATATATAATAGATATCCCCATAATACATTACTATAAGATTCTTTTAGCCATTGCCTCATTAACATAATGTAGAAAAATTTGAATATCCTGATGAATAGATATAATTTCAACTGATAAAAATATATATAATATAAAATTATGACATGCTATTTATAAAACACTATAGGCTTGCTCATCTGTGCACTCATGCAAACATATCACATGTACACACTTATATATACTAACACTCATATACATTAGTACACATATACATTTATATGGCTGAGATCACAAAACCACACTCCAGCCTGGGCAACAGAGTGAGACTCTGTCTCAAAAAAAAAAAAAAAAAAAGGAATTCCACATGCAGCTTCTCTAATCCTAGTCCACAGAACACTCTCAGTGCATCCAGATGTGGCCCCTGAACAATCCCTGCTGCCCAACAGTACTGACACCACAGGGCCCTCATCCCATCTCCTTCCATGTCTGGATGTGAGCCCCTTGCAGGTCCATGCCCAGTGGGACCTCTTCCCAAGTTCATGTCACTGGGTAATAGGCAACTGGAATCTTAAGTGGAAGTGAAAGGAACTGGAAGAAGCCATGGGTAAGTGCAATGAAATGAGTCAGGCAGGATCCTTCAGAGTCAGAGATTGGCAACTCCAATGCCTGGCATTTCAGGAAGAAACAGAGACAGAAGAATCCACTGAGAATATTACCTTACATGAGTGAGGGCCATTCCTGACTTCTTTTCTTTCCTCTTCTGAGTTGCTTCCTTGCATAATATGTCTCTTTGAAAGTGAATCCTAATATCAAAAATAATGCTGTTTAGGGCTTAGAATCAACACTCCTACTTCCTGTGCCATAGCCTCACGTGTGGGGAAAAGAAAGAGATCAGCCTGTTACTGTGTCTATATAGAAAGAAGTAGACATAAGAGACTCCATTTTGTTCTGTATTTGAGATGCTGTTAATCTGTGACCCTACCCCCAAACTTGTCCTTGCAAATGACATGCGCTGTGGTGACTCAAGGTTTAATGGATTTTGGGCTGTGCAGGATGTGTCTTTGTTAAACAAGTGCCTGAAGGCAGCTTGCTGGTTAAAAGTCATCACCATTCTCTTAATTTCAACTACCCAGGGACACGTAGGCGGCCAAAGGTCCAGGGACCTCAGCCTAGGAAAGCTAGGTATTGTCCAAGGTTTCTCCCCATGTGATAGGCCGAAACAATGCTGCTGAAAAGTTTATGGAGATGTTTGCATATGCATCTCAAGGCACAGCATTTTCCTTTAAACTTATTCATGTCACAGAGATTTTTGTTCAAATGTCTTACTGCTGATTTCCTCCCTACAATGATCCTATTGTCCAGCCGCTCCCTTATTTTTAAGATGGTAAAGATAATTATCAATAAATACTAAGGGAACTCAGAGACCGGTGCCGGCGTGGGTCCTCTGTAAGCTGAGCGCTGGTCCCCTGGGCCCACTTTTTCTTTCTCTATACTTTGTCTCTGAGTCTCATTTCTTTTCTCAAGTCTCTGGTTCCACCTAACGAGAAACACCCACAGGTGTGGAGGGGCAGGCCACCCCTTCATCTGGTGCCCAACATGGGAGCTTTTCTCTAAGGTGAAGGTACGCTGGAGCGTGGTCATTGAGGACAAGTCGCCAAGAGACTCCTGAGTACGTCTACAGTCAGCCTTGCAGTAAGCTTGTGCGCTCGGAAGAACCTAGGGTAACAATGGGGCAAACTAAAAGTAAATATGCCTCTTATCGCAGCTTTATTAAAATTCTCTTAAAAAGAGGGGGAGTTAAAGTCTCTACCAAAAATCTAATTACGCTATTTCAAACAATAGAACAGTTTTGTCCATGGTTTCCGGAACAGGGAACTTTAGATCTAAAAGATTGGGAAAAAATTGGCAAAGAATTAAAACAAGCAAGTAGGGAAGGTAAAATCATCCCACTTACAGTGTGGAATGATTGGGTCATTATTAAAGTAGCTTTAGAACCGTTGCAAACAGAAGATAGCGTTCCAGTTTCTGATGTCCCTAAAAGCTGTGCAGTAGATTGTGAAAAAGAGGCAGGGATAGAATCCCGGAAAGGAAAGTTCACACTGTAAATGTGTATCAGAGCCGGCTATGGCTCGGTCAACGCAAAATGTTGACCATAATCAATTACAGGAGGTAGTATATCCTGAGACGTTAAAATTAGAAGAAAAAGGTCCAGAATTAGCAGAGCCATCACAGTCTAAACCACGATGGCCAACTCCTCTTACAGCAGCTCAGATGCCTGTAACTTTACAACCTCAAATGCAGGTTAAACAAGTACAAACTGCAAAAGAAGATCAAATAGAAAAAGATAGAGTCTCTGTCATGGCAATGCCAATCCATATACAGTGTCCACAATATCAGCCGGTAGAAAATAAGACCCAGCCGCCAGTAGCCTATCAATACTGGCCGCCAGCCGAACTGCAGTATCGGCAGCCCCCAGAAAATCCGTATGGACAGCCAGGAACATTTCCAGTGCCACAGGGCAGGTCGCCATATCCTCAGCCGCCCACCATGAGACTTAATCCTACAGCACCGCCTAGTACACAGGGTAGTGCGTTACATAAAATTATTGATGAGGCAAGAAAACAAGGAGATATTGAGGCGTGGCAATTCCCGGTAATATTAGAAGCAAGACCACCTGGAGAAGAGGCCCAAGAGGGAGAGCCTCCCGTAACTGAAGCCAGGTATCAGTCCTTTTCTATAAAAATGCTAAAAGAAATGAAAGAGGGAGTAAAACAGTATGGACCCAACTCTCCTTACATGAGAACATTATTAGATTCCATTGCTCATGGACATAGACTCGTTCCTTATGATTGGGAGATTCTGACAAAATCCTCACTCTCACCCTCTCAATTTTTACAATTTAAGACTTGGTGGATTGATGGGGCACAAGTACAGGTCCGAAGAAATAGGACTGCCAATCCTCCAATTAACATAGTTGCAGATCAACTATTAGGAATAGGTCAAAATTGGAGCACTGTTGACCAACAAGTAATAATGCCAAATGAGGCCATTTAAGGCCCTGGGAGAAAATCCAAGACCCAGGAACTGCCTGCCCCTCCTTTAATACAATAAGACAAGGCTCTAAAGAGCCCTACCCTGATTTTGTAGCAAGACTTCAAGATGCTGCTCAAAAGTCAATTACAGATGAGAATGCCCGTAAGGTCATAGTGGAGTTGATGGCCTATGAAAACGCCAATCCTGAGTGTCAGTCAGCCATTAAGCCATTAAAAGGAAGGGTTCCCACAGGATCAGATGTAATCTCAGAGTATGTTAAAGCCTGCGATGGAATTGGAGGAGCTATGCATAAAGCTATGCTTATGGCTCAAGCAATCACAGGAGTTGCTTCAGGAGGACAAGTTAGAGCATTTGGGGGAAAATGTTATAATTGTGGTCAAATTGGTCATCTAAAAAAGAATTGTCTAGTCTCATATAAACAAAATGTAACTACTCAAGCTACTACCACAACAGATAAAGAGCCACCTGGCCTATGTCCAAGATGTAAAAAGGGAAAACATTGGGGTCATCAATGTCATTCCAAATTTGATAAAAATGGGCAACCACTGTCAGGAAACGAGAGGAGGGGCCGGCCTCAGGCCCTGCAACAAACTGGGGCATTCCAAATTCAGCCCTTTGTTCCTCAGGGTTTTCAGGAACAACAACCCCCACTGTCACAAGTGTCTCAGGGAATAAGCCAGTTATCACAATACAGCAATTATCCCCCGCCACAAGCGGCAATGCAGCGGTAGATTTATGCACCATCCAAGCAGTCTCTCTGCTTCCAGGGGAGCCTCCTCGAAAAATCCCCACAGGGGTATACGGCCCATTGCCTGAGGGGACTGTAGGACTAATCTTAGGAAGATCAAGTTTAAATCTAAAGGGAGTTCAAATTCATACTGATGGGCGGATCACGAGGTCAGGAGATCGAGACCATCCTGGCTAACACAGTGAAACCCCATCTCTACTAAAAATACAAAAACTTAGCCGGGCGAGGTGGCGGGCGCCTGTAGTCCCAGCTACTCGGGAGGCTGAGGCAGGAGAATGGCGTGAACCCGGGAGGCGGAGCTTGCAGTGAGCTGAGATCCGGCCACTGCACTCCAGCCTGGGTGACAGAGCGAGACTCCGTCTCAAAAAAAAAAAAAAAAAAAAAAATTCATACTGATGTGGTTGATTCAGACTGTAAAGGCGAAATTCAATTGGTTATTAGTTCCTCAATTCCTTGGAGTGCCAGTCCAGGAGACAGGATCGCTCAATTATTACTCCTACCATATATTAAAGTTGGAAACAGTAAGATAAGAAGAACAGGAGGGTTTGGAAGCACTGATCCGGCAGGAAAGGCTGCATATTGGGCAAGTCAGGTCTCTGAGAGCAGACCTGTGTGTAAGGCCATTATTCAAGGAAAACAGTTTGAAGGGTTGGTAGACACTGGAGCAGATACCTCTCTGTCATTGCTTTAAATCAGTGGCCAAAAAATTGGCCTAAACAAAAGAGTGTTACAAGACTTGTCGGTGTAGGCACAGCTTCAGAAGTGTATGAAAGTACAATGATTTTACATTGTTTAGGACCAGATAATCAAGAAAGTACTGTTCAGCCAATGATTACTTCAATTCCTGTTAATCTATGGGGTCGAGATTTATTACAACAATGGGGTGTGGAAATCATTATGCCCGCTCCATTAAACAGCCCCACAAGTCAAAAAATCATGACTAAGATGGGATATATACCAGGAAAGGGATTAGGAAAAAATGAAAATGGCATTAAAGTCCCAATTGAGACTGGAAAAAATCAAGAAAGAAAAGGAATAGGGTATCCTTTTTAGGGGCGGCCACTGTAGAGCCTCCTAAACCCATTCCATTAACTAGGAAAACAGAAAAACCCGTATGGGTAAATCAGTGGCCGCTACCGCAGCAAAAACTGGAGGTTTTACATTTATTAACAAAGGAACAATTAGAAAAGGGACACATTGAGCCTTCATTCTCACCCTGGAATTCTCCTGTATTTGTAATTCAGAAAAAAATATCAGGCAAATGGCGTATGTTAATGGACTTAAGAGCCGTAAATGCTGTAATTCAACCCATGGGGCCTCTTCAACCCGGATTGCCCTCTCCGGCCATGATCCCAAAAGACTGGCCTTTAATTATAATTGATCTAAAGGATTGCTTTTTTACCATTCCTCTGGCAGAGCAAGATTGTGAAAAATTTGCCTTTACTATACCAGCCATAAATAATAAAGAACCAGCCATCAGGTTTCAGTGGAAAGTATTACCTCAGGGATTGCTTAATAGTCCAACTATTTGTCAAACTTTCGTAGGTCAAGTCCTTCAACCAGTTAGAGACAAGTTTTCAGACTGTTATATCATTCACTATGTTGATGATATTTTGTGTGCTGCAAAAACAAGAGAGAAATTAATTGACTGTAACACATTTCTGCACGCAGAGGTTGCCAGTGCAGGACTAACAATAGCATCTGATAAGATCCAAACCTCTGCTCCTTTTCATTATTTAGGGATGCAGATAGAAAAATAGAAAAATTAAGCCACAAAAAATAGAAATAAGAAAAGACACATTAAAAACATTGAATGACTTTCAAAAATAGTTAGGCGATATTAATTGGATTCGGCCAACTCTAGGCATTCCTACTTATGCCATGTCAAATTTGTTCTCTATCCTAAGAGGAGATCCAGACTTAAATAGTAAAAGAACATTAACCCCAGAGGCAACAAAAGAAATTAAATTAGTGGAAGAAAAAATTCAGTCAGCACAAATAAGTAGAATAGATCCCTTAGCCCCCCTCCAACTTTTGATTTTTGCTACTACACATTCTTCAACAGGCATCATTATTCAAAATACCGATCTTGTGGAGTGGTCATTCGTTCCTCACAGTACAATTAAGACTTTTACATTGTACTTGGATCAAAGAGCTACATTAATTGGTCAGGCAAGATTACGAATAATAAAATTGTGTGGAAATGACCCAGACAAAATAGTTGTTCCTTTAAACAGGGAACAGGTTAGACAAGCCTTTATCGATTCTGGTGCATGGCAGACTGATCTTGCTGATTTTGTGGGAATTATTGATAACCATTACCTAAAAACAAAAATCTTCCAGTTTTTAAAACTGACTACTTGGATTTTACCTAAAATTACCAGACATGAACCTTTAGAAAATGCTCTGATAGTATTTACTGACAGTTCCAGCAATGGAAAAGCAGCTTACACAGCACCAAAAGAGCGAGTAATCAAAACTCAATCTCAATCAGCTCAAAGGGCAGAGTTGGTTGCAGTCATTACAGTGTTACAAGATTTTAATCAACCTGTTAATATTATATCAGATTCTGCATATGTAGTACAGGCTACAAGGGATGTTGAGACAGCTCTAATTAAATATAGCATGGATGATCAGTGAAACCAGCTGTTCAATTTATTACAACAAACTGTAAGAAAAAGGAATTTCCCATTTTATATTACTCATATTCGAGCACACACTAATTTACCAGGACCTTTAACTAAAGCAAATGAACAAGGTGACTTACTGGTATCCTCTGCATTCATAAAAGCCTGAGAACTTCATGCTTTGACTCATGTAAATGCAGCAGGGTTAAAAAACAAATTTGATGTCACATGGAAACAGGCAAAAGATATTGTACAACACTGCACCCAGTGTCAAGTACTACACCTGCCCACTCAAGAGGCAGGAGTTAGTCCCAGAGGTCTGCGTCCTAATGCATTGTGGCAAATGGATGTTACCCATGTACCTTCATTTGGAAAATTATCATATGTTCATGTAACAGTTGATACTTATTCACATTTCATATGGGCAACCTGCCAGACAGGAGAAAGTACTTCCCATGTTAAAAAACATTTATTATCTTGTTTTGCTGTAATGGGAGTTCCAGAAAAAATTAAAACTGACAATGGACCAGGTTATTATAGTAAAGCTTTCCAAAAATTCTTAAATCAGTGGAATATTACACATACAACAGGAATTCCTTATAATTCCCAAGGACAGGCCAAAGTTGAAAGAACTAATAGAACACTCAAAACTCAGTTAGTTAAACAAAAAGAAGGGGGAGACAGTAAAGAGTACACTCCTCAGATGCAGCTTAATCTAGCACTCTATACTTTAAATTTTTTAAACATTTATAGAAATCAGACTACTACTTCTGCAGAAAAACATCTTACTGGTAAAAAGAACAGCCCACATGAAGGAAAACTGATTGGTGGAAAGACAACAAAAATAAGACATGGGAAATAGGGAAGGTGATAACCTGGGGAAGAGGTTTTGCTTGTGTTTCACCAGGAGAAAATCAGCTTCCTGTTTGGATACCCACTAGACATTTGAAGTTCTACAATGAACCCATCAGAGATGCAAAGAAAAGCGCCTCCACGGAGACCGAAACACTGCAATCGAGCACCATTGACTCGCAAGATGAACCAAGTGGTGATATCAGAAGAACGGATGAAGTCGCCACGCACCAAGTAGGCGGCGCTGCCAACCTAGGCACAGTTAAAGAAGCTGACACCGTTAGCTGGAAAAAGCCTAGCTAGCACAAAGGTGACACAAACCCCAGAAAAAATGCTGCTTACAGCTTTAATGATTATATCAACGGTGGTAAGTCTCCCCATGCCTGCAGGAGCAGCTGCAGCTAATTATACCTACTGGGCCTATGTGCCCTTCCCGCCCTTAATTCGGGCAGTTACATGGATGGAGAATCCTATTGAAGTATATGTTAATAATAGTGTGTGGGTTCCTGGTCCCACAGATGATCGTTGCCCTGCCAAACCGGAGGAAGAACGAATAATGATAAATATTTCCATTGGGTATCGTTATCCTCCTATTTGCCTAGGGAGAGCACCAGGATGTTTAACGCCTGCTATTCAAAATTGGTTGGTAGAAGTACCTACTGTCAGTCCCACCAGTAGATTTACTTATCACATGGTAAGCGGAATGTCACTCAAACCACAGGTAAACTATTTAGAAGACTTTTCAGTCACAGCTACAGCCGCTGTGACAGGAGTTACATTGCACTCTTCTGTTCAGACAGTAAGCTTTGTTGACAATTGACAAAAGAATTCCACAAGGTTGTGGAATTCACAATCTGGTATCGATCAAAAATTGGCAAATCAAATTAATGATCTTAGACAAACAGTCATTTGGATGGGAGATAGGCTTATGAGCTTAGAACATCGTTTCCAGTTACAGTGTGACTGGAATACGTCAGATTTTCGTATTACACCCCAAGTTTATAATGAATCTAAACATCACTGGGACATGGTTAGATGCCATCTACAGGGAAGAGAAGATAATCTCACTTTGGATATTTCTAAATTAAAAGAACAAATTTTTGAAGCCTCTCAAGGTCACTTAAATATTGTGCCTGGAGCTGAGGCATTAGATCAAGTGGCAAAACATCTTTATGTATTAAACCCCACGACTTGGATTCAGTCTATTGGGAACTCTACTGCATAAATTTTGGAATTATGTGTCTCTGTTTAATCGGCTTGTTTTTAGTGTGCCAGACCAGTCGAAGAATCCTGCATCAAAATCGAGAGAATGAACAAGCCTTCATCGCCATGGCACATTTATATAGAGGAAAAGGGAAAGAGAATGTTGCGGGAAGTCAGGGACCTTGAACGCAGGGACTGGCTGAAGCCACGGCAGAAAAACATAAAATGTGAAGATTTCATGGACATTTAATAGTTCTCCAAAATTAATACTTTTGTAATTTCTTATGTATGCCTTTACTTTAGTCTCTTAATTCCATCATCTTCTTTGTAAGCTGAGGAGGATATATGTCACCTCAGGACCCTGTGATGATTGCCTTAACTGCACAAATGGTATGTGGAGCATGTGTGTTTGAACAATATGAAATCTGGGCATCTTAAAAAAAGAATAAGATAACAGCGATGTTCAGGAAACAAGGGAGGTAACCTTGAACTGGCCGCCGGACGGAACAGAGCCATATTTCTTCTCTCTTCTTATGCAAATAGGAGAAATATCGCTGAATTCTTTTTCTCAGCAAGGAACATCCCTGAGAAAGAGAATGCGCTCTGAGGGTAGGCCTATAAACGACCCCCTTGGAAGCGTGCCACCTTTTACGGTTGAAGCCCAAGGGATGAAATAAGCCCCAGCCTCCTGTAGCGCTCCCAGACTTCTTAGGACGAGGAAATTCCCACCTAATAAATTTTGGTCAGAGAGGTTTTCTGCTCTCAAACCCTGTTTCCTGATAAAATGTTATCAATGACTATGCATGCCCAAAATTTCATTTTTAATTTTAACGCCATCCTGTGATCTCATCCTGCCTCCACTTGTTTTGTGATATTTTATTACTTTGTGAAGTATGTGATCTCTGTGCTGATACCAAAAACTGAGGCAATTGCAGGAGTTGCTGATGGCCTCGCAAATCTTAACACTGTCACTTCGGTTAAGACCATCTAAAGTGGCCGGGCGCGGTGGCTCACGCCTGTAATCCCAGCACTTTGGGAGGCCGAGGCGGGCGGATCACAAGGTCAGGAGATCGAGACCACCGTGAAACCCCGTCTCTACTAAAAATACAAAAAATTAGCCGGGCGCGGTTGTGGGCGCCTGTAGTCCCAGCTACTCGGGAGGCTGAGGCAGGAGAATGGCATGAACCCGGGAGGCGGAGCTTGCAGTGAGCCGAGATCGCGCCACTGCACTCCAGCCTGGGCGACAGAGCGAGACTCTGTCTCAAAAAAAAAAAAAAAAAAAAAAAAACGACCATCTAAAGTACTGCTGTTGTAAATTTCATATTAATCCTTGTGTGCCTGTTCTGTCTGCTGTTAGTAGGCAGGTATACCCAACAGTTGCAAAGAGACAGTGACCAACGAGAACGAGCCATGATGACAATGGTGGTTTTGTTGAAAAGGGGGAAATGTGGGGAAAAGAAGGAGATCAGCCTGTTACTGTGTCTATATAGAAAGAAGTAGACATAAGAGATTCCATTTTGTTCTGTATTTGAGATGCTGTTAATCTGTGACCCTACCCCCAACCTTGTCCTTGCAAGAGACAAGTGCTGTGGTGACTCAAAGTTTAATGGATTTTGGGCTGTGCAGGATGTGTCTTTGTTAAACAAGTGCCTGAAGGCAGCTTGCTGGTTAAAAGTCATCACCATTCTCTTAAGGCCAAAGGTCGCAGGGACCTCTGCCTAGGAAAGCTAGGTATTGTCCAAGGTTTCTCCCCATGTGATAGGCTGAAACAATGCTGCTGAAAGGTTTATGGAGATGTTTGCATATGCATCTCAAGGCACAGCATTTTCCTCTAAACTTATTCATGTCACAGAGATTTTTGTTCATAAATCTTACTGCTGATTTCCTCCCTACAATGATCCTATTGTCCAGCCACTCCCTTATCTTTAAGATGGTAAAGATAATTATCAATAAATACTAAGGGAACTCAGAGACCGGTGCCGGCGTGGGTCCTCTGTAAGCTGAGCGCCGGTCCCCTGGGCCCACTTTTTCTTTCTCTATACTTTGTCTCTGTGTCTCATTTCTTTTCTCAAGTCTCTCGTTCCACCTAACAACAAACACCCACCCACAGGTGTGGAGGGGCAGGCCACCCCTTCATCCACAAAAAGGGAAGACCTCACCCTTGATGGTCCTCTGCTGCCCACTGTTGATCTCCTACAGGAAAATCAACAAGTAAGTTTTTGACTCCCTTCCTCAAAACTCTCTCCTCTCTTGGTGAGCAACACACACGCTGCAGCAGTGTGGAGCTGGGCTGGACTAAGCTCCCCTTAAAAGCACAGACTTGGCCAGGCGCCATGACTCACACCTGCAATCCTAGCACTTTGGGAGGCCGAGGCAGGCAGACCATGAGACCAGCCTGGCCAACATAGTGAAACCCCCATCTCTACTAAAGATACAAAAAATTAGCTGGGTGTGGTGGCACGGGCCTGTAATCCCAGCTACTCGGGAAGCTGAGGCAGGAGAATCCCTTGAACTTAGGAGGCAGAGGTTGCAGTGAGCCGAGATCGCACCATTGCACTCCAGCCTGGGCGACAGGGTGAAACTCCGTCTTAAAAAAAGAAAAAGAAAAAAAGAGGCCAGGCGCGGTGGCTCACACATGTAATCCCAGCACTTTGGGAGGCCAAGGCGGGTGGATCATGAGGACAGGAGTTCAAGACCAGCCTGGCCAAGATGGTGAAACCCCGTCTCTCCGAAAAATACAAAACTTAGCTGGGCATGGTGCCAGGCACCTGTAATCCCAGCTCCTCGGGAGGCTGAGGCAGGAGAATTGCTTGAATCCCGGCGGCAGTGGTTGTAGTGAGCCAAGATTGTGACTCTGCACTCCAGCCTAGGGGACAGAGTGCAACTCCATCTCGGAAAAAAAAAGCACTGACTTAATCATCCTGACCAAACCTCATGCAGAGCACACGCCCCTCAGCCCTCTGTGGATCACAGCGCTCAATTCTAGATACAGAATATAGTAGAATCCTTTTATCGGTGTGCACTATGTTCCAAGAGGTCCGGTGGATGCCTGAAACCTCCATCAGTTCTGAATCCTATTAATTCCACTTAAAGACTCCATGTTACAGCTTCTCACTGGCATATCCAAATTGTCAGCATCAATACTCATGTGCGTGGAGGGCATTGTTAAGCGGGGGGAAAAAAAGATTACATAAAAAAAAAACACACTGAGATACTATAAAGGTGGATCTCATCAAAAAGAAGACTATTGGCCAGGTGCGGTGGCTCATGTCTGTAATCCCAGCACTTCAGGAGGATGAGGCAGGCAGATCACCTGAGGTCGGGAGTTGGAGATCAGTCTGGCCAGCATGGTGAAACCTCACATCTACTAAAAATTCAAAATTAGAGAGGCATGTTGGTGCATGCCAGTAATCCCAGCTACTCGGGAGGCCGAGGCGGGAGAATCCCTTGACTCAGGGAGGCGCAGGTTGCAGTGAGCTGAGATCACGCCATCGCACTCCAGCCTGGGCAACAAGAGCAAACCTCAGACTCAAAAAAAAAAAAAAGACTATTGCCCGGGCGCGGTGGCTCAAGCCTGTAATCCCAGCACTTTGGGAGGCCGAGACGGGCGGATCACGAGGTCAGGAGATCGAGACCATCCTGGCTAACACGATGAAACCCCGTCTCTACCAAAAAATACAAAAAACTAGCCGGGCGAGGTGGCGGGCGCCTGTAGTCCCAGCTACTCGGGAGGCTGAGGCAGGAGAATGGCGGGAACCCGGAAGGCGGAGCTTGCAGTGAGCTGAGATCCGGCCACTGCACTCCAGCCTGGAGGCAGAGCGAGACTCCGTCTCAAAAAAAAAAAAAAAAAAAAAAAAAAAAAAAAAAAAGACTATTAAGTGAATAACGAGCAGATAGAGTCTAAAGTCAGCCCTTGGTATCTCTGGGGTCCACATCAATGGATTCAACCAACTACAGACTGAAATAATTACCAAAAAAATGGAAAAAAAATAGCAAAGTGCTGGGATTACAGGCGTGAGCCACCGCGCCCGGCCCCGAAGCCTCCAATCGGTTTTAAGACGCAGGGAAGCTACCTCCAGACTCTGCAGAGGACGCCTGAATTTACTCGGAATGGATGGAGCTGTGCCGGGACTTCAAGGTCTGCATAAACCCTCAGATCGCGGGTGTAGAAGCACAGAGGAACTGGGCAGCCTAAATTTAATCTAGACAAAGACAAACTCACGCGGGGAGGCTAGACGGTCTTTCCACGCAATCGGCTGCCGGGTCTACAGGAAAAAGCGCACGAAATGTCCACTCTACGATCTCGACTTCCGGGTCTGCAGGCAATTGCGCGCGCATCCTACAGGCGGGGCCGGGAGCCGAGGGCAGGGCAGGGCAGGGACAGGGCGGGGCAGGGACAGGGCGGGCCCAGGACGGGGCCTGTGCTTCTGTCAGCCTGACTCTGCGATCCTGTCTTAGGGTTTTGGAAGCGAGATCTGCTCAGCAGTCTGGAAACTGATATTGCTGGGGCAGAGCAAAATCGGTTGGTGATTAGATCCAGGAGAATTCCTGCTATTAAAATAAAGTTTAAGTCCCAGGTACTCTGGAAGCAGAGAGAGAAGAGAGAGTGAAAAGAATGCGAAAAGAAAGACAAGGCCGGGCGCGGTGGCTCACAGAATAGAAATACCTTTTTTTTTTTTTTTTTTTTTTTTTGAGACGGAGTCTCACGCTGTCGCCCAGGCTGGAGTGCAGTGGCGCGATCTCGGCTCACTGCAAGCTCCGCCTCCCAGGTTCCCGCCATTCTCCTGCCTCAGCCTCCTGAGTAGCTGGGACTACAGGCGCCCGCCACCGCGCCCGGCTAATTTTTTGTGTTTTTAGTAGAGACGGGGTTTCACTGTGGTCTCGATCTCCTGACCTTGTGATCCGCCCGCCTCGGCCTCCCAAAGTGCTGGGATTACAGGCTTGAGCCACCGCGCCCGGCCAGTAGAAATACTTTTCATTTACATTCCCCATTCACTCCAGAGGGTGAGGTCAACCCTGTGCTCAATTCCAGAAACTTTCCCAGGGACACTACTTTGGGCATAGAGGACTAAGGCCAGTGTGAAGTTAGGTCAACAACTCTTTCTTTTTAAAAAAAGCCAATAACTGTTAAAAATAGGTATAAATTATTTAGTTTAAGACTTTTTTTTTTTTTTTTTTTTTTTTAAAGACAGGGTCGGCCGGGCGCGGTGGCTCAAGCCTGTAATCCCAGCACTTTGGGAGGCCGAGACGGGTGGATCACGAGGTCAGGAGATCGAGACCAACCTGGTGAACATGGTGAAACCCCGTCTCTACTAAAAAAAATACAAAAAAAAAAACTAGCCGGGCGAGGTGGCGGCGCTTGTAGTCCCAGCTACTCGGGAGGCTGAGGCAGGAGAATGGCGTGAACCCGGGAGGCGGAGCTTGCAGTGAGCTGAGATCCGGCCACTGCAACTCCAGCCTGGGAGACAGAGCGAGACTCCGTCTCAAAAAAAAAAAAAAAAAAAAGCCAATAACTGTTAAAAATAGGTATAAATTATTTAGTTTAAGACTTTTTTTTTTTTTTTTTTTAAAGACAGGGTCTCACTCTGACACCCAGGCTGGAGTGCAGTGGCACAATCATAGCTCACTACAACCTTGACTTCCTGGGGTCATGGTCGCCTCCTACCTTAGCCTCCCAAGTAGCTGGAAGTACAGGCCTGTGACATTGGACTGTGCTAATTTTTTAGTTTTATATCATTATTACTTTGTAGAGATGGAGTCTCACTTTGTTGCCCAGCCAGGTGTCCAAGTTCTGACCTCAAGTGATCCTTCTGTCTACACTCCCAAAGTACTCAAATTATAGGCATGAGTCACTGTGCACAGGAGGTAAGAATCCCACATCAGGACCTCAAGTATTATTGAAACACAAATACATAAGACCCACAAGCAGGACTATTGGCTGGAGACAGTGGGGTCACCTGAAGAAAATTTATTTGACCTGAATAGCAACTCCTCACCTAGGTCACTGGGATCCTGGACTATGGCACTGCTCCAGGCAGGCCTGGTTATCCTGCTTGAGACAGCTATACTCTTGAGCCTAGTGAAATGCAACTGGCTGTACCTCAATGATGTTGCACCGAGATTCTGCCAGTCAACGTATTACTTCAGTCTCCTGAGACCAGCCTCTTCTTCCAGATCCAGGAAGGTCAGTGCAGACGTGAATGGACTAGCTTTATTAAAGGGGATACTGAGTTGGTGGGGAGACTGCAAGACAGCACTCAAGTGGGGTTGAACTGGCCCAGTTGCGTCTGACTTCTCACTTGTAGTTCAAAAGAATGAATATAGAATGTTCTAGAAAAGCAACATCCTGAGAGGAAGGACAGAATCCTGTACACCCTGACCAGAGAAGGGCAGGATCTGTTCCAGTCCCCCCAGAACAGGATGCCCTTCATTGTTTTAGGCAAACGCACCATACATCCCTGGAGCATGAAACTTGGGCTGGGCTGCCTTCCAGCCTCCCTCAGCTGTGATGCAAGTGGAGCACACACAGAGACTGAATCTGCACTGGGTGGTTTTCCTGAACCTTCGGGAGCAGCATGCACGAACCCTAGGCATCTGTTGTCCCTTGCTGCCAATCTGTAAGTAAGAAATTCACTTCCTGTAACTTACTGTGTGTGCACGGGAAGATTTCTCACTCAACTCAAACACATTGGTAACCAGTGTGCAGTGAACCTGCTTCACAAGCAAGGTTGTGGAGAAATTGTAATCTTCATACATTTGGTGGGAATTGAAAATTCTGATGAACGCTTACGCCCAGTTCGCGCAGGAGCATAGTTTTTGTTGTGAGGGTTACAAGGTGGGAACAATCCCAGACGTAGAAATACCCTGCCATGGGTGAAACTTCCTGAGGATTTGAAAGATCCAGAGGTGCTCCTCGTCCAGATGCGGCTGCTAGAAGCCATGTTCGGCCCGGACGGATCTCAAATCCCTTACATCGAGCAGGTGAGCAAGATCATGCTCATGCTGAAGGCTCTGGAGTCTTTAGACCTCACCGAGGTTGTCGTTTACGGCTTCTATTTGTGCAAGTGCCGGACCAAGTGGATGCTCCAGTCCATGACTGAGTGGCATTGCCAGCACCAGGAGCGAGGGATGCTCAAACTTGCGGAAAGCATGACTGCGGTTGAACTAGGCCCTTGGGTGAAGTGAGTCAGCTTCCAGCCAATGCAAAGAAGGCCAAGATGTAGAGATCAGGTTGTGGCCAGAGCTGGAATGGTAACTCCAGCTTGGTTTAAACTCTGCTCCAGCCTGATGAATTAAAATTAAAAAAAAAAAAAACACTGGGTGCCATGGCTCATGCCTGTTATCCAGCACTTTGGGAGGCTGAGGCAGGTGGATCACCTGAGGTTGGGAGCTTGGGAGCAGCCTGAACAACATAGAGAAACCCCGTCTACTAAAAATAAAAAAAAAAATTAGCTGGGTGTGGTGGTGCATGCCTGTAATCCCAGCTACTTGGGAGGCTGAGGTAGGAAAATCACTACAACCTGGGAGGCAGAGGTGAGCCAAGATGTGCCATTGCACTCCAGCCTGAGCAACAAGAGCAAAACTCTCTCTCAAAAAGAAAGACGAAAGAAAGAAAGAAAGAAAGAAAGAAAGAAAGAAAGAAAGAAAGAAAGAAAGAAAGAAAGAAAGAAAGAAAGAAAGAAAGAAAGAAAGAAAGAAAGAGAGAGAGAGAGAAAGAAAGAAAGAAAAGAAAAAACCATCTGTCTGGGGGTTTCTGCCCTTGTTCTAAGTCTTGTGAATATCATTTTTGAAGGTTGCCAATAAAAAAAAGTTATTTTTCAGGCCGGGCGCGGTGGCTCAAGCCTGTAATCCCAGTACTTTGGGAGGCCGAGGCGGGTGGATCACGAAGTCAGGAGATCGAGACCATCCTGGCTAACATGGTGAAACCCCGTCTCTACTAAAAATACAAAAAACTAGCCGGGCGTGGTGGCGGGCGCCTGTAGTCCCAGCTACTCGGAGGCTGAGGCAGGAGAATGGCGTAAACCCGGGAGGCGGAGCTTGCAGTGAGCCGAGATCGGGCCACTGCACTCCAGCCTGGGTGACACAGCGAGACTCCGTCTCAAAAAAAAAAAAAAAAAGTTATTTTTCAGAAAAACGAGACTGCAGTCTGTATGGAAAACAGTATCATGGGACATTTCCTCAACTCAAGATCACCCACCAATTCATAAAGGACCATCATACATTCTGGTGAAAGACATAAAGATTCCCCCAGGGGTAGAGAATGAGGCAAGGAAGTCCACTCTTATCACTACTATTCTACACAGTATGAAAAGTTCCAGCCAGTGAAATAAAGGAAGAAAAGGAAATTAAAATTACAGGCTAGATGTGGTATCTGAGGCCTGTAATCGCAGCACCTTGGGAGATTCATGAAGAATCACAGAACTGTGGACCCATATTAGATATGTTACCTACAGAATTGTAGAAGAATACATTTTTCTTCTTTTAAGCCAATCACTGTGTGGTAGCAATGAGGAAGGAGGGTGGCTTGAGGACAGGAGAAAAAAAATAGTGTACTCTCAGAAAATATGGTTGCACAGGTCATCCCTGTAACCTGTTACTGGATATGTTTTCATATCCTCATCCCTGTAACATGTGTTACTGGATATGTCAAAAGGGAGTCTGCAAATGTGGTCTAGTTAAGGATCTTTAGATAGACATTATCCTCGATTATATGGTCAAAGTGATAGAACCACAAGGTTCAATATCAGAAGGATGCAGGTAGACCCTGAGGGACAGTGGTGATCTGTTGCAAATAGAAAGATAAAGCCAATTTTATCTCGCCTTTAAAAATAGAGGAAGCAGGCCGGGCGCTGTGGCTCACGCCTGTAATCCAGCACTTTGGGAGGCCGAGGCAGGCGGATCCCAAGGTCAAGAGATCGAGACTATCCTGGTTAATGTGGGGAAAGGAAAGAGATCAGCCTGTGACTGTATCTATATAGAAAGAAGTAGACATGAGACTCCATTTTGTTCTGTATTTGAGATGCTGTTAATCTGTGACCCTACCCCCAACCTTGTCCTTGCAAGAGACATGTGCTGTGGTGACTCAAGGTTTAATGGATTTTGGGTTGTGCAGGATGTGTCTTTGTTAAACAAGTACCTGAAGGCAGCTTGCTGGTTAAAAGTCATCACCATTCTCTTAATTTCAACTACCCAGGGACACGTACCTGGCCAAACGTCGCAGGGACCTCTGCCTAGGAAAGCTAGGTATTGTCCAAGGTTTCTCCCCATGTGATAGGCCGAAACAATGCTGCTGAAAGGTTTATGGAGATGTTTGCATATGCATCTCAAGGCACAGCATTTTCCTTTAAACTTATGTCACAGAGATTTATGTTCATATGTCTTACTGCTGATTTCCTCCCTACAATGATCCTATTGTCCAGCCACTCCCTTATCTTTAAGATGGTAAAGATAATTATCAATAAATACTAAGGGAACTCAGAGACCGGTGCCGGTGTGGGTCCTCTGTAAGCTGAGTGCCGGTCCCCTGGGCCCACCTTTTCTTTCTCTATACTTTGTCTCTGTGTCTCATTTCTTTTCTCAAGTCTCTCGTTCCACCTAACGAGAAATGCCCACAGGTGTGGAGGGGAAGGCCACCCCTTCAGGTTAACATGATGAAACCCTGTCTCTACTGAAAATACAAAACATTATCTGGGTGTGCCTGTAGTCCCAGCTACTCGGGAGGCTGAGGAAGAGAATCGCTTGAATCGGGGAGGTGGAAGTTGCAGTAAGCCAAGATCACGCCACTGCACTTCATCCAGGGACACAAGAGTGAAACTCTGTCTCAGAAAAAAACAGGGAGGAAGTGGACTATAAGTCAGAGGATGTAAGTGGCCTCTGGAACCTATAAAGGGTAAGGAAATAAATTCTTCCCTGGAGATTCATGAAGAATCACAGAACTGTGGACTCATATTAGATATGTGACCTACAGAATTGTGAAAGAATAAATCTTTGTTTTAAGCCAATCACTGTGTGGTAGCAGTAAGAATCTGATGAAATAATTTTATGTAGAAAATTCCAAAAAATCTACAAAAATCTCTAAACAAGAAAAATGTAAAGGTGGCAAGGTGTAAGATCAACATACAGCAATCTTGTATATTTCATCAGCCAGGCATGGCAGCTCACGCCTGTAATCCCAGCACTTTGAAAGGCCAAGGCAGGTGGATCGCTTGAGTGCAGGAGTTTGAGACCAGCCTGGGTAACATGGCAAAACCCTGTCTCTACAAAACACGAAAATTAGCAGGCCATGGTGGCACGCACCTGCAGTCTCAGCTACTCGGGCAGCAGGGGTGGGAGGATCACTTAAGGCTGCAGGACACAGGTTCCACTTAGCTGACATCGTTCCACTGCACTATACCCTGGTGACAGAGTAAGACCTTGTCTCAAAAAAATAATAATCTTGCATATTTCTGTACACTAGCAATTTACACATGAAAGCTGATATTAAAAATAAAATACCATGTATGATTGCTCCATTAAAAATGTAGGTCAGCCAGGCATGGAGGCTCATGACTGTAATTCCAGCACTTTGGGAGGCCAAGGCGGGCAGATCACTTGAGGTCAGGAGTTTGAGACCAGCCTGGCCAACATGGTGAAACCCCATCTCTACTAAAAATACAAAGATTAGCCACAGTGATGGTGTGTGCCCATAATCCCAGCTAATTGGGAGGCTGAGGGAAGAGAATTGGTTGAACTCAGGAGACAGAGGTTGCAGTGAGCCAAGACCACATCACTGTACCCCAGCCAGGCCAAAAGTGAGATTGTGTCTCAAAAAAAAAAAAAAAAAAAAAAAAAAGTCAAAGAAATACGTGTCAAAATATTCACAGAACTGTTATGTTAAAACTAAAAATGCTGATGAAGGAAACCAAAGACACCAAATACAGACACATATACAATGTACATTTATTGGAAGATTCTACTGAAAGCAATATGAAATTATACCAAATTGACACATAGGATTAACACATTTCCTAATCAAGGCATTCTGCAGATACTAACAAAGTTATCCAATTATGTAGAAAGGCAATGAAACAAACAAAAAACCCCAAACCCCGAAATCTAAAATAGCTAAAACATCCGAATCAAAACAGAAAGACTGAAATCACTTCATGTGATTTTAAGTCTTCTAACATAGTAAAAGCACTTTTTTCCTTTTTCATATTTACAGGAAACCTAGTTTGTACTTCCCATTGTCTCGTGTTGCATACTAATGTCACAACATTTTCTTTCCAAACAACAGCCACATTTATGTGGCCTCTAAATTTTCACTCAAGTAACACACTGAAGAAACGTATTAAACAAGTAATCTGGGCTGCAATTTATAAAAAAGATTTTTAGTGGCCAGGTGCTGTGGCTCAAGCCTGTAATCCCAGCACTTTGGGAGGCTGAGACGGGTGGATCACGAGATCAGGAGATCGAGACCGTCCTGGCTAACACGGTGAAACCCCTTCTCTACTAAAAAATACAAAAAACTAGCCAGGCGAGGTGGTGGACGCCTGTAGTCCCAGCTACTCGGGAGGCTGAGGCAGGAGAATGGCATAAACCCGGGAGGCGGAGCTTGCAGTGAGCTGAGATCTGGCCGCTGCACTCCAGTCTGGGCGACAGAGCGAGACTCTGTCTCAAAAAAAAAAAAAAAAAAAAACTAGCTGGGCGAGGTGGTGGACGCCTGTAGTCCCAGCTACTTCGGAGGCTGAGGCAGGAGAATGGTGTGAACCCGCGAGGCAGAGCTTGCAATGAGCGGAGATCATGCCACTGCACTCCAGCCTGGGCGACAGAGCGAGACTCCCTCTCAAAAAAAAAAAAAAAAGATTTTTAGTGTAACTCATATAAAGAAGCACAAAATAAATTTTTTCGAGACAGTGTCTCCTTTTGTCATCCAGGCTGGAGTACAGTCGTACAATCAAGGAAGACTGCAGCCTCAACCTTCTGGGATCAAGCGATCCTCCTACTGCAGCACCCCTAAAAAGTTGAGACCACAAGTGTGCGTGACTCCACCCGGCTATTTTTAAAATTTTTTTGTAGACATGAGCTTTTGCTCTGTTGCCCAGGCTGGTCTTCAACTTCTGGGCTCAAGTGATTTTTCCCACCTTGGCCTCTCGAAGTGCTGAGGTTACAGGTGTGAGCCACCCCACTCAGCCCGAAAAAAATTGCTTCATACCATAATCTGACAACGACATTTCCACAGCTTTTGGCAAAATGCTCTTCTAGTAAAATCTTATCTATTGTATAATAAATATATATCAATAAATATTTGAACAAATACTGATTTTATAATAAACACTTTTGTACAATAATTTTCATGGAACTAGGGTAAAATATATCTCAGGCAACTTCATTGGACACTTTACTAAATAGTAATTCACAAGCATTTTCAACAATCACAGGTGCAGTGAAACCTACATGTCCAGCCAAGAGGAATGTAACCAGCTATCACCACGAAGAAAATTGGGGTCTTTCCCAACCAAGAAGTGCTCCCTCATTTGGCACCGGGTGGAAGTTAAAACCACAAGTATGTACCCAAATCCCAGCCTTACCCTTCAACAATCATAACACCCAAAGTAGTCACCTATCCCAGTTCTTTCATGACATTTTTGGACTAACTGGGGAAGTCTAACCTGCTTTCCTCAGAAAGCCTTATTATGTAATAAACATTCTCAGACCACTTCAGTACATAGCATCATCATTCCCAATATCCAAGTCAAACCTTAGGTGGACGTCAAACAAGTTCTAGTGGAGGCCAGGTGCATGGCTCACGCCTGTAATCCTAGCACTTTGGGAAGCTGAGGTGATTTGAGCCCAAGAGTTGCAGTCCAGCTGGGCAACATTGTGAAGCATCTTTAACAAAAAACAACCCAAAATTAGCTGGGTGTGTTGGTGTGCGCCTGCAGTCACAGCTATTCATAAGGCTAAGGTAGGAGGATCACTTGAGCTGGGGAGGTTGAGGCTGCAGTGAACCCTAATTGTGCCACTGCACTCCAGCCTGTGCAAGAGACCTTGTCTCAAATTTTTTAAAAAATTTTTTTCAAGGTTCTAGTGGAGTGGGCAAAAGTTCAAACTACCACAAAGGTTGTGAGGGTGAATATATGAAGTTCCAAGTTAAAATACCAAACAAAGCAAAACACAATTCCCTTCTGTGTGTCCACCCTTACGAGGAAATTTATGAACATTAATAATTTCAAATTATGTCACTGAGCACAAGAAAAAGAGATTGTGTTATACTATTTTTAACCTTATCCCCACATTTTTATCTCATAATATGTCATATTTGTATTTTTGCTTCATAAAAATGAAAGTGTGTGCCATGGGTCTGATTTGGCACACAGGAAAAAGGCACATAGAAATATGATACAGCGAACATTCGCCAATGGCGATGAACACATTTGAGGGTATAGGATGCTGGAATTGCACTGCTATGGGATTTTCACTGTACCCACAGAAGCATTCTAGGGCAGAGTACAGACACAATCATTCAAGTACTAAATATGATTGCTCATATTCACATTTACCTAAGGATATGTACCCAAAGGACATGTTGTTTCATTTCACAACCAGAAAACTTGCTCTGGATGCTCCAATCTTAAAATCCCAATGGTGCACTACTGTGTGCAAGTATTCATCTTCCTGAGGTGGGATGAAATTATGATGGTAGAAAAGACATGATTCGGCCGGGCGCGGTGGCTCAAGCCTGTAATCCCAGCACTTTGGGAGGCCGAGACGGGCGGATCACGAGGTCAGGAGATCGAGACCATCCTGGCTAACACGGTGAAACCCCGTCTCTACTAAAAATACAAAAAACTAGCCGGGCGAGGTGGCGGGCGCCTGTAGTTCCAGCTACTCAGGAGGCTGAGGCAGGAGAATGGCGCAAACCCGGGAGGCGGAGCTTGCAGTGAGCTGAGATCCGGCCACTGCACTCCAGCCTGGGCTACAGAGCAAGACTCCGTCTCAAAAAAAAAAAAAAAAAAAAAAAAAAAGACATGATTCACTCACTTAGGAAAAATGAAACTTTATTAGTACAAACATGAGAGCTACATACATTCTAAATCAAACAGTTGCAATTTATAATGCCAAGAACTAAATGTGAATCCTACTCAAGAATATGCTGATCTGGCTGGGCTCGGTGGCTCATGCCTGTAATCCCAGCACTTTCAGGCTGAGGCGGATGGATCACCTGAGGTCAGGAGTTTGAGACCAGCGTGGCCAACATGGTGAAACCCCATCTCTACTAAAAATACGCACCTGTAATCCCAGCTACTTGGGAGGCTGAGACAGAAGAATTGCTTGAAACAGGGAGGCAGAGGTTGTAGTGAGCCGAGATTGTGCCACCACACTCCAGCCTGGGTGACAAGGGTGAGACTCTGTGTCATATAAAAAAAAGAATATGCTGATCTGGTCATTTTGATTAAACGCTCAACTGTGATATCTGTTCTTTCTTCCATTTCAAAAATGAAGCTGGGCGCAATGGCTCATGCCTGTAATCCCAGCACTTTGGGAGGCTGAGGTGAACGTATCACTTGAGGTCAGGAGTTGGAGACCTGCTTGGCCAACATGGTAAACCCTGTCTCTACAAAAAATACAAAAATGAACTGGGTGTGGTGGCACACACCTGTAGTCTCAGCTCCTTAGGAGACTAAGGCAGAAGGATTGCTTGAACCCAGGAGGCGGAGGGTGCAGTGACCCAAGAACACACCACTACACTCCAGCCTTGGCAACAGAGTGAGACACTATCTCGGGGAAAAAAAAAACAAAACTATTTCTCATCAGTCTTTGCTAAACAGCAGCTACTGCTATTCAATGGAGAAAGCGTCTACCTTTTTCCTTGCATTATTTCTACTATATAATCAGACACTAGCAACCTATTACTCTCTTCCCATTAATAACCTATGCCTTAAGATCACGGCATACTCTATTTCATGGTCAGTTGGTGGCAACTGAAGCACTGTGCACTTAGGTCGGGAGAAAGTGTGTTGACTGCAACAGTATGATGATGGTCATCAGAGTTTTATGTTACTCTGCCCACTTCTCCATGCTCTCTAAATCAGACAATATTTAATCTGAAAAGGCAATGTCCTTCTTCATCAGGAAACTGGATAGAAATAATCCTCAGCTAATGAATTCAGTCCTGTCATCCTACTGATTCTTTCCCAGGAACCACAGTGAATGGCCTGTATGGAAGGCACGTGAAGAGATTTTAAAGTCATAAAGTAGCCTTTTCTATGGACCCCAAATAATTGAATTTTTTGTAGCCTGAATAAAACTGGTCATTTACATACCGTTGCACCTTTGATATACATCATGTCATGAGAATCAACATATGTTGACTTAGCATTATTCTGCAGAATGCAATATCATAGATTAATATCAGAGAACTAGAGATTGAGTTCCTTCTTGTGTAAATCCTATCTGTGCTCTATAGTAACGGTCCTTGAATAATGACCCGAGTACACACAATCCATCTGTGTGGTTTCACCCTCCACAGTGATGTGGTGATGTCTAGTGATTTGGCAGGCCTTGATAAAGCCTGTGTCACACACATTTAATTTATGATTTCCAGTTAGTATGGACTCTCTGATGTTGATTAATGCTAGAATTCATGATGATGGTTTGCCATACACAGTTTGTAGGGACTCTCATGAATGAATTCTCTGATGCTGTGCAAGGTCGGAATTGTGACTAAAGACCTTAATGCACAGGGTGCATTTGTAAGGCTTCTCTCCAATATGAATTCTATGGTGATTGGTGAGGGAAGACTTGTGAGTGAAGATCTTGCCACATTCTTTACACTCATGAGATTTCTTCTCAGTATGGATTGCAAGATGGGCAGTAAGGCCTGAACACCCTCGAAATGCTTTGCCACATTTATTACATCTGTAAGGCCTCTCTCCAGTATGAATTATTTGATGTCTTGTAAGGTATGACGCTTGATTAAAGACCTTGCCACATTCATTACATTTGTAAGGCTTCTCTCCTGTATGAATTTTCTGATGGCATACGAGGTTTGAACTCCGACTGAAGACCTTGCCACATTTGTTACATTTGTAAGGCTTCTCTCCAGTATGAATTCTATGATGACTGGTTAGAGAAGACTTGTACCTGAAGACTTTGCCACATTCTTTACATTCGTAAGGTTTCTCTCCACTATGGATTAGAAAATGGGCAGTAAGGTCTGAAAACTCTCTAAACGCTGTGCCACATTTATTACATTTGTAAGGTTTCTCATCAGTATGAATTTTTCGATGTCGTATAAGGTCTGATTTCTGACTAAAGATCTTGCCACACTGATTGCATCCGTAAGGTCTCTCTCTAGTATGAATTCTCTGATGAGAGGTCAGTAAACACTTGCGCCCAAACACCTTGTCACATTCTTTACATTTGTAAGGTTTCCTTCCAGTGTGAATTAGCTGATGGGTTATGAGGCTGGAACGCACTGAAAATGCTTTGCCACATTCTTTACATTTGTAAGGTTTCTCACCAGTATGAACTGTTTGATGTTCTGCTAGATATGAATGGCGACTAAAGACCTTGCCACATTTATTACAACTGTAAGGTTTCTCTCCAGTATGAACTTTTTCATGTCGTACAAGGTGTGCAATTTGATTGAAGACCTTGTCACATTCATGACATTTGTAAGGCTTCTCTCCTGTATGAATTCTTTGATGTTGTGCAAGTTTTGAACTGCTTCGAAAGACCTTGTCACATTCATGACATTTGTAAGGTTTCTCTCCAGTATGAATTCTTTGATGTTGTGAAAGGTTTGAATTGCTACTAAAGAGCTTGCCACATTCATAACATTTGTAAGGCTTCTCTCCAGTATGCATTCTTCGATGTATCACAAGCTTTGAACTGCAACTAAAGACCTTGCCACATTCATTGCACTGGTAAGGATTATCTGCATTACGGATTACTTGATGGTTAGAAAGGCTTGCAGATGCTCTAAAGACTTGGCCAAGCTCATTACATTTATAAGCTTTTTCCCTAATGTGTGCTTTCTGTTTTTGTGGAAGTAATGGAGCATCATCAAAATTATTTCTATGTTTATTTAAAAGGTGGGATTTGACACTGGAAGAAATTTTTTCAAGCAGTGAAACTGAGGAGTTGTCATTGATGAGTTTTTCAATATGCTTAGACCCAGAAATTTTCCTTTCAGCTTGAAATAGCTGCAGATCATTCAGATGTAACTGAGAAGTGAATCCAAGTTGACTTTTACAAGGCTTGTTTCCTGCATTACTTCCCAATTTAGAGCTCCTCTCTAAAACAGAAAGAAAAGAATGGAACTTCAACCCATGATAATGGCATCTTTAGTGTCTGACAGAGGGTCCAGATTCTGCCTCACCTAACTCAGACATTGGTAGGAGTTTCAGCATATTGTGTATATCATGCTGGCAGTGCAGAAAAGAGAAGGAACTGAGGTGATGCATTGGAGCAGTGGGGAATCTGCAGGAGTCAAGAGAATTATGGGTAAATCTGAAAGAGATTATGAGCAGAGAAATACAACAGAAACTGAAAACTTCTGGGAAGAAGCAGGGATGAGCCTCTTAGGGAAAATCAGAAAGCCGAGAGCAGCTGCATAGACATTAATAATGGTACTTCCACAAACCAGAAAAATCACATCCCCAGAAAAGGACTGAGTGTTCCCACATGTAGGAAGCTAAAGGCCCAAGAGATGTGACCAACTCAGCATTCCACTGGAGAATATATGATCAAACAGCAAACTGTTTATCATGAATGCAGGATGTGGGCAAACTCAGGACTGTACCTGCCACCAGAAGATTTGCTGAAGGCAATCACTCCCTGGGGCCATGCTCATTGAAATTATCTACTGGGACATCTAGAGCCTATTGTTTGAAGAATGCAGTATTGCAAGCCTGCTGCAAATTAAGCCACTGACCAATAATCACCACCCCCCTTTCCCTATCTCCTTTACCTAATAAAATGCAAAGGGCTCTAAAGCTCAGGGTCCTTGTTTAATAGAAGCCAGGAGCCCCCAACCCCTTCTTCCAAATATACTCCTTTGTCTTTTATTCTCACATTTGCCCCCTTTGTTCAGACCCCCAAGGTCTGTGCAGGTGGCAACTGGTGACCCAGAACAGGGACTCCAAGGATGTCTACAAGTGGCCTCCGAACACAGGACTTTGAGGACACAAAGAAGGTCCTGCTGGAGCAGAGGAACTGAAATTGACAAGGTGAACACGGAACCCTGGATGAGTATGCTGGCAGCAGATAAAAGGTCAGTGCCCTAAAGAGGTACTAAGAGCGATACAAGGTCACTGCTCTAAAGTAGTGGGAACGGTAAGTTTTCTGAATCAGGGTAACATGGGGCAGAATTTCTCTGCTGAAGAAAAACAGTATGTGCAGTTGTTTAATCTATTGAGACAGTCTGGAGCTCAGGTTAATTCACAGACATTAAGCCTCTGTAGGAGATTATTATGCATAACCCATGGTTTCCACAGGCAGGCGCTCTTGATGTGGAAAACTAGCACAGAGCAGAAAGATTAAAAAAGGCTCATCATAAAGGTCTTAAAGTTTATTCTTCTGTCTTCTCCACGTGGAGTCTAGTTTGTACTGTTCTGCCATTATCTCATTATTCTGCTGGGCAGCAGGTTGAGTCTAAAAATCTAAATCTAGCCAGGCGCCGTGGCTCAAGCCTGTAATCCCAGCACTTTGGGAGGCCGAGATGGGCGGATCACAAGGTCAGGAGATCGAGACCATCCTGGCTAACATGGTGAAACCCCGTCTCTACTAAAAAAATACAAAAAACTAGCCGGGCGAGGTCGCGGGCGTCTGTAGTCCCAGCAACTCGGGAGGCTGAGGCAGGAGAATGGCGTGAACCCGGGAGGTGGAGCTTGCAGTGAGCTGAGATCCGGCCACTGCACTCCAGCTTGGGTGACAGAGTGAGACTCCGTCTCAAAAAAATAAAAATAAAAATAAAATAAAAATAAAAATCTGAATCTGTTGTCCCACCCACAGATCCAATTGAAAATAAAAAACAGGAGAGGGAAGATAAAAATTGTTTTTTACCGCCCCCTCCAGTTGCAGGAACAACTGTACCACTTCCTTCGGGAGCAGAAATAGAGACCCCAGTACAAAGAATTTTACACTCTGCTGCCACAGCTGGAGAGCCCTTAGGACCTTGCACTTTTCCTGTTTCCATAAGGCCTGATCCAATCTGCACCAGTTTGTTCATGAAAATACCCTGCTAGAGTTTAGTTGTTGAAGGAATTAAAAACGACTGTAGTTAATAATGGAATACTGAACTCACTCACTTTAGGATTGCTAGAATCCGTATTCGGTGCTATGTGCCTTCTACTTTTTGATGTAAAACATTTTGGCTCAAACTTGTCTGCTAGTGCATATCTGACATGGAATTTAAACTAGCAAGAACTGTGCAGACCAAGCTAGACAGAATCTTGCCGCTTGTCAAGGAGACATTACAGAGGATATGCTATTGGGTAATGACCCTTATTCAGACCTGGAACATTAAATGGCACTCCCAGATCCTGCTTATCAGCAGTGTTCACAGGCTGCTAAATGCATATGGGTCACAATTCCAGAAGTGGGAGTCCCAGTACAATTCTTTTTGCATATCATGCAAGGGTTGTAGGAGCCCTATGCGCAATTTATTGCAAGATTACAAAAGGCAGTGAAGCGTCAAATTCCTCACACTGCTGCTGCCGAAATGTAAACCTTAACTTTAGCTTTTGAGAAGGCAAACATGGATTGCAAATGTGCACTGACACCTGTAAAGTGTACAAAAAACGTGGGAAACTTTCTCAGAGCTTGTCAGGATGTAGGAACTGAGCTTCATCACTCTTCAATGTTAGCTGAAGCATGGCTAATTTAGTACTTGACAAATCTAAAAGCAGCAAAGGATCAAACCCTAAAGTGGAAAAATGTTATACCTGCAGAAAAACCAGACATTGAAAAAAGGAATGCCGCCAGATTTCAGGACAGAAAGGACCTTACAATGCAGTGCCCCCATCCAGTGGAAAAAACGGCAGGGCTCTGTCCTCACTGTAACAAACGAAATCACTGGGCTAATCAGTGCCACTCAAGATTTCATCAGAATGGCACCCCGCCCCCCTAGGTTGGGAAACAAGAAGGGGGCCTGGACCCAGGCACCTCAAACAATGAGGTCATTCTCAGTTCAGACCACAACCCCATTTCAGGGGTGGGTCCCAGGAGAAACATTGATTCTCACCCCAGAAACACCAGGAAGTACAGGATTAGATCTCCCAGTCAGAGAAATAACAGTAGTTGGTGGAGACAAACCCACCAAAATTCCCACTGGCATTTGAGGACATTTACCAACAGGATACATGGGACTAATTTTAGGCAAAAGCCGCCTTAACTTGCAAGGCATCACTGTAGTCCCAGGACTGATTGACTCCGATTATGAAGGAGAAATTCAAGTAGTTTTAATGTTATAAGATCTTTGGGTTTTTGAACCGGGAGAATATACTGCTCAGCTATTGCTTAGTCCCTGCAAATTACACCTGTCTTCACAAAACGAGAAATGAGGAAATAAAGGCTTTGGGAGCACAATTACATGGGAAATCTATCCCAACCCACAGCCTCTAACAGACCCACCTGCGTAGTACAAATTAAAGGAAAGAAATTGTATGGGTGAATGGACACAGGAGCTGATGTGTCAGTAATATCCAGTAAAGACTGGCACCCAGCATGGTCTCTGAGACTAACCTCCACATCCCTAGTGGGAGTAGGAGCAGCTAAAAGTGTTCAACAGAGTGCTGAGATTTTACCTTGTCTTGGTCCGGATGGACAAGCACGTACTTTCCAGCCTTATGTTGCAAATACAGCCATCAATTGACAGGGTCAAGACTTACAGCATGGGATATGAGACTTACGAATGAAAACTTTGGTAACCCAGGATTTAAAATGTTGAAGGACATGGGATATCAGAGTAGAAAAGGCTTAGGGAAATTCCTACAAGGAAACCCTAATCTGTTATCAGTAACTGGAAAAACAGAAAAGGGCTAAGACGTCAGGATTTCTGACAGGGGTCATTGATATTTCTCCTCCGCCCACTGCCTTACCATTAGAATGGCTTAGTGACAAATCTGTGTAGGTGGATCGATGGCCCCTAACACAGGAGAAGCTAGATTGACTTCAACTGTTGGTAAAAGAACAATTGAACACAGGACATATACAGCAGTCAGTCCCTGGAATTCACCAGTATTTGTTATTCCAAAGAAGTCTGGAAGATGGTGATTGGGGCATGATTTGAGAGCTATTAATGCACAAATTAAACCAATGGGTGCATTCCAGCAGGGTTTTACCTTCCCCGGCAGCCACAGACTGGCCTCCTGTAGTAATAGGTTTCAAGGATTGTTTCTTTACCATTACACGAGAAGGATAAGCCTCAATTTGCCTTCTCTGTGCCTTCTGTTAATCATAGAGAACCTGTTTCTTGCTATCAATGGAAAGTTTTACTTCAAGGCTTGCTTAACAGTCCTACATTATGTCAGCATTTTGTGGGAAGAGCATTAGAGGAGCCTCAAAATATGTTTGCCACTGCGTATATCATTCATTTTATGGATGATATTCTTTTGGCCGCTCCTACAGATCAAATTTTACATCAATTATTCAGAGATGTAATGCAAGCTCTTGTTAAATGGAATCCCAAAATTGTTCCAGAGAAAGTGCAAATAACTTCCCCATACCATTATGAAGGAAATATTGTTACAGAGAGGAGTGTACGGCCTCAGAAAACAGTTCTTGGTAAAGACACATTATAGACTTTAAATGATTTTCAACAATTACTAGGAGATATTAATTGGCTACACCCAATGCTAGGTATTGCCACCAATCAACTTACACATCTTTACCAAACCCTGCAAGGAGATTCTTCCTTCAATTCCCCATGGCAATGAAGAGGCTGAAGAAGAATTATGGCTTGTAGAGCAAATGCTTCAGCAGAGAAATGCCTCCTGGCTACAGCTACAGAAACCTTTGCTTTTATTCTCCCTACCCCCTATTTCCTATAGAACTTTTAGGTAGGCCAATGCTTAGATAAATCTGTAACAGTAATACATAAACACAAAGGGGAAGACATAGGGAGCCGATGGCCCGAGAGACGTGACCAACTCAGCATTCCATTGGAGGCTTTATGACCAAACAGCAAACTATTTATCATGAATGCAGGATGTGGGCAAACTCATGACTGCGCCTGCCACCATAAGATTTGCTGAAAGCAATCATTCCCTGGTGCTGTGCTCATTACCTACTGGGACATCTTGAGCCTATTGTTTAAAGAATGCAGTCTTGTAAGCCTGCTGTAAATCAAGCCACTGACAACCACCACCCCCTTCTCCCTCTATCCTTTACCCAATAAATTGTGAAGGGCTCTAAAGCTCAGGGCCCTTGTTTACTAGAAGCAAGGAGCCCCTTGACCTTTTCTTCCAAATATACTCTATTGTCTTTGTCTTTTATTCCCACATTTGCTCCCTTTGTTCAGTCCCCCAAGGTCCATGCAGGTGGCACCCACATCCTTTACAACAGGTTGATTTGTAAAGGTCTCACCCTGTACAATTCTTAGACAAAGGAACTGGAACAGTCAGTGCAGTGGCTCATGCCTGTAATCCCAGCACTTTGGGAAACCAAGGCAGGCTGGACAACTTGAGGTCAGTAGTTAGAGACCCGGCTGGGCATGGTGGCTGATGTCTATAATCCCAGCACTTTTGGAGGCAGAGATGAGTGGATCACCTGAGGTCAGGAGTTCGAGACCAGCCTGACCAATAAGGTGAAACCCCGTCTCTACTAAAAATACAAAAATTAGCCAGGCGTGGTGGTGTGCGCCCAGAGTCTCAGCTACTCAGGAGGCTGAGACAAGACAATTACTTGAATCTGGGAGGTGGAGGTTGAAGTGAGCCAAGATCACACCACTGCACTCCAGTCTGGGCAACAAAGACTCTGTGTCAAACAAGAAGAAAAAAAAAAAAAAAAAAAAAAAAGAACTGGAAGAAGTGGTTGTTTTAGCAAACCTAAAACAAAAATTACAAGGCCTACATAAGGACATGGAAATATGGCTAAAATTATAATTAAAAAAAATTTGTTTCCACAAACCCGACCTAGAAAAAGGCAGCTTTCTGATTACTTGACAAACTGAAAGCAACTTTTTTTTTTTTTTTTTGAGACGGAGTCTCACTCTGTCGCCCAGGCTGGAGTGCAATGGTGCAAGTTCTGCCGCCTCCCAGGTTCAAGCCATTCTCCTGCCTCAGCCTCCCTAGAAGCTGGGACTACAGGCGCCCGCCACCACACCCAGCTAATTTTTTTTTTTTGTATTTTTAGTAGAGACGGGGTTTCACCGTGTTCGCCAGGATGGTCTTGATCTCCTGACCTCATGATCTGCCCGCCTCGGCCTTCCAAAGTGCTGGGATTACAGGCTTGAGCCACCGCGCCCAGACGAAAGCAACTGTCTTAAGATGCTTAACGAGCTAAAACATAAATGAGATAGACAACTAAATGAAATCAGGAAAACAATGCATGAAAAAGAGACTATCATGGCAGGTGCCTGTAATCCCAGCTGCCTGTGAGGCTGATGCAGGAGAATCGCTTAAACCCAGGATGGGGAGGTTGCAGTGAGCCAATATCATGCCATTGCACTCCAGCCTGGGCAACAAGAGTGAAACGCCATCTCAAAAAAAGAAAGAGAAACTTGACCATTCTAACTAAAATTAACCCAAATACATTCACACAGAGACATACTATAAAGTAATTATCAAAAGTCAAAAAAAGACAAAGACAAAATATTGACAGTAGCAACAAAAAAGAGACTTGTCAGACAATAGGAAACTGTCAGATTATATGTATTTTCCAGCAGACATCTTCAGGCTAGAAGGCAGTGAGGTGACATACCGACAGTGCTTAAAGAAAAACAGGCAAAAACAGCAATGAAGAATATTACACTTAGCAAATCTCACCTGCAAAAATAAAGGCGAATTTTAGACTTTCCTAAAGAAAGCCTGAGGAAGTTAATTAGTATTCTAGACCTGTCCAAGAAGAAATGCTGAAACGAGGATTCAAGATGAAATGAAAGCACTCTGGATAGGATCTTTAACCCAAACGAAAATATAAAGGTCATCATAGGCAGGGCGCGGTGGCTCATGCCTGTAATCCCAGCAATTTGGGAGGCCGAGGTGGGTGGATCACCTGAGGTCAGGAGCTCGAGACGAGCCTGGCCAACATGGTGAACCCCGTTTCTCCTAAAAATACAAAAACTAGCTGGGCATGGTGTCTGTAATCCCAGCTACTCGGGCGGCTGTGGCAGGAGAATCACTTGAACCCAGGAGGCAGAGGTTGCAGTGAGCCAAGATCCTCCCATTGCATGCCAGCCTGGGCAACAGAGAGAAACTCCATCCCCTAAAAATAAAAATAAAAAGCTCATCATAAAAGGTCAACAAATGATCAAATACAGAAACATGTATTGTTGCACATTTCATTTGTAGCTTGACTTTTAATTCTTTCCTACAATTTAAAAGACACAATCAGGCCAGGTACAGTGGCTCATGCCTGTAATTCCAGCACTTTGGGAGGCCAAGGCAGGTGGATCACTTGAGGTCAGGAATTGGAGAGCAGCCTGGCAAACATGGAAAAAACCTGTCTCTACTAAAAATACAAAAATTAGCTGGGGATGGGGATGGGTGCCTGTAATCCCAGCTACTCAGGAGGCTGAGGCAGGAGAATCACTTGGACCAGGGAGGCAGAGGCTGTAATGAGCCGAGATCAGCCTAGGAGATAGAAGGAGACTCCATCTCAAAAAAAAAAAAAAAAAAAACCACTCTCATTTAAACAGCATTAAAAACATATGTTAATGGGAACATAAAATATATAGGATTAATTTCTGCCAGTAATAACAGAAAGCGAGAACACAGTTGTTAAGCAGAGCTTTGGGTACCTAATCAAAGATAAGCTGTTAACATTTAAAATAGAATGTTTTGGGCTGGGTGAAGTGGCTCACACCTGTAATCCCAAGCACTTTGGGAGGCTAAGGGAGGATAATCACATAAGGCCAGGAGTTCGAGACCAGCCTGCCCAACATGGAAAAATCCCATCTCTATTCAAAGTACAAAAATTAGCCAGGCGTGGTGGTGCACGGCTGTAATCCTAGCTACTCCGGAGGTGGAGGCATGTAATGTTGAAATTAACAAAAGAAAAAAAATGTATTTTTTTTTTTTTGAGACAGGGTCTCACTCCATCACCCAAGCCAGGGTGCAATGGCGTAATCTTGGCTCACTGCAACCTCTGCCTCCTGGATTCCAGCGATTCTCCTGCCTGAGCCTCCTGAGTAGCTGGGATTACAGGCACCTGCCACCACACCCAGTTGATTTTTGTTATTTTAGCAGAGGCAGCGTTTCACCATTATTGGCCAGACTGGTCTTGAACTCCTAGCCTTAAGTGATCTGCCTGCCTCGGCCTCCCAAAGTGCTGGGATTACAGGCATGAGACACCGTGCCCAGACAAAAGAAGAAAAATTTAAAGATCCACAAATATGTGTCAATTAAACAACACACTTTGCTGGTTACAGTGGCTCACACCTATAATCCCAACACTTTCGGAAGCTGAGGCAGGCAGACTGCTTGAGCCCAGGAGTTCAAGACCAGCCTGGGTAACATGGTGAAACCCCATCTCCACAGAAAATACAAAAAATTAGCCAGGCATGGTGCCGTACACCTGTAGTCCCCGCTATTCAGGAGGCTGAGGTGGGAGAATCACTTAAGCCCAGGAAGTCCAGGATGCAGCAAGCCGTAATCGCGCCACTACACTCTGGCCTGGGCGACCCAAGAGAGATCCTATCTCCAAGAAGAAATAGGAAAATAAAGAAAAATATCTGTTCAGAACTCACAAGATTTCAACTTTTGTTTTCCCACAGAATTCTCCCATTTGCAGGGAGTTTCCCAAATACTATGTAATAGGGTGGCTTTGCAGGGCACAGTGGCTCCTGGCTGTAATCCCAACACTTTGGAAGAGCAAGCCAGAGGGATCCCTTAAGTCCAGGAATTCAAGGCTGCAGTGAGCTATGATTGCCACTGCTCTAGCCTGGATGAGAGAGTGAGAGCCTGTCTCAAAAAATAAAAAATATGGGGCCTCCACTCTGCCCACCCGAGCTCTCACCTGTGTTCACACCTTTGATGCATTCCCTGCCATCTGGATTGTTTGCTATTTTCTCTTCACTCTGCAGAATCCAGGGATCTTTCTTTTGCTCTAACGTGGAGATAACACTCAGGTCAGGCAGACAGATTCCTATTTATAAAAGAAAGAATAAATGTGTGCTGTGGCATCTCCCAAGTCCAAGCTCTATATTTAGGGAGGAGAGAGGATATTACTAATAAGTCAAAAATAGTATTTAGGCCGGGCGCGGTGGCTCAAGCCTGTAATCCCAGCACTTTGGGAGGCCGAGACAGGCAGATCACAAGGTCAGGAGATCGAGACCATCCTGGCTAACACGGTGAAACCCCGTCTCTACTAAAAAAATACAAAAAAAACTAGCCGGGCAAGGTGGCGGGCGCCTGTAGTCCCAGCTATTCAGGAGGCTGAGGCAGGAGAATGGCATAAACCCGGGAGGCTGAGCTTGCAGTGAGCCGACATCTGGCCACTGCACTCCAGCCTGGGCGATAGAGCGAGACTCCGTCACACACACACACAAAAAAAGTATTTCACAAATTCATCTACTGACTGCCTCTTTCTGAGTGCTTAGGGAATATTGTAACATGCAGACATAGATCCCCCTTCCAAGAACTACAGAATCAAAAGCACAGGGCTAGAAAACAGGAAATTGGATATTTTTAAAGTTTGTCATAAGGTTTCATGCATACTTCAGCCCTGGTGCCACCAATGATGAATCGTGAAGGCAGGAGAACACCTGAAAAAAGGGGACATTTCAAGTCCGGAAAGTGTAATAGAGCTTTTCAATTGAGTCAACGAGGGTTCAATCTCAGTCAAGCAATGCAGGAGCTTCCAAGAGGCACACACGACACCAAGGCAGAGATCCACCAGGGCAGATCCCAGCTTCTGAAGCGACATTATCCTCACCCAGGGAGACCAGGTTCCTATAGTTCTCCAACATCACGTCCCTGTACAGAGTCCTCTGAGCAGGCTCCAGGCATTTCCACTCCTCCTGAGAGAATTCTATAGCCACGTCCATGAATTTCAGGGGTCCCTAAAAGAAAATCCACATTTCAGCAACAGGGTATGCAGGCAGTACTCACCGCCACACAGAACGGGAAGACAGTTGTTCAGGATTGATTCCACTGATGTGAGCACTGTGAAAAATCCGTATTAAGGTACGCTTGAGCCAGTTCTGTGTAATTGTTGTTTTATTACACTTCTCCATAAGAAATTAAGGCATTCTTTAAATCAGTGTAGATGTCTCATTTTTGAACAATACAAACAAAAATTTAATCCAGGGTGATCTCTATAGGAGTGTTAGGTGCTTTTAGACACCAAGTGATATCCAGTATCTACCTGAGATGCAATTCAAGTGGTATCTTCAGAGATCACGATGTCTACAGTGGTTCTGTATTTTTTCTGAGACAGGGTGTCACTCTGTCACCCACTGGAGTGCAGTGGCACAATCTTGACTCACTGCAACCTCTGCCTCCCAAATGCAAGTGATCCTCCAACCTCAGCCTCTGGAGTAGCCAGGACTACAGGTTCATGACACCATGCCTGGCTTATTTTTGTATTTTTTAATAAATATGGTGTCTCACCATGTTGCCCAGGCTGGTCTTGAGCTCCTAAGCTCAAGCCATCCTCCCACCTTGGCCTCCCAAAGTCCTGAGACAGGGATGAGCCACCGCACCCAACCTACAACCTACTGTAGTTTTGGGCTTGTTTGTTTGTTTGAGACGGTGTTTTGCTCTTTTTGCCCAGGCTGGAGTGCAATGGCGTGATATCGGCTCACTGCAACCTCCACCTCCCAGGTTCAAGTGATTCTCCTGCCTCAGCCTCCCATGTAGCTGGGATTACAGGTACCTGCCACCACGACCGGCTAATTTTTTGTATTTTTAGTAGAGATGGGGTTTCACCATGTTGGCCAGGATGGTCTCGATCTCTTGACCTCCTGATCTGCCCGCCTTGGCCTCCCAAATTGCTGGGATTACAGATGTCAGCCACCATGCCCGGCCCCAACCTACTGTAGTTTTTAAGAATGGACAAAATCTTGGCCAGGTACAGTGGCTCATGCCTGTAATCCCAGCACTTTGGGAGGCCAAGGCAGGTGGATCACCTGAGGTCAGGAGTTCAAGACCAGCCTGGCCAACATGGTAAAACCCTGTCTCTACTAAAAATAGAAAAAACTTAGCCAGGTGTGGTGGTGAGAGCCTGTAATCCTAGCTACTCAGGAGGCTGAGACAGGAGAATCTCTTGAACCTGGGAGACGGAGTCTGCAGTGAGCTGAGATCATGCCACTGCACTCCAGCCTAGGCAACAGACAAGAGTAACACTCTGACTCAAAAAAACAAATAAATAAAATAAAAAATGGTCAAAATCTGAAAGCTGTGATAACAATAGCAATGGCTGAATGGAACATTTTCCATGTGATAGGCACTATTCTAAATGCTTTACATGAACTGGAGGATCACAAGGCAGGCGGATCACAAGGTCAAGAGATTGAGAGCATCCTGGCCAACATGGTGAAACTCAGTCTCTGCTAAAAATACAAAAATTAGCTGGGTGTGGTAGCACACACCTGTAATCCCAGCTACTTGGGAGGCTGAGGCAGGAGAATTGCATGAACCTGGGAGGCGGAGGTTGCAGTGAGCCATGATCTCGCCACTGCACTCCAGAATGGGTGATAGAGCAAGACTCCATCTAAAAAAAACAACAAAAAAAAGAAAGAATGGTCTGTTCCTATCTTACTGAAGAGACAACTCTTTCACATATATTCTAGAAAACTCCCCCCAGGAGTCAGGACTAAAAATGGCAGTGTAAGCACCGGATCCCAGGTGTCTGGACATTAGAATCAAACCTAAAGAATCAAACAGTTAAGTAACAGATAGCATCAAAAGAAAATTGACATTTACCTAATTCAGTAAACTTAAAATAAGTTCAAGGATTAAAAACACCAAACTGGGCCGGGCGCGGTGGCTCAAGCCTGTAATCCCAGCACTTTGGGAGGCCGAGACGGGCGGATCACGAGGTCAGGAGATCGAGACCATCCTGGCTAACACGGTGAAACCCCATCTCTACTAAAAAATACAAAAAAAAAAAAAACTAGCCGGGCGAGGTGGCAGGCGCCTGTAGTCCCGGCTACTCGGGAGGCTGAGGCAGGAGAATGGCGGGAACCCGGGAGGCGGAGCTTGCAGTGAGCTGAGATCCGGCCACAGCACTCCAGCCTGGGTGACAGTGCGAGACTCCGTCTCAAAAAAAAAAAAAAAAAAAAAAAAAAAGAAAAACGAAAGAAAGGAACTTGAAACTATGACACGCAGCTTCTCTAATTCTAGTCCACAGAACACTGACAGTGCATCCAGATGTGATCCCTTAACAATCCCGCTGCCCAGCAGCACTGACACCATGGGACCCATACCCCATAGCCATCCATGTCTGGGTGTGAGCCCTTCCCAGGACCATGCCCAGTGCAGGCTCTTTCCAAGTTCGTGTCACTGGGTCACAGTGAACTGAAATCTCAAGCGGAAATGAAGGACTGGAAGAAGCCATGGGTAAGTGCCAGCAAACGTGTCAGGCAGGATGCTTCAGAGTCAAAGATTAGCAACTCCAAGGCCTGGCATTTTAGGAAGAAACAGAGACAGAACAATCCACTGAGAATATTACCTTACCTGAGTAAGGGCCATTCCTGACTCCTTCTCTTTCATTTTCCGAGTTGCTTCCTTGCATAATATGTCTCTTTGGAAGTGAATCCTGAATGCCAAAATACGCTGTTTAGGGCTTAGAATCAACATACATCCTTCCTGTGTCATAGCTACACAAAAAGGGAAGACCTCCCCCTGAGGTAATCCTCAAACTGTGACTTTCTACATAGGCCTGATTTAGCCTAACTCAGCAAACAGATGTTAACCATTTTGGAATTCACCCACCATGTAGTTAAGGTACCTCATCTGTTGAGTGGATTCCCTCTGAGATTTCTCCACTTTATTCTCCCTTTCTTAAAATTTGTGAACCTAAAAAAAAAAAAATAAAAAATAAAAATAAATTCTTCATGTGGCAATAAACTGTGTGATTCCTACAATCATACTTCGATCAAGCACTTATTTTAAAAATACAAAATGCTCTCGAAAAAGGAAAGGGGGCTGTCTAGTTGCAGTAGAGGGAGCGGGAAGAACAGAGGCAGGAGATGAGGTCAGAGAGGTCCTGGGGAAGCAGATCAGGCAGGGTTGAGCTCTTCAAATATTTTCTCCCACACATCAAAAGAAATTTTGAAACAATCGATTTCCTCAATCATTTTAAGTAAACATGTCATTTATTCTTTACCTTAGAAATTAAAACATAAGGCCGGGCGCGGTGGCTCAAGCCTGTAATCCCAGCACTTTGGGAGGCCGAGGCGGGTGGATCACGAGGTCAGGAGATTGAGACTATCCTGGCTAACATGGTGAAACCCCGTCTCTACTAAAAATACAAAAAACTAGCCGGGCGTGGTGGCAGGCGCCTGTAGTCTCAGCTACTTGGGAGGCTGAGGCGGGAGAATGGCGTGAACCCGGGAGGCGGAGCTTGCAGTGAGCCGAGATCACGCCACTGCACTCCAGCCTGGGAGACACAGCGAGACTCCGTCTCAAAAAAAAAAAAAAAAAAAAAAGAAATTAAAACATAAATAGTATCTCATATATTTTAAGCACATTTTGACAGGTTTAGTTAACCCCCAGAAAGTACAAGGCATCCGTCATCTGAGCTACGCAGCACTGTAGGGAGAACACGTTTGAGGGAGTTCAGGAGGTCTCTTTTGGACACGTAGAGCTGGAGATCCCTGTGGATGTCCCAGCAGAGATGTTGAGAACACCACTGGATACAGGATTTTGGAATTCAGGGGACCGGGGTGGGTGGTGAGGGAAAATGGAGACATGGTGGTGGTGTTTAAAGCCATAGATGAGATCAAAAGGAAAAGCAGAGGGTGTGGGCAGACAGAACAGGTTTAACGACTAAACTGGGTGACATTTCCATATTCAGAGAAGACACTTCAGAAGACACCAGCAGAGGTAACTGGTAAGATACTACAGTGATGAGAAAAATTTTAAACAGATTTTTAAAAATATGAGCAGTATCTTCAAAGCTGAGAAAAAATAGAGTGATCAGCTGTGAAACATGCTGCTGACAGAAAAAGACAGATGAGGACGGAAAATTCAAAGTCGGATTTAAGCAGGGTACAGGGGCTCGTGCCTCTAATCCCAGCACGCTGGGACTTGTTTGCAGGATGGCTAGAAGTCAGAAGTTCAAGACCAGCCTGGGCAATGTAGTAAGACTCTGTGTCTAAAAAAAATTTTTCTAATCAGCCAGGTAGAGGGACAGGCCCATAGTCCTTCTACTCCAGAGGCTGAGATGGGAGGATTGCTGGAGCCCAGGGGTTTGAGGTTATGGTGAACTATGACTGTGCCACTGCATGCCAGCTTGGGTGACACAGCAAGACTTTGTCTCTAAAAATTAAATGAAAAAATAACTAGATTTAGAAACAGAGAAGTCACTGGTGACTCAGATAAAAAAAAGGAGCAGAGGAGTGGTTGATGTCAAAACCTGATTGGATGCGGTCAAGCACGAAGTGGAGGAAAGAGTGAGAGACAGCGTAAACAAGATTTTGGTATATTGTGCTCTTACATGGAGCACAGAAGAGGCAGACTTACTGCAAGTAAAAATGTAGCTAATACTTTGTTTTTTTCTTTTGAGGATGAAATAGTGGGAAAAATAAAGGTATGTGCGTGTGTTTTAATGGGCAACAGCTCCATCTGGGTACAATGACCAAAATAATTCCCTTGAAATAAAAATTGATGACACTGTGGAGGAGGGGTGCCATGGCATCAGGAGAGTGTGAATGGGGCTGGCCTCTGGCACACAGTCTCAGCGTCAGCAGCAGCCAGGAGCAGGGACAGACAATTCCCAGTCACTACTGAGTAAGAACACAGTCCTAGAGACAGGTGGGTGGGCCTATTGGAAAATTCTTGCCCTTACTGTTTGAGACAGGAAAAAAACCACAGTTTTTACTACTCTCACACCCAAGAGAATACCTCACCTCTCGTGATCAAAATGTGTGTGTGACTGTTCCTACACTAACCAGTTAAACTGAGTAAAATTACAGAACACCCAGGTGCTGTCTGATGAAGAATTGCTTGTTGGTGACAAGTAATTCCCATATGATTTTGGTGAGCAGAGATGAGGCATTCTGGGTGCCGTGCTCTGTATTGTATTCACTGTGAGCACAAAAACCACTTTAGTTTTTCCTATCTTATACACTCGCTCACGCCCTAGTCCATCCAAAGAAAAGAGAAGAGAGTGAACCACACCTGAATGAGCCAAGTCACCGCCCCCTAGCAGAATACAGATTACAAGCGGAAGCTAACCTCTGATGCCAGGAATTATAAAACGGCACATGCCTTAGAAATAGTGTTCCAATTCTCATCTTCATCTGTGGTTATTATTTTTTTTTTTTTGAGATGGAGTCTTGCTCTGTCACCTAACCTGGAGTGCAGTGACGCAATCTCAGCTCACTGCAACCTCTGCCTCCCAGGATTAAGCAATTCTCCTGCCTCAGCCTCCTGAGTAGCTGGGATTACAGGCCCAGGCCACCAGGTCCAGCTAATTTTTGTATTTTTACTAGAGACAGGGTTTCACCATGTTGGCCAGACTGGTCTCACTCAACTCCTGACCTCAAGTGATCTGCCCACCTCAGCCTCCCAAAGTACTGGTATTACACGTGTTAGCCACAGCCCCTAGCCTCATGTATTTTAAACAGATTTTATATTATAGAGAAATTAATACGTCACAATTCAATCATAATTTCCAATCAACTCACCACTCATCTGTAACCAGTGTCCCCCTTTCCTCACTACTGTTTCCCTCCCTCATTCTGTACATATCTCTCATTCTCATCTTTTTTCCCTAGCTGTTTTTTTCCTCTTTATTTTTCCCTAGGATTGTGTTCATCTTGAGTCCCTCCTCTTCTCTTTGTCCCATTCTTCTTTCTATTCTTTCTCTCCTGCCTGTTCTGATCCATTTTTACAACTTGTTTCACCTCTTGATTCCTCTTTCTGCCCAATCTTTCACTGTCCCTAATCTCCATATATTTCTGCCTCTTTCCTCCCACATTTTGGCTCCCCTTGGGCTCTCCCTGTTAAATTCAATCTTCGATGTTACACAACCCTGTCCCCACTCTCTGGCACCCTCAGATCCCAGGCCTCCCCCTGCTGTGGTTCTCCCTCTGCTCTCCTTGTGACCAGCTGCCCGCTCTGGCTGTCCCAGCGCCACGCTGCTCTATCTGACCTGGCTCCAAATCCCTCCTCCTCTCCCCCACTCTCTGTCTGAGAAGCCTTCCCTATCTTGTTGAACTTCATCTTTCTACAGACCCAGGTTTGTCTATCTTTTTAGTTACTTTTCTCCCCCTGCTTTTTTCTCGGCACCTTCTTTCACTGTGCCGCCGCGAACCCCTCACTCACCTTCTACTTTGCCGTCTGTCAATGGTTCTCTCATTCTTCATTTCTCTTTCAAAATTTCTCTATTTCCTCTGACTCGTTCCCATCTCTTTTTCTCCACACATTCACAGGGAGGGGATTGGAATAAGATGCCCATCTCCGGAAAAGCTCATTTTCGGTGGGCTGGAAGCTGGCTCGAGAGAACACTGGATGTCAGGAGACTGAAGTCACTCCCCACATTCGGGGTCAGGAGAACCAGTGGCTGGGAAAGGGAGGCCTGGGGAACAGAGGGTCCAGATTAAGGAGGAAAAAGGCAGGAGTGGGTCAGAAGAGGGGTGGAGTCTGCAGAAACCAGGTCCGGGCAGAGGACGCGGCCTCTTGTGCCCCGTTGGGGCGCTGAGCTCCAGCGGGCAAGAAGGGTGAGGCTGGGGGAACGGACAGTGAGGATTTTACATGGTGCGGGGCGTGTGTAGGGGTTACTAAAGGACTTGAAGCAGGAAAAGCCCACGATAGGAGGTGTCTACGTGGGCATATGACAAAAAGACCGGGCACAGGACCAGCCTCCAAGCGATTTTAACACGCACAAAGCGACTCCCAGACTCTCAAAGGACATCTGAATTTACTTGGGATGGGGGAAGCAGTGCCGCGATTTCAAGGTCTGCACGCCCCTAAGATTCCGGGTATAGAAGCGCAGAAGAACGGGGTAGCCTAGATTTAATAGGGACAAAAGGAAACTCACGCGCTCCTACTAAACAGTTCCTCCACGCGATGGGCTTCCGGGTCTACCGGAAACTGCGCTCTAGGCGTTCACCCCCAAAGGTCCGCTTCCGGATTTGCGGGAAATTGCGCGCGCATCCTAGAGGCCGGACTGGCTGGGACCACTGCGGACCGGGACAAGGCCTGGGCGGGGCCTGCGCTTCTGTTTGCCTGACTGGCCGCGCTTGTTTTCAGGGTTTTGGAGGCAAGATCCGCTTAGAGATCTGAAAACGGATCTTGCCTGCGCAGAGCAAAATCGGTTGTTGATTATATCCACGCAAATTCCTTCTATTAAAATGAATTTCAAGTCCCACCTACCCTGGAAGCAGAAAGAGAGAGAAGAGAGAGAGTAAAGAGAGATAAAGAGAAAACAGAGAAGTTGAAAAAGAGAAAACCAAGAAAGAAAGAGAGAAAAAACGAAAATAAATGGACAAGAAAGAAAAGTAAGGAGGAAAGGGAAGGGAGGAAGGGAAGGGAAGCTTTAGGAATTGAATTAACACACTTTGGAATTGTCTGTGAAGGGGATGCAAGCTAAAATGTGAAATGCAAAACCCTGCCAGGGTAGAATGTTCTATTTCATGCCAATGTCCCACAGAAGATATATACTTTTCATTTATCTTCCCCATTCACTCTAGAAGGTGAAGGTCAACCCTGTGCTCAATTCCAGAGACTTTCCTTGGGACATCATGTTGGGCATGGAGGACTAAGGCCTGTGTAAAGAGAAGTTACCAACTGTTTCTTTAAAAAAAAAAAAAAAGAAACAATAACTTTTAAAAATAGTCATAAACAACTAAGTTTTTGTTGTTGTTGAGACAGAGTTTCCCTCTGTCGCCCAGGCTGCAGTACAGTGGCACGCACTCAGCTCACTGTAACCTTTGCCTCCTCGGTTCAAGTGATTCCCCTGCCCCAGCCTCCAGAGTAGCCACCATGGCCGGCCCAACTTAGTTTTTTTAATGCTTTTTAAAATGTTAAGACAGGGTCTCTGCCACCCAGGCTGGAAAGCAGTGGCACAATCATAGCTCACTGCAACCTTGACTTCCTGGGGTCCTGGGCACCTCCCATTTCAGCCTGGCAAGTAGCTGGAAGTAAAGGCCTGTGCCTCTCCACTGTGCTAATTTTCTGTGTTTGTTTTTAATAGAGATGTAGTCTGGCTTTGTTGCCCAGGCTGGTCTCCAGCTTCTAGCCTCAAGCAATCTTCCCATCTGCTCCTCCCGAAGGGCTGGGATTATAGGCATGAGTCACCTTGCATGGGAGATAAGGACCCCACATCAGGACCTCAGGTTATTTTTGAAACGCAAATACCTAAGACCCACAAGCAGGCCCACTGGCTGCAGACAGTGGGGTCACCTGAAGAACTTTTCTTTGATCTGAGTACCAACTTCTCACCTCAGTCACTGGGATCCTGGACTATGGCACTGCTCCAGGCAGGCCTGGTTATCCTGCTGGAGGCAGCAATCCTCTTGAGCCTAGTGAAATGCAACTGGCTGTACCTCAAAGATGTTGCCCTGAGATTCTGCCAGTCAAGGTATTACTTCAATCTCCTGAGACCAGCCTCTACCTCCAGATCCAGGGAGGTCAGTGGACTAGCTTTATTAAAGGGGATATCTGGGCCAGGCGTGGTGGCTCATGCCTGTAATCCCAACACTTTGGGAGGCCGAGGCAGGCAGATCACCTGAGGTCGGGAGTTAGAGACCAGCCTGGCCGACATGGTGAAACCGCATCTCTACTAAAAATACGAAATATGTATATATATATATATATTAGCCAGGGATGGTGGCACATGCCTGTAGTCCCAGCTACTCGAGAGGCTGAGACACAAGAATTGCTTGAATCCAGGAGGTGGAGGTGCAGTAAGCCAAGATTGCATCACTGCACTCCAGCCTGGGAGACAGAGCGAGACGCTGTCTCAAAAAATATAAAAATAAAAGGGTAACTGGATTGGCGGAGAGACTGCAGGACAGCATTCAAGTGGGGTTGAATTGGCCCAGTTGCATCTGACTTCTCACTTGTAGTTCCCAAGAATGAATATAGAATGTGCTGGAAAAGCAACATCCTGAGAGGAAGGGAGCGGTGAGAAAAGGACAGGATGTGTTCCAGATCCCCAGAACAGGATGCCCTTTGTTGCTTTAGGCCAATGTGCCATGCATCCCTGGAGCATGAAACCCAGGATGGGCTGCCTTCCAGCCTCCCGCAACTGTGATGCAAGTTGTGATGCAAGTTGAACACACAGAGAGAGACTGCATCTGCACTGGGTGTTTTTCCTGAGCCTTGGGGAGCAGAACACATGAATCCTAGGCATCTGCTGATCTGTATGTAACAAATCCACTTCATGTAACTTACTGTGTTTGCGTGAGATTCTCTCTCACTCAACTCAGACACATTGGCAACCAGTGTGCAGTGAACCTGCTTCACAAGCAAGGATGTGGAGAAACTATCTTGGTACATGTTGTGGGAATCTGAAATACTGCAGTCAGTATGGAAAACAGTATCATGGGAAACTTCCTCAACTCAAGATCACCTACCAACCCTTACAGAATCATCATACATACTGGGGAAAGCATAGTTTCCCCCAGAGGTTGGGATGATGGCAAGGATGTCTCCTCTCATCACTACTGTTCCACACAATATCAAAGGTTCCAGCCAGTGAAATAAAGGAAAATGAAATAAAAGTGACAGGCTGGATGTGGTGTCTGAGGCCTGTAATCACAGTGCTTTGGGAGGCTGGGGAAGGAGGGTGGCCTGAGGACAGGAGAAAAAACAATAGTGTACCAACAGAAAATACGATGGTTGTGCAGGCTAATACCTTCCCCAAAGGAAGGTATCTTCATCCCTGTAACATGTGTTACTGGACATGTCAAAAGGGAGTTTGCAAATGTGGTCTAGTTAAGAATGTTTAGATAAGACATTATCCTGAATTATATGGTCAAAGGGATAGAATCACAAGGTTCAATATCAGAAGGGTGCAGGTGGACACCAAGGGACAGAGACAGTGGTGACGTGTTGAAAATAGAGGGATAAAGAGATTTTTTTCTCGCCTTTAAAGATGGAGGAAGTGGACCATGAGTCAAAGGATGTAAGTGGCCTCTGGAACCTACAAAAGGTAAGGAAACAAATTCTCCCCTGGAGATTCATGAAGAGTCACAGAACTGTGGACCCATATTAGATATGTGACTTACAGAATTGCAAAATAATAAATTTTTGTTGTTTTAAGCCAAGCGCTGTGTATAGCAATAGGAAACTGATGAAATGATTTTATGTAGAAAATTCCAAAAAAAAATCTACAAAAATCTCTAGAACAAGAAAAATGTAAAGGTAGCAAAGTATAAGATCAACCTACAAAAATATCGTATATTTCATCAGCCAGGCATGGTGGCTTATGCCTGTAATCCCAGCACTTTGGGAGGCCAAGGTGGGCACATCACTCGAGCTCAGGAGTTTGAGACCAGCTGGGTAACATGGTGAAACCCACTATAAAACCCAAAAATTTAACAGGCCATGGTGGCCCATGCCTGCAGTGCCAGCTACTCGGGAAGCTGAGGTGGGAGGATGACTTAAGCCTGCAGGATAGAGGTTGCAGTAGCTGAAACTGCTCCATTGCACTCCAGCCTGGATGACAGAGTAAGATCCTGTCTCATAATAATAATAATCATCTTGTATATTTCTATACACTAGGAATTTACACATGAAACCTGATATTAAAAATAAAATACTATGTATGATTGCTCCATTAAAAAAAAGGTCAAAGAAATACATGTCAAACATTCATAGAACTGTTATGTTACAACTACCAAATGCTGATGAAAGAAGTCAAAGACAGCATATAGAGACATATACCATATACATTTATTCGAAGACTCCATATGAAACAATATGAAATTACACAAACCTGACATATAGGGTTAATAGCTTTCCTAATTAAGGCATTCTGCAGATACTAACAAGGTTAGCAGTTATGTAGAAAGACAAAACCAAACACTTAAAATAGCTAAAACAACAACAACAAAAGACTGGAATCCCTTCATGCGATTTCAAGTCTTCTAATACAGTAAAAGCATTTTTTCCCTTTCTCATATTTACAGTAAACCTAGTTTGTACTTGCCATTGTCTCGGAGCAAGAACCTGTCCCAGAAAAAAAAAAAAAAGAAAATTTCCATTCAAAACGAACAGGATTTAGGCCAGGCACGGTGGCTCACACCTGTAATCCCAGCACTTTGGGAGGCTGAGGCAGGCGGATCAACTGAGGACAGGAGTTCAAGACCAGCCTGGCCAACTTGGTGAAACCCCATCTCTACTCAAAATACAAAAATTAGCCAAGGATGGTGGCAGGCACCAGTAATCCCAGCTACTCAGGAGGCTGAGGCAGGACACTAGCTTGAACCTGTGAGGCAGAGGTTGCAGTGAGCCAAGATTGTGTGACAGCACTCCAGCCTGGGCAACAGAGTGAGACTGTCTCAGAAAAAACACACACACACACACACACACAAAAAAAAAAACAGGATTTATACTATTGGTTTTCCACAGAATTCTCCCAGTTGCAGAGTTTCCCAAGCACTATTTATTAGTGTGGCTTTGCAGGGTGCAATGGCTCACACCTGTAATCTCACCAGTTTGGGAGGCAGAGGAAGGAGGATGACTTGAGTCCAAGAGTTCCAGGCTGCAGTGAGCTATGATTGCCACTGCACTCCAACCTGGCTAACAGAGCAAGACCCTGTCTCAAAAAAAAAAAAAAAAAAAAAAAAAAAAAAAAAAAAAATCATGCAGCTTCTACTCTGCCCATCTGAGCTCTTACCTGTGTTCACACCTTTGATCCGTTCCCTCCCATCTGGATTTTTTGCTATTTTCCCTTCACTCTGCAGAGTCCAGCGCTCTCTCCTTTGTTCTCACATAGAGATAATACTCAGGTCAGGAAGACAAATTCCTGTTTATAAAAAAAAGAGAACCAAGGTGTACTGTGACACCTTTAAAACTCAAGCCCTGGGCTGGGTCAGTGGCCCACGCCTGTAATCCCAGCACTTTGGGAGGCCGAGGCAGGCAGATCACTTGAGGTCAGGAGTTCAAGACCAGCCTGGCCAACATGGCAATACCCTGTCTCTACTAAAAATATAAAAATTAGCCAGGCATGGTGGCAGACGCCTGTAATCCCAGCTACTTGGGAGTCTGAGGCAGAAGAATCACTTGAACCCAGGAGGTAGAGGTTGCAGTGAGCCGAGATAGCACCACTGCACTCCAGCTTGGGTGACAGAGCGAGGCTCCATCTAAGTAAAAAAAAGAAAGAAAGAAAATCCATGGTTTCCAAAACATACTTGTTTCCATTAATTTATTAGGAACGCTCTTCCGTCTGGCTGTTCATCTGTATCCTGTGTAATATCCTTTATAACAAAAGGTACACCTAAGTAAACTGTTTCTCCGAGTTGTGTAAATCTCTCTAGCAAATTCTGGGGGCAGTTTTGTGCAACTGAGCCCCTCAGCCTCCTGTGAGATCTAATGCTAACTCCCTATAAATGGTGTCAAATTGAGTTCAATTACAGAACACCCAGTTTTTATCTGATGAAAAATTCCTTGTTGGTGGGAAGTAATGCTCACACATTTTGATGACCAGAGATGAGGCATTTTGTGTTGAGTGTTCACTATTGTGTTGATTGTGCGAGTAGAAAAAACACTTTGGTTTTTCCTCCTATCTTATACACTCGCCCACAGCCTACCCCATCCCAAGAGAAGTGAAGATAGTCACCCACACCTGAATGAGTCAAGTCACTGCCCTCTGGCAGAATAAGGACAGCAAGTGGAAGCTAACCTCTGATACCAAGAATGATGAATTGCACATGCCTTATAGACAGTTTTCCAATTCTCATCTTCGTCTGTATATTTTAAACAAATTTTATGTTTATTATAAAGAAATTAATCATAATATCCAATCAATTCATCATTCATCTGGACTGAGCGTGCCCCGTTTCCTTATTACTGTGTTTCCCTCCCTCATTCTCTACCTACGTCTCATTCTCACCTTCTTTTCCTAGCTCTTGTTTTTCTCTTTATTTTTCCCCTAGGATTCTGCTCATTTCAAGCCCTTCTTCCTTCTCCCGCTCTTCCCTCTATCCTTCTCTTCCACTTGTTCTGCTCCTTTCTCACTTCTTTCACCTCTTATTCTTCTTTCTGCCCAATCTTTGTCTCCAATCTTCATATATTTCTGCCTCTTTCTTCCCCCGTCTCTTGCTGCCGCTTAGGTTCCCCTGTTAAATTCCCTCTTCCCTGCTACACCCCCCATCCCCACTCTCTGGCACCCCCAGATCCCAGGTCTCCCCGGCTGTGGTTCTCCCTCTGCTTTCCTCACTGGCTGCCCCCTCTTGCTGTCCCAGCACCATGCTGCTCTGTCTGCCCTGGCTCCAAATCCCTCCTTCTCTCCCCAAGTCTCGCATCTGGGAGGAGCCTCCTCCTTTCTGCCCCTCTCCCTATCTTGCAGAACTCTATCTCTCTAGAAACCCAGTTTTTCTCTAAATTTCTCTAGTTGCTTTTCTCCCTCTGCTCCTTTCTCAGCATCTTCATTCACTGTCTCTGCAAATCCTTCATCCACCATCTACTTTGCCATCTGTTTTCTGGTTTTTGTTTGTTTGAGATGGAGCTTTGCTCTTGTCGCCCAGGCTGGAGTGCAATGGTGCGATCTTGGATCACCACAACCTCCGCCTCCCGGGTACAAGCAATTCTCCTGTCTCAGCCTCCAGAGTAGCTGGGATTACAGGCATGTGCCACCACACCCGGCTAATTTTGTATTTTTTATAGAGACGGGGTTTCTCAATGTTGGTCAGGCAGGTCTTGAACTCCCGACCTCAGGTAATCTGCCCGCCTCAGCTTCCCAAAGTGCTGAGATTACAGGCATGAGCCATCGCGCCCGACTGCCATCTGTTTATGGGTCTCCTTCATTCTTCTTTCCCATCTCACCATTTTGTCTATTTCCTCTCCTCCACACATTCACAGGGAAGGGATTAGAGTCAGATCCCCACCTCAAGAGCACCTTTTCTGTGGGATGGAATTTGGGATGAGAGAAACCTTAATGTCCTGAGATAGAAGTCACGTCCCCACACTCGAAATCAGGAGAAGCGGTGGCCGGAAAGGGGAGACCTGGGGAGCAGAAGGGCCCCCAATCAAGGAGGAAAAAGGCAGGAGAAAGTCAGGAGAGGGCGGGGTCTGCAGGATCCCAGGACCAGGAAGAGTTCGCGGCCTCCCTGGGACTGGGGCTGCGTCCCTGCTCTCCAGGGGCCGATGAGGGAGCGGCTGGGAAGCACCCAGGGCTGGAATCAACCTTGCCGTGAGGACCTTAGAAAAGCTGCAGGCGAGTGTAGGGGACACTGAAGGATTTGAGGCAGGAAAACTCCACGATAAGAGCTGTCTACATGGCCCTGTGGCAGAAGCTCAGAGGACACGACCTTGTGGCATTGAGTCCATTAAACCTCTTTGTCTTCATAAATTACCCAGTCTTGGGTATTTCTTTATTAGCAGCATGAGAACAGACTAATACAGTAAATTGGTAATGGTAGAGTGGGGTGCTGCTATAAGGATACCTCAAAATGCGGAAGCAAATTTGGAACTGGGTAACCGGCAAAGGCTGCAACAGTTTGGAGGGCTCAAAAGAAGACAGGAAGATGTGGGAAAGTTTGGAGCCTCCTAGAGAATGGTGTTGAATGGTTCCGACCAAAAAGTCCAGGCTGAAGGTGGTCTCAGATGGAGATGAGGAACTTTATTGGGAACTGGAGCAGAGGTGTGCTGCAGGGGCAGAGCCCTCATGGAGAACCTCTGCTAGAGCAGTGCAGAAGTAAAATGTGGGGTTGGAGCCCCCACACAGAATACTCACTGGGGCACTAACTAGTGAAGCTGTGAGAAAAGGGCCACCCTCCTCCAGATCCCAGAATGGTACATTGACCGACAGCTTGGAGCGTGTACCTGGAAAAGTAGCAGACATTCAACACCAGCCTGTGAAAACAGCCAGGAGAGCAGCTGTACCCTGCAAAGTCACAGGTGCAGAGGTGTCCAAGACCATGGGAACCCACCTCTTGCATCAGTGTGACCTGGATGTGAGACATGGAGTCAAAAGAGATCATTTCAGAGCTTCAAGATTTGACTGCCCTGCTGGATTTCAGACTTGCATGGGGCCTGTGACCTGTTTTGGCCAATTTCTCCCATTTGGAATGGGTGTTATTTATCCAATGCCTGTACCTCCATTGTACCTAGGAAATAACTAACTTGCTTTTGATTTTACAGGCTCATAAGCAGAAGAGACTTGCTTGTCTCAGATGAAACTTTGGACTGTGGACTTTTGAGTTAATGCTGAAATAAGACTTTGGGAGACTGCTGGGAAGGCATGATTGGTTTTGAAATGTAAGGACGTGAGATTTGGGAGGGACCAGGGGCAAAATGATACGGTTTGGCTGTGTCCCCACCAAATCCCATCTTGAATTATAGCTCCCATAATCCCCACATGTTGTGGGAGGGACCAAGTGGGAGGTACGTGAATCATGGGGGTGGGATTTTCCCATACTGTTCTCATGATAGTGAATAAATGTCATGAGATCTTATGGTTTTGTAAAGGGCAGTTTCCCTACATAGGCTCTCTCTTGCCCGCCACCATGTAAAACATGCGTATGCTCCTCCTTCACCCTCCGCCATGATTGTGAGGTATCTCTAACCCTGTGGAACTGCTAGTCCATTAAACCCCTTTTTCTTTATAAATTACACAGTCTTGGGTATGTCTGTATTAGCAGCATGAGAACAGACTAATACAATATCCCAGGCTACTCACCTATCCCTGTTCTCCAATTTGGACCAGCTGGGGAAGTCCATCCTGCTTTTCCCAGAAAGCCTCATTATGTAGTAAACATTCACAGACCATGTCAGTCTATGGCATCACCATTCTCAATATCTAAACCAAACTTTAGGTGGACTTCAAACAAATTCCAGTAGAGCAGTCAAAAGTTCAAATTATCAACCAGGCATGGTGGCTCACACCTATAATCCCAGTACTTTGGGAGGCTGAGGTGGGCGGATCACAAGGTGAAGAGATCAAGACCACCCTCGCCAACATGGTGAAACCCCGTCTCTATTAAAAATACAAAAATTAGCTGGGCGCGGTGGCTCAAGGCTATAATCCCAGCACTTCGGGAGGCCGAGGCAGGTGGATCACGAGGTCAGGAGATCGAGACCATCCTGGCTAACACAGTGAAACCGCGTCTCTACTAAAAATACAAAAAAATAGCTAGGTGAGGTGACAGGCACCTGTAGTTCCATCTACTCAGGAGGCTGAGGAGAATGGCATGAACCCAGGGGCAGAGCTTGCAGTGAGCCGAGATCGCGTCACTGCACTCTAGCCTGGGCGACAGAGACTCAGTCTCAAAAAAAAGAAAAAAATTTATGAATATTAATATTTTTCCACTTATGTCACCAAGGACTACTAGGAAAAAAAAAGGCCAGGCGCGGTGGCTCAAGCCTGTAATCCCAGCACTTTGGGAGGCCGAGATGGGCGGATCACAAGGTCAGGAGATCGAGACCATCCTGGCTAACCCGGTGAAACCCCGTCTCTACTAAAAAATACAAAAAACTAGCCGGGCGAGGTGGCGGGCGCCTGTAGTCCCAGCTACTCCGGAGGCTGAGGCAGGAGAATGGCGTGAACCCGGGAGGCGGAGCTTGCAGTGAGCTGAGATCCGGCCACTGCACTCCAGCCTGGGCGACAGAGCGAGACTCCGTCTCAAAAAAAAAAAAAAAAAAAAAAAAGACATTGTGGTACAGTAATTTCACTCTTATTCAATACCTTCATTTAATAGTATTTGTCATATATTTGTATTTTCGTGTTATAAAAATTAAGGTGCATGCCATGAGTCTTCTTTGGCACACTTAGGCACACAGAAATATAATGAACAGTGAAATGTTTGATGGACTTTTGAGGGTGTATGAGGCTGAAGTGGCACTGTTATGGATTATATGTACCCATATAAGCATTCTTTGCCAAAGCACAGAGAGAACAACTCAAGTATTAAGTATGATTAGTCTAAATTATACTTACCCAAGGTTATGCACTCACAAGTGTATGCATATGTTGTTTCATTTCACACATACACAAAACTGTTCTGGATGCGTCAACCTTAAAATTCTAATGGTGCATTTTTTTAAATGCCTATTTTATACTAGAGTAGTTAGACACATATCACTGCTACATAGCTCGGTGTGAAGACCAAAAAAACCAAACTGCAGAGTATTTACTATTAATGGTGCATTATTGTGCAGTATATTCTCCTAAGGGGGAATAAAACAGTTGGTAAAAATGATGTGATTCATACTTAGGAAGATTTTAATTTTATTAATTAAAACATGAGAACTATGTACATTCTAAATCAAACAGTTGGAAATTATGCCAACAGTTAAATGTAAATGCTACTCAAGAACATGGCATACTGGTAGTTTAAATTCTCTAACTCTTCTCTCTTCTATTTCAAAAATGACCCCGGTTTTTTTTTTTTTTTTTTTTTGAGACAGAGTTTTGCTCTTGTCACCCAAGCTGGAGTGCAATGGTGCGATCTTGGCTTACTGCAACCTCTGCCTCCCAGGTTCAAGCGATTCTCCTGCCTCAGCCTCCAGAGTAGCTACGATTACAATAATCTGCCACCACACTCAGCTAACTTTTGTATTTTTAGTAGAGATGGGGTTTGGCGATGTTGGCCAGGCTGGTCTCAAACTCCTGACCTCAAGTGATCCACCCACCTCAGTATCCCGAAGTGCTGGGATTATAGGTGTGAGCCACCGCACCCAGCCAAAAATGACTACTTTTTAATCATTCTTGCCTAAACAGTGATTGCTATGCAATTCATGTGGCCACCATCTCCCTTGCATTGTTTCTACAGATACGCTGTATTTCATGGCTAGTTGGTAGAGCACAGAAGCACTGTGCCCTTCTGTCAGGAAAAATGTGCTCAGCAACAGTATGATGACTGCCATCATAGTTTTATATGATTCCTCCCCACCTCCATGCTCTCTAAATCAGACAATAATCTGAAAACACAGTGTCCTTCTTCCTCGGGAAACTGACAGAAACGATTTTCAGCTAATGAAGTCATCCCTGTCATCCTACTGATTCTTTTTTTTTTTTTTTTTTGAGACCGAGTCTCACTCTATCACCCAGGCTGGAGTGCAGTGGCGCAATCTCAGCTCATTACAAGCTCCACCTCCCGGGTTCATGCCATTCTCTTGCCTCACCCTCCCGAGTAGCTGGGACTACAGGTGTCTGCCACCACGCCCGGCTAATTTTCTGTGTTTTTAGTAGGGACAGGGTTTCACTGTGTTAGCCAGGATAGTCTCGATCTCCTAACCTCATGATCCGCCTGCCTCAGCCTCCCAAAGTACTGGGATTACAGGCATGAGCCACCGCGCCCGGCATCCTACTGATTCTTTTCAAGAGACCACAGTGAAAGGTCTGTCAAGAAATCACATGAAGTGATTTCAAAGTTGGGGATGAAAGTCATAAAATGTAAAGTAGCCTTCCCAAAAAACCCCATATGATTATGTTTTTTAATTGCCTGAATATAACTGACCATTTCCACATGCCCTTGGACCTTTGACATACATCACATCATGAGATTCAACATATTTGGAGCTGTGATTTTTCTGCAGCATGCAATATCATAAATATTGGAGAACTAGAGCCTGAGTTACCGCTTGTGTAAATCTTATGTTCCATAGTAATGGTCCTTGAATAATAGCCTCAGCACACACAATCCATCTGTGTGGTTTCATCCAAAATGTATATTTTGATATCTAGTCATTTGGCAGGCCTCAAGTGACCTGTGTCACATACATTGCTGTGATTTCTCTTTAGTATGGAATCTCTGATGTTGATTAATGCTAGATCTCAGGATGAAGAGTTTGCCATACTCAGTTTGTAAGAACTCTCTCATGAATGAATTCTCTCATGCTGTGCAAGGTGTCAATTATTACTAAAGATCTTACCACACACATTTCATCTGTACGGCTTCTCTCCAGTATGGATTCTGTGATGATCTGCAAGGTTTGAATTTCGAGTGAAGTCCTTACCGCATTCATGACATCTGTAGAGTTTCTCTCTAGTATGAATTCTCTCATGTTTTGTTAGGTATAACTTGTGGCTGAAGACCTTGCCACATTCATTGCATTTGTAAGGCTTCTCTCCAGTATGAATTTGCCGGTGTCGTGCAAGGTGTGAATTGTGACCAAAGACTTTGCCACATTCACTACATTTGTAAGGTTTCTCTCCAGTATGGATTCTGTGATGATTTGCAAGGTTTGAATTTCGAGTGAAGTCCTTGCCACATTCATTACATCTGTAAGGTTTCTCTCCAGTATGAAATCTCTGATGATTGCTTAGGGATAATCTATGCCTGAAGACCTTGGCACATTCTTTACATTTGTAAGGTTTCTCTCCAGTATGAATTAGTAGATGGGCAGTAAGGCCTGAACAGTCTCTAAATGCTTTGCCACATTCATTACATTTGTAAGGTTTCTCTCCAGTATGAACTCTTTGATGTCGTGTAAGGCATGAAAGTCGACTAAATACCTTGCCACAGTCACTGCATTTGTAAGGTTTCTCTCCAGTATGTATTCTCTGATGTTGTGCAAGGTGTGAATTGTAACTGAAGACTTTGCCACATTCATTACATTTGTAAGGCTGCTCTCCTGTGTGTGTTCTATGATGATTGGTTAGACAAAACTTGTGCCTGAAGACTTTACCACATTCTTTACACTCATAAGGTTTCTCTCCAGTATGGATTCTTTGATGTCTGGTAAGGTGTGCATTTCGATTGAAGACCTTGCCACATTTACTACATTTGTAAAGTTTCTCTCCAGTGTGAATTACAAGATGAGCAGTAAGGCCTGAACCCCCTGAAAATGCTTTGCCACATTCCTTACATTTGTAAGGTTTCTCTCCACTATGAATTTTCTGATGTCGTGCAAGGTGTGCATTTCTATTGAAGACCTTGCCACACTCATTACATTTGTAAGGTTTCTCTCCAGTATGGATTCTGTGATGATTTGCAAGGTGAGAATTTTGAGTGAAGACTTTGCCACACTCATTACATTTGTAAGGTTTCTCTCCAGTATGGATTCTCTGATGTCGTGCAAGGAGTGAAATTCGATTGAAGAGCTTGCCACATTCATGACACTTGTAAGGCTTCTCACCAGTATGAATTCTTTGATGTTGTACAAGGTTTGAACTGTTACTAAAGACCTTGTCACATTCATTACATTTGTAAGGGTTATCTGCAGTGTGGATTACTTGATGGTTAGCAAGGCTTGAAGACACACTAAAGACTTTGCTGTGCTCATTACATTCACAAGGTTTTCCCCTAAATTGTGCTTTTTGTTCTTGTGGGAGAAATGGAGAATCATCAAAATCATTTCTATATTTATTTAAAATGTGGGATTTGACAGTAGAATAAATTTTTTGAAGTGGTGAAACTAAGGAATTGTTGTTAGGTTTTTGGATAGGTTTACATCCAGAAATATTCCTTTCAGCTTGAAATACCTGCAGTTCACTCAGATGTAATTGAAAGGTTAATCCAAGTTGATTTTTAAGAGATTTGTTTTCTGTATTGCTTCCCAAGTTTGAGCTGCTCTCTAAAAAAGAAAGAAAAAAGTGGAACTTCAACCCATGACAATGGCATGTTCAGTGTCTGACAGAGAGCCCAGATTCTGCCTCACCTGACTCAGACACTGGAAGGAATATGAGCATACTGTGTGTAGCATGCTGGCAGTACAGAAAACAAAAGGGATGGAGGGATGCATTAGAGCAGTGGGGAACCTGCAAGAGTCAGGTGGATTATGGGTGAGTTTGAGAGAGATTATGAGCAGAGAAATACAACAGAAATTGAAAGCTTCTGAGAAAAAGCAGGGATGAGCCTCTTACAGAAAATCAGAACTTTTAGATCAGCTGTATAGTCATTAGTAAGCCAGAAAAAAATACATCCCCAGAAAAGGAGTAACTGTTCCTACACCCTTTATAGCAGCCTAATTAGTAAAGGTATCCTCCTGCACAATTCTTATATAAAATACCTGGGAGAAGTGGTGGCTTTACCAAACCTAAACCAAAAATTATGAGGGCTACAAAAGGACAGGGAAATATGGCTAAAATTATGATCAATCAATCAATCTCCACAAAACAAGCCGAAAAATAGGCAGCCCTCTGAATTACTTGACGGGTATTTAAAGCAACTGCCTTAAGATGCTTAATGAGCTAAAAAAGATAACAGAGATAGATAACTAAATAAAATCTGGCAAACATTACATGAAAAGAAAAAGAATATCAATCACAGGAGAAACTACTAAAACCAAAAGAACAGAAATTCTGGAGCTGAAATATGATAACTGAATAATTCACTAAGGGATTCAACAGCAGACTGCAAAAGGAACAGAAAACAATGAGCAAACTGAAAGATACATTATTCGAAAGAATCAGCTCCATAGAGCAAAAAGAAAAAATGATGAAGAAAACCAACCCAAGTACATTTTTGAGATACTATCAGGTGGAACAATATACAAACTATTGGAGATTCACAGGAAGACAGAGGATTCGAAATCACCATTGTAGAAATAATGTTCAAACATCCTCAATCTAAGGAAAGAAATGAATATACAAATTCAAGAAGCTTGACCATGCTAACTAAAACTAACCCGAGGACATTCACACAGAGACATACTATAAAGAAATTATCAAAAGTCAAAGACAAAGAAACAATCTTGATAGTAGCGACAAAAAAAGACTTGCCATATAAAGGGAAACTGTATAACATTATGTATATTCTTCAACAGAAACTTTGTAGGCTAGAAGGCAGTGAGAGGATATGTTGAAAACATTTAAAGAAAAAAATGGCAAAAATACCAAGAATACTATATTTAGTAACATTCACCTGCAAAAATAAGAAATGTAGATGTTCTTAGAAAATGAAGAGCTGAGGGAGTGCACTGGTATTCTAGACTTGCCCAACAAGAAATGCTAAAGGGAATGCATCAATGTAAAATAAAAGGTCTCTAAATAGTATCTTTAACCTCAATGAAAACAGAAAGTTCACCATTAAAGGTCAGTAAATAATCAAATATAGAGATATTTATTATTACCCTTTTCTTTTGTAACTTGACTTTTAATGGTTTTTGTTTGTTTTTTGAGACAGAGTCTTGCTCTGTCACCCAGGCTGGAGTGCAGTGGTGCGATCTCGGCTCACTGCAACCTCTACCTCCCGAGTTCAAGCAATTCTCCCACCTCAGCCTCCCAAGTAGTAGCTGGGATTATAGGCATGCATTTTTGTATTTTTGTATTTTTAGTAGAGATGGGGTTTTGCCATATCAGCCAGGCATGACCTCAGGTGATCCACCTGCCTCAGCCTCCCATAATTCTTTCCTAGCAATTAAAAGACAAAATCATTTTAAAAGCGCTATATATGTATGTTAATGGGACCATAACGTATATCAAAATAATGTCTGCCATTAATAACAGAAAGTGAGAGTAGAGTTGTGAAATAGACCTTTCTGTATCTAATAAAAGTTACGCTGTTAATATTTCAAAATAGAATGTTTTAATTTCACAGTATTTGAAGTACCTGCAATGCTAACCACAAAAAGAAAATATATCAGACACACACACGAGATGGGATTCAAGTCTGTCACTACAATGAAACAAGCAAAACACTACAGAAGGCAGTAAGAAAGAAACGTAGGAAAAAGATCTACAAGATATTAAATAATCTACAGATAATAATCTAATATGTATTCTTTCGTTTTTTTTTTGAGACGGAGTCTCGCTCTGTCGCACAGGCTGGAGTGCAGTGGCGCGATCTCGGCTCACTGCAAGCTCCGCCTCCCAGGTTCACGCCATTCTCCTACCTCAGCCTCTTTTGTTTTTAATAGTTTCTATGTTTGATACTCTCCTTCTTTTCATGTAATGTTGGCCTGATTTAACTTTGGAATCAGAAGAAAACAAGATTTACTAAATCCTATCTGCAAGAAACTCCCTTTAATTCTAAGGACACAAACAAGCTGAAATGGAAAGGATGGAAAAATATATTCCATGCAAACAGTAACCAGCAGAAAGTACAGGTGGCAGTGTTAATATGAGAGAACAGACTTCTACTCAAAAATCATGAGAGACAAAGATTATTATAAAATGATGAAAGACTCGATTCACCAAGAAGATATAACAATTATAAATATATAAACACCAAGTGTCAGAGCTCCTAAGTACAGAATGATGCTGGGTGCAGTGGCTCATGCCTGTAATCCCAGCCCTTTGGGAGACTGAGGCAGGAGGATTACTAGAGCCTAAGAGTTTGACATAAGCCTGAGCAACATACTGAGACTCCATCTCTATTAAAAGTAGTAAGTAAATAAATAAAAACTAAGTATAGAATGGAAACTTGGGCCGGGCGCGGTGGCTCAAGCCTGTAATCCCAGCACTTTGGGAGGCCGAGATGGGCGGATCATAAGGTTGGGAGATCGAGACCATCCTGGCTAACCCGGTGAAACCCTGTCTCTACTAAAAAATAAAAAAAATTAGCCGGGCATGGTGGTGGGCGCCTATAGTCCCAGCTACTCAGGAGGCTGAGGCAGGAGAATGGCGTGAATCTGGGAGGCAGAGCTTGCAGTGAGCTGAGATCCAGCCACTGCACTCCAGCCTGGGTGACAGAGCGAGACTCCGTCTCAAAAAAAAAAAAAAAAAAAGAGAAAGGAAACTTGATAGAACTCCAAAGAGAAATATTGTTCCACAATATTATAGTTGAATTCAATATTCTAGTTCTGAAAATGGATAGAACCAGACAGAAGAACAATAAAGAAACTGAGGATTCTGGTTGGGAGCAGTGGCTCCTGCTTGTAATTAAACACTTTGAAAGGCTGAGGTGGGAAGATCACTTGATCCTAGGGGTTCAAGTCCAGCCTGGGCAACAAAGCAAGACCCTGTCTCCACAAAAAAATTTTAAAAATTAGCCAGGCATGGTAGTGCATGGTACTTGCACTTGGGTACTTGGGAGGCTGAGGCAGGAGGATCACTTGAAGCCAGGAGATGCAGGCTACTATGAGGTATGACAGTGCCACTGCACTCCAGCCTGGGCAGAAGAGCAAGAATATATCTAAAACGGGGGGAAAAAAAGGAAATGGAAGACTCAAACACCACTACAGACCCATGAGACATACGAGATATATACAGAACACACCACCCAAAACAGCAGAATACAAATTTTTCTCCAATTTCCATGGAACAACTTCCAGAATAGACCTCACAGTAGAATATAAAATGAATTCTTGATGATTTAAGGCCGAGCATAGTGGCTCATGCCTATAATCACAGCACTTTGAGAGGCCGAGGTGGGTGGATTGCTTGAGCTCAGGAAGTCGAGGCTGCAGTGAGCAGTGATCATGCTAATGCATGGCCTGGGCAACAGAGTGAGACTTGGTCTTAAAAGAACAAAAAAATCTGAAATCATGTAAACGATTGATTCCCATCATCATGAAACATAACCAGAAATTAACAGCAGAGGAAAAATGTATTAAGTCCACAAATATGTGCAATTTTAACAACACACTTAAAAAACCCAAGGGTTGAAAAAAGAAATCACAAGAAAAATTAGAAAATATCTTGATACAAAGAAAAACAGAAACACAATACACTAGAACTTGGAATGTAACAACAACAGTACTGGGAAGGATATTATGACACTGTCTGTTTACATTAAAAAACAAACAAACAAATGGGCCAGGCACACTGGCTCGCACTTGTAACCTCAGCACTGTGAGAGGCCAAGCAGAAGCCCAGTTCAAGACCAGCTTAAGCAACACAGCAAGACCCCATCTCTACTAAAAATTAAAAAAATTACCTGGGCATAGTGGCACATGCCTGTGATCCCCACTAATGGAGAGGCTGAAGCAGGAGAATTGCTTGAGCTCAGGAGTTCGAGGTTAAGTGAACCACGATCGTGTCATTGAACTTCAGCCTTATTACCAGGCTACTTTCATCAAAACAGAACTCTAGTTCTTCAAACTTATTACCAAGCTACCTTCATCAAAACAGAACTCTAGTTCTTCAAACTTATTACCAAGCTACCTTCATCAAAACAGAACTGTAGTGACATGAAGACAGATGTATAAACTAAGGGAGAACAGAGAGGCCAGAAACAAACCCTGAAAAATATGGTTAAATCGTGTTCCATAAAAATGCCAAAACCATGTGAGGAGAAAAGGACAGTCACTTCAACAGAGAGTGCTCCGGAAATTGGATATCTACATGCAAAGGAATGAAGCTGAACCCTTACTTTACACCCTATGCACAAATTAACTTAAGAATTGATTTATGACCTAAAATTAAGATTGAAAACTATAAAACTCCTGGAAAAAATAATAGATAAAAAGCTTTATGACAGTGGATTCAACAATGTTTTTTCCTGGCTATAACCTCAATGGAACAAGAAAGAAGGTAAAAATACATAAAATGCACTACAATAAGACAGATAATGATTGTGAATGAAGGAAAACAATTGCCAGAGTGAAAAGGAAACTTACTAAATGTAACAAAATATTTGCAAATCAAATCTCTAAGACATTAATATCTAAGATATATGTAACTCATACGAATAAAAAGATACTTCATTTAATATTATTGAATAAAAGTAAATGAAAAATTAAGAAATAAGGAAGAGTGGAATACACATTTCTCCAGAGGTGATATACAAACAACTAACAACCATATGAAAACATGCAAAATATCACTAATCATTAGAAAAATGCAAAGAAAACCCGAATGTTTATTGTTTAAAAAAAACCCAAAAAACAAACCAAAAAAAAAAAAAAAAAAAAAAACAGTAAATCACAAATGGCAAAAATGTGCAGAAATGGGAGACTTATATCCTGTTGTTGGAAATGTAAAATGGTGCAAAGAAGTATGGGCCAGGTGCGGTGGCTCACGCCTGTAATCTCAGCACTTTGGGAGGCTGAGGTGGGTGGATCACCTGAGGCCAAGAGTTGGAGACCAGCCTGACCAACATGGTAAAACCCTGTCTCTATTAAAGAAGTTCAAAAATTAGATGGGGATGGAGGCACATGCCTGTAATCCCAGCTACTCGGGAGGATGAGGCACAAGAATCACTTGAACCTGGGAGACGGAGGTTGCAGTGAACTGAGATTGTATACCGCACTCCATCCTGGGTGACAGAGTGAGACCCTGTCTCGAAAATAAAAAAATAATAATAAACAAGTATGACATTTTCTCAAATAATCCAAAATCAAATTACCAATATAGGCAACAATTCCTCATCTGGGTATATATACAAAAATTAGCTAGGCATGGTGATGCGTGCCTGTAATCCCAGCTACTCAGAAGGCCAAGGCAGGAGAATGGCTTGAGCTTGGGAGGTGGAAGTTGCAGAGGGCCAAGATTGTGCCACTGCACTCCAGCCTGGGTGACAGAGCAAGATTCTGTCTCAAAAACAAACAAACAAACAAAAAAACAAACACCAAAAGGACTGGGTTAGAAAGCTTCTGGAAAGCTGAACACATGGAGGCTGACAGGAAGGTGAATGAGAACTCATCCAAGTACTAAAAGGGTGGCACACCCCGACTCCAGGGGACAGACAATCCTATGTTTGAGACCCTTCCAGAACTCACCCTATGTATGTTTCCATCTGAATGTTAATTTGTGTCTTTTATTTAAAAAAAAAAGTTTTTTGGCCGGTGCAGTGGCTCATGCCTGTAATCCCAGCACTTTTGAGGGCTGAAGCGGGTGGATCACTTGAGGTTGGGAGTTCGAGACCAGCCTGGCCAACATGGTGAAACCCCATCTCTACTAAAAATATAAAAATTAGCCGGGTGCCGTGGTGGGTTCCTGTAATCCCAATTATTTGGGAGGCTGAGGCACAAGAATCGCTTGAACCCGGTAGGCGGAGGTTGCAGTGAGCTGAGATTACGCCACTGCACTCCAGTCTCAACAACAGACCGAGATGCTCTCAAAAAATATGTAAATACCTTTTGTAATAAACCTGTAAATTTAAATGTTTCTCTGAGCTCTGTGAATGGTTCTAGCACATTAATTGAACCTGAAGAGGAAGTCATTGGAAACCCAACTTGGAGCCAGTTCTGGGAGGTCTAGATTTGGGACTGCTGTCTAAAGTGGGGGCAGTCTTGTGGATTCAATGCTCACCACGTGGGATTTGATGCCTGTATTAGTCTGTTTTCACACTGCTATAAAGACATACTCAAGACTGGGTAATTCCTGTAATCTTAGCACTTTGGGAGGCTGAGGCAGGCAGATCACGAGGTCAAGAGTTCGAGATCAGCCTGGCCAACATAGTGAAACCCCATCTTTACTAAAAATACAAAAATTAACCAAGCATGATGGCGCACTCCTAAGTCCCAGCTACTCGGGAGGCTGAGGCAGGAGAATCACTTGAACCTGGGAGGCGGAGACTGTGGTGAGCCGAAATCGCACTACTACACTCCAGCCTGGGTAACACAGCGAGACTCTGTCTAAAAAAAAAAAAAAAATGGGTAATTTATAAAGAAAAGAAGTTTAATAGACTCAGTTCTGTGTGGCTGGGGAGGTCTCAGGAAACTTACGATCATGGTCAAAGGCAAAGGGGAAGCAAGGCATGTCTTATATGGTGGCAGGAGAGGGAGGGAGGAAATGCCACGCTCTGAAACCATCAGATCTCATGAGAACTCACTCACTATCACGAGAACAGCATGGCGGAAACCACCCCCATGATCTAACACCTCCTACCAGGTCCCTCCATGACAAGTGGGGATTACAACTGGAGATGAGATTTGGGTGGGGACACAGAGCCAAACCATATCAATGCTATCTCTAGCTACACAATGTCAGAATTTATTGAAGTACATCCAGCACAATCCACTGCAGAACTGACTGCTTGCTCATTAGAGGAGAAAATCCTACATATTTGGTCAAATAAATTTTCTGCATTTATTGTTGTTAGGTGTGAGACCAAACAGGGATCAAACACAGTTTGAGTTCTTCCTCTCAAACTTAAATAACAACTTACGGTGAGTCAATGTGTTGGTATTTCTGGGCTTAAGATGGTAACAATTTTAAAACAGTGTATTCTTGAGATATCAAAAATTCATGGCTGGGTGTGGTGGCTCACACTTGTAATCTCAGCACTTTGGAAGGCTGAGATGAGACAGTTGTTTGAAGCCAGTTCAACACCAATGTACTGGCATAACTAACAGTCCCAGGTATGGGGGAGGGTGAGCTGGGAAGAGCACTTTTGCCCTGAAAGTCAAGGATGCAGTGACCTGAACTGCAGCACTGCCATCTAGCCTGGGACGCAGAATGAAACCCTGTCTCTAAAAAAATTAAAAATGAGGCCAGGTGCAGTAGTTCACGCCTGTAATCCCAGCACTTTGGGAGGCTGAGGCGGGTGGATCATCTGAGGTCAGGAGTTTGAGACCAGCCTGGCCAACATGGCAAAACCCTATCTCTACTAAAAATACAAAAAATTAGCTGGGTGTGCTGGCAGGCACCTATAATCCCAGCTACTTGGGAGGCTGAGGAAGGAGAAATGCTTGAACCCGGGAGGCTGAGGCTGCAGTGAGCTGAAATCACATCGCTGCACTCCAGCCTGGGCAACAGAGCGAGATGTATTAAAAAAAAATTAAAAATTAAATTCCCAATTTATACATTCTAATAAACTTAACTGACAAAAATATACTTTAATATCTAAATCAGATAAAGGAAAGGAAAAGAAATATTTATACTACCCAATCCAAAACTCCTAGAGTGTGTATAGGTGTTAGAGAAACTCCTAGGCAAAAAAAAAAGAGAAACGTCCTCAAAAATATATAAATCAATGGCTATTCCCTGATACAACATCCCCACACATATAAAACAAAGAAGACAAAGAGTAACATATGGAACCACTGACTAAATAGTAATGTCAAGTTCACTTATTTTTAAATTTTCTTCTTCTTTTTTTTCTGAGACAGGGTCTTAACTCTGTAACTAAGGGTCACGTGCAGTGACACAATCATGGTTCACTGCTGCCTCAAACTCCTGGGCTCAGGTGATTCTCCCACCTTAGCCTCCTGAGTAGCTGGGACTACAGTTGTGCACCATCACAGCCAGCTAATTTTCATATGTTTTGTAGAGACAAGGTCTTGCAGTGTTACTCAGGATGGTCTCAAACTCCTGGGCTCAAGCGATCCACCTACCTCAGCCTCCCAAAGTGCTCAGATTACAGGTATGAGCCACCGTGCCCAGCCCCAAGTTCATTTCTAATACACGCAAAAGCCCAAAATAAAATCATCATTCCAGTGAGCTGTTCTCTCACGAGGACTCGGGCATCCAATAAAGGATCTTTTTTTTTTTTTTTTTTTTTTTTTTTTTTTTTTTTGAGACGGAGTCTCACTCTGTTGCCAGGCTGGAGTGCAGTGGCACGATCTTGGCTCACTGCAACCTCTGCCTCCTGGGTTCAAGTGATTCTCCTGCCTCAGCCTCCCTAATAGCTGGGACCACAGGCACATACCACCACGCCCAGCTAATTTTGTTTTATATTATTAGTAGAGATGGGGTTTTACCATATTGGCCATGATGGTTTCGATCCACGGACCTCCTGATCCGCCCAACTCAGCCTCCCAAAGTGCTGGGATTACAGGCATGAGACACCGCCCCAGACCTAAAGGATCTTGCAGTCGACTGTCTTTCCCATTGTGCTGAGTAAAAATCTCAGAAGAGCTACCTACACCTGTTACACACACCAGTAAAGTATGGACAAAGCACAACTGAAGAACGGCTGAGGAACCTTGTAAAAGAAGAAGAAATGCATATGTCGGTTTCTTCATTGGTTTCTGACACAGAGCTCCTAACTTCTTGGGATGTTCTAGGCGAGAGGAACGTGATTTGTTCTAATGAGGCAACCTCTCTAGGTTTCCTGGACTGGGTTGATCATCAGAAAGACCAGGCCATGATTACAGGCATCAAAATGTCAGCCCCATCCACTATCCTCCAGGAAGGGAAGAGGGGCTGGAGACTGAGTTAATATCAGTCATGCCTATGTGATGAAGACTCCATAAAAAATCCCTGAACTAAGAGAATCACTTGAACCGGGAGGCAGAGATTGCAGTGAGCTGAGATTGTGCCACTTCACTCTAGCCTGGGTGATAGGGCAAGACGCCGTCTCAAAATAAAAAACACCCCTGAACTTTGGGGTCATGAGATCTTCCAAATGGTGACACACGCAGGTGCCTGGAGGGTGGCGCACCCAGTGAATCTTCCTATATGCCCGCCCCTGTGAATCTCTTCATCCAGCTGTTCATCTGTATCCTTCCAAAACACCCCTCAGCGTGAACCAATGAGCCTAAGAATGTGTTTTACTGAGTTCTGTGAGCCACTCTAGCAAAGCAATCAAACCCAACAAGGGGCCTCAGGGAACCCCAACCTGTAGCTGGTTGGTAAGAAGGACAGATGACAGCTTACTATCTGTGATTGGTGGCTGAGGTAGGGGACAGGTTTGGGAACTCAACCCTTTGCCTGTGGGATCTGACTCTAATTCCAGATAGATAATATCAGAAAGGAGTCACAGAAAACTATTAGATGGCCGCTGAAAAACTGGTTGTTGGTGGGGAGAAATCTCCACCCATTCGGTTGACCAGAAGTGAAGCGCTCTCTGCTGAGTAGCATTTGAGAGTAAGAAAAACACTGGATTGTCCCTATCCCCGCAAGACCTGAAGAGGCAAAGAGGGGCTGAGATGCCTTCATGCTATTTGTGAGCCCCACACACAAAAAACAGAGCCGCCAATGTTTTCTTATCTCCTGATGAGGCCTTCCTAGTATAGGATATTGTGTGGACCACACATAGGTCAAGGAGGCAGGTCTACGCATACCTCAGGTTTGATGTATAAACTTAGCATTAGATAAAATCACGACAGAAACAGAGACCACAGGGAAAACAGACCCCTCTGACACAGCCCTCCCTGTGTCCTTCAGAATGATGAATCAAAGAATCATAAGCCATATGAGAGGGTGCTGTCCATCATGATAAAGACTTCGCCTTGGCACAGCAAAAGAAATAATCAGCAGAGTAAACAGACAACCCATAGAGTGGGAGAAAATCTTCAAAAACTATGTATCTGACAAAGGACTAATACCCAGAATCTACAAGGAACTCAAACAAATCAGCAAGAAAAAAACAAACACTCCTATCAAAAAGTGGGCTAAGGACATGAACAGACAGTTGTCAAAAGAAGATACAGAAATGACCAACAAACAGATGAAGAAAGACTCAACATCACCAATTCTCAGAGAAATACAAATTAAAACTACAATGCAATACCATCTTACTCCTGCAAGAATGGCCGTAATACATAAATAATACATATTGGCGTGGATGTGATGAAAAGGGACCACTTGACACTGCTGATGGGAATGGAAACTAGTACAACCACTATGGAAAACAGTGTGGAGATTCCTTAAAGGTCTAAAAGTAGATCTACCATTTGATAAAGGAAAACCACTCCTGGTATCTACCCAGAGGAAAAGAAGTCATTATGCAAAAGAGACACTTGCACACGCATGTTTATAGCAGCACAATTCACAAGTGCAAAAACAGAGGACCAGCTCAAATGCCCATCAAGAAGTAGATAAAGAAAATATGGTATACATGTAATATGGAATACTACTCAGTCATAAAAAGGAATGAAATAATGGCATTTGCAGCAACCTGGACAGAATTGAAGACCATTATTCTAAGTGAACTAACTCAGGAATGGAAAACCAAACATTGTATGTTCTCACTCATAAGTGGGAGTTAAACTAGGAGGATGCAAAGGTGTGAAATGATACAATGGACTTTGAGGTCTCAGGGAAAAGGGTGGGAGGTGAGGGATAAAAGACTATATATACATTGAATACAGTGTACAATGCTCGGGTGATGGGTGCACCAAAATCTCAGAAATCACCACTAAAGAACTTACGCATGTAACCAAACACCACTTGTTCCCCAAAAACCTACTGAAATAAATAATGGTAATATGGCCAGGAGCAGTGGCTCATGCTTGTAATCCCAGCACTTTAGGAGGCCAAGGTGGGTGGATCACTTGAGGTCAGGAGTTCAAGACCCTGTTTCTACTAAAAATACAGAAAAAATTTAGCCAGGCTCGGTGGTGCACACCTGTAATCCCAGCTACTTGGGAGGCTAAGGCACGAGAATGGCTTGAACCCAAGAGGCAGAGGTTGCAGTGAGCCAAGATCGTGCCACTGCATTCCAGCCTGGACGACAGAGCAAGACTCTGTCTCACAATAAAAAAATTTCATAAAAATAAATTTAAAAATTAAAAAATAACAATACCAGCTTGGGTAACAGAGTAAGACTCTGTCTCCAAAAAAAAAAAGAAAAAAAGAAAAAAAAGAAAAAACCCAAAATCCAAGAAACCAAAAACAAAGAACACAGCAGTAAGAGGGGGCCAAGAAAAATTTCCCTTCTACGCCAGGCATGGTGGGTCATGCCTACAATCCCAGCACTTTGGCAGGCCAGCTAGGAGGAATACTTGAGGCCAGGAGTTCAAGACAAGTCTGGGCAACATAGTGAGACCTCATCTCCAGAAAACATTTTTAAAAATTAGTGAGGTGCAGTGGCACGTGCCTATAGTCCCAGCGACTTGGCAGGCAGAGACAAGAAGATCATATGAGCCCAAAGACTGAGGGTACAGTGAGCCATGATCACACCACCACTACACTCCAGCCTAGGCAACAGAGCAAGAACTTGTCTCAAAACAAAACAAAACAAACTCCAATCAGAAGTCACAGGATTTAAACTTTTATTTTCCCAAAGAATTCTCCTACTTGCAGAGAGCTCCCAAACAGAATCTCAAAGTGTGGTTCTGCAGGGTGCAGTGGCTCATGCTTCTAATCCCGCCACTTTGGGAAGCAGAAGAAGGAGGATCACTTGAGTCCAGGAATTTGACGCTATGAGTTGAGCCACGACTGCCACTGTACGACAGCATGGGTGACAGAGCAAGACCCTGTTTAAAAAAAAAAAATTATGGGGCTGCCACTCTGCCCTTCCAAGCTCTTACCTGTGTTCACACCTTTGATGCATTCCCTGCCATCTGGATTGTTTGCTATTTTCACTTCACTCTGCAGATTCCGGGGATCTCTCCTTTGCTCCAACATGGAGATAATACTCAGGTCAGGAAGACAGATTCCTATTTATAAAAAGAAAGAAAAATAAAGAATAAATGTGTGTTGTGGCATCTCCAAAATCCAAGCCCCATGTCTAGGTAGGAGAGATGATACTATAAACGGATCAAGAATAGTATTTTGCCAGGCGCGGTGGCTCATGCCTGTAACCGCAGCACTTTGGGAGGCCAAGGCAGGCGGACTATGAGGTCAGGAGTTCAAGACTGGCCTGACCAATATGGTGAAACCCCGGCTCTACTAAAAATACAAAAATTAGCCAGGCGCGGTGACGCGCACCTGTAGTCCTAGCTACTCGGGAGATGGAGGCAGGAGAATCACTTGAACCTGGGAGGCGGAGGTTGCAGTGAGCCAAGATCCTGCCACTCCACGCCAGCCTGGCAACCCAGCGAGACTGTGTCTCAAACAAACAAACAAACAAACAAAAGAACAATATTTCACATAAATTCATCCACTGCCTCCTTCTGAATGCTGAGGGAACATTGTAACATGCAGACATCGAGCTCTCTTGCAAGAACTAATGAATCATAAGCACAGGGGTGGATGACAGACAACTGGATATCTTAAGTCTGTCGGAAGGTTTGATGCATACTTAAGCCCTGGTACCACTCAATGATTAATCATGAAGGGGGCAGAATGTTTGAAGAAAGCAGTTATTTTAAGTCTAGAAGGCATTATGGAGCTTATTGTTTCTGAAAAATACAGCATTATAAAGCATTATGGAGGTTTTCATTTCTGAGTCAACAGGGTTTTAATCTCAGTCAAGCGGTACATTGACTCCTAAAATGCTAAGAGGCACACAACAAAATGCAAAAATACACCAGGGCAGATCCTGACTTCTGGAGGGACATTATCCTCACCCAGGAAGACCAGGTTCCTATAATTCTCCAGCATCACGTCTCTGTATAGAGTCCTCTGAGCAGGGTCCAGGCATTTCCACTCCTCCTGAGAGAATTCTATGGCCACATCCCTGAATGTCAATAGACCCTGAAATGAAAACACATTTCACCAATAGGGTATCATCACAAAATGAGAAGACAGTTGTAAGGACTGACTTAATTGAAGGGAATGTTTTGACAAATCCACATTAAGGTATTTTTTAGCTAGTTATGTGTTTCTAATTGTGTTTTATTATACTTCTCTATTAGAAGTTATGATATTCTTTAAATTAGTATAGATCTCTAATTTTGTGGACAATACAAAAAATACAAAAATTAACCCACAGTTATTTCTATAGACGTGTCAGATACTACATATATATATTTTTCAGAGAGAGTCTCTCTTTGTTGCCCAGGCTGGAGTGCAGTGGCACAATCTTGGCTCAATGCAACATCTGCCTCCCAGGTTCAAGTGATTCTCCTGCCTAAGCCTCCAGAGTAGCTGGGACTACAGGCACCCACCACCATGCCCAACTAATTTTTGTATTTTTAGTAGAGACGGGGTTTCACTATGTTGGTGAGGCTGGTCTCGAACTCCTGACCTCAAGCAATCCACCCACCTCAGCCTCGCAAAGTGCTGGGATTACAGGCATGAGCCACCAAGCACAGCCAGGATGAAGCTTTTGAACACTTCCCATGTGATAGGAACTATTCTAAATGTTTTTGTTTTTTTAGACGGTGTCTCGCTCTGTCACCCAGGCTGGAGTGCAGTGGCGAGATCTCGGCTCACTGCAAGCTCCGCCCCCTGGGTTCACGCCATTCTCCTACCTCAGCCTCCCAAGTAGCTGGGAGTACAGGTGCCCGCCACCACGCCCGGCTAATTTTTTGTATTTTTAGTAAAGACGGGGTTTCACTGTGTTAGCCAGCATGGTCTCGATCTCCTGACCTTGGGATCCGCCTGCCTTGGCCTCCCAAAGTGCTGGGATTACAGGTGTGAGCCACCTCACCTGGCATATTCTAAATGTTTTACATGTACTAACTGCTATTACAACAAAAGCCCATGAAAGAACAATCTGTTCCCATCCTACTGAAGAGACAACTCTTTCACAGACATTCTAAAAAACTTGCCCCAGGTGTGAAGGCTAAAAATGGCAGAGTAAGCACAGATCCCAGGTGTCTGGGCATTAGAATCAAACTTTAAGAATTAGGCCAGGCACAGTGGCTCACTCCCGTAATCCCAGCACTTTGGGAGGCCAAGGCAGGTGGATCATTTGAAGTCAGGAGTTGAAGACCATCCTAGCCAACATGGTGAAACCCTGTCTCTACCAAAAATAACAAAAGTTAGCTGGGCATGGCACCTGTAATCCCAGGTACTTGGGAGGCTGAGATAGGAGGATCACTTGAACTCGGGAGGCGGAGGTTGCAGTGACCTGAGATGGTGCCACTGCACTCCAGCCTGGGTGACAAAGAGAGACTCCGTCTCAAAAAAAGAAAAAAGAAAGATCAAACAATAAAGTAACAGATCAGCATCAAAAGTAAATTGACAGACAACGACCTAATTGAGTACAGTTAAAACAAGTTCCTGTATTAAAATCAAGAAACTGTCACACAAGGCCGGGCGCGGTGGCTCAAGCCTGTAATCCCAGCACTTTGGGAGGCCGAGACGGGCGGATCACGAGGTCGGGAGATCGAGACCATCCTGGTTAACACGGTGAAACCCCGTCTCTACTAAAAAATACAAAAAACTAGCCGGGCGAGGTGGCGGGCGCCTGTAGTCCCAGCTACTCGGGAGGCTGAGGCAGGAGAATGGCGTGAACCCGGGAGGCGGAGCTTGCAGTGAGCTGAGATCCGGCCACTGCACTCCAGCCTGGGTGACAGAGCGAGACTCCGTCTCAAAAAAAAAAAAAAAAAAAAAAAAAAAAGAAACTGTCACACATGTATCCCCATAATAAGTTACTATCCTTACAGCCATCGACTCATTATCATAACCATGTAGAACAATTTTAAGGTCATGAAAATATATAAGATGTAATTTCAACTGTTAAAAGATATAAGATGTATATAAACTGATGATGTGCCTTTGATAAAAACAATAGACTTACTCATCTGTGCACTCATGCACAATCACATACACACACTTATTCATATACATATATACACTCACATACATATACTCTAGTAAACATATACATGACACCTGAAAGAGTTGTCTCTCAATGACCTCTTTTTTAGATATTTGTCTTTTTGTTTGTTTTTTAAGGTGTCCAGGTTGCAGTGCAATGGCTTATTCATTGCACATTACAGCCTTGAACTCCTAGCCTCAAATGATAACCCTCTCCGAGTAACTAGAATGATAGGTGTGCACCACTGTGCCTGGCTGTCACTGTTATTTTTAATAATGTGCATTTCAGCATGTTTGCAACAATAAAAATGTATAAACTGTGCTCAATTCAGTTAATAAACGTTATTGTATATTAAACTATTTCAAAAAGTTAGACCATGTAAAAACACAAAAACTTTAATTCCAGTCTCTATTAAATACCCATACTGAAAAATATGTTTCAAAAATTGAGACGGGGGTCTCACTATGTTGTCCAGAGTGGTCTCAAACTCTTGTGCTCAAGGAATTCTCCAGCCTTAGTTTCCGGAGAAGATGGAATTCCAGCCCTGGCCCATAAATATTAGGTTGTTGCAAAGTGATCGCGGTTTTGCCATTACTTTTGCACTAACCTAAACATAATTTTGTCCACTAAATATTTAGGTGTTAGCAAAAGCCCAAGGGAGACAGAAACATCACAATCAGCAGTAAACATCAGATAGATTTCTTCTCATTTACGGCACAGAAAAGAGGGCCAGGCTTGGGGGACCGGAAAGACTTGGATCCATCTCGCGGGTGAGAACTTTACGCCGCGCGGGGCGTGTCTAGGGAGTCACTGAAGGATCTGAAGCGGGAAAACTCTGCGATAGGAGCTGTCTACATGGCCCAATGGTGAAAGACCGGGGACAGGACCAGCCTCCGTCCAATTTTAACACTCAGGGAAGCGACCGCCGGACTCTCATTAGACCGTCTGAGTTTACTCGGGGTGGAGGGAGCGGTGCCGAGATTTCAAGGTCTGTGTGACCCCTGAGATGCCGGGTACCGAAGCGCAGGGAACTCAGCATCCCAGATTTAATCTAAACAAAGGGAAACTCACACGCCGCAGCATGACTGTCACTCCACGTAATCTGCTTCCGGGTCTCCAGGAAACTGCGCGCGCAGCTGAGAGGCCAGGCCGGGGTGGAATTGGGCGGGGCCTGCGCTTCCCTCCGCCTAGCTCCTAGCTCCTGTCGTTTTGGAGGCGAGTCCTGCCGTGGTGACTGAAGCAGCTCACCTATCTGGAAACAGTGCCCCCGCAGAGGGAAAGTCTGTTGATGATTAGATCCACGAAAATTCCTGCTATTAAAATTAATTTTAAAACGGCCGTAGAGGCGCTCGCATGTCGTCCTAGATACCCGATGCTGAGGCGGGAGGCTCGCTTGAGCCCATGAGGTGGAGGCTACAGTGAGCCGAGGTCCTGCCGCTGCACGGGCGCCTGAGAGAAACCTTGTGCCTAATAAATAAATGAATACATAATCATACATAAATAAATTGGAAGCAAATAAAATAAATATAAATGAATAATAAACGGTAGTTTTCAGAATTTTAAAGCTCTGGAATTGTTTGAGAAGGGGATGCAAATTAAACTTTGAAATGCAAAACCCTGCCAGGGCGGAATGTGTAATTTCCCTTTTTTTTTTTTTTTTGAGACAGAGTTTCGCTCTTTTGCCCAGGCTGAAGTGGCGCGATCTTGGCCCACTGCAACCTTCGCCCCCCGGGTTCAAGCGATTATCCTGCCTCAGCCTCCTGAGTAGCTGGGATTACAGGCTCCCGCCACCACGCCGGGCTACTGTCTTGTATTTTTAATAGAGACGGGGTTTTTTCCATGTTGGCCAGGCTGGTCTTGAACTCCTGACCTCCTGATCCGCCTGCCTCGGCCTCCCAAAATGCTGGGATTACAGGCGTGAGCTACTGCACCCGGCCAAGTGTTTTCTTTTTCATATTTATGTTAATCCTAGTGTATACCTGCCATTGTCTTATGGACATACTCATGTCACAACGGTTTTTTTTTTTTGAGACGGTCTCCCTCTGTTGCCCAGGCTGAAGTGCAGTACCACAATCACAGCTCACTAACTGTAGCTTCAACCTCCTGGGATCAAGTGATCCTCCCACCTCAGCCTCCCAAGTAGCTGGGACTACAGGTGCATGCCACTATGCCCAGTCTCATGTCACAAAATTTTGTCTCCAAACAGCACCCTCATTTATTTGTCCCCTAAAGTTTTCAGCAGAGCAAAACAGAGAAGAAATGTATTAAACATAGAATTTGGAGGCAATGTAGGAAAAAGATGTGAAAATATGTATGTATACAAAAAATATAATTTTATTACAATTGAAAATGAAGCATGGAATATATTGCATAATACCATAATCTGAAAATGACATATCCATAGCTTTTGGAAAAATGCTCTTGTAGTAAAATTATATTTATCGTATAATAAATATAGATGACAAAATTGTTATTGTGTAATACATTACAAAATTATGTCACATTTATTGTAGATATTATGAAATTATATGGTGTCATATTATAAACACTTCCCCACAATAATTTTCATTGAACTACTGTAAAAAACAAACAAAAACAAAAACCTTAGGCAATTTTACTAAACTCTATTTCACAAGCATTTTCAACAATCATATTGTGCAATGAGATCTGTATCTGTAACCATAAAAGGAATATAGTAAGATATTACCATGAAGAAAATTGGGGGTCTTTCCTAACCAAGATGGCAGGAGTTCCAGAGGAAGCACTCAGTGTTGTACTAGAGTTCACTGCATTTTGTGATGTCTGAACACTAACACCTTTTACACCTCTGCACTCCCTCTTCCTATTCTGCCCATCTGGTCAACTGATAATAAAGCCTCAGTGCTCACTCCTTTGGAACCAACTGGAAGTTCAAACCACAAGGGGGTACCCCCGCCCCAGCCCTACCCTTTAGCAATCATGACACCCCAAGCCCATCACCTATCCCAGTTCTCTGAAGCCACCTTTGGACCAGCTGGAAAAGTACACCCTGCTTTCCCCCACAAAGCCTCATTATATAATAAAACACTCTCAAACCATATCAGTGTATGGGATCATCATTCTCAAGATCCAAGCCAAACCTTAGGGGGACTTCAAACAAGTTCCAGAAAAGTAGTCAAAAATTCAAATCATCAAAAAAGTTGTGAGGGTGACTATATGAAGTTTCTAGTTAATGTACCAAAACAAAATTTCCTTTCTGTGTGCTTTGACTTAAAAGAAAATGGATGAACATTAATGTTTTCAAATGGTGTCACTGAACACTACAAGTACAAAAAGAAATTGTGTTACAGTAGTTTTTGTTTGTTTTTGAGACACAGCCTTGCTCTGTCACCAGGCTGGAGTGCAGTGGTGCAATCTCAGTTCACTGCAACCTCTGCCTCCCAGGTTCAAGCAATTCTCCTGCCTCAGCCTCCCAAGTAGCTGGGATTACAGGTGCACACCACCATGCCCAGCTAATTTTTTTTTTTTTTTTGTATTTTTAGTAGAGATGGGGTTTCACCATGTTGGCCAGGATGGTCTTGATCTGCTGACCTCATGATCCGCCCAACTCAGCCTCTCGAAGTGCTGAGATTACAGGCGTGAGCCCCCACACCCGACCATGTTACAGTATTTTTACCTTCAACCCATACTTTCTTTTTTTTTTTAATTAATTTATTTTTTTTTGAGACGGAGTTTCGCTCTTGTTGCCCAGGCTGGAGTGCAATGGCACAATCTCGTCTCACCACAACCTCTGCCTCCCAGGTTCAAGTGATTCTCCTGCCTCAGTCTCCCAAGTAGCTAGGATTACAGGCATGTGCCACCACGCCCAGCTAATTCTGTATTTTTAGTAGAGACAGGGTTTCTCCATGTTGGTCAGGCTGGTCTCAAACTCCCGATCTCAGCTAATCCACCTGCCTCGGCCTCCCAAAGTGCTGGGATTATAGGCGTGAGCCACCGTGCCCGGCCCCACTTTCTATTTCCTAATATTTGTCATATTCCTATTTATTTTTGCTGCATGAAAATGAAGGTACATGCCATAGGTCTTATTTGGCACACAAGAAAGAGGCATATAGAAACATAATACAGGGCATACTCATTAACAGTGATGCACATTTGAGGGTGTACAAGGCTGACATTGCACTGCTATTCACAAAGTGATTTTGACTTCACCCACATAAGCATCCTTCGCCAGAGTACACAGAGACTAACTCAAGTACTAAGTGTAATTACTCAAAATCATACTTACCTAAGTATATGCACCCAAAAGCGTATGTTGTTTTGTCTCTCTCTCTCACACACACACACATTGTTCTGGTTGCTTCAACCTTAAAATCCTAATGGGACATTATTCTCTACTATAAAGTACCCTCCTGAGGTAAGATTAAACAATGTTGGTAGAAAGGATGTGATTCATTCCCACTAAGAAAAAGTTAAACAAGGCCAGGCGCTGTGGCTCACACCTGTAATCCCAGCACTTTGGGAGGCCAAGGCCAATGGATCACTTGAGGTCAAGAGTTTGAGACCGGCCTGGCCAACATGGGGAAACCCCGTCTCTACTAAAAATACAAAAATTAGCTGGGCAGTAGTGGCGCATGCCTGTAATCCCAGCTACTGAGGAGGCTGAGGTGGGAGAATCGCTTGAACCCGGGAGGCAGAGGTTGCAGTGAGTCAAGATCATGCCACTGCACTCCAGCCTCGGTGATACAGCGAGACTTGGTCTCAAAAAAAAAAAAAAAAAAAAAAAAAAAGAAAAAAAAAAAACTCTAAACTTTGTTACTTAAAACTTGAGAAGTATGTACATTCTAAATCAAAGAGTTACAAATTATAGTGCCAGCAGTTAAACGTGAATCCTACTTAAGAATATGCTATACTGGTAGTTTTCATTAAATGCTCTATTCTGATATAACTCTTCTCTCTTTATTGATTATTTGTACGTGTGTGTGTATATGTTATTAACTTTGCATTTGTAAGGTTTCCTTTCAGCATAGATCAAGAGACGGGTGATGAGGCTTGAAGGCAAACTACATTCTTTGCCACATTTATGATATTTGTAAGGTTTTTCTCCTGAGTCCTCCAATGCTGTGCTAGGTGTGAACTGTAACTAAAGACTTTGCCACATTCATTGCCTCTGTAAGGTACGCAGTGAATTCTCTCCAGCATGAATTTTCCGATGGCGTGAAAGGTGTGGATTTTGATTGAAGACCTTGCCACAGGCATTACACCTGTAAGGTCTCTCTCCAGTATGAATTCTTTGATGGTTCGTTAAGTATAATTTGCGTCCAAAGACTTTGTCACATTCATTACATTTGTAAGGTTTCTCCCCGGTATGGGTTAGAAGATGGGCCATAAGGCCCGGACGCTTGCGAAACGCTCTTCCACATTCGTTACATTTGTAGGGCTTCTCTGTACTATGAATTATTTGATGCCGTGCAAGGTATGAAAGCAGACTAAAGACCTTGCCACATTCATTACATTTGTAAGGTTTTTCTGCCGTGTGACTTCTCTGATGATTGGTTAGAGAAAATTTGTGTCTGAAGTTCTTGCCACACTCATTGCATTTGTAAGGTTTCTCTCCAGTATGGATTACAAGATGGGTAGTAAGCCCTGAACACTCTCTAAATGCTTTGCCACATTCATTACATTTGTGAGGCTTCTCTCCAGTATGAATTCTTTGATGTCGTGCAAGGTTTGAATTGCGATTAAACACCTTGTCACATTCACTACATTTGTAAGGCTTCTGTCCAGTATGAATCCTCCAATGTTCTACAAGATGTGAATTGCGACTGAAGACCTTGCCACATTCAGTACATTTGTAAGGTTTCTCTGCATTATGGATTACTTGATGGTTAGTAAGGCTTGCAGGGACTCTACAAACTTCACCATCTTCACTACATTCATAAGAGTTTCCTCTAACGTATGCTTTCTCTTCTTGTGGGAGTAATGGGAAATCAATAAAATCATTCCTATATTTATTAAACATTTGTGTCGTGAAAGTAGAAGGAATTTTTGGCAGTGGTGAAACTGAGGAACGATGGTTTGTAAACTTTTCAACTTGATTCCTTCCAAAAATTTTCCTTCCAGCTTCAAACAGCTGCAGTTCAGACAGATGTGACTCAAGGGTAAATCCAAGTTGATTTTTAATAGGCTTGTTTTCTGCATTGCTTCCCAATATACAGCTCCTCCCTAGAAAAGAAGACATGAACCCATGATTCTGGCATGTTTCCAGTCTGGTGCAGGGACTAGAATCTGCCTCACTCAACTCAGACATTGGAAGAAGTATCAGCATACTTCGGATGTCACATTGTGAGAGCTGAAAACACAAGGGGGTGACGTGATGCACTGGAGCAGTGGGGAATCTGCAGGACTCGGGAAGATTATGGGTGACTTTGAGAAAGATTAAGGGCAGAGAAATAGAGCAGAAACTGAAAGCTTCTCAGAAAAAGGAGGGATGAGTCTCTTAGAGAAAATAAGACATTTAAGAGCAGTTGTATAGACATTAGTAATAGTATAATATATGCATAAAGCTCTTGTGCTGGGGACTCTCCCAGACCTGACCCTATGATCTCTCCATCTGTTAATTTATCCTTCTCTATCTACTTAGAATAAGGTCTTGCTCTGTCACCCAGGCTGCAGTGCAGTGGCGTGATCACAGCTCACAGCAGCCTTAAACTCCTGGGCTCAAGCGTCCTCCTGCGTAGTTGAGACTACAAGGTATGCACTACCGTGCCTGGCTAATTTTTAAATTTTTTGTAGAAATAAGGTCTCATTATGTTGCTGGTTTCAAACTCCTGGGATCAAGCAATCCGCCCACCTCAGCCTCAAAAAATTCTTGGGTTACAGATGTGAGCCACCATGCCGGGCCTGGATCCTTTAAAATACTCTGTATAATAAACCCTGTAAATGTTTTTTTTTTTTTTTTTTTTTTTTGAGACGGAGTCTCGCTCTGCCGCCCAGGCTGGAGTGCAGTGGCCGGATCTCAGCTCACTGCAAGCTCCGCCTCCCGGGTTCACACCATTCTCCTGCCTCAGCCTCCCAAGTAGTTGGGACTACAGGCGCCCGCCACCGCGCCCGGCTAGTTTTTTGTATTTTTTAGTAGAGACGGGGTTTCACCGTGTTAGCCAGGATGGTCTCGATCTCCTGACCTCGTGATCCGCCCGTCTCGGCCTCCCAAAGTGCTGGGATTACAGGCTTGAGCCACCGCGCCCGGCCTCTGTAAATGTTAAGTATGTATTACCATGAGTTCTGTGAACCACTCTAGCAAATTAATCAAACCCAAAGAGGGAGCAATGGGAACCCCAACTTTTGAAGCTGGTTGGTCGAAAGTTGCAGAGGTCTGGACTTATGACCAGTGTCTGAAAGGGGGCAGTATTGGAGACTGAGCCCTCAACCTGTGGGATGTGATGTGCTCTCCAGGTACACAGCATCAGAATCAAATCCAAGGGAACCCAGTGAGTATCCGCTGCAGAACTGACTGCTTATTGGTGGAAGAAAACTCACATTCGGTCACATAAGTTTTCTGTGTTTCTTGTTGTGTGGTGCAAGACCAGAAAGAGGAAGATATGGTTTGAGTTTTGCCCCTCAGTCTTAAATAACAAATTATGGCAAGTCAACGTAATGGTATTTCTGAGATTAAGATGGCAATAACTTTAAAAGAGCATATTCTTAAGATATGAAAAATTTCCATATTATACACTGTAACAAATTTAATTGGCAAAAGTGCTGTTTAATAGTAGCTACTATGTCAGGTAAAACGAAGGAAAACAAATATTTAAACTCCCATTCAAACATTTCTGGAGTGTCTATAGGTTTTAGAGAATCTCCTGCTGAGGCATACCCTGTGCCATTAAAAAAAAAAAAAAAACTCATAAATATATAAACCAATGGGCCATTCCCTGATACTATAGCCCCACAGATACAAAATAATAAACACAAAGAGTATCATATGAAATATAGAACTGCTGATTAAATATACAAAAACCAAGTTGATTTGTAATACATGGAAAGGTACAAGATGAAAGTAACAGTGGTTTGAACAAATGACGGTAGTGTTAAAACCAGAGGCATCATCTGGTGGCTATTTTGTGCCATGCTCCCCACGAGGATCTAGGGATCCAACACGGGGTCTTTCTATTGACTGTCTTTCCCACTCAGCTGAGTAACCATCTCAGAAGAGCCACCTACTCCCCTGTGACACACAGCAGTAAAGTGTGGATGAAGCACAACTGAAGAATGGCTGAGGGGCCTTGTGGAATAAGAAGAAATGCATACATTGGTCTATTCCCCGGTTCCTGACACAGAGCTCCAAAGACCTTGGGATGTCCTGGGTGGTGTGAGTGTGATCTGCTCTAATGAGGCAGCCTTTGTGGGTTCCTGGATGGGGCTGATCACCAGAAAGACCAGGCCATACTTAGAAGCCTGAAACTGTCAGCCTCACCCACTATCTTCTAGGAGAGGGGCTGGAGATTGAGTTAATATCAGTCACGCCTATGTGATGAAGCCTCCATAAAGATCCCTGAACTATGGGGTCATGAGCTTCCAAATGCTGAAGACAGGCAGGTGCCTGGAGGGTGGCACACCTGGTGACTCTTCCCACGTGCCTTGCCCTATGAATCTCCTCATCTGGCTCTCCGTCTGTATCCTTAGAAACATACTTCATCATGAACCAATGAACCTAACAAAGTGTTTCACTGAGTTCTGTGAGCCACCCTAGCAAAGTAATCAACCCAAGAAGGGGGTTGAGGGAACCCAACTTACAGCTGGTTGGTCAGACGGAAAGGTGACAACCTACTACTAGCAAGCGGTGGCTGAGGTGGGCGACTCTCAGCCTGTGGGATCTGATTCTAACTCCAGGTAGACAGTGTTAGAAACGAATTATAGAAAACCCAGTAAAGATCCAGTGAAAAATTATTTGTTGATGGGGAGAAATCCCCACACATTTTGGTGACCAGAAGTGAAATGTTCTGTGCTGAGCGGCATGTGAGAATAGGAAAATCACTGGCTTTTTCCCATCTCAAACAGACCTGAACAGGCAGAGGGGGCTGGAGGCACCTGTAGTTTCCAGGACCCAGATGCAAAAAAGAGTAGCTCGTGTTTTCCCATTTCCTGATTACGTCTTCCCACTACAGGAAATGGGGTGGACCATGAATAGGTCAAGGGGGTAGGTCTATGAAGACCTCAGCTTTGACCTATAGGGACAGAAACTGAGCATCAGATGGAATCAAGCACAGAAAGAAAGACCACAGGCGAAAGAGACCCGTGGCAACAATGCTCCCTGTGTTCTTCAGAATCATGGAACAGAAGTTCATAGAAGCCACATGACAGGGTGCTGTCCATCATGATAAAGACTTTGCTTTTGTCTCTGGGCTGGAACACCACTCACGGGTGAAAAGATGAAACTATTACACATTTGTAGAGCTGAATGAGAGAGCAAAGAATATTTCCATTCAGAATGCCTAGGATTTAAGCTTTTCTTTTCTCACAGAACGTCCCACCTGTAGAGAGTTTCCCACACACTCTTTTAAGAGTTAGTATGGGCTGGGTGCGGTGGCTCACGTCTGTAATCCCAGGACTTTGGGAGGCTGAGGCAGGCAGATCACTTGAGGTCAGGAGTTTGAGAACAGCCTGTCCAACATAGTGAAACCGCGTCCTTCCTAAAAGTACAAAAATTAGCTGGGTGTGGTGACACATGCCTGTAATCCCAGCTACTGGGGAGGCTGAGGCAGAAGAATTGCTTGAATCTGGGAGGCAGAAGTTGCAGTGAGCTGAGATCACACCACTGCGCTCCAGCCTGAGCAACAGAGCGAGACAACATCTCAAAAAAAAAAAAAAAAAAAAAAAAGTATGGCTTTGCAAGGTGCAGTAGCTGTAATCTGTAATCTACAACTTTGGGAGGCCAAGGCAGGAGGATTGCTTGAGTCCAGGAGTTTGAGGCTGCAGTGAGCTATGACTGCCACTGCACTACAGCCTGGGTGATAGTGGAACACCCTGGCTCAAAAATAAAAAAATAAAAACTATGGCTTCCACACTGCCCATCAGAGCTGTTACCTGTGTTCACGCTTCTGACACATTCCCTTCCATCTGGATTTTTTACTATTTTAACTTCACTCTGCAGAGTCAAGGGCTCTCTCCTTTGCTTCAACATGGAAATAATACTTAGGTCAGGAAGACAGATTCCTGTTAATAAAAAGAAAGAAACAAGATGTGCTGGGGCATTTCCAAAATCCAAGCCCTATGTTTAGGTAAGAGAGGGGATATTGCAAATGGATCAAGAATAATATTTCACAAGTTCACCCACAGACTGGCTCCTTCTGAATGCTTAGGGAATACTGTAATATGTAGACATCGAGATCTCTTCCAAGAACTACTGACTTGTAAGCACAGGGGAGAAAACAGAGAACTGGTTATCTGGTGCCACCTAATGACATATCATGAAGGGGGCAGACCATCTGAAGACAGGACACATTTCAAATCCAGAGAGCATAATAGAACTTTTCATTTGAGTCAACAAGGTTTCTACCTCAGTTAAGCAATTTAGGGGCTCCTAAGAGGCAACTAAGAGAAAATGCAAAGATAGATTAAAGCAGATCCCAGCTTCTGGAGGGAAGGTATCCTCACCCAGAGAGACCAGGTTCCTGTAGTTCTCCAACATCACGTCTCTGTACAAAGCCCTCTGTCCAGGGTCCAGGCATTTCCACTCCTCCTGAGAGAATTCGATGGCCACGTCCATGAACGTCAAGTGTCCCTAAAATGAGGACCGCATTGTTTGCAACACTAAAAATGTATAAATTGTATGCAATTTAGTTTATAAATATTTTTTAATATTAAGCTATTGAAAATGGCAGATCATTAAAAAACATAGAAACTTCAACTCCAATCTCTAGTAAATACCCACATTCAAAAATATATAGTATTTTTAAAAATTCAGATGGGGTTTTACTAGGTTGCCCAGAAAGATCGCAAACTCCTAGATTCAAGGGAAGAGTTTAATCCTTCCCCAGCCTCCCAAGAAGGTGGGATTATAGGCATACACCACTAACCCTGCCCTACAAATACACTTTTGTCCATTAAAGTCTACATATGTAGGTATTAGCAAACGCCAATGGAGTTTATTGATTTATTTCGTTAATAAAACAGTGATACATGACACAAAATTTAAGAATATTATACACTAATTTAACAAATAGGACGGGCGCAGTGGCTCACGCCTATAATCCCAGCACTCTGGAAGGCCGAAGCAGATGGATCACCTGAGGTCAGGAGTTTGAGACGAGCCTGGCCAACATGGTGAAACCCCGTCTCTACTAAAAATACAAAAATTAGCCAGGCATGGTGCTGGGCGCCCATAATGCCGACTACTCGGGAGGATGAGACAGGAGAATTGCTTGAACCTGGAAGACAGAGGTTGCAGTGAGCCGAGTTCATGCCATTACACTCCAGCCTCAGCAACAAGAGTAAAACACTCCATCTCAAAAAAAAAAAAAAAAGAAAGAAAGAAAACAAGTGTCCTTCTTTAGCAGCACTAATTATAAATGACACACACACAAGAAACATCCTACCTCTCCCTTAGCAAATATACATGGCCCCTAACTAAAAGACATTCCAGACCTGTGTACGAAATCCACAACTCTACTAAAAGAGTAATGTCAGCAAGACAGAGGAATACGAAGCCACAGACCTTTCTGTCCCCATGGAGACAAAAATTAAACAATACACAGACCAATTGGCTTTGTGAGAAATGTAGAAGGCCCTTAGCAAGTTCCTGCACCCCAAAGAAGCACCAAGTCAACCTGCTGGGAGCCCAGTGGGAAAATGCATGAACACATTAGCCTGAGCCCCTGCTCAGGCATGATTGCCATCATCCAGAGGAAACCACAAACTCCAGACTTCTCCTGAGGGACAACGTTCTGTCTTGGTTGAACAGAAGCTCTGAACTAACAGCGCCCCAGATCAGGAAGCCACTGAGAACAAAGGCACCAGCATAAATCAGAGCCCGCAGTAACGCAGGCAGACACTAGGTGGCAGTGCGGACCCCAGCTTCCTATGGCCTCACACAGGCTGCAAAGCAGGTGCAGAAAGGGGAGCTCCTGAGCAGAACCTGGTCACCCTCTTCAGTGAGGAGGTGACAAGCAAAGTCCAGAGAGGACACATCGAAGACAAAGCTCAGGACTTCCAGAGACTCCTCCTGGGCTGATTGGTGCGCGTGGTCCCTGAACCACGCCAAGCACAAAAAACAAGAGAGGTGACTGATTTATTTTCTTTTTCTTTTTCTTTTGAGACGCTCTGTCGCTCAGGCTGGAGTGCAATGGCGCCATCTCGACTCACTGAAACCTCTGTCTCTTGGGTTCAAAGGATTCTCCTGCCTAAGCCTTCCAAGTAACTGGGATTACAGGCGTGTACCACCACACCAGCCTAATTTTGTATTTTTAGTAGAGACAAGGTTTCACTATGTTGGCCAGGCTGGTCTCCCTGACCTCAGGTGATCTGCCTGCCTTGGCATCCCAAAGTGCTGGGATTACAGGCGTGAGCCACTGTGCCCGGCCAATGCTGTAAAAATAAATTTCTACAGGACTTGCTCTCGCTCTTGACACAGAGCTGACAGCAGTGGGTCGCCAGTGAGATGCAGGGAGGGTGGGAAACCGCACAGGGCAGGGCAGGGGAGACTTGGTATGCGATGGCCTACGCTGCACGTTTGGTGTCTTCTATAAAACAAATATATACATAGTTTGATGTTTAACATAAAAAATATAACAATAATTGCTGAACAAGAATGAATATAATTTCCACCTCTTTTTGTTTTTTTTTTTTTGTTTTTTTGTTTTTTTGTTTTTGAGACGGAGTCTCGCTCTGTCGCCCAGGCTGGAGGGCAGTGGCCGGATCTCAGCTCACTGCAAGCTCCGCCTCCTGGGTTCACGCCATTCTCCCGCCTCAGCCTCCCGAGTAGCTGGGACTACAGGCGCCAGCCATCTCGCCCGGCTAGTTTTTTGTATTTTTTTTAGTAGAGACGGGGTTTCACCGTGTTAGCCAGGATGGTCTTGATCTCCTGACCTCGTGATCCGCCCGTCTCAGCCTCCCAAAGTGCTGGGATTACAGGCTTGAGCCACCGCGCCCGGCCAATTTCCACCTCTTTAATGACAAAAAAAATTCTGCTTCAATCTCTGTGCAAAATTACAGCTTTTTTTCACCTAACCCAGATGCCGTACAAGACTCCTTGCAGGAACACCACTCTCCATGGGAGGACCGTGCTGAGAAAGAAGAAACAATGTCCTCCCTGAACCAAGCCAGACACAAGAAAGTAGGAAAGGTGTTTAGCTTCAAATGTAGTAAAAATCAGACAGAAATTATTTCTCCTTCCTGAACTCCTTTTCCAGAATTTACCAGGTACTTGTGCACATGAATACGTGACTGCCAGTGGCAGCTGCTCTAATCCTGGTCCACAGAGAGCTGACAGTGCATCCAGATGTGGCCCCTGAACAATCCCTGCTGCCCAACAGCACTCACACCACGGGACCCTCACCCCGTCTCCATCCATGTCTGGTGTGAGCCCTTCCCAGGCCCATGCCCAGTGCCGCCTCTTCCCAAGTTCATGTCACTGGGTCACGAGAGATGGAAGCTAAGCAAGATGAGAGGGTGAGGGTGAGCAAACCTGTCAGGCAGGACACTTCAGACATTTCAGAAAGAAACAGAGATAGAACAATCCGCCGAGAATATCCGTTCACCTGAGGAAGAGCCATCCCTGACTCCTTCGCTTCCCTCTTCTGGGCTTCTTCATCGCATAGCATGACTGTTTAGAAGTCAATCCTAAATGTCAAAAACAGGCTGATTACTGCTCAGAATCAACACGTTCCCCTTCCTGTGCCACAACCACACACACAGGTGAGACCTCACCCTGTGGAAAATGTCCTCTGCTGCCCACTGCACCAGAGTTGATGCAGGGACAAGAAACTCCTACCAGAAGAACGAGTGAAGTTTTTACTTGTTTATTCAGGACTCGTTTCCCTCCTGGAGAAGCCCGCACGCACGCTGCAGCAGCACGGAACCGGGCTGGACTGAGCCGCCTCATTCAGGGAATAGACCCAGCTGTGACCAAACTCCATGGAGAGCACAGCCCCCCTCCCCTCTCTGTGGAGCCCAGGCTCATGTAATCCCTCAGAACTGGAGGACATAGAGCCTTGGTGCTCAGCGCCAGACACAGAACACAGTGGAATATCCTTATCCATGGGGGATATGTTCCAAGATGCCCAGTGGATGCCTGGAACCTCAAACAGTACTGACCTCTATTTACTCCACTTAAATTATGCATGTAACAGCTTCTCACTGGCATATCCAAACTGCCAGCATCAATATTCACATGCTTGGGGAATACTAAAGCAAAAGGACTGAGATACCCCAAAAGTGGACCAGATCAAAAAGACTATTCACTGACTAATGGGCAGACAGAGTCTACACTCGGCCCTCAGGATTTCTAGGGTCCAAATCCAGAGATTCAACCAACGACAGACTGAAATAATTACAAAAAAAGGGGAAAGAAACCAAAAAGTAACAAACAATGAAAATAACACAAGAAAACAACAGAGTATAACAACTATATAGCATTTATAAATTTCATTAATCCATTATAAGTTTCATCAATCCATTATAAGTAATCAAGAGATTTTTTAAAGTCTATGGGAGGATGTGTGTAATTTATACGCAAATACAGTCATACACTGCTTAGTAACGGGACCTGTTCTGTGAAATGTGTTTTCAGACCATTTCATTACAGACTACACGACATAAACCAAGATGGTTTATGTCTACTACAGGTTAAGTCTACTACACATCTAGGGTATATGGTATAGCCTATTGCTAAAAACCTGCACATCATGTTATGTACTGAATACTACAGGCAACTATGACACAGTAGTATGTACTTGTAAATAAAAACATGTCTCAACATAGAAAAGGTACAGTACTAATATGATATAAATGTTTAAAAAATGCTACAACTGTCTAGAGCACTTACCATGAATGGTGCTTGCAAGACTAGAAATTGCTCTGGATGAGTCGGTGAGTGTGTGGTGATCGAATGTGATGGCCTACGACATAACTGTGTACCACTGTAGATTTTATAAATACTGAATACTCAGCCAGGCGTGGTGGCTCATGCCTGTAATCTCAGCACATTTGGAGAACGAGGTAGGCAGATTGCTTGAGCCCAGAAGTTCGAGACCAGTTTGGGCAACATGGCGAGACTCCTGTGTCTACAAAAATAAAAATACAAAAAATAAGTTGAGGCATAGTGGAACACACCTGTAGTCCCAGCTACCCAGGAAGCTGTGGTGGGACGATCACCTGAACTTAAGAGGTTGAGGCTGCAGTGAGCCATAATCGCACCACTGCATTCCAGCCTGGGCGACAGTGTGAGAAGCTGTCACAAAAATAAATACGTGCATACATACTTACTGTATATTTAGGCTACACTAACATAAAAAATATTTTTTTCTCAATAACAAATTAACCTCAGCTTACTGTAACTTTTTGACATTATAAACTTCTAAATTTAACTTTTTGACTTTTATAATAACATTTAGCTTAAAACACACATTGTATAGCTGTACAAAAATATTTTGTCTTTATATCTTTATAAGTTTTTCCCATTTAAAATTTTGTTTTCCCCATTTAAACTTTTTGTCAACAACCAGGACACAAACACACACATTAGCCTAGGCCTACACAGGGTCAGAACCATCAATGTCATTGTCTTCCAGTGCCACATCTTGTCCCACTGGAAGATTCTCAGGGGCAACAATATGTATGGAGCTGTCATCTGGGACAACAATGCCTTCTTCTGGATACCTTTTGAAGAACTTGCCTGAGGCTCTTCTAGGTGAGGAGGTACTCCTTTCAGAAATACGTCTGTGGTGTGAATCTGAAAGTCAGCTGAGGGCCTGGTGCAGTAGCTCACGCCAGTAATCCCCGCACACTGGGAGGCCGAGGCAGGCGGATCATGAGGTCAAGAGATTGAGACCATCCTGGCCAACATGGTGAAACCCCATCTCTACTAAAAATACAAAAATTAGCTAGGAGTGGTGGCGCATGCTTGTAGTCCCAACTACTTGGTAGGTTGAGGCAGGAGAGTCGCTTGAACCCGGGAGGTGGAGGTTCCAGTGAGCCAAGACCACACCACTCCAGCCTGGTGACAGAGCGAGACTTGGTCTCAAAAAAAAAAATCAGCTGATTAGGAAATGAGATAGGAAGAAAAATATCCATGGTGGTTTACTTGCTTATTTTTTCTTCCTAAATGTTATTGTGAGCAGTTAATGCACCATAAACTTTCCTTTCCATTAATAAACACCTTCTGGGGTTGGGTGCGGTGGCTCACTCCTGTAACCCCAGAACTTTGGGAGGCCGAGGCAGGCAGATCACACCAGGTCAAGAGTTTGGGACTAGCCTGGCCAAAATGGTGAATCCCCATCTCTACTAAAAATACAGACATTAGGCCACGTGCTGTGGCTCAGGCCTGCAATCCAAGCACTTTGGGAGGCCGAGGCGGGCAGATCACGAGGTCAGGAGTTTGACACCAGCCTGACCAACATGGTGAAACCTCGTCCCTACTAAAAATACAAAAATTAGCTGGGCATGGTGGCATACACCTGTAATCCCAGCTACTCAGGAGGCTGAGGCAGGAGAATCACTTGAACCTGGGAGGCTGAGGTTGCAGTGAACCGAGCCTGCATAACAGAGTGAGACTCCATCTCAAAAAAAAAAAAAAAAAATACAGACATTAGCCGGGTGTAATGGCAGGCACCTATAATCCCAGCTACTCAGGAGGCTGAGGCAGGAGAACCGCTTGAGTCCGGGAGGCTGAGGTTGCAGTGAGCCGAGCCTGGGTAACAGAGTGAGACTCCATCTCAAAAAAAAAAAAAAAAAAAAAAAATTAGCCGGGCATAATGGCAGGCACCTGTAATCCCAGCTACTCAGGAACCTGAGGCAGGAGAATTGCTTGAACCTGGGAAGCAGAGATTGCAGTGAGCCAAGATCACACTACTACACTCCAGTCTGGGTGACAGAACAAGACCCTGTCTCAAAAAATAAGATAAAGAAATAAATAAACACCTTTTGGTGTTGGAGTTCATGTTTTCAAACTTTTAAAGAAGCTTGTGGAGGTCTGTACCAGTTTCTGCTAAACCCTTCACTGTGAAATTTCCTGGATTTTTTTTTCCTTTCCTTCACTTTCCTATCCTCTCACCTCTTCTTCAGCTATGTGTTCTTGTATCAGTTCCAACAACTTATTCGTCCATTCCTAATGAACCACCTCTAAGAGCATCACAGTGTCATCCTCACCCACAGCCAGGTTAAAGCTGCCTGGCAAAGATCCAGGTTTGTTTCCCCCAGCATCACCACAGACACAAGGAATGCACTGCACTATGACATCATGACTGCTCTGATGTAGCTAGGCAACAGGAATTTTTCAGCTCCAGTGTAACAGTGTAATCTTATGGAACTACCATCATACAGTTGATCGTTGACCAAAATGTCATTATGCAGTGTATGGCTGTACTGCGCAACTTTACATAAAGGACTTGAAGATCACCTGACTTTGGTATCCTCAGGGGTCATGGAAGTAATCCCTCTGATACTGAGGGATGACTGTACTGCCTAGATATACCAGAAAAGGAGATGATTCAAGTCCTAGGCAAAAGAGAATGGGACTGGCTGGGTACAGTGGCTCACACCTGTAATCCTAGCACTTTGGGAGGCCAAGGTAGGTGGATTGCCTGAGCTCAGGAGTTCAAGACCAGCCTGGGCAACATGGTGAAACTCTATCTCTACTAAAAATACAAAAAATTAGTGGCCGGGCGCGGTGGCTCAAGCCTGTAATCCCAGCACTTTGGGAGGCCGAGACGGGCGGATCACGAGGTCGGGAGATCGAGACCATCCTGGCTAACATGGTGAAACCCCGTCTCTACTAAAAAAATACAAAAAACTAGCCGGGCGAGGTGGCGGGCGCCTGTAGTCCCAGCTACTCGGGAGGCTGAGGCAGGAGAATGGCGTGAACCCGGGAGGCGGAGCTTGCAGTGAGCTGAGATCCGGCCACTGCACTCCAGCCTGGGCGACAGAGCGAGACTCTGTCTCAAAAAAAAAAAAAAAAAAAAAAAATTAGTGAGGTGTGGTGGTATATGCCTGTAATCCCAGCTACTTGGGAGGCTGAGGCATGAGAATCGCTTGAACCCGGGAGGCAGAGGTTGCGGTGAGCCGATATTGTGCCACTGCACTCCAGCCTGGGCGATGGAGTGAGACTCCTCAAAAACAGAGTGGGACAGTGCTAGATTTCAGCACACTACTTGGAATGGTGGGAAATTTAAAAGTTGTGCATTCTTCATTTTTGGAACTTTCTGTGTCATATTTTCAGACCACAGTTAAACTCGAGTATCAAGAAATCAAACCAGCAGATAGGGAGCAACTACTGTAGCATCAACTTTAAATATTAGGCCTGGCCTCCACCTGAGTATTGAAATTAGAATCTCTGTAAGGACGCACAAGAGATGTTTCTGCAAAATGCCTCAGCACTCAAATGTGAAGCTAGGACTGAGCTCCGCCCAGAGGGGTTGAGCCCAGCGCAGTCCCCGCTTCTGGCTCTTGGCTCCCCTTGGGCCCTTGCTGTCACCAGGATCCAGACAGTGGCAGGAAAAGGGAAAGAAATAAACACAGAACTTCAAAATGGAGGAGAGTTGGGGTGGGGTCAGGCTGGAGTGTTAAATCGGGGGCTACGGCGGGGGGGTCACAGAATCCTAAGAAGGTACTACCAGAACAAAGGCCTGGGGAAGGAAGGGTGCTTGTCACCAGCAGCTGAGCGGCCAGAGAGTTCCAGGCAGAGGGACAGCCCAGATGAAGCCTCTGAGGCAGGAGAAACCTGGGCCCCCTGTTATGTAGGTTTCAAATAATTCCACTTACATAGTTTGCTATATAAATGACATGTGTGCTGTGATAAGAACTTGGAGTGCGTTCCTCCTTCCTTCATGAGAGATGCATCACCCCTTAGCAGCCCCCATAGATGACAAATGGAGTAAACTTCCCTCCCACCCAGAGAATGTGGTTGGACTCCGCCCTCCCCTGGAGAATGTTATATGGCACCTTCTCAGACCCCATACACGAGATTCCGACCTCCACTACTAGAATTCAAAATACACGGAAATTCAAGAGGTTGACAGTCACTGTGAGAGCCGAGGCTGTGGCACACTCTGCTGTCAGGGGCCTCTCTGAAGACATGTAGGCTACACTGAGAGGTGGCTGCATGTCAGCTGTTCTCCAGTGATCACACCGTTAGCCTTCAAGGTGACCTCCTGAGCCTCGACCAACACCAGCACTGCCCTCTAGCGGGCATGTATGGACATGACCTGTTCTTGCGGGTCTCCACTGGGCTGGATGCCATTTCTCCCAGGAAACTGCTTCCATCAATGTACAGCTCAGACATTAACTGTACTTTTCCATATAGGCCTATTTCCATCCTAACCGAGCAAATACTTTTTTTGTTTTTTTTTTTTTTTGAGACAAAAATCTCACTCAGTCACCCAGGCTGAAGTGCAATGGCATATCAGCTCACTGCAACCTCTGCCTCCCAGGTTCAAGCAATTCTCCTGCCTCAGCCTCCCAGAGTAGCTGGGACTACAGGCGGCTGCCACCACGCCCAGCTAATTTTGTGTGTGTGTGTTTGCGAGACAGGGTCTCACTCTGTCGCACAGGCTGGGGTGCAGGGCGTGATCTTGGCTTACTGCAACCTCTGCCCCCTGGGTTCAAGCGATTTGCCTGCCTTAGCCCAAGTAGCTGGGATTACAGGAGTGTAAATAAATGTGTGATTTATTGTTTGTATTATAAACGAAAACACAAATAAGAAAATAGCTCCTATTTTTAAAAACATTTGACAGGTTTACTTAATCCCCAGAAAGTACAGGGTGTCCCTCACCCGAGATGTGCAGGACTGCTGGGGCAAGGTGTTTGGGGAGTTCAGAGAGTATCTGTTGGACATATGAAGGTGGAGATGCCTGTGGATGCCCCAGCAGAGATGTCCAGAATGCGAATGGACACGATTCTGGAATTCAGGGGAGAGGGGTGGGTAGAGAAGGAAAATTGAGACAGGCAGGTGGTGTTTTGAAGCCATAAGATGAGATCATAAGGAAAGGTAGAGGGTGTGGGCAGAGAGAACAGGTTTAAGGACTAAATTGTGGGACACTCCCATATTCACAGAAGAGTTCAGGAGACCTGAAGGTGATGACAAAAATGTTAAACAGGGACCAGGCGTGGTGGCTCACGCCTGTAACCCCAGCACTTTGGGAGGCCGAGGCGGATGGATCACAAGGTCAGGAGTGCAAGACCAGTCTGGCCAACACAGTGAAACTCCGTCTCTACTAAAAATACAAAAATTAGCCAGGTGTGGTGGCGCGCGCCCAGCTCGGGACTACACAGGAGGCTGAGGCGGGAGAATTGCTTAAACCCGGAAGGCGGAGGTTGCAATGAGCTGCGATCGCGCCACTACACTCCAGCCTGGGTGATAGAGTAAGACTCCGTCTCAAAAAAAAAAAAAAAGTTAAACAGATTTTTTTAATTATGAAGAATCTCTTCAAAGCCAAGAAAAAAGAAGAGGAAGTGATGGGCTGTGCAAATTGCTGCTGACAGGGAAATAAAGACGAGGACAAAAATTTTAAAACTGTATTAAGCCTGGTGCAGGGGCTCATCCCTGTAATCCCAGAGCTCTGGGAGCACAGAAGAGGGGTACTTCCTAGACGAAGAAATGTAGTTAATATAATATTTTTTGTTTTAAAGATAGAAGGAAAATAAAGCCTTTATTGTATGTAGGAGTGTGTTTTAATGAATGACGCCTCCATCTGGGTACATTTTGGGAGGCTGAGGTGGGAAAATCACTTGAGCTCAGGAGTTTAAGACCAGTCTGGACAACACAGCAAGCCCCTAACTCTACAAAAAATCAAAATATTAGCATGGCACAGTGGCATGAACCTGTAGTCCTGGCTACCCGGGTGGCCGAGATAGGAGAATCGCTTGAGCCCAGGAAATTGAGACCAGCCTAGGCAACATAGCAAGACCCCAACTCTACAAAAAAAACAAAATATTAGCGGCATACTGGCACGTGCCTGTAGTCCCAGCTATTCAGGAAGCTGAGGTGGGAGAATTGTTTGAGCCCAGGAGGTCGAGGTTACAGTGAGCTATGATTATGCCACTGCACTCCAGCCTGGGAGACAGAGCAAGACTCTGTCTCAAAAACAAATAAATAAGTAAATAAATAAAAATATTAGCCAGGCATAGTGGTACACGCCTATAGTCCTACTTACTTGGGAGACTGAGGCAGGAGGATCACTTGAGCCTAGGAGTTCGAGGTTACAGTGAGCTATGACTGCCTCACTGCACTCCAGCCTGTGCAACAGAGTGAGATCCCATCCCTTAAAAAAATAAATAATTAATTAAAAATAAATTTAGGGGCCAGTCGTGGTGGCTCATGCCTATAAACCCAGCACTTTGGGAGGTCAAGGCAGGCAGATTACAAGGTCAAGAGATCAAGACCATCCTGGCCAACGTGGTGAAACTCCGTCTCTACTAAAAATACAAAAATTAGCCAGGCGTGGTGGTGTGCACTTGTAATCCCAGCTACTCAGGAGGCTGAGGCAGGAAAATCGCTTGAACCCAGGAGGCAGAGGTTGCAGTAAGCCTAGATCATGCCACTGCACTCCAGTCTGACAACAGAGTGAGTCTCTGTCTCAAAAAAATAAAAAATAAAAAATAAAATTAAAAAAATAAAAATAAATTTAGAAACAGGTAGGTGGCTGGAGCAATGGAATGGGTGGATGCGATAACTTGATTAGATGGAGTCAACCAAGAACTGGGGGCAAGAATTGAAGACAGAATATAAACAAGATTTTAGTGTACTGTGATCTTAAAATAGAGCATGCAAGAGGGGGTACTTACTGCAGGGAGAAATGTAAATACAGTATTTTTTGTTTTAAAGATTGAAGAATGGAAAGAAAATAAAGGCTTCAGCGAGTGAGTATGTGAGTGTGTGTGTGTTTTAATGGACAATACCTCCACTTCAGTATGCTGACCAAAATAATTTCCTAAGCCAGGAGCAGTGGCTCCCGCCTGTAATCCCAGCATTTTGGGAGGCCAAGGCGGGCAGATCACCTGAAGTCAGGAGTTCGAGACCAGCCTGGCCAACATGGTGAAACCCCGTCTCTACTAAAAACACACAAATTAGCCGGGCGTGGTGGCACATGCCTATAGTCCCAGACACTTGGGAGGCTGAGGGAGGAGAATCGCTTGAACCCAGGAGGCAGAGGTTATAGTGAGCGGAGCCTGTGCCATTGGACTCCAGCCTGGGTGACAGAGCGAGACTCCGTCTCAAAAAATAATAATAATAATAATTTTATAGACAAAAAAATTAATGATACCATGAGGAAGGATGTCATGCCATTCTGGGACTGTGAGTGGGGCTGGCACATGGGGCACAATCTCAGTATCAGCAGCAGCCAGGAGCAGGCACAGATCATTCCCAGTCACTACTGAGTAGGCATCACAGGCCCCGAGACTGGTGAGTGGGCCAAGTCTCTTCCCTTTACTGTTTGAGGTAAGAAAAAAACATAGTGTTTTTGCTACGCTCATATGCAGCACAGAATACTACACCGCTCGTCACCAAAAATGTGTGTTTTCCCCAAGTTTGAGACGGAGTTTCACTGTCGCCCAGGCTGGAGTGCAGTGGCGCAGTCTCAGCTCACCACAACCTCTGCCTCCAGGGTTCAAGCGATTCTCCTGCCTCAGCCTCCCGAGTCACTGGGATTACAGACACATGCCACTACTCCCAGCTAATTTTTGTATTTTTCATCATGTTGGCCAGGCTAGTCTTGAACTCCTGACCTCAAGTGATCTGCTCAAATCACCCTCCCAAAGCGTTGGGATTACAGGCGTGAGCCACCGCGTCTGGCCCATGCTGACGAGTTCTGTGTCACGCTCACAGCTGTGTGTCCCACAAGTTAACTCAATTTTGATACTGTCTACCTGGAGACAGGTACAGATTCCACAGGTTAAAGACGCAGTGCCACATGGTTGCCTCTCAGTTTAGATGCAGATAAAAAGCATGGTTTCCAGCCAGGACCAGTGGCTCACGCCTGTAATCCCAGCACTTTGGGAGGCCGAGGTGGGTGGATCGCCTGAGGTCGGGAGTTCAAGCCCAGTCTGAACAACATGGAGAAACCCCACCTCTATTAAAAATACAAGGTTGGCCAGGCATGGTGGCGGGTACCTGTAATCCCAGCTACTGGAGAGGCTGAGGCAGGAGAATCGCTTGAACCCGGGAGGCGATGGTTATGGTGAGCCAAGATGGCACCATCACATGCCAGCCAGGGCAACAAGAAACTCCGTCTCAAAAAAAAAAAAAAAAAGCATGCTTACTAAGAGCCTTTTTTTTTTTTTTTTTTTTTTTTTTTTTTTTTGAGACACAGTCTCCTTCTTACCCAGGCTGGAGTGCAGTGGTGCGATCTCGGCTCACTGCAACCTCCACCTCTTGGGATCAAGAGATTCTTGTGCCTCAGTCAAGTAGGTGGGATTACAGGCACACGCCACCATGCGTAGCTAATTTTTGTATTTTTAGTAGAGACCGGGTTTCACCACGTTGGCCAGGCTCGTCTTGAACTCCTGACCTTAAGTGATCTGCCCACCTTGGCTTCCCAAAGTGCTGGGATTGTAAGTGAGATCCACTGTGCCTGGTCCAAAAGCCCCTCATTTTGATTAGTTTGCTAGGAAGGCTCTTCCATCTGCCTGTTTCTTGCCCTCCCTGTCTCTGCTTCCTCTCTGTTCCACCTGTTAAATTCCCTCTTCCCTGCTACACTCACTTGTCCCCACTCTCTGGTGCCCCCGGATCCCAGGCCTCCCCATGCTGTGGTTCTCCCTCTGCTCTCCTTGTCATCGGCTGCCCCCTCTTGCTGTCCCAGCACCACGCTGTTCTGTCTGCCCTGGCTACAAATCCCTCCTCCTCTCCCAAACTTTCTGTGTGAGGAGCCTCCCCCTTTATGCCCCTCTCCCTACCTTTCTGTCCTTCATCTCTCTGGACATCGAGCTTTTCTCTACGTTTCTCCAGTTACTTTTCTCTCCCTGCTACGTTCTCGGCTTCACTCACTGTCTCTGTAAATCTCTTAGCTACTCTCTGCCGTCTGCTTATGGATCTCCCTCATGCTTCTTTTTCCAAATTTTTCTATTTCCTACCACTCTTTCACCATCTTTCTCCACATATTCATAGGGAGGGGAGTACAATAAGGTGCCCACCTCCGTCAAGAGCACATTTTTAGTGGGATGCAATTTGGGACGGAAGAATCCTGGATGTCTTGAGACAAAAGTCACGTCCCCACACGATCAGGAGTAGCGATGGCTGGGAAGGCGAGGCCTGGGGAGTAGGAAGGCCCGGATCAAGGAGGAAAAGGATGGGGACTGAATTATTAGAGGCGTGTGGTGTCAAGGATCCCAGGACCCGGCACAGGCCTCCCCCGCCGGGACTGGGGCTGGGGCCAGGTTGGGAGGCTCCCCGGGCGGGAATCCACCTTGCGGTGAGGACTTTTAAAAGCGCGGGGCAGAAGGATGGGTCAGTAAAGAGTTTTAAGCGGAAAGGAGTCTCGAAAAACCGTGTTTACCTGGCCCAAGGCAGAACGACCGGGGACAGGACCCGTCGCCGAGCAATTTTAACACACAGGGAAGCGACCGCCGGACTCTCACGGAGACGCCTGAATTTACACGGGGTGGAGGGAGCGGTGCGGGAATTTCAAGGTCTGTGTTGACTCTCAGATCCCGGGTACAGAAGCGCGGGGGAGCTGGGAAGCCCAGATTGAATCTAAACAAAGGGAAACTGACGCGCTGCGGTGTGACCTTCTATCCACGCGATCCGCTTCCGGGTCTGCAAAAAACTGCGCGCGCCGCCGTGAGGGCGGGGCGGGGCGGGGCGGGGCGGGGAGGGGCTTCCCTAGGCCACGCTCCCGGTGCCTCTGTTTTGCGGGTTTTGCTGGCAGTGAAACTGGAGCAGCTCAGCCGTCTGCAAACTGGGATCCTGCCGGGGCAAAGCAGCCTCGGTTGATGATTAGATCCAGGAAATTTCCTGCTATTAAAATGAATTTTAAGCCTGCCGTGGCAGGCCCCTGTAGTCCCAGCGACTCGAGAGGCTGAAGCTGGAGGACCGATTCAACCCAAGAGTTCGAGTCTACACTGAGCTATCATGGCCACTGTACTCCAGCCTGGGCGTAGTGTAGACCCAGTGCTATACTCAGTGTAGACTCTGTCCTAAAATAAATAAGTAAATAAAAACTATTTTTTTTTTTTTTGAGACGGAGTCTCGCTCTGTTGCCCAGGCTGGAGTGCAGTGGCCGGATCTCAGCTCACTGCAAGCTCCGCCTCCTGGGTTCACCCCATTCTCCTGCCTCAGCCTCCCGAGTAGCTGGGACTACAGGCGCCCGCCACCTCGCCCGGCTAGTTTTTTGTATTTTTTAGTAGAGACGGGGTTTCACCATGTTAGCCAGGATGGTCTCATCTCCTGACCTCGTGATCCACCCGTCTCAGCCTCCCAAAGTGCTGGGATTACAGGCTTGAGCCACCGCGCCCGGCAATAAAAACTAATGTTAACAATTTAATTTAAAAGGCCTGGAAAGGCCGGGCGCGGTGGCTCAAGCCTGTAATCCCAGCACTTTGGGAGGCCGAGACGGGCGGATCACGAGGTCAGGAGATCGAGACCATCCTGGCGAACACGGTGAAACCCCGTCTCTACTAAAAAATACAAAAAAAAACTAGCCAGGCGAGGTGGTGGGCGCCTGTAGTCCCAGCTACTCGGGAGGCTGAGGCAGGAGAATGGTGGAAACCCGGGAGGCGGAGCTTGCAGTGAGCTGAGATCCGGCCACTGCAATCCAGCCTGGGCGACAGAGCCAGACTCCATCTCAAAAAAAAAAAAAAAAAAAAAAAAAAGGCCGGGCGCGGTGGCTCAAGCCTGTAATCCCAGCACTTTGGGAGGCCGAGATGGGCGGATCACGAGGTCAGGAGATCGAGACCATCCTGGCTAACACGGTGAAACCCCCTCTCTACTAAGAAATACAAAAAATAGCCGGGTGAGGTGGCAGCGCCTGTAGTCCCAGCTACTTGGGAGGCTGAGGCCGGAGAATGGCGTGAACCCGGGAGGCGGAGCTTGCAGTGAGCTGAGATCTGGCCACTGCACTCCAGCCTGGGCTACAGAGCGAGACTCCGTCTCAAAAAAAAAAAAAAAAAAAAAAAAAAAAAAAAAAAAAAAAAGGCCTGGAATTCTCTGTGAAGACGATGCAAGTTAAAATGTGAAATGCAAAGCCCTGCCTGCGCAGCATGTGCGATTTCATGCTGACGACCCACGGAACAGAATAGAAATCTTCTCCCTTTCCATCATCATCTCTATCTCCAGCACGGGAGAAAGATGTAGGCTGGGAGGTTAAGCCCGTCTACTTTTTTCACGTTCTTCTGCCTGCTTTTATTCTGACTGCTGGCAGCTGATTGTGCCCACCCCAATTGAAGTGGGTCTGCCTTTCCCAGTCCACTGAGTCATCTCTAGAGTGCTCATCTCTAGAGAGTTTCCGAGGGACAACGCCAAGTGCTTTGGAGGGTTAAGGCCAACCCTGGGAATCCGTGTTTACCTGGCCCAAGGTGGAACGACCGGGACATCTCCATCGGCGTCGCTCGGCGGCATCTCCGTCGGCATGGGCGATGGGTCCTGTCCCCGAGGATGTTAGGCCACCAACTGCTTTTTTTTTTTGAGACGGAATCTCGCTCCGCCTCCCGGGTTCACGCCATTCTCCTGCCTCAGCCTCCTGAGCAGCTGGGACCACAGGCACCCACCACTACGCCTGCCTAATTTTTTGTATTTTTAGTAGAGATGGGGTTTCACCGTGTTAGCCAGGATGGTCTCGGTCTCCTGACCTCGTGATCCGCCCGTCTCGGCCTCCCAAAGTGCTGGGATTACAGGCTTGAGCCACCGCGCCCTGCAACTTATTCATAATTTATTCTGATTTCCTTAACTTTAACTCATGTTCTTTTCCGCAGGGAGCTGAAGGCCCATGGGACGTGACCAAGTTTATGGATTTTAATCTGGCAAACGTCTTGAAAACAGTGACTCTCTAGCTGGGGAACTCAATTTAGGACTCTTAGCAAGTACAAATCAAAGACTATCTGTAATCAATGGGTTAAGACATTCATTCATGCATAAGTTTTCACTGCACTTACATACAACTTTTCTTCACTTTCTGAGAAGGGCACAGCATTTTTAGCTTTCAATTTAACAAATACCATTTAATTAGGTTTAAAGTTCTCCTTTAAAGGGTAATGTGTGGTTTTACATGCCTAGCTTTTAATTACTCTGTAACTAATTCACGGGCCCTCTGTGATCGCTCTCCCTTCAGACGTTACTACTTTACTGAAATTGAATTTGGAAAGCTATGTCAGGGGTAGAAGAGAGATAACAACAGCGGTCATTATTAGAAAAGAGGTTTTTCAAATTCTTACATTTTACTTAAATCTTAGCAGAGAATCATATAGCCTGCGACATAACATATGAAAATTTGCTATGGGCTGCCCGCAGAGCCAGAGGGCAGCGGTGCAGGTCCTGGGAGGCAACCACGTTGTACTTGCTTAGGCTTTGCCTGTGTCTGCACCGGTCCCTCCCTCCTTTGCCAGGGGGATGCTGCCAGCCTGGGCGGACCTTGTTGGCTTGGTCGCCAGGAGCTTTTCTGTTGCTGAGCCTTCTCCTCCACCTACTGCCTGCTTGGCTGAGCAGTTTCGGCTTCTAATGCGTTTTTTGTTATCTTTTTATAAACATACACCTGATTGTCTTGCCGATTTTGCATTACTGAGCAGGTTAAGAGCTCTCCTTCTAATGCTGCCTACTTAACACAGGGACTGATAGCTGTAGCAATCCTCTGTCCTTTGCCCTATCTGTTGGAGGAGGAGGCTTAGGTAAGACTTCCACTTCCTCTTTGTTATTTTGGCCCGATGATACTGGGGCTGAGGGAAGAGGAGTTGATAAGGCAAGTTATCAACTCTCCTTCCTCTTTTTAGGCTCTTCTGTGTGTAACTGAGCCAAGGCTGATCTAATTAAAGCCCATAACATTAAAGATTTTACTGGGACCTGATGCCTTTGCACCTGATGTTGTTTAAGATTTCTCCCCACTTGCTCCCAGAGTTCTACATCTAGCGTTCCTTCCTCCAGGAACCACAGGCTTTGTACTCAGTTATTGACCACACTCGTTTTTAATTCCTTAAACAACTTAAATTCTAGCGGAGTGTGTTCGTGAATAAACTGCTGTGGATTGTTTGGATCAGGCCTTATGGAAACAGGAAAAGCACAAGGTCTTAAGGGCTCTCTAGCTATGACAGCAGAGCATAAAATTCTTTGTATTGGGGTCTCTTATTTCTGCCACCAAAGGAGGTGGTACAAATGTTTCTGCAATTGGAGGAGGCAGTATAGGCCAATTTTTACCCTCCTCCTGTTTTTCTATTTTCAGTTGGAGGTGTGGGTAGAACAACATATTCTTTCAGATTTTTAGATTCAGCCTGCTGTCCCACAGAGTAAGAAGAAGATAATGGCAGAAGTACAGTACAAACTGAACTCCAAGTGGAAAAAACTGAAGAATCAACTTTGAAACCTTTTTGATGAGCCTGTTTTAATCCTTCGCCTGCTCTATCCCAGTTTTCCACATCAAGAGTGCCTCCCTGTGGAAACCATGGGTTATGCGTAATAACCTTTTGTGGCTTCTGCAGGAGGTTAGTTAGTGCCTGTGAATTAACCTGAGCTCCAGACTGCCTCGACAGAACTTTAAGCAACTGCAAATAATGTTTTTCTTCAATAGACAAATTATTCCCCTTGTTTCCTGATTCAGAAAACTTCCCGTTCCCAGTACTTCTTTAAAGCACTGTTCCCAGTACCTCTTTAGGACACTGACCTTATATCTACAGCTGAGAGACTCGTCCTGGGGTCTCCGTTCGCCTTGTCAATTTCAGTTCTTCTGCTCCAGCAGACCTTCTTCATTCACATCCCGGAAGTCTCAAGTTTGAATGCCACTGTCGCCATGCAGGGCGCCACTTCGTGAGGCCACTTATAAAGCACCCAATTCTGTCCCTGTTCAGGTGCCACTTGTAACCTGCATGTACTTAGGGGGACTGAACAAAGGGGGCGAATGCAGGAATAAAAGACAGGAGAGTATATTTGCCTCTAGGGGACAAGGGCTCTGAGCTTTACACAGCCCCCCATATTTATTAGGTAAAAGAGATAGTGAGGGCCGGGCGCGGTGGCTCAAGCCTGTAATCCCAGCACTTTGGGAGGCCGAGACGGGCGGATCACGAGGTCAGGAGATCGAGACCATCCTGACTAACACGGTGAAACCCCATCTCTACTAAAAAATACAAAAAACTAGCCGGGCGTGGTGGCGGGCGCCTGTAGTCCCAGCTACTCGGGAGGCTGAGGCAGGAGAATGGCGTCAACCCGGGAGGCGGAGCTTGCAGTGAGCTGAGATCCGCCACTGCACTCCAGCCTGAACGGCAGAGCGAGACTCCGTCTCAAAAAAAAAAAAAAAAAAAAAAAGATAGTGAGAAAGTGGGGATGACTGTTGGGTAATTGTCAGTCAGCCCTTTGGGTCACAGCAGGCTTGCAAGACTGCGTCCTTTGAATAATAGGCGCTAGATTTCTCATTAGATAACTTCAAGGAGCCCGGTGCCAGGAAGTGATGTTCCTCAGCAAACCTTTTGGTGGCAGGGAAGTTTGAGTTTGCCCACATCCTGCATTAATGATAAACACTTTGCTGTTTGATCATACAGCCTCCAGTGGAATTCTGAGTTGGTCACATCCCATGGGCCTTCAGCCCCCTGCACTTTTCTCTGCCTGGATCCTGTCCAGGCCACCACATTACTTTTAGCCATAATGTGTCTTTAGGCTCCCCTTGGCTCTAACAGATTCTCATACTCTTCTTGTTTTTTATAATCTGGTCAGCTTTGAGGAGTACTGGTTAGGTAGCAGGGCTGTCGATGTGGTATTGGGGGCAGCCACTCTATTGGGATTTGTCTGATGTTTCCCATGATTAGACAAAGGTTAGGGACATTGGGGAGAAAGACCAATGAGAAGTGCCATTTTTATTACATCCTATCAAAGGTGCGTACTATTAACATTACTTAATCCCCTGTGGATGTCGACCTTGATCACCTGTCTGAGGCTGTGTCTGTCAGGTTTCTCAGCTATAAAATTTCTCTCATTCTCTCCCTGCCATACTGTAGTGTTTAAAAGGAAGCAGCCCTGTGCAGCCTGCATTTGTGGAGTCGGGAGTTATGCGTATTCCACCTCCTTGGAGGTGGAGTGTCTACAAGAGTTATTTGGAATTCTTCTGCATAGGAGTTTGGTCTCTTCTCTCCCAATTATTTATTTAATCATTCATGTATATCAGAAAGTGCCATTTAATGTTTCAAACCATCAATTATTGACATCACATTCTTCCTTTTACTCTTAGTGCATTAATAGATCCTTCTTGGTCTCTTCATGGTAGCCCATTTGCCTTCCCATAATCTAGAAGGGGTCTAGAAGCATATGGTTCTCAGAGTCAGGAAAAAGATTTTGAGCAGAACTCAAGGAAGCAGAAGGTCCTGTGAGATGTACACTTTGCTGAGAGTCCCTCATGGCTCAGACCTCAGCATGTCCTGCACTCTCCACATGAGCCCCTGTCTGCTTCCAGGGTCCATGGAAATAAAAAAGCCTCTTCCAAATACTGCACCAATGTCTTTGGAGTTGCTCACTAGACACTGTAATTGTTTCTGGTAATTGAGAACTGAGACAAATTATTAGAAAAAAATATTTTTGACTTTCCTAGCATGCACTGCCATTGTGGTAAAAGTAAACTAATAACTGGTTCTTCGGGGAGGTGAGGTCGCAGAATCACAAACCTTTATCTCAGGGCCTGGCTGTCTCCCTCTCTGAGATATACTGGCTGTTATGACGTTCACACTGAGCCCACCGTCCTGGGAGCAGAAAGGAGTCTGGTGAGTATTTTCTATTTTATTCTGAGAGACGCATCTGTGAAGGGAAGGAGGCCTTCAGGAATCTGGAGAAGTGCTTATGTCAGAAAATTCTTCATAAAAACTGGTCCAGCTGGGTGTGGTGGCTCACGCCTGTAATCCTAGCACTTTGGGAGGCCGCAGCAGGTGGATCACGAGGTCAAGAGATAGAGACTATCCTGGCAAACATGGTGAAACCCCGTCTCTATTAAAAATACAAAAATTAGCTGGGCATGGTGGTGCGTGCCTATAGTCCCAGCCACTCAGAAGGCTGAGGCAGGAGAATCACTTGAACCCAGGAGGTGGAGGTTGCAGTGAGTTGAGATCAACCACTGCACTCCAGCATAGGCGACAGAGTGAGACTCCATCTCAAAAAAAAAAAAAAAAAAGAAAAGAAAAGAAATTAAAACTGGTCTAGAGCTACATCCCAATGAGTTGTTGAATGTTGAAATAATTTCTGGAGCATTTGGTCCTCCCGTCTATACAAATCCCTGATGCCTATGACAGTAATTTAATGTAATCCACACTTGTGGTGATGGTTGATGTTTTATTGTATACTATTATCTGATACTTAAATCACACTGCAATTGTAGTTGTGAAGTTTATCCAGCCTACAAAAATTACAAACACGATTTTCAGGATAATAGAGGTGTCAGTATAAGGCCTCTTTTCATGTCATGATGAATGAATATAACTATGTGACAATTATATCAAAAAACTGAATGTCTGAGAGGCAATGGCTACAATATAAATAACTTATTTTTTTTTCGGAAAGGTGGGCATATTATATGCTTTACGGATTCAGTACTATCCACAGAAAATAACTGTGGTCTGCTGAGTATAGTGAAACTGTTATCCCTCTTGGTCTTAGTCAATATCTGTTTATAGAAAAGTTAGCACTATGATGAGTTTCAGATGAAAAAAAATCTGGAAATTGGCAGTTTGCAAGTTCAGATGTATCTTGTGATAGTTCTCTGTTAAAAAGAAAAGAAAAAACAACTGGTGGATGGGTGTGGTGGCTCATGCCTGCAATCCCAGCATTTTGGGAGACCAAGGTCAGAGGCTCCCTTGAGCCCAGGAGTTCTAAACCAGCCTGGCAACATAGTAACACTCTGTCTCTACTAAATAAATATTAGCCAGGTATGGTGGTGCAAGGCTGTGGTCCCTGCTACTTGGGAGTCTGGGAGGTTGAAGCAACAGTGAATTGTGTTTATGCCACTGTACTCCAGTTTGGGCCACGGAGCAAGACCCCGTCTCAAAAATTCTAGATGCCACTTTTAGTGTTTGTCTTGTCTTCAATTTTTTTTTTTTTTTTTTTTTTTTTTTTTTAAGATGGAGTCTCACTCTGTCGCTGAGGCTGGAGTGCAGTGGCATGATCTCGACTCACTGCAACCTCTGTCTGCTGGGTTCAAGCGATTCTCCTGCCTCAGCCTCCTGAGTAGCTGGGATTACAGACACCTGCCAACATGCCTGGCTAATTTTTTTTGTATTTTTAGTAGAGATAGGGTTTTGCTATGTTAGTCAGACTGGTTTTGAATTCCTGACCTCGTGATCTGCCCGCCTCGGCCTCCCAAAGTACTGGGATTACAGGTGTGAGCCACTGCCCCCAGCCCAGTCAATTTCAGTAATTACATTATTCCTAAATTAAATGTGCCTGCATTATTAATCCATTATATGATATGTAATCAGTAATAATTTAACCTCAGTCTTACAGTAGTTTGTCTCTTAACATGTTTCAGAAACCCATTACTTTTCCTACCATATTATGGTATAAAGATCTCCATCACTTTAAAATGGCAAAAGACATCAGTAAAAATAAGTAGTCACGCACCACAGAATGATGTCTTGGTCAACTACTGACCACATATACAATGGTGGTACCATAAGATTACAATAGAGCTGAAAAATTCCTAATTCCTAGTGATGCTGTAGCCATGGTAACATCACAGCACACTTTATTTTTTAAAAATAAATTTAATGTAGCCTAAGTGTACAGTTTTTGTTTTTTTTTTTTTTTTGAGACAGAGTCTTGCTCTGTTGCCCAGGCTGGAGTGCAATGTCGTGATCTCGGCTCACTGCAACCTCCACCTTCCGGATTCAAGCGATTCTCCCACCTCAGCCTCCTGAGGATCTGAGAGAACAGGCGTGTGCCACCACGCCAGGCTAATTTTTTTGTAATCTTAGTATTGACGAGATTTCACCATGTTTGTCAGGCTTGTCTCAAACTCCTGACCTTGTGATCTGTCCGCCTCGGCCTCCCAGTGTTGGGATTACAGGCGTGAGCCACCGCGCCCAGCTGTGTAGTGTTTTTAAAGCCTTCAGTAGTGTGGAGTATGTCCTAGGCCTCTACATTCACTCACCACTCCTCACTGTCTCACCCAGAGTAACTTCCAGTTCTGGAAGCTCCACTCATGGTAAGTGCCCTAAACAGGTGCACTTTGTTTCTATCTTTTATATGGCATTTAATGTGTGGTGATCTTGGCTCACCGCAACCTCATCTCCTGGGTTCAAGCAATTCTCCTGCCTCAGGCTCCCAAGTAGCTGGGATTACAGGTATGCACCACCACGCCTGGCTAATTTTGTACTTTTAGCAGAGACGGGGTTTCTCCATCTTGATCACGCTGGTCTTGAACTCCCGACCTCAGGTGATGTGCCTACCTCAGCCTCCAAAAATGATGGGATTATAGGCATGAGCCACCGTGCTTGGCCTGATATGGTATTCTTATGGTAACTTTTCTGTGTATAGACACAGAAATGCCATTTTATTACAATTGCCTACAGTATTCAGTAGTGTAACCTGCTGTACAGGTTTATAGCACTGTGCCTGTCAGGAACAGGGTTTGCTGCACACAGTAAGTATGATGACTGATACACAGTTTTGTTATTCTCTGCTCACCTCCATGCTGTCTAAATCAAACAATATTTAACCTGAAAAGGCAATGTCCTTCTTCCAGGAAACTGGATAGAAATGCTCCTCAGCTAACAAAGTCAGCCCTGTCATCCTAGTGATTCTTTCCCAGAGACCACAGTGAAAGGCCTGTAGGAAAAGCACATAATGAGAGTTCTAAGTTTAGGATGAAAGTCATAAAGAGTAAAGTAGCCTTTCCAAAACACCCAAGGGATTAAATATTTTAATAACCTGAATAAAAATCGCAATTTCCACATGTCCTTGCATCATGAGGCTTGGTATCTTTCAGCTTGTAATTTTTCTGCAACATGCTATGTCATATATTAATACAGAAGTACTAGAGACTGAGTTATTTCTTCCATAAATGCTCAAAGCTCTCATGTTCGATAGTAATGGTCCTTGATGAATACCCTTTGCATCCACAATCCACAATCTATCTTTATGGTTTGCTTTTCTTTTTTGAGACAGAGTCCCACTCTGTTTCCCAGGCTGGAATGCAATGGCCCCAATCTTGGCTCACTGCAACTTCCACCTCCCGGGTTCAAGTTATTCTCCTGCCTCAGCCACCCCAGTAGCTAGGATTACAGGCTCATTCCACCATGCCCAGCTAATTTTTGTGTTTTTAGTAGAGATGGGGTTTCACCATGTTGGCCAGGTTGGTCTTGACCTCAAGTGATCCTGACCTCAAGTGATCCGCCCACCTTGGCCTCCCAAAGTGCTGGGATTACAGGCGTGAGCCACCGTGTCCGGCCTATGGTTTCCTCAAAGATGTATGTGTTGACGTCCAGTGACTTGGTAGGGCTGGATAAAGCCTGTGTCACATACATTTATATGATTTCCCTCTAGTACAACACTCTGATACTGATTAATATCAGAACTCATAATAAAGAGTTTGCCATACTCTGTAAGGACTCTCGTGAATGAATCATCTGATGCTGTGGAAGGTGTGAATTGTGATTAAAGACCTTACCACACATGTTGCATTTGTAAGGTTGCTCTCCAGCACGGAGTCTGTGATGATTTGCAAAGTTTGAAATCTGAGTAAAGACCTTGCCACAGGTTTTTTTTTTTTTTTTTTTTTTTTTGAGACAGTCTCACTTTGTCGCCCAGACTGGCACACAGTGGCTTGATCTCTACTCACTACAGCCTCTGCCTCCCAGGTTCAAGCGATTCTCCTGCCTCAGCTCCTGAGTAGCTGGGATTACAGGTGCAGGCCACCACGCCCAGCTAATTTTTGTATTTTTAGTAGAGACGGGTTTTCGCCATGCTGGCCAGGCTGGTCTTGAGCTCCTGACCTCAGGTGATCCATCTACCTTGGTCTCCCAATGTGCTGGGATTACAGGTGTGAGCCACTGTGCCCAGCCCCACATCCATTACAACTGTAAGGTAGGTTTCTCTGCATTACAGATTATCTGATGAATATTAAGACTTGAAGGCACACTAAATGTTTTGCTACATACATTTGTAAGGTTTCTGTGCAATATAAATTCCTTGATGTTTTACAAGGTGTGAAATTTATTTTTTTTCATGTTTTATTTTAGGTTCAAGGAGTATGTGTACATCGGTCAACTGCATGTTGCAGGAGTTTGGTGTACAGTTAATTTTGTCACCAGGTAATCAGTATAATTATAATACTCAACAGGTAATTATTCAATCTTCATGCTCTTCCCAACCTCCACCCGTAAGCCCCAGTGTCTACTGTTCCCTTGAGTCCATGTGTAATCAATGTTTAGCTCCCACTTATAAGTGAGAACATGGGGTATTTTGTTTTCTGTTCCTGCATTAATTCACTTAGGATAAGAGCCTCAGCTCCATCCATACTGCTGTAAAGGACACAATCTTGTTCCTTTTTATGGCTGCATAGTATTCCATAGTGTATATGTACCACATTTTCTTTATCTGGTCTACTGTTGATGGGCATTTACGTTGATTCCACGTCTTTGCTATTGTGAATAGTGCTGCATGAACATACACGTGTTTGTCTTTATGGCAGAATGATTATATTCCTTTAGGTATACACCCAGTAACAGGATGCTGGGTTGAATGCTATGTGCTTTTAGGTCTTTGAGAAATCGCTGCACTGCTTTCCACAATGGCTGGATTAATTTATATTCCCACCAGCAGTGTATAAGCATTTCCTTTTCTCTGCAGCCTCATTAGCATCTATGTTTTGACTTTTTAATAATGCCCATTCTGATAATACCCATTCAGACAGGTCTGAGATGGTATCTCATTGTGGCTTTGAGTGCATTTCCTTAATGATTAGCAATATTAATCATTTTTTATATGCTTATTGCCACATGTATGTCTTCTTTTGAGAAACATTTATTCATGTGCTTTGCCCAGCTTTTAATGGGGTTGTTTTTTCATTGTTGATTTGAGTTCTTTATAAGAGATTCTGGATTAGATATTTGTCAGATGCAATTTGTAAACATTTTCTCCCATTCTGTAGTCTGTTTACTCTGTTAATAGCTTCTTTCACTGTGCAGAAGTTATTTAGTTTAATTAGGTCCCACTTGTCAATTTTTGTTTTTGTTACAATTGCTTTGGGGTCTTCATCATTAAGTCTTTTCCAGTGCTTAAGTCCAGAATGGCATTTCCTGGGTTTTCTTCTAGGGATTTAATAGTTTTAGGTTTTATATTTAAGTCTTTACTCCATCTTGAGTTGATTTTTGTATATCGTGAAGGACAGGGGTCCAGTTTCAATGTTCTGCATATGGCTAGCCAGTTATGCCAGCACCACTTATTGAATGAAGTTCTTATTTCATTGCTTGTCAGCTTTGTTGAGGATCACATGATATATGCCTCTATTTCTGGGTTCTCTTACCTGTTCCATTGATCTATGTTTCTTTTTGTACCAGTACCATGCTGTTTTAGTTACTGTAGCCTTGTAGTATGGTTTGAAGTTGGGTAGTGTGATACCTCAAACTTTGCTCTTTTTGCTTAGGATTGCTTTTACTATTTAGGTTGGGCTTTTGTGGTTCCAAATAAATTTTAGAATGTTTTCTTCTAATTCTGTGAAAAATGCCATTGGTAGTTTGACAGAAATAGTATTGACACTGTAAATTGCTTTGGGCAGTATTTTAACAATATTGATTCTTCCTATCCATGAGCATGGGCTATTTTTCAGTTTGTATTGTTTCTGATTTCTTTGAGCACTGCTTTGTAATTCTCATTGCAGAAATCTTTCACGTACCTGGTTGGCTGTATTCCTAGGTATTTACACTTTTTACAAAAAGCTACAGCTACTGTGAATGGGAATCCATTATTGATTTGGCTCATAGTTGGACATTACTGGTGTATAGAAATGCAACTAATTTTTGTACATAGCTTTTGTATCCTGAAACTTTTTTGAAGTTGTTTATCAGATCTTAGGAGCCTTTGGGCAGAGACTACAGGTTTTCTAAATATAGAATTATGTCTCCTGCAAGAGAAACTGACTTCCTCTCTTCGTATTTTTATATGCCTTTTATTTCTTTATCTTGCCTGACCACTAAGCTTAGGACTTCCAGTACTATGTAGAATCAGAGTGGTGAGAGTAGTCATCCCTGTCGTGTTCCAGTTCTCAAGGACAATGCTTCCAGCTTTCACTCATTCAGTACTGTTTTGGCTGTGGGTCCATCATAGATGGTTCTTATTGAAGTATGTTCCCTCAATGTGTAATTTGTGGAGGGTTTTTAACATGAAGGGATGTTGAATTTTATTAAAACCCTTTCTGCATCTAAAGAGATGATCATGGTCATGTGGTTGTTTTTAGTTCTGTGTATGTGATAAATCACATTTATTGATTTGTGTATACTGAACCAACCTCGCAGCCCAACATTAAAGCATGCTTGATTATGTTGGATTAGCTTTTTGATGTGCTGATGGATCTGGTTTACTAGTATTTTGTTGAGGATTTTTTCACCTATATTAATCAGGAATACCAGCCTGAAGTTTTCTTTTTTCATTGTGTCTGTCAGGTTTTGGTATTAGAATGATGCTGGCCTCATAGAATCAGATAGGGAGGAGACCCTCTGCATCCACATTTTTGAACAGTTTCAGTAAGACTGGTAACAGCTTTTCTTTATACGTCCCGTAGGATTCAGCTATAAATCTGTCTGGTCCAGAGCTTTTTTGTTTGACAGGTTTTTAATTACTGATTCAATTTTGGAACTCATTATTTGTCTGTTCAGGGTTGCAATTTCTTCTTGGTTCAATCTTTGGGGGTTATATCTTTCCAGGAATTTATTAATTTCTTCTAGGTTTTCTAGTTTGTGTGCATACAGGTGTTTATAGTAATCTTTGAGGGTTTTTTGTATTTTTGTGGGGTTGGTGGTAATGTCCCCTTTGTCATTTCTGATTGTGTTTTTTTAGATCTCCTTTTGCAAGGTGTGAAATTTTGTTGAAGACTTTTCCACACATTCATTACAATGGGGAAGTCTCTGCAGTATAAATTATCTAATGAATTATTAGAGAAACTTGTGTTTGAATACCTTGTCATATTCTTTGCATTTGCAAAATGTCTTTGTGGTATGGAATAAAATATGAGTAGTAACGCTTGAGTGCACACTAAAGTTGTTGTTTTTTTTTGTTTTTTGTTTTTTTTTTTTTTTTGAGATGGAGTCCCGCTCTGTCGCCCAGGCTGGAGTGCAGTGGCCAGATCTCAGCTCACTGCAAGCTCCGCACCCTGGGTTTACACCATTCTCCTGCCTCAGCCTCCCAAGTAGCTGGGACTACAGGCCACTTGGGGACCTATATTATATTTTTTCTAGTGACTACCCGCCACCTCGCCCGGCTAGTTTTTTTTTTGTATTAATTAGTAGAGATGGGGTTTCACCGTGTTAGCCAGGATGGTCTCAATCTCCTGACCTTGTAATCCACTCGTCTCGGCCTCCCAAAGTGCTGGGATTACAGGCTTGAGCCACCGCGCCCGGCCCACACTAAATTCTTTGACATATTTGTTACATTTGTAGTTTCTATCCCATATGAATAGTCCAATGTTGTGCTAGGTATGAAATGTGACTAAAGGCCTTGCCACACTCACTACATTTGTAAGGTTTCTCTCCAGTATGAATTTTCCGATGTCGTGCAAGGTGTGCAATTCGATTGAAGACCTTGCCACATTCATTACATTTGTAAGGTCTTTCTCCAGTATGGATTCTCTGATGATTGGTTAGGGATAACTTGTGTCTGAATGCCTTGCCACATTCATTACATTTGTAAGGTTTCTCTCCAGTGTGGATTACAAGATGGGCTGAAAGGCCTGAATACTCACTAAATGCTTTACCACATTCATTACATTTGTAAGGCTTCTCTCCAGTATGAATTCTTCGATGTCGTGCAAGATTTGCAAGTTGATTAAATACTTTTCCACATTCATTACATTTGTAAGGTTTCTCTCCTGTATGAATTCTCCAATGTTGTGCTAGGTGTGAATTTTGAATAAAGACCTTACCACATTCATTACATTTGTAAGGTTTCTCTCCAGTATGAATTTTCTGATGTCGTACAAGGAGCGCAATTCTATAGAAGGCCTTGCCACATTCATCACATTTGTAAGGCTTCTCTCCAGTATATATTCTCCAATGATTTGCTAGAGATGATTTGTGACTGAAGCCCTTACCACATTCATTACATTTGTAAGGTTTCTCTTCAGCATGAATTCTTTGATGTCGTGCAAGGTAAGAATTATTGCTGAAGACTTTACCACATTCATTACATTCAAACGGCTTCTCTCTGGTATGAATTCTTTGATGTCGTGCAAAGTTTGAATTGTAACTAAAAACCTTGCCACAGTCATTACATTTGTAAGGCTTCTCTCCAGTATGAATTCTCCAATGTTCTGCAAGGTGTGAATTGCGACTAAAGACCTTGCCACATTCATTACATTTGTAAGGTTTCTCTGCAGTATGGATTACTTGATGTTTGGTAAGGCTGGAAGACACTCTAAAGACTTTGCTATGCTCATTACATTCATAAGGTTTTTCCCCAATGTGTTCTTTCTGTTCTTGTGGGATAAATGAAGAATCATCAAAATCATTCCTATTAAAAATGGGGGTTTTGACACTGGAAGAAATTTCTTGAAGAGAGGAAACAGAGGAACTGTGGTTGATAAAGTTTTCAACTTGATTACATCCATTTATTACCCTTTCATCTGGAAATAGCTCCAGTTCAGACAGATGTAAATGAAAGGATACTCCAAGTTGTTTTTTAATTGGTTTGTCTTTTGCATTGCTTCCCAAGGCGTAGCTGCTCCCTAGGAAAGCAAGAAAAGAGTAAAATTCAGACCCCATAATTCTGGCATGTTTAGAGTCTGATGAAAAAACTAGAATCTGCCTCATCTGACTCAGACATTGGAAGAAATATCAGCACACTCTGTACATCATGTTGGCAGTGCTGAAAACAGAAAAGGGTAAGGTGACGCACTGGAGTGCTGGGAAATCTGTAGGAGCCAGAGGATTATGGGTGAGTTTGAGAGGGATTATGAGCAGAGAGATAGAACAGGAATTGAAACCTTCTGAGAAAAAGAAGGGACAAGTCTCTTAGGGAAAATAAGACACTTAAGAGAAGTGGTATACACAATAACAGTACATGCACAAAACTAGGAAAGGCACATCCCCGGAAAAGGAGTGAGTGTTCCCACACCCTTTACAACAGGCTAATTAGAAAAGATCTCCCTCTGACCAAGTCTTATACAAAACAACTGAGAGAAGCAGTTATTTTACCAAACCTAATCCAAAAATTACACAAAAGGAAAGAGAATTATCGCTAAAAAATAAATAAAGCCAAACCTAGAAAAAGACAGGCAGCTCTCTAAATTACTAGACAAATATTTATTTAGCCGCTTCAGCCTCCCAAAGTGCTAGGATTACTGGCATGAGCCACCGCACTCAGCCTCAGCAAGTTTTTTTTGTGTTCTTTAGAGACAAGGTCTCATGACATTGCCTAGACTTCTTGGCTCAAGTGATCCTCCTGCCTTGGCCTCCCAAAATGATGGGATTACAGGCACAAGGCACTGCACCTGGCCCTTGACAAATATTTAAAGCAACTGCCTTAAGATTCTTAATAAGCTAAAAGTTATCAGAGAGAGATAAACAACTAAATGAAATCAGAAAAATAATACATGAGAAGGAGGATATTAAAGGAGGAAACATAAAAAACATTCTGGAGCTGAAATACAATAAAGTAAAAATTCATTAGGTGCTCAACAACAGATGGATAGAGCACAGAAAAGAATGAGCAAACTTAAAGATCGGTTATTCAAAAGTATCAGCTCCACCAGGCACAGTGGCTCATGCTTGTAATCCCAGCACTTTGGGAGGCCAAGGCAGGCAGATCACGAGGTCAGGAGTTCGAGACCAGGCTGATCAACATGGTGAAACCACGTTTCTACTAAAAATACAAAAAGTAGACAGGTGTGGGGGCACGTGCCTGTAATCCCAGCTACTCAAGAGGCTGTAGCAGGAGAATCGCTTGAACCCAGGAGGCAGAGGTTGCAGTTAGGCAAGATCGTGCCATTGCAAGAGTGATAGTCTGTCCCCCCCCGCAAAAAAAAATATATATATAAATATATACACACACACATATATATACACACACACACACATATATATACACACACACACACATATATAATCAGCTCCAAATACCAAAAACAAAAAACAATGAAGAAAAGCAAATAAATGCTAACAGGTTTTTTGGATGCTCTCAAGCACAACAATATACAAATTATTAGAGATTCATAAGGGGAAGACAGAGGATCAGAAATTGCAATTGAAGAAATAATGTCCAAATAATTGTCCAAATCCCAATTCTGAAGAAAGACCTGAATATACAATTCAAAAACCTTGACCATTCAAATTAAAATTAACCCAAGGACGTTCACGCAGAGATAAATTATAAACAAATTATCAAACATCAAAGACAGAGGAAGAATTTTGACAGCAGCAACAAAAAAGATATTTGCCATTTAGAGGAAAATGTGTAAGACTATGTACTTTTTTTCAGCAGAAACTTTGCATGCCAGAAGACAGTGAGATAACATACTGAAAGTGCTTAAAATCAACCAAGAATACTATGTGGAGCAAAAGTAAGCTGCAAAAATAAAGAAGAAATTTAGACTTTCCTCGATAAAGAAGAGTTAAGGAAGTTCATTAGTACCCTAGACCTGTCCAACAAGAAATGCTACAGAAAGACCTTCAAAATGAAATAAAAGGATTCCAGACAGTACCGGTAAACCAAATGAGAGGATAAAATTCTCTATTAAAAGTAAAAAATGACCCAGGCGTGGTGGCTCACACCTGAAATCCTAGCAGTCTGGGAGGCCAAGGCAGGCAGATTGCTTGAGGTCAGCAGTTTGAGACCAGACTGCCTAACATGGTGAAACCCCATCCCTACTGAAAATACAAAAAGTAGCCAAGCATGGTGGCGCACGCCTGTAATCCCAGCTACTTGGGAGGCTGAGGCAGGAGAATCACTGGAACCCAGGAGGCGGAGGTCGCAGTGAGCCGAGATCACACTGCTGCACTCCAGCATGGGCAACAGAGTGATAATCCATACCCTCATGAAAAAAAAAAAAAAGCAAGAACAGAGAAGTCAGAAACAAACCCTCAAATACTTGGTCGAATGATGTTCAATCAAAATGCCAAGATCATGTAATAAGGAAAGGACAGTCATTTCATCATAAATAGTGCTGAAGAAAAAGGATGCCCATATGCAAAGGAATGAGGCTGAACCCTTACTTTACACCCTGTGCAAAAATTAACTTAAAGTCTATTCATGACCTAAAATGATAAAACTCCTAGAAAAAACCATAAGTAAAAAGCTTCATGAGATTGGATTCAATGTTTCCCCAGATATAACACTGACAGTATGGGAAAGAAGGTAAAAATACACACGATGCACTATGACAAAATTGACAACTATTGTGGATGGAAGAAAACAATTACCAAAATGTAAAGAAAACCTACCATATGTGAGAAAATATTTGCATAATATATCTGTAATAAAAACTTAATATCTAAAATATATATAGGCCGGATGTGGTGGCTCATGTCTATAATCCCAGCACTTTGAGAGGCGGCTGCAGGTGGATCACCTGACGTCAGGAGTTCAAGACTAGCCTGGCCAACATAGTGAAACCCCAACTGTATTAAAGATACAAAAATTTAGCCAGGCACGGTGGTGTGCATCTGTAATCCCAACTACTTGGGAGGCTGAGGTGGGAGAATTGCTTGAACCTGGGAGGCACAGGTACCAGTGAGCTGAGATCACGCCACTGCATCCAGCCTCGGTGACAGAGCAAGACTCCATCTTAAATAAATAAATAAATAAATAAAATAATAAAATAAAAATATATAAATAACTCTTATAAAGCAAAACAAATAATCCAATTAAGAAATGTAGAAAGAAATACACATTTTTCCAAAGGTGATATATGACCATATGAGAAAATGCAAAATATCACATATCATTAGAGAAATGCAAATAGAAAACATAGGATATTTTTCCTCACACACATACAGAATATCACCTCATACCCATATAGAATATTTATTGTCAAGAAAGGAAAAAAAAAATGAAACACCAGAAAATCACAAGTGTTGTCGAAAATACGGCGAAATAGGAGAATTCTGTGCTCCTGTTAGTGGAAATGTGAAATGGTGCGGTCACTTTGTAAATAAGTATGACATTTTCTGAAAGAATCTAAAATCAAATAATTAGTATACGCAACAACTCCACATCTGGGTATACAGATTAAAAACTAAAAAGTCAGGCACAATGGTTCGTGCCTGTAATGTTACTACTTTCGGAGGCCGAGACAGGTGGATCACCTGAGGTGGGGAGTTTGAGACCAGCCTAGCCAACATGGTGAAACCCTATCTCTACTAATAATACAAAAATTAGCTGGGTGTGGTGGTGCACACCCATAATCCCAGCCGCTCAGGAGGCTGAGGCAAGAGAATTGCTTGAACCTAGGAGGTGGAGGTTGCAGTGAGCCGAGATTGTGCCATTGCACTCCAGCCTGGACAACAAGAGCGAAACTCCATCTCAAACAAACAAACAAACACACACACACACAAATGAAAAATAAAATAAAAATAAAGACAGCATCTTGAAGAGATACTTAAAAATCCATGTTCAAGGCCAGGCACGATGGCTCATGCCTATAATCCCAGCACTTTGGGAGGCCGAGGTAGGTGGATCATGAGGTCAGGAGTTTGAGACTAGCCTGGCCAATATGGTGAAACCCTGTCTCTACAAAAAATACAAAAATTAGCTGGGCATGGTGGTGGGCACCTGTAGTCCCAGCTGTTTGGGAGGCTGAGGCAGGAGAATCACTTGAACCCTGGGGGCAGAGGTTGCAGTGAGCCAAGATCACACCACTGCACTCCAGCCTGGGCGAGACAACGAGACTCCGTCTCAAAAAACAACAACAACAACAACAAAAACCCATGTTCATAGCAGCATTATTAAAAATAATAAAGAGGTAGGCACAATGCAGGTGTCCACCAATGGATGAATAGTTAAACTGTGGTACAGACAAATAGAAAAACATTATTCAGTCCTGAAAGAGTATACAAATTTCTTGATGTGCTACAAAATAGATGAACCTGAAAGACACTACACTAAGTGAGATAAGCCAGTCATAAAAAGACATATACTGTATGATTCCATTTGAGTATCTAAAATACTGAAATTCATACAAACAGAACAGAAAGGGAGGGGGGAGAGAGTGAAATTGTAGGAGGAATGAGTTAAATATTACTGGTAATCAATTAAATCTAAATTCAAAAAAAAAAAAAATAAGACTAGGCATCGTGGCTCACGCCCATAATCAGAGTACTTACGGAGGCTGAGAAAGGAGGATTGCTTGAGCCCAGGTGTTCAAAATCAACATAGGCAACATAGCAAGACCCCTGTATCTGAAAAACAAAAATAAGCTGGGCACAATAGCTCATGCCTGTAATCCCAGCACTTTGGGAGGCTGAGGCGGGCGGATCACTTAAGGTCAGGAGTTCGAGACCAGTCTGGACATGGTGAAACCCCGTCTCTACTAAAAATACAAACAAAAATTAGCTGGGCCTGGTGGCAGGTGCCTGTAATCACAGATACCTGGAAGGCTGAGGCAGCAGAATCCCTTGAAGCTGGGAGGCGGACGTTGCAGTGAGCTGAGATAGCGACACTGCACTCCAGCTTGGGAAACAGAGCAAAATTCTGGAAGGAAGGAAGGAAGGAAGGAAGGAAGGAAGGAAGGAAGGAAGGAAGGAGGGAAGGAAGGAAGGAAGGAAGGAAGGAAGGAAGGAAGGAAGGAAGGAAGGAAGGAAGGAAGGAAGGAAGGAAGGAGGGAGGGGGAGGGGAGGGAGGGAGGGAGGGAGGGAGGGAGGGAGGGAGGGAGGGAGGGAGGGAGGGAGGGAGGGAGGGAGGGAGGGAGGGAGGGAGGGAGGGAGGGAGGGAGGGAGGGAAAGAAGGAAGGAAGGAAGGAAGGAAGGAAGGAAGGAAGGAAGGAAGGAAGGAAGGAAAGAAGGAAGGAAAGAAGGAAGGAAAGGAAGGGTCTCCAGTCAAATAAACAAAAAATATATATATTTATTTATTTGAAACCGAGTCTTGCTCCATCTCTCAGGTTCTGTTTCACAACAGAGTGAAACTCCGTCTCAAAAAAAAAAAACAAACACAAAAATAAAAACAAAAAAACAAAATTAGACAAAAGAAAACAAAACAAAAAGCCCAAACAACAGCATGGCTTCCACCCTGCCCATCTGAGCTCTTACCTGTGTTCACACCTTTGATGTGCTCCTTCCCATCTGAATTTTTTGCTATTTTCACTTCACTCTCACCAGACCAGGGCTCCCTCCTTTGCTCCAACATGGAGTTAATATTCAGGTCAGGAAGAGAGATTCCTGTTTGTAAAAAAAGAATCAAAATGTGCTGTGGCATCTCCAAAATCCAAGCCCTATGTGTAGGAAGGAGAAAGGATATCACAAATGAATCAAGAATAACGTTTCACAAATTAATCCACAGACTGCCTCCTTCTGAATGCTTAGGGAATGTAATAACAAGCAGACATCGAGCCCCTTTCCAGTAACTACTGAGTATAAAGCACAGGAGTAGAGGCCAGGTGCAGTGGCTCACACCTGTAATCGCAGCACTTTGGGAGGCTGAAGCGGGCGGATCACCTGAAGCTGGGAGTTCGAGACCAGCCTGACCAACACGGAGAAACTCCATCTCTACTAAAAATACAAAAACAAAACAAAAAAAATAGCCAAGTGTGGTGGCGCATGCCTGTAATCCCAGCTACTCGGGCAGCTGAGGCAGGAGAATCGCTTGAACCCAGGAGGCGGAGGTTGCGGTGACCTGAGATCGCGCCATTGCACTCCAGCCTCCAAGAGTGAAACACTCCGTCTCAAAAAAACAAAACATTAAAGAAAGCACAGGAGTAGAAAACAGGGAAGTGGGTATCTGAAGTTTGCCATAAGGTTTTATGCAGCTGGGTGCTCATGCCTGTAATCCCAGCACTTCGGGAGGCTGAGGCAGGTGGATGGCTTGAGCCCAGGAGTTTGAGACCAGCCTGGCCAACATTGTAAAAATGAAAAATACAAAAATTAGCCGGGTGTGGTGGCAGGCGCCTGTAATCCTAGTTACTAGGGAGGCTAAGGCGAATTGCTTAAGCCTGGGAGGTGGAGGCTGCAGTGAGCCAAGATCATATCAGTGCCCTTCAGCCTGGGTGACAGCAAGACTCAATCTCAAAAAACCAACAAAAAAGGTTTTATGCATAGTTCAGCCCTGGTATCACCCAATGATGTATTTTTTTTTTTTTTTTTTTTTTTTTTTTTTTTGAGACGGAGTCTCGCTCTGTCGCCCAAGCTGGAGTGCAGTGGCGCAATCCTGGCTCACTGCAAGCTCCGCCTCCTGGGTTCACGCCATTCTCCTGCCCCAGCCTCCTGAGTAGCTGGGACTACAGGCGCCCGCCACTGCGCCTGGCTCATTTTTTGTATTTTTTAGTAGAGACGGGGTTTCACCGTGGTCTCGATCTCCTGACCTTGTGATCCGCCCGCCTCGGCCTCCCAAAGTGCTGGGATTACAGGCGTGAGCCACCGCGCCCGGCCCACCCAATGATGTATAATGAAGGGGACAGAACCTCTGAAGAAAATCGACATTTCAACTCCAGAAAACACTATGGAGCTTTTCATTTCTGAGTCAACAAGATTTTTAGATTTTTTTTTTCTTTTCTTTTTTTTTTTTTTTATGAGACGGAGTTTCACTCTTGTTGCCCAGGCTAGAGTGCAATGGTGCGATCTCAGCTCACCACAACCTCCAACTCCCAGGTTCAAGCAATTCTCCTGCCTCAGCCTCCCGAGTAACTGGGATTACAGGCATGTGCCACAAAGCCCAGCTAATTTTGTATTTTTAGAAGACACAGGATTTCTCCATGTTGGTCAGGCTGGTCTTGAACTCCCAACCTCAGGTGATCTGCTCGACTTGGCCTCGCAAAGTGCCGGGATTACAGGTGTGAGCCACTGTGCCCAGCTGTGTGTGTAATTTTTAAGAGAGACTGGGACTCGCTCTGTTGCCCAGGCTAGTCTTGAACATTTAGCCTCAAGAGATCCTCCCATCTCAGCCTCCCAAAGTGCTAGGATTGGAATGAGACCACCACTTTTCCTGTTGTCCTTCCCAGCTTCTCTGCCACTTCCCCTTTTCCCTAGTTTATAAGACAAGAGAAAAGGGAGAAAGCAAGGATCACTCTTGTTGCCCAGGCTGGAGTGCAATGGCTTGATCTCAGCTCACCGCAACCTCCACCTCCCAGGTTCAAGCAATTCTCCTGCCTCAGCCGCCCAAGTAGCTGGGATTACAGGTACACACCACCATGCCCAGCTAGTTTTGCCTTTTTAGTAGAGATGAGGTTTCTCCATGTTGGTCAGGCTTGTCTTGAACTCCCGACCTCAGGTGATCCTCCTGCCTTAGCCTCCCAAAGTGCTGGGATTACAGGTGTGAGCCATTGGTCCCAGCCCGAGTCAATAAGGTTTTTTTTTGGTTTTTTTGTTTGTTTTTTGGGGGGAGGACAGAGTTTCGCTCTTGTTGCCCTGGCTGGCTATGACGTGATCTTGGCTCACCGCAACCTCTGCCTCCCAGGTTCAAGTGATTCTCCTGCTTAATGTCAGTCAAACAATGCAGGCGCTCCCAGGAGGCACACAAGGGAAAATGCTGAAATAACCAAGGGCAGATCCCGGCTTCTGCAGGGGCACAATCCTCACCCAGGGATACCAGGTTCCTGTAGTTCTCCAACATCACATCCTTGTATAAAGCCCTCTGTGCAGGGTCCAGGCATTTCCACTCCGCCTGAGAAAATTCTATGGCCACATCCCTGAATGTCAAATGTCCCTAAAATGAAAAACACATTTCACCAACAGGATATGTAAAGGGTATTTATCTTCACTCAAAATGAGAAGGGAGTTATAAAGATTAACTCGATTGAAGAGAATGTTCTGACGAATCTAATTAAGGTATTTGTGATGTAGTTATGTGTCTGTAAATGTTTTTTTTTTCTTTTTGAGACAGAGTCTTGCTCTGTTGCTCAGGCTGCAGTGTAGTGGTGTGATCTCGGCTCACTGCAACCTCCATTTCCTGGGTTCAATCAACTCTTGTGCCTCAGTCTCCCAAGTAGCTGGGACTACAGGTGCACACGATCACACCAGCTAAGTTTTGTATTTTCAGAAGAGACAGAATTTCACTATGTTGGCCAGGCTGGTCTTGAACTCCTGATCTCAAGTGGTCCAAACATCTCGGCCTCCCTAAGTGCTGGGATTACAGGTGTGAGCCACCATCCCAGCCTGTGAGTTGTGTTTTATTATGCTTTTCCAAAATAAGTTATATTTTAAAAATCAATATAGATTTTTCATTTTGTGGACATACAAGAAATACAAATAAAAAAGTAACCCATGGTAATCTCTATAGAAGGATTAGATATTATTTTTTACACTCCAAGTGATATTCAGTATCTACCTGATCTGAATATCTACCAATAACACCACCACTACTATACAAGTGGTGTCTTCGGAGAGGACGATGTCCACAGTGGCTTCAAAAAAAAAAAAAAAAAAGAATTACAAGCATGGTGGCTAATGCTTGTAATCCCAGTACTTTGGGAGGCCACGGCAGCAGATCACCTGAGGTCAGGAGTTTGAGACCATCCTGGCCAACGTGGTGAAACCCCGTCTCTACTAAAAATACAAAAATCAGCTGGGTGTACTGGTGGGTGCCTGTAACCCCAGTTACTCAGGAGGCTGAAGCAAGAGAATCGCTTGAACCCAGGAGGCGGAAGTTGCAATGAGCCAACATCAACGCCACTTGCACTCCAGCCTAGGCTACAGAGTGAGACTCTGACTCAAAAAAAAAAAAAAAAAAGAAGTATAAAACTGTGATGATAACAATAGCAATGACTAAAGCTTTTGAACGCTTCCCATGAGACACGCACTACTCTAAATGCTTTACATGTACTAACTGCTATAACAACTAAAGCCCAGGAAAGAAACACCTGTCCCTGTCTTACTGAGAAGACAACTGTGTCACAGATACTCTAAGAAACTCGCCCCAGGTGTAAGGACTAAAAATAGCAGAGTAAGCACTGCCTCCCAGGTGTCCGGGCATTAGAACCAAACCAAAGAAATCGAACAATGAACAGATCAGCATCAAAAGTAAATTGACAATTACCTAAGAAAAAAGTTAAAACAAGTTTAGGGATAAAATCATGGACCTTCATAAAAGGTCATTATATATGAGTACACACATGTATCCCATAATATGCTACTATTCACAGCTATCAACTCATTAACATGATGATGTAGGATAATATCTGAGGTCATGGAAAATATTTGAAATGTAATTTCAACTGTTAAAAAAATAAAATACATAAAAATGATGATGTGTCTTAATAAAACCATAGGCTTGCTCATCTGTGCAGTCATGGACACATGTCACATGTACACACATAAATATGTACACTTAGACCCATATACACTAGCACACGTATACACTTATACACATTAACTGAAATAGGAGTTGTCTGTCAATAATCTATTTTTTAGATGACATTTGTCATCACTTTTGTTTTTTAATTCTTAGAGACAGGGTCTCATTATGTTGTCCAGGCTGCATGGTGGTGGCTTATTCACAGTGTACTACAGCCTTGAACTCCTAGGGCTCAAATGTTTCTCCCTCCTCAGCCTCCCAAGTATATGGAACTAAAGATTTGTACCACTGCACCCACCTGTCATTGTTATTTTTGCTATGTACATTTCAGCATGTTTGCAACAAAAATGTAAAAGCTGTACTCAATTTAGTTTATAAACATGGTTGTATATTAAGCCATTAAAAAATTATAGACGATAAAAAAACACAGAAAGTTGAACTCCAATCTCTATTAAATACCCAGATTCAAAAATATAAATGCAGGCTGGGCATGGTAGCTCTACCTGTAATCCCAGGACTTTGGGAGGCCAAGGTGGGAGGCCTGCTTGAGGACAGGGGTTTGAGAACAGCCTGGGCAACGCAGAAAGATCCCATCTCTATTTATATAAAAAATATGATTATATATAATACTTCAAAAAATTGAGATGGGGTTTCAGTACGTTGCCTAGGGTGGTCTCAAACTCCTGCGTTCAAGGGATCCTCCTGCCTCAGCTTTCCAAGAAGCTGGGATTCTACACACATGTGATTGACCCCGACTTACATAAATATAATAATTATGTCCATAAAATTTACGTGTTTAGGTATTTACAAAAGCCCAATGGGGCTTATCAATATATTCCATTAATAAAATAAAACATTAATGCATGATAGAAAATTTATTATTATATAATAATTTAACAAAATAAGTCAAAGAAAATATCTCAGCAGTATACATCTTAAGAAATTACTAGATAATTAAAAACAAGGCCAAAAATAAAATTCGAAAACAAAAACAACAATATCATTAAGCAAGAACATCTCATGAAACACGATAATCAGCAGTAAACATGGCAGACATTTGCTCGACTTTAAGGCAGGGAAAAGGGGGCTGGTCTGTGCTACAGCCAATCACCACTGCACAGGATGCCTGAGCAGGGACCAGAAGGAGAGGTTAAAAAAAGAAAAAATTAGTGGGGCTGGGGGCAGGAAAAAGCTGTATTTAAAAATATATATAATTAATAAAATTATTGTAACCAAGACAAAGAATGTCATTTTAGCATATTAACTAATAAGAATATATTAGCCTGGTGCAGTGGCTCACGCCTGTAATCCCAGCATTTTGGGAGGCTGACGCAGGTGGATCACTTGAGGTCAGGAGTTCGAGACCAGCCTGGCCAACATGGTGAAACCCCATCTCTACTAAAAATATAAACAATTAGCTGGGCGTGGTGGTAGGCACCTGTAATCTCAGCTACTCGTGAGGCTGAGGCATGAGAATTGCTTGAACCCAGAAGTCAGAAGTTGCAGTGAGCTGACATCTTGCCACGGCACTCCAGTCTGGGTGACACAGCAAGACTCTGTCTCAAAAAGAAAGAAAAAAGAGTTAAAAGAAGAAAATAAATTTTAAAAAAATATATTATATTGAAAAAAGTTTCCTTCTTTAGCAGCAATATTTATAAAATGACACATACAGTAAAGATACATCTGACATCTCCCTTAGGAAATATACATGGCCCCTAACTAGAAGGCATTCCAGACCTGTGTAAGAAATCTGCAACTCTACTAAAAGAGTAATGTCAGCAAGACAGAGGAACAGGAAGCCCTAGACCATTTTTAATCCATGTAGACACAACTTAAACAAGAATATGTGGGCCAATTGCCTTTGTGAGAAATCTAGAAGACACTCAGGAGGCTGCACCGAGAGGTGCACCAGTACCAAGTCAAGCTACTGGGAGCTGATTGTGAAAATATGTGACACACGCTCACCAGAACCCCTGGCATGACATGCCATCATCCAGAGGATACTACGAACTCTAGATTTCTCCTGAGAGAGGAAAACAATGGGAATGTCTTTCCAACCTTCTGACTTTTCATGGGACTGAGTAAGCTTTGAAGTAACAGGGTCCCAGGTCAGGAAGCCACTGAGAACAAAGGCACCAGCATAAACCAGAGCCAGCAGTAATGCAGGCAGACACTAGGTGGCGGTGCAGACCCCAGCTTCCTATTGCCCCACACAGGCTGCAGAGCAGGTGCAGAAAGGGGAACTCCTGAGCAGAACCTGGTCATCCCCTTCAGTGAGGAGGTAACAAGCAAAGCCCAGAGAGGACGCATCCCAGATAAGGCGCGGGACCTCCAGAGTCTCCAGCTGGGCTGTCCAGAGTGCATCCTCCCTGAACCAAGTCAGACACTAAAAACAGAGAGGTGAATGATTTTTAATTCAGACAACGTTCACATGAGGGTGTAAAGGAGCAAATTTTCACAACTTACAGAATAAAGTATCATAAAACAATCACCGAGAATTTTATGTAAAACACCATAATGTTGTATAAATATAATTCTACAGGACTTGCTCTCACTCCTGACAGAGCTGACAGCAGTGGGTCCCCAGTGAGACTGAGGGAGGGTTGAAGACTCCCTCCCATAACAACTATTTACATGTCACTTAGACATTTAGGACAGGGAATGCTTTGTATTTGATGGCCTAACCTGTACATTTGGAGTTTTCCTGTAAGACAAATGTATATATAACTTGATGTTGAAAAAAATGATAATAATTGGTAGACAAGAATATTATTTCCTCCTCTCTAATTAAAAAAAAAAAAAAATCTGCTCCAATCTCTGAGCAAAATTACCATATTCTTTGCCTAACATAGCTGGTGCAGGAGACCCCCTGAAGGAAAATCAGTCTCTGGGAGAGGTACATGCTGAGGATGAGAGAACGTCCTCCCTGAACCAAGCTAGACGTAAAAAACTGGGAAAGGCATTTAGCTTCAAATGTAGTAAAAATCAGGCAGGAAGGCTGGGCATGGTGGCTCACACCTATAATCCCAGCACTTTGGGAAGGTGAGGCAGGTGGATCAACTGAGGTCGGGAGTTCAGGACCAGCCTGGCCAGTATGTTGAAACCCCATTTCTACTAAAAATACAAAAATTAGCCAGGTGTGGTGGTGGGCACCTGGCATCCCAGCTACTCGGGACACTGAGGCACAAGAATTACTTGAACCAGGGAGACAGAAGTTGTAGTGAGCTGAGATCGCACCACTGCATTCCAGCCTGGATGACAGAGACTCAGTCTCAAAAAACAAAACAAACAAAAAAAAATCAGGCAGAAAAGGTTTCTCCTTCCTGTACTCTTTTCCTACAATTTACTAGGTGCTTGTGCACAATAATACATGACTTCTATGTGCAGTTTCTGGTCTACAGAGAGGTGATGGTGCACTCAGATGTGGCCCCTGAACAATCCCTACTGTCCAACAGCTCTAATGCCACGGGGCCCACACCCCATCTCCATCCATGTTAGGGAATAAGCCCTTCCCAGAACCATGCCCGGTGGAGCCTCATCCCCAGTTCATGTCACTGGGTAATGGGAGATGGAATCTAAGTGAGATAAGAGGGACTGAGGTGCTGACAACAGGCCCTAAGCTTGTCATAAACAGGCTTTAAAGAAACTGGCCATAAACAGGATTTCTGCAGCAATGAAACATGCTCGTGATGGCTATGTCGCACACTGCTACAAGTTGTTGGTTTACTGGAGCAAGGCAAGGAATACCTGGCCTGCCCGGAGTGGAAAACTGCTCAAACGACAAACAATAGCATGAGTGGCCTGGGCCTTAACAACATGTTTTTGCTGCAGATAATTAGCCAGAGCCCGTTTCTCTACTCCTCGCTAAGAATGTTTTGTTTCCCATAAGGAATGCTTTTAGTTACCCTAGAATCTATAGAAACAATGCTTATCAATGGCTAGCTGTCAATAAATATGTGGGTCAAACTCTGTTCACAGCTCTCAGCTCTGAAGGCTGTTGGCCCCGATTCTACTTTACACTCTATTCTTATGTCTATGTCTTTAATTCCTCTAGTTCCGCTAGGTTAGGGTCCCCACGACCGAGCTGGTCCCTGCAAGTGGCGCCCAATGTGGGACTCGAACCCAAATCAAAGGGTCGCCAGAGCTGGAGAACGTGGAACTATGCTGGAGGACACCCGAGTACTCTTAAGCAATCCCCATGGTAAAAGAGGAGCTCAGAAGCATCAGGGTAACAATGGGAAAAGGGTCAAGCAGACATGAGGCTTATTTGAGCCTGCTTTGGCAGCTCCTAAGAAAAGGAGGAATAAAGGTTAGCACTAGCTGACTCATGCAGGTTTTTAGGTGTGGTAAAGAAATATTGCCCCTGGTTTCCGGACCGAGGAACTATGAATGTAGAGGTCTGGGAAAAGGTAGGCAGCACACCGAAGAAGGCATATAACGATGGTACTGAGGATATTCCTATAACTCTCTGGTCAGTGTGGGCTCTGGTTCGTTCCACCTTGGAGCCTTTCCACACAGATGACGAGGAGGAGGAATCAGAGGAAGAAGGAGCATGTAACGAAGTAACAGAAGAAGTGATAGAGCAGGTTTCCTTACCAGCTAAAGCAGCAAAGGAGGGAGAGGTTTGTCCGTACCCGTCTACATCCCCTCATCATTTTGAAGAAAAAGAGTGGCCTGACCCTCCAGATCTTTCTTTTCCAGAGGACACTGGGTGAAAAGTAGTTGCCCCAGTGACTGTGCAAGGAGCACCTCAAGGGACTGCTCTCGGTTCTATTCAGGCAGGAATCCAGGAAGCTAGACGAGAGGGTGATATGGATGCTTGGCAGTTCCCTGTTAGAATACACCCACCTGATCAACAGGGGAATATTATGGCTACATTTGAGCCTCTTCCTTTTAAAATACTTAAACAATTTAAACAAGCTATTAATCAATATGCACCAGGTTCTCCTTTTGTAATGGGATTGTTAAAGAATGTTGCTGTCTCCATTCAAATGATTCCTACTGATTGGGATGCACTTACTTGAGCTTGTCTAACTCCTGCTCAGTTCTTACAATTTAAAACTTGGTGGGCAGATGAGGCTTATGCAGGATGATGCCACAGAGCAGCTTAGAGGACTGTGCATTAGAGCTTGGGAAAAAAATCACCTCAGGCGGGAACAATACCCCTCAAGTGCTGTAAAGCAGGGACTGAAAGAACTGTATACAGATTTTATAAGTAAATTACAGGAGTCTCTTAAAAAGGTGATCGCAGATTCAGCTGCTGAGGACATAGTATTGCAGTTATTAGCTTTCGACAATGCCAATCCTGAGTGCCAAGTCACTCTGCGACTTATTAGGGGAAAAGCACATTTGGTTGACTATGTTAAACCTTGTGATGGTATCAGAGGTAATCTGCATAAGGCTACTCTGCTAGCCCAGGCAATGGCAGGAATGAAAGTGGGTAAAGGAAATACTCCATTTCCTGGAGCTTGTTTTAATGTGGGAAACATGGTCATACTAAAAAAGACTGTAGAAAAAATCACCAAGTCAGGCCACCAGTTTGGGGGGAAAAAGATAACTGCTAAGTCTGGAATATGTCCAAAATGCAAAAAAGGAAAACAATGGGACGATATTCTTTGTGCTGCCCCCACTCAGGAAATATTACTCCAATGTTACAATCACTTACAAAATTTGATTTCTCGTGCCAGTTTAATTATAGCTCCTGACGAAATTCAGGACAAGTACTCCTTACTCCGACTTGGGGAGTAAATGACACTACAATAGTAAATGACACTACTTAGTAAATGACACTACAGTACTGCCACAGAAAGTAATCATATGTAAGGATCAATTGAAAACACTGAATGACTTTCAAAAATTACTAGGGGACATTAATTAGATACGACCTGCTCTAGGCATTCCTACTTATGCAATGAGTAATCTATTTTCTATCCTTAAAGGAGATCCTAGTCTCACTAGCCCTTGGCAATTAACAAAGGAGGCTGAGGCAGAGTTACAACTGATTGAAAAACAAGTATATAAAGCTCAAATAAATAGAGTAGATCCAGAAAAGACTTTAGACTTACTGATTTTTCCAACTCAGCATTCACCTACTGGTGTTATTGTCCAAGAGCAGGACTTGGTAGAATGGCTCTTTCTTCCCCATACTAATTCGTGGATGCTAAGTCCTTATTTGGATCAAATTGCTACTCTGATAGGCAATAGGAGAACTTGAATTGCTAAATTGCATGGAATTGCGAAATTGCATGGATATGATCCTTTTACGAAGGCACAAATACAACAAGCCTTTATAAATAATCTTATTTCGCACACCCAGTTAGCTGATTTCGTGGGTGTTCTTAATAATCACTTTCCAAAAACAAAATTATTTCAATTTTTAAAATTAACTAGATTCTCCCTAGAATAACTAAATTTAAACAAATTAAAAGTGCTGAAAATGTTTTTACAGATGGGTCTAGTAATAGTAAATCTTTTTATTCTGCATCAAAAACTAAAATTTTCCAGACGCCCTATACTTCAGCTCAAAAAGGAGCTTGTAGCTGTAATTAAGCTACTGACTGCTTTTAAGCTGCCTGTCAATGTAATTTCTAATTCTTCATATGTAGTCCATTCCACACAATTAATTAAAAACGCTCAGTTACGATTTCATACAGATTAACAACTAATGACTTTATTTACCCAATTACAAACCAGTTAGGAATAGAATGCACTCTTTTACATTACTCATATTGGAACTCACACACACTTTATAGGACTTTTAACTGTAGGGAATCAAATGGTTGATCGCCTAGTTGCTACTGCAGTATCTAATTCTAGACACTTTCACAATTTAACCCATGTTAATGCCTCTGGTCTCAAATGCAGATACAGCATTACCTGGGAAGAAGCTAAAGCTATTATCCAGCAATGCCCAACTTGCCAAATGGTGCATTCCTCATCTTTTACAGGAGAAGTTAATCCTCGAGGATTGAAACCTAATTGTCTTTGGCAAATGGATGTCATTTATGTTCCTTCTTTTGGTAAATTGGCTTATGTGCATGCATGTGTAGATACCTTTTCTCACTTTGTTTAGGCTACCTGTCAAACAAGGGAATCTTCTGCCTGTGTTAAATGGCATTTTCTGCAATGCTTTGCAGTGATAGGCATTCCAGCTTCTGTTAAAACAGATGATGCCCCAGGCTGTACTAGTGAAGCTCCAGCTAGATTTTTCTCTCTATAGCATATTAAACACATTACTGGCATCCCATATAATTCACAAGGACAATCCATTGTGGAAAGAATGAATCTCCCCCTAAAATAGCAATTACAAAAACAGAAAGGAGGGAACAGTGATTATGGAACCCAAAATATGCAATTGAATCTAGCATTATTGACTTTAAATTTTTTGAGCCTGCCTAAAGTCCAGATGCTATCAGCAACTAACAGCATCTACAGAAATCAGCTGCAAAGATGGAAGTGCAACAACTGATTTGGTGGAGAGATCCGATAACAAAAAGTTGGGAAATAGGTAAAATAATAACTTGGGGTAGAAGTTATGCTTGTGTATCTCCAGGCCAAAACCAGCAGCCGATTTGGATATCATCAAGACACCTGAAGCCTTATCATGAGCCAGATGCTGAGGAAGAGATTTTTGGGAGGAACGTGAGGACCCCCCAGTTGCAGCCAAGACTGACAATAAGGCCTCCTTTCCTGTTTGTAGTGGGTGATTTAAAACCTGATGTCCCTAACTATCATGTGACTTGTCAAGAATGTAGATTGTTTTCTTGTGTGAATTCTTCCTTGTATACTATTGATCATTCTATTTTAGTGGTAACAGCCCAAGAAGGAGTATGGATACCCATAAAGCTTTCCTGTCCTTAGGAAGCCTCTCCTTCTGTACATATTATTACTGAAATTCTTCAAAAGAATTCAGCCGGGCGTGGTGGCTCACACCTGTAATCCCAGCACTTTCAGAGGCCGAGGCGGGCTGATCACGAGGTCAGGAGATCAAGACCATCCTGGCTAACAGGGTGAAACCCCATCTCTACTAAAAATACAAAAAATTAGCTGGGCGTGGTGGTGGGCACCTGTAGTCCCAGCTACTCAGGAGGCTGAGGCAGGAGAATGGCATGAACCCGGGAGGCAGGGATGGCAGTGAGCCGAGATCACACCACTGTACTCCAGCCTGGGTGACAGAGCGAGACTCCGTCTCAAAAAGAAAAAAGAATTTGAGGTGCTCTCGGCGTTTCATTGACACTTTAATTTTAATCATCATGGGATTGATTGCTGTCACAGCTACTGCCACGGTAGCTAGAGTTACTTTGCATTCCACAGTACAAACAGCAGACTATGTAAATAATCGGCAGAAAAATTCTACTTTGCTGTGGAATTCCCAAACTAATACAGACCAAAAACTACCTAATCAAATCAGTGATCTCCAACAAACTGTAATGTGGCTAGGAGATCGAGTAGTTAGTTAGTCTAGAATATAGAATGCGGTTACAATGTGATTGGAATACTTCTGATTCTTACATTACTCCTCATCTGTATAATGAAACAGAGCAAGAGTAGGAAAGAGTTAAGAGACATTTAAAGGGTCATACTGGAAATTTATCTTTGGATATTGCAAAACTGAAGGAACAAGTACTTCAAGTCTCTCAGGCACATCTGATGCTAATTCCAGGAACTAAAGAGCTTGAAGGAGCTGCAGACAGATTAGCAGCTATTAACCCATTAAAACGGATCGAGACACTTGGAGGCTCTGATTTCAACGATGATTGTGCTTTTAATCTGTGTTGTTTGTCTTTGTGTAGTTTGCAGATCTGGATCCCAAATCCTGTGAGAAGTAACCCACCATGACAAAGCAGCCTTTGCCTTTATCGCTTTGCAAAAACAGAAAGGGGGACATGCTAGCAACAGGCCCTAAGCCTGTCATAAACAGGCTTTAAAGAAACTGGTCATAAACAGGATTTTTGCAGCAATGAAACATGCTTGTGATGGCTATGACGCACACTGCTACAAGTTGTTGGATTATTGGAGCAGGGCAAGGAACACCTGGCCTGCCCGGAGTGGAAAACTGCTCAAGCCACAAACAATAGCATGAGTGGCCTGTGCCTTAACAACACATTTTTGCTGCAGATAATTAGCCAGAGCCTGTTTCTCTATTCCTCATTAAGAATGTTTTGTTTACTGTAAGGAATGCTTTTAGTTAATCTATAATCTATAGAAACAATCCTTATCAACGGTTTGCTGTCAATAACTACATGGGTCAAACTCTGTTTGCAGCTCTCAGCTGTAAAGGCTGTTGGCCCCTGATCCTACTTTTGTCTTGTGTCTGTGTCTTTAATTCCTCTACCGCCAGTAGGTTAGGGTCCCCCTGACCGAGCTGGTCTCAGCACTGAGGAAAGGCATAGATGAGTGCAAGCAAACCTGTCAGACTCAGAGAAGATTCCCAACTCCAAGGCCCAACGTTTCTGAAACAAAGGAGACAGAAAAATCCACCAAGAATATCACCTCACCTGAGGAAGAGCCGTCCCTGACTCCTTTGCTTTCCTCTTCCTTCTCTTCTGGGCTTTTTCATCACACAGCATGACTCTTTAGAAGTCAATCCTAAATGTCAAAAATATGCTGTTTAGGGCTTAGAATCACACCCTCTTCCTGTGCCACAACCACACACACAGGTTAGACCTCACCCTGTGGAAAATGTCCTCTGCTGTCCGCTGCACCAGAGTTGATGCAGGGACAAGAAACTCCTACAGAAAGAACAACAAGTGAGTTTTTTACTCTTTTCTTCAGAATCTGCTCCCCTCCTAGGGATGCCCACATGCACGCTGCAGCAGTGGGGAGCTGGCCTGGACTAAGCTCCCCTTCAGGGCCAGACCCAGCCCTGACCAAACCCCATGCAGAGCACAGCCCCACTCCCATCTCTATGGATCCCAGACTCATGTAATCACTCAGAAATGGAGGACACAGAGCCTTGGTGCTCAGCGCCAGATACAGAACACAGTGGAATCTGCTTATCCATGAGGGACATGTCCCAAGTCCCCCATTGGATGCCTGGAACTTCAAACAGTACTGAACTCTATTTATTCCACTTAAAAGATGCATGTGATAGCTTCTCATTGGCATATCTAAACTGCCAGTGTCAGCCAGGCATGGTGGCTCATGCCTGTAATCCCAACAGTTTGGGAGGCTGAGGCAGGTGGATCACCTGAGGTCAGGAGTTCAAGACCACCCTGGCCAACATGGTGAAACCTCATCTCTACTAAAAATACAAAAATTAGCTGGGCATGGTGGCACATACCTATAATCCCAGCTTCTTGGCAGGCTGAGGCAAGAGAAATGCTTGAAACTGGGAGGTGGAGGTTGTGGTGAGCTGGGATCACACCATTGCACTCCAGCCTGGGCAACAAGAGTGAAACTCTGTCTCAAAAAAAAAAAAAGAAAAGAAAAAGAAAAAAAAAAATCAGGGTATCCCAAAGCCCCTTCTTTTGATTAATTTGCTAGGAGGATTCTTCCATCGGGCTATTCATCTGTATCTTTTGCAATATTCTTCATAGCAAATGGATAAAACTAAACAAATGCTTCCTTGAGTTCTGTGAACCAGGCTAACAAATTAATAAAATCTGAGCAAAGGGTCAAGGGAATCCTTAATTTTTAGATGTTTGGTTGAAGTTCAGGTCCCAACCTGGAACTTACAACCAGCACATGAAATAGGGGCAGGCTTGTGGAACTGAGCCCCCAACCTGTGGGATCTGATGCTAACTCCATGTAGACAGTGTCAACTTGAGTGAAATTACAGATCCCCCAGGCGGTGTCTGACGAATTGCTTATTGGTGGGAAGAAATCTCCACACATTTTTTTCATCGGATATGAAGCATTCTGTGTTAAGTGTTCATTATTGTGTTGATTGCAAGAGTAGGAAGAACACTGGTTTTCCTGCTATCTTATACATTCGCCCACACCATACCCCATCCCAGGAAAAGGAAAGTGGGTGACCTACACCTGAATGACTCAAGTCACTGACCTGTGCCTGAATAGGGAATGTGAGTGGAAGCTAAAATCTGATGCCAAGAATTATAAAATGCACCAGCCTCACAGACAGGAGTTTTGCACATCTTATCTTCATCTGTATTTTTAAAGCACATTTCATATAATCAGATTAATCAATGTCACAACTTCATCATAATAGCCAATCAACTCACCGTTCATCTGCACCCAGGGTTCCCTCTATTCTCACTACTGTGTTTCCCTCCCTCATTCTGTACGCATCTATCATTCTCACCTTCTTTCTCTAGCTTTTTTTCCCCCTCTTTACTTTTCCCCTAAGATTCTGCTCACTTTGAGCCTCTCTCTTCTCCTAATGTTTCTCCCCTTATTCCTTCTCTTCCTTCTCTTCCACCTGTTCTGCTCCATTCTGGCAACTTGTTCCACACCTTTTCCAAACTTTCTGCTCAATCTTTGATCATCCCAATCTCCACCTATTTCTGCCTCTTACTTTTTGTTGTTGTTGCTGTTGTTGTTGTTTTCTGAGATGGAGTTTTGCTCTTGTCGCCCAGGCTGGAGTTCAATGGCACGATCTCAGCTCACTGCAACCTCCGCCTCCAGGGTTCAAGCGATTGTCCTGCCTCAGCCTCCTGAGTAGCTAGGATTACAGGCGCGTGCCACGATGCCCGGCTAATTTTTGTATTTTTATTAGAGACGGGGTTTCATCCTGTTGACCAGGCTGGTCTCAAACTCCTGACCTCAGGTGATCCACCCACTTCGGCCTCCCAAACTGCTGGGATTACAGGCATGAGCCACCGTGCCCGGTCCTGCCTCTTTCCCTGTCTCTGTTCCCCCCTCTGCTCTCCCTGTTAAACCCCTTCTTTCCTGTTGCACCCCTTGTCCCCACTCTCTGGCACCCGGAGATCCCAGCCCTCCCCCTGGTGTGGTTCTCCCTCTGCTCTCCTTGTCACCAGCTGACCCCTCTTGCTGTCCCAGCACTACGCTGCTCTGTCTGCCCTGGCTCCAAATCCCTCCTCCTCTCCCCCACTCTCAAACTGAGGAACTTCCCACTTTGCTGCCCCTCTCACTATCTTGCGGTCCTTCATCTCTCCGGAGATGGCACTTTTCTCTGCATTTCTTCAGTTGCTTTTCTCCCCCTGCTACTTTCTCGGCTTCATTCGCTGTCTCTGCAAATGCCCCATCCACTTTCTACTTTGCCATCTGCTTAGGGCTCTCCCTCAATCTTCCTTTCTCCTTCAAGATGTTTCTCTTTCTTCTCCCTCGCTCTCCAGATCTCTCTTTCTGCACACATGCACATGGAAGGAATTGGGATCAGATGCCCACATGCAGAAGAACCTTTTCAGTGGGGTGTTATTTAGACTGCAAGAACACTGGATGCCAAAAGACAGAGTAAGTCACCTCCCCACACCCAGGGTCAGGAGAAGGGGTGGCTGGGAAGAGGAGGCCTGGGAAGTAGCGGGGCCCCGGATCAAGGAGGGTCTGGATCAAGGGAGGGGTGGCGTCTGCAGAATCCCAGGACTCGGCAGAAGACGCGGCTTCTCCTGGACTGCGATTGAAGCGCTGCGCTCCAGGGTCAACAAAGGCGAGGCTTGGGGGACCTGATAGACCGGAATCCACCTAGCGGGGGAGGACTTTACGCGGTGCGGGGCGGATGTAGGCATCACAGAAGAATTTGAAGCAGGAAAACTCCTCGATAGGAGGTGACTACATGGCCCTGTGGCAGAAAGACGGGGGACAGGACCCGCCGCCGAGCGATTTAAACACACAGGGAAGCGACCGCGGGACTCTCACAGAGACGCCTGAATTTGGTCGGGGTAGAGGGAGCGGTACCAGGATTTCAAGGTCTGTGTGGCCTCTCAGATCCCGGGTACAGAAGCGCGGGGGAGCTGGGAAGCTCAGATTTTAATTTACACAAAGGGGAACTCACGCGCCGCGGCGTGACCTTCACTCCACACGATCCGCTTCCGGGTTTGTGGGAAACTGCGCGCGCAGCGGAGAGGTCGCAGCAGGGCGGCCTGGCCGGGGCGGGGTGGGGCGGGGTGGGGCGGGGCTTGCGCTTCCCTCCGCCTCGCTTCCAGCGCCTGTTTTCCGGGTTTTGCAGGAGACCTGCCAAGGAGGCTGAAGCAACTCAGCTGTCTCCGCACTGTACTCTTGCCGGGACAGAGCAAAGTCTGCTGATGATTAGATCCAGGAAAATTCCTGCTATTAAGCCGGCTGTGGGGTGGGGCACCTGTACCAGCTACCCCGAAGACTGAGGCAGGAGGATCGCTTGAGCCCAGGAGTTCGAGTTTACACTGAGTTATAATGGCCACTGCGCTCCAGCTTGGGCGACAGAGACTCAGTCTCTAAAATACATACATGAAAAACTAATTTTAGCAATTTAATTAAAAAGCCCTGGGATTGTCTGTGAAAGCTGTGGGGAAAAGAGAGATCAGATTGTTACTGTGTCTATGTAGAAAAGGAAGATATGAGAAACTCCATTTTGATCTGTACTAAGAAAAATTGTTTCTGTTTTTCTGCTAACCTGTAGATGCTGTTAACCTGTAACTTTAGCCCCAACCCTGTGCTCACAGAAACATGTGCTGTAATGAATCAAAGTTTAATGGATTTAGGGCTATGCAGGATGTGCCTTGTTAACAGTATGTTTGCAGGCAGTGTGCTTGGTAAAAGTCATCGCCATTCTCCCTTCTCGATTAACCAGGAACACAATGCACTGCGGAAAGCCGCAGGGACCTCTGCCCAAGAAAGCCTGGGTATTGTCCAAAGTTTCCCCCCATGGAGACAGCCTGAGATATGGCCTCATGGGAAAGGAGAGACCTTACATCCCCCAGCCCGACACCCATAAAGGATCTGTGCCTACACTGAGATGTTTGGGTAAAGAGAAACATAAATCTAGCCTATGTGCACATCCGGGCACAGCACCTTTCCTTGAACTTATTCATGATACAGATTCCTTTGCTCACATGTTTCCCTGCTGACCTTCTCCCCACCTGTTGCCCTGCTACACTCCCCTCACTAAGATAGTAAAAATAGTGATCAATAAATACTGAGGGAACTCAGTACAGTACCGGCGCCAGTGCAGGTCCTCCGTATGCTGAGCGCCGGTCCCCTGGGCCCACTGTTCTTTCTTTATACTCTGTCTCTGTGTCTTATTTCTTTTCTCAGTCTCTCATCCCACCTGAGGAGAAATACTCACAGGTGTGGAGGGGCTGGCCCCCTTCAAAAACCAGGCAAGTGAATACGTGAACTGCAAAGCCCTGTCTGGGTGGAATGTGCAATTTCATGCTGATGGCTCACAAAGCAGAATAGAAATCCTCTCCTTTTCTATTCCCTGTTCTTATGGGAGGGACAGAGGTAACCCTGTGCTCAGCTCCAGAGAGTTTCCGAGTGACAGCACCTGGGGCATGGAGGGCTAAGGCCAGTGAGAATTCAGGTCACCAATTGTTGCTTTTAAAAAAGCGTTAACTGACCGGGCGAGGTGGCTCACACCTGTAATCCCAGCACTTTGGGAGGCCAAGGCAGGTGGATCACTTGAGGTCAGGAGTTCGAGACCAGCCTGGCCATGATGGTGAAACCCTGTCTCTACTAAAAATACAAAAATTAGCCAGGCGTGGTGGCGCATGCGTGTAATCCCAGCTACTTGAGGTGGAGGCAGGAGAATCGCTTGAACCCCGGAGGCAGAGGTTGCAGTGAGCCAAGATCCTGCCACTGCACTCCAGCCTGGGTGACAGAGCGAGAGATAAAAAAAAAAAAAAAACTTTTAAAAATAGATGTAAATTACATAGTTCTTATTTACATTTGTTATTGTATGTTATTCTATTCCAATTTGAGATGAATGAACCTCAAATCCCTTTCAGATAAACTTAGTTGACATTGTAATATGCTTACATCAATAATTTCTAAGTATACTGTAATTTCAAATTCACTTTATATGCATTCTGAAAGTAACTAGAAAATGTACTTTTAACAATTGTGATCCTTTTTTAGGTGTTTTCTTTTCTTAATATTCTCTCATGTGGGAATAACAAAGCCTGTAGAGAGTCTTCAGAAGACTACTGGATTGATTTTCACCAAAGAACAATTTTGCAATAATGCTAAGATTATTTGGTGAGCAAGTTATTCTTTTTCATGTGAACGTAGAAGAAAGTAAAACTAAATTATCAAAATTTAAACAGCCTCGTGTCTACTGGCAATAATTTTATGGCAATATTTGTGAATTCACATGTACTAATAAATACGCTTTTCTCTCACATCCCTATTATTGGAAGGTTGCATTCATCTTGAAGTGCTAATTAATTGAAATATGATCCTGTTGGCCAGGCAAGGGTATATAATCCTAGCACTTTGTGAGGTTGAGTCGGTGGATCCCTTGAGGTCAGGAATTCGAGACCAGCCTGGTCAACATGGTGAAGCCTCATCTCTACTAAACATGCAAAAATTAGCTGGGCATGGTTGTGCATGCCTGTAATCCCAGCTACTCAGGAGACTGAGGCAGGAGAATCGCTGGAACCCGGGAGGCGGAGGTTGCAGTAACCCAAGATCAGGTCACTGCACTCCAGCCTGGGTGACAGTGTGAGACTCCATCTATCCTTCTAAGAAAAACAAAACAAAACAAAACCCAAATATGATCCTGTTAGGATATAAAATTAGCATAAAATTTTCAAGAGACCAACATGGATACAGTTTTTTCTCTAATAAGTAAAAATGGGTATTTCCTCAGTCAGAGATCTTAACATATGCTTACCCTGTAACATCATTATAACACAGATGCAAATCATTGAGGATTCAAAATATTTTACTAAAGTAGGAACTATTTTCAACTGTTGAGTATATTTTATAGCCTATGCCACACACAAATACAAAAGAATGAACAGATCTCAACACAGATGGCATAATGAAAATATTTACGTCTCTCAAAACACAAATTCATACTTTAGTTGGGAAAGATTGTATTCAAAAGGATTATTACAGTAGGAAGGATACTCCAACCACAAGCTCTCCACATGACCAAGAGCCACAAAGAAAAGTTTTTTTTTTTTTTTGAGATGGAGTCTCGCTCTGCCGCCCAGGCTGGAGTGCAGTGGCACGATCTCAGCTCACTGCAAGCTCCACCTCCCAGGTTTACGCCATTCTCCTGCCTCAGCCTCCTGTGTAGGTGGGACTACAGGCGCCCGCCACCTCGCCCGGCTAGTTTTTTGTATTTTTTAGTAGAGGCGGGGTTTTACCGTGTTAGCCAGGATGGTCTCGATCTCCTGACCTCGTGATCCGCCTGTCTCGGCCTCCCAAAGTGCTGGGATTACAGGCTTGAGCCACCGCGCCCGGCCGAAAAGCTTTTCTTTTATGTGGAGCAGGGAGCAAGGCTAGAAAGGATCAGGTATGGGGCAGTGCATGAGCACCTACCTGGCAGTGAGGACAAACAATCCAGTAATCCTCGATGTCAAAGAATGCGAATTTGGAAGATCTCTGTCTGGCTTTTACTTTTGTAAACAAGGTGGGGATCATTAGACTTAATGAAGTGCTATGAGGAAGAGTAATTCTTCATTGCTGGTTCTTTCCAGTAAGCTGTTCCTAGGAAAACAAAGGTGAGACAGGGAGGAAGGGGCGGGTGGGAGGGTGCTCTGGTAGTTGTTTAACCCTTGCTATTTTCTTTTCTTTTTTTTTTTTTTTTTTTTTTTGTGAGATGGAGTCTCATCTTGTCACCCAGGCTGGAGTGCAGTGGCGTGCTCTTGGCTCGCTGCAAGCTCCGCCTCCCGGGTTCGAGCGATTCTCCTGCCTCAGCCTCCCCAGTAGCTGGAATTACAGGGACACTCCACCATGCCTGGCTAATTTTTTGTATTTTTAGTAGAGACGGGGTTTCACCATGTTGGCCAGGCTGGTCTTGAACTCCTGACCTCAAGTGATCTGCCCACCTCGGCCTCCCAGAATGCTGGGATTACAGGCGTAAGCCACTGAACCTGATTCCTTTTTTTTTTTTTTTTTTTAATCACGGGGTCTTGCTCTGTTGCCCAGGCTGGAGTGCAGTGGTGCGACTGGGGTTCACTGCAGCCTGGACCAGTCTCAAGAGATCCTCCACTTTAGCCTCCTGAGTAACCAGGATCACCAGCACAAATAATTTTTATTTTTATTCTATTTTATTTTTTTTTTTCTTTTTCTTTTTTTTTTTTTTTTTTTGAGACAGGGTCTCGCTCTGTCACCTAGACTGGAGTGCAGGGCTCACTGCAGCCTTGACTTCCCCGGGTGCAGGTGATCCTCCTACGTCAGCCTCCAGAGTAGCTAGGATCACGGGTGTATGCCAGCATGCTCTGGTAATTTAAAAAAACAAAATAAAACAAAACACTTTGTAGAGATGGGGCCTACCTCTGTTGCTCAGGGTGGTCTTGAACTCCTGGGCTCAAGAAAGCCTCCTTCTTCAGCCTCCCAAAATGCTGGGATCACAGGTGTGGGCCATGGCACCCGGCCACTCTTTGCTTATTTTCTAGGAATTTAGGAGTGGAGTCAGTTTCAACATTGTCACCACATATTCTAACATGAAAAATTGCAAACATAATAAACACACGTTATAATTGTCAAATGGAACATGAAAAAGTTTAAACTGATAATAATGTCGGCATACACTTCGCCCATACCTCTTTGAATGGTATTGAGGAGCCCTAAGTATTCATGTTGGTTGTCTGGTATCTGTTCCTGTCACATACAAGAGACAACACTAGACGGGCACAGTGACACAGGCCTGTGATCCCAGCTACTCAGGACTATGAGGCAGGAGAATTGCTTGAGCCCAGAAGTTCGAGCCCAGCCTGGGCAACATAAGGAGACCTCCTTTCAAAGAGAGCGATATTAGATATAAATTGTTGCAAAGTGTGCTTGATCAATTTCCATTGTTAGGGTCTGTGTACCTGTTAAATGGAACAAAAACTTAGAATTACATTTAGGCTGGGCATGGTGGCTCACACCTGTAATCCCAGCACGTTGTGAGGCTGAAGGTGGATCACTTGAGGTTTGTAGTTTGACAGCAGCCTGGCCAAAATGGGGAAACCCTGTCTCTACTAAAAATACAAAAATTAGCCTGGCGTGGTGGTGCACAACTGTAATCCCAGCTACTTGGGAGGCTAAGGGAGGAGAATTGCTTCAACCCAGAGGCGGAGCTTGCAGTGAGCTGAGATTGTGCCACTGCACTCCAGCCTGGGCAACAGAGTGAGACTCTGTTTCAAGAAAAAAAAAAAGTTTTTCTCTTTCCTACTTTCCTACTAATCATGGGGAAACAGCATATAGAATTCTGAATTCTTTGGTCTTACTAGAAGATACAAGCAGTAATTAAAATGTCATGTCTATGTAACATTAAAAAAATTAAATTATCGTGCTATTTTCTCTTGGACCATCTGAGCCCTGCTGAAGACAAGAGAAGACGTTTTCTTTATCGGAGAAGTGAGGTGATAAAAATAAACTTTTATTTATTAATTCAAAGAAGAGTCTGTTTTCTGTAACCAGGAAAAAAAAGGCTATAATTGAATTTGAATTCAGACTGTGTATGTAGAGAGTACATATAGATGTGGATGAACTAGCCATTACTTTAAAATTATTTTCGTCAGCCGGGCACGGTGGCTCATGCCTGTAATACCAGCACTTTGGGAGGCCAAGGCGAGTGGATCGCCTGAGGTCAGGAGTTGGAGACCAGCCTGGCCAACATGGTGAAACCCTGTCTCTACTAAAAATACACAAATTAGTCAGGTGTTGTGGGCAGTGGCTGTAATCCCAGCTACTCGGGAGGCTGAGGCAGGAGAATCGCCTGGACCCAGGAGGCACAGGTTGCAGTGAGCAGAGATCACACCACTGCACTCCAGCCTGGGCCACAGATTGAGACCCTAAGAAAAAAAAAAAAAAAAAGGCAAACGACAACAACAACAACAACAAAGAAGGCTCACCCTTGTATATGACCCATTATGTACTTGTTTTTTCTTTCTTTTTTTCTGAGACGGAGTTTCGCTCTTGTTTCCCAGATTGGGATGCAATGGTGCGATCTCACTGTAACTTCCGCCTTGCGGGTTCGAGCGATCCTCCTGCCTCACCTCCCAACTACCTGGGATCAAAGGCACCCGCCACCAAGCCTGGTTAATTTTTGTATTTTTGGTAGGGACAAGGTTTCACCATGCTGGCCAGGCTGGTCTCGAACTCCTGAACTCAAGTGATCCACTTGCCTCAGCGTCCCAAAGTGCTGGGGTTATAGGCATGAGCCACCATACCTGGGCAAGAATACATTTTTTCTTGTTTTAAGGCATTCACTCCAGTAGCAAGAGGAAACTAACAAAATAGCTGTATGTAGAATATTCCAAAAAAAATCTACAAAAGTCTCCAAACTAAAATTTAAAGGTCTCAAGGTACAACATCAACATACAAAAATCTTGTATATTTCTTTTTTCTTTTTTTTTCTTTGAGACGGAGTCTCGCTCTGTCACCCAGGCTGGAGTGCAGTGGCACGATCTTGGCTCACTGCAAGCTCCGCCTCCCGGGTTCATGCCATTCTCCTGCCTCAGCCTCCTGAGTAGCTGGGACTACAGGCACCCGCCACCATGCCCAGCTAACTTTTTTTTTAAGTTTTAGTAGAGACGGGGTTTCACCATGTTAGCCAGGATGGTCTCGATCTCCTGAACTTGTGATCCACCCGCCTCGGCCTCCCAAAGTGCTGGAATTACAGGCGTGAGCCACTGTGCCCGGCCAAAAATCTTGTATATTTGTATCCACTAGCAATTAAGACATGGAACCTGAAATTAAAAATACAATACTACATATGATTGCTCAATAGAAAGGTCAATGAAGGCCAGGCGTGGTGGCTTAGGCCTGTAATCCCAGCACTTTGGGAGGTCGAAGTGGGTGTATCATTTGAGGTCAGGAGTTCAATACCAGCATGGCCAACATGGTAAAACCCCATCTCTACTAAAAATACAAAAATTAGCCAGGCATGGTGGCATACTCAGGAAGCTGACGCAGGAGAATCGCTTGAACCTGTAAGGTGGAGGCTGTAGTGAGCTGAGATCGCACCACTGCACTCCAGACCAGGCAACAGAGCAAGACTCTGTCTCAAAAAAAAAAAAAAAAAAAAAAGTAAAAAAAATGTTAATTTAACATTCTCAGGATTTTAAAACTACAAAATGCTGATGAAAGACATCAAAGACACCCAGATAGAGACATATACAGTATCAATTTATTGATAGACTCAACATAGAAAAAATGTGAAATTACCCCAAATTGATACACACGGTTAATATATTTACTATCAAGGCACTTTGTAGATACTGACAAGATTGTCCAAACAATTATGTAGAAAGGCAAAAAACCTGGAATAGCTCAAACATCTGAAAAAAAAGATAGAGGAGCACGCTCCCAGGAGGTGAAGGTTGCAGTGGGCTGAGATCGCGCCATTGCACTCAAGCTTGGGCAACAAGAGTGAAACTCCATCTCAAAAAAATAAATAAATATTAAAATAAATAAATAAAGGGTTGAAATCACTTCACGTTATTTCAAGTCCTCTAATATAATGAAAGCATTTTTCCTTTTTTATATTTACAATAAAACGTTTATACCTGCCATTGTCTTGTGCATACTCTTGTCACAAAATATTGTCTCTAAACAACAGTCTCATTTTTGTGTCCCCTAAAGTTTTACTACAGTGACACTGGGAAAAAATGTATTAAGCACAGCATCTGGCCAGGCGCAGTGGCTCATGCCTGTAATCCCAGCACTTTGGGAGGCTGAGGTAGGCGGGTCACCTGAGGTCAGGAGTTCAAGACCATGCCTGGCCAACATGGTGAACCCCATCTCTATTAAAAATACAAAAATTAGCCAGGTGTGGTGATGTTGCACATCTGTAATCCCAGCTCTTCGGGAGGCTGAGGCAAGAGAATCACTTGAGCCCGGGAGGTGGAGGCTGCAGTGAGCCAAGATCATGCCACTGCACTCCAGCCTGGGTGACAGAGCAAGACTCTGTCTCAAAGAAAAAAATACAAGCATAGCATCTGGATGCAATGTATAGAAAAAGAAAAAAGTAAAAAAAAAAAAAGTGTGTGTATATATATATATATACACATAAAGACAAAATATAATTTTATTAGAGTTGAAAATGAACCATAGAATATATTGCTTAATGCTATAATGGGAAAATGACATTTCCATAGTTTTTAGAAAAATGCCCTTCTAGTAATATATTTATAATAAATATATTTTAATAAATCATATTATATAATACATTATATTATAAACCCTTCCACACAATAATTTTCATTGTCTACTGTAAAAAGTAACTTAGGCAATTTTACTACAAAATATTTCACAAGCATTTTCAACAATCATATTGTGCAATGAGACTTGCATCTGTAGCTATAAAAGGAACGTAAGATATTATCATGAAGAAAATTTGGGGTCTTTCCTAACCAAGATGGCAGGAGTTCCAGAGGAAACATTCAGTGTTGTACTAGACTTGACTGCATTTTGTGATGTCTGAACACTAACGCCTTTGACACCTCTGCACTCCCTCCTCCTATTCTGCCCATCTGGCCAACTGAAAAATCCTCAGTGCCCACTCCTTTGGCACCAGCTGGAAGTTCAAACCACAAGTGGGCACCCCTGCCCCAGCCATATCCCTTAACAATCATCTTACCCCAAGCCAGTCACCTGTGCCGATTCCCTAAAGTCATTTTTGAACCAGCTGGGGAAGTCTACCCTGCTCTCCCCAGAAAGCCTCATTATGGGTAAACATTTTCAGATCACGTTACTGAATGGTATCATCATTCTCAAAATCCGAACCAAACTTCAGGTGGATGTCAAAGCAGTTCCAGAAGAGTGATCAAAAGTTCAAATAACCAAAAATGTTATGAGGGCGAAAATATGAAGTTTCTAGTTAATCTACCAAAGGAAAACAAAATTCCCATTCTGTATGTTCATCCTTAAGAGAACATTTCTGAACATTAATATTTTCAAATTATGTCACTGAGCACTACAAGGTCAATAGCAATATTGTTACAATATTTTCATCCTGAAGTCCACACTTTGTCCTATTTTCCACATTACTGTATCTGTGTTTTTGCTTCCTGAAAATGAAGGTGCTTGCCACAGGTCTTATTTAGCACACAAGAAAAAGGCACATAGAAACATAATACAGTGCATGTTCATCAACAATGATGAACACAGAGGGTGTTGATGAAGTTGATGATGACGTTGCGCTGTTATGTGATTTTTCACTTTATCCACATAAGCATCTTACGGCAGAGTAGAGAGGTAAGCCAAGTGCGGTGGCTCACACCTATAATTCCAGCACTTTGGGAGGCCGAGGTGAGCAGATCACCTGAGGTCAGGAGTTTGAGACCAGCCTCATCAACATGGAGAAACCCTCTCTCTACTAAAAATACAAAATTAGCCAGGCATGGTAGCATATGACTGTAATCCCAGCTACTCGAGAGGCTGACACAGGAGAATCGCTTGAACCTGGAAGGCGGAAGTTGCGGTGAGCCAATATCACACCATTGAACTCCAGCCTGGACAACAAGAGCGAAACTCCATCACAAAACAAACGAAACAAAAAACAAAAACAAAGAGTAGAGAGAATAACTTCAGTACTAAGTATTACCCAAAATCATACTTACCTAAGTATATATACCCAAAAGTGTATGTCATTTAATTTCACATACAAAATTGTTGTGGATGCTTCAACCTTAAAAATCCTGGTCAGGTATGGTGGCTCACGCCTATCATCTTAGCACTTTAGGAACCCAAGGCGGCCAGATCACCTGAGGTCAGGAGTTCGAGACCAGCCTGGCCAACATGGTGAAACCCCATCTCTACTAAAAATACAAAAAATGTGCCAGGTGTGGTGGTGTATGCCTGTAATCCCAGCTACTTGGGAGGCATAGACAGGAGAATCGCTTGAACCCGGGAGGCAGAGGTTGCAGTGAGCCAAGATCGTGCCACTGCACTCCAGCCTGAGCAACAGAGCAAAACTTCATCTCAGAAAAAAAAAAAAAAAAAAAAAAGGAATACTATGCAGCCATAAAAAGGATGAGTTCACGTCCTTTGCAGGGACATAGATGAAGCTGGAAACCATCATTCTCAGCAAACTATCACAGTGACAGAAAACCAAACATGCCATGTTCTCACTCATAGGTGGCAACTGAACAATGAGAACACCTGGACACAGGGCGGGAAAGATCACACACCGGGGCCTGTCGGGAGGTGGCGGGCTTGGGGAGGGATAGCATTAGGAGAAATACCTAATGTAAATGACGAGTTGACAGGTGTGGCAAACCAACATGGCACATGTATACCTAGGTAATAAACCTGCATGTTGTGCACATGTACCCTAGAATTTTAAGTATAATAAAAAAATAAAAATAAAATGCTAATGGTGCCTCATTATTGTCTGCTATAAAGTATCCTCCTGAGATAAACAATATGGTAGAAAGAAGGTGAATCATTCACACTTTGGAAAATTTCAACTTTATTGTTCCAAACATGAGAACTATGGACATTCTAAATCAAACAGAAGCAAATTATGCCAGCAGTTAAACATGAATCCTACTCAAGAACATGTTCCATTGGTAGTTTTGATTAAACTCTCTACTCTGATGTAACTGTTCTCTCTTCCATTTCAAAAATAAGAGTACTTTTTAATCAGTCTTTGCTAAACAGGAGCTATTGCTATTCAATGGAGAAGGTGGCCACCATTTCCCCTGCATTCTCTCTACTACGTAATCAGTCCCTAATGACTTGACTCTCTTCCCATAAAAATCCCTGTGTCCTAAAGTCATGGCATGCTGTATTTCATGGTCACTTGTAGAGCACAGCAGCACTGTGCCCATCAGGAAAATAGTGTGCTAACTGCAATAAACATGATGACTACCATCACAGTTTTGTTCTTCTCTGTCCATCTCCATGGCCTCTAAATCAGACAATCTTTAATCTGAAAAGGAAGAGTCCTTATTCTTCCAGGAAATTGGATAGAAACGCTCCTCAGCTAATGAAGTCAGCCCTGTCATCTGACTGATTCTTTCCCAGAGACCACAGTGAAAGGCCTGTAGGGAAGGCACATGAAGAGATTTCAAAGTTCAGGTTGAAGTCATAAAAACTAGCCTTTTTTTTTGCTTTCTTTTGAGACAGGGACTCGTTCTGTCACCCAAGCTGGAGTACAAATGGCAAGATCAGAGCTCACTGCTCAAACTCTCAAACTCCTGGGCTTGAGCAATCCTCTTGCTTCGGCCACTCGAGTAGCTGGAACTACAGACACATGCCAAGGGCTTGGGTTTTTTATTTTGTAGAGATAGGCCTTGCTACGTAGCCCATGCTGATCTTGATCTCATGGCATCAAGTGACCCTCCTGTCTTGGTTTTCTATTGTGCTGAGATTATAGGCATGAACCACTGCACCTGGCCTTTCAAATCCAAATAATTACATTTTTAATAACCCGAATATAACAGACCATTTCCACGTGTCCTTGCACCCTTTATACACATCATATCATCAGGTTCAACAGATTTTGACTTGTTAGCCTTGGCACACACCATCCATTTGTGTGGTTTCACCAAAGACGAATGTTTTGATGTCTACTGATTCGGTAGGTGTCGATACAGCCTGTGCCATAAATAGTATATTTAAATGATTTCTTTCTAGTATGGACTCTTGGATGTTGATTAATGCTAGAACTCATGATAGAGTTTGCCAAACTCAGTTTGTAAGGACTCTCTCATGAATGCTTCTCTGATGCTGTACAAGCCATGAGCTGTGCCTAAAGACCTTACCGCACACACGGCATTTGTAAGGTTTCTCTCCAGTATGGATTCTCTGATGATTTGCAAGGTGTGAATTCTGAGTGAAGACTTTGCCACACTCATTACATTTGTAAGGTTTCTCTCCAGTGTGAATTTTCTGATGTCGTGCAAGGTGTGAAACTTGAGTGAAGACTTTGCCACATTCATGACATTTGTAAGGTTTCTCTCCATTATGATTTCTCTGATGAACTGTTAGGGAGAACTTGTGCCTAAAAGCCTTGTCACATTCTTTACATTTGTAAGGTTTCTCTCCAGTGTGGATTAACAGATGGGTGGTGAGGCTTGAATGTCCACTAAATTCTTTGCCACATTTATTACATTTGTAAAGTTTCTCTCCTGTATGAATTCTCCAATGTTGTGCTAGGTATGAACTGCTACTATAAACCTTGCCACATTCGTTACATTTATGAGGTTTCTCTCCAGTATGAATTTTCTGATGTCGTACAAGGTATGTAATACGACTGAAGACCTTGCCACACTCATTACATTTGTAAGGACTCTCTCCAGTATGCAGTTTCTCATGTCGTGCAAGGTATGCAATTCGATTGAAGAGCTTGCCACATTCTTTACATTTGTAAGGTTTCTCTCCCGGACGAATTTTCCAGTGCTCTGCAAGGCCTGACTTGTACCTGAAGGCTTTACCACATTGATGACATCTGTTAGGTTTATCTGCAGTGTGGATTACTTGATGATTAGGAAGGCTTGAAGACACTCTGAAGACCTTGCCCTGCTCATTACATTCGTAAGGTTTTCTCCTAATGTGTGCTTTCTGTTCTTGTGACAGCAATGGAAAATCAACAAAATCACTCCTGTGTTTATAAAAAATGTGGGTTTTGACCCCAGAATAAAATATTTGAAGTGGTGAAACTGGAGAACTGTGGCTGATGAACTTTTCAACTTGATTACATTCATAAATCTTCCCTTCACCTTGAAATATCTCCAGTTCTGGCAGAGGTAACTGAAAGGTTAATCCAAGTTGATTTGTAATAGGCTTGTTTCCTGCTTTGCTTCTCATTGCACAGCACCTCCCTAGGAAAGCAAGTAAAGAGTGTAATTGGAACCCATGGTTCTGGTATGTTTAGACCTTGACGGAGGGAATGGAATCTGCCTCATCTGACTTAGACACTAGAAGAAATATCAGCATACTTCGTATTATCACACTGGCAGTGGAGAAAACCCAAAAGGTGGGGTGATGCACTGAGCAGTGGGGAATCTGCAGGAGTCAGCTGAGTTTGAGAGGGATTATGAGCAGAAAAATACAACAGAAATTGAAAGCTTCTAAGAAAAAGCAGGATGAGCCTCTCAGGGAAAATAAGACACTTAAGAGTAGCTGCATAGGCCAGGTGCGGTGGCTGTAATCCCAGCACTTTGGAAGGGCGAGGCGGGTGGATCACTTGAGGTCAGGAGTTCGAGACCAGCCTGGCCAACATGGTGAAACCCCATCTCCACCTAAAAATACAAAAATTAGCCAAGTATGGTGGCATGTGCCTGTAATCCCAGCTACTCAGGAAGCTGAGGCAGGAGAACTGCTTGAACCTGGGAGGCAGAGGTTGCGGTGAGCTGAGACTATGCCACTGCACTCCAGCCTGAGTGATAGAATGAGACTACGTTTCCAAAAAATAAAAATAAAAGCCGGGTGCGGTGGCTCACGCCTGTAATCCCAGCACTTTGGGAGGCCAAGGCAGGTGGATCATGAGGTCAGGAATTCAAGACCAGCCTGACCAACATGGTGAAACCCTGACTCTACTAAAAATAAAAAAAAAATTAAAAAAAAAAAAATTAGCCGGGTGTGATGACGGTGTGTGTGCCTGTAATCCTAGCTACTCAGCAGGCTGAGGCAGGAGAAGAATCACTTGAACCCGGGAGGCGGAGGTTGCAGTGAGCTAAGATCATGCCACTGCACACTGCACTCCACCTTGGGCGACAGAGTGAGACTCCATCTCAAAATAAATAAATAAAAGTAAATAAATAAATAAAAATAAAAGGAAAATTAGAAAATATCGTGATATAAAAGAAAATATAAATATAACACAGCAGAACTCATGAAATGCAACAAAAATAGTGCTGGAAGGGATATTGTAATGATGGATGCATACATGAAAAATAAAGAAATGGCTGGGTGGCTCACACCTGTAATCTCAGCACTTTGGGAGGCTGAGGTGGGAGGATCTCTTGAAGCCAGGAGTTGCAGACCAGCCTAGGCAACAAAGTAAGATCCCCTATCTCTAAACAAAATAAATAAAATAAAATACATTCCTGTTTTAATTAGTGAGGCACAGTGTCGTGTGCTTGTAGTCCCAACTACTCAGGAGGCTAAAGTGAGATCATCACTGGATCCCAGGATCTATAATCATGCCGCTGCACTCAAGCCTAAGTGACACAGTGAGACCCTATCTCTTAAAAAATAAATAACTAAACTAGAATAAAATAACATATAAAAAAACCTAACTTTATACCTCAAAAAGAAAAACATGAACATGGCTGGGCGCAGCGGCTTACGTCTATAATCCCAGCACTTTGGGAGGCCGAGGCAGGCGGACTGCCTGAACTCAGGATTTCAAGACTAGCCTGAGCAACACGATGTAGCCTCATCTCTACTAAAATTCAAAAAATTAGCCGGGCATGGTGGCGTGCGCCCATAGTCCCAGCTACTTGGGAGGTTGAGGCAGGAGAATTGCTTGAACCTGAGAGGCAGAGGTTGCAGTAAGCTGAGATCGTACCACTGCACTCCAGCCTGGGTGACAGAGCAGGACTCCGTCTAAAAAAAAATGAAAAAGAAAAAAATGAACACAAAGATAGCAGAAAGAAAAAATAAAGGTTATAAAACAAAGAAAACAGCAGAGAAGCACTAGAGAAAGTCAGGAAAGTAAGAGTTCACACTTTGAATAAGACTGACAAATCCTTACCTAGATAAACTAGAAAAAAGAAACATGAAGCATACGACCGAAAAAACTACAATGAGAAAGGTAAAAGAGGACATTACAAACAAGTCTATACAAATAAAAATGGAAGTTAAATGAGACTCAACAATTACATAACAAAAAATATGATAACCAAGAAAAAAATGGATACATTTGTAGATAGACACCACTTACCAAGACTTAACGATGAAGAAGTAGAAAATCTAAACACATCAGTAACAAATAAGAAGACCGAATCAGTTATCAAATACCTACCAACTAAAACAGCAATGGACCAGATGACTTCAGTGTAAAATTCTATCAAATATTGAAAAAGATTTAACACTAATCCTCCTCAAAACATGCCATAAGCTTGATGAGGAGAACCACTTCTACACTCATTCAGTGAGGCCGGTGTTACCTTGAAAGCAGAGGCAAAGGCCCTAAAGAAAACCGCAGGGCAGGCTGGGCACGGTGGCTCACACCTGTAATCCCAGCACTTAGGGGGGCTGAGGCAGGCAGATCACCTGAAGTCAGGAGTTCGAGACCAGCTTGGCCAACATAGTGAAACCGTCTCTATTGAAAATATAAAAGTTACCCGGGTATGGTGAGAGGTACCTGTAGTCTCAGCTACTTGGGAGGTTGAGAGAGGAGAATCACTTGAGCCCAGGAGGTGGAGGCTGCAGTGGGCCAAGATCACACCACTGCACTCCAGCTTGGGCCACAGAGTGAGACTCCATCTTAAAACAAAACAAAACAAAACTGCAGAGCAATATTACTGATTAATCTAATGCAAAAATCCTCAACCAAATGGTAGCAAAATAAATTTAGCAGCGTAGTAAAATGGATCACACCTCATGACCAAGCAAAATTTATTTCAGGAATACAAGAAGGATGCAACTTTGGAACATCAGTCCATGTAAAACCCCACAATAACAGAATAAAGAAAAAGAAATCCATGCAATAATCTCAGCTGATGCAGAAAAACATTTGAAAAACCTCAGCAATCATTATGATAAAAACACTCGCCAGGCATGGCGGCTCATGCCTATGATCCAAATACTTTGGAAGGCCAAGATGGGGGGATCACTTGAGATCAGGAATTCCAGACCGGCCTGGCTAACATAGCGAAACTCCACCTCTACAAAAAATACAAAAATCAGCCAAGCGTGTGGCCTTGGTCACAGCTATTCAGGCGGTTGAGGTGGGAGGACCATTTGAGCCTGGGAGGTAGAGGTTGCAGTGAGCCGAGATCGAGATCATGACAGCAAGAGACACCCCCTCAAAAGAAAAAGAAAACAACACTCAACACACTAGGAATACAAGGAGCCTGCTTAATAGAGGCCATATATAAAAAGCCGAAAGGTAACATACTCAATATTGAAAGAATGAAGCCTTTTCCTTTATAATTAGGGGGGAAAAAAAAAGTCCGCTGGGATTCTTTCTTTTTTTTTTTTTAATTGAGGGCTTCCGGGATCCAGGTCTTTCTTGACTTTCTGGTCTTACGTCATCTAAGTGCAGTGGTACCCACTTGTGCTTATTAGCTCTCTTTCACTGATTACTGACTGGGCGCACATCATTATTTCTATTCAGAATACCTCCCTAGGTATCCAGGGAGGACACGTTCCAGGCTCCTCTGTGTGGTGTTATGATACACACATACATTGGTTTTTGTCCGCAGTTCCTGGCTCATAACTCCCATAGCCCTTGCTGCAGTCTTTGGTTATGTTGGCTTAGGCCTTGTGTGCAGGCCTTAAGAAAAATAACCTCTCCAACCTTCTCCTCCTCTCCTTTCACCTGCTCTAAGGCAGGATTCTATAACTTCCCCCCCACCTTTCTGATGGCTGGTCTTACGACCTCCCCAGAGAGGGTCCTGCTGTATACGCTGGGGGAAGGAATGCTGATGTCACAAAGCTTCCATCAAAACCCAAGAGGATTAGGTTCCAAGAGCTTTGGGATGTCGGAACACATGGCGGTTTCCTAGAGAGTGGCACGCCCAGGGAGGGCATGGAAGTTCCACAGTTCTTCCCCCATACCTGTCCCATATGTCCCTTCATTTGTATCATTTGCAATATCCTTCATAATAAACTGGTAAACGTCAGTGTTTCTGTGAGCTGCTCCAACAAATTAATTGGGCCCAAAGAGGGGATCGTGGAAACCTCAACTGGAAGCCAGTTGGTCAGAAGTTCTGGGGACCCAGACTTGCAACTAGTGGGAAGTGGGGCAAGTCTTGGAGACTGAGCCCTAAACCTGTGGGACCTGGCCCTATCTCCAGGTAGTGTTGGAAGTGAGTTGGAGGACACCCAGCTGCTGTCTGCTGCTTGGTATATGGGGAAAAATCCCCACACCTTTGGTCAGAGAAGTCTTCTTCTGTGTTGGTAATTGCGGTGGTGTGAGAGCAGAGGAAAAACATGGTTTGCGAGTTTTGTGCTAAAAAACCCTAAGATACCGAATGTGTGATGCTCAAGTCCCTTACTATTGGCCTTCATATCCATGGTTTCTGTATCTGCAGATATAGAAAGCCCAGAAAGACCAGGCCATGGTTAGAAGCATGGAATTGTCAGCACCAACCACCGTCCTCCAGGAAGGGTACAGGGGCTGGAGACTGAGTTAATATCAATCATGTCTATGTAATGAAGCCTCCATAAAAATTCCTGAGAGCTTTCAAATGCTGAACACATGCGGTGGGACTGGAGGATGGCACAGCCAGTGAATCTCCCCACGTGCCTACCCTGTGAATCTCCTCATCTGGCTGTCCATCTGTATCCTTGGAAACATCCTTCATCATGAAGCAATGAACATAACGAAGTGTTTCACTGAGTTTTGTGAGCCACCCTAGCAAAGTAACCAAACAGAAGAAGGGGGTCAAGGGAACCCTGACTTGTGGCTGGTCAGGTGGAAAGGTGACTACCCACTACTGGCAACTGGTGGCTTAGGTGGGGGACAGGCTTGGGAACTCAACCCTTACCCTGTGGGATGCGACTCTAACTCAGGTAGACAGTGTCACGAATGAATTGCAGGAAACTCCAAAACTGGTTTTTGGTAGGGAGAAATCTCCACACATTTTGGTGACCAGAAATGAAGCATTCTGTGCCAAGCAGCATGTGAGAGTAGGAAAATCACTGACTTTTTCCCACCTCAAACAGACCAGAACAGGCAAAGTGGGCTTGAAACAGCTCTATGCAGTTTCCAGGCCCCAGAAGCAAAAGACAACAACCTATGTTTTCCCTTCTCCCCATCAGGTCTTCCCAATACAGGAAATGGGCGGATCATGAATAAGTCAAGGAGGCAGGTCTATGCAGACCTCAGCTCTGATGCATAAGGACAGAGAACTGAGCGACAGATAAAATCCCATACAGAAAGAGACCACAGGGGAAAGAAACTCCTTTGAAATGGCACTCCCTTTGCCCCCAGAATCAAGGAACTAAAGAGTTGACACAAGCCACATGACAGGATATTGTCCATCATGATAAAAGGCTTTGATTTTGCTTCTGTTTGGGCTGCAGTAACACTGGAGGGCAAAAACATAAAACTATTACACATTTAAATGAAAGGGTGGGCTGGGCGCAGTGGCTGACGCCATAATCCCAGCACTTTGGGATGCCGAGGTGGGCAGCTCACGAGGTAAAGAGACTGAGACCATCCTGGCTAACAAGGTGAAATCCCGTCTCTACTAAAAATACAAAAATTAGCTGGGCATGCTACTCGGGAGGCTGAGGCAGGGGAATCACTTGAATCCAGGAGGCAGAGGTTGCAGTGAGCTGAGATCGCACCACTGCACTCCAGCCCGGAGACAGAGCGAGACTCTCTTTCTGAATAAATAAATAAGCAAATAAATAAATAAAGGACATGGTGACAGGTGCGGGTCAAGAAAGATTTCTCTTAAGAACTCACAGGATTTCAACTCCTATTTCTCCACATAGTTCTCCCGCTTACAGAGAGTTTCCCAAACACTATTTAATAGTGTGGCTCTGGTAGGCATGGGGCACGTGCCTATAATCACATCACTTTGGGAGGCCAAAGCAGGAGGACTGCTGAAGCCCAGGAGTTCAAGGCTGCAGTGAGCTGTGATGGCCACTGAACTCCAGCGTGGGGGACAGAGACTGTGTCAAAAAAAAAAAAAAAAAAAAAGTGTGGCTTCCACTCTGTCCATCTGAGCTCTTACCTGTGTTGACATCTTTGATACCTTCCCACCTAACGGGATTTTTTGCTACTTTCATTTCATTCTCCACAGTCCAGGGCTCTGTCCTTTGCTTCATCATGGAGATAATACTCAGATCAGGAAGACATATCCCTGTTTATAAAAGAAAGAATCAAGATGTGCTGTGATGTCTCCAAAATCCAAGCCCTCTGTTTAGGCAGGAGAGACGATATTAAAAATTAATCCTTTTACGCCAGTTAGAACGGCGATCATTAAAAAGTCAGGAAACAACAGATGCTGGAGACAATGTGGAGAAACAGGAACGCTTTTACACTGTTGGTGGGAGTGTAAATTAGTTCGACCATTGTGGAAGACAATGTGGCAATTCCTCAAGGATCTAGAACCAGAAATACCATTTGACCCAGCAACCCCATTACTGGGTATATACTCAAAGGATTATAAGTCATTCTACTATAAATTAAAAAACAAAAAAAACTAATCAAGATTTCAAGAAAAACGTTTCACAAATTCACCCACAGAGTGTCTCCTTCTGAATGCTTAGGGAACCCTGTAATAATTGGATATCGAACTCTCTTCCAAGAACTACAGAATCAAAATCACAGGGGTAGAAAACAGGGAACTGGATATTTTAAAAGTTTGTCATAAGGTTTTACACACACGTAAGCCCAGGTACCAACCCAAAGGTGCATCATGAAGGAGACAGAAGATCTGAAGAAAGGGGGCATTTCAAGTCCAGAAAGTATACGGGAGCTTTTCATTTCTGAGTCAACAGGCTTTCTTTTTTTTTTTGAGACAGAATCTTGCTCTGTTGCCCAGGCTGGAATGCAGTGGCATGATCTCAGCTCCCTGCAACCTCTGCCTCCTGGGTTCAAGCAGTTCTCTTGTCTCAGCCTCCCGTGTAGCTGAGATTACAGGCATATGCCGCCATGCCTGGCTAATTTTTGTATTTTTAGTAGAGATGGGGTTTCATCATGTTGGTCAGATTGGTCTCGAACTCCTGACCTCAAGCAATCCACCCACCTCGGCCTCCCAAAGTGCTGGGATTAGAGGCATGAGCCACTGCGCCCAGCCAAGTCAACAGGGTTTCAATCTCAGTCAAGCAATGCAGGGGCTCCCAAGAGGCACACCAGGGAAAATGCAGAGATACTAAGGGCAGACCCCAACTTCTGAGGGGCATTATCCTTACCTAGGGAGACCAGGTTCCTGTAGTTCTCCAACATCACATCCCTGTATAAAGCCTTCTGCACAGGGTCCAGGCATTTCCACTCCTCCTGAGAGAATTCTATGGCCACGTCCCTGAATGTCAAGTGTCCCTAAAATGAAAGATGCATTTGACCAACAGGGTATGGAGAGAGTAATTATGTTCACACAAAACGAGAAGAAGGTTGTAAGGATTGACTCAACTAAAATGCTGACGTGAACATTCTGACATATCCACATTAAGGTATTTTTGAGCTAGTTATGTGTCTGTGATTGAGTTTTATTATACTTTTCCACAAAAAGTTATGATAGTCTTTAAAGCAGTGTAGATTTTCCATTCAGTATCTACCTGAGCTAGAATACAAGTGTCTCTGAAGACACCAACTACTTGTATTCTAGCTCAGGTAGATAATGCGTATCAGTTGGTGTGTTGAACATAATACCTAACACTTCTATAGAGATAACTGTGGGTTAATTTTGTGTCTGGGCATTAGAATCAAACCTAAAGAATCAAACTGTTAAGTAACAGATCAGCATCAAAAGTAAACTGACAATTACCTGAGTAAAGTTAAGTTCATGAACAAAAACCTAAATCTGCATAAAAGGTCATTATATATGCATATACACGTATCCTCCTCGTAATACATTACTATTCTTACTGTCATTAACTCATTAATGTGATAGTGTAGAACACATTTTTTTTTTTGACAGAGTCTCCAGTCTGTCACCCAGGCTGGAGTGCAGTGGCGCGATCTCCGCTCACTGCAACCTCTGCCTTCCAGATTCAAGTAATTCTCCTGCCTCAGCCTCCCGAGCAGCTAGGATTATAGGCATGCGCCATCATACCTGGCTAATTTTTATATTTTTAGTAGAGACAGGGTTTCACCAAACCCTGGTTGGCCAGGCTGGTCTTGAACTCCTGACCTCATGTGAGCCACCCTTCTCGGCCTCCCAAAACACTGGGATTACAGGCATGAGCCCCGTGCCCGGCCCAATAGTGTAGAACACTTATAAGGTCATGGAAAGTATTTCAGATGTAATTTCAACTGTTCAAAAATATAAATTTTTTGTTTTTGACATGGAGTTTTGCTCTCGCTGCCCAGGCTCAAGTGCAATGGTGTGATCTCAGTTCACCACAACCTCTGCCTCCCAGGTTCAAGGGATTCTCCTGCCTAGCCTCCCGAGTAGCTAGGATTACAGGTATGTGCCACCACACCCAGCTAATCTTGTATTTTTAGTAGAGACAGCGTTTCTCCATTGGTCAGGTTGGTCTCAAACTCCCGACCTCAGGTGATATGCCCGCCTCGGCCTCCCAAAGTGCTGGGATTACAGGGGTGAGCCAACACACATGGCCAAAAGTATTGGCTAACGCCTGTAATCCCACCACTTTGGGAGGCCAAGGCGGGCAGATCACGGGGTCAGGAGATCAAGACCATCCTGGCCAACACGGTGAAACCCCATCTCTATTAAAAATATAATAATTAGCTGGGTGTGGCGGCGCACGCCTGTAGTCCCAGCTACTTGGGAGGCTGAGGCAGGAGAATCACTTGAACCTGGGAGGCGGAGGCTGCAGTGAACCGTGATCACGCCACTGCACTCCAGTCTGGGTGACAGAGCGAGACTCTGTTTCAAAAAAATAAAAAATAAAATTAAAATTAAAAAATTTATATAAAATGATGTTGTACCTTAACTATAGGCTTCCTTATCCATGCACTCATGCAAACACATCACAGGTACACACTTACACACACTTAGCTTATAAAGTAATAAACATATGCACTTTACATATAAATTAAATAAAGAGTTGTCTCTCAATGACTATTTTTTAGAGGACATTTGTCATCTTTTTAAAAAAAAAATCTTACAGACCAGGTCTTGCTATGTTGTTCAGGTTGGGGTGCAGTGAGTAATCACAGCACAGTACAGCTTTGAACTCCTGATCTCAAATGATCCTACCTCCTCAGCCTCCCAAGAAACTGGGACTAATGGTGCACATACGGCCCGGCAGTCATTATTATTTTTGCTAATGTGTATTTCAGCATGTTTGCAACAATAAAAATGTATAAATAGTACTCAGTTTAGTTTACAAACATTACTGTATATTAAGCTATTAAAAAAAAAGTAGACTGGCTGGGCACGGTGGCTCACGCCTATAATCCCAACACTTTGGGAGGCTGAGGCGGGCAGATCACCTGAGGTCAGGAGTTTGAGACCAGCCTGGCCAATATGGTGAAACTCCATCTCTACTAAAAATGCAAAAATTAGCTAGGCCTGATGGCAGGCGCCTGTAATCCCAGCTACTCGCAAGGCTGAGGTAGGAGAATTGTTTGAATCCAGGAGATGGAGGTTGCACTGAGCCGAGATCACATCACTGCACTCCAGCCTAGACAAGAGAGTGAGACTCTGTCTCAAAAAAAAAAAAAAAAAAAAAAAAAAAAGGAGATCATGAAAAAAACATAGAAACTTGAACTCCAGTCACAAATGCCTATTTTCAAAAATATAAATATAATCTGTTTTAAAATTTATGTGAGGTCTCACTATATTGCCCAGGGTGGTCTCAAACTTAAGAGATCCTCCCATCTCAGCCTCCCAAGAAGGTCAAGAAGCTCAAATTACAGGCTTATACTACTACACTAACCCACTGCTTTGTCCATTAAAATTTAGATTATTCTCTACAGTGAGAATTACAAACCACTGCTCAAATTGAAATCAGAGAAGACACAAACGGAAAAATATCCCATGCTCATGGATAAGAAGAATCAATATAATTAAAATGATCATACTGCCCAAAGAATTTACAGATTGAATGCTAATCCTAACGATGTTCTTTGCAGAACTAGAAAAAACTATTTTAAAATTCATATGCAACCAAAAAAGAGCCTGAATAGCCAAGGCAATCCTAAGCAAAAAGAACAAAGCTGGAGGCATCAAGTTATCCAACTTCAAACTATACCACAAGGCTACAGTAACCAAAACAATATGGTACTGGTACAAAAACAGGCACAAAGACCAATGGAACAGAATAGTCAGCTCAGAAATAAGGCCGCACATCTATGACCAACTGATCTTTGACAAAGCTGACAAAAACAAGCAATGGGGAAAAGACTCCCTATTTCATAAACAGTGCTGGATAACCGGCTAGCCACATGCAGAAGACTGAAGCAGGACACCTTCCTTACACGATATACAAAAATCAACTCAAGATGGATTAAAGACTTCAATGTAAAACCCAAAACTATAAAAACCTTGGAAGACAACTCAGATAATACCATCCTGGACACAGGAATGGGCAAAGATTTCACGACAAAGACACCAAAAGCAATCGTAACAAAAACAACAATTGACAAGCAGTATCCAATTAAGAGCTTCTGCACAGCAAAACAAACTATCAACAGAGTGAGCAGACAACCTACAGAATGGGAGAAAATTTTTGCAAACTATGCATCTAACAAAGGTCTACTATCCAGCATCTACAAGGAACTTATACAAATTTACAAGAGAAAAACAACCCCATTAAAAAAGTGGGCAAAGGGCCAGGTGCAGTGACTCATGCTTATAATCCCAGCACTTTGGGACACCGAGGCAGGTGGATCACCTGAGGTCAGAAGTTGCGAGACCAGCCCGGCCACCACGGTGAAACCCCGTCTCTACTAAAAATACAAAAATTAGCTGAGTGTGCTGGCAGGAGCCTGTAATCCCAGCTACTAGGGAGGCTGAGACAGGAGAATCGCTTGAACTCAGGAGACAGAAGTTGCAGTGAGCTGAGATCGCACCATTGCACTCCCTCCTGGGCGACAAGAGCGAAATTCCTTCTCAAACAAACGAAAAAAGTGGGCAAGGGACATGAACAGACACCTATCAAATGAAGACATACATGTAGCCAACAAGCATATGGAAAAAAAGCTCATTACCACTGATCATTAGAGAAATGCAAATCAAAACCACAATGAGATACCATCTCATTAGTCAGAATGCCTATTACTAAAAGTCAAAAAAGGCCAGGCGTGATCATGCCTGTAATTCCAGCACTTTGGGAGGCTGAGGTGGGTGGAGATGGTGAAACCACATCTCTACCAAAAATTCAAAAAATTGCCGGGCATAGTGGTACGCATTTGTGGTCCCAGCTACTCAAGAGGCTGAGGTGGGAGGATCGCTTGAGCCTGGAGGTAGAGGTTGCAGTGAGCCGAGATTGCACCACTATACGCCAGCTTGGACGACAGAGCGAGATTCTTGTCTTAAAAAAAAAAAAAAAAAAAAAAGCACAAAATCTTCCTAATTTTTTATTGCACAAGTTACCAGGTACTTGTGCACATTAATACGTGACTTCTGTGGGCAGCTCCTCTCATCCTGGTCCACAGAGAGCTGACAGTGCATCCAGATGTGACCCCTGAACAATCCCTGCTGCCCAACAGCACTGACACCACGGGGCCCTCACCCCGTCCCCATCCATGCCTGGTGTGAGCCCTTCCCAGGCCCATGCCCAGGGTCGCCTCTTCCCAAGTTCATGTCACTGGGTCACGAGGGATGGAATCTAAGTGAGATGAGAGGGACTGAGGGAAGGCATGGGTGAGTGTGAGCAAACCTGTCAGGCAGGACACTTGAGACTCAGAAGACTCTCAACTCCAGTACTCTGCATTTCAGGAAGAAATAAGAAACAGAACAATCAACTGAGAATATCACTTTACCTGAGTAAGTGGCATCCCTGACTCCTTTGCTCTCCTCTTCTGCGCTTCTCCTTCACATAACATGACTCTTTAGAAGTCAATCCTGAATGTCAAAAACGTGCTGTTTAGGGTTTAGAATGAACATACTTTCTTCCTGTGCCACAACCACACACATAGGGGAGACCTCACCCTGTGGAAATACAGTCCTCTGCTGCCCACTGCAACAGAGTTGATGCTGGGACAACAAACTCCTACAGGAAGAACAAGTGAGTTTTTGGCCCCTTTCTTCAGAACCCGCTCCCCTCCTGGAGAAGCCCGAGCACACACTGCAGCAGTGGGGAGCTGGGCTGGACTCAGATTCCCTTTAGGGCACAGACCTGGCTCTGACCAAACCCCATGCGGAGCACAGCACCCCTCACCTCTTTGTGAATCAGAGGCTGAGCTCAGCCTTCTGAAATGAGGACACGGCTTCGGTGCTCAATGCTGGATACAGAATACAGTAAAATCCCTTCATCCAAGGGGATATGTTGCAAAACCCTGAATGAATGGAACTTGGAACAGTACTAAACCCTATCTACTCCATGTAAAGGATGCACGTGACAGATGCTCACTGGCATATCCAAACTGCCAACATCAATGCTCATGTGCTTGGGGGCCATGTTAAATAAAATAAGGATTACTTAAACAAAACCACTCAGATACCAAAGATTGGATCTGATCAAAAAGACTGCTATTAAAAACAAAACAAAACAAAACAAAAAAGAAGACTATCAACGGATTGATGGGCAGACAGAGTATACAGTGCATGGGGTCTGTATCCAAGGATTCAACCAATTATAGACTTAAATAATTAAAAAAAAAAGGAAGCAACATACCAATATAAAACAGCAATAAAAAAAATATAAAATAAAAATAATACAAGAAAACCAGCCAGAATAACAAGTATTTACATAGCACTTATATTTAATTAGGTATTACAAGTAATCAGATGGTTTACTGTGGGGAAAAGAAAGTGAAATTAGACTGTTACTGTGTCTATGTAGAAAGAAGTAGACATAAGAGACTCGATTTTGTTCTGTACTAAAAAAATTTTTCTGCCTTGAGACGCTGTTAATCTCTAACCCTAGCCCCGACCCTGTGCTTGCAGAGACATGTGCTGTGTTTACTCAAGTCTTAATGGATTTAGGGCTATGCAGGATGTGCTTTGTTGAACAATTGCTTGAAGGCAGTATGCTTGGTAAAAGTCATCGCCATTCTCTAATCTCAAGTACCCAGGGACACAAACACTGCTCTGCCTAGGAAAGCCAGGTATTGTCCAAGGTTTCTCCCCATGTGATAGTCTGAAATGTGGCCTCATGGGAAGGGAAAGACCTGACCGCCCCCCAGCCTGACACCCGTAAAGGGTCTGTGCTAAGGAGGATGAGTGAAAGAGGAAGGCCTCTTTGCAGTTGAGATAAGAGGAAGGCATCTGTCTCCTGCTCATCCCTGGGCAATGGAATGTCTCAGTGTATGTTCTATTTACTGAGATAGGAGAAAACCACCTTAGGGCTGGAGGTGAGACTTGCTGGTGGCAATACTGCTCTTTAATGCACCGAGATGTTTATGTATGTGCACATCAAAGCACAGCACCTTTTTCTTAAGATTGTTTATGACACAGAGACATTTGTTCACATGTTCTCCTGCTGACCCTCTCCCCACTATTACCCTATTGTCCTGTCACATCTCCCTCTCCAAGATGGTGGAGATAATGATCAATAAATACTGAGGGAACTCAGAGACCAGTGCCTATGCGGGTCCTCCGTATGCTGAGCGCCGGTCCCCTGGGCCCACTTTTCTTTCTCTATACTTTGTGTCTCTTTCTTTTCTCAAGTCTCTCCTTCCACCTGATGAGAAACGCCCACAGGTGTGGAGAGGCTGGCCCCCTTGGGTTTACAGTATATGGGGGGATGGGGAGGATGTGCATAGGTTATATGCAAATACAGTCACACATTGCTTAATAACAGGGACATGTTCTGAGAAACACATTTTCAGACCATTTCATTACAGAGTGAACTTACACAAACCAAGATAGCATAGCCTACTACACATCTGGTATATATAACATAGCTTACTGCTAAAAACCTGTAGGGCATGCTATGTCCTGAATACTACAGTCAACTGTAACAATGCTAAGTACTCGTAAGTCAAAACATATCTAAATATAGAAAAGGTACAGTAAGGCCAGGCACGGTGGCTCACGCCTGTAATCTCAACACTTCGGGAGACCAAGGCAGGTGGATCATCTGAGGTAGGGAGTTTGAGACCAGCCTGGCCAACATGGGGAAACCCCATTTCTACCAAAAACACAAAAATTAGCCGGGCATGATGATGGGTGCCTGTAATCCCAGTTACTCGGGAGGCTGAGGCAGGAGAATCACTTGAACCCAGGAGGCAGAGGTTGCAGTGAGCTAAGATTACACCACTGCACTCCAGCCTGGGTGACAGAGTGAGACTCTGTCTCCAAAAAGAAAAATAAAAGAAAAAAAAATACGGTAGTCATTTGGTATAAGAGTTTAAAAAATGGTACACTTGTCTAAGGCACTTACCATGAATGGAGCTTGCAGGACTGGAAATTGCTCTGGGTGAGTCAGTGAGTGATGAATGAATGCGAAGGCCTAGGACATGACTATACACTACTACAGGCTTTATAAACACTGCACATACACTGCACATTTAGGCTACGCTAACTTCACAAAAAAATACTTTTTTCTTCAGTAATAAACTAAGCTTATTTATTGCAACTGTTGTACCGTACAAACTTTTAAATTTAACTTTTTGACCCTTTTGCAACAACAGCTTAAAACACAAACATGTTGTACAGCTATACAAAAATATTTTATCTTTTTACCTTAATTCTCTAAACTTTTTCTTGTTTTCAATTTTTTAACCTTTTAAAACATTTTTGTCAACAACTAAGACACAAACACACACATCAGCCTACGCCTGCACAGGGTCAGGACCATCAGTGTCACTGTCTTCCAGTGCCACATCTTGTCCCACCAGAAAGTCCTCCTGTGGTAACAATGGTTTCTCCCAGACGCCTCCTGAAAGACCTGCCTGAAGCTCTCCTTTCAGAATAGTCCACGGTAGTTTGCTTGCTTTGTTTCTTTGTCTTCCTAAATGTTCTTATGAGCAGATAATGCATCATGGACGTTCCTTTCTATTAATGAAAATCTTTAGGTGTTGGTGCCTATGTTTTCAAACCTTTTAAGGAGCTTGTCAAGGTCTGCAAAAGCTTCTGCTATATATTTAACTGTGAATTGCCTTGAGAGTTCTTTCTTTTTCTTCAGTTTCCTATTGGCTCATTCTCTTTTTTTTTTTTTTTTTGAGATGGAGTCTCACTCTGTCGCTTCGGCTGGAGTGCAGTGGCGCGACCTTGGCTCACTGCAACCTCCGCCTCCTGGGTTCAAGTGATTCTCCTACCTCAGCTTCCCGAGTAGCTGGGATCACAGGCATGTGCCACCACTCCTGACACCACTGACCTCAAGTGATCCACCTGCCTCGGCCTCCCAAAGTACGGGGATTACAGATGTGTGCCACTACGCCCAGCCAGTTCCCTATTCTCTTGCCTCTTCTTCAGCTATGCATTCCTGTATCAGTTCCAATGACTCCTCATTAACCCATTCCTCATGAACCACCTCTAAGAGATTCTTAATGTTATCCTCCTCCACATCCAGTTAAAGCTGTCTGGTAACGCACTAGGTTTGTTTCCCCCAGCATCACCACCAACACTGCACTATGATGTCATGACTGCTCTGAGGTAGCCAGGCAACAGGAATTTTTCAGCTCCAGCGTAATCTTATGGACCACCATCATAGGCGTGGTCTGTTGTTGACCGAAATGTCCTTATGTGGCCGTATTATGCAATTTTATATAAGGGTCTTGCAGATCATCTGATTTGGGTAATCTTGGGGGGGATCTTGGAAGCAAATCCTATGTGATACCGAGGGATGACTGTACAGGAGGACATACTGGACAAAGAGATGATTCAAGTCCTGGACAAAACAGAGTGGGACAGTGAGAGACTGCATCATCCTACTAAGAAGAGTGAGAAATTTAACACTTATGAATTCTTCATTTCTGGAACTTTCCATATAATATCCTTGGACTACTAAAACTGTGGTTGACCATGAGTAACTGGAACCTCAGAAAGTACACTGGAAGATAAGGAGCAACTACCGTAGAATCAACTTCAAATATTAATGCTGAGCCCAACCTGAGTATGTGAATGGGAATCTCAGGTAAGAGACTGGAGGCACAAGACGTGTATCTGCACTCCAATGTGAAGCCAGGGGTGAGCTCCACTCAGACAGCGGAAATCCAGCACACCCCCACACCTTCTGGCTCTGCTCTATCCTTGGGTCTTGTTACCAGGATTTAGGTAGTGGAGCAGAAAGAAATATCCAGAGCAGGCAATGTGGACCACAGTGGGGGTGAGGGTGTAGCTGGAGTGTTAAACGTGGGGTGGAGAGGAACACAGAAGCCTCCATGAAGGAGGTAATATCAGAACAAAGACTTGGGGAAGAAAAGGTGTTTGTACCTGCAGCTGACAGGCTAGAGATGTCCAGGCAGAGGGACAGCCCAGGTGGAAGCCCTGAGTCAGGAGCAACCCTGGCTCCAGGAAAGAGGCCTGTGTGGCTGCAGCAGAGGGAACAAGGGGGACACAGGCAGGAGGTGAGCTCAGAGAGGTCCTGGGGCACAGATGACACAGGGACAAGGCCGCAAACATTTTCTCCCATACCTCAAAGGAATTTCGGAAACAACAAATTTCCTCACCTGTTTTAGTAAATATGTAATTATTTATGTTAAATTAATGTACTTACAGGCTGGGCGTGGTGCCTCACGCCTGTAATCCCAGCACTTTGGGAGGCCAAGGCCGGCGGATCACAAAGTCAAGAGATCAAGACCATCCTGGCCAGCATGGTGAAACCTTGTCTCTACTAAAAATACAATTAGCCAGGCGTCGTGGTGCATGCCTGTAGTCCCAGCTACTCGGGAGGCTGAGACAGGAGAATTGCTTGAACCTGGGAGGCGGAGGTTACGCTGAGCCAAGATCGTGCCACTGCACTCCAGCTTGACGACAGAGCAAGACTCCATCTCAAAAAAAAAAAAAAAAAACCTAATGTACTTACAATGTAATATCTTACATATTTTGACTATATGACAAGAAGTTCAGCTAAGCCCCAGGAAGTACAGGGTCACCCTCATCTGAGATGTGCAGGACTGCAAGGGAATGCATTTGGGGGAGCTCAGAAAGTGGCACATACGAGGTGGAGATGCCTGTTAGGCAGAAGTGAGGGGACAACTGAACACAGGTTTCTAGACCTCAGGCCAGAGGTCTGCAGGGGACATGGAGACAGGTAGATGGGGTTCAAAGCCATGAGATGAGATGATAAGGAACGGTAGTGTGTGTGGACAGAGATGAGAAGAGTTTTGAGATCTAAGCCTATTCAACATAGGGAAACCCAGTTTGTACTAAAAAATTAAAAAATTACTCGGGTGTGGTGGTGTGCACCTAGAGTCCCAGCTACTTGGGAGGCTGGGGCAGGAGGACCTCCTGAGGCCAGGAGTTCGAGGCTGCAGGAAGCTATGATTGCACGATGGCACTCCAGTCTGGGTGACAGGGTGAGACTGTCTTAAAAACAAAAACAAAAATGAAAAAGACCTAAATCACGGAACACTCCCACACTCAGAGAAGACAGCTTCAGGAGACACCAGCAGAGGAAACTGGTAAGACAAAAATCTGAAACAAAGTAATCAAATAAATTTAGAGCTAAGAAAAAAGAACAGGGAATGATCAGCTGTGCAACATGTTGCTAACTCAAAAAGATGATAGGAAATTCAAAATTGGACTTCGAAACACAGAGGTCACTGGTGCAGTCTGGAAAAAAAAGGATCAAAGGAATGGTGGAGGTGAAAGTTTAATTGGAAGGGGGTAAATCAAGAACTTGAGGCAAGACTGGAGACAGAGTATATAAACAAGATTTTAGTGTACTGTGTTCTCAAATGGAGCATTGAAGCGGGATGCTAACTACAGGGAGAAATGTAATTAGTAGAATATTTTTTGTTTTAATCATGGAGGAGTAGCAAGAAATAAAGACTTCATTCTGTGCCTTTTTTTTTTTTTTTTTTTTGAGACACCGTCTCACTCTTGCCACCCAGGCTGGAGTGCAGTGGTGCAATGTCGGCTCATTGCAACCTCCACCTCTAGGGTTCAAGTGATTTTCCTATCTCAGCCTCCCGAGTAGCGGGAATACAGGTGCGCGTCACCACGCCCAGCTAATTTTTGTATTTTTAGTAGAGGTGGGCTTTCACCGTGTTGGCCAGGCTGGTCTGGAAGTCCTAGTCATAAGTGATCTGCCCACCTTGGCCTCCTAAAGTGCTGAGATTACAGGCATGAGCTACCGCACCCAGCCAGCGTGTCTGTGTGTGTTTTAATGGACAATACCTCCACGTGGGTACACTAACCAAAGTAATCCCTTTAAGTAAATATTGGTGATGCCACAGAGAAAGGATGCCACACTGTCCTGAGATTGTGAGTAGGGCTGGCACATGGTGCACAATTGCAGGGTCAGCAACAGCCAGGGGGAGGGACAGACCATTCCCAGTTACTACAGAGTAGAGATCGCAGGCCCTGAGGCAGGTGGGTGGGCCGTTAGAGATCTCTTCCCTTTACTGTTTGAGGTGGAAATGTACACGTGTTTTTTCCCCTGCTGAACAGTTCTCTGGCACACTCCCAGCTGGATGACCTACAATTTAACTCAATTTGGATAGTATCTACCTGGAGATAGAATCAGATCCCAGTTAAGGACTCAGTCCCACATGACTGCCCCTCACTTCAGATACGGATAAAATTAACGGTTTCCAAAACCCACTCCTCTGTTTTGATTTGTTAGGACGGCTCTTCCATCTATATCCTTTGTCATAACCAATAGTAAACCTAAGTAAAATTTTCTCTGAGTTCTGGGAACCATTCTACCAAATTAATGTGAGGAGGCCGGGCAAGGTGGCTCAAACCTGTAATCCCAGCACTTTGGGAGGCCGAGGTGGGCAGATCACCTGAGGTCTCAAGAGCTCAGGACCAGTCAGGCCAACATGGTGAAACCCTGTCTCTATTAAAACTACAAAATTAGCCAGGTGTGGTGGCGGGCACCTGTAATCCCAGCTACTCGGGAGGCTGAGGCAGGAGAATCGCTTGAACTCAGTAGGCTAAGGTTGCAGTGAGCCCAGATTTTGAGCCCCTCTCCTCTCCCAGTTTCTCCCCTTCTTCCCTCTATTCCTTCTTTTCCACCTGATCTGCTCCATCTTGCAATTTTTTTCCTTTTGTTGCTCTTTCTCTCCAATCTTTTGATTGTCTCCAATCTCCATATATTTCTGCCTCTTTCTTCTCCCATCTGTGCTCCTCCTGTTAAATTCCCTCTTCTCTGTTATGCCCCCTTCTCCCCACTGTCTGGCAACCCCAGATCCCTGGGGTGGTTCTCCCTCTGCTCTCCTTGTCACCGGCTGCCACCTCTTGCTGTCCCTGCACCACGCTGCTCAGTCTGCCCTGGCTCCAAATCCCTCCTTCTCTCCCCAACTTTGTCTGAAGAGCCTCCCGCTTTGCTGCCCCTCTCCCTACCTTGCAGTCCTTCATCTGTCTAGAAATACAACTTTTCTCTACATTTCTCCAGTTGCTTTTCTCTCCCTGCTACTTCCTGGGGTGCTTCTTTCACTTTGCCAATCTCTCACCGTCCCTCTACGTTGCCGTCTTGATATGGATCTCCTTCATTATTTTCTCTCTAAATTTTTCTGTTTCTTCTACCTTGCTCTCCATCTCTTTCACTACACATTCACAGGGAGGGGACTGGAATAAAATGCCCACCTCCTCAAGAGCACAGTTTCCAACGGGAGGAATTTGGGACAGAAGAACACTGAGTGCCCTATGATACGTCCCGGCCACCTCCCCCAACACAGGGTCAGGAGAAGCCGTGACTGCGAAGAGGCCTGGGGACAGAAGGGTCCAGCCCAAGGAGGTCTAGGGCGGCAGGCAGATCAGGGGTGGGGTCTGCAGAATCTCCAGGACAAGCAGAGGACGCGGCCCCTCCCGATTTGCGGCTGTGGCGCTGCGCCCCCAGGGGCCGACAAGGGCGAGGCTCGGGACCCGGAGGGCGTGGATCGGGCTCGCAGGTGGGGACTTTACGTGGCGCGGGGCTGGCGGAGGGGTCACTGAAGGGTTTTAAGCAGGAAAACGACGCGAAAGCAGCTGCCTACGCGGCCCTACGGCAGAACGACCGGGGACAGAACCAACCCTAGGGCGATTTTAACACACAGGGAAGCGAACCCCGGTATTCTGACGGGACGCGTGAATTTACTCGGGGTGGAGGGAGCGGTGCGGGGATTTCAAGGTCTGTACCGCCCCCCACATCCCGGGTACAGAAGCGTGAGGGCACCGCTAAGCGAACACTTAATCTAAACAAAGGAAAACTCACGCGCCGCAGTTGCGCCATCTCTCCACGCCATCCACTTCCGGGTCTGCAGGCGACTGCGCGCGGACCCAGAGGCCAGGCCTGGGCGGGGCCAGCGAGGTGGTGGGCGGGGCCTGAATGCTTATGGGCAGGGCCTGCGCTTCCCTCCTCCTATCTCTGGGCGTGTCTCGCTTTTCCGAAGTTTGCAAGCAACACTTCCCAGTCAGGCTGGAGCCGCTCCACGGTTTGTGACCTGGGATCTCACTAGGAGGGTCAACGTCTGCTGTTTGGATCCAGGAAAGTTCCTACAATTAAAATTAAGGAATTCAGGCCTGGCGCGGTGGCTCACGCTTGTAATCCCAGCACTTTGGGAGCCCGAGGCGGGCGGATCACGAGGTCAGGAGATCCAGATCATCCTGGCTAACACGGTGAAACCCCGTCTCTACTAAAAATACAAAAAATTAGCCAGGCATGGTGGCGGGCGCCTGTAGTCCCAGCTACTCGGGAGGCTGAGGCAGGAGAATGGTGTGAACCCGGGAGGCAGAGCTTGCAGTGAGCCGAGATCGTGCCACTGCACTCCAGCCTGGGCGACAGAGCAAGACTCCGTCTCAAAACAAACAAATAAATAAATAAATAAATAAAATTAAGGAATTCAATTAAAATTTAGAAATGTAATTGAAAAACCCTTAAATTGCCTGTGAAAGGAATGCAAACTAAAATACAATATGCAAACTCAGCCTGTGCGGAATGTGTAATTTCATGCTGATGCCCCACAGAATAGCATAGAAATCCTCTCCATTTCTGTTCCCCGTTCACTCTGGAGAATAGAGTTCCAAAGAGTTTCCTAGGGACACCTCTGGGGCGTGGAGGGATAAGGCCAGTGAGAAGTCAGGTCACCAACTGTTGCTTTTAAAAAAGCAGTAGAGGCTGGGCGAGTGGCTCACGCCTGTAATCCCAGCACTTTGGGAGGCCGAGGAGGTCGGATCACTGGAGGTCAGGAATTCGACACCAGCCTGACCAAAATGGAGAAACCCCGCCCCTACTCAAAATACAAAAAATTAGCCGGGCGTGATGACACACGCCTATAATCCCAGCTACTTGGGAGACTAAGGCAGGAGAATTGCTTGAACCCTGGAGACGGAGGTTGCAGTGAGCCGAGATCGCCATTGCACTCCAGCCTGGGCGACAAAAGCAAAACTCCGTCTAAATAAATAAATAAGCAAAAGCTTTTAAAAGTATATGTAAATTACTTCTTCCTTTCACTTGTTCTATTCCACACGAGTTATTTTAAACACCTTTGAAATATGCTTAGGTCAATATTTTCTAAAAATACTGTAATTTCAGATTCACTTTAGGTGCATTCTGAAAGTAGTAAGAAAACATACTTTTTATTTTAAAATTGTCATCTCTTTTAAATCTTGTTTGTTTTCGTTTCTCCAATGTGCTGGCACCTCTAGATAATAAAGCCCTTAAAATAGTCTTCGGAAGACAATTGTTATTTATTGATCTAAAGAATAATTCTGCAGTAATTCTAAGTGTATTTGGTAGGCAGATTATTCTTTTATAGAACCGTGATAGAAGTAAAACTAGATTATCAAATTTTAAATAGCCTTACATCTGCCGCCAATAATTTTATGGCAATATTTTTGAATTAACAGGTACTAATAAGTATGTTTTTCTGTCATATCTCACCCCCCCCAACTTTTTTTTTCTTAAGACAGAGTCTCACTCTGTCACCCAAGCTGGAGTACAGTGGCACGATCTCAGCTCACTGCAACCTCCACCTCCTGGGTTCAAGCAATTCTCCTGCCTCAGCCTCTCGAGTAGCTGGGATTACAGGTGCGTGCCACCACGCCTGGCTAATTTTTGTATTTTTAGTAGAGAGGGAGTTTTGCCATGTTGGCCAGGCTGGTCTCAAACTCCTGACCTCAGGTGATCATCTGCCCACCTTGGCCTGCAGAGTGCTGAGATTACAGGCTGAGACTCTGCACCCGGTCTTAGATCCCTACTTTTGGATCCCTTCATCCATCTTGAAGTATGATCATGTTTAGATATGAAAATGAACATATTTAAAATATTAGCAGGTTAAAATGAGAATAATATAGTGATGTGTCACAAAGATGGATACGAGATGACATATCAGCATTTTTTTATATTTTTTTCAGACGGAATCTCGCGCTGTCGCCCAGGCTGGAGGGCTGCCGCGTGACCTCCGCTCACTGCAACCTCCGCCTCTGGGATTCAAGCGATTCTCATGCCTTAGCCTCCCGAGTAGCTGAGATTACAGGCACCTGCCACCATGCCCAGCTAATTTTTTGTATTTTTAGTAGAGACGCAGTTTCACCATATTGGCCAGGCTGGTCTCCAACTCCTGACCTCGTGATCTGCCCACATTGGCCTCCCAAAGCACTGGGATTACAGGCGTGATCCACTGCACCCGACCCATATCAGCATATTTTACTTCAATTATTATTTTTTTTTCTTAGAGGCAGGGTCTCACTGTGATTTCCAGGCTGCATATGAACTCCTGAGCTCAAGAAATCCTCTTGCCTCAGCCTCTTAAGCAGCTGGGACTCCAGGCACACTCCACGGTGCCCTAAGTCAGCATTTTGTTGTTGTTGTTGTTGTTGAGATGGAGTCTCCCGCTGTTGCCCAGGCTGGAGGGCAGTGGCGCAATCTTGGCTCACTGCAAGCTCCTCCTCCTGGGTTCACGCCATTCTCCTGCCTCAGCCTCCCAAGTGACTGGGACTACAGGCGCCCGCCACAATGCCCAGCTAATTTTTTGTATTTTTAGTAGAGACGGGGTTTCACCTTATTAGCCAGGATGGTCTCCATCTCCTGACCTCGTGATCCGCCCACCTCGGCCTCCCAGAGTGCTGAGATTACAGGCGTGAGCCACTGCGCCCGGCCAGCATTATTTTTTGAAGATGCAGTATCTGGGATAGATTTTGGGATCTGTACAAGACAGATATCTATATTATGCAATATTGCTAAATAGCTATGTTGCCACAAAACAACTTTTAGCATTGACTTCTATGATCTGAAGCAAAGAGTTTCACTGTTGTCACCCAGACTGGAGTGCAGTGGCACAATCTTGGCTCACTGTAACCTCCTCCTTCCCAGGTTCAAGCAATTCTCCTGCCTCAGCCTCCCGAGTAGCTGGGATTATGGACGCCCACCACCACGCCCAGCTAAATTTTTTTATTTTTTAATTTTTTTTTTATTTTTAGTAGAAACAGGGTTTCACCATGTTGGCCAGGCTGGTCTTGAACTCCTGACCTCAGGTGATCCACCCACTTCAGCCTCCCAAAATGCTGGGATTACAGGCGTGAGCTACCACGCCCAGCCTGAGGGCTTTTCTTGATATGGGTTGAGGATCAGGAGACTTCTCAGGCTTAATTTTTTCCCTGGAGCTCCAAAATTCTTGACTTTGGGGGATATTGCTGTTTCTTGGCTGGAGTCTCTTATTACTCTGTACAGCAAACACATCTGTCCTGTACCCCAAAAAGGTAACACTATCTCTATCATTCAAGTCTCCTTATTAGTATAAACGTTCATGAAAAGAAAGTCCAGAGCAAATTGCACGTGTCTCTGCCTATAAGATCTGCACGTGTACAGGTAGCCCACAGAGAATTGTCTTACAACTTCATCCACCACCCATTTCTTCACCATATTTACTTTTGGCAAATATTTTCATCGGTACATCGTGTACTAAACCACTCCAATTCGTCAGATGCAGGAGGTAAAACAAAACACATTTAGTTCCCTCAAGTAACATTTGATTAAGACTGCTGTAAACGGGATAATACACACCAGAATTAGGCTAACCTGCTTAAATCAACTCCACTCTGCTCATGGAGGTACCACATTCAGCCAGTGGAAGAAACTCCAATAACCATGAGGGTTTATCCCAGAAATTAATGTGGCTTCTCCTTCAATTTCTATATCGACTTTTTGAGGATGATGAGCAAATAAACTACTCAACACTGTGCAAAAATATAAAGTTTATGTCTTTTTAATAACATGATGGAATTTTTTATTCCTCGTCCAGACAAAAAAGAGCCTGGACACATTGGAATCACAGCTCATGAGCAGAAAGGGGCTGACAGTTGGAAAACATAGAGAAATTAATTTAGAGATGTTTGCCAACTACCAGCTGAGATTATGAAAGAGGGCGATAGAAGTGTGAAACATGGAGGAGAGGGTGTAGGAAGATACAAAGGTGCTCGCCAGGACGAGGATGCTTTTGGTGGCTCTGGACTCGGGGGAGGATCCAGGAGAAGCATGAGTTCTGTGAATGTACTGGACCTGCTGCTTGTGCCTGTACAGAATGAAAATCATTGAGCCACTCGCCCAGATTATAAGCACAGAAAATAAAACTTCAAGAAGCACTATCAATGCTGTATACACGGAGCCAGTGATTTTCTCATGATCTTCTTATGATCAAGTACAAAACAGTATCCCAAATCTCTTGTCTTCAAGATGTTTGGGGGATCCATTTGCTTGACAAGTACAAAAAACATATGAGGAAAATAAAATTGACTACCATGTGTAGGATCCAGCAAAGGGAAATTGAGAAGCCAATATACTTTGGAGCTTTTACTTTAAGATCCTTCAGACAAGAGTTCACAGGGCTGATCATGATGGTCTGGAAGACACTCAAGAGGCAGGTGTTGCCAATGGACACTCCCCTGCCCACTATCTGAACATACAAAAGAAGATTGCATTCAAAATCATTGATGAAATATTTCAATCCAAAGGCTACTATTGTCTGGGGAACTCCATTATAGAGAAGGATCAAGCAGTTGGCTATAGCCAGGTGCTTGAAAATCAAATCTGTGCACCTCAGCCTGCATACGGTGTGGTAAAGGAAGAGATAATGGTAAAGAAGAGAGAAATTGCCCAGGATTCCAACGGTTGTCTGTGATAAGAACATCATTCCTATTGCCACATCCCTGGAAGATGTTCTGTCATTCAGCACACTTTCCTTTAAATTATAGCAGCAATCATTCCTCTGAGCAAAATGGCTCATTGCAAAGTTTTGACACCAAGTATAACATTGGAGATATGCTTTTCTGAGATCACCAAAGACTTCAAAGAACAGGACGAGAGCACTTTATGGAGAAGTCAACACTAAGAATAAGGCAGCAATAACCTGTGTAAAAAAATGACAAGTGGGAGCAAATGGACAGAGAGCAATATCTAACATTTTCAGAATAACCTGGAATGTATCCTAGTCATATTTGAGAAAGAAAAACCTCAAACATTACCTACATCATATAATAAATCAAGTCTGACTGGACTGTTGATCCAGCAGTTTAAACTAAATTATAAAGGTTTTAAGGGGAGAAGAGCCTATTATCTGTGGTCTAAGGAGAAAATATTTCTTACAAAAAACAAAACACATTAGCCATATAAATTAAATAAAGATTATCTTAAAACTCTTGGGCCTTCTTAGCAAAAAACATACACATAGGGACATGTAGGGGAGGAGACAGAGAGAGACAGAGAGACAGATGAAGACTTGTATTCATCACGAAAGAACTTTAACAAACCACACAAGAGATTACAAAATGGGCAAAATGTTCCTCTTGAAACTGTAAAAAGCAAGTTAGTCAGTGGCTAAGGAATATGTGAAAAGTACTCAATGTCTTCAGTAATCAGGAAAATTCAAATGAAACAGATACCTACTACCCTCATACACCAAACAGTAAGTGCAAATGAAAATGACAGGAAATGGCCCAGCATGGTGGCTCACACCTGTAATCCCAGCACTTTGGGAGGCCAAGGAGGGTGGATCACCTGAGGTCAGGAGTTCGAGACCAACCTGGCCAACATGGCAAAACCCTGTCTCTACTAAAAATACAAAAATTAGCTGGGCATGGTGGCAGGCACCTGTAATCCCAGCTACTCAGGAGGCTCAGGCAGGAGAATCACTTGAACCCAAGAGGTGGAGGTTGCAGTGATGTGAGAGCTGAGAACACACCATTGCACCCCAGCCTGGGTGACAGAGTGGGACTTTGTCTCAAAAAAAAAAAAAAAAGAAAGAAAGAAAAAGAAAAAAGAAAAAAAGAAAATCACAGAAAATATTAAGTGTGGCAAGGATGTAAATAAACCCAGAACTCATGCACTGCTGGTGGGTGCTGAAATGGATACAAGCATTTTGGAAAACTGTTTGGTAGTGGCTACGTAAGCCTACCAGATGTCAATTTATGCTGCAATAATATCACTTCTGTGAATTTATCCATCATAAATTCATATATATATATACACACACACACACACATACACACATATATATCACCAAAAGACAAGTTACATAGTTTATATAAGTAGGATTATTCATTACTTATAAAACCCACAAACTCAAAATTACCACATGCCCTTTAACAAGAGTATAACTGGGCTGGGCACTGTGGCTCATGCCTGTAATCCCAGCACTGTGGGAGGCCAAGATGGGTGGATCACCTGAGGTCCGAAGTTCAACACCAGCCTGGCCAACATGGTGAAACCCCATCTCTACCAAAAACACACAAAAAAATTAGCTGGGTGTTGTGGCGGGCACCTGTAATCCCAGCTACTCAGGAGGCTGAGGCAGGAGAATCACTTGAACCCGGGAGGCGGAGGTTGCAGTGAGCCGAGATCATGCCATTGCCCTCCAGCATGGGTGACAAGAGCCGAGACTCTGTGTCAAAAACAAACAAACAAAAGTAAAAAACAAACAAAATAGTATGACTCAATCATCTGATTATTCATACAGTGGAATCATAGGAACCAATGCTAATGAATATCACCAATAGAATGCAATAATTAAGGTATGTTCACACAAAACAAATTCTAATGGAATGGATATAAAAGCTAAATATAAAAGAATTCATGTTGATTCCATTTATATATAGTAGCAAACAGGCCAAAATAATCTAATCCCTTAAATACCAGAAGAGATGTAAACCAAAATCTCAAGAGTTCCACTCCTGCAAATAGAAACAACAGAATTATAATGTCGTGGGTAGTGACTTAGAGGGCAAAGAAGGAGCTTCTTGTGAACAGAACAATGTTCTGTTTTTGCATCTATATATTGCATAAAGAGCTATGTTTGTTTGCAAAATTCCAATGAGCTGTGATTTATAACCTGTGATGGGTCTTTAATTTGATAAAAATACGTATGACCAAAAGGAGTTGAAATAATTTTGGTGTGGGTAGGGAATATTGGTGCTAAGATTATGAATGACCTTCCACTTATGTCTGTACAGGAGAAAACTTATAGAGTCACAGATTAAGAAACACGGGACAGGCCGGGCGCAGTGGCTCACGCCTGTAATCCCAGCACTTTGGGAGGCGGAGGCGGGTGGATCATGAGATCAGGAGATCGAGACCACCCTGGCTAATAAGGTGAAACCCCGTCTCTACCAAAAACACAAAAAATTAGCCGGGCGTTGTGGCGGGCGCCTGTAGTCCCAGCTACTCGGCAGGAGAATAGAGTGAACCCGGGAGGTGGAGGTTGCAGTGAGTCGAGATCACACCACTGCACTCCAGCCTGGGTGACAGATATAGGCTCCGTCTCAAAAAAAAAAAAAGAAAGAAAGAAACACAGGACATGTTAGGGAATAATAACAATGTTGTAGACATTGACCCTCTGATTTGATTTTGTCATGAATACAGCAGAAAAGTATCCTATCTTCTTTTCTTTGTGATGTTTTTGCTGCTATATTTGGCAATTATAACATAGGAAAAATCCTTTTTTTTTTTTTTTTTTTTTTTTGAGACAGCCTCACTTTGTCACCCAGGCTGGAGTGCAGTGGCATGATCTCGGCACACTACAACCTCCACCTCCTGGGTTCAAGTAATTCCCGTGTCTCAGCCTCCCAGGTAGTTGGGATTACAGACCTGCACCACCACACCTGGTTAATTTTCGTATTTTTCGTAGAGATGGGGTTTCACCATGTTGGCCAGGCTGGTCTCCAGCTCCTGGCCTCAAGTGATCTGCCCACCTCGGCCTCCCAAAGTGCTGGGGTTACAGGTGTGAAATAATGACTGTGCCCAGAGATGGTGGCTTTTGAGGTGTCACTGCATCATCCCCAGACTGTGCTTGTTAGACCTGTGGCAGCTTCCCATGTGCTGAGTGCCCTCTACATGGACACTCACAGGAGGAGCAGCTGGGTGTATTTGGAGCATTGGACCTCAAAGCTGCAGCTTGCAGAGATCTGGTAAGAATTTAGCCCATACTGAAGAGAGAGATGATCTGATGAGATGGAAATCAGTAGAGCTTCACTAAGGAAATGTGGTACCAGGACCTCCTATTTCAGAGGAAAAGACTCCCCAAGTCCTGAACACAGGTGTAGGAGAAAAGCATGTGGACAAGACAATCTATTCCTGTCAGAGAAAGAACAAACTCTTTCAAAAGTTCAATTACGGCCAGGCATGGTGGCTCATGCCTGTAATCCCAGCACTTTGGCAGGCCGAGACAGGTAGATCACTTGAGGTGAGGCTTTCGAGACCAGCCTGGCCAACATGGTGAAACCCCGTTTGTACTAAAAATACAAAAATTAGCTGGGCCTGGTGGCAGGCACCTGTAATCCCAGCACTTTGGGAGGCCGAGGCAGGCAGATCATCTGAGGTCAGGAATTCAAAACCAGCCTGGTCAACATGGTGAAACCCTGTCTCTCCTAAAAATACAAAAATTAGTCGGGCCTGGTGGCAAGTGCCTGTAATCCCAGCTCTTCGGGAGGCTGAGGCAGGAGAATAGCTTGAATCCGGGAGGTGGAGGTTGCAGTGAGCCAAGGTCACGCCATTGCACTCCAGCCTGGGGGACAAGAGTGAGACTTTGTCTCAAAAAAAAAAGACTAGAAGTGAAGTTTTTGGAAAAAAAAAAAAAAAACCCCAGGATTTCTCTTTCTTTTTGTGACAAACTCTGTTTTAAATATGTTTCTTTAGATTTTGTATTTGTCTGTTTGGCACCTGTCCATCACAGGACTAATTATATTTATTATACTTCCTTATTTTCTGTGTTCTTGGTGCTGTGACTGTGTCATCCCTGACCAGGCAGAGACTGCCCATCTTGGGGCTAGCAAATTCTTAGAGGTAGAAGTGGGTTTCCTGAATCCAGCCTTTCCTATGAAAATTTACCCACCCAGAGCCCATGCCCCAACCCTCTCCTTGTCAAACTCTCAGACACCAAGCCAATATTCTGCTGTCCTAAGTCAACACAAAGTCAGGTACTAGAGAACTAGGAACAGCCCCTTTCCCCAAGGCCCTCAGAAATGCTTCAATCTGGCCAATCCTAAACCGTGTACCCTGCTCTGCCCTGCCTTTCCTTTAAAAATCCATTGGCCTCTCTGTATCATCACTCGGTCACTTTTCTAAATTAAGACCCATACACTGAATAATGTCAGAGCTAGAAGATAGAAGGCTGCTTCTCATGTGGTGAAAATTAAGAACAAAGAGATTTTACAGAAGGTTGAGAAAAATGCCCTTTTTGGTTAAATCCTGTAATTTTAGATTCTGTGAGCATCAGAAATCAGGAAGAAGATGAAAACATCTATGACTATAATATGAAGCCTCACACATGTGCAGTGATTTATATTTACCACCTCCTTTCACATGCAGAATGCCCTGGGAGACTCACAGTATCCCTGTGAGGAATGACAACAACATGCTATATCACTGGAAGATTCAGACTTAGAAAAGTTACCATTTGTCCAAAGTCAGTAACAGGAAGTTCTGCCTCTAAAACCAATCAATACTCTTCACGCTGCATCTCAATAGTTTCCCTCTAATGGAGAAGACCCCTTGCTGACTTTGTTATCCTTTAATTCCTGCAAATGGGCAAACAATATAATGGGAGATGTATCCCCAGGTTCTGTTTTCTTTATGCCTCCCTGTGAAGCCTCTCCTGAGAGGGTCAAGCTGTAAGAACCTCAGAGACTGGGAACCTGGAACTCATGAGAATGAGATATTATGAGAAACTCATAGAGGTATCAGCATTGAAAAGGGAGATTCTGCTGGGTGCAGTGGCTCACACCTGTAATCCCAGGACTTCGGGAGGCTGAGGCGTGTGGATCACTTGAGGTCAGGGGTTTGAGACCACCCTGGGCAACATGGCAAAACTCCGTCTCTATTAAAAATACAAATAGCCAGCCAGGCGCGGTGGCTCAAGCCTGTAATCCCAGCACTTTGGGAGGCCGAGACGGGCGGATCACGAGGTCAGAAGATCGAGACCATCCTGGCTAACACGGTGAAACCCCGTCTCTACTAAAAAATACAAAAAACTAGCCGGGCGAGGTGGCAGGCGCCTGTAGTCCCAGCTACTCGGGAGGCTGAGGCAGGAGAATGGCGTGAACCCGGGAGGCGGAGCTTGCAGTGAGCGGAGATCGCGCCACTCCACTCCAGCCTGGGCGACAGAGCGAGACTCCCGTCTCAAAAAAAAACAAAAACAAAAACAAATAGCCAGGCGTGGTGGCGGGTCCCTGTAATTCCAGCTACTGGGGAGGCTGAGGCAGGACAATCGCTTGAACCCAGGAGGCAGAGGTTGCAGTGAGCCGAGATGGTGCCACTGCACTCCAGCCTGGGCGATAGAGAGAGAGCCTGTCTCAAAAAAATAAATAAAATAAAATAAAATAAAATAAGAAAAGAAAAGAAAAAAGAAAAGGCAGATTCTTACCTTGTGTATTAATCCACTCAGGCTGCCATAACAAAATGCCATTGACTGGGTAGCATAAACAACAGAAATTAATTTTCTTACTGTTGTGGAGACTGGAAGTTCAAGATTGAGGTGAAGGCAGGCTTGTTGTTTTCTCCTTGGCGTGCAGATGGTCACCATTATGAAGTGTCCTCAAAGTCTTTATGTGCACAACACTCTGGTGTCTCTCTCTGTGTCCATACTTTCCCTTTCTATAGGAGCATCAGTCAGATTGATTGGATCCCACTCTAACACCCTCATTTTAATGTAATCGCCCTTCAAATGCTCTATTTCAAAATACAGTCACATTCTAAGGTACTGGAGATTTGGGGCACTTCGATATTTGGATTTGGGTAGCAGCACAAAATTTCTCACATAACACCTTTCGGTGATCCACCCTTTGGCCCTTTTGCCTGAGCAAGGTGGCTTATGCCTGCCTGTAATCCCAGCACTTGTGGAGGCTGAGGTGGAAAAATCCCTTGGGCCGAGTTCAAGGCTGCAGTGAGCCATGATCGCCACTGGGTGGCAGAGCAAGATCCCATGTATTGAAGCAAAAAATGAATTAATCAAGGAATTTAGGATACCCATCATATTAAATGCTTATCATTTATTTGCGTTGAGAACATTTTAGATCGTCTCTTAGCTATTTTGAAATGTATTGTTAACAATAATCTCTACTGTGCTAACAGTAGAACTTATTCATTCTAACCATATCTTTGTACTAATCAAAATTTCTTCACAACCACCACCCCAACTTTTTTTTTTTTTTTTTTTTTTTTTGAGACGGAGTCTCACGCTGTTGCCCAGGCTGGAGTGCAGTGGCGCGATCTCGGCTCACTGCAAGCTCCGCCTCCTGGGTTCACGCCATTCTCCTGCCTCAGCCTCCTGAGTAGCTAGGACTACAGGCGCCCGCCACCGCGCTCGGCTAATTTTTTGTATTTTTAGTAGAGACGGGGTTTCACTGTGGTCTCGATCTCCTGACCTTGTGATCCGCCCGCCTCGGCCTCCCAAAGTGCTGGGATTACAGGCTTGAGCCACCGCGCCCGGCCTACCACCCCAACTTTTTGCTGTACAGTTTTTTATATAATCCCAGTTGTCTATTTTTGCTTTCATTGACTGTACTTTTAGGGTCATATCCAAAAATCATTGCTTGGACAAATATGATGTAGCTCTCCTCCTATGAATTCTAGTAGTTTTATAGTTTCAGACCTTATAGTTTAAGTTGTCAATGCATTTTGAGGCAATATTTGAATAAAAATCGGATTAAAAAAACAATGTTATTGTTTTTCTATGTAGATATCCAAATGCATCCTTCCACATCATGTGTTCTTGGCACTGTTGTTGAAGTCAATTGACCATGAATGCAAGGGTTTATTGCTGAGCTCTCTATTCCATCCCATTGGTCCATGTGTATGTTTTTATGCCAGTGTCATGTGTTTTGATTAGTATAGCTTTGGAGTAGATGTTGAAATCAGGTAGTGTTACAGCTTTGTTTCCTTAACCCAAGATTACTTTGGAAAATTTGGGGGGTTTGGGGTTTCATATGAATTTCAAGATTTTTTTTCTATTACTGTGAATAGTATCATTAGAATTTTGATAGGGATTGCACTGAATCTGCAGATTGATTAGTATGCTTTGGTTAGATGGACATTTTAACATTGTTAATTCTTCCAATTCCCAACCATGACATATCTTTTCATTTTTTCGTATATTCTTCATTGTTTTATCAACATTTTATAATTTTCTGCTTACAGATTATACACCTCTTTAGATAAAATCACTTCTATGTATTTTATTGTTTTTCTGGTTATTGAAAATAAGATTGTTTTGATTTCTTTACAGAGAGTTCATTGTTAGTATATAAAAATGCAACAAATTTTGCTCACCAACTTCATATCTTCAAACTTTAAAGTTCATTTATTATCACTTATTATTTCTAACAGTATTTTTGTTTAGTCTTGAGTTTTCTGTGTATAAGGTCATTAACAAACAAGAATAATTTCACTTCTTCACTTCTTTCTTTTTTATTTGAATGTTTTATATTACTTTTTCTTGCCTAATTACTCTGGCAAGGACATTCACCACTATGTTAAATAAAAGTGGTGAGAGTGTGCATCCTTGTCCTGTTCCTAATCATAGAGGCAAGGCTTTCAACTGTTTATCTTTGGGCATAGTATTAGCTGTGGGTTGGTCATATGTGGCCTTTGTTGTGCTGAGGTACATTCCTTCTATACCTAATTTGATGAGAGTTTTCATCATGGAAGAATATTGAATTTTGTCCAATGCATTCAGTGAATCTGTTGAGATGCTCATATGGATTATGTCTTCATTCTTCGTATGTGGAGCATCACAATCACAGATTTGCATAGGTTGACCCATCCTTCTTCCAGGGATAACCTACCACTTCATTATGGTAAATAATCCTTTAATATGTTGCTTTCTTTTTTTTTTTTTTTTTTTTTTGAGATGGAGTCTCATTCTGCCACCCAGGCTGGAGTGCAATGGCACTATCTGGGCTCACTGCCTCAGCCACCTGAGTAGCTGGGATTACAGGCACCTGCCAGCACACCCAGCTAATGTTTGTATTTTTAGTAGAGACAGAGTTTCACCATGTTGGCCAGGCTGGTCTCAAACTCCTGACCTCAGGCGATCCACCCGCTTCAGCGTCCCAAAATGCTGGGATTACCGGTGTGAAGCCACCATGCAGGCCAATCTTTTTTTTCTTTGCTAGTATTCTGTTGAGGATTTTTGTATCTAAGTTCATAGGGAATGTTGACCTGTAGCTTTTTCTTGTAGTATTCTTGTGTGTAGCTTTGGCATCGGGGTAATGCTGGCCTCAAAAAAGAGAATGGAAATGTTTTCTACTCTTAAATATTTTGAAGGAATTTGAGAATGATTGGCATTACTCTCTTCTTAATGTTTGGTAGAATGCTTCAAAGAACACATCACATCCTGGACTTTACTTGGATGCGAGTGTTTTATTACTGATTGAATCTCGTTTCTCATTCTTGGTCAGTTCCGATTTTTAATTTGTTTTCGGGTTTTTTTTTATTTATTTTTATTTTTTATTTTTATTTTGAGACAAGAGTCTCCCTCTGTTGCCCAGGCTGATGTGCAGTGGTGCGATCTAGGCTCACTGCAACCTCCACCTCCCGGGTTAAAGTGATTATTGTGCCTCAGCCTCCCAAGTAGCTGGGATTACAAGCATGCACCACCAAACAAGCTAATTTTTGTATTTTTAGTAAAGACATCGTTTTGCCATGTTGGCCAGGTTGGCCTCAAAATCCTCACCTCAAGTGATCTGCCTGCCTCAGCCTCCCAAAGTGGTGGGATTACAAGGGTGAGCCACTGTACCTGGCCTAATTTGTTTTCCTTGATGCTGCATTAATGAAAGATATTTTCTATTTCCTCATGATTCAGTCTTAGCAGGTTTTCTCTTTCTAGAAATTTCTCCACTTCTTTTAGGTTGTCTAACTTGTTGGCATATAATTGTGGATAATGTTGTCTTATGACCTTTTGTATTCCTGCGATATTAAGTGTAATGTCTCATCTTCCATGTCTGATATTATTTGAATCTTCTTTGTTCTTGGTTTGGCTAAAGGTTTGTGATTTATCTTTTCAGAAAAGCAATCTTAGTTTCAAAGATCTTTTCAACTGTGTTTTTCTGCTCTTCCATTTTTTTCTGATTACATTGGATCTTTATTTTTTTATTTTTTTATTTTTTTAATTTATTTTATTTTTTTTTTTGAGACGGAGTCTCGCTCTGTCGCCCAGGCTGGAGTGCAGTGGCACGATCTCGGCTCACTGCAAGCTCCGCCTCCCGGGTTCACGCCATTCTCCTGCCTCAGCCTCCCGAGTAGCTGGGACTACAGGCGCCCACAACCGCGCCCGGCTAATTTTTTGTATTTTTAGTAGAGACGGGGTTTCACCGTGGTCTCGATCTCCTGACCTTGTGATCCGCCCGCCTCGGCCTCCCAAAGCGCTGGGATTACAGGCGTGAGCCACCGCGCCTGGCGGATCTTTATTACTTCCTTCTTTTTACTGACTTCAAGTTTAGTTTGCTTGTCTTTTTCTAGTTCCTTAGGGTGTAATGTTAGGTTGTTTACTTGAGAGACCTTTTTTGTTGTTGTTGTAGGTATTTATTGCTCTAATCTTCCCCCTTAGAACTGCTCTTGCTGCATTCCATAAGATTTAGTATGTTGTGTTTCTACTGGTTTGTTTCAAGATATTTTAAAATCTCTCTTGTGATTTCTTTTTTGACCCATTGTTTGTTCGGGAGCATGTGGTTTAATTTTCCCCATATCCCTCCATCTTAAAATTCCTCATTATTGATTTCTAATTTTGTCCCATTGTAGTAGGAATACTTGATATAACTTCAATTAAATTTGATAAGATTTGCTTTGTCTTATCTATACAATCTGTCCTGGCGAATATTCCATATGCGCTTGAGAAGAATGATACTCTGGTACTATATCATGGAATGTTCTGTGTATGTCTATCAGGGTACATTTGGTCTAAAGAACAGTGTGCATCCAACAATTCCTTACTGATTTTCTGTCTGAATGATCTGTCCACTGTGGAAAGTGAGATATTTAAGTTCTCTACTAGTATTGCATTGCAGTCTGTCTCTCCCTTCAGATTTATTAATAATTGCTTTATCTATTAAGGTTCTCTGATGGTAGGCCTATCTACAATTCTTATATCCTCTTGATGAATTCACCTCTTTATCATTGTATAATGACAATTTTTGTACTGTTACAGTTTTTCCTTAATGTTTATTCAACCTCTACTCTGTTTTGGTTTCTATTTGCATAGAATATCTTTTTCTAGTTCTTCACTTTGTGTTCTTAATGGTGAAGTTAGTCTCTTCTCACAGCATATACCTGGGTCTTTTGAAAAATTATTATGACATTCTGTGTCCTTAGATAAAATAACTTAATCCATTTACATTCAAGGCAATTATTTATTTATTTTTAATTTTTTTTTTTAGATGGAGTTTTGCTCTTGTTGCGCAGGCTGGAATGCAATGGTGCAATTTCGGCTCACAGCAACCTCCGCCTCCTGGGTTCAAGCGATTCTTCTGCCTCAGCCTCCCAAGTATCTGGGATTACAAGTGCCCGCCACCACACCCAGCTAATTTTTTGTATTTTTAGTAGAGACAGGGTTTCACCATGTTGGCCAGGCTCGTCTTGAACTCCTGACCTCAGGTGATCCACCCGCCTCAGCCTCCCAAAGTGCCAGAACTACAGGCTTGGGCCACCACACCCGGCCTCATTCAAGGTAATTATTGATAGTTAAGAACTTACTCTTTTCATGTTATTATTTCCTCATTGTTTTGTAGATTTTGTTTCTTCCTACTCACTTGCTGTCTTTGCTATTAGATGCATTTATGAACTGGTATGTTTATATTTCTTACTTTTTATCTTTTGAATACTTACTATAGGTTTTTTTGCTTCATGATTAGCATCTTACATATAACACATTTTACTTATAAAAGGCTATTTTAACCTGATAAAAAGTTAACTTCTATCACATAGAAAACACTACACTTTTATTCTTCCACTCACATTTTATATTTTTGATATTAGACTTATATCTCTTTTATATTGTATGTCCCTAAACAAGTTAATATACCTATGAAGTTTTGCCTTTCAGACTTTATACTCAATATATGTGATTATCATAATTCCATTAGTGTGAGAGTATCCTGAAATTTGATTCTGCATTTACTTTTATCAGAGTTCTATCCTTTTACATGTTTCCATGTTACTACTTAATGTTCTTTTATTTAAAAAACTCCGTTTATCATTTTCATAAGACAGGCCTAGAAGTGATAAACTCGCTTACATTTTGTTTGTATGGGAAAGTCCTTATACTGTCCTTCGTTTCTAAAGGACAGCTTGCTAGGTAAATTATTCCTAGCTGCCAGGTTTTTTTCTTCTGTGATTTAATAATATCATCCTACTGTCCTTCTGGACCATAGAGTTTTTACTGAGAAGACTGTTGATAGCTTTATAGAGTTCCATTGCAAATGATGAGTCTTCTTTTGTGCTCTTAAAACTCTGTCTTTGGGCCGGGTGTGGTGGTTTATGCCTGTAATCCCAGCACTTTGGGAGGCCAAGGCAGATCACTTGAGGCCAGGAGTTTGAGACCAGCCTGGTCAACATGGTGAAACCCTATTTCTACTAAAAAAAATACAAAAATTAGCCACGTGCAGTGGTGCACACCTGTAGTCCCAGCTGCTTGGGAGACTCAGGCACAAAAATAGCTTGAACCTGGGAGGCGAAGGTTGCAATGAGCCAAGATGGCGCCACTGCACTCCAGTCTGGGTAACAGAGCAAGACTCTGGCTCAAAACAACGAAAACCAAAAACCCTCTTCTTTTGTCTTTGACTTCTGTTTATTATAACATGTCTTGCTGAAGTTTTATTTGAATTAAAACTAATTGGAGACCTTTAAGCTTCCTACACCTAGACATTTATATCTTTTCCCAGATAGAGACATTTTTGGCTACTATCTTTAAATAAGCTTTCTATAGCCTTCTTTCTCCTTTCCTTCTTGAAATCCTGTAATGCGAACTTGGCTCTTTTGGTGCTATCCCATACATCCTGATGACTTTTTTTTTAATATTCTTTTTTCTTTCTTCTCCTGTGAGCATGTATTTTCATACAACCTATAGTTGGGAAAAGGGCTTGTGGGAAAAGAGCTTGTGGGGTGCCTGCATAAACTGGCCATAAAAATATGGGACAATAAGTTGTGGAAAGCCACGAGAGGCCTCTGAGGAGGAAAGCCTTCTAATTGCCATCATGTTCCCATGCTCAGAGTGAGACCTGCTCTCTTATATGTAAACAGTGTTCAAGGCGAAAGACACTCCTTTGAAACACTGGAATGTGAACAGATGTGCAGGCTCCCGGTTAAGCCCACTCCCACTAGCTACTCTCCAATAAGTTAAAGATACGCTGTTTGAGCACAAAGAAGATTCATTTAAACTGCTATTGCTACAGATTATGCCTATGACATACTGCCTCCCTTTCACTGTTTCGCCCGGAACATCTGCTTCTTAGATCTAAGTGATTGTACTCAATAAATAGTGTGGAGACCACAGCTTGGGGCATTTTGCAACCTCCAATTTGTAACTGGACCCCTGGCTCCCACCTTTAACCTGTCTCTTCTCAATCCTTTGTCGCCACTGGACTTCGGATACCCTACAGGTAGTGTTAAGACTGTGGGCGGCAAGCCACCCAGGTGCCGAGGCAAGAGATCAAGGGCACGAGCTGTTCCAGTATAATAAAATATATAAAATAAGAATAGTTATACTAGATATAGATAATAGATGTGATTATATATGAATATCATTAATCATTAGTTTGTAGCAATTACTCTTTATTTCAATCTTATAATAATCCTTGCTCTACACTTATAACCTAGGAACAACCAGGCCAGAGATAGGAGCTGAGGGGACATAGTGAGAAGTGACTGGAAGACAAGTGTGAGCCTTCTGTTATGCCCAGACAGGGCCACTAGAGGGCTTCCTGGTCTAGCAGTAATGCCAGCGTCTGGGAAGATGCCTGTTGCCAAGCGAACCGTGGTCTAGCGGTAGCGTCAGTGTCAAGGAAAAACACCCGCTACTTAGCAGACAGGGAAAGGGAGTCTCCCTTTCCCCAGAGGAGTTCAGAGAAGACTCTATTCCTCCACTTCTTGTGGAGGGCCTGACTGATGTCAGGCCCTCCGCAGTTATCCGGAGGCCTAATCGTCTCCCTGTGATGCTGTGCTTCAGTGGTCACGCTCCTAGTCCGCCTTCATGCTCCATCCTGTACACCTGGCTCTGCCTTTTAGATAATAGTAGCAAATTAGTGAAAGTACTAAAAGTCTCTGATATGCAGAAATAATGGCGTAAGCGGTCTCTCTCTCTCCCTTCTCTCTGCCTCAGCTGCCGGGCAGGGAAGGGCCCCCTGTTCAGTGGACACGTGACCCACATGACCTTACCTGTCATTGGAGGTGGCTCACACTCCTTACCCTGCCCCTTTGTCTTGTATCCAATAAATATCAGCGCAGCCTGGCATTCGGGGCCACTACTGGTCTCCGCATCTTGGTGGTAGTGGTCCCCCGGGCCCAGCTGTCTTTTCTTTCATCTGTCTTGTGTTTCTATTCCTACAATCTCTCGTCTCCACACACGGGGAGAAAAACCCACCGACCTTGTGGGACTGGACCCTACAGAGACTGGTCCCCAACACCTATCTTCAAGTTCACAAATTCTTTCTTCTCCTTGTTCAGTACTGTTGTTACCCCTCTCTATTGCTTTTCTCATTTCACACACTGGCTTTTTCAGCTCCACAATTTCTGATTTTGATTAAGTCAGAGTATACACAGATATCTAAGAGATGAGGCAGTACAGCTGATGTTTGGGCTACATACAGAATAGCAGGGGAGTTATTAGTGTACATAAAGTATGATGAGAGAATGAAGGTGGAAAGTAAGGAGGCCCAGGAAACATCAAGTGGGGTTAGGACAGGTGGTAGTGAACCCATGCCCAAAGAATTAAATAAACCAGTAACTAACAAAAATTATTAATTTACAGAACAGCAGGTAAGAAATAACTTTCTGAAATGCTCAAACGCCCTCTACAAAACTGGTCAAAATTGGTTGAAACCAATATGGCCAAATGGAGTTGGCACAGACCAAGCGTGCTGATGTCACAGCCTCAATTTCCACACCATGTTTCGTCACAGCCTCAATTTCCACACCATGTTTCAAACTAACTCCCCCTAAATTTGCACATGACGCATGAGGAGACATGAAGAGAACCGTGCATGCCAGAAGACTTTCCAGACCTCTCCTTTCCTTCTACCCTCATCTGAGAACCCCAGAATCCACCTCCTAAACGTTTTATAATTAAATTACTGCCTTAAAGCCAGCACAGGGAGACAGACTTGAGCTCGACTCATCTTGTGAGTCAACTTACAATAAAAAGTTTTTCTTTCTCAAAAACCTGGTGTCAAAATATTGGCTTCCAGTGCCTCAGGGAGACAGCTCCTTTTGCTTGATAACAGCAGTATCAATTAGACCAGATGGTATAACAGGGGCTACAGGTTCATCTTCTCTTAGTGCCTTTCCCCACCCTTAAGAATCCTTTGGGACTGTTCTATTGCTGTGTGATGCGGGCACAGAACTCAAGAGTGAACACGCAGAGAATTCTCAATGCCAGGCTTCCCAAGGCCACAGTGAGCTTCAGATAAGGGAGAACTATTCCTTTGTTCTGAAAAGACTCCGTGACTCAGGGCTGAGCTCTATCTAAATGACATGCAGCATTTATTTCATTTTCTACTTACTATGTAGTCTGGGGTTCCTCCTGTTTTCCACCTAGAGATCAATTCATTTTTATCAGTATTTGGGAAAATCAGCAACATAAATCAGGTAAGGGGACCCTATACCCAGCTTCCAGTATCCTGCCCTTTGCCTGTTGCTCTTCCCACATTACTCAATCAATTACATTAGCACAGAAACATACTGATAAGCAGACTCTCAGGAGGTAACAGCACATGAGCCTTTGAGAGCAGTCTGGGCATGACAGGTATCAGAATGAGGGCTAGGGCTGGGGCTTTTGTCCAAAGTTCATAATCTGTGTGTGGTGGCTAGCTCCCGGGAAAACCCCAAGGTTATTTCTGTGGCCATAGAGATTATTAAGAGGGCAGGATCCCTGCAGAATGGTGTCTCCCGGACACTTGTTTATCATTTTCCTTTTCATGTGAAGGTCTCTGGACCAGGCCTCCGTGATAGGGCTGATCTGGAGACCAATGTGGATGTTGTGAAAGCCTCTGATCACATAGGAGAGTAAGCTCCAGCCTCAGGAAGGAGGATCCTATCTAAAGCTCCACGCTCCTGGAGGTAAGATTCTGTACCCTTCCTCAGTACACGACCACAGGCTGAATAATCAATTGAGAATCGCAAATCTTTTAGTTTCCCAAAGAAGAAAAGAAAAAAAGTATTTTTACCCATGTTTAAGAGTAACAGTAGCTACTCAGGAGGCTGAGACAGGAGAATCACTTCAACCCAGGAGGCAGAGGTTGCAGTGAGCCAAGATCGCACCACTGCACTCCAGCCTAGGCAATACAGTGAGACTCCATCTCAAGAAATGAACAAAAAATAAAATAAAGCTTAGTATCTGTATAAAATATATGAAAAAAGAGGAGTAACAGCAAAGAATACAGCCCTGAATTAACTCAACATAGAAAGCCAGAGTATTCATGAGTAATAATCATCTGCCATTTGCCTAGAGAAAGAGTGAGATTGGAATTCTAGGCCCCTCATTCTTATTTTCAGCATCAGGGAAGGTCCATTCTCTACTGCTCTGGAGTATGCACAGGGTAGAGGAACAGCAGAGCAGCGGCTAAGGCTAAGCCCAAGCTAAGCGGTGGGTGGGAAGCAGATTCCCGCTCCTCAGCTTTTTTTCAGGAAAGGCATGTGCTTGGGGACGGAGCGCAGTGATTCCCCAGGAAGACTTAGGGTCTCAGGTTTTCCTTCATTCCTCCAGTCTGGGAAGGACCCAATTAGCCAACCCAAACTTCCAGTTTCGTTTTGTGACATGTGAAGCTACCAGTCTCTTACCCTTCCTGGAGGCTGACTGGGAAAAATCCAGCCCTATGAAGCCTGTAACCCCACATCACCTTGCAGCTCTGTATGGTAAGGCCTGCTGGAGTCAGGACCTGGCACTGAATCTTCATTGGATTTTCTCTTTTTTACAAGTTCCTGATTTTTTTTTCAGATGGAGTCTCGTTCTGTCGCCCAGGCTCGAGTACAGTGGCGTGATCTTGGCTCACTGCAACCCCTGTTTCCCAGATTCAAGCAATCTTCCTGCCTTAGCCTCCTGAGTAGCTGGGATTACAGGCGCCCTCCAGCATGCCCAGTTAATTTTTTCATATTTTTAGTAGAGACGAGGTTTCACCACATTGGTCAGGCTGGTCTCAAACTCCTGACCTCAGGTGATCCACCCACCTCGGCTTCCCAAAGTGTTGGGATTACAGGCATGAGCCACCGCTTCCGCCCTATTTTTTTTTTTATTTATGCCTGATGCCACCGGCTTAGGTAGATGAACCTGGTGTCCTCCTTCCCTCCAGTCCTGATGGCCATATGCAGGATCTTGTCCATTCCCTGCAGTTCGCTTCTAGGGTCTGAGGCACCACCTCGTGATCCTCACCTGCCCAGGGTAGCCATGGTTAATTTTCCTCCAGTGACAACCACAGCTCAAGCACCACAGGCAGATTCTGCACCTTGAGTCAAGGGCACAGTGACTCTAGAGCTCTCCTCGTGCCCCTATGCGTTAGCCAAAGAAACCAAATGACTCAGCAACCTCATCCGCATCCAGATGTCTGGGTCAAAGCAGTGGAAGGAAGGGGTCAGTGAAGAGATTGTTGGCGAAAACAGCCAAAGTGGTGCAGTCATCACAAAAGGAGACAAAATTTGTGTGTGGGCTCTGGAGAACAGTGCTGTGGAAGGAACCATTAGAGACAGCCAACGTAACTGCTGGGATTTAGGCCTAGAGAGGGGGAGAAACAGGCCAGTGCTGTGCGTCTTGGCTCCAGGCAGTCTCTCCACCCTGACCCAGCTCCAGCATCAAAGGCTTCGAGGGGCCAACTTCAGCTACTACAGAGAGGGCCAGGTGTATGAAGCAAACAAAGCCTGCAGCCTGGGAGATTAGGAACTGCTCCTACCACCACCACACTCATCACCTGATTGGGTTCTCCCAACTCAAAGTTCACAGAAGTTGAGTTAACCTCAGCCTCCTTTGCCTGAGAGCACTAAGTAAGACACTTGAACGAGTCTCCACTTGTGCTCTGCTTCTAGAGCACGTGACCCAAGACACCAGGCAACTCCTGGTTAACTCAGGACTCTGCTGAAGTTCAACAACTCAGGCTGTCCTTCACCCTTGTCTCTCATACTCACTCCTGTGGTCGCTGAATATCACCTCATTACCCAGCCCATCCAGGGTATCCGTTGCACCTCCACCTCCTGTAATGATCCCATTCCATCAGTCGCCCAATCTTGCAGCCCCAAGACATCCCTGAGCCTTGTCTGCATATGCGTGCCCAATTCTAGACCCCACCTCTGAGCCATAGCGCATCCTCAGCCCTAGATCCAGGCAGCATTAACCTCACTCTCAAGAGAGAAAAACTGGGTTAAAGTGTTTAAGGCACGACTTCTCAAACTTCAGTGTGCAGATGAACCTGGGCATCTTGTTAAAATGAAGGCTCTGAATGAGCAGGTCCAGGCAAGGGGCGAGAGGTTCTACATTTCTAACAAGCTCCTGAGAATGCGTAGGCTGCTGGTCCACTGCACTCTTGTTGCAATGGACCAGCAGCGTTAACCACAGGGAAAGCCAAGATTTAATGTCAGACTTTCATGCTTAGTTACATGTGTGTTCACATTTCTAGAGCAGTGGTTCTCAACTAGGAAAGAGTTTATTGCCCAGGGCAAAAATGGTAATTCCTAAAGATGCTTTTTGGTCTCCTTCAGCCTCATCTCCTAGGGCACAATAAAGTCTAACAGAGTAGGGATGTGGTAATATGAGGGCTAAGCTGGTGAAATCACCTTGTCACTCAAAGCCACATTTCCCTTCCACCACCTGTGCCAAAATGTGCTCAAGCACCACGTCCTCTGCGAAACCCTTCCATGCAGACATCACCAGCCTTACGTCCCTTGCTCCTTTCTCCAGGGTGCTCCAGGCCCCTCCCTGCATCAGTTAGAATTCGGGTCACCTTCAAGTGATGAAACCCCAAATGAACAGGCACTTAACCAGTTGAATTCTCCCAGGTGACAATACTGGCATGGCTCTTCACAGCCTCAGGGAGCCAGGCTCCTTCCATCTTGTCCTGTCTTCCTTGACCTTCACTCCTAAGATCATTTTCTGGCCCAAGGTGGCAGCTTCTACTCTAGCCATCTGGTCCACATTCCAGAGTGCAGGAGTGCAGGAAGGAGGAAAGGTGGGGGATCATGCCTTCACCCTTAAGAACACTTCCTAGAAGCTGCACATACCACTTTTGTTCAACATCTTTTTGACTAGAATTTGGTCACAGTACCACACCTAATCTCAAGAGACACTAGGAAAATACCTGGAATGCATATAGTCATGTGCCCAGCTAAAAATCAGAGCTTCTATATTAGGAAGGGGAGAATAGATACTGAGAGACAACTGGTCTATCTTGCCATAGTTCTCTCTCTAGTACAATCCTGATAGACCTCCTGGGGACAGGGTCAGAGCCCAAGTCTTCTTCAAGAACACAGGAAATGGCCCACAGGGGGTTCTCTGGCAATGTACAGCTAACTCTGCTTCCCATGTTGTGTACTTCTCATGTTGAAACTGTTACACACTTACCAGGTACTAATTCACTTGGTCCTCGCCACCCACCCTGCAATCTAGGTACTAATGTCACTCTCATTTTACACAATACAAAACTGAGCTCATAAAGACTTAACAAGCTACTCCTAGTCACACGTCTATTAACTGAAGGAGCCAAAATTTGGACCCAGGTAGTCTGGTTCCAAGGCACCTGCTCTTAACCCCCAAAATACTCGGCCAACATCTATGAAACTGAACTGCACTACAGGACAGCAGCCAGAGCACCTCGTGGACCCTCTGCTCCACAGGCCAGCAGCACTCCTGGGGGGATCCCCAGAGAATTCTCTCGGGACATAGGGGTATAATGGGTCCTGTAACAAGATCTTCTCCAGAGAAAAGGGCAGATGTTATGACTCTGGGGTGGTGTCCCCTCCTCCATGCTGATGACTAAGGCCAGAGGACTGACTACTTCTAGACCTTTATTTCTCTGTGAAAAGGGGGAAAATAAAAGGAATAAAATAAAAATGGCACAGTTGACACACAAAAAAAAACCAATGAGGGGAAGGACGGGAGGTGGAGAAGTAAATGGGGGAGGGGTTCCCATTACAGCAGCAGGATCCAGTGACCCGGGATGCTCACATCTCTCCCCGACGTGGGCAGAGTAGCCCCTTCCTCCCAGGGTCGCTGTCCTGTCCAACCCCGTGCTCCCCCAGCCCACTGGGAAGTGGACAGTGAGACATCTTCCCAGGCTGGGGAGAGGAGGAACCGTGCTGGGGGAAGGGGCCTGGGGTCAGACCATGCACAGGGAGTGACAGCCAAAGGCCCCCCAGTGTCTCTCCAAAGAGGGACTTGTGGGGGTTGGAGGTGGACACTAGAGGCCAGTGTTTGCTCCTCTTCCAGCATCAGGCGAGAGACAGAACTAGGAAAACAGGAACAGGCAAGAATCAGAACCACAGCCCTCTCTCTGCCCACAATGCCATGGTACCTCCCCCTCCCAGAAGCTGCGACCTTGTTCTCAAAGGACAGCCTAGCACCTGTCCTCAAAAGTCCACCCTCCTGCTAGGGCTCCCTGCTTTCTAGGTCTTACCAGTCAGAGCCTCCTGGGCAAAGTATTTGACGTCCACATCCTGGTCCTGGGTCAGCTTCTCTAGGATGGGCTTGACTTCACTCTGCAGGGTGCTGGAAAGCGAAAAGGAGACAGGGAAAGGGAGCGTACTGGGGCAACAGGTGGGCACAGGGCTCTTGAGCAAGAGGGTATACACAGACATGGATACACCAAACCCAAGGTGGGAGGAGTCTCAAGAATCCAGGACATACACAGGAATGAGAAATCTCCGCTCAATGCACAGGAAGGTGACCATAGTTAACAATAATATTTTGCATATTTCAAAACAGCTATAAGAGAAGATTTTGAATGTTCTCATTACAAAGAAACGGTAAACATTTAAGGTGATAGATATGCTAATTATCCTAATTTGATCATTACACATTTGCACACATTATCAAAACACTACTATACCCCCATAAATATGCATAATTATGTGTATATTAAAAGTAAAATCAGGCCTGGCATGGTGGCTCACATCTGTAATCCCAGCACTTTGGGAGCCCAAGGTGGGTGGATCATCTGAGGTCGGGAGTTTGAGACCAGCCTGGCCAACATGGAAAAACCCTGTCTCTACTAAAAATACAAAATTAGTAGGGTGTGGTGGTGCACGCCTGTGATCCTAGCTACTTGGGAGACTGAGGCAGGAGAATCGCTGGAACCTGGGAGGTGGAGGTTGTGGTGAGCCAAGATTGCGTCATTGCATTCCAACCTGGGCAACAAGAGTGAAACTCCGTCTCAAAAAAAAAAAAAAAAAAAAAGTAAAATCAAGGCCAGGCGCGGTGGCTCATGCCTGCAATCCTAGCACTTTGGGAGGCCAAGGTGGGCAGACCACTTGAGGCCAGGAGTTCAAGACCAGCCTAGACAACATGGCAAAACCCCCGTCTCTACTGAAAGTACAAAAATTAGCCAAGCATGGTGGTGCACACCTGTAATCCCAGCAACTTAAGAGGCTGAAACACAAAAACTGCCTGAACCCAGGAGGCAGACGTTGCAGTGAGCCGAGATTGCACCACTGCACTCCAGCCTGGGCGACAGAGCGAGATTCTGTCTCAAAGGAAAACCAAACAAACTGCAAAAAAACCAACCAACCAACCAACCAATTACTTTAAAAGTCAGAATTATGACAAACAACAACAGACTTCTCTGGGGCCCCAAACACGGAGATCAGAGCAGGCTGGGAAAGTAGAACAGAATCACAGAACTCCCAAGTCTCTGAGGCCCAACAAATGGGTATCTTTCATTGATTTCACACATATTCACTGAGGCCTACAATGTATATGGAATGAATAGGGAGCTAAATCACTCTTGTTTCTTGCCATGAGGCATCCGGGCCAGGAGCAAGACAGAGACCAAACTGCTACGTAAGAAGTGAGTGGTAAGTGGTCCCAAGGGAAAGTTCCCGGTCTCCAGGAGCCCAGAGGAGGCAACCACTCTCATCTATGGGGCCCAGGGAACTCCGCCTGCACCGAGTCAATTGTTTTGGGAAATGGAGGAGGACTTCGGAGAGAAACTAAAGCTGAGGTTGTGTCCTGGAACAGATTCAGACAGAAATCAAAAGTGCAGGCTTTGTGGGTCCCCCCCTTTCACTTGACAGCTCCCTGTTCTCCCCAAATAACCACTATTCTTACTTCCATCATCTCGATTCTTTCATTCTGCCTGTTTCTGAACTTGACATAAATGGTGTGTTTTCTTGAGTTTGGCTCCTCACTCAACATGGTATCTGTGAGAGCCACCTGTGTTGCCGCCTACAGCAGGCATTTGATTTTTCACTGCTGAATAGTTTTCCACTGTATGAATGAACTAAAATTTATCTGCTCTACTGTGGGCAGACATGGAGGTTTTTTCTGTTTTTATGGCTACTATGAATAAAGCTACCATGAACATTCTTCGGACAGAAACAGCACTCATTTCTCCTGGATAGAGACCCAGGAGTGGAAGGGCTGTTTCACAGGGTGTTTGTATAACAAGCTTCACCAAATTCCACTCCAGTTCCACTCCCGTTTTCAGAGTGATCAAACCCTAAATACACAGCCTCACGTGCAATGGATGAGAGTTCCAGCTCTATGTCTTCAACATTTGCACCATTGAGTCTTCTTTAATATTGGCTGTTCTGGGAGGTGTGTAGTGATATGTCACTGAGCTTTAATTTGCACTTTCCTGAAGGCTGATGATGCTGAACACCTTGTCATATGCTTACAAGCTATGTGGAGATCCTTTTTCAAGAGCCGATTCAAGTCTTTTTTCCCATCTCTTTCTTGCCCTGCCTGATTTGTAGACAGGTATTGTGGATGAGTCCTTTCTCAGAAACATACATTGCAGACATCTTCCTCCAGTCAAGGGCTTGCATTTTACTCTCAAAATGCTGTCTTTTGAGAAATAGTGCTACATTTTACAGAAGGTCAACTTACCCATCAATTCCTCTGGTTTGCTGTGCCTACGCTAACTCATGAAGATATTTTCCTACATTTTCTTCTAGATGTTTTATTTTTTAAATCTTTCTGGTTCTGGTCTGTCATCTCAAATTAATTTGTTTATGCATTGAGGCGAGGCTTCTTTTTTTTTTTTTTTTTTTTTTTTTGAGACAGAGTCTGGCTCTGTCACCCAGGCTGGAGTGCAGTGGCATGATCTCAGTTCACTGCAACCTCCGCCTCCTGGATTCAAGTGGTTCTCTTGCCTTCAGGCTCCCAAACAGCTAGGATTACAGGTGTGTGCTACCACACCGGCTAATTTTTTGTATTTTTAGTAAAGACAGGGTTTCGCAATGTTGACCACAAATGATCTGCCCACCTTGGTCAGGTCTGCTTTAATTTCTCACAGTAGTGTTTTACAGTTTACACTAGAGGTGTTACACATCTTTCACTGAATTTATTCCTGGCTATTTAATATTTTTGGTGCAATTATAAATTATACAAATACTTACATATAAAACATTAGGTGATTTCATTTTCTAATGACTTGTTGCTAGTATGTAAGACTGCCATCCCATCACCCCCCTTTCTATTTCATTCTGTGACGTTCATTTTACAGTTGAGAAAACAGACCTTGAGAAGGGAAAGGAGCCAAGGTCACACAGCAAGCAAGGAGTGGTGCCGGGCCTCTGACCCTGGGCTCTACCCTCAAAGGTCAAAGATGAAGGTGCCCACAAGCCCTTGCCAGTGTGTGTGGGAGTATCCAGACCTCACCTGTTGTCCAGGATGGGCCCTATCTTCTGCAGAGACTTGGCCACATTGAAGCGGACATTGGCCACCGGGTCCCCAGCCATACGCAGAACCGTGGGCAGCATGTGCTTGGTGGTGATGTCTTGCCCACAGACCTCAGACAGCACCTGGGGGCCAGTGAGTAGCAGGGGTGAGTGCAAAGCTTCTGGCTAACTCTCATCTCCCACTGCCTCTGACCAGGCCACTCTGGTGATTATCAGGCCCTACAGAGGCTGAGCAACACAGGGACTCAGTTCAGTGTTACAGGAGTGGATCTCCCAACTCCACTAACACCATCCTAATACCACGTCTCCATTCTGTGATGTCCCAGTTTCTCTGTCCTCAGGCTTCCTTTAATTACTCTGGAGATGGACCTTAATTACCAAGCCCTATGATTCATACTGGTAATCACAGCCTGGTGAGTATAAAGATTAATCAGGTTATACATGCACAGGGCTTAGAACAGTTAGGCTACAGATAGGAAGTGCTCCTGTCTATTTGCTTTTCCTACGATTATAATTATCTCATGTACTGATTTATGTGTAAACCATACAAAGAGCTAGAAATGAAAGAATGGGGTTTAAAAATAAACACAACTAAGTGTTCTGATCATTTCTTCCCACGCCACACTCTGGAGGTCACTGCTGTAAGGATCCTAGGGTAATCATCATTTGTAAAGGACCCCTCCTTACAAAGACCGAAGCATCAAGGGGTAACTATCCAAGGTAGTTATGTAACTATCCAAGGTCCATAGCTAAAGTATGGCCCTGCCAGAATTTAAAACTAGGTCTGACCTAGAGCCTGTACACTCACCCACCAGAGAGAGAGACACACATAACTAGGTCTGACCTAGAGCCTGTACACTCACCCACCACAGAGAGAGACACACATAACTAGGTCTGACCTAGAGCCTGTACACTCACCCACCACAGAGAGAGACACACATAACTAGGTCTGACCTAGAGCCTGTACACTCACCCACCACAGAGAGAGACACACATAACTAGGTCTGACCTAGAGCCTGTACACTCACCCACCAGAGAGAGAGACACACATAACTAGGTCTGACCTAGAGCCTGTACACTCACCCACCACAGAGAGAGACACACATAACTAGGTCTGACCTAGAGCCTGTACACTCACCCACCACAGAGAGAGACACACACTCTTCAGGGAAGGGGAGGGGTGCTCACAAAGCTTGAGATCACTGCTCCAACAGGTCAAGTCTCCCAGGCCCTGGGTCCCTCACCATCCAAGTCCCCAGTCCCAGAGGCCCTATGACCCTGACCCTGGGAGCCCCACCCCCTTGCCTGCAGTTCCCCAAGGACTCATCTCTGAATAGAAGATCTCCTCCATGTCTCCATTCCCAAGCCAGGTGTCTCCCTTGGGGAACCCTCTACCATCCTTCCTCTCCCAGGCACTGCAGTTCCCTAGGGATGGGCCAGCAGGCAGGTGGGGGGCTCACATTGATGCAGAAGAGCGTGGTCATGCGGTGCAGGTAGTTAGGGTCTCCGGACATGGCCAAGACCTTGGGAATGATCGTGGCATGGGCCCACTCCTTCCCAAACTTTTCCACTAGCTTCTTCAGGTTGCTGGTGGCTGCTTCGCGGATGGCATATACTGCAGAAGGGTGAGGGTGAGAGAGAGAAGGATTTGGAGGTGAAGAACTGATGTGGGCAAGATGTAGGTCACACTTACCATGGCTTACAAAGCAGCCCCGAGGTGCCAGGCTGCATGTGAGCCAAAGAGAGAAAAAAGAGCTTACTATGTGCTCTATCTAGTAATTGTTTTTTAACACAGTATCTTTCAACTACTCCAAGAGGTAGATTCCACTATTGGCCTCATTTTACAGATGGGCAAACTAAGGCTCCAACAAGTGATTTGCCTAAATTATGTGGCACTTATTACTTCAAACAGGGCTTCACAGAGACAAACATTGCCTTTTATTTTTTACCTCTCTTAGTGTAAACAATGAGCAATTCTCATAATGGCCCCAAGGGACTGGAATAAGAAGTTTTAAAGAATGAGTGTGGGGCTCATTCAGAGACAGCAGGTGACTTGTTTTAGATTTGAATCCTGACCTTGGAGCTGTCAGAACCCCGGTCTGGCTGCTCAGTGGCCCTCTGGCTCTCCACTATACCAGGCAACCCCTGGGTGATCTGTTTCGTCCTCCTCCCACTCAACACTTCTCTAGGACTCTGAAGAGCATGTGAGCTGGTCCGTATGAGCATCCAGTGGCACGGGGAGTGACTCCAGCCTCCTCCACTGCCCGCCACAACCCCAGCCAATCCATCCTTCCTTTCTGGAGCTTCCATCTCCTCTTGCTGCTCCTGTGGAGGTACTCACCATGATCCACAAGCCAGGCCATGCACAAGGAGTTAAGTTTCTCATCAAAGAACTCCACTCCCTACAGGAGAAACCAAGGGTTCCAAGGTAAGGGTTCCAGGGAGAGCAGACAAGGGGAGCTGCTAGCCACACCCCATGGAACCTACACCCACCCCAGAAAGACCGGATACTTCTCAACTTTGTCTGAGGTGCTCTTTCCCTCTTCTTATTGAATCCAATGCATCTTTTAAGGCCCTATTTCCTGGGTCCCTTCCTTTGACTCCCCAGGCATTGTCACAGCCTCCACTAAGCCTACAAGGCACACCATTTCCCTATTACAGCCCTGGACATACTGCACCTCCTCTGAGGCAGCACTGCCTGGCCCCCAGGCCTCATCACTCACCAGCTGTCCAGCCAGCAGGGGCATGTACTCAATGATGGCCAGCCGCACCCGCCACTTGGCGTCCTCAGCCAGCTCCACAATGGCAGGGAGCAGGGACTGGGACAGCTGCCGGATGCCAATCACCTCATTCACACAGTCCAGGTTGGAGATGATGTTCAGCCGTACCTCAGGGCACTGAGGAGAGGAAAGAAGGATTCTGAGAGAATGCAATGTCCATAGAATCCCAGGATGAAAAAAGCTCAGCTGCATCAACTTTGTATAATGGACATCTCCCAACGCCCTACTCCTGCCCAAACCTAGCTCCCAGTCCCAGGGGCACATTAAAGGCACACAAAAAGCAGGCAGCATGGACTGCTAAGTTAAGCAGATTCTTAAACCTTACAATAGTATCACAAGAAATGTTTAACCATTTTGAAAGGACTTTTAAGAATCACAGTAGGAAAAGACAGCCCCCTGGAAAAAATAGGCAGACATGATTCTTCTAATCCTAGCTCTGCTGCTTGCTAACATGGGTTCCTTTCTGGACATCAATCCACAACATGGGAGAGGGGAAGGAAGAAAACTATTTCCTTATTAAAGCTACTCTAGTCTAAAAAAAATAAATAAACAAAGGAGCACTGAAATGAATCAATAAACCAAGTGAACAAGCCTGGCAGGCCTGGGCTGTTGAAACCCTGCACATTCCAAAGATAGGACTGGCCCTTGCCCGGCTCCAGCCCTTGGTGTGTGAGCCTCAAGGTGCTGAACGCATGAGAAGGGAAGGCTCAGAGACTATATACCTTACCCATTTAAAAAGACTTCTTTTTGGTGCACCAAAAAGGTAGCCTTTTTTATTTAGACAAGCTTATACATTCTGGGGAAGAGTCAAAATGTGAAATATAAATTTTATACATCTAAAATGGAAATCCCAAATATAAGTCAGATTAATTCCTCATACCAAGAAAACCATGCTGGCTCTTCTCTTCTTTTTAAGATAAGCTGCCCTGAGACAGGCTGGCTGCCAGCACATGATTACCATATAGTGCTTGCTGAAGGTGAAACTGGAGCAAAAAATGCTCTAGTCCTAGCAAGCGCTGTAAGTGCACTTGCATCATGTATGGGCTTGCCTTCACACTGGGCTGAGCCCGGATCCTTCCCTGATGCCAGAGGCAAAATGCTCTCCAAAACTCTGGAAAGGTGTGAAATGACATAGCAGACAGGTTGAGGGGCTCTCACCTGCCAAATTATGCCCATTAAAGCATCAAAAACACAAATTATAGTTATATCTATAAAACATGATTATAAAAGAAAATACGTGCAAGTGAAGGATAACTCAGATAAATTACTTAAGTCATAAAATGTGTCATGAATATTAATGATTCAAACTTTTAGCAACTGACGTAAATAACTGATTTAAAATAGTACACTGTTAATCACCCACTAATACGGAAAAACAAAAAGAATAAAAAATACATTAAAAATAGCTCACTCTTTTCAATGTATTAAAAAATTGACTATAATTCTGCGGCTAAGAGATTACTCCACTGTAGCGGAATTGAGTAACATAACTTTTAGGGGCATGTGGGACTGAAGTGTGATGTAATACTTTCTGTTGCAGTATTTCCTCCAACTTTCTAGCACACTATGTATGTGCCTGTGTATAAGAAAGGGATGGGGAAGAGAGAAAGACTGAGGCCTTTGGGAACAAAGATGTCACACACTGGCAAACAATCTGCCCAGTTCTTCACTACCAAGGCAAAAACCACCACGTGGTCCCTTCTGCCTCCTGAACAATCTTGAATCCTTCCATACCACTGCAGCCTCATCTCTACATACCACTTAGTCTATCCTCAGCCTTCCAGACTCTCACAGCACCCTCCAGTTTGGTCTTCCTACACTTCTGCTGGCCACCTCACTTCAATCTTTCCTTCACATAAGCCCAGGGTGCTTTCTAATACCAACTCTACTCTGGCTCTTCCACTTGCCCACAGTCAAGTCCAAGCTCCTTCCCCATGGTCACCCTGATGATCTCTACAGTCATCACCCAGCACCGCCTCTCATCCTCTGTAATCCAGGCAACCTGAACTGCTGGTGTGGTCATGTGACCCTCCCTGGCCAATGGGTGTATGGGGTGCAAGCACATGTGAAGAATCTCGTCCTCTCGTCCTTCAGAGGACCGGGCCTGCTGTGGTCTGTGCCTGACCCCTCCATGCTGACTAAGAGATGCTAAAACTGGAGAAGTTGCCTGAGACTCAGAGACAGTTGAGGTCAGCAGGACTAACCCACCAGTGTAGGACTACCTATACTGTTATGAGACAGAGAAAAAAAATCCTCCATCTAATTTAAGCCAGAATGTATTCTAGGGTCTCTATTACAGCACCTTAGCCTAAACCCTAAAAAACATGAACTCGTCCTTAACAGCACCTGTAACACCTTAATGGCATCATGGGACTGCTTGTCTCTCTCCAATGTCAGTCTCTGAAGACTTGTGAGGTTCAAAACTGTCTTATTCTAGGCTGGGTGCAGCGGCTCACACCTATAATCCCAGGCCTTTGGAGGCCAAGGCAGGAGGATCACTTGAGACCAGGAGTTCAAGACAAACCTGGGCAACCTAGCAAGACCTCGTCTCTATAGAACATGTTTTTAAAAATTAGCTGGATGTGGCGGCTCTTACCTGTAGCCCCAGCTACTTGGGAGGCTAAAGTGGGAGGATCACTTGAGCCTAGAAGGTGGAGGCTGCAGTGGACCATGATCACACCACTGTGCTGCAGTGTGGGCAACAAAGTAAGACACTATCTCAAAACATAAATAAATAATTTTTTTTTTTTTTTTGAGACAGAGTCTTGCCCTGTTGTCCAGGCTGGAGTGCAGTAGTGTGATCTCGGCTCACTGCAACCTCTGCCTCCTGAATTCAAGTGATTCTCCTGCCTCGGCTTCCCGAATAGCTGAGATTACAGGCACCCGCCACCATGCCTGGTTAATTTTTGCATTTTCAGTAGAGACGGGGTTTCACCATGTTGCCCAGGCTGGTCTCAAACTCCTGACCTCAGGTGATCCACCCGCCTCAGCCTCCCAAAGTGCTGGGATTACAGGTGTGAGCCACCGCACCCAGCCATAAATAAAAACTTTTTAAAATTTCTGGCTCTATTATTCATATCTTTAATGCCCAGGAAAGGACTCATGCAGACTGCCAGGAGTAATGAATGCATGAACACACAGCTATGCCCACAAACAGGCAACTCAGCAAAGGTCTGGATGTCTGTTGAGATATCAGGAGATTCCTGGTCAATCCAGGTAACCTGTCCCCTCCACAAACCCAGAGCTGAGATCCTGGCACCCTTACCTCATCCTTCAGCTGAGCCAGGAAGAGGGGCAAGAGGTGCTCGATGGTGTTGTCTTTGCCCAAGATGGGAGAGAGGCCCATGATGACCGAGGCCAGGGCTGACTTGACATGTTGGTTGGCGTCGGACACCAGCTCCTGGGAAAGAGAAGGCGTAGGCACAGGGATCAGGGCAACCCCTGCATCAGCAGTGGCCAAGCAGATGCCAACCCCTAAAAGACAATAACCTGCTTCTGCCCCTCTCATTCGTGGAGCATGGGATGGCTTAGGGTACAGGGGAAATCACTGTTCCTTATGCGTACCACCTACTTAAATTCAATGACCCCTGCTCTCAGCAGCCCCCACTCCAACCCCAAAACCCTGTGAATGAGAGGACTCAGTGAACTTTGAGGTTCTAGAAAGTACTTCCACCTCTAAGGTCAGCCTCAAGCTGCAGTCAGGACCCTAACTGCTTGAAACCCAAGAGCTGCCTGGTCCCAGAGGGCTGGGAACCTAGTTTGCAGCTGACGATCCCCAAAGCCTTGTCTCCAGCCCCTCTTTTTAGCAGGCTCAGATCCACTTGGTTCCTCCCATCAAACTCTCTGTTACCTTGATGCAGGGCAAGATCTGGGACATGATCACATTCTCCCGACAGTCAGCTGAGAGGTTTTCACAGAACTCTGTGGGCAGGGAGAGGGAGGCAAAGGGAAGTGAGATCCAACGTTTTAGTTCCACTTCCAGCCCCTCGGACACCCACCCCACTTGCTGTGTTCCGGCTGCCAGCACCAACCTTTGACCTTGTGGGAGGCTGCGGCCCTCACCTCGGCCTCACAGTCTTTCATCAGGTTCTGGAAGGCGGGGACCAGGTCTGTCTTGGTGATCTCAGGCCCCACTGCTTTCTGGAGCTGCAGACAGGAAAGAGGAGGGGGAGAGTGAGAGGGCCTAGTAGGTACTCTGGGCTAAGGAAGCCAAAATCAAAGAGAAGGGGCCAGAATTAGGGGCCAGAGCGTGGGCCTTGGAAGCAGTGCTAAGATCTAATCCAAGCGCCAAGTCTGGCCCTGGGTCAAGGCTCTTCACCTCGCTGAGCCTCTTTTGCTTCTGAAGAAAACTGAGGACTGCAAGGGCACCTACCTCACAGTGTTGTCAGCATTAAAAATAACAGATTTCCATATTGTTCAGGCTACTGGGGTTTTCTGTTACATGATCCAAAAACATTCAAACAACATAGTGACTGCAACTTTTTGATTTATATATGGTTGTATTTCTTAAAGATCTGTTACCAGAAGCATGAATTACTTTTGTAATGAAAAAAAAAAAAACAATAGGCCAAGCACAGTGGCTTATGCCTATAATCCCAGCACTTTGGGAAGCCGAGGTGGGCAGACTGCTTGAGTCCAAGAGATCAAGACCAGCCCGGGCAACACAGTGAAACCCTGACTCTACATAGGAGGCTGAGGTAGGAGGATCACCTGAGCCCAGGAGGTCAAGACTGCAGTGAGTCATGACCATGCCACTGGGTGGCAGCAGCCTGGGTGACGGTGTGAGACCCTGCCTCAAAATAAAAATAAAACAATAAAGATTGACAGGGAAGAAGGCACTCTGGGGCCGGGGGCAGTGGCTTACACCTGTAATCCCAGCACTTTGGGAGACCGAGGTGGGCAGATCACTTGAGGCCAGGAATTTGAGACCAGCCTGGCCAACATGGTGAAACCCCATCTCTACTAAAAATACAAAAATTAGCTGCGTGTGGTGGCGTACATCTGTAATTCCAGCTACTTGGGAGGCTGAGGCACAAGAATCACTTAAGTCTGGGAGACGGAGGTTGCAGTGAGCTGAGATTGTGTCACTGTACTCCAGCCTGGGCAAAAGAGTGAGGCTCTCTTTAAAAAAAAAAAAAAAAAAGGAGGCACGCTTGGCTCCTGCCTGTTTCATGGCATGAGGCATGGAAAGACACATGACTCTTGCTGCAAAGCTGGTTCCTGAAGACCTGGTAGGAAGCAGAACAGTTCATTATGAGGAAGGGAATGAACAAATAAAAAAACCTTGAAGGACCTCTTGGGAAAATATTGCCTTTTATTCATCTTGCAAATATTTACTGAATGCCTACTGTGTGCCAAGAACTAGTTTAACAGCCTAAAATTCCTGTCCTCATGGAATTTGTACTCGAAGACCCAGTGTGACACAGTTTATGCACCTCAGGAGACAAGGATGGGAAGAACCTTCCCTAAATGTGGTGATGGTACGCTATTCTGAGGCTGAGTCCTTCCTACAAATGCCAGTGGGAACCAGCACAATTACAGGCAAAGGGCGCCTCAGGGTGCAGCAGCACTCGAGGCCTCTCTGATCCCACCCTGCCCTCTCTCCTGCTTTCTCTCAGGCTAGGCCGTCAAGATCAGGCCTGAATGTTCCTGCTAGCACTTGCTCTCGCCTCCCAGGGTTCTTTGTCCTCTTGCTGGAGCAAAGTTCCTATCTTAGCTCTCACCAACTCATCTTCTAGAACCAGCTGCAACACCACCTCCCCTCCTCAATGCTTCCAAGGCCCCACATCTGTCTGTCTGTCCCACACCTGTGACACTTTATTATCAAATTTCCCCCTAAGTCAATCTTCCCCTTCAGACTGCCTGGCTCCGTGAAGGCCAGGAATGTGCCAAATTCACTGGCCCAGCAAATAGCTGGTGCTCAGCAGACATGTTTGTGGGATGAGGCAATCTGGATCCCCGCGGAAGGAGCACTGTGGGAGACACAGAGCTGGAGTCTTGCCCCCTTTCTGCCTGGCTGGTAGTGTCACTCTGATCAGTTAATTAAACTTTCTGGGGCCAGGCACGGTGGCTAACACCTGTAATCCCAGCACTCTGGGAGACCAAGGCAGGCGGATCACTTGAGGTCAGGCGTTCAAGACCAGCCTGGCTAACATGGTGAAACCCTGTCTCTACTAAAAATACAAAAACTAGCCGGGCGTCGTGGTGGGCATCTGTAATCCTAGTCCCTCAGGAGGCTGAGGCAGGAGAATTGCCTGAACCCGGGAGGGAGAGGTTGCAGTGAGCCAAGATTGCGCCACCACACTCCAGCTGGGCAACAGCACTCTAGCCTGGAGGACAGAATGAGACCCCGTCTCAAAACAAAAAAACAAACAAACAAACAAAAAACTGCACCTTTTTGGGCTGCGTCTTCCCCTTTGTGAAAGGACAGCTTGATTATGTCAGGAACACCCCACATGTGCTACCCTTCTCTGCTCCTGTGGCACTTTCCTCCGTGAAGCCTTAACTTAGCCTCAGAATCCTTCTCAAGGCAGCACTTCAAGATGCCATGTCAATCAACCAGGATTGGCATATGAAGTGAGATGAAGTTAGACGATCACAGAGATCTTATTGCTCAAACGCCCAATGATTCCGTCGGCCTAATGGTAAACCTCAGCTCCTATATGCATCCCTTCTGAGGGTGTCAGTGTCCCGCACCAGTGGGACAGTGTCAACGGTCGCTCACCTACCTCTGTGAACTTGTCGGCCACCATGTAGCGGACGCGCCAGGACTTGTCTTCAGCGGCCTGGCGCAGAGTGGGCATCACCAGGGCCTCCAGATCCTCCTGGGGTAGGAGCTGAGCAATGTTCACGCACGCCTCCACCGCCAGCAGCCGCACCGAGTCCTGGGGAGAGGAGAGGAATGCAGGAGGGCAGCAGAGGCCTTGCTGAACTCTGAGATTCTCTTTCACGGGCAGGGACCAGCAGAAGGAGGTGAGAGCAGAGAGGTCCAGGGAGCAAAACTCACCTGCTCGTCAGAGGCCAGGTTGGAGAACATGGGGATGATCTCACTCTTGACGTTGTCCAGCTCCAGCACCTTGGCAAACTCCCCCAGCTTGGAGGCTGCGGCCCGCCGCACCATGGGGGTGTCATCTGAGCACAGGTTCCGGAAGTACCTGGGAGTCGGGGATGGGGATCATGAGGCAGCAGGCAGTACGGCAGAGAGGAGCAAGCACAGACTGCAGTTGTGTGGGTCCAGGATTTAGCTGAATGACCTTGGGCAAGTGATGACTCCGTCTGTCTTCCCAGCCCTATGAAAAGGCGCTGATAGTAACAGTAACTACCCCACAGGTCTGCATGAGGTTTCAATGAAATAATGTGTGTGGGACACTTCGCAGACTGCACATAATAAATCCAGTCAATGGTAAGTGCTGACAATTACATTATCATGACCATAAAAATTGCTTAACCAAGGGGCCTGGTACAGTGGCTCATACCTGTAATCTGAACACTCTGGAAGACCAAGGCAGGAGGATTGCTTGAGCCCAGGAGTTCAAGACCCGCCTGAGCAACATAGTGAGACCCCATCTCTAACAAAAATAAAAAATGAGCCCAGCGTGGTGGTGCACACCTGTGGTCCCAGCTATTTGAGAGGCTAAGGCAGGAGGAATGCTTGAGCCCAAGAGGTTGAGGCTGCAGTGGGCTATGATTCTATCAGTGCACTTCAGCCTGGATGACAGAGCAAGATCCTATCTCAAAAACAAACGAAAAACTGCTTAACTAAGAGGCTAGTCTAGAGCCACAGAAAGGCTTTATTTTACAGCAGCAATTGCTTCGGTCAAAGATGGTCAGGGCCAGTGTAAGTATCTAAGCATCTGTGCAGCCGTAAATCAGAGTTCTGGAGTGAGCCACGGCTCAAACCTGGGCATGATGGTCAACTGTTTGCAAAGTAGAGGAGCAGGAGGCTGAAAACTGAAGTGGTTTACCTGCCAAAGGCACCGGACCTGGGACAGGCTGGAGACACCATCAGATGTGATGTGCTGAAAGTTTTTATGTTCCAGATTTTGCTCTAAGCACTTTATATGTGATAATTCCTTTTTTTGTTAGACGGAGTTTCACTGGTGTCGCCCAGGTTGGAGTGCAACGGCATGATCTCGGCTCACCGCAAACTCTGCCTCCTGTGTTCAAGCGACTCTCCTGCCTTAGCCTCCCAAGTAGCTGGGACTACAGGAGTGCGCCACCATGCCCGGCTAATTTTTGTATGTTTAGTAGAGACAGGGTTTCACCATCTTGGTCAGGCTGGTCTCGAACTTCTGACCTCACGATCCACCCGCCTTGGCCTCCCAAAGTGCTGGGATTACAGGCGTGAACCACTGCATCCGGCCTATATGTGATAATTCTTTTAAATCCTCACATTAACCAGTGGGAAGGAGGACCTGTCATCATCTCAATTCCTAAGTGAGCAAGGGGGCAGAGGTGGTAAATTGACACGCGGCTGTGTCCGGAGACCAACTCTCAAGGATGTGGCCTACCACGTGGTAAGCAGGAGTGGGACTGGAGAGAGTTCAGGGGCGTGTGGGCCCTAGGTAGACCGAAAGGAGGCTGAGGCTTTAGAGAAGGGGACCGAGCTGAGGGGGGAGCTTGGAGCTTCCAAGGGGGGCAGAGACTCACTGTCGAAGTTCCGCCTTGACAGCACTGGACACTCGGGGGTAGCAGACGGAGAAGAGGCCGCAGGCCGAGGTGCGGGAGGTGAACCAGTCGCCGCCCGCCAGCCGCTTCACCAGCGGCACAAAGTGTGCCTCCAGGTCAGAGGGCGAGTGCTCGTGTGAGATGGCCCGTAAGGACTCCACTGCCTTGTCCCGCACCACTGTCTCCTCCACTGTGGCCAGCGACTCCAGGGGTGGCTGTCGTGAGAATATGAAGTCACTGGACAGCTCCCTCTCTACCATCCCCGGCCCTGGACCCCCATCCTGCAACCCCCTCATGGGCTCATCTCCTCAGAGAAACCTTCCCTATTACCCATCCCAGCCTTCATTAAAAGAGCATTTTAAAATGGTTGCAGTGAATGATTCAAAGGAAAAACGTAATATTATGCCAGCCAGCAGAAGGTCTCTGTCAGCGTGCCTTCCACAAAGGTTCTTACTTAGGGGTCCTTGAAGAAGTTTCACTGGGGTCCATGAATCTGAAAATTACACACATCACTTTCTGAGGAGAAAGTTCTTAGCCTCTCAAAGTGCAATGATCATCACTGACACTGCGTAGAACATCAGTTCACTGTGTGTACTAGGCAGGACCACCGTGTTGTACCAGGGGTGCTTGTTTTTCCTCACTGAATTCTATAAAGCAAGTCCTGATTTTAAAGAAGAGAAAACTGAGGTACGGACTGGCTTGCCCAAGCTAATAATAGCTACAGGTCAGGATCGAAAACCTGACCTGAGTTTCCCATGAACAGGTACAGTTGTGCTGTCTCATACAACTCTGGTGACTGAATTGGGATCTCATGTTTCTGGGGGACTATGGGGCTCGGGACGGCTCGCTGGTTGTTACTGTGGGCCTAGAATGACTGTGCTCCTTCAGATATATATGACTGGCTCTCCACTGTATCCCCAGAGCCCAGCACAAGACAGGAACTCTTAATTAGCGACCTACTGAAGGGAGACTCAACTTATCCCAATATGTTCAAATAAAGGTACAGAGGTCTCTGGTTTGAAATTCAACTTGGGCTGACAGATATTTAAGACAGGAAAAAAAAAATCATAAATGGAAATGCCTCCAGGGCCCAGTCAAGTAACAGAATGAAGCTATCAGTCAAGGTGACAAGCGGAGGTGGCAGGGGGCGTGAACAGGAAGAGGCAGGCACTGGGGCACCTTGGAGAGCCATGTAGTCCAGGGAGGGCAGGTGCTCCCCAGCTCCAGGGACTGTCACTATGGGAGGATGCAGCTGGCAATAAGCAAATCTGGTTTTCCAAATGCAGTCCTCAGAAAAACTCAAGAGTTTTGTATGTGAGAAATCTCATGGAACACATGCTACAACACGGATGAACCTTGAAGACATTATGCTAAGGGAAATCAGCTAAAAGTCAGAAGGACAAATATTTTCTGACTCCACTTATATGAGGAATCTAGAACAGTCAAACCCATAAAGTAGAACGGTGGCTGCCAGGGGCTCGGGGAGAGGAAACGGGGAGTTCATGTTCAATAGGTCTGCGATTTCAGTTTGGGGAGATGAAAAATTCTGGAGATGGATGGTGATAATGGCTGCACAATGTGAATAAACTTACTGCCACAGAGCTACACACTTTAAAATAATTAAAATAGCACATTCTACATATATTTTTACAGTAAAACTATTAACAACAAAAACAAATGTTTAAAAATAGTTACAATGAATGATTCAAAGGAAAAATGTAATACTAAGCAAGCCAGCGTAATGTCACTGTCACAGGTCCTCGTGCTATCGTGAGGTCTCAGGTTCAGGATGGTCTCATGGGAGTGTGACCATAGGTGTGGTGTGACTGGGATATGCAGGGACAGAGTTCCTCTTGTTCACCTCGGCTCTCCCATCACGTGGGCTGGCACGGAGAAGGCACTCAATCAACACCTGCCAAGTGACTAGAGGTGGAGCTTATGGCAATCTGTTATAAGGAGGCCTGGGGACAGAGGCTGAGCAGTGATTATATAAGCCAAGGTTCTCTTCTTCAGTAGGTTACTGCAGGAAGTAGTTCTCAAAGTAAGATCCCTGACCACCCTGCAGCAGAATCACCCAGGAGGCCTATCCCAGCGCGGACCAAAACAGTCAGAGTATCTGGAGGCAGGGCCCAGGAAGGTACACATTTAAGAAACTACAATTGATGCCTTTGCACAGTGAAGACTCACTACTGTAAAGCCTCTCTGTGAAGTCTGGGGGCAAGGGTTCTCAAACCTGGAGACCACACAGGGTAGGGAAGAGTGTGACCCACCTAAAATCCTGTGTACTTTTATAAGAAGAGGGTCCGGAATTTAACAGATTCTCAAAGGGATCCACAATTCCAAACGAGTTAGGAGCTGCTGGCCAGATGCAGTGGCTCACGCCTGTAATCCCAGAACTCTGGGAGGCCAACACAGGTGATCACTTGAGGCCAGGAGTTCCAGACCAGCCTGACCAACATGGTGAAACCCTGTCTCTACTAAAAATACAAAAATTAGCCCAGCGTGGTGATGGGTGCCTGTAATGCTAGCTACTTGGGAGGCTGAGGCTTGAGAATCGCTTGAACCCAGGAGGCAGAGGCTGCAGTGAGCTGAGATCACAACACTGCACTCCAGCCTGGGTGACAGAGCAAGACTCTTTTTCAAAGAAAAAATAAAATAAAAATAAAAAGAGCTGCTGACACAGAAACAACCCTCACACCCAGGCACAGTGGCTCACACCTGTAATCCCAGCACTTCGGGAGGCCGGGGTGGGTGGATCACCTGAGGTCAGGATTCTGAGACCAGTGTGACCAACAAGGTGAAATCCCGTCTCTACTAAAAATGCAAAAAGTAGCTGGGTGTGGTGGCACACACCTGTAATCCCAGCTACTGGGGAGGCTGAGGCAGGAGAATCGCCTGAACCTGGGAGGCAGAGGTTGCAGTGGGCCGAGATTACGCCATTGTACTCCAGCCTGTGTAATGAGTGAAACTCCATCTCGGGAAAAAAACAAAACAAACAAATGAAAAAAACAAAAAAAAACAAAAAAAAACAATCCTCACACTGCAGCTACAGGAGTCTCTGTAATTAATTCCATTTTACCACTGCTGAGAGCGAGGGCTGGGAGTGGGTCTGACACATCCCTGGGTTTCCACAGCCTAGAGACTTTGCTCAATGTTTGTGGAATGAAGAAACTACACAAAGCCCTTTTCTATTTCCTATAACCTGTTAAAATCCAGGTTAACAGCCACCTCCTCCAGGAAGCCTTCCCTGACAACTTCCCATCCCACCTAAGCAGGTTAGGTATCTACCCTGAGTTTTAAGGGCCCCCTGCCTCCCTTGTTTACAGCGTTGACAGCAACCAGGAGCCTTCTGAGGATAGTACATAGGAGTGGCTAAGAATTAGGGGACTGGGATCTAATCTGGACTCTGCCTCTTCCCAGCTTGGGCAATTCACTTAAACCAACCTGTGCCTCAGTTTCCTCATCTGAGCAACAGAGCTAACATCAGTGCACAATTGTGTAAGGCTCCTGGGATGTGCACTGCAGGCAACGAGCAAGCACAAGCTATTCTGATCTGACTCTTCTCTGGTTTCCAGCACTGCCTGGTCCAGAGAGCCCCAGGATGTCTGCAGGCTGACATGAACATCATACGCATCGGTCACAGGGAATTGCTTCCCAAAAGGAAGCGTGGGTTGACTGGGACTTTCCTTACTGAGAATGTTCTGTTGGGAGACCCTGGCCAGGTAGGAGAAGGATCCGTGGGTCCCAGCCCAGCTCCAAAGCAAGCTTGAGTCCCAAGCTCAGTTGCAGACCCTGGGGGCCTTTGTTGAAGCCTTGGGGTTTCATAAAAATGATGTCTTCTGCTCCTAAGTCCTCTGAGAAGCTACTGAAAGCTATGAATTCACTGCTCAGAAGTTCCACCTGACAAATATCAGCCAGGGGCTACAGACAATTTTGTGAAATTCAAGGAACCCCTTCTAGGCTGGCCCCCAAACCTTATCATGCTCATGTGAAGAAGTCCTGTTTTTTGTAAAATGTATGAAACGATCTCATTTATGTACAATTTTCTGTGTGTCCATATGCACAAATCATACACATACGCCCAGATGAAAGCTGAGATACCAGAATTTAATGGTAACTATCAAGTTTCCTTAGACAATGCTGTTTGGGAAAAAACGAATTACTGTATTTGCTCAAATCCCAAGATCCCAACAATGATAAGCACCATTCTTTTACACACCACTAAGAGGGAGAAAGGCTGCTGCTATAAAACACCATCAAGGGCTGGTGCCACATTGTATCTCTAACAACAGTGAAATACAGAATCACTGGGGGAGTGGGGCGGAGGCAGAGGCAGCAGCAGTGGCCCAGGGCTCTGAGAACAGTGAAAACCAGGGGACTCGGCAACTTGTAAGGCCTTCCTTCCCAGATCATCTTCTCTCAAACAATGCTTCTTGTTGGGATCTGACCCATCTTTGTGTCCCTAGCCATCACCTAGCACGGGACACACAGGCAGGCAGTGGGGTGGGAATGTGGCAGAGAGTCAAATAGACAGACCAAGAATCCCAGCTCTGCCATCTACAAGGCATACAATCTTGAAGAGACACTTAACCTCTCAGTGCTCCAGGTGGCTCACCCATAAACAGGGAATCTCTCCTACCCCAAAGGCTGGATATGATGTCACAGCAACAATAATGACAATTGCAGTTAACATCTGTTAGTACTTACTAAGTGCCAAGTACTGTGCAAGGGCTCAAGATAATTTTAAAAGGTTTTCATAATCCCATTTTGCAGATGAGAAAGGTACAACACAGAGAGGTTAAGTAATTCTCTTACAAGTCATACAGCAAATAAGTGGTAGAACCCAGCCTGACTCCAAACCCACAGCCCTGTATGTAGAATCCCAGATGAGGCCTGGCATTGGGTACCTACCTGACCACTAAACAGAAAGGATGACAACTGCACCCTGAGTTCACAATATTAAAAGCCACTACTGGCCGGGCACGGTGGCTCAAGCCTGTAATCCCAGCACTTTGGGAGGCTGAGGTGGGTGGATCACGAGGTCAGGAGATCAAGACCATCCTGGCTAACACGGTGAAACCTCGTCTCTACTAAAAATACAAAAAACTAGCCGGGCGTGGTGGCGGGCGCCTATAGTCCCAGCTACTTGGGAGGCTGAGGCAGAAGAATGGTGTGAACCCGGGAGGCGGAGCTTGCAGTGAGCTGAGATCGCGCCACTGCACTCCAGCCTGGGTGACAGAGCAAGACTCCGTCTCACAAAAAAATAAAATAAAATAAAATAAAATAAAATAAAATAAAATAAAAGCCACTACTGACTTGTTGGATTAAAGCAGATGTCCACGGAATAGCTGTTCTGACGTGATCCCCATGCTCTCCAACATGCTCCCCTCCCTGCCCTAGGTCGGCAGGGCCATGGGCCTGACCCTAAGGGGTGGGCAAGAGGACTTCCTGCCTTCCACTCACCAGCAGGCAGTGCACATACTCTGGGCCTCCCACCAGGGTAGTGAAGGTTCCCAGCTGTTCTGCCAGGGCCAGGAGGACCTCATCTTCATCATAGATGGTATCTGTGGAACCAAGACAGACTTCGTGACTATCCCACCTCGACTCTGACCCCAGCCGAAGCTCAGAACTCACGGACGCCATTCTGCTTCCTCAGGCTGTCAGCACTCAGTTTCCCCATCCGCCCACTTGCTCCCCACTCTCCACCTGGGCTGACACAGAGATCACGGCACAGGCTTGGCTGGGATGAGAGAGCCCTAAGTCCCGCTTCTGCCCTCTAGCAGGTGCGGAACACTGACTGAGTGATTCCACCTCTCTGAATCCCAGCTTCTGTGTCTGTAAAATGGTGTTCACCATCCCTCCCTTGTAGCAAGGGTTACAGTGAGGAGCAAATATGACCAGGTGTATAAAGCACAGAGCAACGTCAACGAGAGCTTTTTTGGGGTGCAGCTTCTCCCCTCAGCACTGTTCTCTCTGCCAGAAATTTCTTTTTATCCTTGGAGATTCAGTTTAGCTACCCCTTCTTGGAAGATTTCTAGGATGTCCGCTGGAACACCTTCTCTGGGCTCAGTCTCCCTCTCCTTCCATGCCACCTTTACCCACACCCTTAACATAGGCTATAATCAGCGAGCCCAGGACTGGCTCCTCTCTGTGCCCCAGTTCCTGCCAGAGCTGAGCACAGACAGACAGCAATTCAGGTTTGCTGAAAGAATGAATATGTGAAGGGAAAATCTGTTCTGTCCCTAATGCCCACATCCAAAGGCCTCTCTCTTAAGCTCCATCCTCTCATCCCTGAGGCAGTGGGAACTGCTAATCCCTGCATAGCACAAGATGCTAATATCCCTGGCATCTGTTACCACTTAAACCTCCTGCATTTAAGCTGGGTATATGGCAATCCAGCAACAGACTACATTTCCCAGACGCCCTTGCAGTTGGCAAGGCCATGTGACCTTGCTCTGGCCAATGGGATGTGAGTGTTAAGTGGTGAGTTCAACTTCTGCGTCACCTCTTTATCACAACCGTCTCATTTAAGTAGTCATTATCATCATCCCCATTTTATGGTGGGTTCAAATATTGCTTTACTGTTGGGTGCTTATACAGCAACTCACTTCATCTCTCTGAGCCTTTCTCATCCCCCAAATCACAACAGGCCGTTCTCACTTCACAGGGTTGTTCTGAGACTAAAGGGAAATAAATGTTTTCAGTGAAGAGTTCAGCACAGAGCCCAGTAGGAGGGTTAGCATCTCTGCCTCTTCCTTCAATAAATTCTCGCCAATATGACTGTTCTTAGGCTCATTCCCAGCCTCAGTTTCCCTGGCTCCCTCTGCACACAGTTAAAACCACCCTCACTGTTTTCTTTGTCTCCTGAAGACCTTATACATATCCACAGACTCAATTCTTATTCATCTCTATCTCCAGTCTAGACCTTATAGCCAAGCAATGCTGCCGAAGGCCAAACACCTGGGAGCTGCCAGCACCCTGCCTTCCCACCAATCCACACAGAACTATCCTCCTTGGAAGGGATGGCAGCTCCTTCTGAGCCAAGTCTGTCAACCCTCCCAACCTAAGGTCACTCTGATCATCACTAGCTGTCAGCTGGGAGACTGCAACAGCTTCTTACCTGGTTTTCCCGCTTCCACCTTTGCCCCTACACCATCTGGATCTCCCAGAACCCAGAGTGACTCTTTCAGGTGTAAAAGAAATCCTGACACTCTTTCATTTCAATCTGCCAATAGTTCCAAAGAAACCTGATCTCACATGTTGTGGTCACTGTTCTTCTCCAACCTCATGTCCTAGTCTCACTCTCCCTTAACAATCTTACTCAACTCATGGCTACCTCACTGCTATTCTTCCAACACGCTGAGCATACACCTGTCTCTCCTCACAGCCTGAAATGCTCTTCCCACAGAGTCCCACGTGGCTGGCACCTCCGTTCCACTCAGGACCCTCTCCCATTAAGCTTCCATAAAAACCCAGAGGGTTCAGATAGCTTCCAGATGGAGAAACATGTGGAGGCTCTTGAAGGGTGGTGGGCTCAGGGAGGACAAGGAAACTCCAGGCCCTTTCCCCCATACCTCACTCTATGCATCTCTTCATCTGTATCCTTTGCGATATCCTTTATAATAAACGGGTAAACATAAGTGTTTCCCTGAGTTCTGTGGGCCTAATCAAACCCAAAGAGGGGGTCATGGGAACCCCAACTTGAAGCTGATCAGTCAGAAGTTCCAAAGGACCTGCGACTGGTGGGCAGGGTTGGGGACAGTCTTGGGGACTGAGCCATCAATCTGTGGGATCTGACACTATCTCTGCATAGACAGTGTTGGAACTGAATTAGAGTCTGACAACCAGCTGCTGTCCACTGCTCAGTTTGGGGGAAAAACCCCAGACATATGGTCACAGAAGTCATGTTCTGTGATATGATTGCTCTGGTATGAAAGCAGAGGAAAGACGCAGAGTTTTCCTTACACACCCCGACTGTTAGGTACTGCTCTTATTAGACTCCTTTACAGATAAGGGAAATGAGGCTAAGAAAGGTGGAGTGACTTACTCAGCTTTCCTAGCAAGTCGGCGGCATAGCTGCCTGTTTCAAACCCAGGTCGCTCCAACATTTTTCCTCTACAACTTCTTCACCACTTTATTATCCTGCCATGCCTCAGCATTCTAAAGCTTTCAAGTCTCCCCAACAGTTCACCAATAGAAGCCACCTGGTTTGGGGCCATTTGTTCAGTGTCATATGAGCAGACTCTTCATGTAGCGTTCAGTCAGACACACCTGCACCCCTCAGTCACTATGTGCCACTGCAGGTGAGTCACTGCACCTCTTTAGGCTCCAACACCCTATGTGTCCAGTGCGGGGAGGGGTAACAATCTCAAGCTCCTTCCTCCCCAGGATCATCACTAGGTCCAACTAAGACGATCCCATACACAAGAGTTTAATTAGTGACAAAGCATTCTAAACCTTCAGCTGTGATTTCCGCTGGTATTAAGTATAAAGCATGAAGTAGTAATGGGAATAATGATAACAGAGGATTTACCATTAATTGGTAGTCCAGTCTGTGTCAGACAGTGTACTAAGTGCTTTACCTACATCCTCACAGACAGCAGTGCTTAGTAACAGCCTGGCAGCTAACGCTTCGGCAGCACGTACTGCACAGTGTCATAAGCACCTTACAGTATCTTACTTAGTCTTCGTGTTAGGTTACATAATTATGCCCATTTCACCTGTGAAGAATCTGAAGCAGGTAAATGTAAAATATCTTGCCCAAAGTCACACACCTAGAAAGTGGTAGAGCTCGGATTTGAAATCAGTCATTAACCAATGCTGTCAAGTTAAAGGCCAGAATGACTAGATAAATATCCCTTCTCAGTTACCTCCTAACTGCATGACCTTGGGCAAATGAATCACTTCACCTCTCTACACCTTGGTTTCTTCACCTACAAAATGGGGACAGTAGTATTACCTGCTTAAGGCACTGCTGTGAGATTAACTGGGTGAAAGGACGGTGATGTATGTTTACTGAGTACAGGCAGCTTTCTAAACACTTCATATGAACTCAATCCTCACAAGATACAGTGTAGAACACCACCTGGCATATAGTAAGCATATCATAAATATTAGCAATTGTTATTAATATTGAATGTTCAGATCAACACTATGGCACATAGATGATTATCCCAATCTACAGATGAAAAACGTAAGAAACAAATAAACTAACTTGTCTAAAGTCACCAGCTTCCAACTGTTGGAACTGCACCTCAAACCTGGTTCTATCTGCCCCTAGATCCCTCTCACCAATGTCTGCCTCCAGCCTTCCAGACCATTCTTTTAGAGCAAGACTGCACTTCTCTGAATCCCTTTTCCCACTCCATAATGTCTGGCACAGGGCAGACATTCACAAACCATATGTTAAATCCACAAGTCTTCTCTTATCTAGTGAAAACCACTTCCCAAGAGTCCCCACATCTGGTCCCAGGGGTCCCCTTCGTTACCTGTAAGGAAAGGCAGAAGCTCACTTCGGGTCCTTTCGACCCCAAGGGCCAAGGCGATGGTGGACAGCTTCTTGATGCTGTTGAGGCGAAGCTAATGAGAGAACAAGAAGAGGAGGGGAGAATGTTAGACATTCCAGACACACATGAGTTCGGACAGCTCCGAACCCAGTCAGCCCCTGGAAGCCTTGCTTGGTTACGTGTGAAGATGCTCAACAGTAATTTGGCAAACACCCACCAAGAGACCCTGTGACCTCGAGCTAATCATTAAATAACAACAATAGTAGTGGCAGCAGCAACAAATGCAAAAGAACATCCCTTGGTTCTTATGGAAGCGACACCTCCTCAGTTGAACTTTCCAAGACCACTCTGTTGAAAACTGTACTCCCTCTCCTCCTCTCTCTTCATCACCTTCTCCTGTACTCAGTATCACATACCATGCTAATACACTGCACTTTAACAGCAGCAGCCACTTTATAACATGCTTCCTCTGTGCCAGGTCCTCGGCTAAACACATCCACACACCTGCACCCCTGTCACTAGCTGGAGTCCCATTTTACAGACAGGGAAACAGGCTCGGGGAACAAAAGCCCCTCTCAGGGTCAGAGAGCTAACATCACATGGAGCAGGATTTAAAGCCAGGATTGCTGGCTACGAGATTATAAAAGAACAAACAACACTCCAGCCTGGGCAGCAGAGTGAGACTCTGTCTCAAAAAAAATAAAGAACAAACAATATTACAATAAAATGACGACAAAAACAAGAGTAGCATTAGCAGTAGTAATAATGCCACCAGTATAGGAGGCTGAATGGCAGCCTCAAAAAGTTACGTCCCAGTGATGAGCACGTCAAAATAGAGTCTTTGCAGACGTAGTTAAGTGTGTCCAGATCATTCTAAATGGAGGGTTAGCCTTAAATCCAATGACAGTGTCCTTCTAAGAGACAGAAAGGAAGACAGATACACAGAGGGGAAGGCAAGGATGTGAAGATGGGTGGAGAGACCAGGTGATGCATCCACAAGCCAGGGAACACAAGGAATTGCTGGCACCACCGGAAGTCCTAACTTCCAGAAAGGCATGGAATGGGTCTCCCTCAGAGCCTCCAAAGGAACCAACCCTGCTAAGACCTTGATTTCAGACTTCTGGCCTCCAAAACTTGTTGTGTTAAGCTACCCAGTTCGTGGTGATTTCCTGTGGCAGTCCTAGAGAACTATTTTATTTGGCTAACAAACATAATAGATCTCATGCCAAGCATTTACATGTTGGGACTTCATTTGATTCTCTAGATCCTAGAAGAAAAGCATGGCTAACGTCTTCTTTTCACCACTTTGGAAAGTGAGGCTCAGAGAGGTAAAGACACCTGCCAAAGCCAGCACCAAGGGAGTGTGGGATCCAAAGCCAGCTGCTCTGACTGCAGGCCAGACTGTGGAACTCTCCCCTCATTTCTTCATCTCCACCACCATGTCTCTCCTATTATTAACAGCTCCCAGCACTGTCACAAGAATGGAATGAGCTCATGTGTGTGGGAGTGGGAGGAAATGCTTTCGCGAGTGGGAGAGTGACTAATGGTCCCACAGGGGGCCTTTCTTCCTGGATAGAGGCAGAACAGGTAGGGACAGGGCGAGGTTGAGGAGCAGGACCTCCCTTAGCCTATTCTGTTCTGAGGCCCCACGTAACTGAGACGAGGTCTACAAGTGACTAAGATCCTGCGTGAGTGGTTCTCCGGTCCAGGAGTTGAAGAGTATCTTTGGGATTACAGACGATGAGCATCTGATGAAGTGTTGTGATGGTCTCTCCTCAGAAAAATGCACACAGTTAATCTTTCATACAGGTGGTCCAAAACTTACCATCCTGGCATTAAACGGACCTCAGGATAGAGTACTACAAAACCTGCAACTGATTTTCAGCTAAAAAATAAAACATATATAGAGACAGACCTATAGAAAGATAAACAACTAATATGGCAAACACTAACAATCACTGACCTGGGGTGTGTAAGTATAGAGGTGCTCACTGCACTAGGCTAAAAGTCAGCAAAACTTATTCTATACATTCCCAGACAGTAATTATTTTCAGCTTTGCAAACCTAACTACTGAACTCTGCCTGTGCGGCATTGAAAGCAACCATAGAACCAGAACTAGAGAAGCAAACAGGCATAGCTATGTTCCAATAACTTTATTTGCAAAAGCAGACAGTGGGCTGAATTTGGCCCATGGACTGTAGTCTGCTGACCCTTGTATTAGTCTTCCAACTTTATGCAAGTCTGAAAACTTTCATAATGAAATACCATGGGGAGGCCGGACATGGTGGCTCACGCCTGTAATCCTAGCAATTTGGGAGGCCGAGGCAGGCGGATCACGAGGTCATGAGATTGAGACCATCCTGGCTAACACGGTGAAACCCTCTCTCTACCATAAATACAAAAAGAAATTTGCCAGGTGTGGTGGCACGCACCTGTAATCCCAGCTACTTGGGAGGCTGAGGCAAGAGAATGGTGTGAACCCGGGAGGCGGAGCTTGCAGTGAGCAGAGATCACGCCACTGCAATCCAGCCTGGGTGACAGAGCAAGACTCCGTCTCAAAAACATAAAAAAATTAATTAATTAATTAAAATAAAACAAAATAAAATACTGTGGGGAGTATTGACCTAGTTGTCTATTTCTTTCCTCTTTGTTTTCTCCAAGGTGATCTGTGTGTTCTTCTCTTAGCTGAGCTATGGGGAAATATACACATGGGCTAGCGCCACACTAGGTGAGCAGCAGTCCTGAGGACAATGAGATGGTCCAGGGAATAATCACAATTAATAATCATAATCGTAAATGTCAGAACCATAGCAACAAACATTTACTGTTTGCTATGTGCTTGGCAGCATTCCAAGTTATTGACATGGATGATTAACACATTGAAGCCTCCTAACTGCTCGGAAGTATGTATTGTTAGTAGCATACCCACTTCACCGGTGAGGACACTGATGCACAGAGGCGAGGCTGTCACTTACTGGAAAGCAACGAAGCCGGGCAGCCTGACTCAATTTCAACATCATGCTGTCATTTAGGCAAAAATGTCTGTATGACAAAGCTTCCACAAAAACCAAAGGATAGGATTCAGGATAGGATTCAGAGAGCTTCCCAAGAGCGGAACACGCAGATTCTTGGAGGGTGGCATTCCCAGGGATGGCATGAAAGCTCCCCGTCCCTTCCCCCATAGCTTACCCTATGCATCTCCTCATCTGCATCCTTTGCAATATTCTTTATAATAAACTGGTAAATCTAAGTGTTTCCTGAGTTCTGTGAGCTGCTCCAGCAAATTAATCAAACCCAACAAGGGGGTCGTGGGAACCCCAACTTGAAGCTGGGGATGCCCAAGAGGTGGGCCCATGACAATCAGGCTGCTCTCCCATGGCACAGAGTCCCCTTCCTCCCACTGCTGTTCTTCCAGATTCTGCTTTTGGTTTCATTAAATGTGTTTCTTCAGGCAGACAGCATCATCAACGCTTGAGAAAGGTGGCCTAGGGTGGTACTACAGGGCTGCAAAGTCCAGGTTCAAGGCTAAACTGCTTACATATTAGCTGTGGAATCTTGGGCAATCCTTGTACCTTTCTGAGCCTCAATTTTCTCATCTGTGAAGTGGGGATGATGAGAATACCTACCCTCAGAGGGTTGTCCTGAGTACAAAATGACATTCTACAGGGACACCCTAGCACTAGGGGAAGATTAATAATGGCAGCCGTGGCAAGCACGCCTCACTGACAGCATCCTGATTTTGTTCAGATTATTAAGAAGGACACTGTGGCAGCTGGTCCACTTATGTTTCTTTTCCCTTTTTCCACCATGACAGAATAATAACAGCAAATATTTCCTTAATCTCTACTACGCCCCAGGCTTTAATGTTTTAACTCATTTAACCCTCACAATCCCATGAGGGAAATACAGAATCCCCCATCTTAAGGCAGAGAACACAAAGGTACAGGGAGGTAAACTGCATACAGCTTACTGGTGGCAAAGCCAGGATTTGAATCCTAGCCACCAGGTTCTTAACCAGTACTATGGATTCATATTTGCTCTTTTTTCTTTTTTGTTGTTCTTGCTGTTGTTTTGAGACAGGGTCTCGCTCTGTCACCCAGGATGGAGTGCAGTGGCACGATCGCAGCTCACTGTAGCCTTGACCTCCCGGGCTCAAGTGATTCTCCCACCTCAGTTACCCAAGTAGATGGGTCTACAGGCAGGTGTCACCAAGCCCAGCTAGTTTTTTAACTTTTTGTAGGGATGAGGCTTCACTACGTTGCCCAAGCTGCCCTCAAACTCCTGAGCTCAAGCGATCCTCCCGCCTCGATCTCCCAAAATGCTAGGATTACAGGCATGAACCACTGCGCCCAGCTTTGTTTTTTGGGGGTTTTTTTTTGTAGAGGGGTGGGGTGGTGCCATGAATCCCTTTAGTAGGTCTAATAATGAACACAATTTTGAAACAGAGGTGAACATAAACGACACTAGAAGGTATGTATAATAGTAGAAATGACATGTGAACACATTCTGGCGACAGTCACGGGTTTTGCTAATACTATCTATGATATACCATAGGGATATTATAATTCATAACAGAAGGGAAGTTAAATGTAAGTTAGAGGTTAATGAAAATAAAGATGTTATAATTCCCAGGAAGGTCCAAACTCATGGACCCGCCTGGGAATTGCAGATGATCCCCAAGTTAAGAGGTCCTATACTGGGCTACACTGCTGCTCATCATCCTTGGTTTTCAGCTGTACACATGACCCTTGGAAAAGACATTTCTGAATTGCCTTTGCATCTGAATGTGACTATAAGACTAACATCTGGCCAATAAAATCCAAGTGGAAATGTTTTGTGCAACTTATAGGGATGGGGTTCACACTTATCTTCCCTCCTTCCTGTCTGGAATGGAGTTATAATGGTTGGGGTTTCCGCAGCCAACTTGGGGACCTGAGGTAACCTGGGGGACAGGGAGGGTAGAATGGAGGACACAAGCAGCATATAATGGTAAGAGCCTGGGACCCTGACACCATGAAGTGCCACAGCAGCCTGGACTGCCACCAGACATTTTGGTCATCAGTCAGAAATAAACTTCAAGCTCACTTAAGCCCCTGTTATTTAGAGTTTTCCTACTACTTATAGCCAAACTTAACCTCAACTAACTCTGCACATGACCTAGTTCTGGGCAAAGAGATATACAAGCAAGTCTGCTGAGGAGATTCAGGAGAGATGTTCCTCCTTCATAAAAGGGAGGTGGGGAAGAACCTCTGTGTCCTAAGCTGGCCCCTGGTAAACTGCACGAAAAAGTGCAGTCCCACTAGGACAGCAGATGCTGCTGGAATCTTATAACCAAAATAGGCCAGTCAAAAAAAACCGCATTTCTGTGATATCTTTAAGCCGACCCAATTCTGTGATAGCTTTGAGCTGCTGAACTTGCTATATGAGAAATAAAAAGAACTCTCACTTGTTTAAACAACTCTTGGTTGGGGTTCCTGTCACATTCCTGACAGAAAAGCTATTAATATCATCATTAAGAAATCTTGACTGGCGGTTGATCATGTCATATTCTGAGGAGAATGCCCTGTGTACTGACTATCTCCCAAGCGTGTCCCCACCAAGCACTTGCTACAGTTGTGATACTGTGAAATACAGATTTGGGCTCCATCCCCATTTCCTTGCATACAACTCTTCAAATCCTTGGAATCTCCAAGGTGGGTTTTGTATGCTAATGTTGACTGATACCTTCAGGATGGGGTCCATGGTCACTGGGAAGACAGTCATGGAAAACACAGAGACGTGATTAGAGGGTTGGGATTTTCAGCCCCACCCCACATCCTCCATGGAGCGGACAGGGGCTGAAGGTTAAGGTGATCACCAGGTTCAATCAACCCTGCCTACCTAACAATGCCTTTATAAAAACCCATAAGGACAGGGCCTGGGAGCGTCAACACAGCTGAACACACACAGGTTCCTGGAGGGTGGTGCACCCAAGAAGGGCATGGAAGCTCCACACCCCTTCCACCATAGCTCACCCTATGCCTCTCTTCATTTGTATTCTTTATACTATCCTTTATAATAAACTGATAAACTTAAGTGTTTCCCTGAGTTCTGAGAGCTGCTCTAGCATATTAATCAAACCCCAAAGGCAGGGTGGTCATGGGAACTCCAACTTGAAGCAGGTGGATCAGAAGTTCTGAAGGCCCAGAATGGCAACTGAAGGCGAAGGTCAAGGGGCAGTGAGGCCTGAGCCCTTAACCTGTGAGACCCAACACTGTCTCCAGGTCGTGTCTGAACTGAGCTGGAGGACACTCAGTTGGTGTGCGCTGCAGAACTGATTGCTTGCTTGGTGGTGGAGAAGAATCCCTCCCCCAACAACACACATTTAGTCACGGAAGTCTTCTTCTGTGTTGTTGATTGTTGGGTTGAGAGAATAGGAATTGGGATTTTCCAAAGAGTCCACCTATATATATGATTCCACGACAGCACTTACCACCCGAGACTGGGACTCTCTGTGTCCCAGCAGGCCTCAGCACAGAGCCTGCTCTGTGGTGACTTAACAAATAAAATCCCCCTTTCCACTACATGCGCCTTTGGAAAGGGGACCCACTTTTAAAGACCCATCCTGCATTCAACCCATGGAGCCTTCCATAATATGAATCTATATGGTATATCCCACATGTAGTATGTCTTCCCTTCACAATCAGAATAAAAGCTAAGGCCCTACTCTGGCCTACAAGGCCCAACACAATCTGACCCTAGTCTATTGATCCATTCTCACTGGGCCTGGCTTGTCACAATGGCTTCCTTGAAAGTAACCAAAAAAACAAACAAACAGCCCAGTGTATTCCCAACCCAGGCCTTAGCACTTGCTGATGTGGTCCCACAAGGTTCCCCAGATGCCCCATTTCCTCAGGTCTACTCAATCCCAGCCATATGACTACCGTAGGTAAACCAGCACACTGAACAAGCCAATTTCACATGCCCCATAAGCCAATTTCACTGCATCTTCACAACCAGGCACATGCTGATTCTTCATCATTATCCCCATTTTGCAGACGAGGAATCTAGGCCCAAAGAGGGGAAAGTACTGCTCCAGGGGCACACAGGGAGCAAACTGGTAGAGCGAGGGTTCAAACTTCAGTCATCTTCAACTCTTCCCTCTGCATCACCCACCAGGAAATCCCATCAGCTCCCCTCAACATGTCCTGACTGTAACCACACTTCCCCACTACACGCTAACACTGGTCCTGGGTGCTCTGTAAAGGCACCTCAACAGGACCAGTGTTCCTGCCCAACCCCTATGACAGCCAGAGGAAGGATCCTTTAAAATTATATCAGAACCCATCATTCCTACTCAAAGCCTTGCAATTCCCCGCTCCCCCGCCCACCCCCCGCTTCAAGGCCTTCACCTTGGCCCACAGGCCTCACCTGATCTAGTCCTGGTCTAGTCCTCACCTCCCACCACTTTGCCATTCTCTCTGCCTCAGTTGGCCTTTTTGCTGTGCTTTGAACGCATCAAGCATCCTCCCACTCCTGGTCTTTGTATCAACCATTCCCTCTGCCCAGACTGCTCTTCCATGACCTGTTCATTTCATTCAAATCCTTGTTCAACACCACTTCCTCAGAGCAGCTTTCTCTAACCTCCCTATCTAACACGGCAGCCCCAGGTGCTTGCTCCATTCCCTGTACCTGTCTTATTTTGTTCTTTTTTTTTTTTTTAGAGACAGGGTCTTGCTGTCACCCAGGCTCTCACCGCAGCCTTGACCTCCCTGATTCAAGCGATCCTCCAACCTCAGTCTCCTGAGTAGCTGGGACCACAGGCCTGTGGCATCACACCAGCTAATTTTTTTTTTTTTTTGGTAGATACAGGGTCTCACTTTGTTGCCCAGGCTGGTCTTAAACTCCTGGGCTCAAGCGATCCTTTCACCTTGGCCTTCCAAAGTGCTAGAACTGGTCAGGCGCAGTGGCTCATGCCTGTAATCCCAGCACTTTGGGAGGCTGAGGCAGGCAGGGAGTTTGAGACCAGCCTGACCAACATGGTGAAACCCACTCTCTACTAATACAAAAATTAGCCAGATGTGGTGGCGGGCACCTGTAATCCTAGTCACTCGGGAGGCTGAGGCAGGAGAATCACTTGAACCCGGGAGGCAGAGGTTGCAATGAGCAGAGACGGCCTGGACAACAGAGTGAGACTCTGTCTCAAAAAAATATATATATATAATATAACCAAAGTGTTAGAATTTGGCTTGAGCCACTATGCCCAGCAATTTTTCTTCTTAGCAATTACTGCCACTGACATCCCATTACAGATCTACTGTCTTCCATATCAGAATGTAAACCCCGGAAGGGCAGCTTTATTCCCTACTGTACGTCTAGTATCTAAAATAGAGTCTGGCACATAGGAGGTGTTGATAAATATTTGCCGAATAAATAAATCAAGACTATAGGATTTCATATCCTGTGTTCCTTCTAGTATCCTGAACTATCTCAGACACAACTAAAATATCTGGCATATGAATATAATCAGCAACCGTGTGTCCCACCCCAGACTCTATTCCACCCTTAGGTCCTACTTCCTTTCCTGACTCCTCCACTTCTCAGCTACACAGCTTTGGCCACGTTATTTATGGTGCTTCAGTTTCCTCATCTGGAAAGTGTGGACAAGGACAGGACCTACTTCAAAGAGTGATTATGAGAATTCAATAAGATTGTCAGTGTTATTCCTCTGCACTGTACCTAGCATTGAGCAAGCACCCAGTAATTTGTTATTCAGATGGTTTAAGTCAGAGGTTGGCAATTTTTTCCCTGCAACGGGCTAGAAAGCAAATATTTTAAGCTTTGAGGGCCAGACCATCTCTGTTACAACTACGCAACTCTGGGCTGTAGCACAAAAGTAGTCCATAGGAGCTTCCAGACAGATGAACACCTAGTGGCTCCTAGAAGGTGGAATGCCCAGGGAGGACATGGAAGCACCACACATCTTCCCCCAAACCTCACCCTATGTGTGTCTTCATCTGTATCCTTTGTAATATCCTTTAGAATAAACCGGTAAGCTGCCTAGCTCTGATCCTGGCACAAAAACAACTCCCTACAAATGTTTGCTGGTTAGTGGACGGATGGATGGATGGAAGGATGGAATGATAGACAGCTGAAGGAAGTGATCCTGGAGTTAAAAAAAACAAACTGGCTGGGCACAGTGGCTCACACCTGTAATTCCAGCACTGTGGGAGGCTGAGGCAGGAGGATCACCTGAGATCAGGAGTCTGAGACCAGCCTGGCCAACACGGGGAAACCCAGTCTCTTCTAAAAACACACACCCAAAAATTAGCCAGGGGTGGTGGCCTGCGCCTGTAGTCCCAGCTACTCAGGAGACTGAGGTGGGAGAATTGCTTGAACCCGGGAGACAGAGGTTGCAGTGAGCCGAGATCACGTCAGTGCACTCCAGCCTGGGCAACAGAGTGAGACTCCATCTCAAAAAACAAAACAAAACAACAACAACAAAAAACTATGGCCATATCTGTTCCCTCTTCCTGGGCAGCTCTTTCCCACCTTCTTTCCATCTCTTCTTAAATTCTGCATCCTCAGAGGGGCCTTGCCTGATTGGCCTACTTAAAATGGATCTGCCCCACCCCACTTTGTACTTGCTGTGCCCTCTGCCTTTAGGTGTGTTCTCAAACTTGATCTCAACAAGGCCTCCCCTCACCACACTTTAAAACTGCATCCCCCAGGCCGGGCACAGTGGGATTACATGCCTGTAATCCCAGCACTTTGGGAGGTCAAGGTGGGTGGATTACCTGAGGTCGGGAATTTGAGACCAGCCTGACCAACACGGAGAAACCCCATCTCTACTAAAAATACAAAATTAGTTGGGAGTGGTGGCACATGCCTGTAATCCCAGCTACTTGGGAGGCCGAGGCAGGAGAATCGTTTGAACCCGGGAGGCAGAGGTTGCAGTGAGACAAGATCACGCCACTGCACTCCAGCCTGGGCAACAAGAGTGAAACTCCGTCTCAAAAACAAACAAAAAAAACCCCTGCATCCCCCATCTCTCTTATTTTTATTTATCTCCCTACTGCTTATCTCCAGTATACTCTGTTTATTATCTCTCCTCACTGCAAAGTAAACTCCCCTACTGCATGCCAGTGCTTATAACAGTGACCTGCACAGAATAGAAGGCCAATTCAATATGGATTCACTGCCACAACATCCTGTTTGTTTCCTTCCCATCACTTTTCACACACTCTGTTGACCTGTTTCACACCTGAATCCTGTATAGCAACTGGTGTCTCCACTATATCCCCAGCATCATACCTGATACATGGCACGTGTTTACTGAACAAAAGAATTCATACAACCGCCCTACGAACTAGGTAATTATCCCCATAAAAGAGAAGAGGAAATAGGCTAGAGAGATTAACTAACTTGCGCATGTCAATCAGTGAGAAGTGGAAGGGCCAGGAATACAACCACAGCCGGTCTGCCCCCAGAAACAGTGATATACCAGGAACCTAGGAGGCGGGACCCACGTTTGGCAGGTTACCCAGTGCACCTTGTTCAATTTTATAAATGCGAAAACTGAGACCTAAAGGGAGGATGGGACCTCTTTAATCACCACTCCCAATAATCACAGTTAATATGTATCAGGCCCTTACAACAGGTCTGACACCATTCGACTTTTTATTTGTGCCATAATTCGTTCAGTCCCTCACAAGTCCCTCCAGCAAGACCAGGACTACAATTAGCCCATATTTTATGGAACACGGAGGCCCAAAGCGGTGAAGTAATTTGCACAAGGTCACACAGCGGGTGGCAGCCCTGCTCAGAGCCTTGGGCCACCGCATCCCATAACCAGGAATGTTCATCCGGGCTGGGCGCCGTGGCTCACGCCTGTAATTCCAACACTTTGGGAGGCCGAGGCGGGTGGATCGCTTGAGGTCAGGAGTTCCAGACCAAGCCTGGCCAACATGGCGAAACCCGTCTCTACTAAAAACACAAAAATTAGATGGGCGTGGTGGCTCGCGCCGGTAATCTGAGCTACTTAGGGGGCTGAGGTGCGAGGATCGTTTGAACCCGGGACGCAGAGGTTGCACTGAGCCAAGATCGCGCCACTGCACCCCAGCCTGGGCGACACAGGGGCTGTCTCAAAGAAAGAAAGAATGAAATGTTCATCCACTTAGCAAATCCTTCACCCCCTATCCTGATCAATGGGAGGATCTGGGGAGATGGGGAAGCGGGTTTCTACAACGTAATTCGTTCTTCAATTTGGCTAGTCCCCACCTTTGGTGGGGGGGGGTGTTTTTGCGTCCCCGTCCTCTCAGGACACCTAAACCAAAATGAGACGTGGAGAAAGAGCAGGAATTGGGATGGCAGGCCTTCGCCTCTCGGTCCCCACTTGGGCCAGCAGTCGAAACCCAGAAAAGAAAAAAACCTTCCCAGGTCCTGACCCATCAGGCGGCTCTCCCCTACTCGGAGCAAGTCACGAGCGCCCCACATCTCCAAGGGGCCATTCAGAGGCCGCCGCCAATCACGGAGCCCTCCTCTCTCCCGGACCCAGTCCGCCGACCCCAGCCCTGGCCGCAACCTCCCAGGACCGCGGATCGCGTACGGCGGACCGCCGCGCGCACTGAGCAGGCCCGGGACCCTCGAGGCTAGCGCAGGCCCCCGCCCTTCACTGGGCCAACACCCAATCGAGGGCGCCGTCTCAATGAGTCCGGGCACCCGGGGAGATAAGAGACGCACGTTGATTGGCCGCCGCCCCTTCCGCCACTCCCAGCGAACGCCGAGTCTTCTCCGCGAGGGCTGCCCATGCCCCCAGGTACCCCTCTCCGTCTTCCCCAAGTCCCCCGTAGCCTCCGTACCTGAACGTCCTCGTTGCGGAGTTCGTCTATGAGCACCGCGATGGGGTACAGCGAGTCGTCGCCGTCGGCCGCCGCCATCTTGGCTCTGTCCCGTTCCTGTCAGACTGCGGCCAGCGCTCTGCTGAAACGGGGGGGCAGAGCTGGGAGGAGGAGGAAAAGCACGCGTGGGGGCGCCCGAACCAGTTTACAGGGGCTGCTCCACGGCCATTGGCCGCGCTACGCCGGCCTAAACCCGCGTTTCTTTGGTCCGGACTAGTGAAGTCCCGCCCACTTCCCATTTGCCATTGGTCGAGTGAACGAGATTTGACTAGTTTGAGCCTAGGGGAGGGGGAAGAAAAGCGGAAGTCAGCCGTGTCCTAGCGACCAAGATTGAACCCGCCTTCGTCGCTGCTAACAACGACCGGGACGAGCAGTTGTTTCTAGCCAATGAGGGGCGATATGGGGAGGACGCTAAGCCTGACCTTTGGTGGGTCCCGGGGATGGTTTCTGCGCGTGCGTAAGTGGTAATACGTGACGTCATGTGGGGAGCGGGAGGGTGTGCAGGTTTTGGGTTACCAGGCCATGGTTCCGCTGGCTGGCAGGCTGGCTCCCCGCGCCTTTGCGCGGCCGGAGGAGGGAGTGAGACTTTTATTTGTGTTTGATTTATGCCAAGGCCCAGAGAAGGGAGCGGCTTGCCCTGCTGTCTCTCTTTTTCTTTTTCTTTCTTTTTTTTTTTGCTTTTTTAAAGACAGGGTCTCGCTCTGTTCCCCATGCTGGAGTGCAGTGGCGCGATCTTGGCTCACTGCCGCCTGGACCTCCCCGGGCTCAAACGATCCTCAGGCCTCAGTCTGCAGAAATAGCTGGGATTATAGGCTCGCGCCGCTAGGCCCGGCCAGTTTTTTAAAGAATTTTTGTGGAGACGGAGTCACTGTGTTGAGCTCAGTTGCCTTGCTCTTTGGATGAAACCCAAGTTCCTCGGGCCGGTATTCAATACCTTGTCTAGGCACGTCTCCCGCCTCCGTTTTTTACCTTTTGTCTGATGTCCTGGAAAATCAGAGCTGCCTGAGCACATCTTGCGTTTTCGTGCCAGCAAGCCTCCTTGCCCAAGCTGTACGTTCTGCCTTTCTTATTCACTTCTCAGATCTCTGCGTAAATGCTCTTGTTCTCTAGGCTTCCAGAGCCACCAGAACCTCTCTCTCTGTCTCTCCAATCCCATCTATGTGTCTCAATCCCAGAGCCTGGGCTGTGACTATGCATTCGAATCTGTTTCCTCCATAGAGTGGGAGCAGGATTGGATCTGACTAATCTCTGTTTTTAACCTCTTCAACAAAGCCCCACCCCCACCGCAATCTTAGGACCACTCTGAGGGAGTTGGATGGGGATGGTAAGGCCTGGGATGCTCTCTCTTCCTTTATTCTACTACTTGAAGTGCTGGGCTGAGCTAGCACTCTGGCAGCTCTGAATACCCACAGCATCTATTTCTTTTTTCTTTCCTTCTTTCTTTTTCTTTCTTTCTTTTCTTTTCTCCTTCTTATTCTTTTTTTTTTTTTTTTTTTTTTTTTTTTTTTTTTTTGAGACGGAGGCTCGCTCTGTCGCCCAGGCTAGAATGCAGTGGCCGGATCTTGGCACACTGCTGCCTCTGCCTCCCGTGTTCAAGCAATTCTCCTGCCACAAACTCCCGAGTACCTGGGATTACAGGCGCCCACCACAACGCCCGACTAATTTTGGTATTTTTAGTAGAGACGGGATTTCACTACTTTGGGCCAGGCTGGTCTCAAACTCCGGACCTCAGGGTGATCTGCCTGCCTTGGCTTCCCAAAGTGCTGGGATTACAGGTGTGAGCAACCGTGCCTGGCCCAGCATCTATTTCAGATACCCTTACCCACTCCAGTTAGGAAACTACTGCTCATAAAAGTGGGGATGGGGGTTCAATATTTCAGTCCCAGCCCTCCACATTCCCAGGATTCCCTTCAGCCCCAAGGCCTCTGAGGCTAGGGATCTTTTTAGCTACGCGTGCCTGTCTTGGTGTCAGGCTGCTTGGGATGTTGGGCTGGGGGCCTTTGAAGTGCCTAGGGCCTAGGAATTTTCAAAGGCTTATGAGCCATTATAAATCTCAGAAATAAAATAGAAACAAATTATGGATTCCAAAATGCCAAAACAAAACTGCAAACTAACAAGTATTCAGCAAATACCTATACAAATCAATACCTATACAGATCAATGCCAATGATAATAGCTACAGTAAAGTGTATTCAATAAATTCATTCATTTAACCCTGACAACAACTCTATGAGATATATAAAGTACCAGCATCATCCTAATTTTATGGATGAGGAAACTGAGGCATAGAGAACTTTAGGAATTTGTCCAATGTCTCATAGATGGTAATAGTGGTGCTGGGATTTGTTTGTTTGAGACAGGGGCTTGCCTTGTAGCTAGGCTGGGAGTGCAGGGAAGCAATCCGTGCTCAGTGCAGTCTTGATCTCCCAGGCTCAAGTGGTCCTCTCACCTCAGCGCCTCCCTCCCAACCCCCAGTAGCTAGGACTACAGGTATGTGTGACCGTGCCCGGGTAATTTTTTAATTTTTGTGGAGATTCCTGGGGTCTCACTATATTGCCCAGGCTGGTCTCAAACTCCTGGGTTCAAATGATCCACCTGCCTTGGCTCCCAAAGTGCTGGGATTACAAACATGAGCCACCCCACTCCTCTGGTGCTGGAATTTGAACCAGGGCAGTCTGACTCCAAAGGCTTGCTTGACTAAAACTCAGCTTTAATATAATGATACAGGCCAGGTGTGGTGGTGGCTTATGCTTGTAATCTCAACACTTTGGGAGTCCAATCCTTTGGGAAGAATTGCTTGAAGCCAGGAGGTCAAGACCAGCCTGGGTAACATAGCAAGACCCCTGTCACTGCAAAAAAGAAAATTAAAGTTAACCGGGTGTGTTGGCACATGCCTGTAGTACATCAGGTACATCCCTGTAGTACTCAGGAGGCAGAGGCAAGAGGATCACTTGGGCCCAGGAGATCGAGGCTGCAGTGAGCCATGATCACACCACTGCACTGTAGCCTGGGCAACAACCAAGACCCTGTCTCAAAAAAAATTAAAATAAAAAAATATATATATACACATATAATATTTAATGCGGCATTTCAGATTATTTTACTATACCTGAGTTCATAGGGGGGTGGGGTGTACAAAAGCAAGAGATTCTGGGACTAGGAGACATGCCTGATGTTGGGTCTTGGGCTTTCCTAATCCTCAGTTTCCTTTTTTGTTTGAGACGGAGCTTTGCTCTTGTTGCCCCGGCTAGAGTGCAATGACGCAATCTCGGCTCACTTCAGCCTCCGCCTCCCGGGTTCAAACGATTCTCGTGCCTCAACTTCCCGAGTAGGTGCGATTACAGGCATGCGTAACCACGCCCGGCTAATTTTTGTATTATCAGTAGAGACGGGGTTTCACCAAGTGGGCCAGGCTAATCTTGAACTCCTTACCTCAAGGGATCCACGTACCTCGGCCTCCCAAAGTGCTAGGATTACACGCGTGAGCCACTGCACCCGTCCTGTTTTTTATTTTTGTAGAGACAAATTCTCCCTATGTTGCCCAGGCCTATTTTGTGGTTTTCAATAGCACCATGTTACTGTCAAGAATTAGGAAAGTTGCCGTGCGCGGTGGCTGAAGCCTGTAATCCCAGCACTTTGGGAGGCCAAGATGGGTGGATCACGAGGTCAGGAAATCGAGACCATCCTGGCTAACACAGTGAAACCCCATCTCTACTAAAAAATACAAAAAACTAGCTGAGCAAGGTGGCAGGCACCTGTAGTCCCAGCTACTCGGGAGGCTGAGGCAGGAGAATGGCGTAAACCCATGAGGTGGAGCTTGCAGTGAGCTGAGATCCGGCCACTGCACCCCAGCCTGGGCGACAGAGCGAGACTCCGTCTCAAAAAAAAAAAAAAAAAAGAAAGAAATAGGAAAGTTTCAGAGGCCAGGGGCGGTGGCTCACGCCTGTAATCCCAGCACTTTGGGAGGCTGAGGCCAGCGGATCACTTGAGGTCAGGAGTTTGAGACCAGCCCGACCAACATGGTGAAACCCTGTCTCTACTAACAAACACAAAAATTAGCCAGGTGTGGTGGTGCACACCTGTTATCCCAGCTACTCGGGAGGCTGAGGCAGGAGAATTGCTTGAACCCTGGAGGCGGATGTTGCAGTGGGCCGAGATCTCGCCACTGCACTCCAGCCTGGGCAATGAAGCAAGACTCAGTCTCAAAAAAAAAAAAAAAAAGAATTATGAAAGTTTCAAGATTTTAGCTGTTTGTAAGCTAACAATTTACTTGGTTAAAATTTCAAGGATAAGGCCAAGCGCAGTGGCTCATGCCTGTAATCCCAACACTATATGGGTAGCTGAGTCGGGTGGATCACTTGAGGCCAGAAGTTCGAGACCACAACATGGTGAAACCTCGTCTCTACTAAAAATACAAAAATGAGCTGGGCATGGTGGCACACGCCTGTAATCCCAGCTACTTAGGAGGCAGAGGCACAAGAATCCCTTGAACCCAGGAGATGGAGGTTGCAGTGAGTCGAGATTGCGCCACGCACTCCAGCCTGGGCAACAAAGACACTATGTCTAAAAAAAAAAAAAATTCAAGTTTGCTTGAAGAAGACATGAGACTCTGGTGTCAGGTCCAACAGACTTTATTACTGACAACACAAGAAAGAAGCAGAAACTTGATACTCACGTCAAACCTCTTGCACTTCAAGTCCAACAGGACTGATGAGAAAGGGTCTGGACAGATGCTTTGCATATAGTGAGTGTGTGATGCAGTGAGTGTGTGTCACAATGAGGAATCCTGAGTTTATAAAGCAGTCTTTTAAGAGGGCTATAGGAAAACCTCCCCAACCTTTGCTTCACACATAGGCATCATTATATACATATTTTACAGTGGTTAGGCAACAAATTTGCCTTTGGCCATGGGGACTCGCTATTGCTATCTTCCTAAACTGTTTGCTACACAAACATTCTTGGCTGGGCGCTGTGGCTCATGCCTGTAATCCCAGCACTTTGGGAGGCCGAGGCTGGTGGATCACCTGAGATCAGGAGTTCGAAACCAGCCTGACCAACATGGTAAAACCCCTGTCTCTACTAAAAATACAAAAATTAGCGGGGCATGGTGGCGGGTGCCTATAGTCCTAGCTGCTTGGGAGGCTGAGGCAGGAGAATCGCTTGAACCCAGGAGATGGAGGTTGCAGTAAGGGGAGATGGAGACATTGCATTCCAGTCTGGGCAACAAGAGCAAAACTCTGCAAAAAAAAAAAAAAAAAAAAAAACCACACACACAAACAGGCCGGGTGTGGTGGCTCACGTCTGTAATCCCAGCACATTGGGAGGCTGAGGTGGGCAGATCATGAGGTCAGGAGTTCGAGATCAGCCTGGCCAGCATGGTGAAACCTTGTCTCTACTAAAAAAATACAAAAAATTAGCCGGGCATGGTGGTACGCACCTGTAATCTGAGCTACTCTGGAGGCTGCTGCAGGAGAATTACTTGAACCTGGGAGGTGGAGGTTGCAGTGGGCCAAGTTCACATTACTGCACTCCAGCCTGGGCGACAGAGTAAGACTGCGTCTCAAATAAAAAGGAAAAAAATGGAAATCTTGTCATTTGTGAAGAGTTGGACGAAACTAAAGGACATTATGCATAGTAAAATAAGGCAGACACAGAAAGACAAATAATGTATGATTTCATCTTTTTTTTGTTTGTTTTTTTCTGAGACGGAGTCTTGCTCTGTTACCCAGGCTGGAATGCAGTGGCGCAATCTCATCTCACCACAAGCTCCGCCTCCTGGGTTCACACCATTCTCCCACCTCTGCCTCCTGAGTAGCAGCGACTACAGGCGCCCGCCCCCATGCCCAGCTAATTTTGTTTTTGTATTTTTAGTAGAGATGGGGTTTTACTATGTTGACCAAGCTGGTCTTGAACCCCTGACGTTGTGATCTGCCTGCCTCGGCCTCCCAAAGTGCTTGGATTACGGGCATGAGCCACCGTGCCTAGCCATATGACCTCGTTTATATGTGGAATCCGAAATAGTCAAACACATAGAAGCAGAAAGTAGAATAGTGGTTGCAAGAGGCTGAGAGGTGGGAGGAAAGGAAAAGGTGTTGGTAAAGTGTGCAAAATTTCTGATGAAGCTGGGGAAATTAAAAAAGCAAAATGCAAAAACAAACAAACAAACAAAAAAAACAAAAAGGAAAGTGTACAAAGTTTCCGTCCTGCAAGATAAACAAGTTCTGGAGATCTGCTGTACAACATAGGGCGCGTGATTAACAAATACTTGTGTTGTACATTTAAAACTTTGCTGAAATAGTGGATCTTATATAAGATCTTATGTTATCGCAAAAAGAAAAACACAACCAAAGCAGAGTAAAGAAATGAACTGGAAGGGAATTTTTGGAGGTAATTGATAAGTTTATGGCATTAGTTGTGATAATAGTTTCAAGGATGTATACTTATTTCCAAACACATGAAGTTGTATATGTTAAATATCTACAGTTTTTGATATGTCAGTCATACCTCAATAAAGTAGTCTCTCTCTCTCTCTCTCTCTCTCTCTCTCTCTCTCTCTCTTTCTTTCTTGAGGTGGAGTTTTGCTCTTGTTGCCCAGGCTGGAGTGCAATAGCATGATCTCAGCTCACTGCAACCTCTGCCTCCTGGTTCAAGCGATGATTCTCCTGCCTCAGCCTCCCAAGTAGCTGGGATTACAGGCATGTGCGACCACGTCTGGCTGATTTTGTATTTTTAGTAGAGATGGGGTTTCACCATGTTGGTCAGGCTGGTCTCAAACTCCTAACCTCAGGTTATCCACCCACCTCGGCCTCCCAAAGTGCTGAGATTACAGGCATGAGCCACCACACCCAGCCTAATAAGGTAGTTTTTAAAAGCTCAAAGAACCCTGCAGAGCCAAGACTCCTAGGAAAAAAAAACAACAACAAAAAGAAAAACGCAACAAAATAGTATTACCATATAAAACTAACTGCTCTCATAAGGGACACAATTATGTTGAAGGGAAGACTCATACATTCTCCAAATCAAAATGAGTCGAACTGTACAAATTGGAGAATAGATTTGGGAGAAAATTGACCTATATAGATGGAGAATATAAAATGTTGAGAGAGAGAGGAACCACGAGAGAGAAGAGCAGGACAGCAGGGTAAGGGGCTGCATAGGTAAAAGGGAAGAGCTGGCCGGGCGCGGTGGCTCAAGCCTGTAATCCCAGCACTTTGGGAGGCCGAGGCGGGCGGATCACAAGGTCAGGAGATCGAGACCACAGTGAAACCCCGTCTCTACTAAAAATACAAAAAAAAATTAGCCGGGCGCGGTGGCGGGCGCCTGTAGTCCTAGCTACTCAGGAAGCTGAGGCAGGAGAATGGCGTGAACCCAGGAGGCGGAGCTTGCAGTGAGCCGAGATCGCGCCACTGCACTCCAGCCTGGGCAACAGCGTGAGACTCCGTCTCAAAAAAAGAAAAAAAAAAAAAAAAAAAAAAAAAAGGGAAGAGCTTCAAGCCCCCAATGGCAGAGCAGCCCAGAAGGGACTGGAAGAAAAATAATTACAATAAGATTATGAAACTGTATCCCATGGAGCTGGATGGCATCTCTTTCCTTGTGTGTCAGTCATACAGTATCTTTGATAAAGACCGGGGTTGGGCATGGTGGCTCACACCTGCAATCCCAACTGTTTGGGTGTCCAAGGCAGGAGGATCACTGTGGCCAGAAGTTTGAGGCCAGCCTGGACAACATAGCGAGACCCCATGTCTAAAAAAAAAAAAAGCCCAATGTGGTGGCTCATGCCTGTAATCCCAGCACTTTGAGAGGCCAGGGCAGGAGTTATCACTTGACCCAGGGGTTTCAGAACAGCCTGGGAAACATGGTGAGACCTCGTCTCCACAAAAAGTCCAAAAATTAGCCAGGCATGGTGGCGTGTGCCTGTGTTCCCAGCTACTCAGGAGGCTGAGACAAGAGTATCACTTGAGC